>NW_022987803.1:10466937-11794990 GCF_902827165.1 Trematomus bernacchii | reverse complement strand
AAGAAACTCATCTAACTGATACATTTAATTTTTTTTCAAAAAAAAACCCCACAATGCTAACGCTGAGCCTCTGAATTAGCAACGAGCGAAAAATGCTAACACAGATACTGCACCGAAAACTCACTCATAAAACCTTATTATTTATCCTTTCTGCACATCTAACACATCGATTCACATCGTGAGGTGACACAGAATCTAAGGGTACATACATTATCACTCTATGTTTATAAACAAAAACAGACATCAAAAACATGTGGCGCTAGGTAGGCTAAAAACGCTAACATGGCTTACCTGTGACGTTGTCTGGTCAAAAGTGGTCTTCAATGGCATTAAAACGATAAAAACGCTGCTGAAGTTAATCCATAGGTTAATCCAATGTGTCTGTGTCCCTTTGAAATGATTTCTGATAATCCATAAGCAATAAACCTGCTTTTCCGTTTCCAGATGTCAGAGCTAGAGATAGGTTCGCTCTGATGCAAAACTGCATGCGCGAAGCCTTCACCTTTTTTTTTACCATGTGTGTGTGTGGGGAAATTCCCCTTCGATTCTATTGGCTCTAACGGTCAGAAAGAGGTGTCAATCACCAAAATCGACCAATGGGTTCCAGAGAAAACGGTAAAACCCCCATTTTCCACCTAAACCTCACTAAAAAGGTCAAATGTCACTTGTTTTGCATCAATCTTGATACAGGGTACTTATTATATGTTGTACTTTGGATTCATAAAGCTTTTAGTCTACCTTACCATCATCCAAGGGTAGTTTTCACTATAAGTAAAAAAGAATTTTTGGACGGACACTATAATTTACAGTTTTTTACTATGTTTAATCTGAATTTTCTTTAAAATAAAAAACATCTATATTGATTCTGACTTTTTTACATCCAACTCACAGGTTTATCATTACTTTGAGAAAAAAGATTATTAATTTAACCCTTTTAGAAGGGAAGATATGGTCATTTGTTCTGGGAATGTCATTTTCGAGCCTGAGACCTGAAAAACAGGCTCAGGGCCTTAACAGGTTAACTGTTGGCAAGAAAGACTTAGCTGTGTATTCCTTTGAAATATTAAATAATATTCACCTAAATACAGTGTGGTCGAACACCTTTCAGCATATTTGAAACTAGCTCAGTAACCTCATACCAATCTGTTTTACAGTTTTACCCACAAAATAGTTAGATTTATGAAAAAGTTTCTTTTTGTTTTCTTAAATAGTTCACAGAATAAGGTTTAATTACGGATCAACCGAGTATGATAGTACACTTTGGCTTACTTCTGTAGACTAATACTATTTAGATTCCTGTGTTACTCAGAGTTCAAATGTTTATTATGTCATGGTGTATTATCAGTAAGCCTCTGTATGTTAAAAACTGCCCACAAGTATGCACTGTGAAAAGAGAATTAAATTATTCCTGAGCTGAAAATATTTATTTTCCATTGAACTTTCACTAAATATCTTCAATGTCACTTGAAGGTTGGCACCGGAATGAAACCGTTCCTTCAGTGCAAGGAATATATACCAACCATCAGTTCCAAGACAAATGCATTATTGGTTAAAACATATCTCATATGGTGAATTATGATTGTATGTTTTCCTTCTGTAGGTGTGTGGTAGTTCTGCTCAACGCCAAAAAGAACAGACAGCACCACATTATCAACACGTCACGGTGAGTTGAAACCCAAATACAATCTGCCTAGCAGGTTCATGTTGGGACTATTTTCTATCTATCAACTGCATCCAGCAACAAGCACATGTGTAGATGCCCTCTTCTTTCTGCATGGTGGTATGGACGGTGGTGTATTTGGGTAGAAAGAAGATTTACTTAAAAATCACAACTGAGCTGTTTTTCTGTCTTTCTCTCACAGGAAGACCATTACAGCTCTTTCCTTCTCCCCCCGATGGCAAGCACTTGGTCACTGGAGAGGTAGTATTTTTTACTGTCAATCTGGCCTTGCATTAATGTGCTTTTCCAGAATTTCCACATCTTGAAGGCTTCAGTTTCCCATAGCATAAATAGTTGAGAACATCCCAGCAGGATGTAGGCCTACAGTCATTTATGAATGGTGATCATGCATGTCTTATTGGGGAAGTGCTTAAGAGTGAGTTCCCCTCATGTATCACTGTCATTTGTTCTGTAAAAAAAATTGTAGTTATGTTGTAGTAACAGTTTGTGCCTCCAACACAACACACTATCTTAATCCGCCGCAGCCAATCAAAGCCGATTAAAGGACTTCTGCATGTAAGTGGATGAACGTGCAGTAGTTGCCATGACTGCATGAGACCAAAGTCCAACAGACCAAATGCAACAAGGATAGGCCGCTTTTCTGCTGATGTTAAAACACCATTTTTTTTACACTATATATACTCGAAAGTGATTACAGGCCAGGTTTTTTTTATAAAACTGCTCAATGTACAAGTTTAATCTCCAGGCAAAATGTTTATATAATATTCTGCAACCAACTGAGAGCATCACAGCTCTGAGAGAATTTCCTTGAAAAAGGAGTAAGATGCTCTTGAGTGATTGATCGGATAAGAAACGTCCCTCATTCATTCACCCACACAGGAGCTAATTTACATAAGGACAGGCAGGCGGCAGACGTGCATATGTTCTTTCATACATCTTTTTCTTTCTGTCTCTTCAGTATGCAGCTCAGACTTTAGCTGAATGTCATTCATTTCAGTGTCCTTCAGGTTGCATTTCCTCTCACCTGTTAACTCTGACCTTTTTGAAAGGTAATTCTATCAAAGCGAGAGGCCACACAAATAGACTGCTAACCTTTAAACCCTTGAGAGAAAATAAAAAGGATCAGGCCCAGGGACATGTAACTGTATACGGTGAGCAGAGGTCAGAGACAGAGTGGATAATCTCTCTTAACTGACAGGTGACTGCTCTATGTTGTTCCAGTGGATTTAAAGACTGGGGACAACAAATAAAACATAGTGTTTACCTATTTCCTCTATATCCCTCTGTTATTTCCCCCAGAGTGGTCACCTTCCAGCGGTGAGACTTTGGGATGTGGCAGAACGGAGACAGGTGGCGGAGCTCCAGAGGCTACCAATATGGCGTCTCCTGTGTGGCTTTCTCCCCCAACAGCAAATATATTGTCAGTGTGGGAAACCAGCATGACATGATGGTCAACGTCTGGGCATGGAAGGTACGTCTGTCCATATTGGTGCAAGCTACAAAGCAGTTGGGTTTTACCTACACACTCCTAGTTATGGATTTTGGAGTATTTTGACAATTTGGGAAATTATGCTTATGTATTATCAGCAACTTGTGTGCTTAGCTCAGCATAAGACTGGAAGTGTATTTTGTATAAAATCAAAAAGTGTTTAACCCTTATGCCACATTTTCTTTTAACCAATATCAGTCCTGATATGGCTACCAAATATTCATTCATGTTCACACTTTAAACCCTTTTAAATGCCAGTGTGGTTTACATATTGCCTTTGTTGTTTTGATATGATTTTTTAAAATGATTTCCCGTATAATAAATGTTATTTAGAATTGTATGTTTTTCACAGTTTGGGAAATGTCAATAAGCAATGTTGAACAGGAAATTCTAAATTAGAAAGCCAAAAAATGTCCTTAGTGAAGTACAAAGGTTCCCAGAATGCTCTGTTTGAACATGTTTTTGTGTATTATTGTCTTGCAGAAAGATGTAGTTGTGGCGGCCAACAAGGTGTCCAGTCAGGTGACGGGTGCGTCTTTCTCTGAGGACAGCTCCTACTTTGTAACTGTGGGGAACAGACATGTCAAGTTCTGGTATCTGGACCACTGCAAGGCCAATAAGGTAATGTATAATGTTGGTGTCTTTTTTTTTAAAGAGGTTTGTAGTAAGTTTTCTTTAGTCCTTTTTCTTCTTTTAGAAATATAGGCTTTTGTTCCAACATTTATGCACCGTATGACTAACACTCATTGCTTTGACAACGGCCCAAGCTCAAATCAAAGTTGAGTGGGAGTTTGGTTTGTCCCAGTTCCTTTTTTATTGATACCTCATTGTTATAAAGCTTTGTGTCTTCACATCATTAAACTTTACAAAGTTGTGTTCACAGCTTTACTGCAGCTTATTGCATAATCAAACATGGAAAAATAATGGGAAAACATTTGGTAACACCTGTGAAATTCTTTGTCATCTCTTTTGGCATTCCTTTGTTAGTTTTCACACCAAGCTATTTTATTTTTTAAATGAAAAAATCTTACTACACACATTTCCTAATGACTGGATGCTGATGTAATGTCAACAAACACAGAAGTAACTTTGTGATGAGTGTAAATGTTGCCAGTATTCTGCTTAAACCCTCATCCCCTGACCCTCACCCCTCTGTGGTGTTCAGGCCCAGCGCCCCTGTCCCTCTGCTGGGCCGCTCGGGGGCTGCTGGGGGATCTGAGGAACACACTTTTTCTGTGATGTGGCCTGTGGGCGGGGGCTCTGCATCCGACTCCACCTTCTGCATCACCTCCCTCCGGCCTGCTGTGCGAGTTTAACAGCAAGAGGACGCTGGACAAGTGGGTGGACCTGCGGGTGAGTGACAGTTACAGGAAGAATCCAACAGTGACAATGTTGGGCTATAGTCACCACTACTTGTATTTATGATATTTACCCAGAGGTGGGAGTGATGCGGGGGATATTGGTTGGTTGGTTTAATATGTACAGTAGGTGCTGATATGCACTGCCCTGTATTTACCAAAAAGGTGATATCTCAGAAGTATTCCTCTGCCTTAATAAAAACAAGTCTGTCAACCAGCAACTTTAAAGCTCACTTTATATATAAAAATGAATTAAATACTTTCAAAACTTAATATCAGAGCAAAGCTAGCTGTTACCCCTGTTTCTAGTTTTTGTGCTAAGCTAAGCTAAGCTAACAATCTCCTGGCTGTAGTGTTATATTTAAGGCACAGATGTGACAGAATGGTATTCAATCACAGTTTATTCTTCATATATCGCCCAATATAACACATTTACATTTGATCACAGAATTTATTAACCTTCACATCGGCTTTGACAAAAAAAAAGCATATTTCTAATATTTTTCTAATAAATGTTATGCCTATCATTGTAGATACATTCGCGTTTCTTTAATAATGCTTTGAGTCAAACAACATTTTCTACCTTTAGAGCAACCTTTTGCTGTGAAATGTATCTTTTAAAATTCACATTAATAAGCGTGGTTAAAAACCTATGTGGCATTACGACATTTATTTATTTGAAAGGCCGCAAAGGCTATGCTAATGCTTTTCCATGAACATGCATTTAGTTCTTTATTGCTTCAGTAGGTGTCCGGGATATTAATGGGAAGTTAATGCTCCAGTATATTTATGCATCCATTACTGCGTGCTGTACAACCTATCGTGCTCGGTGTCCAGCTGTGGTGTTTAATAAAGAAGATGAAAGTGTGAGTCCTGCGCCTACTGTCAGAGGATCAGGGAGGGATTAGCAGCAGGGACCGAGTACAGAAGGTGTTTGGAAGCGTTCCAATAAGGACGCATTGATGTCCCTCTGCAACCTTCTGTCACCTTTATTATTACTGACACGCAGGCTGGGGCTCTCCTCTACACTTAATCATGAAACTGCAGTTAATTTCTCTTGATACTTGGGATTTTACAAGAGGTCACCCTTTTTATATTGGAGCAAGCAGTGTTTCAGTCTGTAGAGGCTTGGCTTGGAAACCAGATGGTCACCGGTTAATGTCCCTGCACTGACCAAAACAAAAAAAGATTGTGTTGACTGGTACCTGGAAATGTGGCGCCAAACAATGCAGCTCCTTCACTCTGATTTCCTCTCCTTTCATGTGTATTTTGGGCCCTAATCTCTCCAGGTTTTTTTTGTGTGCAAGTGCCTATTTGAATTTATCAGCAACAGAGTAAACTGAATTTGCCATAGGGGATTTTTCAATTATGCCTTTCTTCTTATTATCCATGGACAGAATTATTTTTTAATTATTTTTGTATTTCTTTATATAGTCACAAAGTATTGATAATACAGTTTGATAATTTTTGAGCCTCGTCCATGCTCAGCTCTCTGAATATATTTTGCAAGTTTTTGCACACGTCTGCACAGCCCTCCACTTTAAAAGATAATAATCTGTAGTTTGCCATATATTTTCATATATAAATTGTCCTAAGTGTAAATATTTAAATTTGGTTGTAAATACTTGTCTTTATTCTTTGTTAATGCTAAATCGTTTCTCAAGACCCCAAAGCCAAATTCCTTGTTTGTGTAATGTACCTGGCAATAAACTTGATTGTGATTCGAAACAAACAATAAGTGAAACAAATAATAATAACCATAATCATAATATAAAATAGAAAGAAAACAGAAACTGAGAAGAAAACCAAAATAATACACAGGGGTTGCTTTCAGTTTTAGGAAAAATATCAGATAACATTTTTTTTGGTAGTGTACAGGAGCTGCAAAGAAATTGAAAATGGCTCAAACCGGACATCCCATCGCTTGACAACTGGTCTGATACACTCCTTTAATATTTTTTATGGAAAGAATCACTTTTTCCATGAGGCTTCAGGAAAATCAATTTGAGGGAAACATGGAAAAGAAGGCAACAATACTGTACATTTTACACGGACAGATTTCCCCTGCTACAGTAGGGTCTTCTATAACTGTTCTATGAAATGCTGACGCCTGTTGTCTCGTGTCCTTCCTTCCAGACGGGCGTGGCCTCAGTCCCCTGTCTCTCTCTGAGGATCTGGTCTTCTGTGGCTGCTCTGATGAACGGTGCGAGCCTTCAGCCCCGTCGACCTCTGCTTCGTCTGCACGCTGCCGCCGGCCGCACCACCTCGGCTCTGACGCCTCAGCCCTCAGGGAGGCCAGGTGAGGAAGAGATCAGGAGGAAACACAGCCTTTTGTGGCAGGGATCCACTGCAGGAACAAACGCTCTGAATTTATAGCACCTCCTGTCTCAAGTGACTCCATTTCCACAGCTTAAAAAACACCTAAATGTTTCCAGCTAGAGCCAAAATCAATAGTGGGTTTTGACTTGAAATAGTGCAGTATTTTAAGCTCACTTTTAGTTATTTAACTGTACCACATATTTTACAAACCCTGACAGAATTCTGATAAAAGAGAAGTGGGGTTACATTTGTCTAATTTCTTACCTCTTTTTCTTTTTTTACACGAAACAGTTTTCAAGGCATTTCCACAAAAATGTAATATTGTGAAAATGACTATCCTAGAGTAGCCAGTATCATCTTATAGCTTTGTAATATAATAAAAAAATTACATTTTATGCACTCAATATTGAAGAGAAACTCCCTTGTAGCATCGAAAATTGTACATTATGAACATTTCTCAGGGTATTGTATCGTTGTTTAGAAATAACCCTCCCATGACAACACTAATCTACAACAATCACTTTCCCATCAGCCACCTGTTTCCTACCATGGACGGACGCCCGTTACCCAGACACCATTGCTGTGACCTTTGACCCCGTCAGCCAGTGGCTCAGCTGTGTGTACAGCGACCACAGTGTGTATGTGTGGGATGTGACGGACATCAGCAGGGTGGAGAAGGTGCACTCCGCCCTCTACCATGCTGCCTGTGTCGGGGACCTGGAAGTAAACAAGTGAACAATAAACACCTCTTTCACCACGGCGACACGTGTAGTGTGTTTCAAACCAGCTCCTGATTCAGTGTGTAGTTAATAATTACACAACGGGTTAAACGCTGTATTGACTGGGCTGCTGATAGGGGAACCTTGGGGATTAAATGCCACATAGCGCCAACACTTGGCCTCTTTTGGGCACTTATTTAGTTACTAAAGTCCAAATATCTAATTTAGGACACACAATTGGATCTTATTTTTATATTTCTCAATTGCCTAATTAAATTAATAGGCTATATACTAATATTATTCTCTTACCAATGTAGGAAATGTTTGTACTTGCTGATGCTAGCTACTAAAAGGCAATCCATAATGCATTTATTTCTTGTTATGAGAATCTGTTATTACTTTCACAAAAAATCGTTTTTACCTCATCGCAATATATATTTTATGATTATCATGACATATTTCCCTTGCCACAGTAAATTATTATTGAGTTATTACAAGCAAGTTTTCTTGTAACATATCAACACGTCATTATATCTTGTACATTACAAAAACATTTATTGGTCATTTTACAAAACCAAGTTTTGTCCGTGGTTGAATATAGTCAGCTGTTTATTGTGGATAAATTACTAAACTGGCCTTATTAATTAAAAGCTTACATTTTCACAACCAACAACTACCATTGGATTAAAGTCCCACAGCTTATCATAACACGCTCCATAATGAATGTAAATCTATGGCTCTGCATTGAATTTCTACATAATTAATATTCTCTGCAGTCCCACCTAATTAAAACCCTTCTCTCTCCTCCTTCCCCAGATGTTCCCAGATGTTCGTGGTGAATTTGCTGCTGGTTTGTCATCAGGTGTATTCCTTAGTTGCTCAGCTGATAACACCATCAGACTGTGGCGCATGTCAGACTGGACACACACTCGTGATCACTCTCAGAATATCCTCAGCAAAGTGAGTTTGGCGTCAATATCTGTATTTCTTCATCTCCTACAAAATAAAAAACCGGTGATTATTTCAGAAGCACACATTCTCCTTTTGACGCGTTATTTCTCTTTCCACCATCGCCTTGTAGGACCTCCTGAATATAATCTACATAGACGGAAACACCAGTACCTTGCTGGATCCGGAGTGTTTGACCAACATGAACGCAGACAGACCCGGAGACGGACAGACAGCAGAAAGCAGGACGGGCATCAGGACCATCTGTGTGAGTCCAGACGGAAAACATCTGGCATCTGGAGATCGCAGCGGGGTGCTGAGGTAGGACAGGGAGGATTAAATTGAGACTGATGTCTGGCTGAGGTGACCTCCATATTAAAAAAACATGTATTTAAATACCCTCTCCACCATCCATAACTCTGACTAGCAGAAAACTCCCAGCTTCATATTTTATTATTTTCTTGAACCAGATTCCATTCTTTTCCCCCTTTTTATATAACCCTGTACAATTACTACACAGTGTTGTCACAGTCTACTCAATTGTATTTCATTTGTACTTAACTCCAACTACTTTTCACACTAGAATAATGTATTTAGTATTTATTTATTTATATTTTTTTTAGACTTATTTTTTCTAAATGTTTCAGGAAAAATGATTATCTCTCTTTTTGTCCTGATGCATTTATATAAAAACCTGTCTAGAAATGAGCTGATCAGATTTTGGCCACTTTGTGATGTCACAATGTTTTGTTGTTTTGTGCCAAACCCTTCAGAAACATGTTTTGTACATATCTGAGACCTATGATATATATTTAAAAAAAAGAGTATAATAGGGAAAATTAAACACAGAATAAAAAAACAAACCAATATATAAAATCGATTGCAGGTAGTTGACACTGACAAAATGTTGTTATATGATTTCTGTAAAAAAAAAACAATTTCCCAATTTAGGATGAATCAGATATACCTAATGTAATCTAATACTCTCCAGGGTTCATGACCTCAGCAGCATGGAGGAGATCCTGAAAGTAGAGGCCCATGATGCTGAGATCCTCTGCCTGGAATACAGCAAACCAGAAACAGGTCAGTGTGTGTTTTTCTTGACGATTATAGTCACAACACTTGAAAAATCTTTGTGCGTTGGCTGTGTGTACGATTATGTGATTTCTTTGCCTTATCACTGTCAGGCCTGAAGCTGCTGGCCTCCTCTAGCAGGGACCGTCTGATCCACGTCTTGGATGCGGAGGACGACTACAGTCATCTGCAGACTCTCGACGAGCACTCATCATCCATAACAGCCGTCCGCTTCGCTGGTGAGCCACTCGAGACTGTCAACATCTGACGGCTAATCTTTGCCTAATCCTCGCTCTCATCTCCTTTCAGTCCCACGCTTTTATTTCACTTGCAGCTCTGCTTGTTTAGATAATAGATTACAGCTATGCATTTGCTAAGTGGAGCTTTGTTTGTTGTAAGCAGAGAGCTCTTTATGTTCTGCGCTTTGTTTAAATGTTCTCTCAATTTGCCTACTAGCACCCTTGTTTTTGAATTTAGATTGACAAAGTCTATGATTGTCAAGATGTTCTTTATCTCTAGATTGAAGAAAATGACTAACTGGATATTAACTGGTACACTTTTTGTACTATGGGCGTTAATAACTTGATGTTGTGTCTTTGTTCTTCAGCCGATGAGAATAAGGTGAAGATGATCAGCTGTGGGGCCGACAAGAGCATCTATTTCCGCACTGCACATCAGGTAAAACGCTTTTCAGCTAGATGCTAACCCACCGTTAAACGTGTGTCTTTCCTCAGGTGGATTCTGATGTACAATAGCCAATAAACACTCATGCAGTATGTCAATACACCAACTAAACTATGAGTTAGTGTATCACATGACGAGAAAACAAAATATTATTTATTTCATATTCAACCAAATGTCAAGTCTTCCATATATTTGATAATATAAATGAATACAACTCTACAGCACATACTAGAAAAGGAGTATATGGGTGTTCAGGTTGTATAACTAAATGCTAAAAATGACATCCTGCTGCATCCTTTCCTCTACTCTTGATTCTGGGTCACTGTGACCATTTTTCCGACATCATTCTGTGATTCAGGCCTCTGCAGTGACTCATTAGGTTTTGTAGAGCAAGAAAACCCATAGCTTGTTGGTCTCTCCAGTGAAAGCTCTCCTCAGCATCCTGACATTTACAGAGTGTTCTTTCAGGAACGTGTTGTGACAGGCCCGAGCTCAGCAGAACGTAACGAGCATCTTTTGAAGCTGCCTGTTTATTGTGCTCACTGTTTTCAAAGACTGATTTTCTATGGCCTTCATTCAAAAAGTATATGTTCTGCCAAACTTCAACCAAGGCAAATACTTCATGTTCTGCCTTTCATCCATTCCACACACATCAACTATGTGCCTTGTTATGTGAAATAAGATGCATTTTTGAGGAAGTCTTTGTTGTTGTTTGAGCTAGGTGAAATGAAGATGAGCTTCACCTTTTAATGTCCTGTCTATGAGCTCATAAGGGATGGGCTATTTCAGGAGAAAATACCTCCATTCATGATTATTGTTTTTGTCTGCATGACTATAAAAAGGTACATGATCCTTAATGTTAAAGAAGTTTGGGAAAGAAAGTAGGGATTAAACAGTTTTAAAAATGGTTTTGGTGTTTGCACCTGTGGGTTAGAACAACATTGTAGAAATCAATCAACCAAATATTGATTGCATGTAACGTTTTTCTTTACTCACTGTTTATATCTTCATTTTGGTTTTGAAAGTATCAGCTCTAGGTAAAAGTGATGTCAACTAAATCATTAGTTCAACTAAATCATCATTTTAAATAACTCACACTGTGCCATTATTATGTATATATTGATCATTTGAACTGATCTGTGCACATTTGAGATATCTATAGGCGTAGGTCAAATTCCCACTGTATTTTCAGTGTTATTCATTTAGCTACTCTCCTTAAACAGAATGACACACTCTGTATACTAACTGTATGCCAGTTTGAATATGAAGTCTTATGCTGTATTATGTATTAAATGTACCCCTTATGCTAAAACAACAGTAGCCATCCTCTTCAGAACAAACCTCACAGTTTCTATTTGTTTCCCAGACGGACAGAGGAACAGAGTTCAGGCGTTCTCACCACATGGTGATGAAGACCACTCTGTACGACATGGGGGTGGACCCCACCTGCCACGCTGCTGTCGGCTGCCAGGACCGATCCATCAGGTGAGAGGCTGGGGGTGTGTTGTTCTTGAATTTCCATGAGGTTAGCAATAAGGAAACAAGGGCAGCAGCTCAGTCAGTAGGCTGGGGAACCAGAGGGTCACTGGTGCAAGTTTACAAGTGACAAACTTCTGCCTTGGTGTCCTTGAGCAAAGCACTCCACTCTGACTCCCCAGCGTTGTAAACAATAGCTGCCCACTGAGCCTAATAAAGAAATAGATAGATAGATAGATAGATAGATAGATAGATAGATAGATAGATAGATAGATAGATAGGTAGATAGACAGACAGACAGACAGACAGACAGACAGACAGACAGACAGACAGACAGATAGATGGGAAATAATTGTTTACAGGACCAGTGTGCTCAACATTAAAATACAAATACTTAAAAGTGGAAAAGATTTTATAAATAAAATGAATGTGAAAAATAGTATAAACAAATATAAACAATAATAAAGATAATAATAGCTTAGATTTATATAGCGCCTTTCATGGGACCCAAGGTCGCTTTACAAAGAAAAACAGGAGTAAAAACAAACAAACAGTCAGACAGACAAAACAACAAATAAATTAGGGGCCGAAGGCCTTGGCAAACAGATGGGACTTGAGGGCGTCAAGCGTGGGGATGTTAAACAATATACAACATTCTAGATAATCAAAATGTTCTAAGGTCAAAAATACTGCAGTAGCAGGAATATACACAGTACATTTCTCTGAGTAAAATTGACTCAAATTGAAGAAAATTTTACTCTAAAAATATAACATTTGGTCCCAACCTATATAGAGTAAAATGTACTCTTTGTTCAGAGTTGTATTTTTAGAGTTCATTTTACTCTATTATGTGCTTAGATTTGACTCTGCTTAATGGTTATTTACTCTATGTAGTGTATATTAAAAACAACTCTACTGCCATTTTACTCATAATAGAAGGTAATTTTACTCCCAATCGAATGTAATTTCACTCCAACTAGAAGGTAATTTTACTCAGAATAGAATAAATGAACCATAATGATCTTTACAATAAAAAAGGTCAATAAACCAAGTGCTTAAGGAACATGAGTGGGCGTGTGTGAAGCTGACCATTGAGCGGCCCGACCAAGCAAGGAGGCAGAGGCAGAGAGTTCAAATACAACCCGGTGTGGGCATTTATTCCTCTTTGTGGTACATGATACACAGCCTCAATATGACTGTCTCACGTGAACACAGTCACCAGCCACCAGGACCTCACACACACACACTAACAGGAAAACAGAACCTAAATACACACAGGACTAATCAAACCAACAAGACACAGGTGAGGAGGGAGGAGAAACACAGGGCACCAGGTGAACGCAATCACCAGCAACAGACAAGACGGGAGGGGGAACACTTTTCAAACTAAAACAGGAAACAGAGACAGACAAACTAAAACATAGACAGATCGTGACAAATATATGCATAAATGACATATAATCACATGCTTCCTGTGCAATGTTTTAGCGTGGAACAAATGAATATACTTCGCCAATAATGAAGCTATATAATCCGTAACGGAGACCGAGATCTATGGCCCCAGAGATCACCTCCGTTACAGCGTGGTCATGGTTTAACTCCAATAGAATTGACTCTGCATTTTTTATCGCACTCTAGAAGCTATGAGTAATAAATACACTCCAAAATGATTAAATATCACTATTTCAGAGCAAAATAGTAATTACTCTGGAAAAAATACTCACCAATATTTCCTGTGTAGGCTCATAATATACTGTATATACATATGATAGTATATCATTTACAGATATACAGAAGAATTGCAAATTGACTAGGATTGGTTAAAAGTCATTTTGTGTGGCAGTAGGGATTGATTTGGAACCGGAGGGTCGCTGGTTCAATCCTCAGAATAGACCAAGTATGGAGAGTGGACTGGTACTTTAGAGGTGCTAGTTTGACTCCTGGGCAAGGTGCTATTGAGCAAGGCACCACACCCCCAAACTGCTCACTGGGCGCTGTATAACAACTGCCCCCAACACTAGAATGGGTTAAATAAATAGTCTTAATTTCAGTGCGTGTGGTAAGATGTACATGTGAGACGGTTAAAGAGGATTTTTTTCTTTTCCTCCTGTCTGCAGGATTTTCAACATCAGCAACGGCAAGCAGGAGAAACTCTACAAGGGCTCCCTGAGCGAGGACGGCAGTGTGCTTAGGGTAACGTGCTTCTCAACACTCCTAAAGTCTTACCCTTCCTATATATATATACACAGCATATTGACCCTTTTTGTCCTGTTTCCGGGCAGGTCCAGCTCGATCCGTCTGGTCAATACGTGGCCACCAGCAGCTCCGATAAAAACATCAGCATCTTTGACTTCGACAGCGGGGAGTGTGTGGCCACGATGGATGGACACTCTGGTAATAAAACACACACCTGTGCCCCACACAATCATATTTTATGTTGTCAAGCGGAGTTGCGAGTGAATCACACTCTTATAGCAGAGGGGTATATATCACCTACACCTGCCAGGAAACACAATATAACTCCCTCCGACATATTGTTGTGTTTTGCAGAGATTGTCACCGGGCTGAAGTTTACCAACGATTGCAGGCATTTGATTTCTGTGTCAGGCGACAGGTGAGACAATCCTTTTATACTTGTGTTTTATGTACAAATATAAACATTAGTGACTTAACAGGGACAACAGTGATAGGAACAGGGGGAAAAGGCACAGGGACACATTCTAATGAAAGTAATACATACTCTTTAGAAATCAAGCTTTTAGACTACTATAATTCAGTTTTATTTTTAATGATAACACACATTAATTCTATATTTGAACTCAGAGCTCATATAACAATGAGACTTCCAAATATGGATTGGGCACTAGAATAAAACTACTGTGGAAAACCAAATTGATATCCTCTTCTGCCTCAGAGGTAATGAGCGGAGAAACGTATTTGCACACAGTTCCCTCAACAGTGGAGCTGAAATGAAATGTTGAATTGTTAATGCGTGAATGCTTTTATCTCCCAGCTGTATCTTTGTGTGGCGACTGGCTCCAGAGCTGACGATCAGCATGAGAGAGCGGCTGCGCCAGCTCCGGCAAAACCCAAACACACCACCCTGCAACACCTCCAGTCTCAGGTGAACACGCACGCACGCACGCACGCACGCACGCACGCACGCACGCACGCACGCACGCACGCACGCACGCACGCACGCACGCACGCACGCACGCACGCACGCACGCACGCACGCACGCACACACACACACACACACACACACACACACACACACACACACACACACACACACACACACCACCTTTATCTATTCATTCCATACACTTCATGATAGTGTTCAGAGAGTTTACTCAGGATGTTCATGATCTTCTCTTATTTCGGTTTTAATTCAGGCAGGAGATGTACAGTTCCTCTGACAGTGAGCATGAGGAGGAGAAGGAGGACGAAGCAGGAAACGACGACCCAGAATTCAGTGCAGAGAAGGACTCGGGTACTGTCAGATTTCAAACTGAATGAGAATACTTATGTCTAATCCACATGACTACATGTTGTCCATTAGGTGTAACCCCTTGTGTTTGAGGGTATCTGCTCTCTGTAGTAATCCTGACCTTTATTCACTCTATGGAGGGCAGCGTTTGATTAAAAAAGACAATCCAGACATCAAACGAATAGTATTTTGTTATTGGAAGCTTATGATTATTGTTCTCTTTCATACAACAGGTGGCTCAGATGAAGGTCAGGACTGGGAGCTGACGAAGGTTTGTGATTTATTCATGTGATAAGACTTTTATTAGATTCAAAACAATAGCAAACATTACAAAATACCTTTTTAGTGCTTTTGAATTATTATCAAGACTATTATTATTTCACTGGCCCACTAATGATTAAATGACACAGTGGGAAAAGTGCAATGATTGTATTTTATCATATGTTTAAAAGGGCCACTTTAACGTGAATATGGGTATACACAATAATGTAATTGTGTGTGTATTCCAAATTGTTGTTATTGTTATTTCTACATCTTATTCATGTACAGCACCAAACACCTAACAATACACAATGTTTCCCTTTTTATTCCTTCTTGATAAATACTTCCTAGTTTTTAATCACTAGAGTGTCGTGTAACTAGAATTTAGGAGTGCCAATCTGGACAGGAACAATTAATAATCCCTAACTGAAGCAGGTGTTCATAACTTGCTACTCCTACTGGCTGTTTAGGAGGAGTCAGTAAATGATGGTATAAATAAAATAAAAAATGTTTTTGTTATTGTAAATCACAGCAACAATGAGAGTTTCTGGAGAATAGTCATAACGTTTTTTTCCCCCAACTAGAGAATGGATCTTCTAGTTTTACATCATTTTGGGCTCATTTTGAACTTAACTTAACCCTCTTTGTGCATTTCCAAACAAACTATTGAAACATGGTTGGTATGGTTTTTACTTAACAACAGAGTTCGTTACAGCATTTTGAAAAGAGTAAAGTCGATGGGGCTGCGCGCAATCCCGTGTTTCTCTCAGAAGATGTATTTTAAAGGACTTCTGGACAAGCTAGAGAGACAGAAATAGGCTAATGGGTCAAGTAGTATTCATGATTAGCCTTGGAATGACACACACACACACACACACACACACACACACACACACACACACACACACACACACACACACACACACACACACACACACACACAAAACCCAACGATCCTACCAAGGCTTCCTCTCGGCGGAGATGATAATCAGTACAAGCTTTAAGAATGTAGAAGGGACAGTTGATGAACAGTTCAGCTGCTGCGCCGCTCTGCTGTCTCTTTTAGTTTCCTGTCAGTACTTCAGAAGGACTGAATTGGTTTAAGGATCTCGGGGTTCACTTCACCACACATGAGATTAAATCCTCTGTGATGCGCCCGGGGGAGGAAATACCCCGCTGAGCCTTAAAAATGATAAAAAGCAACGTGAAATCCAAAGTGTGCGCACTCAAAACTAGATCACACAACCTCATCTAAGAAGTGTAAATCTGCAGAAAATGTCACACTTTTAGTACTAGTCAAGTTTAATTTCCTAGAACTGCTCCATGGCCTTTTACTTCAATGAGAATGTGTGCTTCACTGTATCAACGTGTACATCCCCTGTGTGCCTCCTCTCTAGCAGGAAGTGGTCAGCCAGGTCACGCCTGAGCCCTCTAAACGTCCTCGGAGGCGCTGGTCTCAGCGTATATGCGCTCTGGAGCTGAAGGTGAAATCCATGCTGGACCTGAGACACCTAGAGAGCTTTTCCCATAAGAAGAACCCCAACTGCTCACCAGACAGAGAGAGAGGGAGCACGTTCAGCCTGCAGGAGCCCATGGTATGCATGGATCCTTAGGTGTGTGTGTGGTGTGTGTGTGTGTGTGTGTGTGTGTGTGTGTGTGTGTGTGTGTGTGTGTGTGTGTGTGTGTGTGTGTGTGTGTGTGTGTGTGTGTGTGTGTGTGTGTGTGTGTGTGTGTGTGTGTGTGTGTGTGTGTGTGTGTGTGTGTGTGTGTGTGTGTGTGTGTGTGTGTGTGTGTGTGTGAAAAGTACTCAGATCTTGTACTTTACCAGAGTGTAGGAATATTGTGTCACAAGTAACAGTCCTGCAATCAAATATACTCAAAGTACCAAAAGTACTCATTATGCATTTCCATTTCATAATAATATATATTATATCTTTTGATCATAATTACTTATGCAGCAAAGTGTTATCAAAGCTGGTAAAGGTGCAGCTAGTTTTAATTACTTTTTATACTGCATGGTAGCTTGTGAATGTAGTCCAGGTGTAACTAAAGTCTTATTTAAGTGTTGATTATATTTCACATCATTAATCCAAATAGCTAAAGGTACTAAATAAATGTAGTGGAGTAGAAGTACAAAGTAGCAAAACATGGAAATACTCAAGTAAAGTCCAAGTATCTAAAAATGTTACTTAAGTACATTACTTGAGTAAATGTAATGAGTTACTTCCCACCTCTGTGTGTGTTTTACCTTGCATAGAGCTTGTGTCCACATGTTGCCGCCATGCTTAAAGCAATGCACCTAGCCTCTTTTTTCTGACTGTTCCCCAGTTTTTTCGCAAGTGGTTTGATTTTAAAATTCGTACTTAAAAAAGAACTGGAACGTCACTGTATACATTGGTGGCAAAGCTTGTTTTTGACTGTTTCTTTTAGACGGAAACTATCATAACAAAGATGGAAAGCCCTTTAGTTTTAGCAAATTGGCACAGAATACACTGGGTGTCGCCGCTGGTAGGTGTTTAATCGCCGTACGTGGATGGTCTTCCTCGCTTTACAGCTGTCTGACTGAGTGATGACAAGCTCGTTTGTACAAAGTGTGAGAGTTAGCATCTTTCCGTTGGTGTTCTAGGTGAAAAAACGGTGTCAAACTCATATAAATTAGCCTTTATAGATAGATAAAAGGCAAGGGCTCAAAGCTAGTCCGTCTAATCAAATCGATGATACGTTTTTACGATATAGACGTCAAATAATCATTAAAAGAAGCGGTGGGAGGGTTTATGTTTAATGAAATGCTGGAATGAGGCTCTGCCCGGCACCCTTTCTGCCAGAAAAAGACGCTATGTGGACACAAGGTCTTAATCACCTCATTTTCTGCAGCTGCAGTTGGAGGAGAGAGCCAAGAGGCATCGGCCCTGGCCTCACGCTGCCTGGCTGCCCTCACATCCATCCAAGGGCACCGGGGGGGCTGACGGGGGGGGCACCGTACTGTGAGGGGAGTGAGGGTGATGCTCGTCTGCAGGCCAGGTAAATCCCTCAATCCCTACACATGCTTTCAGCCCACAATGACACTGAAAAGGAACAAAAGTGCCTTTCTATTCCTGGTTGAAATGTGTCCCTCCTCCCCTCTGTTCCTCATTGTTTCCACCTCTCTCTGTTTTCATACGTCAGTGATTACACGGTGAAGGAGCAGTGCTGCAGGACGCAAGGACGAGGGGTCCGCAGTGGGAGCAAGGAGAGCCGCAGCCCGGACAGTGCCTGCTCTCTGGGGTACAACAGCAGGGACTCAAACGGTGAGGCCTTAAAACGCATCAAAACAAAACAAGCAATACTAAATAATGAGTGTAATTTATTTTCTTTAATGCTTCATGCTATATAGAGGGGAGGCGCAAGGGCACAACAAGTGAACATTAGCAGTTAAAGCTACTTCTGTAGGAGAACACTTTTGACTTTAGCAACCCCCAGTGGTACTACCGGAAAAGACAGTGGGGCACATATACATTTGATTTTATTAGTTGTACTTTATTCGTCCCAACTTGGTAAATTATTTTGTTCAGCAGCATATTAAAACACATAAAAATGTAAAAAAATTATAAATAATAATATAATAAACAGTACATATTAACATTTCAACAGTTCAAAGATTTATAATTTACTACTAAAAACCAAAGCATGTGAATATAGGATACTTCATTAAGGTTAAAAAGTAGTTTAAATTAACATTTTAATGATTGTGTCTCTTATAAAGACAGCTCGAATCTTTACTAGGATTGTACCATTGCTGAATTCAACTCATAGCTGCATGCAGTGGAAGTTTTTTTTTTTACTTCAATGGAGAGAGCATGAATAAAACAGACGAGTGTCTGAGGAATTTAAAATATATTTATCAAAGTCACACTTTGCTATATTTCAGTATTTCTTTTTATCCATCTACATTTCACTTTCAAGTTGGAAATGCCTGCTCTTAGTGTGTCAAGTGCTGGATTTAAAAATGAAAAGCTTAAATGTAAATGAAAGCCATGATCTCTCTTCAACATACAGTGAAGCTGATATCCGCTGAGAGGGATTTGATTTGATTTTTCAGTTTCTGACCTGATAGAAATATGTCAGATGATACAAACGCATAAGCCTCTGTGTGTTGTCTGGCCATTTGTAACGGTTTATCTTGTGCCCACATGCTGTATGTATGGAGAAGATGTACCAAGGTCAAGGAGGGCTTGAAAAGGGATGCTTTCTCTCCTTTTGCTTTTTCAGATTCTGCAGACGTTGAGTCTCTGAGCCAAGACAGCTCTGATGAAGAGAATGAAGAGAGGGAGGAAGAGGAGCAGAAGGCAGAAGAGACAAGTATGGAGGAGGCTTTGAGGAAAGTGACCGAGACTTCTGACCACGGCAGAGAAGAACCCCACAAGCAGAACATTGGGATTCTGGAAGAGAGCCGCCGCTTGAGTAAGAGACACCTAAAACTCACATGCAGTTTACCTAAGATAGACGAGAAGATTAAAAAGAAATAGTTCAACTCATAACGACCCGTTAATACACAACTTGATGTTTAGACATTTACTTTTTTCTACAGATGTGATATCTTATTAAAGGGAAATGGTAGGTGGATTTTTAGACATCATACAGACTCAAAATAGCTGTTTCATCTTGTTTCCATACTTTATGCTAGGCTAAGCTACGTCTCCTGGCTGTGGCTTCATATAACTGACAAATATAAGACTGATATCTATCTGTTTATCTTATTCTGGGCCAGAAAAACCAACAAACATGCTTATTTCCTAAAATATTTAACTAGTTATTTTCCAAAATGTTGAATTATAAATGACCTTGCATGCTGATTAGCCTTTCGGTTTCTCCATCTTGCTCCCTCTGTATCAATGTCTGTTTTACCTTTCTCTCTGCCACTGTCTCTATTATCTGTTTTGTTTTGTTTTCTGACGCTTGACGTGTGTCCACAGTGGAGCAGAGCAGAGTCCCCCAGCTCAGTATGTCTTCACGCTTCCTGACCAGAGGACATAATAACAGGTACTGTTGACCACTTCAGCCCAGTGTGGATTCACAGCTATAATTACAAACCCATGTGGAATCACGCACACTGCTCTGCTAAACCATGTGTTTACCCTCCTGATCCAGCCAGGCTGTCAGTTTAAATCACATTGTTATCTACTGTATCTTCCGGCTATTATATTTGGGTAGGAAAATAGTTTTTTGTTCCTAAATGTGTCTTTTTATTTGTATTAAAAATGATTGTACAACAAGACATTTAACTGTGAACGACTTTGCAATTTATTATAGTTGAACATATTTCAAATGCTTATTTGCTTTCTTGCAGGGAGTTACATCACTAGATATGTCATATGGTATGCCATTCTCATGTCTGTATTCTAATTATACAGCTACTATCAGCAGCCAGTTAGCTTAGCTTAGCACAAACAGTGGAAACAAGGAAAGCGCTCCGAATCTAAACATTTTAATTGTATATTTAGTTTGTTAAATCTGTACAAAAACAAAGTAAAGATTTCATGTGGGGTCTGTGGCAGAGTATCCTTAACTAGTACCTTCATGGAAGTAGTCCGGTTGCCTGGCAACTAGTCCTGCCGATGAAATAATCCAGCACATAACCCTCCCTAAAATTATTATTTTCTTTGCTTTTGTGCAGTTAAACAAATGAGATAAAACGTGGTGGAAAGTGAGCTTTAGAGGTGCTGGTAGGCAGATTCTGTTATTCATTGGCAGAGCCAGGCCAGCTGTTTCCTGTCTTTCCGCTAAGACATGCTAACCATAGACTGTATATATAAAGATGCTAACCTAAGCTAAGCCATTTAGCCTCTGGTTGTTGCTCATATCATATATATATATATCATATATATTTAACTTTTTGCTAATTTCCTAAAATGTTCAACTGTTACTTAATAATGAAGGATTTATTATCTGACACAAAAAAAAAGTTTTTGTATTTTGTCAATATTTTTTAAATGCCACTCATGACAATAGGTTACAGTACAAAAAGTCATGGTTCGGGCACATTTAGTACAGCAGAGAACAAAAACATTTTGCTTTTATTTTCATTTATTTCAAAAAGACAGTTGAGAAAGAATCACAGACGAACAGAATCCTCTAGCTGGGGACGGAGGTAGCATTTTGTCCTATGACTTTCCCCCCTGTAGCAACCTAAGCTAAGCTAGGAAGTAGCTTCCAATTTAGTGTACAGATATGACAGTGGCATGGATCTTCACCTCTCTGTTTTTCTGCTGATGTACTGTGGGGTAATACCTTGTGTTTTTACCTCACTCACCTCCCTAACCCTGTAATGCTTTCTCTCTATGTAGGAGCATGCCTCCCTTTGCCAATTTGCACGATGAGGAACAATGCAGCCGCTTTGCTAAGCCCCCAGTGTCAAAAGTGCGACCCTTGATGGAAGATAGCCAGAGCAGAAACATGGAATACAAAACCCCTGGCAGGATCGAAGGGCAAAAGTAAGAAGAAAACACGGACCAAGGTTCAAGGTTCAAGGTTCTTTATTAGTCATACAACCATAGCTGTAGTAGTTATGTCGATGAAATTCTTAAGTCACAGGCTTCTCCAACAGTGCAACACAATATTACAGAAAAACAGAAAAATATAGTGCAAGTAAATATTAAAAGTAACTGCAAAAAGAAAGGAATAGTTTAAAAAAAAAAAGTGAAATAGTGAAATAAGAGTCTATATGCAAGCTATTTGAATGATATATTAGGTAAATAGATAAATGATTACTAAGTAGCAGAATGTTATGGATGTTGTTACAGCAGTTCAGGTGTTTAACAGTCTTATCGCCTGTGGCATGAAACTGTCTCTGAATCTGTTGGTTTTAGTCAGGATGCTGCGGTAACGTCTGCCAGACGGCAGCAGACAGAACAGTTTGTGGCTGGGGTGATGGGGGTCTTTGATAATCCGTAGGGATTTCTTCCTGAGCCGCTGGGAGTAAAGGTCCTCCATGGATGGCAGCTCCGTCCTGGTGATGTTCTCTGCAGTTTTCACCACCCTCTCTAAAGCCTTACGATTGAGGTCGGTGCAGCTGCCATACCAGGCCGTGATGCAGCCAGTCAGGATACTCTCTATGGTGCACCTGTAGAAGTTGCAGAGTATCCTGGAGTCCATTTTGAACCTCCTCAACCTGCGGAGGAAGAAGAGCCGCTGTCGAGCTTTCTTGGTGATGGTGGTGGTGTGAAGAGACCATGTCAGGTCGTCAGTGATGTGGACACTGAGGAACCTGAAGCTTTTGACTCTCTCCACCGTAGTCCCATTGATGGCGATGGGGGCGTGTCCCTCTCCCTGCTGCTTCCTGTAGTCCACAATCAGCTCCTTTGTTTTGCTGATGTTGAGATGGAGGTTGTTATCCTGGCACCAAGATGTCAGGTTTTCGACCTCCTCTCTGTACGCCGTCTCCACCAGGAGCTCCATGGGGTTTATTTTTAGACAAATGCTACTTTGGCAGACTTAGATTAATGAATCATAAATGTGAAAGATAACAAAAAAAGCACAAAATGTTCTCTGCGAAAAATAATCATTTTAAACATTAATAAGTGGAGGTCACACGAGGCTTATATGTTACCATCAGTACATTTTCTGAAACTCATGCTATTACTAAGAGATACATCATTGATAAAGATAAACAACAGCAGGGGGAAACTCTTAATCTAACACTTATTATTTACTACAGTGTAGTTACAGACACAAAAGGATAACAACATTTAGTTTTTACATTTTTTGACTGAGTAATTGTGAAGTGATCTTTCAGCTGCTGTGTTGCCTCTCAGCAGGGCAGATTCTCCTGTCCTCAGACCCATGAAGAGGAGAAAGACTTCATTGTCCAACCTGTGGAGGATGTCCAACCAACCATCTAAAGCTCCACTGATGTCGAACTCAGCCACATGTTTACAGAAATCACACTCTGTCCAGAACCTCACCTCCGACCGTGAGTTTCATCAACAATGTTTAAATGTATTGTTATGCATTTTCTGCCATTTCTGTAATTTTCCAGTTAGATTTACAACCAGCTCCATTGTCTCCATTAGTTGTACATTGTGAGACCGCTAAACATGCCGCAAGAGTGCATTTACATTAGTTGAATGGGGATTTTCTGTAAGGAAGTTCCTCTGATTTTGGATTATAACCTGGAATTGCCAATAATACATTTATGTGATGTTAAAATATTTTTCATTTGATGTTAACATTTTGTACAATTTAATTAAATGTACCTCTAATTCTCAAAACAAATCTTAACTATTTTTTCTTCTAGCTCCTCGCTCCCCTGTGCCCTCTAGCAACCCTATTGAGTTGCGCAAGAGACTTCAGCAGCTTGTCCTGGATCAAGACAATCCCCAGCCTTCCTCCCACCTTTCCTCCCCCTCCTCTGGGTCCCCTCGGTCTCTCGACTTCCCCCTGCCCTGGGATAGCCCTAAACTCAAGTCCCCAAACTCCTACATGAAGCCCACCGCTAGCTCCAAGGCCAAAGGTAGCCGCTCCAACTCGCTGGGGGACGTCAGGCAGACGGGCTCTCCGCCTTGCTCTCCGTCCCCGCTCGGGGTCAGGAGGTCGCGTGGGGAGATGGAAACCGGATCCCCCTTGGCCATCTCGTCCCCCGTCACCAGTTTCTCCTTTAATATCTCATCAACATCATCCCTTGCAGCCTTTCCTCTATCAAACAGTCCCTCCTCAACTCCCACAGAGGCAGTTTCACCCTATCCTTTTACTCAGAACTTACCGCCAACACGCATCCCGCTTCCCAGACAGCCTCTCAGCCCTCGCCGCAGCCTCTGCTTCGATGGGACTCAAATGAGGGCTTTTACACCTTCTGTACACCCAGAAGGGGACGTCACACCTACTCCAGGAAACAGAGGTTAGTCAGCCAGCCAAATGCTGTACATATGACGCATCAATTCTAAAGTAAGGCACTTTAAAATAGATTAAACCGGGTATTTTGTCTATTTCTCTTCAGGACTGGGCAAGAGACTCTCGAAGTGTCTAAGTTTGGATCCTTCTTTGCAAAGTTTACTACCAGTGAGGCAGAAGAGAGACTCCGTTTCAGAGAGGTATGTTTGTTCACACCTCTTCTAAACATTTAGCTGCATTTTCATTGAGATTTTCTTTTAAACTGACACTTTTCTTCACAGTGCTAAAGAGCCATCACAGGTGGCCGTGGCCAGAGAGTGCCCTCTGGTGCCCGAACAGGTCCACACATCCAGCGCCGATCCCAAGCCAGGTCTTTCTTCACAGAACTCTTTTATCAACCTGTCCGTCGCTACCGTTCCTCCTCTTCATCACTGCGTCTCTTCACACTGCTCGCCCTCTGCCTTCAGGCCTGTCTGTCTGTCTCACGTTCCTCTGCCTGTCTCTGTCTCCTCCTGCTGTCAGCACTGTGAATACTCTGGTGAGTCCGCAGAGGAAAGGTCGTTGAAGTAGTGTTCATTTTGTTTTCCATGAGTAAGACAAGACAAGGCGTTCCAGGTTGTGCGGATTGCCTCTCATATCGATTCAGAAAAGCAAAGCTGCAGTCTTAATTAGGCAACTTGTGTTTTTCTTCAGATGCTGATAAGATTGTATGTAAATTAAGTTTAATTAATTTTTGTTCAATATATTCTGATAGTGAAAGAAGTCTTATCGAGGCCCTTTTTTGAGTCCCCCCTTTCCTGTAGTGTCTTATTTACGTTATTGTGAATGTAAATTGTCAGCAAAGGCTAAAATCCCTAAGCACCCTCCAGAGGGAGTTTCCCACAAACTAAAGCATGTAAACATGTCACAGTAGACAAGTTAAACCTGAAAATGAGCATACTATGGCCCCTTTAAAATGCTTAGACTTTTAGTCAACAAAAACTTGACAAAAATAAAACAGGATAAGTTGACTAAATATAATAACAACCTACAAGGACATTTGACAAAGGACTTAAATCAACGCTGGTAGGAAATGTTGAATTCCACTCTTTTGTTTGAATTAAAAACGTCACCTGCTATGTTATGTTATGTTGAAACCCGTTAGTTAAGACTTTTTGCAGCAGGCTTGATAATCCCATTGAACACTATCACACTGAATTAACATCAAAACAGCTGACTGCATAAACATAAACATATTCATACTTCATCCTAGGACAGACCTTTTTTCTTTTACTCCTCATGACCTCCTCTAATTGAAACATTTATTTGGATGATAATACAGTAATTGCCCATTATTTAACTTTCTGCTCTGATATTTAGAGCCTCAGTTCTCTGAAGCACTACTGCCGATAGCTTTGCCTCATATTGTTCACCTCACCAGTTAAAAAGGTATCTTGAGATGGATCTTAAAATATCTCCTCCATCCTGTGCCTGCTGTTCTGTGGATGATAACTGCCTCACAAAGGCAACAGATTTCATTTCAATTTCATAACACAGAAACCATAAATGCCATTTAGCGATATCCAGTCCACATTTCATACCTACAACTGTGTTTTGCCGGAGGATATAAACTGTGAAAATCATTTTTCTCGGTTCCACCGCTCACAAAGCTCCCCTCTCTTCCTTTGTACAGCTGCCTCCTCGAGTGTTTTTTTTTATCTGTAGCTTTGTTTCTGATACCAACTTTTCCTTGCTTCTTCTACCTTTTTCTCAACACTTACTGTGTGCCTACTTCGCTCGATAACTGTGTGTTTGTGTGCGTACGCTGTACAGTATGCATGTCTCTGTGAACTCTCAGATTTACCTCCTGCTCTCCTCACTCAGATCACTCCATCACCTTGGAAACCTGTAAGCAGGCTGTTACAGAGCTTCACAACGGTCTGAGGAAAACCGCCATGCTCTACACTACGGTCAGTCAGTGTGTGTGTGTATGAGAGCGTGTGGAAATTAGAACGAGAGCCTGATATCATTTATATATTTTAAAGAGATAGAGGATAAAAGGGGAATACATAGAGATCATTTCTTGCATACTTCATGCCTGTTAAAGCTGCCACTTTCAAATTCCTCTTATAGTCATGAATTGCATATTTGAATAGATATTACTGTTGATATGTGTGTTATTTCAAAGAATCCGTTATCTCGTTTTGATGCACCATTTTGTCTCAGTCAATTTGTCTTTATAGATGCTGTTTTTTTCACATTTAATCTGGTGGTAGAATCCATTCATTATTTATTATAGGGGTGAAACACTAAGTTCATTAATGGATCGGACATCAACAGACACTGCAAAACCTATTTTCTTTTAATGCACAAAATTACATTTTCTGTCTTTTAACGTGTGAGGATGTAGAGTGCTAATTAGTCTAATATCTAAATATTCAAAGATTTGGGTCGAAACAAGCAACTTGGGTTTCGTAATGCACATACAGTATTTAAGGCTTCAGCTTTAAAAAAAAAAATCACTATATATAATAATAATAATAATAATTTCCTGTATTGATGGTTTAATAAAAAATGACCCATGTATGAGTCGAAGATGGCGTTTTCAAGTGTCTTTTTTCAGTCCTAAAAGTCCTACCACAAACAAATGAGTCCAACTCGTAATTATATTTAAATCATGACACAAGAAACATAAAACTTTTGAGAAGCAGGAACCAGAACATGTCATATTAATTAAAGGAACATTTATTAAAAAAATCAAACAATGTATAGTCATCCCTCTCAATCATCACTTATGACCCACTACAAGTGCTTGGTGGTGTGTGTAGCTGCAGAGACCCTGCAGCCTTCTGCCTGTTTCTTTTTTTCCCGTGTTCGGGACATTCCTGGCCATCAAACTATAAAAAAATGAGTGACCAGGTGCCAGATCATAAGCATTCATCCACGATGAAGCTATACAAATGTTGTACGCAGCACCAGAAAAATACAAATATAGCTAGGAAAACCTGTTCCTAGGAGAAAATGCGTTCCAACCGATGGAGAGCATCTTAACCAGCTTTCAGTCCGTGTGTGCTTTTTGAGTTGTGCTTGTTATGTCTTACAAACTGTGACCCACATAGTAATCAACTGGTAATCAAATTGTCTGTTTTTCATCACCAGATGCTACAATGCGACCAGCAGCCCGGTGAAGATCAGACAGAGATGAGGGGCATCCTGTCTAAGGCCCTGTTCAAGGTCAAGGCTGAGCTGGACTCTTTATCTCCCCCCTCCTCTCAGAGTGAAGGGCCCCCTGTGGACCAGGGGGTCAAAGGCGAAGGAGACAGAACCCTGGCCCTGCTGGAGCAGTACGCTGAGCTGCTGCTGAAGTCTGTGGAGAGGAGACTGGACACTAAGACGTGAGGACTGGAGATGATGCCAGGTGTATGTACTCAGGTGTATGTACTGTACGCTCATATAGCATACTGTGAACCGCACACTTGTTTTTTGCACAGAGATCTTTTTAAAACTTTATTTATTGGCTGAATGAAGATAGGATGTGATTATATATTTGGAGAAACTGAGTTAATGAATGCTGAATGAGCATTATACACTGAGTAATAAAAAGTTGCCTTATTCATATAAATTCCAAGTTTCAATTACTCTTCTTTTTCTGTTTTCTGCTTTTTACAATCAAAGTGTAATGAATCATATTTGTTACAAAGGGAGACACAAAAGGACAAATATGATAGAGTAACATGGAAAGCACAGGTAGTTTATGGATGTTAAATGCATTTGGGCCACATAATTCATCTGGGCTTTTTAAATTATTCTTTTTTAAATCGTTGGTACATTGGTACATAATTAAAAAGTCCCATTAGCACCCCCTAGAGGCTGCACGCTTCAATATTTCATGCCAAAACAAACAAACATTAAACAAACAAGAACCAACAATTAACTAATTAGGCTCTAATAATGAAATATAACATTTGTTTTAGGGTGGCTTACAGCGAGTAACAATCAAATAAAAAATATTAAAGTGCACCTATCATGCTATTTTTAGGCAATAGCATAGGTCTCAGATATATAAAAATATATAAGAAACATGTCTATGAAGTGTTTTGCTCAAAATACCAAACAGATCACCCATTCTAGCCATGCCTCATATCCCTCTATTTCACTTCCTGTTACAAAAGTGCTGATTTAGGGTATAAAGCTTTAAAAAAAGGAGGGGGCTGAGCTCATGCCTGCTCATGCTTGAGATTCTACCGGCAGATACTGCGGTGATGAAACGCCATATCATGGATTATCAAGGATTATTTCTGAAACAGTATGGAGCTCAAAGGCTTTCTCTCTTGCCGGTTATACCACAAGGTGAGTTCCTTTTTATTTCCTGCTTCTTCACACACATGCTCTGTGCAGTACAGGTTAGCTCTGAGTGTTAGCGATGCTAATGTAAACATGCACCGACCATATTACTTCCAAAACAGTCGGGCATTGTTTCTCATAGCAACGTTTCTGATAGGGCCGTGGGTGTAAAGCCATACATTTCCGATATTACGTCATATCGGACACAAATCTGGATCAGCTCCGTTGTACCCCCGTTTTTAGAGATTTAGGTACGGAGGAAAAGAGAGAGGGTTTTATTTTCTGACGCTGCGTGAGTTCCCTGACACACCGGGGACACATATTTATGTATAAAAGACATCAAAAGGTGCATTTTGCATGATAGGTCCCCTTTAAAGTTCCTGGTTGTTCTCAGAAATGTTCATGGAATAATTGAATTAGGAGATACGGTTTCATGCCTGCAACATTCATATTAAGGCTAACTGAGTACACAAGTTCATAAAGTATCCAAAATCTAAAGGGTTCATCCTCTGGGGAACAGGAACATGGTCTTTTCTTTACTCTTTTACTAAAAGCTTTGCACAATTTGATACTTGGCTGGATGTAAATCCGGCCAGCTATAGAGACATTTTGGGAGATAGTTGTGATGGATGATGTTTAAGTAGGAGGTTATAGGAAGTTAAGGTGTGAGGAGTGAGATGGTTATATATTAAGGAATAAGGCAAGTGTTAGATGAAACACCTGGGAAGATATTTTGTAAGGTTGTGTAAATCATTTGCTATCGGTGTCTCCCTAAGATCAGGGTACTTTAGCCATAACTAATTCCTTTATATATACCATGAGTAGTCTATGATAAGTCTGAGAGTTTTGCAAGTTTTATTATGGCTGATTTTAATGTTGGACTAATAAATACATTTCTCTGAAAGAGGTTTTCTCATCAAACCTTTGGACTGTTCTTCTTTATCCTCTTGTCAAAAATGAACAATGAAAACACTGAACTAGACTTCGTAATGATCATTTTATATCTAAATATTAACACAGGTAATTTATATTATATTAAAACATATATTACTCAGTTAGTAGAAATGTAATTTTATAAAAGTATTATAAACAATAAAACAGTTTCATTTACAAAGAGAACAAGTAAGCTTTGTGTGGTTATGGTTATCTTTTAAGAAAGTAGCATACTATAGAAAAAACTCATGTCCTTATTAATAAAACACAATATAATCAAACACTTATTTCAAGCTTAATGATACACAAATAAGTTAGCTCCAAGATGTAGATAAAGATGAAGCCGACACACCACACATGTTGAGTAATAGTGCGCTGCCTCCTATGGAAGCGTCTCCACGTTGACGTAGGTGAGGACCACATCGTGCAGGATGTTGATCCTGTTGATCTGGTTGAGTTCGAGGACTCTGTGTCGAAACTCAAACAGAGGGATGTTGTTCACCGCCACCCTGAACGCCTCGGGGGTGCACATGATCTTCATCTGGAACAGAGCACAACAAGAGATATCTACTCCATAAAGTGGATTACATGTGGTGCACATTTAGAAAAAAGTGTATTTAATCATGGAAAACCTTAACTTGAGCCCCCTGAAGAAAATATGTTAGGATGAATTAATGTGCAAAATGTAAATGTTCTAATTGAAAAATGCAAACTGACTATAGTTGTTATTGCTGTGAGTACACATTGCCCGTAATGCATAACTGTTATTGATGTTATATAGAGCAACATGAGACCCACACTGACCTCCAGGAGTCTTCCGGTCCCTTATCTAGGAACCGCTTGCACACATGTCTTTCCAACCCTTTCCATCTTTTCCAAACGTTAGCCTGATGTTAACCATGAGAAAGTGACCTAGAGTCAGTTACCATGTGTAGCATTTTGGAACATCAACATGTCATTGTAAAAGTCTTACCACAAACAAATGGTTAAAAGGATTAGTAATCTTTTATGAGAAATAGCAGCACACTGACAGTTCAGTTTCCTCAAACCAATGTGGGGATGATCTATCCACGTTAACATGCTACACATAGCTGCTTTAAAGGGACAGTTCACCCCAAAATCTAGTGTTTTTTTATCAATGAAGATTGTTTTGATGTGAGTATTGCAGGTATTGATTGTAAAGATGTCTGCTTTTCCTCTGATATTTGAACCAGTAGGATCTCCGCTTGTGATATAGCACCACAGGTAAGAGAAAAATATCTTTTTTTTTGGTGAAACTGTCTCTTTAAGCACAACTTTTCAAATCTACTTCCTGGACTCATTCCTCTTTGTAACACTCACCTCGAATGGGCTCCCCAAAGCGAAGGGAAAGGGCCCCTTCAGCTCCCTCTCCTCGGGGCCCCAGCGCTCACCCAGTTTGTGGTTACGGACCAACACCTGCTTGCCCCCCTCACTGAAGCGGGGGTTGATGTGGAAGGCAATGTCGTTGCCCTTCAGAAAGTTCACTGTGAACCTGTAGTAGAGCAGAGTCATTGATATCGTGTCTTTAGTGTGTCGTTTGCATGTCATTCACTAACTGGTCAGATCTGTATATTTTGTAAGGATTGTTTTTTTCCGGTCATTTCGATTCCATAAAGCCTATAAAGCCTCTTACACACCAAACTGACACCAAAGAACACCAAAGAACACCAAAGAACACGTCCCGACGGAACGTCGCCTCACGTCGCCTCACGTCGCCTCACGTCGCCTCACGTCGCCTCACGTCGCCTCACGTCGCCTCACGTCGCCTCACCCTCACGTCGCCTCAAGTCGCCTCACCCTCACGTCGCCTCATGTTGCCTCACGTCGCCTCACGTCTCCTGCGTCTTGGCAGGGCCGTCCCTGGCCAACTTGAGGCCCCACGCAAAGTTAGATGTTGAGGCCCTCTGTTTCGTCGTCGAAAATCGGCTTGGTGTGTAAGGAGCTTAACAGTTCTTCAATCAGACTAATATACAGAATACACCCACAATCTGCAATTAAGTGTTTCGTATCTTTTTTTTATAACTCTGTCTTTTTTTCCATTAAAATAGTCATGGTGAAGTTTGTGAGTTGAAAATACCTATTCACTTAAAGTGTCTCTCGAGAGAATCTGGAAATATATTTGTACACGAAGAACAATGGTTTAAAAGTCAGTAAGCTTACATTTTAGCATCAGGTTTGACATGGCCCAAGATGGTCATCATCATCTTGTCATAGACTCCTCTGGCCAGGTTCAAGTTGAATGGCACGCTCTGGAACAGCAAGGAGGGAGAATAACATCAAAACAACCGGAATTATGAAGCAGCCAGGGATCACTGTATCTACAGTATTAATTACTAAGTCTTTCCTGTACATTATCAGGGGAAATTGAAAGTCAGATTGTTAGCATTTGGCTCACCAGAGGTCCAGAAGTGGGTGGAAGCCATTGTGGAGGCATGTTGGATGGAGTCTGTCCAGGCCATCCTGACTGTCCCGGGTTATAGGGCCAGCCAGGGTGGGCAGGCCATCCCGGAATAATTGGGCGGAGGCTGGGAGCAGAAGCAGGTGCTGGTGCTAGGACTGGGACTGGGACCGGGACCGAAGCTGGAGCTGGAACAGGAACTGGAACTTGAGCAGGTACTTGAGCTTGAATTGGAGCTGGTGGCTGAGGAGGCTGATACTGGGTTGGCTGGTATTGGGGTGACTGGTTCTGGGGAGGCTGGTACTGGGCAGGCTGGTACTGGGCAGGCTGGTACTGGGCAGGCCGGTACTGGGGAGGCTGGTATTGGGGAGGCTGGTTCTGAGGAGGCTGGTTCTGGGGAAGCTGGTATTGGGGTGTCTGGTACTGGCAAGGGTTGCAGGGCTGCCCTTGCCCTGGAGCTGGGATGATGGATGTTGTAGCTGCAGGGGCTGGTGTCATGACTTGACCAGGAAACACATTTTGTGCAGGGACAGAGACCGGAGCTTGTTGTGTCCCATTCCAGCAGGGAGTGTTGGGCTGGCCAGTCCAGCAGGGCGCAGGTTGGGGGGGCTGGGGGGGCTGTCCTGTATACCCAGGGAACCCGGCTCCAGACTGGGGAAGACTCGGCCAGAGACTGTTAGCCTGCGGGGAAGAACCAGAGGAGGGGCAGCTGCTACACAGAGCGTCAGAATGCTGAGAGGGGGGAGGAGAGGGGTCAGGGTCAGGGGCCAGGATGGAGATACGAGGAAGAGACAGGATGGAAAGGATGGAGGACAACACCTTGCAGTTGCAAACATGGCCGTTTGACACAAGCAAAGGTTGAAGCATTTAAAAATGGAAAAAAAGCTTCAATAACTTCTGTAAATCTTACCAGTGTAGAATTTGATGAGGTACTTACATCCATGCTGCCTGCCAAAACAAGATCAAACAAATGCACTTTTATTTTATTTGTTAAGTCTCAGAGGAATTACCAAACACAGAAAATTAAGAGAGAACACAATAGATCTGTAATCACAAATGGAAATAAAATGTTATGTAAACTCACAGCCAACCAAACTAGAATAAAAAGTAAATTATTAATTTGTTTCTTTTCAAGTTTAAGATCATGCGCTGCAGTCACAGTGAAAACTATTTAGCTGTAGAGAGAGGACATATTCTCTAGGTGACCACCAGAGGACTCTACAGCTTTTCAAGATGTCAAAGCATCAACAAATATTGGACTATGAGAGACAATAGGTATACATTGTTAACTGAAACTCAATGGATGCCATGGGATGTGCTTATTGAATGATGACCATAGGAAACATGCAGACACATAACGACGTATTGATTCAGGGTTATGTCATCACTTAGAGAGAGGAATGTGCAGTAACAATGATCTGATGGTGTCCAGGCCCTACCACTGATATATAGATGTTCATGTGACTGCAAATTCAATGACTGTTATAAAATAAATACCTGGCCTTTCTACTGCTCAATAATAGTGTTTACCTAAGAAATAAAACTAAATGCAGAAAACATGTTAAATAATAGGCATTTTTACTTCTGATCAAATATTTACTAACAATTTAAAGCAAATTGAATCATGTTTTAGTTATATATATATATATATATTATTATCAGAATCAGTATAAAATGTGCAAAAATAATAATGAAAAAAAATAAAGATAATTATTTAAACGTAAGAATTTAAAGTTAAATGTCCAATAAAAGATCAAATAAAATAAAAGTATTTATATAAACATGTTAAAGTGAAAATCTACAAATTGTACAACATTAAATAACGTATATATTATATATACATATAAATGATATTCTCATGTATAATAATCATATGTAAATATAAATTATATTCTCATATTTAGCCTGGCACTAGACCAGAACCCAGACTGGCAATGCATTAATTTCCTGAAAAAGAAAATCTAGTATCGAACGCAAACTAAATGTTTCTGATCCATAGAAATATGAAGCATTTGATATAATCTGACACGGATAACATTAAGATGAAGTTACCTTTTCTTTATCTTCAGGTGCAGCAGGAGCAGGCCGTGGTGAGGTCGAGGTGAATCAGTTGGTTTGTACCCCAGCACGTCGAAAAAATATTTTTATAGTCAAACGCCCTGTCACTAGGCCACTCCTCACGTCATCTCCACTGGGAGAAAAAGAATACCACACCCTCATACATTACATACATGAAGGAAATTGGTAATGTAGGCTTTTTTTTCAAAGTTTTAAATATACAAATGCAATATGTTTTGTTAATACTATCTCTATTGTCTTTTTCTTGAATTGCGTTGCATTTCCAGACCTCAGTTGTAATTTAGAGTTAGAATGGTTAAATAAAATAAAAATGGCAGAGAGAAAATGCTTAATTGGAAACAATATCAGAACATTTAAATGTATGTGAAACGTTTTATCTCCACCACAACGTGTTTTACTTATGCATCAGCTGCTTGGTTCCTCCTGATGTCACTGCACGTGATTAATGGCGTTTATATTTCTGATTGATTACTCCTCTGGACGATTGTTGAATACATTTCTAATGGCAGAGCTGAGTGTCTCACCTCATCTAATGTTAAAACAATAATTCTTCTGGCATTTTTGACAACATTAAACGAGAGAGATGTCAGGTTCCAACTCAACTGTCTAAATCATCCAATAAATCTCCGAGGCAACAGCTTCAACAATGAAAACACATGACGCTCACATTGTGTGGATACACACAGTCACACTGTTATTAGATTAGCAATTAACTGAGCTGAAAAATGTCAGAAATCGCAGAACTTCCCAAAATGCTCAGACTTAATCCTCTGAGAATTCAGCGCTTGACATTTAATCAACTGGGTCTTACATTTTAAACTATCTGGAGACAGAGAATTAATAGAATATTTTATGTAGTAAACTGTGTATAATTCACTGTAGCTCTTGCTGCCAAGCTTAACCCTTTTGTTTTATGTAAGCCACCTAGGGCAAATGGTAAGCATTTCAGTAATTCCAATGTATTTATACTCAAGAAACATTTGAGGGGCAGACCCTCATCTACATGGATATCCAAACAACTACAACAATTTAGAAAAGTAAGAAAAAAGTAATCAACAAAAAAAATATTCATCAACAGAAAAGAGGCTGTACTATTAATACAAAATAAAAGCCATTAAAATTGCTATCGTGGAAAAAATGTTTGATGGATACATAAACTTAATTACAATGTAAAATAAAATCCAGTTGGGTAAAAAGCCCTAGAATTTGCAATAAGGATATCATTCAATACATAAACTGAAATGCTTAAAATGTAAAATAATGTAATTACAAGTAGAGGTACAAGTAGAAGTTGTGGGGTTAAAGATCCAATTTGTCAACTTTAAGGAACTGCTATGTTGTTTTAGGATGCCACCAACACGTGCAACTTATTTCAGTAACACAGACAGCCAGTAGAAGATGTATAGTTAAACAACTTTTACATACGCTTACTCACAGTTGACTTCCATTCAATTGAGTCCACCCATCAATTTGTTGCATTAAGTCGAGCTTGGGCCCATTTCATTCCTCACAAAGTGCTTTCTTTGTCCACTGCATTTCTCAGGGCCAGTAGTTACACAGCTTCCTATTAGCAGGTATGGACCGTTAGAGTTTATTGATTCCAACAGTACAAGTACACATATAGTATAGTTGTTTGTTGTATTTACCTAAACACTTAAAGTGGACCTATCATGCTATATTTGAAAAATATATTGTTGGGCCATACCTATATAAAACATGTCTGTTTTTTTTTCAAAATACCAAACAGATCCCCCATTGTAGCCATGCCTCATATTGCTCAAACCCCTCTTTTGCAGCCCTGTTAGAGAAACGCGGATTTTGGGTCCTTAGCTTGAAAAAAAGAAAGAAGAGGAGGTGGAGCTAATGCCTGATCAGAATTCTACCGGAGATAAAGTTAAATTCGGTTGTGATAAAACGCCATCCTGTTTAAACCACGTCAAGGATTATTTCTGAAACAGTATAGAGCTCAAATGCTTTTTCTCTTGCAGGTTCATCACAAGGTGCATTCTTTTTTTATTTCCTGCTTTTTAAACACATGTGCTCTTCAGTACAGGTTAGCTCTGAGTGTTAGCGAGGCTTGCTAATGTAAACAAAGACGAGATTACGTCCAAAACACGTCAGGCATTGTTTCTCATAGCAACTTTCTGTGGGTCCGCCGCCGCTATGACGTCACAGCGGATGGAAATCTGTATCCGCTCGTTGTACACCCGTTTTTAAAATATTTGGGTATGGAGAGAGGGTTTTATTTTCTGGCGCTGCGTGAGTTCCCCGACGCACCGGGGACACATATTTATGTATAAAAGACATCACAAAGTGCATTTTGCATGATAGGTCCCCTTTAAGCAAACAGTGCTTTTAATTCCCAAATGTAAAAACATATATTGGATAGTTTCTGTTCCCACACCCCACAACTGGCTAATACCCATCATATCACAATGACACACACACACACACACACACACACACACACACACACACACACACACACACACACACACACACACACACACACACACACACACACACACACACACACACACACACACACACACTGAAAGTAATTAATTCTTCATGAGTATATGAGAGCACCCTGCAGTCTGTCCTCAGGAGGCCAGCTGTGTCTCACACATTAGGCAAGTGAAGGGTGCGGCCACATTGGACAATTTAGGAGATCGTAGCTTGTGTGTGTGTGTGTGTGTGTGTGTGTGTGTGTGTGTGTGTGTGTGTGTGTGTGTGTGTGTGTGTGTGTGTGTGTGTGTGTGTGTGTGTGTGTGTGTGTGTGGGTGTGTGTGGGTGTGTGTGTGTGTGTGTGTGATTGTGTTTGTGTGGCTGCACTCGAAATCTGTTAAACTGAGCATCTGCGCTGATTAGATCCTAATGTCTCATTATCTCTATAAGCCGTTACGAAGCAAATTGTGCCTTTGTTATAAAAAGTGTTCCAGAATAATGATAAACAGACAATTGGCTTCTGCACAACAGGGAACGATGTAACAGCAAATAGAGATGTATAGAAAATGTTTAGAAAAAGGTAGCTCACATGCAATATTGCCTTTCATAGTTCTGAACGTAACACTCTATTGGCGAAATGTGTCTTGCTGCTTGCAGGCAGAAATTCAGCTATATCCACCCTGGATATGATAACAAAACAGTTTTTCAAGGACTCTTTAGCAGTGTAAACAGTTATTGTTAAAACTGATGCTCAAACTCAGGCCTTGTGGTTTAAGGGTATGCCACTTACATTTCCTCGATTGCTGTTGTTTTAATGCATTACATTCCACATTGGATCTTCCAGCACATTAACATCGCTTTGGACAACCACACATTGTATAGCTTCATTTGAGGACAGTGTTGTTTAGCTTGGGCTGCATATTGTCAGAAGAGGTTTGTGCCAAGATATAATCCAGAACATTTGGTCCATGGTTAGTCTCCTGTTTGGCCCGTCAGCCTGTCAAGAGCTGGAACTGGCAACACTTGGTTCCTCAACCCTTCTCAGCACTTAACCCAATCTGTTCCTTTTGGATAATGTCGCAATTAAAACATAATATATAACAAATATAGCAAATCACGTGTTGATTAAATTGGGGGGGGGAAATTATAAGTGCTTTGTTTGAGTGGATATGTGGCCATGTGGCCATGACATATGCTGATGGGAGAGGGAGTAATGATGTCACTTCTAAGAGATCTCCTTTTGTGGTTCAACCAATTGGGAGCTGAGGGAAAAGGAGGCAACTGCGAGGCATGTTGCTGTTAGGCAGAAGAGAGCAGTCTGGCAGGAGGAGGATTGTCCAAAGTGACGCCGATGGCATTAGCCTCTGATAAGCTCTGGGCCTTGTTCCAACACTCGTAAACTGCCTCCTCCTCTTTTCCCCTCCTCTTCACCACCTCTTCCCCATTAAAGGTCAATTGGAGTACAAAATAGGCGGTACTACAAGGTAATCCCCCATATATAGTCGGCTACAATTTTTGGAGTTTTCTGGACAAAAATAATGGTTTCCATGATTTGTTATAACCTGTGCGTCTAAAGGTGTTTTTGTGCCTTCAAAGAACAAATGAGATAAAATCAAAGAGAGTATGTTAAAGTGAGTGAAACTATTTAAAAGAAAACTACAGTTGCTATGGGGACAGCAACACGTTTTTGCTGGGTTTATGTTTACGTGTGTATCTTTGTGATAAGAAAAATCATTATCATATCTGGACTGCTATGAGATCAATTTAATGTCCTAAAGGATTTCATTTTTCACTGTTGGGCTTTATGTTTCAGACACAGCCAGCAGCATCTGCAACTTACATCCAGATGCACTGGAGGAAACTGTGTGCTCCCACAATCCACCACTAGATGGAGGTGTCAAATTCTCACAAGGGGGTAGCAGTCATGTTGTGAGAGTTGTTTTCTCCATGAAAGGCAACATTACTGTAAATCTGTAATCTTTGGATATATCTGGTCAGCTGACTCCTTAACAGACAGCATAATAAACCATAATGCATGACATGACCAGGCCAAAAGAAGCATGATGGTCTAATAAAGCCCTGTAACCAATTAAAGTTAAATCTTTAAGCAAAATCCACTTCAACACTGATTTAAATCAAAAATGATATATTGAATTATTTCCTTAAAAGAAAAACATAAAAGCAACAAAATAAATAAATAACGCAACAGACTAGGTCAATGCGCTATCCTGGACTTTACATTTTTTTCTCACTGTCAGAAATTGTCAAATGATTTTTTTATCCCATGTCTGCTCATGCTTCAGATTGAAATGCCCAAACATTTTCTGGTAATAAAATAACATTTCAGACAATCTATCTTAGCTTGGTCGGCATCCACGCTCTTGCTGAGTTATGGTGGTAATAACATTTTATTTCTTATTTATTTAATTCATTTTTTAAATTGAGGCCTTGGCAACTGAGGGGACTTCTTAATGACACCTTTAATGTCACCAAGAGGGTAACTATTTTATTTCTCAAAGATTAATTTTGGGTGAAGTATCCCTTTACAGCTCTTCATAATGGCAATGTATGAAGTATATTGAGCCCACTTACTAAATCGAATCACTATGCCTCTCTACTTCCCCCCATGTGGCTATACGAGAGAGATAGATGTGGCTGTCCATTACGCCCATAATAAGTGTAGCACTGCCTGGAATAGTCCTGAGCTGAAGGGGTGTTCCCACTGAGTACAGTCTTGGCTCACATTTCCCAAGGGGATTTATGGGTGGTAGGGAGGCATCATGGGAGACGGAGCAGGCAAGGACAGTATCATCACTGAGTACAAACCACTGGAGCAAGGAAAAGCTCTAGTAGTGAGAAAGACTGTGTCAGTTTGCACAGTGCATGCCTTCTTTTGCATGCATTCAACTATTGTGGTTAGTCATGTAGCACATTATGTGCAATGAAATGCATTCCTGAGTCATTCTGAAGGTGAGACACCTGCATGACCAATTGGTCAAACAGAAGGGAAGTGTATCCTTGCAAGCAAGTCAGCTGGTGAGATTTACCGAGCTAATGTAGCTAAGGGAAGATGGTGAAAGGGAAGGACATGTGTTGTGGTAACAGCTCCCTCATTGATCTCTATGTTTAACTACATAACAAAGAGCTAGACCTTGGCATAATAATGGATACTCCTCTCCTATTCTCCTAGTTAACCAGACAGTGAGACATAAGGACTTTCCTGTCACAGCAGGAGAAATTGACTTGTGCACCCTTGCACATTCACTTACAGTAGTCTGGGGAAGAGCCCTGTGCTACAAATGGCCCGTCAGAAACAGACATGGGAGATCAATTGAGGGCTGTGACACTGTCAGAGCCGGCAGAGGCTGTCACACTTTGAGTATCCCTGACGCTCAGGGGCTACAGCCGGAGTCTGGCTGCACTTGACAAACACTTACATGTGCACTCATGCCTAACACAGTCTTCACAAGCACAGGAACGATACAACTTGATACAAAAACACACAAATATGTAAATGTAACAGATAAGTCTCAAGCCACAGCAACCAAAATATACCAAAATATTTACAATATTATTGTGCTTTATCAGAATGATCATCTTGAGATCTTGCCTTAAGAAACTGTCCGTGTGGAAATGTTTTTGTATGATGCCTTTGCTTAAATGTTGATAATTCTATAAATCAATGCGTTTAATCAAATGTGCACAAAGGTAAGTTGGTGTTTGATAATATTATTGTCTTAAAAAACTGTAAAGAGACCGCCCTGCTGATTTACTCCAGGGCCACTGAGAAGAACATTTGGCAAGGTTAAAATAAAAATAAATAATACTTATATGCCCAGCCTTTTCTTTTTATCTAATGTAGTACCCCTACAGTTATTTTAGATAAATGCAAGTCAACCTCCTACAACACATATACAAATTGATGTTCTTTAATGCTATCTAATGCAAAAGAGGTTTGACTCAATATTTAATTTCAGACAATAACCTTTCAATATTTACCTCAAAGTTTGTCCTATAGGCTACATCTACCACCTGGGGTGGCAGAAACTGGACTAGGCCTACAAACTATTTAAATTATGTATTTATTTTTTAGCTTTGACACAATATATCTTTACGTTTGGCTAACTATTGTATCTAGCTATCTGGGTTAGCTCCTTCAACAACTCCAACAAATTCACGCTATGCTATTTATCCAATAAGCTACTTTTACCTCTTTTATGGAAGACTACATCTATTTTTGTACGCGTATATATTGTAACCATTCATTCAATCCTTTTATCTATCTATATTCAAACCATTTAGCTATGCATTACGGTAAGCTAAATGTTTAGACTTCTCAGCTCGCTTGCTAACTAGAACCGTTACCAGACTCACATATTGCATTTGCACACTATTTTGTGAACAAGACTGTATTTTCTATTTTTCATTAGTTAAAACCCTAGTCAGTTATATGATGTACAGTGAGTAAAACCCCTTTAGATGGGAGTTTCCCATTAAAACGTCTTTATAGTAAGCGTAGGAGTGGGTCTCGTTGAGGTAACGTGACAGAGTTGTCCCTGCTGCACAGGTGCTCTACTTTTCCACAGCTCCTCCGCCCTCCGCTTCACAAACTGCGCTCATTCGCTCTCCTCAACAGCCCGGATGTAGCGCACAGGACCGCACAGTCCTCCTCTCAGTGATAATAACATGGCGCTGGCAGACACATAGCAGTGCCCACTATAATAACAATATCCACAATAATAGACCAAAATAAGCGACGGGACATGTGAGCTCTTCGACCCCACGACAAGCAGGTAGGCGCGGAGCATTTTGTTCGACAAACGCGCTTTGACGATGCAATTTGGTTCAAATGTGGCTGCTGCTTCTTCTTGCAGGGGGCAGAAAAGCCGCTCTGGAAAGGCGAAATTATTGTCTAACGGTTTAGTTTTTGTCCCTGTCTCTATGTCTGCGGGTTTATTGCCTCACGCTGAAATAGCAGTGTCATTCTGGGGCAGGTTTGTGTCGCTGCTTACAATGCATCCGTGTAGAAATAAATCTGTCATTTTGTAGAGCATGTGTTGTCATGGCTGTCAGGCTCTCCGTGCGTCGACCGCTGTCCTTGGTATTGAACTGGGTGGGCATCACACCTTGGCGTGTTGCAAATACATTTTGAATGGGTTGCGTCTCTTAAATGCTTTCATTGTTATTCAAACGTGCAGGAATTGTGGTCGATGGGAAAAAAACACGAGTGAAATGCACCTATAGCCTTATAATGTAGCAGGGGCTCAGTATGTATGCTGCTCAATTGTGAGCATATAGCCTTAATGGACGTTTAGCTCTCATGTAATAATATCTTTATTCTATCCTACTCTTTTATTTAAGCACTACTCCTCATGTATCGATCTACTGTATGACAGTGATGATGACAGTGCAAGACATTTATTTGCACTGGCCATGTTTTTGCTTGCAGCCAGCCAGAGTTTGAGTGTAGCTCAGGCTAATGTAGGCCAGGTAAGGAACAGATGGCTTGTTTTCAAGTTCAATGTGGATTAGAATGTGTAGACAAAAAATAAAAGTAGTAGCAAGGCCCTCTGTGCTAGGGTTCCCCTCCTAAGCTCATAATCACCCTAACAACAACACTATTAATAGTGGTAGTAGAAACATGTAGCACACAAAACCTGTGAGGCCTATATTTTAAAGATCAAACACCAATGTTGCTTGATGTTAATATTGTGTGCCCTTGAGATACAGCACATGCACCTTGCACTATTAACCTGTTTGATTGATTGATTGAAAAGTTTATTAACAGCTTGTATATTGGGTACAGTACAGTACAGCTCAAAACATACAATTGTTAAGGGGATGCAGACCAGAGAAAGACTTTCGTCTTGTTTACATCAGGGTCCCCCATTTCCAATTCATCATATCATTTAAGACATATAAGACATATTTGACATACAGATGGCTTATTTACAATTTACATACAGGTGGTTTTTTACATACAGATGGCTTATTTACAATTTTCATTTTAGATTTCGTTCTAATACATCCTAACCGGACATTTAAGACATACCAAGTCTACAGATATACAGTTAGTAACAGAGTCTAAAATGCGAGTATATACATAGATGGGGGGGGGAAGCTGTCCATTGTACGACAGGTTGAGATTTGTACCATTACCGGGGCCAGTTTTGCAATGCTTTCCCCCGAAGGTGCTCTTTAAGAGAGGTTTTGAAGGTAAGTATAGTTTTACTTTCCTTTACAGTTGTGGGAAGAGCGTTCCACCTGTCTGGAAGGATTGTTAGCTTATGAAGGTATAACTGTGACCTCAAGGTCTACAACCATCCTGGAGCACTACTGGGGCTAAACAGTTCGTTTTTTGGTCAATTCCTGGAAAATGAATCAACTATTTAGATTAATGATCAACTGTTGAAGTCATTTTTAAAGCAATTATGCAAATATATCTCTTAGATCTTGCTTTATTAGTGTTGATTGGAGGAATTGCAACTGCTGCTCTTTTTCCTTATGTGATAGTAGCTGAGTGTTTTTAGATTTGGGTTAAAACATGATGCTTGAGGTTGTCGCCTTGTAGTGGAGGAAATTGTGATGGGCATCTGGGAAACAATTAATCCCTTTTAGGCTTCCTAACCATATCTGGGGTTTTCTGCAATAAGAAAATAGGCAAGGGCTTTCACCACATAACGACAAAGTAGGCTGTCCACATCATCCTATCTGTACCTGAAATATTTCCATTTACTGACATCCAAATCTTCTTCTTGGGTTTTTTTCTCCTGTTCTGCTGATTTTCAGGTTCTGATTGGCCACCAGCACCTGTTTTGCAGTTAGTTAATGGATCAGGAAACTATTGTTACATTGCAATGTCCATGCTGAAACCATATATGACGCAGCCACACTTTACAGTTTACTGATCTCCATGTGTAAAATTGATGTAGAGACCCTTTAAATATCCTTGATGGCGGGGTACAATCTCTCAAACCATCTGCCTCTCCATATCGCACGTCAAGGCAAAGTGAGATAAAATGTTCTCTATGTTCGTCCTTTAGAGGTGATGGGATGTGTGTTATCTTAAATTGGGATGAAACTTAGAAGCTGAGTCAATGTGTCGGTCTGTGTTTGCTTGCACACTCCCTGGTTATCCACTCTGTAATGTATTCAGTGCCAGCAACGAGCACAACAGCTTTACATAATGATCAAAGCTTGAGGGATGCCAGAGCATGGCTTCAGCCTGCAGTAATAATAATAATAACCTTTGAAGTTATCACAATCCCACAACCTCATTGCCTTCATATTCTGTTTCTCATTCTCTCTCAACCTTGCGCGCCCTCACGCATGCACATACCCACTTGAAGGTCCTCTCCTGTTTAATGTTTCTGGATACGGGGTGAGTGCTTAAAAAGAGGAGAGTGATAATGAACACATGACTAACTATTTTAGTCCCTATGGCTCTGCACTAGACTGCTCTTGCTGTCTATGAGGAGGCAGCCTTCCACGCTCTCGCAAATTCACAATTACATAAGAGTCGGAGGGAGTCGTACATTGTGTAATTTGACCAGAAGGAGAAACTCTCGCACCTCTTTGCGATACATGCTGTATTACGTCTCTTTTATTGGTGCTACTTCCTCAACCTTCACGACTGACCTCATGTGCCGCTGGCCAACATCTCTCTCGCTCTATCTGTGGGTGAATAGTGTTTGAAATGCAAGTGTGGGAATGTGTTATCTGTAATTAAAGCGTCTGATTCAGCCCTCTATTTCTATATATATATAGGAGCCTCTCACAAGACTTATTGGGCATTTTATCCAAGTGTCTGGCGGACTTGCGCCGGTCGATCTCGCTAATCAAAGAGCAGTGCAAGGGAGCATGCAAACAAGGTTTTTTTTGATAGAGAGAAGTGCAGAGGAGGAGGAAGACGGCAGAAAAGATAGAGACGTGAGGAGAAAGGTTATGAGAGAGGAGGTAGAGCAGGGCAGGTGACCCTATAGGAGAGAGGGGGATGAGGATAGATGAATAAGCCGCAGCCCAGATGTGCTGGTGGGAAATGATGGGTAAAGTATTGGGATGAAAAGGAGGGTTAAATGGGGGTGTGGAGAACAGAGATGTGGGAAAAAGAAGGGGGAGAATAAGAGGATCAGAAGGCCAGAGATGAGTACAAAGAGAGGAAGTAGTGGCTGTCTATCTATCTATCCCCGTGTGTGTTGGGGGTCTTGCTTCCGCTCAGTCTGTCGCTTCTGCTCATTTCAGCTGCGAGCGAGCAGTCCGTCTGAATGCCAGACTCGTCTTCACATGTCAGCACTTTTGTCCCAGGTTATTGCATTTTGCAGTTTTTTTGTTAGCGGATTAAAAAAGAAAAAGCTTCCCTTGGCATGTCAGTGACACAATGAAGTGTGTATGTGTGTGTGTCAGAGAAAGAGATAGGGGGAAGACAGCGAGAGATTGAGCATATGAAGGAGACATTATGACAAAGGAGGAGGGCTGAACAAGAAGCAATTTAAAGAAATGGAGGAAGATAAATGTGTGTGTATGCATACGCTTCCTGTTCATGTCTTCAGCTGTAGAATCATGGATACCTTTCGCCCTATGCATTATGTTTCATATATAAGGAAATGGTACAGGTGTAGCGTTATGTCTTTTAGTGTAACTGGTGGTGAAATTACAATTTGAGCGTGACAAATCAAAGTAAATCTGACATGGAGACAGCAACCCAATTAATATGCGGTTTGTCATGGATCTAAAATATTCTGTCTGTCTTCGAGCTGTGTCATGTCTGTGTCCTTTTCTCCGGCAGAGAGCACTCATACACACACAAACAACAAACAATCATAGAAAGGGTTAACCTAGATACTCCAATAGCATCAGAATTAGAAGAGGAGACATAGTCTGAGTCCACCATAACCTACATCCTCCACTGTGTTCCACTTCCCTTCTTGGACTAAAGGCAGGAAAGGCCTGTGTGTGTGTGTGTGTGTGTGTGTGTGTGTGTGTGTGTGTGTGTGTGTGTGTGTGTGTGTGTGTGTGTGTGTGTGTGTGTGTGTGTGTGTGTGTGTGTGTGTGTGTGTGTGTGTGTGTGTGTGTGTGTGTGTGTGTGTGTGTGTGTGTGTGTGTGTGTGTGTGTGTGTGTGTGTGTGTGTGTGTGTGTGTGTGTGTGTGTGTGTGTGTGTGTGTGTGTGTGTGTGTGTGTGTGTGTGTGTGTGTGTGTGTGTGTGTGTGTGTGTGTGTGTGTGTGTGTGTGTGTGTGTGTGTGTGTGTGTGTGTGTGTGTGTGTGTGTGTGTGTCATCAGAGGGCACTGATGAAGAGGCCCAGTGAAGCTTGAATACGCAGCGATGCCCTCAGGCTACTGAGTGCTGCATCTGCCCAACTCAGCGCTGGCCCTTACAGCTCTGTCACCCACCCTCCGGGCTGAGGGTGCTATGCTATTTCTGTGTTAGCGTGGTGGTGGTGAATGTTTGTGTTTGTGATATTTTAACATGCCTCAGCTTCCCTGTATGTTGGGAAAAATCAGGGGTAATCTGCATGTTTAAAAATGTGCAATATAGAGGCCTAAATCTGTTGATAATGTGTGTGCTTTATAGCATTTCCTGTGTGTTTGGGCATGTGTTGTACTAGTAAACTGCTGTAGTAACCACTTGGAGCTTAATTCCGGTTTAATCACCATTAAAGTGATACCTGTTTGGAATGGGCACATCCTTGGAAGGCCAATTGCTGTGTCTGCACCCTTCCCCCAGAGGGCTTTAGAAGCTGTGCTCTAGGATCATGAATGGGCAAAAGTTCGGTTCATCTGACACTCTCAATTGTTTTTATTTTTGGCATATTACAGAGGAATGGAGGAGAAGAGCAGGAGAGTCCATAAAGGAATGAAGAGACAGACTGAGATCAATTTAGTTTTAACTTTTGCTAAGTTTTTAAGATGTATTTCTCACTGCAGTCTATGTCAATTGTCAATAGGTGTGATTTAAAAGTCCATGATTTTAGTGGCCTCCTGTGAAACCGGCGTGACATGACACAGATCCTGCTGGATCCACGGTGTGGTTTTGTGTGCTGCTATTTTAGAAAATCTTGGTCAAGTGAATAAAATAAAATGGAGGACTCTCTTACCAATCAGTGGTCTGCAGTGTCTTAACTCCACCTTCTAGTGATGGCTCAGTTTGCTTCCAACCTTGACGCAGGTGTTACCAAAATAAGTACCGCAAACTATATACAACTTTTGTCACTGGAAAAAGAGAACATTAGGGAATCGTACCATGTAGTGGAAAAGAGACAGGTGATCCTAACACAGATCTGTTTTTCACTATTGTTTAAAACACTTTTTAGTGCGGTGTTACAACTTTATCTAAACACCACAAGTTGCAAAGTAAACCGTCATAAAAACAACTCATAACCTGAAGTAACGGCAGTGGTCTGTGCTATGCACAGCTAAATACTGCTGACAGTGTATTTCTCGCTTTGTCTATGAAATCCCTCTATAATTACTTACTTCTTTTGTTACTCCTGGCAGTCTTTTCTACCTATCTTGAATACCACAGGCCTCCAGATGGGTCCCAGACTTCCACAAAGCATGTCCACAGTGCAGTCGCACCTCATCTCATATATGTGAAAAAAGCCATTTTACTCATATCTATGGCCTATTGAAGCACTTTGACAGTGATTTTCCAATTAATTGAGAGATAAGTGAGATTGCAGTTGTAATGTGATCATTATGTCATCTTTGTTACCAGTATTATTGTTTTACAGTGAAGATCAGTTCAGTGTTTTTATGATGACTTAATGTCTTTGAAGTATTTATACAATGAACTGTTAAATGGCCAAGGCTCACACTGTGTAAATCACTCTATAGAGCTCATGAACATTTTTTATTGCTGCACATGTGCATATTTGTTACACCACGTTCCAGTTCATGATTACAACCATAAATGATGTCCCACTTGTTTACATTTTCTCCTGGGTGTATACTCTTCTGATAGATGCAAAGAGCTGTATTGTAGAGGTATGACAACCATCCAAGAGTGAATACTTGGATGTAAATGTTGTAAACACTCTCATCAGATTTCCTCCTTCTCAGTGATCACAGAGGAATTAGGGAGGAAAGGAAGAAACCCAGTAAAGTATCCTGAAGGGATCCTTGAAGTAGCTCAATGCTCTCCATCGTATTACCAGCCAATGTAGCTTTCATAACAGTTGTCAGCAAGCTCTCGCTGTTTTGTTCTGTGTTTTGAGATCAGTCAGGTGGAATTTCATCAAAGCAAACCTGAATAAGGACATTCATTATGGCTCAGCTTGATTCATTACCAAGCCCCAGCTCCCACACCCCAATGGGGAGACTTCAAAGAGGTTGAAGATGCAGGCTGCTATTGCACTTACATCATAGCATCCTATCCACCATCCACGCTGTAGCCCCCATCTGAGAGGCAATTATGAGTCAATGTGTAACAGTGGCTGAAACATGAATGTTATTTGAACCATCATCATCTCTCAGTCTGACCTTTAGACCAGTGGTTCTCAACTGGTGGGTCGCGACCCACTTTACCGTTTCGAGTGGCTCGCAGATGTGTGAGTGAAGAAATGTTTTTCTTTTTGTTTTTTTGGGGAAAAAAGTCAAACTTTTATTTTGAAGGTCCGATGTTCTAACGCTGTACATGCAGTAGGCGTTGGACTGGAAGTACCGGAGACCATAAACGGTTTTGAAAACTTCTGTCATGTAGTGATCATCTTCTCAATAAAACCTCTTTGCTGATGTTTTTTCGAGTTTTCTGGCCAATCAGAATCAAGATTGTTGCCGGAAGTCCCCACGGAGAATAACTTTGCGGTAGAACTATTCTTTATACATCCATGGGTACAACTTCAGATCAAAATGAACAAGTAATGAAATACGACCCCCGGTTTGATGATTGACAGGTCACAGAACAATGGGGGCTATCTACCCTTACCCACAAATTAAAGTAATTCACACAGACTATCTCCTCTTTACTCTTCTCTCTGTGTGGAGCAGCAAGTTCAGCTGTCAGAACAAAGTGAAAAACAAACAATGGCATAAAATATTATTAATATGTCGGGTAGCAATAGATTTATTTATTTTCTTCTCAGAGTGTACCAGAATGCGTAGTTTATATGTTTGTATTTCTAAAAATCTCCTGGGGAAGAATCCCCCCAGAGTTGCTGGGGTTGGGTTTTCAGCATGTGTGCCTTTTTATGTTATAGTTCAGCTTTGATTCCATCATCTCATTAAACCTTTTTTAAAAGCATACTTTAGTTCTGTGAAGGGATATATGCACTGTACTTCACTTTAATGAATATTGTATGCTGAAAAGCGTATATATTACAGCACGATATTTGAACAGATTTGAGTGGTTCAACATTTCGGGTCGCAATCTATTGACAAAGGAAAAAGTGGATCCACTCCCGAGGCCTGACCAGTTGAGAACCACTGCTTTAGACCTTCTCACTCCAACCTACAGTTTCATCCAAGAAGGCTAATCTGCCTGTGTTACTATTTTGTTATCCCAGTCAAATGTAATAATCTCAAAACCACTGCAATTTACAGCAGTGATTTTAGAATAAAATGTGGCTTCTTATTTCTAGCCACCAACTGTTGATTTTGTCACCTGAAATGAAAACTGTCGCTGTGAGATTATATCCGCTGCAACTAGATAGCTAGCTAGCAAAATAGGCTAACATTAGCTTCATTAGTAGGTAGAAAATGCTTTCACTGTCTTATTATGTCCAGTGTACTCTTTTTAAAACAGTGAATTTGAATTTGATGGCTATACTTGAAATTATGATAAAAAGTGCAACTAAAGCCAGTAATTAGACACAAAAGATATAGCATTGTCCACGTATGGCAGTCAAGCAATAGTCAGGGCTAGTGTTGTAAATATACAAACGAAACATGAAGAAACATAACCCTGTGTAGCTGCTTAGCTTAAATACTTTATGAATATTTCATTATGTTTGTATGTTAGACGAGAAAAAGCTGCTGAGCTATGAATGGATAGTAACTGTTCAGGGCAGGGATTATCAATAAGTCAATAGGACTAAAGCCCACTAATGTTAACTTCTGATATAATAAATATCTCTCCATTATAAGTCTTACCAACTGAGCTTAAGATTCTCCTATTGACCAGCAAGTGCTTGGATCCTCATTTGTTCTGTCCAAATGAGTGAAATTCATTCAATCAGCATTTCAGAAGACAAATAGCACCTTGTTTTTAAGCTAATTACACACAATAGATGACTTTCTGATTGGATGCAGTCAGTTGACAAGGATTTATATGAGCCAAGACAATAATCTAATCTATCCTAATGTTTGGTTTGTGGCTCTATACAAATGGACTCCATTCAGTTCCCAGTCAATTTTGCAATCAAGATTCCTGCCATGCTTTTGGTCAACACAGGGGATGTGTTCATGTGTCAGCCGACGTGGCGTTGTAAACACAGACATGTGTTACTGAACAACGGTGTCGAAACGGTATTAGTTCATGGGATAAGGATGTAGTGGCTTGGGGGGATCTTATGTTGAGCTCTTTCCTCCTTCTTCCTTCCCCTTTTCTATGACTGATTTGGAATCCCTTGTCAGTCAACAGCAGTGATTCAGCCTTAATTTAGCCTGCTTAGAAACTTGACCATCACATAGATTAGCGTCTGTGATGTGTCGCTTAACATGGCCATAAACCGTGAACCTAACTCAACTTCGGGCATAAAAAAGTCCATCATTATCCTCTCATGTCATCTTCTGTGTGTGTGTTCTATTGCATTATTACTCTGATTCATGCACGAGAGCACCCACAGACATGCAAGAACACATATGCAGCCAGACTCATACATACTGTATGTGTGCATGACTGAATGCAGATGAATCCTCACAGAAACAGCCACGCACACAAACTCACATATTACGGAAGGCGGCAAATGACGTAGCGCAACACGGAGCTCACAGATGCGCTGCCTGAATAGATTAGAAGCATTCATCCAATGAACCAGCTGTGCTTTCTTTCTTTGATGCCCGGGCATGAAACTGCAGGAAATTACAACAAAAGAGGGATGCAGAGACTTAGCTGATATAAAAAAAAGAGATCCACTCTGACGTGTATGGCATGTTAACGCTGTGTAACTTGTCAGAGCGGCAGCTGCAGGCTATGCTCACCGAGTGCACCCCATTAGATTGATTGATATACCTCTCTATTTGTGGAGTACTTGTAAAACCATGAAATCTAACTATTTGTTATAATGTGATTACTGTCAAACTATTTTTTTTCTACCCTTTACATCATGCACCTATTGTTTGCAGTCTAATAAGCGAGATAAACTGAGGTCTATACTGTATGTACAGTAAGCAGCATCTACATACTGCGTTTGGACTGACTTGCTAATTTGTAGCTGGGTTAAATGTAACGATCCATTAGTGTAAGGAGAGGCTAAATGTGCAGCATATACTGTAGGCTTGTTAGCTGTATGTACTCCATGGGGGCTTGTTGTGCGCCTGCTTGCCGGGCTGTTTTTTTTCGGAGGCGCTCCAGCAGCCTTGCAGGGTTCTGGTTGTGCAGCGTTCAGTGCACTGCCTGTGTAGCTCTAATGAAGCCAAGCACAAGTCTCCTTTAAACCCCCTGTGTGTTTATAGAAAAAAAGACAACCGTGAGATGCAGAAAGAGTAAAAGGAAGAGGAAGCGGCATGCTGCTGAAATATAAATTGGCTGCAAATCGTTGTTTGTTGTGAATTTTACTGCAACAAAATGGTGGACTCCTGTAATGGCAACAGTAAAGCCAAGATTTGTAATTGGTAAACAAAGGGACTGTGTAATTCTAAAGTGATTATCCCTGAATTTAAATTGGTAGATTAGTTACTTGTCTTGTCATTCATTTCTCATTTAGCAACATAAACTGTGTTCAGTTGCTTCCGTTTACAGTATCTGGTTAAAAATAGCATGACCCCCCCTCACCTAAAAATCCCACAGCAGAAACTAGGTCCTTCACCTCTTTCAGCCCTGTAAGCAGCTGCCTCGTCTCTTTTGTAATGCTCCAGGAAAAAGCAGTTCTCCTGATTGTGCAGTTATGCAGCATGCTACAATGCATTATGAATTATTTGGCTTTGTTTCCCCTGTCGTTCTATTATCCTTCTAGCTAAGCCTCTTCATTTCCTCTGCCTCAGACGGCTGTGCCACTGTGCATTTCCCTCCCTGTAATTTATCCATCTGCAGAAATGGACCATGAGTGCGTGTGTACTTGTACTGTGTACTTCAACGTTGTGTTTAAAGGGTGATGATTGCTCTGCCCTCGTGGTTTACAAGATAACAAGGTAATGATGACTGCTACTTTCTAAGCTAGCTGCAGCCAATCCCTCCTGAAGTGTGTGAGTGTGTTTGCTAGTACAGTAGTATATGAAATGGATCTAACCACTGTCATAGTTTACACTCAGCTCTGGATAGTGCTGGATATATTTCTGAGCAATACAGTTTCTGAAGGTTTTTATTTCTGCTGACTGCAAATCAAGTCTCTAGCTAATTTCATTAGCTGTAGCGTCCTAGCTAATTACTGTGAGCTACTGTTAGCTACATGACTTGATTAGAAACGTCTGCGGCTAACTTATTTATATTTCTGGGGAGTTTAAGAGACAGTGTTTGGGATTTGGCTGCACTTAGAGATCCATTTCCAGATTACAATCAAGAACCCTTAAAGCTCACCCTCTCCTTTTTAGAAGCGGTAAAATAAAACAAATTGCGATCACATGCTAACGCTGTGGTATTCTTCAGGACCCTGCTCAAAGGCCATCTTTACCACTACACCACCAACGATGCAATGCATTTCAGGTGGCATTACTGCAGTTTGATAAGCACTTGCCATAACCACGGTAGCCATGTAGAAGGTCCTATCTGTGTTTCGTTTGCATCATAGTAGACTCTGTGGACTTTGATCCGTCATATTATAATGGATTTTAAGGTATTGGAGAACTACCAGGGGTAGACATTAAGGGTAAAGTTTAAATAGTTTTAAAGGTCAACTCAAAGAATGGTTGAGCAACAAACAGACTCCTGCACTTTATATATCATAGCTGCTACATTGTACTGCCATGTGGTTAATGCTTGTATGCTGCTCTTGCTCTTCCTGCATATCATGTATTTATTTTTGCTATGTATATAAATGTCATGTTCTTATATGTTGTATGTGACGGGACTACGGATGGGAATTAGCTCAAAGCTAAAATCCGGCTCATTTACACTTGTAAGCATTATTTTGTTTTAAAGTGTTCATCAATGTGCACTGTCCCAATTCAAATAAACCATTACAAAATGAAAAATTCCACTGGCCCTCCGGGCATAGAGTCCATGTTTCTTTTTTTCTTTTAGCTGATCCAAAAAAAGACTGAATTTGTTTCAAACTGTGAGCTTTATGATCCATTGTAGCTCTAACACACACACACACACACACACACACACACACACACACACACACACACACACACACACACACACACACACACACACACACACACATATCTCTGGATACAGTGACCCTAATCCCTTCACGTTATCAGTGAGCATCAGTGTGTGAAGTCATGTGGACTGGTATGAGTCGGGGGGCTGAGATCCGCTGATGAGAACATCTCCACTAGACGCATATCATCCTTTCACACCCGACCCACCACTGCCTCGCAGCCCGCATTAGCTCAGAAGCTGTTTAGTGGAGAGAGAAGGCCGACTATATTTAGCATTTCATGTAGACAAAGCACTGTTTTGTCAAGATACCAGTCGAAAGTCATATCTAGTCACACTTTTCAGCCTTTACAGTTGTGACTGCTGCCAAACTACTACTAGAGGTTTCATATAACAACATTTTCAAATGCCATTTGTTTTATCTTTCAGAAGACAAAGAGATGCTGTGTTTCATCTCTAGATACTCTGGATATAGAGAACAGATTTTGTTAATCCAAAAATGTTTGTTCCAGCTTTTTACTATTGAATGTTATTTCAGTATGTGTTGGCGCAAACCAGGAATTGAGCCTGATACACACTGATATTGATACTGATTAAGCTGCATCAGTACAGTCTATAATAAAGGAATTATTTCATGCTCAACAATGGTTATCAATTACAAAGTCACTGTTTTTCTCATGTCTGTCTTTATTTGTTTGACTTTCTGTAACATGACCTCTGATTGTGCGCGCTTCAACCTCAAAAGTATTGATTGGGGACGACAAATTAAAAACATAATCAAAGGAGTATCTCAAAGACAAAAGTAAAGTGAACAGGAGCATTATGTTTTCAAGATGAAAGGGTGTCGTGGAGTGATTGAATTGGGGGCTGTTTTGGAACTGGTTGCTCCTTAGTTGCAATGAGTAACTGTATTATTATCTTGAGTTGGTGTCTTCATGTAATTACTGCATGTTAGATCAAGAGTTGGAACTTTAAACCACTGTCTGTCTTTTCTAAATGTCCATATTAAGGTTTTTCTTTGTCCCTTTTAGTATTTGCTTGACCTAAATCCACTGAAATATATGACACAGTGTGTTTGACATATGGAATCTATCTAATGTGGATTTCACAGTCTCTGTAGACATACTTTATTATTTCTTTACACTGTATTTGGACTGTGGCAGCACTGAAATGCCTTGCAGATCCCAATGTCATTCTGATCTTTCTTATGAAAGTCATTGGGGTGTAGGTCAGACTTTGTTGGCTGAATATTTGTCTTTTGTCATGTTACCATTAGACCTCCTCCTCACTGTTATCCTGACTGGCTCTCACTAGATTCATTCAACTTCTGCAATTTACAATGCAGCTTTTTCTCTTTTCTTGTTGTGCGGGTATACAACAGTTTATATACACATAGCTAATTGTATAGTCTTAGCACACATGCAAAACATATAATTAAAATGGATTTTGAACAAAGTGATTGAATATATCCCACAGTCAGTTTTTGGCAACATTGTACATATAGAAGCATCTTGTTAGCTTGAGTGTGTGCGGTTTCTGTTACTTTGAAAATTGCAACAGAAAGAAGTGTAGACGGAACTTGAGCATCATGGCAATTGGGCTATAGTCTTTAAAGAACATAATTCACCATTGTCTGTGGTTGAACACAATCGACTTATGTGCCTTTTCTGGAATGTTTTACCTTCACACGGACACAGTGACTAACTGTTGGACGGTGTCAGTGTGTTACTTTGGAAACTCAGAATGTTGAGAGAAATGTTTTCCAACAGCTTTCTTTTTGAGCAGTAAAAGATAGAAGTTGTTTGTATCTGTTTAGTCATAACGTCTACACTATTCGTGTTTCCGTAATCCTGCTTACAAACAGACAAACAAACCAACTAACTGTACTGGAAACATAGCCCCGCGGCAGAGGTTACTAGAATGCAGTAAACGACCATTAGTAAGCTTATCCTAATGTACTCATCGTTCTTTTTGGCATCTTAAATGCATCCGTTTTATTCTTTAAAGTTGCTTATTGCCTCATAAAACAAAATACATGACTCTTCACTTGCTGTCTTCCAGTTTGTGCTTAATTGAACCCAGGTGGTCAAAGGATAGCCTGCTTCCAACACATTACTGTGCTCTCAATAATATAGAAATAGCTTCCCGTGTTTAAGCCTGGCAAGACAGCAGTCATGTAGGTCAACAGGTATAAGCTTGCATTTACCATTTGCAGGCAGCTAAAGGCAAGTGGGGTGGAAGAGAAGGCAGTGGGATGTAAGCATCATACAGAGAGAAAGGATATTGCAGGGGGAAGTGATAGAGAGGGAAGAAAGGCCAACGATTGGTCCACGCAGACTGTAGTGGTGGTCTGATGAATGTTTTATAAGTATCACTCCTGGGTTTGTAGGTTAGACTTATCTTTCCTCTCACATGTGTGGGATAATGGTGGAGATGTGAGTCACACTGGGCTGTGTTGTCGAGATAACTCCCTGCATTGTGTGCGTGTTATTTTTCCAATACAATTAACAAGCATTACGTTTAATTTAGAGAGAATGAAAGCATTTAATTTATGAAATCTGAGGCTGCAATCTTGCCTGATTTGTTTACGTTGCCATGGTTGCACTTGTGCAGTGGTGTAAGCAGATAAAGATGTGTGTACAAATGTCTTCCTGCAGAAACACTTTTGAAAGGTGTTAGCAAAAGGTTGCAAATGACTTTTATATTAACATACCATTTCAAGCGATATAATTATTGCTATGGAGCAGAGATATCATTTAGATACTGTTGCAAAATCAAGATCAAGATGTCCCTTGTTTGCACATGTTCTTTATCCTGTCCACAAGTACATGGTCACATTAACTTTTGCTCTTTAAAACGAGGTCATAATAGTGCCTCTCCGCTGCAAGTGTGTGGCTTTCAAAGGATTAATAGTCATACTAGAAGGGGCTGGAAGCCGCGGTGTAAACTGGATAGACCTCTAGTGTAATGTTGAAATTCAAAGGCCGCATCATCTGTCCAAGCTGACATTTTTCTTGGTGTCCTTGGCTGAAAAGTGAGGGATTGATACGCTGTCAGAGCCGTGTTATCCAGCTCATAAACAGCAGGCTTTGCCACAGCTTTTATGAGGCATGACCCCCAATATAGCAGGGCCACACACAGAACCTGTCCCGCTTTTTCACAGGTCTTAGTTCGACAAAAAAGCTGTCAAATGGCTGATGAACGAAGAGATGTCAAAATTGACTATTTAACCCACTCCTTGAGTATTCATTTTTATAATCAAGCAACCATACCTTTGCAAAACAGGCCTGTCGAATTCCTCCTGAATTCACCGGCCGAGTATGGAGGGTAGTGTCTATGTAATACAATGGTTTGTTTGGCAGCTCTAATGTAAACTGCAAATTACAATTATGATCTCTATATGGTTCATGGTGAGGATGCTGACTTTTTGTCTAGAGAATGTAGCTAGCCTCAGTCTTTCAGCATGTCATCATGTATGCAGCCATCATGTGCACATTTAAGATCCCTTTACAGGAAACGTTATCTCATTAAGTTCTTCAGGTCTATGTGGAGAGTAGGCGTTTTTATTAAACACATGTAGCTGAACGTTAGCTTAAATAGCTAGCGTGCTTTAGCTAGTTAATCTGATATGATATCTAGCCGATCAAATATCTATATGTTCCTCAGCTCTTATATACACACACACACATACATCTAGCAGTCATACTGGGTTTTTGACTAATGCACACCTTTTCCTAGCAGTTTTCACCTGGAGAACATTGTTACTCAACAAATAGTCCCATGGATGAACACGGCTCAAGCAGCTCTTCCCAGTAAAAGGCTGCCACGCCGTGCCCTGGCTGCCTCCAGAACTCCTTAACCTACATATTTCACATCTCAGCCTTAACCATTTTCCCATAACACCAGGAGGGAAGGCTTCTTGCCGAGCTATCAATAATAAACGATTAAGTCGAGGGTTTAACATGGTTGTGTAGATAATGGGGTCGAAAGGGGGATGCTTTCAAAGAACAGAGTGCTTTCAGCTCAGAAACCACGGGCAGGAAGAACAGAGGTTTTAATGGTCGGGACCTGCAGGCTCTGGGTCACTTTTACGGCATTGTTCGTCACATAATGGCTAATGACTTGTTTAAAAATAATAGTCAGTGCTAATGTGCAGTTTTCTTAAAAAAAATCTAATCAAGTAAAAATGGATGATTTTGATAATAAAAGCGTCTAGGTTAAAACAAGAGTACATTTGTATAGTGGCTGACCAGTGCAAACAGGCTACAACGGCCCAAAACCCTTTCATTCATGCAAAGATGGCCAACTTTATAGTCCCCGAACTTCACCAAGCGCTCCGGTTCCGGCTGTGTGCATAATGTTCTTGTGTCCCCTCTTTCTGTTGTGTTTTGAGCTTCTTGCAACATTTTCTTTTTAATAGCAGTTTTTCTTTTCGGCAGCGCTTTTAGTTAACGCTGCCTATGTTTCGTGAAGTTGGTGAATGTTGTCTAATGCTGCACATGTGTTGTCAAGTTGGTAAAGATGTTTCTTCATTTGAATGTGTTTTTGCACAATAGCGTTTTCTTTTATTTGCATTCTTTTTGAAACTGCAGTGCATTTCTCCTAATGGAAGTGTTTTTTGCTGTCGGCCACCGTATATTTGCTTTGAACGTAGTTTTTAAACGTAAAACATTATTCCAACATTATCTGAATCCTTATGTTCAATCTTTTTCAATCACATGACCAGTATAACCTGTCTTGTCCTTCAAATCGTCAAATCCTTGGTACCTGTTGAATAGAGGGGCTTTTGGTTAAATGTGTTTCGAACAATGATATAAGAAAGGGACCTAATCCCTGCAGTTCCAATGAAGTATTGTCTTGAGAGACCTGGTGCTCATCCCCATGGTGTGTTTCAGTAGGTTTGTGACTTTTCTTTCACCCCTCACATAGCCAGACCGTTGAACTGAGGAGTATAGCAAGCTGTAGTGTATTGCTCTTAGCACCGTTTGAACACTTGATAACAGTGTGCACTGGAGCAAATCAGTGATAGTGATAAACCCCACAGAGGGAGCTGGATACTTTTGCTCCCTGAGAAAGTATGAACAGTGCAGACAGGTAATAACAGGGACGGTTCCATCAGCATTAACACGTATTCATAGGTTTTATAGACATTTATCCACTTTGGCTATAGCTCACTGCATCAATAACTGACCATCTCACAAATCCACACACACATGCACACACACACACACACCAGATGCTAAGATAAACAAGTAGTCACAGAGTGCCCTGCAGCTTTGCCAGTCATTCTCTTCATGTCTGACTGCATCTCATTGACATGGCCGTTTTATGAAAAGACTTCTTTGAGATTTGAAAAAAAAGAAACATTTGCCTATGCAGTCTGGACGTGGATGCTGTCTACATACAGATGTTAGCCCTGGGGCTCTGAAACTAATCACATATGGCACGATCTTCTTTTCACGTGCTTGATAGTGTTGATAGCAGGATTGCAAAATGGTTATTCTCCCTTTTATCAGTGCAAAAGTAATGAATGAAGTACAGAATAGAAACATTATTATATCTACTTTTACACAACCACAAGAAACAATAGGCGCATTCACACCGGAGTACTTTTCCCCGTACTTTTCCCGTTTAGTTCCGTTAGTACCCCTTATGTCGCGTTCACACCAAAAATAGTACTTATACCCCTTTCACACCAACGGTGTTTCAGGGCCGGTTCGGTGCTGGTGCTTGAAAAGCACCGGGTTTTCCTGTTCACACCGCAGCGGAGCAGCGTCATAGCTCCGGAATCCGGTTCGTTTCGAGCACCAAAAAGTTGTCCGTCTAGAAGCAAGAACCGCATACGTCACGCTTACGTCGGAGGGGGGCGAGATTAACCTGAGCTAACACTTAAGGCGAGTACGGCAAATAAAAGTTGTAACAAGCAGTAGTGCTGAGCAAAGTGACTAGAACGCAACCACACACTTGTTAAAAAAAACACACTTTATAAAGTCAGGCAACACTAACCAGGCTTCGTGTGATTCTGTTTATTTGTACCTTACTTTGACCATCCGTTCTCTGTTATTGATCATTGTGGAGAGCAGGCAGACGTTTTGTGTGTTATTATAGCAGCTATCGGATGGAATCAATACATGGGCTGCACAGGTTGTCATGTCCGACTATCACAAGTAGAATCATAATGAAAAATACGTCGGTAAAAAGTGCCTGTAGAATACTGCTTAGCAAGTAGTCAGTTTAGCTTCGGTTGCTATGCTAACATCACCCATGTTATACCAGAGAAACTTTCATAACAGCGTTGTGATGCCAAACAGCGTCAATTCAGACTGACACCAAACAGCGTCAATTCAGACTGACACACATTCACTTAAGGGGAACTGGGGATATGTATCAGCTGCTTGTGTGACAGTCAGACAGTGAATACTTTAGAGCCGTGTGAGCTAACCCGGAGCTAACGGGAGAATACACTCCCGTTGAAGAGCAGCCGGCCAGCACTGCAGCGGTCGGTAAATGCCGCTGAAACACATTAATAAACAATGAACCACGGCACTCTGGAGAAAAGTATAAGGTTGGAGAAGTCGTTATTTAATTTAATCTGGCTTCGTATGATTAAAAGCAACGCAGTCCCCGGCCCGTTGTTGTGAGGTGAGCTCCGGCGTTGGGGAGAAACTCAGCGACGTAAACTGTGACGTCATGACGCAGCAGCGGCAGCACCAGTCGGGCTCTGAGCGGTGTGAAAAGAGCCGGCGCTAAACCGAAGAACCGGTTCTGAACCAGAAAAGCTCTAGCACGGAGCTTGAACCGGAGTTGCGTTGGTGTGAAAGGGGCATTAGTGCCGGGAACTTTTACCCCCATTTTTAGTGCCTGCTGAGAGATGGTACTTTCCTGGGGGAAAAAAGTGCCCCAGTTCTGATTGGCTGGGCGAATTGCAAACCACGCCCCGTAAAACTCTGAAATGTTTTGTAGAGCCGCCATTTTATTATCCTCGCATTAGCATTATTAGCATTAGCATTCGCCCAGCGCACAAACGCAGAGAGACTAACTTATGGCAACACAAAAGAAAACATGGGAGTGGTGGAGTGATGAGGAGGTGTCGGCGTTCTGGCGATTTACTCGGAAGGCTTCAGTAGAAGCTGCTGGGAGTCCCAGCAGCTTCTACTGAAGCCAGTCCCCAACTCCGGGGACTTCCGGCCGGGGACTTCGGGTGGCAGTGTACACCGTGAAGTGGTTTGCGGCCTGCCAGTAAACCCAAAGCAGAAGAAGACGAAGTGACGTCAGCGGCTCATTTGCGTAATCTTCCCTCAGGGAACTTATTCCGGTGTGAACGCGATCGGCTCTTAGTTCCATAGGGGAACTAAGAGCTGGGAACTAAGTGCTGGGAACTAAGTACGGCAAAGTACTTGGTGTGAACGCGGCTATTAAGTCTCACAACAGGTTGCATTGACTTGTTTGACAATCTTTCTTGCTGTTTCAATTATTTATTTTGTCACATTTTGATCCTCTGTGCAGGGTATTTGTTATGATGTGTTGTTGTGTTCCTATTCCACCTCTCTACCTTGACAATTCTGTCTGATTTGGCCTTAAAAACATGTCAGCTGTTGGAGCTGCACCAGTGGAGTGCACACAGCTCAAGGAGGCAAATAAGGTACCTTGCCATATCTGCATCTAAAATGATCTTCCTTCTTTGAGTATTCACTTGAAGGGGCCCTATTATACTCACTTTCAGGTTCAGGTGTGTATTTGGTGCCTCTACTGTGACATGTTTTAATGCCTGTGCAGCAGCACCTCTTTTCACCCTCTGTCTGAAACCAGAGCCCAGTCTGCTCTGATTGGTTAGCTGGCTGGCTCTGTTGTGATTGGTCAACCGCTTAGAGATGTCCCCCCCCTTAGCATATCACACACAATTTGTTGGAGTGCTAACCAATAGTAACGCACGCGTTACATAGTGATGTCACTATGTTACAGAAGTAAACAAAGGAGTCCAATTGAGGCGTTTCGGGCAGGGGGGGGAGTGTGAGGGAGAGAAAACTCCCTCTGGAGGGAACTTTGGGATTCTAGCCTCTGCAGAACATGCACAAAAAAAAATGACGTACTACAGGAAAGGGAAAACCCCAAAAAGCATTATAGTGCCCCTTTAATCAAATCTGAACACATACATGAATATCCATTAAGCTGCTAAGAAACAAAATCATTTAATCTAAGTTTTTCATGCATTGCAAACAGAAACCGCTGATAGATAATTCGGTATATTTTAAAGTTTTGAATTCCCCGAAATGTAAAACAATATATATAGGCTAATGAAATAGAAATGTTGTGTGCAGTTGTCTTGATTTCTCCGACATGGTCAGACTCAAACATCTTTGGCTCTAAACTGATCCTTGCTTTCCACTGAAGTAATTTGAAGTTCATTCCACTTTACAGTTAAACTCCTAATAAATAATTAAATGGAAATTAATTCTAGATGTTTGACTCGAAGCAGGGAAACCTGATGTTTTTCTACTTGCTCAGTGGTAAGCGGAAGCAGGCTAACATCCAAAGGTGGGGTTATTGACTTGTCAATCTATATTGTGACCTTAACTTATGGTCATGAACTTAATGTAGTAGACAATTAATAATATTGATCCTCAGGAAGCAGTAATGTGATGGTGTCTGGTCTTACCTTAGTGAAAGGGTTAGAAGCATGTAGATCTTGGAGTGAATTGTTTCTCCTTTGAATTCAGACAGGGAGGCGTGTTGGTATTTCGGGCACTGATAACTCAAAGCAGACGCAGAACAAGCTGAATGGATAACATATTCCATCTAGCCTGGTTACGCCTCAGGAGGAGCTGGAGGATGTAGTCTGGGGAAACGATGTCTGGGGTAATCTAGTAAGTGTCCAGCAGAAGACCAGGAGCAGGATAAGTAGCGGAAAATGGATGGACAACATTGGTCAGCCATTCCCCATTTAACAACATCCTGGTCTCTTAAATCATACGGGAAAGCACTGTCTCTCCTTTGTGTCTTTCATGGTTCATAGTAAGGCCAAAACTCTGTGAATCCTCCAGTGAGATCCGCTTAGATTCATGTGAAACCCATTGTACAGAAGAGACACTATCAGAGACTTAGTTTCAGTATGTTTGGTTTGCCTTTAATGTGCTTCTAAAGTCGGGCCGCACAGCTGCACACATACCCACGCTCACACATGTGCACACTCTCTTTCTCCGACAGTGACACACGCTTTTCTGTCCTCAGGACGGCAGAGATCTCATTTAGATAACTCTCCTGATCTCTCAGTACCTCCCAGAGTTGCCCTTCACTGCTATATTCATCCATTATGTTACCACATGAAGAGATAACAACAACTTTAGCTGATCCTTTCAAATTGATAGTGAAAGATCAGCGGGGGACTTGAAGACAGCATCTGAACTGGATATCTTGAAATTATTTTTGCTGTGATTCTGATGCTGTTAAACATAACACCGGCAAAGAATAACAGCCTGTAATTTGCACTAAAATACTTTGCAGGAATTACCATTTATCTCACTAACAAGCATTCGTCTCGTGACAGTTATGATGTTGGCACCCATTAGCCATGTGGAGTAGTGTTGCTTTTAAAGAGCGGGGTACTTAGCATAGCCAAATCAGCCTCAACTGCCATAATTCTAGCTGTCTCTTCCTCTATTTAGTGTGCAGCTGCCCCTGCAGCTCCCCACCTCCAGAGCACTTACATTACCCCTCTGCATGTGTGTTTGCGTTCTGCAGGGAGAGACTTACTGCCTGCATAAGACCCTTGAAGGTGGCGTGTGTATTTATATCCAGCAGTGCTTGTAGAGGGGTGTGTCTGCTGCTGGAGACTTTCAACCATCAAACACATTCTCTCTTCCCATAATGCTAGAGCAGTTTCGTGGGCAAGTGCATCAAAACTACTTAAGATACAGTAAGGTCTGCCACAGCCAAACTCCAGATTGGTGTAATACAAATAATTGTTAGTTGCGCACCTAGCCCTGGGACTTCTGTGTAAAAGGATGTCACAATTCCTGGATTGAAAAAAACATTGTCAATAAATGTAATCCACGCTGTAAAAGACACCATGCAGGTACTTCAGATATGTATTTATGTGAAGTGAATATATTTATAAAATATATTCACTTTACTACAGCACAGTCTCTGTTATGAATAACATAATGTGTTTGGCTGGAAGGTCATTCATGAACGTGATGAAAATATTTCATAGTCTTATTTGTTCTGAACAGATAATCTCCACTGAAACATTCAGCACTTTCTGTTAAGAGACTTCCTTCATCCTGTTCTGTATGCCAGATCCAGAGTTTTAAGGTGGTTTGATGTCACAATAGTTTTCCACTTCCTAAGAGAAACCTAACCGTTTGTTTAAACCTTTTTAAGTGGTTCATTATAAAACGTATAAGAGCCTAATAATTGAAATTCTGTTCATCATATTGTCCTATGTCCTATAAAGATAATCATGCAGATATGTCCAAAGACCATTTAGAAACTCTCCTGATTGGCTGAAATGAGGGTCAAAAATTACTTTCTCACAAAATACATGTTTTTATTAAATTGCTATATGCAACTTGGTCCACATCATTGCAGAGGAGGTGCACCGTGTAATTTCCCATGCGCCCTCTTCTCACCAGCACCCTCTCCCTCTGTGACAGCCTCACGCTGCTTGTGTGTAAGTTTGTGTTTGCCCTGGCTGCCACAGCTGAAAGTCCCCTCAGCGTCGGCAAATGGCCAGACTCTGTCACAGCCTCTGACTGGACCAGCTGTTTCTTTCTCTTCCTTTCGTCTTATCTCCTCCGTCACACTATCTGTCTTCTTCTCTGTGAAAGAGGCAGTGATAGGGCGCATGGTGGTGCAGCATTTGACACCAAAGTTGATATCCACACATGCTGGCAGATAGTTTTGAGTGTGTGACACAAACACTATCCTGTGGATTGTGGGAACATAAAAGACACTTACACTCTATGTTGTTTTTGTGGTGGCACTCTGACAAGTGGGAGGACAGTGGAGGTCACAGGGTGCTCAGTTTGGGAAGCGGCCGGTCGAACCCAGTTAGACAAACAATGAAAGTGAAATGGGATGGGTCCGGGCTTAAGCTGTCTGGCCCAGCCTTGGCCCAGGCTGCTGGCGTAGGCACTTTTTCGTGCCCTGTGCATCTCACATCGGGAGTTATCAGAGCGTGCAGGCAGGGAGAGTCACACTGTAGCAGCAGCAGGCTAGCAGCAGCAGCAGTATTAGCACCTCGCTGGGGGCTGCAGAGTCCTGGATGTGACCTGATTTGTCAATTCGATAACTTCACTCAAGTGTCGCTACTCCAGGGAATCATTGGCTTTCTAATTCAGCAATCATGGCTTGGATAGGAGACTTGCTGTTTCATGTTTCGTTGAAAGAAAATTGAGGTGAATAATGGATTTATCCCAATTTGACATCAAAGTGCAACATCTGAGGAGGCTCTGATTGTCCTGGACTGTCTCGCCATGGCTTACCCAGGGCACTGTGATTGGTTAAAAGACACCGTCAGTTTTTTGCCAGGTAAGGGCAGACATTAAATGGGTTTGACATACAAATATCTAAGATGAGATATTAATCGTCAGAGACATGATTTAACATGCCGCAGCTTTTCCGATTGTCCCAAGTCTTTAATCAGGATTTGATCGAGGGATGTTACAAGCTTCCTGCTGTGTTGTAAACACTGTGCGAATGATAAAAAGCCTCTTCTTCCGCTGAAGTTGTTTACTGCTCTACAGATTCATCTACGGGGAATGGGAGGTGAAATGCATGTCTGTGTAAACAGTTTTTGAGCCAATTAAATCATCTGAAGGAACAAGGTCTTGAGAGAACAAGTGAATGCAAATGCGACAGAATAGAAAAGCACACACAACAAAGTAATTCGGGATAAAAGAGGCGAGGGATAACAAAACCGAGACACTATTGATGAAGAACACACTTTGTGCATTTTTCTGTCACTCAAACCCAGTAGAGCTGCTTTTAAGTACTCTAGGAAAAAGGGCAATACCTTGAGCAAAAATGTGCCATCAGGTTTTGGTTTCATGAATCTTTGGACCTTTTTAATTAAATTAGAAATTCCTCCTCTTCCCTGTCGAGGCAAATAAAGCAGAGAACTTTGCCCCTCCCTCAGCTTGTTTATCAGAATACACTTCATGTTGCATTTTTAATTATGTATGAACTGTATTTACATATTTGTGCATGACTGAGCGCTCTGCATCTCACTACCAAATGAAGCTTTGAAATTACAAACTAAAGGATACAAAATGAATGTGGTGTTTGGTAGGGCTGCTCAATTAATCGCATTTGAATCGCAATTACGATTTTGGCTTGCAACGATTATGAAAACAACATAATCGAAATAAAACGATTATTATTTTTTATTTTATTTTATTTTTTATTGGTTTTTCAGTTGAATTATACTTAAAGGGGACCTATCATGCAAAATGCACTTTTGTACGTCTTTTATACATGAATATGTGTCCCCGGTGTTCCAGGGAACTCACCAAGTGTCAGAAAACACAACCCTCTCTATTTTCCTCCATACCCAAATCTCTAAAAAAGGGGCTGCAACGGATCTGATAAAAACTGATCCAGATTTAAACACTGTCCTGTCAGGACGGTGGCGCTACGGCTATTGGGCTAACTCCACCAATCAGGAGGAGACAGCCACGGCCATTGCCGTTCGAAAGCGCTGGAGACGCTGTAGTACATATGCCAGGCCTGTAGGTGGTGCTGTTCTCACAGAATCAACCCTTGCTAAAACAGATCTAAAAAATGTCAAATTGAGCAAAATGAGGCATGGCTAAAATGCATGATCTGTTTGGTATTTTGAAAAAAAAAAAGTATAAATATGCCTTATATAGGTATGGTCCTACACTATATTATTCAAATATAGCATGATAGGTCCACTTTAAAGTTCAGGGTAATCAACTGTTTTTTTCAATAAATGGATGTTTTCAAAGTAAATGGATAATCGTTTTTAATAATCGTGATATCAATTATTGACCCAAATAATCGAGATTATGATTTTTGCCATAATTGAGCAGCCCTAGTGTTTGGAGAACACATGATTACGTCATGCTTCCGCAGAGCGTTAGCTTGGGAACCAAAAATAGATATATACAAACATCAACACACACACACACACACGCATGAGTTTAGCTGTAGCGTGATGCAGGTTCCAGTGAAAGTGTGTGTGTGTGTGTGTGTGTGTGTGTGTGTGTTAAGGTGTTGTTGTACATAAGGGGAAATGCCTGTGGAGGATCAGATGGTGACAGATGGTTTGAAGACAAATCAGCCTGGGAGTCAGGATCTCTGCCCTGGGACTAGTAGCCCATTTTAAGTATGCTTGTGTCAATGTGTTTTAAAGGCTTGGCTATGTAATGCATCTTGTAAGAGCACACTGACAATTTAATCAAAATATATTGCTTTTACATATTAAGGCCAGAACTATATACAGTATACTTTAAGTTAAGAGCCCTCAGAGTTGGGGTGTACGAGTGAATACTTACAACACACTTATAGATGGACACACACACACACAGCCACCACTCACTCCAGTCTCACGTACCTAGAATAATGGAGTGTTATAATCTCTGCCGTATATTACCAGGTGCTATTTCTCATCCGAGTGACATTGTTACTCTTTGGCAGGAAGTAACCTTGCAGGCACTAGTTTGAAACTTCACAAAGTGCTTTACATCTGCCTATAAATTACAGCTCAAGAGGTGCTTATGTGGCAGTCAGGAGGAGTGGTGCAGTAAGTCGTTCCTCCATTTCCCAGAGGCCTTTACACTTAAAGATCATCTCAGTCCAACCCCGTTCCCACCGTTGTGAGAGGACGGCTGATAAAAGCGCTGCAGGAGTACATTTGTACCTGAACAAGCACCTCCATCTGCCGCCTTACATGTGCTTGGTGTTGTTTATGTGCGCGTGCATGTGTTGTTTTGTCTCTTAGCAGTTGAGCCTCGCCTAGACGACTTAAGCCCTGCTAGCCTTTAATAATCTTATTCCCAATAAGTACCATCTAGGTCAGGGGTTTCTATCTTCACCCTGCTCACAGACCACAGACAGGGTCCAGCACGGTGTCCTACTAACATTTGTATATGTTTTAAAAATGAAACATCAAAGAAACAGCTAACCCTGTGATAACACATACTGTAGAGGTTTTTTCCTCTTACCTGTAGTTTATCATTTTTAAATGAAGACTGTCTTGGTGTTAGTAGCTGGGGTTGGAGGTATTGGCTGTGGAGCTCTTGAATTTAATGGAACTAGACTTGGCTTATGCTCAAAAACAGACATTTGGAAAACTCCTACTTCATTGCCTGGTTACTCAAGATAATCCAAAGACATGTGAAGGAACTCTTTTCTTTCTACCAAACGACACCCGGATGAGCTTCTCTTTTACTCTCAGATCCCCTTTTGCGCAGTGATACGGTTGTCAAGTAGTTCCATTGTAAGGAAATCCTATTTACAAGGACAAACTCACAAAGAAAGATACATGGCTGTTAAGTTTTTTAATATTTCATAAAATCTGAGTGCTATCTAGCTCCATTATATTTTATGGAGGCAGATATCTCTTTGGTAGATATTAGGGCTGTCAGTCGATTAAAATATTTAATCGCATGATTGTCCATAGTTAATCGCGATTAATCGCAAATTAATCGCACATTTTTTATCTGTTCTAAATGTACCTTAGAGGGATATTTTTCAAGTTTTTAATACTCTTATCAACATATGAGTGGACAACTATGCTTTATATGTTTGTTTATTATCATTTGAACAATGACAAATATTCTCATGAATATTAAACACAACAACCTCTGAACAATACAAATATTCGCCTCAATTCAACCTAGAACCTCTCTCATACAATACTGTGTGTGTGTGTGTGTGTGTGTGTGTGTGTGTGTGTGTGTGTGTGTGTGTGTGTGTGTGTGTGTGTGTGTGTGTGTGTGTGTGTGTGTGGTGTGTGTGTGTGTGTGTGTGTGTGTGTGTGTGTGTGTGTGTGTGTGTGTGTGTGTGTGTGTGTGTGTGTGTGTTGTGTGTGTGTGTGTGTGTGTGTGTGTGTGTGTGTGTGTGTGTGTGTGTGTGTGTGTGTGTGTGTGTGTGTGTGTGTGTGTGTGTGTGTGTGTGTGTGTGTGTGTGTGACGGATCGTTGGAGCTATGTGCAGCTCAAGGCATATATGCCTGTGTGTATGAGCTGTGTTGCGGCACTATCCGTGCTGAGTGTGCTGTCTGGCTACCTGCATAAAGTCAAGTGCTCGGCGCAGTTGTCGGCGAAATGTCGCTCCTCTGTTTTCATTGAAACAGCTCCTTATATCCGTTAGCTCAGCTAGCTAGCACCAGATGCTAACAACAACACGTAAGGTGTGCTTCGCTCGCGCCACACATACACACACCCTCCCGGTCCTCCCGATGGCCAGTCCGGGCCTGCCGGTGAGCGTGGAAGTGTGGTCTGCCACAAGCGGGCAGCAGGAGCGGGGCTGTCAGCATCAGCTTGTAGATGGTATTTTAAACTCGATGCGCTCTGAAACTACGGCGGCCGAGGACAAAAAATACACATGCGTTAATCGCGTTAAAATAATTAGTGGCGTTAATTTTTTTTTGCGTTAACGCGTTATTAACGCGTTAACTTGACAGCCCTAGTAGATATCTATGATTACAGGTAAGAGGAAACAAATATATTTTAGTTTTTGAGGTTCACTCTCAATAATAACATCTCTCTTGGAGGGCTGGAACTAATTGACAAGAAGCAGGCCTCCCTTAGTTACTGTTGCTATTCCAGCATGGCACTAAAGCAGTGTACTGTGACACCAGTGGCAGATTTACTACCCAAAATGTTTAGACCCAATCTAATTATCACTTTCACTCCACTTCAAATCAGGTTCCTAGTAGCATGTGGCATTATGGGATGTGTTTTTGTTTGTATATTGCTCTAGGGTAACAAGGGCTTCAGCTACTGAATGTGTCAGCTGATGATTCAGTGCAAGGCTGCGATCAGGCCCTGTTTAGTCACCGTGTGTTTCTGACTGCAGACGGAAACTCTGTAGCCGTTATTTACAAAACATTTGAGCGTTGCCTTCTGTCTGAGCTGTTGTTCAGCTTCATCCTTGACGTCGCCTTTAGTGACATTGTTTTGAGAATGTCATATCTAATCAGCATAATGTGTACATGTCAGTGTTTCATCTTGCAGCATCCACTTTGTGTACACGCTCTCAAAATAGTAACAAGGTCGGAAACCTTGGGTCGATTTCTGGAGCTTTAGGTGGACATCAGCCAAAAGGGGAAAGAGTTGCTGACATGTTTGCTTTTCAGAAGAGATTCAGCACATTATAGAAAAGATGAGAGCTAAGGATTGTTAGGCTTTTGTTTTTGCTGGCCAATTAGGGAGGATACCTGTGTGGATTGTTTATCGTGTGAATTAGACAATGTGATAAACCAGGAAAAAGAGCCATTATGTGTTTGTCATTATCAAGCTCTCTTCCCGATGTTTCGCCTAGTTTGTGTTAGTTAAAGGACCAAACCTGTAGTTTTGCATGTTTCATCCAAATAGCTTAGATCTGTTTACACCTGCCAATAGAGCCATTTTTTAGAAGCATGCAGCCATATTTTACTTTTCATTTTTCATTTGTACCTTTCAACATAGGGCCGCTCGATTATGGCAAAAATCATAATCTCGATTATTTGGGTCAATAATTGATATCACGATTATTAAAAACGATTATCCTTTTACTTTGAAAACATCCATTTATTGGAGAAAAACAGTATGTTTTTAACAGTTGATTACCCTGAACTTTAAGTATAATTCAACTGAAAAACCAATAAAAAAAAAGTAAAAAAAAAAAAAGTAATAATAATAATAAAAAAATAATCGTTGTATTTCGATTACGTTGTTTTCGTAATTATAATTGCGATTAAAATACGATTAATTGAGCAGCCCTATTTCAACATTTAGATCACTCAAACAAACAATCCTTTAACCTAGGACTGATTTCTATGTCGGACATATATAAGACTTTTTACAGCCTATCAATCTGACACGTTTTACAGCAATTATGTATGATCATTATTTGTACGTTTTTAGTTTCCAAACCTCATTGCTTTTGAATGACAGCTGAATGATGAAGCTCCGTTCTCAGAACTTCACTTCAGCACCTGAACGCACCACCAGGAAGGATTCACAAATTACCTTTCGCATAAATGTCAGTAATTGAAGTTGTAAGATCAGGGCTGTTATGTTCCTTTTTTAAATATGGAATGTCATTTTAATATTATACTCAATAATATGTTGAATTCAGATCACATCATGGTGATTTGTAATGGTTTCCTTTGAATAATACATGTTTATCTGTTGTTTCAACAACAAAGAATGATTTGATGACAAAGATATTCTTCCTGACATGGGTGCAATACATCCTCGAGTCTTGAGTCAGTGTAAACCAGGGCTTACAATAAATGCAGCGTAGAAAGCAGAGCTGTGTAAACATGCCCGTGGCACAAGGTTTCTATCTATGACTTAACACCTTTTTGATCCAATATTGAACTTTCTAAAGGCAGCAGTGTGATACATAAAAATCTGTGCTATGTGTGTGTTTCTGTATGCACCACGAAGCCTTAAGCCTTCTCAGCCTCAAGCCTTCTCAGCCTCCATCCTTTCTCCGTGACTCTTTACTCTTTAGTATTCATTTGTCTATCCCTCCTTACTTTCCAACTTCACTTCACTTCTGTTTTCATCTTCTGCTTCAGCCCATTCCCCCTCCTCTCCCTCTCCCATCAATCTATCTCTCCATCTTTCCCGTTTGAGACCACTCATTTAGTCTGTCTGCTGGCTCTCTTGCAGGGCAGCAAGGGAAATGATTGAAAGAGATTACCATGATTACATTTTTGCTTTGTCTGTTTGAAGTTACATTTAGAAATGGACTCTTTGGTGGCTTCTGTCTTTGCAAAGACTCAGCACTGCCTGGCGATTTAAAACAGTTAATCATTTACACGACTAAAACTGAGCCCACTGACTTCATTGACACCTTTTACCAACCGACCAGCGTGTTTGTAATGTCTTTTTAACAATCGGCTAATTGCTAAATCGTCTGCTAATTCTCACAAAGATGCGTTCATGTTTATGGGATTAATCATAATTAATATGTTAAAATACTTGAGAGAGTTTCCCTTTTCAGGCATTTTCAAATCAAAGCTACAGGAACAAAAAGCGTAAGGAATGGAATAAACTGCGTTTAAATTTGCTCTAGCATAAGATGAAAATGTTTATTAGACTAGGCCTACCACATGTAGTCTAGTAGTAGTAGAAGTACTATTAATAGTAGTAGCAGCAGTAGACAAGGGGAATAGGCCTACCTGTTAAAAAACGTATGGGCATGAAACCAACTTACTGGTCTTAGCGTTAGCATTCGCGCACGCAAACTAGCTAACTTCATCTGTTAGTGTGTTAATGCTACTACCTATATTGGTGTCATTCCAACCAACAAAAGACACTATTGTCTGCTTAACTATTAGCCTGCTTTAGTTGTCTTGAACTGTATTTTGTTCTACAATAACAGCCAGTCTAAATACAATAAAAAATTTCATATTCAAGGCTGCCATGCTTTTAATCTTGATAGTGATTCTTCAAGTGGCTTAACTGAGACCTTCAAATGTGTTTTCTTTAGTGAATATGTAAATAAATGAATGTTTGAGATGGACTAGCACAGCAAGCATTATCTGTGCAAATGCCAAAACAGAAGGGGAGAGAGAGAAAAGGAAGGAGGGGAGGGCGAAGGATGACTTTGTTTTTCTCTGAGCACAATGCCTCGTAGATAGAAACAACACAATAGTCTCCATTCACATCCACACCAACAACATCATGACATTTTGTTCCTATGACTGGAGACGGTGCATCCGCCACAACATCCAATACCACAATGGGACTTAAAAACAGTTCCTCTTGGGGGTGGAATAGAAGAACATGTCATGGCTACACACTGTATCTAAATCACTATCAAACCTGACATATAAAAAACACAATCCTAATGTGGCACTCTTTTTTTTCTTCACTTCAGTTCATCCGTGTTTCTGATGTTGATGTTACATAAACAAAGAAAAATGTTTGCACCTTGTTTATATCCTGCAGGCTAAACTTTATATGGTACTGAACAGCAAAGTATATAACAGCACAGCAAAAGATAAAACATCAGTTTAAAACGGGTTGTAACAGCCTATCAGTCGGACTTATGAGGGAGACCTCATGTGCACCTCAGAAGGAAAGGAAGCTAAATCGATTACTTCCAACTTTTTGATAACCAGGATGATTATCAGTTCAGTTATCCTTATGTTTTCTTGCTTTACAATGTGATGTCTTTCTTTTATGTTAGAAAATCTGTAAATATGAGCATTAGATTGAACGTCTGGGGAGACGTTTAAATATCCTGAGCCATATTTAGACAACTATATATACTAATATACAAAGTATTCTTTACTTTGAAACAAAATGAACACTTTCATCAAGCTATTTCAGGTTTGTTTGTTGAGGCAGGTTTTAAATATCAAATTATCATATGTATTTGTGTGTGTGTGTGTGTGTGTGTGTGTGTGTGACAATATATATAATGCATGCCTTGTAAAAGTGTAAAAAGGCACATTTGATAGTGCTGTGGATGCAAACTAAATGGTTTCATCTATGTATTTATTTCATTACAGACAATACTTTAGTCAGAATTGTAATCTACAGCTATCTTCTGTATGTTCCAGGTTTGCCAGGGTTTTCCAGCATGTTTGGGAAGAAGAAGAAACGGCTGGAGATCTCAGCTCCGTCTAACTTTGAGCACCGGGTCCACACGGGCTTCGACCCGCGGGAGCAGAAGTTCACCGGTCTGCCGCAGCAATGGCAGAGCCTCCTGGCAGACACTGCAAACCGCCCTAAGCCCATGGTGGACCCCTCCTACATCACCCCCATCCAGCTGGCACCCATGAAGGTAGAGTGTGAAAGGACAGAGGGCATCAAGCCTGAGCACTGTCCTTAGCGTTTCCTGTCTACTAGCTTACTTCCCTCCTTTTCGTTTTACACCACTCTCGCCCACACTCCTGTGCTCTCTGTCGTTATGAAATGTACCTCTGTTCTTTTCTGTCTTTGCTACTCTCCCTTTGTGTAGCTATGTTTCACATCAATGTCGCTGTTTCTCACCCCTCCATCCTCCACCTGATACACTCAGTTGTATTTCCTCTGAGGCAGAATAGATTATTCTCCAGTGCCATCTGGCCACTTTATGCAGTATATTATAACAGTTATAGTCATATCATTGTCCATGCTTTAAACCTGCATTAAGCCATTTTGTGATTAAATTGACAGTTCACCCCAAAATAAAAAAATTACTATAATATTTTTCCCTCACCTGTATTTATCAGTCTAAATTGTTCAGCGTAGTTTGTGAGTTTTGGAGGTCATTGTTGTACAAAAACAGTGGAGGCTTACATGACTGATTTGCATTTATTCTGTAAATCTTTTATCCTAAAAAGCACTTTTTGTTTGGGCTTAAAAGTAAAACAAGTAGGACCAAATGTTAAACTGAATATCCACATTCTATTATCCCACTGAATGTGTTTAGCAGTTTTCTGTGTTGTCACTACCTTACTATTCTAACTATCAAAACAAAGACAAAAAGATGTGCATGTCATAAATACCTGCATATTTTTTAAATCATTAGAGATGAAACCATAGGCCAGAGAACATGACCTAGATTTGTTTTGAGGGACTTTTGACGTTCTCCATTCTCCAGGTGGACAGAAACATGAATTCAATATAATTATCTTATCATATTTTCTCTTGTTTGCTGTATACAACATGTTTACAACCACATTAGCCTTAAACATTAGATATACCCATACACGTCCTGCCCCCTGCTGGGCATCCATTGCATAAAGCAGCTTTAAAGACAATAACTCATTGGACTTTTCCATTACACAATGTCACAGTCTCAGAAACCCTAATGCAGACTGATGTTTATTTCCACTTGGCTGTGTGATTTCTTCTCCTGACCCCCCCCCCCCCCCCCCCCCCCCCCCCACCTACACACTGTGACTGTGCTTGCGTGTCTCCCCTTGTCTCTGAACCTTCTGAGTGTCTCCTCTGATGTGTTGTTGTTCATTGGTTCTTCTTAACATATCACATCGACACATTTGACCCACTGAAAAAAGGGGCTTTTTCTAATTACATTAATTGACACACCAAAGTGTTTGATATAAATGCTCCTAAGGTTCTCTACAACTCTCACTGGGTTGTAGCAGAACATATGAAGCCCTTCTCTTGCATATGAGGTTGTTTTATGCCTCATGGGTCTTCACACTGCTCAAATTGTGGTGTTTTATATATCCTCCATTGTGCTGTCTGTGGTCCCATCATACTGCATGTGTGACCCACTGCCCTTCAGCTTTCAAATCTGCAAACCTTTTCGGGGTGTGTTACAACACCTGCTACACCTTTTTTGTTCCCTTAGCTCCCACTTTTACACAAAATGCTAAACTCATTTCTATGTTTTGATGTTGAAAGTTGACACAAAGCACTGCAGCAATTGGTTGCATTTTACTAAATATAATGACTAAAAGCACCATTGCGAGCATATTAATCATCACTTATTAATAAATCTCTGAGGAACCACTTACAGGTGCTGCTGACAGGAAAACACATGATCAGACATCCATATAAGTCCTGTAAGAGCGAACAGCAATATGCCACAGGAGATATCTCTGAAGAGGGGGGAAACAAGAAAATAATTCTCTTGCTCTCTTCACAGATATCTCCCAAGAATGTCCGGTCATCCGAAACGCCGTTGCCCAAAGTATGACTTCCTCTTCCCTTCTGTTTTAAACCCCCCTCCCTGTTTTTTCTTTTTTTGGTCGCTCTCACACAGTCTCCACTGTTTTGTTTCCACATCTCTCCTCCGCTGCCTGCTGCCATGCATTCAGGTGGAGGTGGTGTGTCAGCAGGAGCAGGAGAATGACTCCACACATGACATAACTACATCGCTCTGCCAGAGTCTTTTCTTAGGCCTCATCGCTCCACTCCCTGTGTTCCATGTGCATGAGCCTCCCACAAATGACTAGATCAACTGTAACGGCATGTTCCCTTGTTTCTCCCCTTGCCACAGAGCGCCATTGATAATGATGATGATGATGATAATGATGATGATGATGATGATTCGTGCTGAGATGTGAAGTGCATGTTGCCATGACAGCTGATTCTGCTACGCTGTAGGCCATCAGTCTTTAGGAAGTAGGTCAAAAAGGATTTGCATGTGTTAGGAGAACCCTTTCTACGATCCAACCGTTGGACCCAAACCTCCTCTCCTCTCTTCTCTTCTCCTCTTCCCTCCTTTTCTCTCCTTTTCTCTTCTCTTGTGTCCTCTCCTTTCTTCCTCTCCTCCCTTCCTCTATTTTCCTGTTTCTCTTCTCCTCTCCTTTCTATACTAATCAATCAGATAAATTAAACATGATGTAGTCTCTAAGCTATAAAAACATGATTTGGTAAGAATGATTTAAAATCTTTACATTTGTTCCGATAAAAAAGAGCATTTATCAATTTCAGATATACAGTACGTCTGCATTGGAATCTTTGCAGGTGGAAAACATGATTTAATGATTGCCAAATCATTGACTAAGCACAAAACAGGTCACTTAAGTCATGTTTTGAGAGTGCATGGTCTTTCTTGCAATCTTGCAGTTTCTGAGTACTTGAGAAAGTTACAAGGTGCTTGCCAACAGTTTTTAATCAACAGTTTTTAATCAACAGTCCTAAACGGGACATGCCAATATCTGTTTATGTTTTTATAGCTCAATATAAAAGAATAGCTGAGGAGGTGGATGATAAAATGGTTTTCATGCTGTTCAACCAAAGTCATCATTACTCCAGAACCAAATTTCAGGAGTTAATTGTATTAAACCGGGGTATTTTGAAGGGGGGGAAAGAATGAAACCAGGAAACAGAAGTAGGTATAAGCTTTCAAACTCAGTGATAATCTTTAAAACACAAGAAAAACCAACGGTTGTGCTAAAAAAAACGACAGACATAAGATCTCCAGACAGGATTGAGATCACTGATCAGCACATTTACATTTGAAATGACCCAGCCTCCCCCATAGGAAAGAAAGAGGTCCCATCTGAATGGAGCTTGAAGTCTGTGAGAATAATAAAAGGCTGATCACAGACCACTGTAGAAACAAGTTTGATGTTACTTAGACGTCGGGGTCACACCACTCTCACTGGTGTGCATTTGTGCGTGCGTGCATGCGTGTGTGTGTGTGTGTGTGTGTGTGTGTGTGTGTATGTCACTCTGACTTCCAAGGTGGGCCCGGGTATTTATAGTCTCATCCATGGCCTGATATCCTTCTCCTCTGGTTGCCCTGACACTTGATTGACACCTGGCTTCCTCTGTTTGGCAGACTCACCCAGCTCTGTTTACTGTGTGTGTGTGTGTGTGTGTGTGTGTGTGTGTGTGTGTGTGGTGTGTGTGTGTGTGGTGTGTGTGTGTGTGTGTGTGTGTGTGTGTGTGTGTGGTGTGTGTGTGTGTGTGTGTGTGTGTGTGTGTGTGGGTGTGTGTGTGTGTGTGTGTGTGTGTGTGTGTGTGTGTGTGTGTGTGTGTGTGTGTGTGTGTGTGTGTGTGTGTGTGTGTGTGTGTGTGTGTGTGTGTGTGTGTCTGTCTCATCCACGCCCACACCTGGTGAGCATGAATGAAGTGGTCTCCAGTGCTGTCTCCACTAAACAGCGCAGAGGGACAGTGACAAGTTCAACATGGCGTGCACGTGCTTCTTTGTCTTTCTGCGTGCGTGAACATATATTACGGTGCGTGCACGTAGAGCTGTTAGAGGGGTTGACGCGGTCATGATGCCGAAATAAGTTCTACCCCTGCCCTGTGGCTTGCACGCTCATCGTTTATTCACAAGGCTCGTAGCCTTGTTGTCAGACTGCTCATCTCAGCTGAGCATTAGTATTGCTTAAAGCCTTGGCTCTCATCTCTTCTCTCCCCTCCTCCTCCCCCCATCAGCCCTCAGCACACATGCTAATCCAGAAGTATAGGCTAACACCATGCCCTAACAGAGTTTCCATGTTTTAAACATCATGCTCTTAAAGCTTCTGCAGTCTGACAATTTGAAGTGTGTAGTGGTGCATGAGTAAGCGCGTTTTAAATACATTTGTATGTTGCGTTCTTGTTTTGATGTTGACTTGGATGGCTCAAGTGTTCATGGGAAAGGGTGTTGTTTGACTCAAGGTTGCATGTGTGCTAATGTGTTGCCATCATTAGCAGCAGGGGCAGTGCTGAGGCTATTATTAATGGCAGTCTCATGTTACACCTTGACTTTGACACCCTCAAATTGCCGGCTCCTATGGAGGCGAGGAGGTAATTCACCATGATGCTGTGTGTTTGTTGTGCGAGTGCTTGGCCCTGCTAATGCAATCTCCCTGTTCCTATTTTCTCCACCATGGGTTAGAATGAGATGAATGAAGAAACCGAATGACCTGTGTAGGAAAAGTGACACCTGTAAAAGCAAAGACGTTTGTTGGGGGCACATTCTTCTGTTAGTGGTTGTGTTTTCTTATGCCTCAGTTACACACTTTGCTACCTCAGTTTACAGAATACAGCTTTCATCTGCTTCAGTCGTTTGCATTACTTTGCTTTTGTGGGTGGCTTTTGAAAGTGCAGAGAAACGTACAATGTGTTAAACAAAAGAATAACATTTAGTTCGTACAGAGGGAAAGGCAAGGTTGTTTTTATTTATGAAGCACGTTCCATAAACGGAGGCGGGAACCAGGTGCTGCACGGAGGATTAAATAAAACACAATACAAAGTAAAAACAAAATGTTGTAAAAGAGCAAAAATAAAAGAGAAAGATCTTTATAGCAATAAAATAAAAATAAATGTGAAAATTAAAGAGAGTAAGTAAAAAATAAATGATACAGATATAATAATACTAAAAGTCAAAAATAAAATAATAAGGCATTTGTTTCTGAATGCATTTAATTCACCACTAATTAGTACAATAAGGTTTTCAATTTGGATTTGAAATCTGAAATGTTTTCGGCCATACCTCATAGGCAGGTTAGTTCCAGCACTGTATATTGACTAACAAATGCTTCTCCTGTTTAGATTTAGCCCTGGGCTCCACTGAAAGGTCTCGTAGAGTTTTTCTGCTCGAGCATGTCAGTCATATATTTACGGCCAACTCCCTGTCGACATTTATAAATAAGTAATAGAACTTTAAAATCAATTCTGTGAGTTACTGGCAACCAGTGTGGAGAACATTTTTGATTTTGTTTTCACGATTGTATAGCTATACAAATCTGACAATCAAATCGTGACAAATAAAGTAGTAGGAAGATGTGCCTGCAGTAAATGTACAACATCATTGGTTATAATTTGATTCTATTAGGTTTATATCTACACAAGGTCAGGGTAATGTCAGACAGTGGCAGTTTTTGACAATTCACTCAAAAAACGGAAACATATTGAGTTAAGACGTAACAAGTAGCTAATTGAGTAATAGCCGACATGCAGCTTAACACATGTATCATTTGTTGTCAGTGTGCTGCAGAAAGAGTAAAAAAAAAAAAAAGAAGCGAAATGACAAATGCTCATTGACTTTTCCCCCCCTAGCATGTTTTATTCGAAAGCAATTTAAATTCTTTGTCTTGATTCTGGGGTTATAAAACAGTCCTAAGGGCATGGACATCAACATCAGTAAGCCAGTTAGAGGGAAAAGGGAAGAAACATATAACAGAAAAACCCCATTATGATTCTTGAGACAAACTTAAATCTTACTCCAGTACATAGTTGTAGAAGAGAGATGTTCACGCTCAAAGATACACCTGGAGGATCACAGGATTAATGTATGCGCATCATTCTTTAAAGGTGGATATTGCTCTTTGATACTTAGCTGTCTACTTTAAATATCATGCTTCCCCACCTTCCTGATATCTGAATTCCTCTTCTTATTCGTCATCTATTTGACATCAAATACAGCAGGAGAACTGACTTCTACTTTGCTAAATAAAATGAACATTCAAGAGCTCTGTATTCCCACTTTACGTAGTTGAATTATGTGTCTTTGCAGTGTAGCTTTGTAATAATATCAATTTCCGTCTCAGGCCATGTGGGTGGGAAGTTAATGTGATAGTATTGTAGTTTAATGGTTTGAGCTGATCCACAGGTTTTTTCATAAATGAATCAGATAAGGGCGGTGAGGAATGGAGACATTCAAAGGCAGCTATGCCTGAGACAAACTCAGACATATAAGATTGATATTATGATACAGGATATAGATACAGGCAAATTAAAGCTGCATATAGATTACATCTTTAGAGTAACATCTTAGACAGTTTTCTGATATCTATTGAAGGTCGGGAGAGAGGCATTTAGTTAAATAAATAAATACATCTTTGTTAAGTGTTGCTGCTGCACGAGGGGGCCATGTACTTTGGTTAAAGCCAGTGGAAGTGCATATAAATCATAAATGGCACAATGTAATTGACTGTGAAACAGATCAGAATCCTCCCTTGGACTAATTTAGAAAAATAAATCGTGATGAGAAGCACGTTTCAGGAGTTATTATGCAATGAAGATGTACTTCCTCCCTCCAGCCTAACTTGTCCTACTCTTCTCCTGTTTGTGATTTCATGCATTTCCCAAAATGACTGCTGACAACCTCCAGAGTACAGCACACGCCTAAAACGTCTTGCATTCTGCTGTGGGTTATATGTGCTGTAGGTGGAGAGCACGCGCTGATATTTTTGGGTTGCTGAGCATCTCTTTGCTGTCAAACTATTATAGCTGCACTGGAAATATCCCATCCTTACATCACATTGGAAGAAATAATTTAACAAAATGTGCCCTGAAATATGAGACACACTGCCAGTAGCTGCTATTTAAGAATGCAGATTTAGAGTTTGTGTTTGTCTGAAGAACAGTACACAATGGCAGGTTTACAATTTTAGTGTTGCGGCTTTGTTGGAACCAAATTCTGACAGTTTTATGTCAGTTAATATGAATCTGTTTCCAATTATTAATGCTCTGCAATCCAATATGTACAGTGTATTTTAAGGACATATAATCATGTCATTGCTACCTACAGTACAGCTGTGTCGCTGTTTCTGTGCCTTGTTCTTTGTTGTTTTGTATTCCTCATACACGCCCTTTCTATATATATTTACTTGCCTCTGTGCACTCCAGCCAAAACAAGTTTATTATTCCATACGGAAAATAGATTTTAGTTAGTGTGTTTAAGGTAGATGTCTCCATTCTTTCAGGGTATGTTAAAAAATATTTTTTTTGTTTACTTTGAAGTATGGGGAAGGAGGGAATGAATAAAAAGAGGATAACAAAAGTTTTATTTCAGTGACTTAGAGGACACACATTTCCCCACATTTTGTCAGGTGTGTGTGTGTGTGTGTGTGTGTGTGTGTGTGTGTGTGTGTGTGTGTGTGTGTGTGTGTGTGTGTGTGTGTGTGTGTGTGTGTGTGTGTGTGTGTGTGTGTGTGGTGTGTGTGTGTGTGTGTGTGTGTGTGTGTGTGTGTGTGTGTGTGTGTGTGTGTGTGTGTGTGTGTGTGTGTGTGTGTGTGTGTGTGTGTGTGTGTGTGTGTGTGTGTGTGTGTGTGTGTGTGTGTGTGTGTGTGTGTGTGTGTGACAAAAGAATGGAGGGCACCGTGAGAGAGTAAAAGGCTTGCGACAATGGGCATGACACGCAGGGTGATAACTTGTAAAGAGCCCCTGTGAATGTCAGTGGGTCAGTGATAGCAGCCGCCCACCTCCCCCACCGGTCCTGTGGCAGGAGGAAACTCGATCATTGGGTCTCTCAGAGGGTCGCTGCAGTGGGAGCAGAGGGTCCACACTTTTCCGGACACTAAGGGGCTGAATGCAGCTGCTGCCGGACGGATCGACTTGGTATGGCGGGAGGGCGAGGAGCAGCGGAGATCGGGTCCGGGGAGAACAGGAGAAAGACGGGGAACCTGAGGCAGCTGAGGCCGGAGCGAAGGCAGCTGCTGGGAGCAGAGCAGACTGAAGAGGCGGTTGTGTTTAAACCCCAGACACAGACGATTCATAAACAGTCACAGGTGGGGTATTTGACTGTTTCTGTTTCTGGTTGGCCAAGACTGCATGCTGGAATGCTGGCTATGCAGATTTGTCTGTGCAACAGGTCTCCGCTCTCACTGCCAGCAGTTTCCCAGCACTAAGTGTATACATATTCCAAAAAGTGATGGTGCAGGTAGAACGGTAGCTGCTCCATTCAGCATTTATTCCATATTTTTTGTGCTGACATTACAGAGATCTAGTGTTTAAAGGGTCACATATTTGACTGTTTCTATTTGTGTTACATTCTCAACACTTAAGTGTGACAAGCCATAAATTATAGCATTGCGGAGTGGAGGTTGTTTTCTCATGTTTCTGGAGAGAGGGCAGGTTTGTGCTCTAAGCATGAGCATGGGTTATTTTGGTAGCTTTGCTGGGTTTGCTGTATGTATTCGTATGGAAGCAGAGAGAGATAGTGTTTCTGATTGAACAGGGTCACCCAGTCCTTGCTTCAGGGGCAGAAATGCAAACCTGTGTCTTTATTGGATAGGGAGAAGCTGGCTATTACGGTTCTTACATGTGCGAGCAGCTAGCTGCTAATTTGAGGAGGTGTTTTATTGCAGTGTGTATTAACGATACTGGGAGAGCTCCAAGGCAGAAGAGTGTCCGGACTGAGAATGAAGAGGTCTAGACAAGTGATTGGATTTGGAGCAGGTCCAGAATCTCTAACTTTGTGTTACCAGTTAACCCAAGGTCTTGCCAGGCTTTCTTTTTTTACATTAGAGAATGTATTTCCTCCAAAACTGCCCCTTGCGCTCTGGCCTGTCTTCCTCAATGACTGTTGCATTAATTCATCTTTTTAATGGACAGAGAAGAACGTTGAAAGCTGGTGATCGATACGCCTTTAATTTCAAGTTTGATTTGAGTTTGACTCGATATGTATTACACTCCATCTTACATCGATTTAGGGTTAATTTGGTCAAAGCAGCATGAAGGAAAAATAACTCCTGATGTATGTGTGTCTGCGCAGGCAGTGCACCCTCATGCACACACACACACAGATAGAGAGAGCATCTGTCTTTCTTGGCACTGAGCTGAAGTGGATGGCATTGATTTAGACCTCTCTCATTCCTTCTTCCACTCTGCTCCTCCTCCCTCCTCGCTTTCTTACTTTGTCTTCTGTCGCGGATGCCATTCACAGTCACACTCTGCAAATCACGTCTCACGGAGGCTCCGGAGCCACAGTCAGCGGGGGAATTTGGCTTTCAGTAACGCGCGTCGTACTTTGCCAGGGCAGCTCAAAATGTCCTGGCTAACAACCATCCTTCAGTGTCTGAATGTGGGTTTTGTGGAAGGACATTTAGGCTGTGAATTTTAAATAGGGAACGATTGTTGCAGGAAAAACTGATTTGAGATGTCTGTGTGTCAGACTTTAAAAGTGCTTTCCAATGTCTTGATGAGAAACTGTAGGGTGACTTTTCAAAATCCTGATCTTCTTGAACACTTTAATACTTTGTGTCCTGTGGAGTTTGTATAAATGTGCTTCTTCTTCTGATGTGGATATTCAAATTGTATTAAAGCAAAAACACATAGGCTACTTTGAAAATAAGTTTTCACAGCCGACAAGCTAGTGTCCTTTTAAATTACACAACACAGGGACTTTAGAAATGATTTCTGTTCTTTGTTTTTCAATCAGCAGATAATATTTCACTCTTGGTTGGAGGGGTTTTAATGGTTGGACCTGCAGTATCCTCGTGTGGTGACAAAGAAAACTACAACTCACAGTCCAATCATTTTCTTCCCTTATCTCTGTGGAAGAATATTGAACGCAAATCACTTTCTGATCCATCAATCAGCATTTCAGGGCAAGATAAAGGTGACCATCATTTTGTATTTCCTTAACCCTAAGCCTCATCTCTCCTGTTATATATCTAATTTGAACTGCTTTACCAGAAATGTAAACAGGCCTTCTAACTAAAACATAGCCTACGTATCTGATATGTTTCTCATGCTTAAGCAATTAATTGGATTGATTTGTTTCTTATTATTTTAATAAAAATGACAGTAATGAAAGCTATATTGTAGTCTGTAGCTAAACACATACTTTTGTATTGTCATGATTAAACATGCTGTAGAAATGTAAGCTAACTCTAAGCTAACACCTAGGTAATATTTCGATGCTTATATTGCAGGACCTTTACTCTTCTGTTCTTCTTACAGTACAATATTAAGCTGTGATATAGCATTACAGAGTTTACAGCCATGCTAGCAGCTTTGTAAGGCTGTTGTCAGAAGGGTGGTGCTTTGAGCTGAATGCTAACGTTAGCATGCTAACATGCTCACCATGATAATTCTAACATGCTGATGTTTTGCAGCTAAAATGTTTCCCATCTTTTAGTTTGGCTTGTTGTCAGCACATACAGTAGTAACCTTCACATTCATAATATAAAATGTCTTCAATAGCAATGTTTTCATAGATGCCTTGACTGTTGCAAATCATGTAGCATACTGTATAGGAAAAAGGCCTGTGGAGAGGGATTAAAGTGGCAGTATAGGAAAATAAATGAGGGGGGGAATCCATCATCAGGAGAGTGATCTAATGACTGGAAAAAGGAGTGGAAAGTGAGGGGGGATAAGGATGAAAGGGGTGGAGATGTGATGTAGAGGCCTACAACTGACTGACTGACTGGGCTAGTATTAATGAGCGCCAGTGTGTAATTAATCTAAAGCGGGCAGCTGTCTGTTTATCTGTCTCAGAGTTGACAAGAAGATAACTGAGGGACATCTAATTGATCCCTCCTCCTCCTCTTCTTCTTGCTCTCTGTCTCCGCTCCTCCTTTAGATCAGAAAGTTTCCTTCACAGTGACAGACTCACTTGGAAACTCCCAGAGAAGGAAATCACTTAATTGATCACACTGGAAAAGACACAGTACTGCTTTATTGATTCATCTAAATAGTATGATTATATTTTCTAGCAATTTGTTGCCAGCTATGTATCTTGACCAGCTTAAATATGCCAGTGCATGGAGGGATGGAAAAAAAGAATGGTGTCCAGGCTTTGCTGGGCTAATATGCTTAAGGTCGGGGATTTGGTCCAACTGTATGTTTGTAATTCATTATGCTCCACCACTAATCCATTTTGCTGGAAATCATCCCTCATTTCATGCGTTGCACCCTCTGTGACTTCTGGAGCTTGTAGCTGAGGCTCTCCCCAGCTGAGGTCAGAGGTTACTGGGTCACTCCGGTCTGAGCTGCCGGCTGGGGAGCTGTGGGGGGTTGGAGGCACATCGTCTGAGGAGGAGAACATAACCTCAGATACTCACCAGCTCATGGAAGGGGCTCCCTTGTCTGCCTTTAGCAGCATAATAAACTAAACACTCATACACACGGTTACATTAATCCCATAAACACCACCAGAGGCTGCCTTTAGCTCTATGTGGGGAAAAGTGTAAACAAATCCACAAACAGGGAATCTTTACCCTGTAGAAATATGCTACTGAGATATAGGATGTTTAGGTACTTTAGTTACAGCATTCATTTGGTTCTGACCACTTAAAATACTCGGTACCACTTTACAATAAGACTACCCTTATAAAGGATTCGTAAAGGGTTTATAATTAGGTTGTAAACACTTTATTATCATTAAGAACCATTTATAACACACAAGGGGACGGGTAATAACCGGAAAAGCATGTCATAGGACCTTTAATGAAACTTAAACAAATGATAAATGGTAGTAACTCATTCATAAATGGGAATGTGTTTTACACTTTACAATAAGGCTCCCTTTTGGCAGTTATACATGTTAGTAACTCATTCATAGATGGTCATACGAGATGCCAAGAAACATCAAGATGGATGGGGGGGAATCAACTCAGTGAACACCAGATACCAAGGATGCTGGCTGATGAAGAAGACGAAGTAAGCTAAGTAGCCAATACAAGGCTTAGCAGTACAGATACATTTGGGCTCACTATTTGGCAAGCAACCGGTCACAGTTTCCCTGTTTATCTCATGTCTTATAAAAGCTTATTAATGATTTATAAAGTGTTCACAACCTAATTAATACATTAATTACAAACTATTCGTAAACCCTTTATATGGGTAGTCTTATTGTAAAGTGGTACCCAAATACTCTAATGTTTTCCTGTGACCCCTTACGTACAATTTGGAGTTAGAGACTCTTCAGACTAGCCTGAAAAGGTCAAATTAACAATATTTCAAAAATAAAGAAGCTGAGATAAGAGAAATTAGTTATGACAAGGTGTGCATAAAGCTTCAATGATTTGTGAGATGCAGACCTGACATGTCAGCTACTGTGAGGAGGCCTGCTATTGGCTATGCTGGAGGAAGAATTATAAGATCAATTATCCAGCGGCACTTTTCACAAAGAGCAGGTCTGGATTGTACTTTTTCATTGACAGTGGCAAGGAATAACTCTCCTTTAACAGGATGCTCAGGGTGGACGGCAATAGGCTTCAGTCAGAGGGAGGACGAGACTGCACACTACTTTGTCTATACTGTATCAATGACATGATTTGTGTCCAGATGAAACACTAAAAAAAACAGACTTTTATAAGTGGTGTGTAAGAACATACTAAAAGTTACTCCTATCAATCAGTTATTTTAAGGATAAGTTCATAATTCTACTTGTTTTGTCAGACAAAGGGCCTTATACTTCCCTTTCCCCTTTCCCCTATTCTTCTATACAGTCATGTAAGACAAATGTCTTACATGACAAGGAAATCCTTGACAATCAGATTTAGCATAATCATTCACAAGTCAACTATCCTTTCATTGTTATGTATCGTATAATGTTTTCAAACTATTTATTGAACCCTTGGATGAGCTCCGCATGTTGAGACGATGGTTATTAACTACTGTAACTAACAGGCAGCAGGATGGCCTGAGGAAACAGGTCAGCTCACAGCCCATTAATCATGGGAATGCTAAAAAATCCTCTCCTTGAATAATCCTGTTCATGTTTGCTGGGACCTCATCCATAGCTCCGCTAATAACATGTCAAGAAAACAGCGTCGCTGTTCCGTGAAATCCTCAGCTAAGTAATACAGGTGGGTCAACCTGTCAGCTTGCGTACTGATCTGAGGTCACATTCGATTGGGTTTTGCGGTCGGGATTAGTCCTTCTAATTATTAACGTAGATCCTAGATATGTGCCTCAGGGAATCCTATTACCAGAAGCCTCACTAATCCTTAATGGGTGAAATTAACATCCACATCACTTTAATTCATGGTTATTTAATTCACAATAAATGTGCCGCTTTAGATGTGAAATACTTTGTCTGACCAGCAGAGAGCAGCAGAGCACAGGACACTTCCTGCTTCTCCCTCATGACTGCACACAACACACTGCTGTAGAGGGAATAATGGTCTGCCTCATTTTTTGACATTGCTTTAAAGAGTTTAATTATTACTTGAGGTAAAGCTAAATTTCACCTGGATTTATGATGATCTTTCTTCCTATCAAAAAATCTGGTTTTAATTGGCTTTCTTGGTATTGAATTGGGAATACTAAAAACACCTCAGGAATTGTGTCTTAACTTGAGTCCTTCTCACTTTCAAAATAGTTTAGACCAAAATGATATATTGATACTTGTTGTGTTATATGTGCCGCCAAAGCCTTACATATCCTACTAGCCAATTTGATAATATACTAATATGTAATGTATGTATAAGAGCTAATTCCTCTGTGCCTTAGAACTCTAAATTATTATAAACAAATGATTTCACCATACCTTAACACTGGCCAACATTTTCATTAAATTCCGTTAACAAGGCAACTGTCGTTTATTTAAAGTCAATTTTACATACACCATTCCGTGGCATTAAAACCAGCACACCCAATCTGTTTGATTCCACAGCAAAAGATAGTCCCCGACATATTAACCATTTACTCACGTTTAATTGTTTTGGTTTTATACTCCAGTGCCCAGCTGTTTTAGGAATATAATAAAACATATGTATTCCTCAGCTAAATGTTAAGATTTCCTGTAGCAACCAATGGGTGCAGGAATGTCAGAAAACACATTGTTGGTTTTGGTCTTTTTGTGTGATTTGATGACAATGAGAAACTTGAAATGACATCAGCATTAACCTTATTATTTGAATGTCTTCACTATGTTACTTAGTATGTAGTGAGAATCTCGGCGAGGTATTTCTCTGTGTTCGTGTAGAAACATTCTTGATAACTCAAGAATAACAAGAATATTTTTTTTTTTTACCATGGTTGCTTCATGCAGTACAAAATCCTTCTGATCCGCTGATATTGACATACAAACAAAACTTGTTAACATATCAAGGGTTGGCATGAGGTCATTAAGCTTGTTATTTGTAGTGTAGACTTACCCTAAAATAAACATAACACAAAAAGTAAGGACATTTGTTGTGTTTGTGTTGCAACCATGAACCTTTTTTAAAAAGTGTGTTAGCGTGCTTTAACATTTTTTTTAAATGAATTGTTAAATTGCCAATATGTCTTGTTTCATCAGACCTCAATCATCCAATTTGTCATGGGTGCAACCCACCTACTCAGCTGCTGCTCATCCCATAAATGCATGTTCCTCACAAATGTGGCACCATTTAAAAGGGAAATAAATAGGCTTTCCAACGGTATCATATTTAAAGGTCTCCTATTATCCTCTTTTTCATCCATATAGGTCATATACATAACATGTCTCTGAAGTGTTTCCCTCGAAATACCGAACAGATCGTGCATTGTAGCATCCCATAATCCCCTCTGTTTCAGCCCTGTTTCAAAAGTGCTGATTCTGTGTCTGTTACTTTAAATGAAAATAAGGAGCCACTCCCCACACCCCTCTGAGATATATTACAGGGGTTACCTTGGTTGGTGATTGACTAATGGTTACACAAGCCAAAATCTGATCAGCTCATGTTCAGACAGGTTTTTATATAAATGGATCAGGACAAAAAGTGAGAGAATCTTTGTTTCTGAAACGTTCAGAATCTCTTTACACAGAGGGGACACATGTTTATGTATAAAAGACATGAAAAAGTGGATTTTGCCCAATAGGGGACCATTGTTACAACAAATAAAATAATCTACCAAACACACAGTTCCTTGCTTAGTGTATTTTGTTAAATAACAGCAGTAGTGAAAAGAGCATAATTTAATCTTTAGCCGTTTGATGCTTTTACCACTTCTTTCCACCAGAGAGAGCTAGAGGATAAAACAACGTCATCTTGTCTTGCTGCTTACCTGAATCTGTGAGATCATCTTTTTAAATCCACACACTGTTTCAAGCCATTGTCTAATATAGTATGACCATTAAAGTGGAGCATGATTAAAGTAGCTACACACCTTTTTGACACCATGGATGTTTTTTTATATCGATATCGTCCCTCTTTGTTTATGCATGCAGTAGATGAATCAGCACTGCAGGTCATGTTTTGGCCCTCAGTGAGACACTCGAGTCTTCAGTCGCCCCTTTGTCTGATGTCTCAAGGTCTCTTGGATATTATCTTTCTCAGACGGCCTTGAATAAGCTTCTGTGCAGAAACTGGTCAGTGATGCAGGAGGATGCTGCACTCCAGGAGCAGCAGTTGTAGTAGCAGAAGAAGAGTGTGACCATGTTCGGGTGTGGAAGAAATACCCACGCGTGCTTTTTATCTGCAGTGTAAGTCGTGACAGAAATATTCACCGGGTAGAGATGGTGCCAGGGATTTTATACACAGAGATTGAGAGAGAATGATGCGATGTGATTGGAGGAATACACATATTTCTGTTGTGAGACATGCACAATAGTATAGTACAACATGACAGCTTACAAAAAAAACATTGTTTCTATCAGGTCGTGTTCTGGCAGGACTGGGAGTAGAGAGTGGGTGTGTTGAGTAGGCGGTATTCTGCTGTGTGGGTATGTGTTTGTGTGTAAGAGAGAGGGGCACAGAGAGAGAGAGAGAGTGGGGGTGTGGTAGTTGATGACTGTGACTAAAGACTCACGACTAGGAGGGGTTACACATCTGCCTCTGATGTCGTGCATGTGTGTATTTCTTTAAATCTGTCAGGCTACGTACTGTATGTATCTCTCTGTGTCTAACATATACATGCATATTTAAACACCAACAATTACTGGAGGAAACATTAGACCAGGGTTTATTTATTTATTTATTTTTCAGCTGAACAATTAAGCAACAACAATCTTTATGATGAAAAAACTGATTTATTTTTATTCAAGCTAAATAATGGATTGTATAATAGATTAATAAACAAATTAATCAATCATGAAAATATGTGTTATTGCAGCCTCAGTTTTGACCCTCATCTTTAGACAAATAGGTATTAGGACAATAGGTGATGTCAACATTATAATGCATTATTACATCATGTTGACATCATGGTCAACAGACTATTATTAATATCTATTTCATACTTTTTAAAACTATAATAATAATAGATTTAAGATGCCTTTTAAAAGGTACAATACTTGTTGCTTTACGGATACATGTTAACATTTATAAATAATGAAAACAACACACCTAAAATATAAAACACATAGCATTAATTACAAATTGAATGAAATGCAAAGTAACTATTGCGTGCCTCCCTTTGTGTGCGGCAATCAGGAGGGTGGTTTTTTACCGCAGTGAAAATGTTGTTTTTAAAAGTAAAAATGCAGAGAAATATGGTTTTAAGTGGAATATTGTTCTGGACACAATCATGTTTTGAATGTTCATGTTTTTAATACATTTTGACTTCCCATTTTGGAAATAAAAAAAGTGTATTACTGATGACATTAATGTAGCCTGTTAATGTGACTCTTGATCTGCAACTGTGCACACATACTGGCTTCTAAATTAAGTTTTGTATCAAAGCATATGGCTGTCCAACATCTGAAAACGTTTGAATAGAAAAGTATTTAGCTTCTTTAAGAGAGTAGCCAGAGAAAATCTAACTTTTAAAACGCTGAATTAAGGGATTTAATTCAAACTGGGGTAAGTTGTATCGTTTCTGGCAGATTCCTCACCAAAGAGCAGTTTCAGCTTCATACTCAAATGAAACAGCAGTATAGAAGAGCCATGCAGCAGAGAAGCAGACCCCCTCCCCCTCCTCCCCCCCAGCCTCTCAGCCGTCCCAGGACCCCGCTGTCCAGTGAAGCGCAGCCTCCATACCAGGGTTCTAGCTAGGAGTCACTGGAAGGGCAAGCTCATTAATTATCTCTCCCTCTCTTCCTCCCTCCGTCCTCCCATCACACCCTCCCTTCATTACCAGCAAGGTTAATCCCCCCTTATCTCCCAAGCCTCATTTTTCATGGCTCCCTTTCGACGACACTTCCTCCCTCCCTTCCGTCGTCAACCCTTCTCCATCCCTTGCTATCTATGATTCCTCCTTCTCTTCTACTGCAGCTGCTGAGTTTCTTCTTCTGCTGTCCTTTTGATAGTTTTGCATTTATCCCACCTATTTTTATTGTCACTTCTTCTACTTATACTCCCCATTACCAGAGGATCTTCCCATTTCCGTCTTTCCTTTTCTCCTCTCCTCTCCTCTCCTCTCTTCTTCTTTCCTTTCCTTTCCTGTCCCGTCCTTTCCTTTCATTTCCTTTTCGTTCCTCTCCTCTCCTCTCTTCTTCTTCTTACCTCTCCTCTCCTCTCCCGTCCTCTCCGAGAAGAGGAGGGAAGGGAAGGGAAAGAAGGACATTAAGGGTAGGGACAGAGAAGGAGTTAGAAGGGAGGGAATGGAAGCTTTCTTTCTGGCCTTACAGACCAACTCTATCTCCTATCTCTCATCTCTTTTCTGTCCTGGCTTTCCATTCATTCCTATCATCCCCTCTCCTCTCCTCTCCTCTCCTCTCCTTCTCCTCCTCCCTCTCCCCCTCCCCTCCCCTCCCCTCTCCTCTCCCCTCCTCTCTCCTGTGCTTACCTTGAACAGGCCGTAGTGAGTGTAGAGAGTAGATCTATTACAGCTTATCACTAAAGGACAGGCCAACGCGGAACGCCGGTGAAATATGGCTCCTGTCACCGCCGCGCTGAACACGACCCGTGCACAGGGCTCGAAGAGCTGTGAGGACAGGGGGGAGAAGCGAGGGTGGGGGGTACGGGGGCCAGTATCAGCCCCCTAATTCAAATTAATGGAAAGATTTTCAGGCTTGATGCCGAACGTTTGACAGTGAATTGGCACACAATTAACCTTGTCTCCCTCTCCCCTCTGCACTCTCATCCCCTCTTCGGTTTCATTTGCTGCCTTCTCTTTCCCACTCTCCCCCCCCCCTTTACCTGTCACGCTCCTTGACACAGTCTTATTGATTATGAACTAAATGGAGAAGATGATGTTTTATTAGATAACTGACACTCCCGACTGTTGTGGGCCAATTGAATTAGCTAGGAATCACTGACATCCACGTATCGTAACATGATGTGACTAAGCATCATTTGAGGTTTAACACAAAGCATTCACAACTTCATATCACCGTTCAGAGGACGTGTGAGGATCATTCCCATGACAATATCAGCACCGATGATTGTTTGTAGCAGTTTTGTACCCATCAGTTAAGAACATTATTGTGACATGAGCATTATTTTGTAAGAAAAATGTGCTTTTGTCATGAATGTGTGACTTGCGAGCTTGCTCTATGCACTGCGACATCCGTCCAAGGAATGATAGATTTCCACTCACCGACCTGTTTAAAAGACCATCCGTCCTGCAGCCACCGCCTCTCAGCTAGACTTTACTCGCAGCTTTTATAGGCCATTTCACCTTGGGTTCCAGGTCACGGAACCAAACAGCCTATAGCTCTCAAACAGGGGACAGGAACTGGAGTGCTAGAGAGGAAGAAAGGAGAGATGATATATGAAACAGTGTTATTTGGATAGAGCGGTTAGTCCAATTCATGTTGTGTTGAACCAGAATTTTGGCCAGCCAAGAATGAATGTTTCACTTTGTATCAAACTGCTACCAAACCATAACATAACGAAATTAGCAAATGTAGGTCGTTTATCTGGTGTGACTCCAATGTTAGCAGTGTGGCTCACAAACTTGGAATAATGCAGGAACATTCCCAAGTTGGAATAAGGGATGTTTTTCTTGTTTTTCCCTGTCTGCTGAAATGGCTGTGAATGCAGCATTAGTGCCGCATTTTTTGTTCAAACGAGTGTCAGTGTCATGACAGCAAGCGGACGACGTGTGAGGCTGTTCTTCCGCTAAGCTATGCTACATGCTATGATTGAAGCACTTTGCTAGCATGTAATATTTGACACCATGTTCAGCCAGTCAATGTTAGCATGCTAATATTTTTAAATTAGCACCAAAAATAGAGTACAGTAAAGGCTGAGAAGGGCATTAGTCTAGCAGTCATTTGGTCTATAAAGCAAAGCATTTGGGAAAATGATTGTGCTTTATTGTAAGTCAGTGATCTACCAAAGAGTTGAGACACTTCAGGCTTGACTTAAAGAGGCCCTAATATGCTTTATGTTGACCTTTCCTGTATTTTGTTATATAGGTTTTTGTAGATGTAAATCGATTGAACTTATTTGTTTGCTTCCGTAACATAGTGACATTACTATTAACACTCGTGGTTATATTGTCTAGTGCTCCAACACATTGTGCGTGATTTGCTACGGGGTGGGACATCTCTGAGCGGTTGACGAATCACAACACCAATCAGAGCAGACTGGGTTTCATACAGAGGGTGAAAAGAGGTGCTGCAGTACAGGCAGTATGAGAGGGAAACAAAGAAAATGGTCAACATTAAAGCATGTAAACATGTCACAGTATAGGCACAAAATACAAACATGAAGCTGAAAATGTGCATGATTTGTCCTCTTTAGGAGGTGGACCATCATTGCCGTCATGGCAGCAATCTTAAACATTTGAAACAATATGAAACCATCACGCAGAAAGTGATTAGTCATTTAATTGAAGATCTCTCCGTCAACCCCTTTGACAGAAATGAGTGTCTTGTGTAGAGGAAAAGGAAAACAAGCATTAATACTGCTTTTAATAACTGTAGTAGCCTGGTTGAGTCATAATCTAAAAGATGAGAGGGATGAAAGGAAAGGAGTGTGTAGGCGTCTAGATGTGTCCTTGTGTCAGCACAATGTTGCTGAGAGTTGATGATTATCCGACTTTTCGGAGTCCCTGCCTCAGCACATGTGACATGGACAAACTACAGCGGTGACACATATGACAGTTATGTGACAGAAAGCGAGGCATTGTGGAAGGGTGTCAAAGAACTCGCTGATGTGACATTTATCATGTCTAAGAATAAGGTTCAGCAAACACCTTCAAAGAAAAGACTAAGAAGTACACATGCCAGGTCAGCCCTCTCAATATTAACACGAAGGGTTGTATCTCTTAGGTGAACATTGAAAAGGATCACACGAGTTGTGGTTAGTTCAAGTCACCACATTCCACATTATCCTATATATCCAAAGTGCTACAAATTGTAATAAGTGTGTCAGGTACATTTCTAGCAATGGATGGGATTATACAGCTGTACCTGTGAAAATGGCATGCTGTGTTACAGATGGCTAATTCAGCTACTTGATTTCAGCTTACTGTAGTCCGTGGTTGCTCTGTTTTAAAAAAAAAAAACTAAAACCCAACCCATTCATCCTTATAATATTCTAGGGAATATCTTATTTTATATTTCAAAGGATTTCCTTGAGGCTTGGGAAAAGCCACATGAGTTAGCATTGAAAGGTGGGCGGGTAATTTGTGTGGATAGCGAGCTTAAAACTGACATGAGACCATAAAAACATTTAGGTGCAAAAACAGTAATAGCCTAAAGCTTGACGGGCACTTTCATGAAGCCCACCAAGGATGTAAATCCAGAATGAAAAGTAGTGATGTAAAGGCATACACGGATTTGTAAAACTGAGATTGCGGATAGTGCAAAATAAACTGGATAGATATAATGCTTGAGGCTGTACTACAAGGACATCATCGAAACACAGTCATATATTCAAAAATAAAATTGTGTTAGATCATCACAAAAAGCTCTCCAATAGATTATGTAAGAGCTTAAAATGCAAACAATAATCCCTATAGCTCAGCCTCCTCTCAGCACTCAGCAGACAGGCAAAGTTTCTATTGTTCTAATGCAGCGTTGCCAGTAATGTCCAAGGTAGAGAGACGAGAAGATAACAAAATAAATAAACCTGTGTCATGATTTGTATTGTTTGGAGGTCGTGATCCTCATTATCCACACCACAAAAACAGCATACTTGGCATCATGCATGCCAGAAGTTGTAGTTCGGAGAGTTCCCCTTTAGCACCAGTCCCCATGACTCACGACACATCCGTGTAAAGGGCTTAGCACAAGGTAGGAGGGGATAAGCAGCACCCCTGATGATCAAGCTGCCTTTGCTTTGAAGCAGATGTGAGCATGTGTGTTCACTCTCTCTTCCCTCTCTCTTCCTCACTGGCTAGTGTGCGGGCGCACGCTGTTGTGTTCGTGCACCTCACGAGCGTTAAACCAAACGTCACGGCTGTTAATGTATCCTGATCAGCCCACTGAAAATGAAGCTAATCTGTTGCGAGGGAAATGGGGCAGGAATTAGCTCTCACTGGTTTCCTTTTAGCATCTGAGGTATCCCGCCATTTATCTCCATACATTTCCTAGCTGCATCCCAACTCACAACTAGTGGTTGTGTAGACCGATGCTCGCTGTGTTTTCAGATGACAAAGACCGACATTTATTGCAAGTAATGATTGATTTCATTCTTGTCAAAAAGCCCTGATACACATGAATTGAAATTCCAGCCTGAAAATTTGTTCTTAGTCTCAAGTTGAATCAACAGGAATTTCAATTCATCTCATTCAGTTTTCAGCTATGAATGATTTCACTGAAATTGAATGAACTGCAAGCCACGTATCAGGGCTACCTGCATCAAAGTCTTAGGCAGCAGACTGTTTAGTATGTTAAGTATAAATGTGTTTGTTCTTCTTGTAGACCATTGTTCGAGGGAACCGGCCCCCCAAAGATTCTTCCATCAACGGCCTGCTGGAGGATTTCGACAACATCTCAGTAACGCGATCCAACTCCCTGCGTAAAGAGAGCCCACCGGGCCCCCACCAGGCTGGAGGCACCTCCAAACCCTCCGGCAGTGGTCACCCCAACGCCCCCGAGGAGAACGGATTCAACCATTACTACTCCCGCTACTCCTGTGACCTGGACACTTCCAGCAGGGACTTCTCTCTTGACCCCGGCAAGCCAAGCTTCTCTATAGATGGGGACTGGGCCGCTGGGAGGCACTATCGATTCACCAAGCAGAATGGTCACTCGTACCCCATACGCAGCCCCTTCTACCCGGACGCCATGCCCCAAAAATCAGACTATGGCAAGCTTCCCCCAGACTACCACACCTACTTGGAGAGCAAAGGGCGCTCAGCTGATGAGGTGGCCTCCACGGTGGGGAGTGGTGTGGGCTCCAGTGGGTACTATCGGGCGTCTGTGGGGGGCTCTTCTAGCCAGGACTACCGGGACACTTCAGTGGGCACGCCATCTCGTGCCTCACTACACAGCGAGCAGATCAATTACCCAGACAGTGAGTGGAGCTACGGCGGCGTAAGGGACGAATACGAGAAGCGGCCTAAGAGTTCCTATGTGGCGCAGACTAGCCCCACGCCTGCTATACGGCAGCGGTCTAGGTCAGGATCTGGGCTGCAGGAGCCAAATGTCCCCTATGCTGCCAGTGGGGCTTTCAAGAACCCTGCACAATCACATCCTTACAGCTCCTACACCTACCCCCGCCTTTCAGAGAGTCTCGCTAACTCACAGACCTTAACCAAGGTAACTACACCAACAACAAAGTATGCATTTTAGTAAGGAAAAATACATTTCTCCATGAATAAATGTGACAGGGGCTTTGACAGTTTACTTTAAACAGCTGAGCGTATGGTATAAGCTAAAACATGGTTACAGTGTCTGTCCTCCTGCACTCTCTTTCAAGTAGTCAGTCCTTTTCCTCTTTCTCTCTTCCTCTGTTTCTGGTTGTCTCTCATTTTTGCTCAATGATTGATGGTGGTAGCTGTTAATCTACTCTTCAGGCTCTGCCACATACAGAATTATCGCCCTTCAGTCGTCACTGTCTCTGCACAAAGATCAATTAATGCTCCTGCTGATCATCGACCAGAAAGCTCTGAACTACAGAGAGTTACAGGGACTAGACAAATAGAGGCACAAAGGAAGAACTCACATGGCAGGGGGAAAGTGAAAAGGAGGGTGAGAAAGTTAAAAAAACGAAATCAAATACAAAATAATGACTGAAATCAAATAGAAAAAGCCTCAAACATTGAAAAAGTTAATTATAAAACGTTATATAAAATTATTTATTCTGGTAAAACTTTATAATCGAATAAGGTTTTAGGTAGTCACCAGTTGCATATCGTCTTTTCATGGTGTAATTAGTCCAAAAGAATACCAATGATAATATCATTATATCTAACAATTGAAGTTATGTATAATATTAGCTTGGTGGTCAAAAGAATGATAGTATGCAATTTCATATCTAGCAACTTAAGAAAGGTACATTCAGAACGATGAAATGTACATACTGTAGCTGTGTGTCGTCTGCATAGAAGTGATATGTTGTGTTTTCTTTAGTGACACAGAAAGTGTATTAACACTATTCTGTGTGAAGTTAATAAAGATAGACATGTTTTACTGTTCCATACATCGTGTAGGGGTTACTTCTAACCAAAATAAATTACCAAACTGACATTTCTATTATGTCATGTTTCATAGCTTAGAGCTTCCCATTGTGTATAATCACCTGCACTGTAAGTATATCTGCAGTGGGGGGGGGCGTGCTGCAGCCTGTGATGTGCTCCAGTGGAGCCGTGGGACAGACTCAGATACCCAGGAGACCACACACACGAGCAAATAAACCTTCCACGCATTAGTGGTTGTGTTATGAAACCATATGTGTTCTGTATAATTTACTCGTGATGATCGTTCATACCAATATTGTTTTCTGAACCTTGTTTGAAAAGACGTTAGGTAAGTTAAAAAGTAATAAGAGGCCAACAGTAGAGGGGAACAGCAGGGGAAATGGTCACTCTATGAGGTTTTATTTGTGTAAGTTCTTTATATATTCTTTAAAAAAGCGTTCAGTGTTCCATCAGGCCCATTTTAGAGGTGTGTGTACCGCTATCACAACACCCCACCATTCCTCCTTCCCACATGGTGAGACCAGTAGCTGAGAGGAGAACTGGGTTTGCTGATGTAGATCCCAGGGTGCCTTGATGAAAAACCATTTAACCTGCATGCTTCAGTAAATAGCCCCTCGTAGAAAAAAACAGCCACGGAGAATGCAGGAGTAGCAGGATTTGAAGTGATGCAGGGGAAGGTCATTTTCCTTACATATGGTTTATTATTACCACTTTCGTAGTCGCCGTGCTTCAGGAAGCACATTTTCTTTGCTGAAAATGTACCGTGTGTGAAGGGAATGTAAAGATTTAACAGGCTGCAGTCTCATGCTGTGAATGTTGATGCAAAAAAAGGCAGCACTGCTAAAGGATAAGAACTCCTCCAGAGTCCAGACTATATTAGGTGTATTGTTAATATCTGATTTGTTGTTCTATTAAGTGTTTTGTCAAATCAAATTAAATATAAGCCACAGTAGAGAGTGGGTTGAAAAATCAATGCACCTTAATTTGCCTTGTGATTTTGCAGCAGTGGTATAAAAAAACAAAGAAAAACAAGCAGTCATCTGACAGCTTAAGAATCTCTATTCTTCCTGGCTCATGGACCTTGTAACAAACCCACCCCTCTCTCTCTCCTCTCTCATTCTCTGCCTTTTCTTCTCTTCCCCTCATTCAGCCCACTCACACCACTGAAGTAAATCCCTCTTTCTCCCTGCTGTTGTTGGGAGCCGGTGGGGATGTTACAGTAGACAGCACGGAGACTTGGCCACACACAGACGCACAAACACACACACACACACACACACACACACACACACACACACACACACACACACACACACACACACACACACACACTCCCCCCTTTATCTTCCTTCCTCTCTCTTTCCTCTCTCTCTGTGTTATGTGGCGGGCTCAGTGCCGCAGCTCTCGGTGACAAATTGATGTTGCGGCACTTTCCCTTTCTGCAGCCTTAGCATAAAACTGGCCGAACGATGTTCCACCGCGGAATTCAATTTCACAGTTGAGTTAGGTTGTTGATTACCCTGCCAAACTCAGATTAATGCGCGTTTAACCAACATGGATCAGGAGACCCCTGGCTGACAGCCAGCCAGCGGTGCCGGCCAACGATAGGGGGGCGCGGGCCTGGGCCGTCCCAGCAGCAACCCCCCCCCCCCCCCCTACACCTGCCTCAGAGTGATTGATTAAAAGAGTTCACACCATGTAATTATACACCATCCCAACACATCAGGACTCCTCCTCCTGCTCTGTCTCTGCACATGTGTGTGTGTCAGTGTGTATGTCTCTGTGTGTCAGTGTGTATGTCTCTGTGTGTAATGGCAAAAGGAGAGAGTTACCGGCACAGAGATCTTTAAAAAAAAAGAAATGAGAAAAAGAGGGAGTTTTTTTATTATCCTCTCAGTCTCCTGAGAATTTATGAGAAACATTATTTTGAGGCGTCCCAGGAAATGTAATTTAATTTAATCTATTCAAGGCGGCGGCAGCTTGATCCACTTCTGTCTGTTTATTCTTTATGGTCCACCTATTGATGTCTGGCTCATCATACTGTCATCATTTCTTGTCTTTGAAAGATAAATGTCAACAAAACAACAAAGTTATAAATATTCTGCTAGTGTTATTGTGACAGACCATTTCTATAGCTGCTGAACATGCAAAATGTATTTGATCATTTCCTCTAAGCCAGTCAAATATCAATTTTGTATATATTACTTTTCTCCAGTTCTCCATTTAATTATACCTTAGACATGTCAAATAGGATTGAGTTGGAGCATGTTGCCACAATAAATGTGTACACAGCCTTATATATTAACATAGTATCCCATAATACATATATAAAATGCTGACTTTCGAAATAACCTCTGGTGTGGTCATCATAGTTTGAGATTCTGCTGAATGTTGTGTAAATGTGTGTGCACACAATTATGTGTGTACGTCAGGCCTATTATGAGTCAGAGCAGCTGAGTCAACTGAGCTTTTAATAGTTAATCGCTGCATTCTTACTTTGTGTGTGTGTGTGTGTGTGTGTGTGTGTGTGTGTGTGTGTGTGTGTGTGTGTGTGTGTGTGTGTGTGTGTGTGTGTGTGTGTGTGTGTGTGTGTGTGTGTGTGTGTGTGTGTGTGTGTGTGTGTGTGTGTGTGTGTGTGTGTGTGTGTGTGTGTGTGTGTGTGTGTGTGTGTGTGTGTGTGTGTGTGTGTGTGTGTGTGTGTGTGTGTGTGTGTGTGTGTGTGTGTGTGTGTGTGTGTGTTTGTGTATATGCGTGTACTTAGTCTTCAGCACTGCTTTAAAGAACACTCAGGTGCTTCTTTGATCATAAGGAAGCGGTGTGTCCCAGATCTGAATATTCCCTGGGCTCCTGGTTGATGAATGGTGTAGTTGTGAAAAAATAGATGGGGGGTAGTGATAAAGTATGGTGCCTGTCCTGTGGACTAAATGTCCTCTGTTAGGTCTGTCAAGGGCTAATGTACCCGCACACATACCTAGAATTAGAGCTGGCATTTGTAGGCAGTCACGCATTTACATCACAGAGCGTGTGTAACTGTACAGTGTTGTTTTCTTTAAATGTTGATCCACAGTCCAAATAACTTGTTCCTGCTTCTCCTCCAGGGTGAATACGAGCGTCCCGCACGTGACGGCAGTCCCCAGGTTACGGGTGGTGACACGTACCCCAGAGGGCCCCTAAAACAACCTCAGAGCCACATGAAGCCACCTGGCTACCCTCCAGTACACCTGCCATATCCTCCTGTCTTTCACCATTACAAACCTTCACCCTACCATCACCCCCCCTCCCAGCCCAGCCCACCATACACCCCTCAGGTACAGTATGTTCACGATGCTCACTCATACAGACAATTACAAACATTTATAGAGATTTAGGCCAGATGTCATTTTAATTATTGTGATATATTATTTCACTTGAATGGGAGAAGTACATAATATTATAAAAAGTATAAAAAAAAGAGTAATGACACTATCCAGTGAAAACCATGTGTCTTCAGATGTGGGCTCTTTGAAAGATGAACCTTAATATTACAGAAGGTTTTGAAAATGACTCTGCTTCTTAAACCATATAAAGATTATATTCTGTCGTGTTCATTGTAGGAAAAGCTGAACACAAACCGGAAAACTCATCTTTTGGAGACACATGTTTTCCAAGGACACTGAGAATAGAGCTATACATGAGTGTAGAATAACACATGTTATGTTGTTTTGGAATTCACTGACTGCACCAATACAATTCAAGATTTGTCGTAGTGTCAGCCCAAAAATACAGTACGAACATTTCACAAATCTGGCTTTATATATAAAAATATGAATACTATTTTATAGCCACTCTCTGTTTCTCTTTGACTCTAGTTTCCTGTGTGTGTCTTAACACAGGGTGCGTACTCACAGCCTTCATCACCCTACATCCCCCCGGGGGCCTACCCGCCTCCTTCCTGGGGGTCCAGCTCCGACACACAGCCCTCCAGAGTCTCCCATGAGCAGTTCAGGGCTGCTCTTCAGCTGGTGGTCAACCCAGGTCAGAAACGGACAGTAAATAAGTAACACTGAAATGCCATTTAGAAGCATTCCTTCTTTATTCCTGCTGTTGCATTGCATTAATGTGGAGTATGCCTTTGCCCACAGGTGACCCTCGGGAATACCTGGACAGCTTTATCAAAATCGGAGAGGGCTCCACGGGTATTGTGTGCATAGCCAGCGAGAAACACAGCGGCAAGCAGGTGGCTGTGAAGAAGATGGACCTCAGGAAACAGCAGAGGAGAGAGCTGCTCTTTAATGAGGTGTGAAACACTGACCGAGATGGGGCGTAACTGCAGAACACTTATCTCGTGCATGCTCAAACCTAAAAATAGTACATTTAACAGTAGCACATACTACTGGGTGTTATTACTGTACCACATTGAATGTAGGTTTGCTTTTTAATGTGTATTCATTTTGCAGCTTGATGCTGGATGTTATTCTGCAACTGTAGGTCACAACTAAACTGTGTGACATCCACATACCATGTGAAATCAAAGCGAACATTTTTGATTGCTGATAGCTCAAACAAGCAGAAACACATATAAAACTGCCTAATTATATTCATTAAACATGGCTAAATGTGTGCCTTATAGACAAACATACAAATATCACTATTCTACAGCAAAAAATAGCTTTTAACATGTATTCCTTACAACATAAGATCCATAGTAATCTAGCCACCTGCACATTACAACATCTGTAATTGAAATAATTTGCTCAGTAAAAAAAAGAAAGAGAAAACCTTGACTAGGAAATGATTCATAGCTGTCTCTGTTCATGCTATGTACACTATAGGACAACACACACGTGAGCAGTGGGTGTTCAGTTGGGGACTAATTTGCTTTTTGTAATCCTATTTATATTCTGAATGTAATCCTTTTATAGTTAAGCTCCCTGAACATGTTCACATTGGATTAATACGAGTAAAATTAATAAATAATTGAATGTCCATGACTACATTTTATAAATGTTTTTAAATAGTATGTGGTGTCTTTGTTACATATTGGATTTAGATACAAATAATATTAATTGTGTAACATGAATATAGTATATTTAAACATTTATTTATATAATTTACAGGCCAAGGATGGTGATAGCTCTGCACATTGTGAAATTCTAATAACAACACTTCATGTCAATAGAAATTGAGCAAGAACATTTTTTTTTAACTTATTTTCCTTCTCTTTCAATGTTTTATATTTCTGTTTCTGCATTTAAGGTTGTGATCATGAGGGACTACCATCACGAGAACGTGGTGGACATGTACAACAGCTACCTGGTGGGGGACGAGCTGTGGGTCGTCATGGAATTCCTCGAGGGAGGGGCACTCACTGACATTGTGACTCACACCAGGTAACCCTTTCTCTGATAACAATAACAGAAGTTAAAGAGTTTCAGACAAGGAGACAGCGGGCAGTTAAACACAACTCCAACCAGAACCAATCAAAATACATTTTACAAAGGATAAGGATTTTGTTTACTAAAACTTAAAACATCCAAATGAACAGTATGATATCTGGGGGTTTCATGGTGCATTGTCACATATTTTATGGCATTAAAAGTTCTTAAATATAACTGGACAAGCCCCCCCCTGATTTAATTAATCATTTTTTGTGCAGATTAAATAAACGGGATATATCATGTTAATAAAGGAGCTTCAGAGGTGCTCATCGTGTTAGCTTCTGTTAGCTTGGCACAAAGCTAGGCTAACTTGCTGCTCGCTTTTTAACCAAGAGCAGTATCGATCTTCTCATCTAACTCGGTAAGAAACCATTCCTTTAAATACCTAAGAGCTATGCTTTGGGCAGACGGTTTCCAGTGGAAAAGAGTGATAAAAGCTTTAGAATGAAAATAAACTGCTATGATATATTTATGTTGCCAAGAAACAAGGCCACAGCTTTATGTGTTTTGTGTGTGTAAGTGTCAGCTGTGTTGAATGACGTGGCCTTGAGTGTGTATTTAAATGCTGAGATGGACAGAGCAATCTTATATGGCATATCACTTATCACTCTATTTGTAGTCACACTGTATAGATAGATATTTAATTGTTGACACTATCCAATGATAACTTGTGTTTATGAAGTGGTTTTCATTGTTAGTTGTATATCTGCCAAGAGACAGTAATGAGATGCAGAGATGCTAATGAGCTAATAGCTAAATCTGGCATAAATCACCCCCTCTCATTTTGAGATTAATGTTTTTTATGTATTGGTCCTTGTTAAACAAAGACAAATACATAAAAACATTTTAAATGTATGAACAATGTAACGTTCTGGTGTTGTTGGCAATATCAGATTGGTTTTAAAGCAAGCTAGCAAGCAAAAACAGTTTTGTTAAAAATCTTGTTCCTTCATTTTTTTCTAAACATAAGAAACTTAAAAAAGATGAATTGTAAACAGGGAACAAGCAGCTGGGCTGTAATCCAGTCGTGCGTCTGATAGTTTTAGCATTATTGTTCTCCAACTTTTCCGTAATTGCCTCTCTGTGTTTGAGTCGTGTTTCTGAGCCGCCGCCGCCTCATTGTTTTAAGCTTACTTTGTGCTTGGTGTTTAATTACAGTCATTTGCGTGGGGTGTCAGCATTAGAGCTTTGCCGTGTCGGATGCTAATAACACGCTTTGGTGAGGCTGAGCACCGCTGCTACCGTGAAGTATTTTGTACAGTCTCCCACACAGATGTTAGCCTGCTTTTGTGTTCAGTATGTGTGTAACAGAGAGTTTTAGTATACACATGAGTGCTCTTAGAAGTACTAATGCTAATCTCAGTGAAGAGGATATTATTGGGCACACATGTTCTATCTCTAACTCTGCCCTTTTTTATTTCAATTAACTAATTAATTAAAGGGGCCTATTATGCTAATTTCCAGGTTCTTATTTGTATTTTACGCCTCTACTGGGACATGTTTTCATGTCTTAATGTTCAAAAAGCTCTTTATTTATCTCATACTGCCTGTGCTGCAGAGCCTCTTTTCACCCTCTGTCTGAAACCAGAGCCCAGTCTGCACGCACAATGTGTCGGAGCACTAGCCAGTAGAAGGGCGAGTGCGAGGGGGGGGAGTGTGTGGGAAAGAAACTTACTCTGGCGTGAATGGGATGTTAGCCTTTGCAGATCATTTACATGCCCAAAAGACGATACAACACACTACAGGAATGGAAAACCCGAAACAGCATAATAGGGTCCCTTTAAATACTCCAATTGATATTCTTGCAGGTATTACCAATCAGAACAAATACAAAAGAAAAGGAGGAAAAAACTCTAGTAGCTACATGTCCTATCTAAAAACCTGCATATATGTATCTGAAGTCTATAATTTAAACAAACCACTCAATTTAATTATCATGCATTATACTGTATATCCAAGATGGTAATAGAAGGAACATTATTATACAGTGTTTTTTTCCTCTGTAATTTCAGCCATAGTTGTCCAGGTGAAAGCTTTGTGCTATTTCTGTTAAGCCTTTTGTTGTGGAAATAACTGCTGCCTGCCTCGCATCGTGCAAGCCTCATCAGCTCTCTGGGTTATTGGCAGCGGACACACACCGAGACACATGAACACACACACACCGAGATACATGAACACACACACACCGAGATACATGAACACACACACACACACACACACACACACACACACACACACACACACACACACACACACACACACACACACACACACACACACACACACACACACACACACACACACACACACACATGCAGGCACGTCAGCAGTGGCAGAATGGGCGTCTGTCTTACTGAACTATTTCAATCACGTTCATATTTCAATTATTCTTTTAGCGTTTGTTAATGAGCTGCACTTCACTGGGATTTCATCCAATATAAGTGCAAAAGCAAACGTGTGTATGGCACGATGCCTGTGCGTTTGTGTGTGCATAGGTGCGTGTGTAATTCTCCTCCCCTCAACAACCTTTTCAGGCTCATTAAAACTTTGTGTTTTAAACAATTTTCTGTTTGAGCGATCCTGTTTGTGTGTGTGTGTGTGTGTGTGTGTGTGTGTGTGTGTGTATGCGTGCAGGGGGTGGTTGAAAGAGGTGAATTCGTTTTTGCGTATACGTCTCCATCCCATTCACTTTGAGTTAGCCAGTTGTTTTTCCATTAGCAGCAGGCTCATTTATCTCTTGTGATTGTAAATGCATACATGTGTGACAGTAAAATCTGCTGTGAAGTGTGTGTGTGTGTGTGTGTGTGTGTGTGTGTGTGTGTGTGTGTGTGTGTGTGTGTGTGTGTGTGTGTGTGTGTGTGTGTGTGTGTGTGTGTGTGTGTGTGTGTGTGTGTGTGTGTGTGTGTGTGTGTGTGTGTGTGTGTGTGTGTGTGTGTGTGTGTGTGTGTGTGTGGCCTGGCCTGGGGGTTGTTTCTAATAATGCAAGTTTATAAGTGACTACTCAAAATGTGGCATCTTTTAGACTGAGAAATGACAGGAAAAGAGAAATGTGTGTGAGTGTTAAGAAAGTTCAAGGTGTGTGTGTGTGTGGTCTACATATGTATGAAAATGCACTACGAATATGTTGGTCTATGCCTGCAAATGAGCGTGCCTCTATTTCTGTACATGTATGTGACGGCAGCTCGGTGCAAACACTCATAAACACGCGGCATGGCCTGGCCAGCTGGGTCTGGATGTTAATGTGCAGTTGAGCTGTGAGTGTGTGTGAGTGTGTGTGTGAGCTCAGTCAGACGCACTGCATCGCCCTGGCTCTCCATATGGGACCCTCTTGCTGCGCTGCACACCCCGGCCGCTGCAGGCTACAGGGTTCTTTTTTCAAACTGGATTTCTGCTCCATCTTAGTTGTGTTCCACTGTAATCTCTTTCAAATGACAGCAAAGTCTGAAACAGTAGTCATTGCTACCACTCAAAGTCTAGTATGTTATTACTTGAAATATTACATTTGAGGTATTGGCTATATGTTGTGTGTCGTAGTTTTCTACAAATTTAGAAAAAATGACTTAATTGAAGCGATTTAAGACATTCACTTTTGTCTTTGCTTTTTTTTATTATCTCGTCATCCTCCCTCAAACCCACTATCTTATTTTTCACCTTCCCACAATGCACAGCAAAGAAAGAGGTCAAATACAGAAAACACCTGGATTAAAGAGATCAACTAATAAATAAAAGAAAATGATATAATAGATTCTTTCTGAAGCTATGAAAATAAATATAATTCAAAATGATATATGATAATAATTGAACGTTTGTAATGTCTTTAATCAGGAGGACATGATATAGTACATTTACCATGAACATATAAATAAATAAGAATATCTTCAACTCAGCCAAACGAACAATTACAAATCCCTGCTTCTTTATGACGTTCCACTGTCCCGAAATGTCTTTGCATTCAATTTGTAGGTTTTGAAGCACATGAAATAAATTGAAAGTAACAAAGGAAATCAAGCTTAATTTGCTGACAGGTATGTGTATTTGTGTGTGTGTCTTCTTACAGGATGAACGAGGAGCAGATTGCTACAGTGTGTCTGTCGGTGCTGAGGGCTCTGTCCTACCTGCACACACAGGGCGTCATCCACCGAGACATCAAGAGCGACTCCATTCTCCTGACCAGCGATGGCAGAGTAAGTGCACATGATGAGTTTATTCATTTGTGTTTTCATATATTATTCATTAACATCACTCCCTTTGGGGTGCTAATAAACCCTGGAGATGCCCCTTTTAAACTGGGATCTTACCCAGGTATTGAAAACTGTTACCCTCGTTCCTCTCACCGGTGATTTCACACACACTCCCTGACCTTCTCCGTGGGTTCCACTACTGCCACTTGTCAACAGCCAGTGCCAGCAACTCATCATCATAAATTACAACACGTGGCCCTGTAATTAAATCCTGCCTAATGCGTCCTAACGAGCTGATAAGACATGATTAATTGAAGGCTAATTAAGCACTAATACAGGAGATTAGTGTCTTATATGAAGGCTCTTCATCACAATGGGTCAGTGCTCTTCCTGACATCAAACACAGAGGTTCTGAACTCATGTAATCTACACAACTACAAGATGAAGAGGGGAACCTGAAGGCAGCACTGTTTGTGTGTTTTTTGCAGATCAAGCTATCAGACTTCGGCTTTTGTGCCCAAGTTTCCAAAGAGGTGCCCAAGAGGAAGTCCCTGGTGGGCACGCCCTACTGGATGGCCCCCGAGGTCATCTCTAGACTGCCTTACGGGACTGAGGTGAGGATTACACACACAAAGATTTACATTGAGATGTATGATGCTGTATGTGCTAGCTCCAGTACAGAGAATGAAGGATTTTGTGTGCGTATCCAGGTGGACATCTGGTCTTTAGGCATCATGGTTATCGAGATGGTGGACGGAGAGCCCCCCTACTTTAACGAACCCCCTCTGCAGGCCATGAGGAGGATACGAGACAACCTGCCCCCCCGGCTAAAAGAGTCCCACAAGGTAAGAAAGACTTCACAGCAAGTGTGTTGGACAGTAAGCACAGGGAAAGGACATTCTAAAGGGAAACATGCAAGACATCATTAATGGATCCTTCCAGAAATAAGTATATGATTGCTCTAAATGACCAACATTCAGAATCAGAATACCTTTATACACATCCTGTAACAGTTCTGAAGATCTAGCAGCCAGATATATTTTTGCACAGTTATTAACGGCATATATATATTGCACATATTGCCCATAGTTGGTATTTATCAACAAGGGGTGTTATAGTCTGTGTTGTTGTGTGTGGGGGGGGTCTACTAGGGGCCGTGGTGGTTATATATATATTCATGTTGATCATCATGTTGGACAGAGACACAAACTAATAAATAAAAACCTTCACCATATTTGATAATACATTTATCTTGGATCTTCCTTCCTGGCTGCATATCTGGTCATTTCGGATACGGGATACACTACACTGAAATATTTAGTGATTTGTGTCCTGACTTTTTGTAGAAGGTCATGCTACATATGACCTTTTCTTCTGTGTTTAGGTTTTCTCTTATGTAGAAGGCCTGGTACCGTTTCACTCTTTGTGTGTGAACCAGAAATAACAGCCAGTGTCAGTAAATCTTTGCCCCTCTGATTAGTATGCTGGCTGGCAGGGTGTCTTTAAACCAGACAAAGAGTTTACAGCCATGCTTTCAGCTCTCTGAGGCTGCATTTCAAACAAGCAGTGCTTTGACTTAAGGCTATGTCAGCATGCTTACAATGACAATTATAACACATTGACATTTTAGCAAACATTGCAATATAGAAAGGTGCAATATACAAATCGCAGGAGGTGTAATAGGCAGAACATTATGGAATCTGGTGCTGACGAGAAGTCATGATATAATATTGTAAATAATATAGTAATTGTAATACCAGTCAAAATAATAGCAATTACATATTTTTCTAAACCATTCAGCCTTGCAACATATTGCAAAAGTATCTTTTTTATCATGTAAACCAGGGATTTCAAACTCACTTTCATCACGGGCCACATCAGCATTATGGTTGCACTCAAAGGGCCGGTTGTAACTTTAAGACTATATAAATATACATATATAAATATTTAATATATATAAAATAATATATTATATTACGTTATTGCCTCTGCTTTGGATTATTATTATTGGATAGGGTAAGAACTTCATAATTAACTACGTCTGAAAGCAGAAGTCCAGGGCGAAGAATTGCAAATAACTGCAAGTCTCTTTAGTGCGCACAAAATGAGATGCATTGTGGGACAGTTTATGGGCAACATGCTTCTGTAAAGCGGGCCACACAAAATTGAGTTTGACAACCCTGATGTAAACCATGATTCAAATCGCCAGTTCTTAATCTAATTAGTTTCTTGTGTAATAAACACAAAATCAAAGCCAAATTCAGGACTAGATTACACCCTCTATTGTGTCCTCAGGTGTCCTCTGTGCTGCGCTCCTTCCTGGACCTGATGCTGGTGCGGGAGCCTTCGCAGAGAGCCACGGCCCAGGAGCTCCTCCAGCACTCCTTCCTCAAGATGTCCGGACCCCCTTCCTGCATCGTGCCCCTCATGAGACACTATCGCCACCGCTGAACTGCTGCTGGCCCCAAAACCTGCCCTGTTCTACACTAAAAAACACACACATACACACACTAGCAGGGTGGCACTGCCCTCACCCAGCCATCCACCCCCAGCGCTCGGTGGCGCGCCACTAACACTCACACCTGTTACCGTGAAGTAGATTAGCTAGAGGAACATTTGAGAAATTACATTTAAAAAACAGACAATGGAGAAAAGAAGACAAAAGTCTTGTTGAAACTGAACTGGAGTAGAAGAGTAACTCGCTGGACGTCCAGTAGAAGCGTGTGGGCTTGCTCGCCCTGCTGCAGTCTTCTCTCTTCCTTCACTTTGAAGTCTGCAGCTCCATGTAGAGTTGTAGAAGCCATCAGCAAGAGCTTCAGAGGGCTGTGCTGATCTGCTGACGTAGTGGAGGTCTCCGCTCCAGACCAGAGCAGTGGAGGGCAGAACAATCATCTGTGCTAGAGAGGGCTCTGACTGGTAATGACTGTTGTACGGCTGCTGCTCAAACAGAGACCACCTCTCTCGTATCGCTCCTCATACACTAACAGTGAAAATGTATTTTAGAGAAACTTGTAAGTTTTTCTGTACAGTTTTGATAATTTGCAGTATTTTATCGTGTCGTAACCATTGTGATATGAGCAGTATTAAATAGAGTTTCTGCAGAGATCTTTCCTACTGTTTATAATCCAGTTTTTGCTTAAAGATATAAGAGAAACCCAAATAAACCCACCTTAACTGTTACTAAAAATACTAAATATATTTATTATCTTACATTTGTAGACAGAACTTCCATTAAATGTTGGAAAAAAGGGTAATGACAGAATTTTGTATGACGTTTTGAAGTATTTATTTATTTATTATTGGAATTGAAGGTTTATTTTTTTGGTAGTGTGGCCTTTTTGTTTGTTTTGTTATGTTTCCTTGTTGGGTTTTTGATTCACATTTCTAAAAGCGCATCGCAGACAGTGCTGTCAGTTGTTATATCATCCAAGCAATACCCCAAATTTATTTATGAACCATGATGCCCTGTATTTATGATACTGTAATTACGCCATGCATTTAAATGTAGCACAGATGGAGTGGATTTGACAAAAAAAAGAAGATGTACTCCACGCAGACCTGTTTTCTTTTATATTAGGAGTCTCATCCTGTTTCTGTAAATGCTAAGAGGCGCCCATCCAAGACGCCCGCCTCCCGCGCAGATTTTCGGATGCTGATAAAAGGTCTCGTTTTCTACTCACATCCTCACTGTCATCATCTCACTCCTTATCCCACCTCAGTCAGACACACTACTCGCTATCACTGGAACTGTGCTGCCATTCCCATCTCTGGTCAGGCCGGGAGAACAGTATAATCCTCCTCCCCGCATCGTTTTTACCCATCATTCACTGTGATATGTAAATATGACTGTGTGTGTGTGTGTATATGTGTGTGTGTGTGTGTGTGTGTGTGTGTGTGTGTGTGTGTGTGTGTGTGTGTGTGTGTGTGTGTGTGTGTGTGTGTGTGTGTGTGTGTGTGTGTGTGTGTGTGTGTGTGTGTGTGTGTGTGTGTGTGTGTGTGTGTGTGTGTGTGTGTGTGTGTGTGTGTGTGTGTGTGTGTGTGTGTGTGTGTGTGTGTGTGTGTGTGTGTGTGTGTCAAAGAGCAAAAGAGGTAGAGCGTGTTTATCTCTGTACAACATCTGAAAGTGTGTGCGTGTGTGTGTGTGTGTGTGCTGCTGGCTAATCCTTGACAAAGTGTCAGGACTTGAATGAGTAACACTTATCTGTGGTGTTGGCTTGTACAGTGATATTGCATGTTTGTTATCAGTGAAGCTGGTTTCAATTAAAAAAACGCCCATAAAAACATTGAGATGTGTTGCATGGATTTTTCCTTCATTACCCTACAGTCTCCTCTTCTTCTCTGTGTCTCATACCAAGCAGAGATTTTTTTTTTTTACACTGTCAGATTATTCAAAGGAGTTCCTCTCAGTCATCAACAGTTTATTTTCTCTTTGTTGTTTGGGTCTTCCATATTCTCTTAATTCAACAGTTCTCATTTCCAACGATTTCCCCCTAACTTCACCTCCGAACAGAAGGCAGGAAGACACATCCATGGATCACCGTTGCCATAATATAGGAGGTTATTTCTCTTTCTTTCCTCTAAGCCATTTCCCCCTGAAACACTGTAATGGGATATTGATTTAACTTGGACAGAGAATGGAGCTTTTTTCTCAGAGAAAGATACCTCTGCTGACAGTCCCAGTAAATAAAGCACAAGTACCTGAGGCCAGTGGGACTGCAGGGCATCAAACTCATGACTGGAGAGCCACTGAGTTACTATTAAGGTCAATAGTATACATCCACATATCAAAAGACCACACTCAACTGCTCAACACAGAACCAGCATCGCTTTATTGGTATAGGAGACTCGAGATTATGAATTGTTACCTAAAAAGGTTTGTTGGCGATCTTGCACAAGCTTAAAATTGACAGCATTGTGTTGTTTTTAAATTATTTTCACAGCAGACATTTTGACACCTTACTAAAGTAAAAGCACACTTTATCAATGAATAGCTTAATTCAAGGCCAAAGCTACCATTTATAACAGTAAGGTCATTTATTTTAACAACCTGAGGAGGTGTTTATGAGAGCCAGTATAATGTAACTTTTATAGGCAAAACTAACACTAATAGCCTACATCTGAATAAAATTAAGAGATTTAGTATATCGTTGAAAGTTATATTGTTGGCAAGTCTTTTGTATTTTAACATTATATAGGCTCGGCAATGTCAAATAAATAAAACTGAACAAATAAATTAAAAGTATAACATTTGTAAAGGCGTAAGTTACCGTAACACTTGAATGCAGCAGAGCCGTGTGTTCCCTTTCATGTCAAGTCTGACATATTTTAAACACTTTTCACGACGAGTATCATGATAGACAGTTAAAGGTCTAAATATGGATTGTTTTTTTTGAACACTTAGACATTGTTTGTCTATTTTAGCCCATTAAAGGTGGGGTAGGTAAGTTTGAGAAACCGGCTCGAGATACACTTTTTGTTATATTCCATGGAATGCTCTTAACTTCCCGATAGCAATGAATATATTAAGTGCTTTGACAAAAAATCCATAAAAAAATGTCATCTGTGGAAGCCGTAGTACTGTAAAAAGCACGACCAATCATTTTAGCCGGCCCGGCTAAAATAACTGGATGGCCTACCTGCCTGTCAGCCTTCCATCTGTGCACAAACTTATCTCGTGCCCTCATTGGTCATGTGCGCGTTCGTGTGTGTTGGAGGAGGGGCTCTGTAACGGTACGTCTACACAGCAGCGTTAAAAAAATCTTGGAGGTGGGCGTATCTGAAGCTTGGGGATTTTTTGCGAACAACCAATCACATGAATCTCCCGCCCGCGACATACGAAGCAAAAAAGCCCGAAGTAAACTGGATATAAACTCCCCAAAACAGGCGAAAACATACCACTGTCTCTGCCACCTCCCTCCATGCCTGGCTCCTCCGGTTTATATCCCGGTAGGTCTGGTCATAAAGCACCGGGTGATTGATTCGCTACCGCTAATTTCTCCTCCATTTTTTGGAATATGAGGAAATGACCTGCGGTATGTCTCTCCCAGCATACACGCCGTTTGATTGGCTAGAGCTTGAACTGTCAGATTTGCGTACACGGGATTTGATTGGCTGACGCTTCCACCTCAGCCTCAAAAGTTGAACATTGTTCAACTTTGAATCCTGAAAATCCTGAAAATCTCCGCTCGCCTGCCCACAATGCATTTCGGCGAAAAGTGAGGGAAAGTGACGTCACCCCATTCAAAGTGAATGGGCAGAAGCGTTTCAAGATTTTTTTAACGCTGCTGTGTAGACGCACCGTAAGGAAGTGGCAGATTTTTTCCGGCTGTGTATTTTCAAATTCTAGCGCACTCGAGCTGGTTTCTCCAAAATTACCTACCCCACCTTTAAGCTAGTTAGCATATGGAAAACATCAACTTGCCAACTATTCACTGAAACATGTTCATGTTGCTGAGTTTTTAGAAGAAAGGATAAAGAAAAATTGAACAATTTTGTCCAGGCGGGAAGATATAAATGAAGCTCAACAACAGGTAAGTCTTCAAAATGAAACAGTAGGTTCATCTCAATAGAGAGGCGAAGTCCCTCCCCTTCCGGTGGACCTCCATGGGACCTTATTTCGGAAAAATTATGTATTGAAGTCAATGGCGAGAGAAAGATTATCTTTCGATCCCGTTGAATTGTCCCACGAATTACACATATGATGTTTGTCAATTTAAAAGATAATTTTGCAAGTCAAAAAAACAAAAATGTGTCGTAAAACTGTGAAGTAACACATTTTTTTGTGTGAAACGCTCAATGAACTACATCTCTGGTCTCACAGAACAACACACGTCACCAAGAAGGCCGTCACTACTGTCTTGCCAAAAAAGGGATGACTATCACCACAATGAAACACGTCCAGAAGAATGTCATGCAAAGCTGCCTGCCTGCCTTCCTTTGATTCTCTCTGAACTGCCTGATCTTTTTAATGTTCAATGTCGACCATTTGTGCAGATAGCATGAAGTAGAAAAGATTGCAGATGCTAATGTAGCGTTAGCGTTAGCATTTCTCCACCGGGGGCATCCGGGCTTAAATGGTGTATTATAGAATGATCACACCGGTGTGACAGTAGGCTACTCTTCAAAGGGTTCACGAATTATGACTACTACTCTTACTGTTTAACATTTTGGGTTACTTAATCTTACTTCATGTTAAGGCTAATAAAAATGACAAGGCTAAGGCTGTAATGCTAACTAACGTGCTTGCTACTAGCTAGGTAGCTAACTTGATCCAGCCACTCCTGGTCCTTTCATCAGACGGGAAGCGAAAGAACGAGCAAGACCCATTGCTGGTATGATAACAACCTGGTACTAAGCACACAGGCATCTTGTTAAAGTTATCTTAGCTATCTCTTATATTTAGAGGAGGAAAACAATCATGACATCACTTACGCGACTCTGGGATTTGTAGTCTTTCTAGTTGCATATTTTTCATAGTCTTATATTTCAACAGTTTTACGACAAACTCTGACTTTTTTGACATGGAAATGATTTTTTAAGTGTGTAATTCATGGCACAATTCAAACGGGATCGAAAGATAAGTTTTCTCTCCCCATTGACTTCAATACATAATTTTTCCGAAATAAGGTCCCAAGGGGCGGAAGTAGAAGGGCGGGACTTCGCCTCTCGAGAGCAGACTACGCGGAAGTGTTTTCACTACTCGCGCATCAGAGCTCCGCCCCAGCTGCACAGCCTCTGCTCACTGCAGCTGATCTTACCGAGGATCAGTCATTAAATGTTTAAAGAGCTTCATTAATAGTAAAATATATTACATCTCTTAAACGAATGAGGAAATCATACTCTATAAAAACATTAAAGTGTGTGAAATACTTACAAATTCAATAATGATGTTTTGATTATAAAAGAATAACTTACAGTTCTTACTTGTGGTTTGTGATGCATGTGTGGTAGAACCACAGAACGTCAGACATTTAGGATATACGGGTAGCATAACTAATACATATTTTAGTGATTTGTGTCTCTCTTCTGTAGGACAAATTAAATAACAACATCCAATACAAAAGTTGATCTGAAACAAGCTCAAATACCATAATGAAATTAATCCATCAATTATTGTTATTGTTATGATTATAATTATAAGTTAAATGAAATGTTATACCTGGAAAAACAAATACAGGACCGAAAATAATACATAGAAAACTATAATAAAAGAGATGAATGGAAGAGATGGACGAAATCATTTCAATGTGAAACTAAATCCCAGGTTTGAAGGGATTTATGTGGAGTCAAGTCCAGTGACAGGTGATAAAACTGCGCGCACCAGAAGTAAAGGGCGTTGTTTATGATGACGCTGGAGTGAACGAGGACATCCCAATTAATACCTGAGGACTCCTCTGTCCTCGCGTCTCTTCCTCGCGTCTCTTCCTCGTGTCTCTCGCTCGCATTTTACGGAGGCGGAGCTAAGACGCAAGGAAGGGACGCGAGTGAGGGAAAGGAGGAGGTGAAATATTCAATGGAGATGAGCCTACTGTATTTCCTGTTTGTACTTTTGGATAACGTACTTGGTAGGCTACTTGGCATACCCTAGTATAGCTTCCCTCTGTGCTGCCTTTGCCCATCAGAACTAGCCTGCTGACAACATGACTCTGTGTTTCTGGCAGTATCTGACTGTTTTATGCCCAGTTATAATGCATGTGTTGGGTTTCATTACACATTTTGGTCCAGGTTGTTGACAGCTGGCCTAAACTTATTTCCCTTGTTGTTGCCTTAACCATGGCCACCATTGTTCGTAATTGCCATAGCAACCTCAGCCGTGAATATTTAATTATGTTCAGGTCAACTGCATTTGTAATTTCTCTGGTCTTTCTGGATGTATTAACATTTAATTATTTGGTGGTTTTATGATATGGTCAAAACGATAGTTGATGTGCTTTTCTGTACACCTGTAGATACAGTATCATGAGAAGTGCTTCTTTGTTTTGTTGTAATGTGGCCTTTGGGGCCTTCCATCAGAAATCAATCACTTTGAACTCACCCACCTATGATTTGATTTCATGATTTTTTTTCCCCCTACATGTTTATCTACACAAAAGAGTGTTATAACATAGTTTGAATTCTCAAGAAATAAAGAAATAAGAGAAAAATATAGTTTGATTAACCAGAAGTACTCAAAGTTAACCCTTATCCGATGATCACCCTCCTTTAACATTTCACTATGAACCAAGAGTAAAATGCTTTTGTTTGTGTAAACTAGAGTGTAATAACAGTGTGATTTTGGTGAGACCACCCAGGCCAAAGTTACAGAGGGTGTGCAAAATCCAGTAGGCATAACACTAGCATACTACAGTATGTGTTTTTATCTGATAATTTGGACATACTATAGGCCTACTATGTTTTTTTAATGATATTTTTTCATCATACTATACTAAGTCGTTTTTTCTGGTATTTACGACATACTATACTATGTCATTTTAATGTTTTTTTCCACATACGGTACTATTTTATTTTTTTGGACACTGTACTATGTTGGTTTTTCTGTTATTTTCCACATACTGTAATTTCTCATGATATTTTTGATATACTATACTATGTCGTTTCTTGAGACATACTAGCCTACTCTTTTTTCTGATGTTTTCAACATCATGTCGTTTTATTAAAAATGTTTTGGGCATACTATACTATGTAATTTTTTTCAACATACTATACTATGTCATTTTTATGATATTTTCGACATACTATACTACGTATTTTTCCCAGTATTTTTGATATACTATACTACAGTATACAGTTTTTTAAAATTATATTTTCAAAATACTATAATATGATACTTTACTTTTTATAGTCCCTTAATGTATAGTAAGTCTGTTTAAAATATATATTATATAATACTATACTATTCTGACTTTGTATTTCTGGCATAGCTTTTAATGTAGTATAGAATGACTTCCTCAAATATTTTATGATTTACTATCATTTGACTTTCTTACATTTATACGACGTACCTTCCCATGATGTTTTCATGATACTTTTATGACATACTAGCCTCTGACTTTTTTATGACACACTATACATTGATTCTTGTTATTGATTGATTTCCTAACGAAAAGACAATTTCTGCTATATCATTTCTGTGTAAGTGAAAAACTGGAAGAAGGTCTTTGACTTTACTGACTTGACTGAGGGTGATGTATGACGACGGCTATACTTCTGAAACAAACAGGTGTAGCTGACAGAAATGCTCTATTTATTTTTCAATTACACTTAATCATATCACATTACCTACAAAAGTCCAGTATCAGATGACAAAATCGATGCCTCATTTCTACTGCATCTTCTTTGACGGGAGTATCCATCAGCTTTTTCAAGCAGCTGTGTTCTATTAAAACTCTGTAGTCTTGATAGATTGTTTTCCAACAACAAATAAAATGGTGTTACACTTGAAAGATGGAAGAGAGTGTGCTAATGTAATAGATAACAGTAATACATTCACATGTTTGTAGAGATGATTCCAGCTATTTATTTCAATGACAGAAGAATACTGCACAAGATTGCATCAGCAGAGGTTTATGCATAGACTTTGATTCTGAAAAATATTATACACATATTACTTTTTTTTTTTTACAATAACCTCTCTTTTCATAAACACTTTCGTATAGCATTCTTTAAAATTCTCCACTATTTAGGACAGAATCTTTTCAGATGTTTTTTAAATGTCTTCCCTTTTTTTGATATGTTCCATACATTAGTGTTGAGAAGTCAAAGCAAACACATTGCAACTCTGAATGCCACTGTACTGCACACACACTACAAGGATTTTGAAACACTATGGCTGCATTCAAAAAGAACTAAAAGGAATTCTTGAAGAAAGACTAGCAAATACAGAACCACCAATAGGTAATGAATTATTTAGCAGCAGTTCCAGAGAGAGAACGAGAGGAAAAGACAACAAAGAGTTGGAAAATGACAGCTGAAGCTCTGGCCATTTCTGACATTTATTTTAAAGAGAAATTAGATCAAAATATAATGTGATAAACTGTCTCAGACAAACAACCACAGACCTGAACAGAAGTCAATTATATTTTCCACATACATTCAGAAAATAATGTATGGTATACTTTCATTGAAATCTAATTACATAAGTACAGACTATGATTTTATGGCCTTAAGATTCAATTCTGCCAGGTAAATTAGGTTTTGGTGAGTTTACCCTGCAACTATATCCATGCTAGGCCCCAAGCTGTCCCATTAACTTGTGTCTTAGCTGTTCAAAAGTTCCATTAGGCCTTCAGTACAGGCTACACACACTTCTCCGTCAGGGTTTCAGTCCATCGTGTTAGGCCGGGGACTTCAAAGAGACAAGTCTTTCATCATTAGCTTTGGAGAGAGCTGGCTACATGTTCTTGTACATGGAGCGATCTCTGGGCAGCACGGGCTGGACCGCTGTCAGCTTCAGGTGGAAGTGGTAGACCACGACTGTGATGACGATTATAAGGGCCAAAATGAAACTCAGAATGAGGGGGAGGGTCTCCTCCAGGCGCTCCCGCTGGTCAGTGATGCACTTGTAGGCTGCAGAAAGGGGAATAATGAACACAATTAGCATGATGAGGGGAGAGAACATTTGTGACAAGGGTCCCAGAGGGGGTGGGTAAATTTATTCAGATTTCATATGTACCCCTTTTCGGCTGGGTGATATTAAATATTGTTTTCTTTTAATTGAATAATATTGGGATGATCATGTCATAGTACTACTCACATTTTGTCTGAAAAAGTCAAATAATAAAGGAAATATGATGTTCTAATATTAATATGTAATAGATTTTTATTATTTAATATAAACATTTTTGAAGCTGAAACTAGATAATTTGGACTTAGATCATTCATTTATTGTCAAAATTGCTGACTAGTCAATTAATCAAGAATGCCTTTCACTTATATATTTAATTTAATGATTTTTAAATTAAATTACTAAGTAACCAAAGGAGTTGGAACGTTTTTGTTGCGAGTTTTGTCAGATGCATGGCATACCATCAGACGCACTTTATTGCATTAAACATCCGATGCGACGTGGCAGTGCATTATGAAAACACATTTCATGCAAACTCGTTAAAAAACAACCAGGCATGTACAAGTCAATGGCCAAACCCTGGCAGATTGTAGTGTGAACCACACACTCATCATGTTGCCCTTTGTATAGGGTAAGTCAGGCATCAGTATTGGTTGAAAGAGGTTTGACTACACAATGTGCATAGTTGTGTTGTGCACTGACGCAACTATTCACACAGATGCTTCTTCTCTCATTTCTCCTATTTCGATGTTGTGCTTAGTTTAAGGGCATGTTGGCATGCACACATCTTTGTATGTCTGTAAAGGGGACAGCTAAACACAGCTGGCTGTACAGTGTGTGGTTTGAAGTTGAATGTGTTCCTCCCTGCGGACAGCAGTAATGCACACAAGGAGGGAGGCAGTGAAGCAAAGCACAGCCTAGTTTACAGCAGCTCAGAGCAAATGATTCTTCCAAGGTGATTGGTTTCAGAGGACAGCAAGGTACATTGGGTAGTCTATAAAAGCTGCACTGAGGTAAAGGATATGACTGCACTCATAAAGTCCTGAGGTCTCCCCACCCCTTATCTCTTTGTCTCTTTGCGTCTCCTTTGTCTCCCTTGCATTACCACCTTCTTCTTTTCTCTTGTTCCCCTGTGTCTGAAGCATGTGCTCCTCAAACTGCAGCAATACCCACCAGAGAGAGAGATCGACAGGTATGTGTTTCTCATCATTATCACAGTGTGTGCAGCGTTTCTCATAAAGAGGCAGTGGGTATTCTTACCTTCGCTGAACATGAAGTCAGAGGCGATGTCGAAGGGCTGGATTTGGACGTCATACATAGAGACGGTGATGCCCTTCTGGTGGTCGCTTGAGATGAGGGTGAGGGTCTGCTGAGCTGCACACACATATGACTGCCCGGCGGGGGTCACCAGGGCCGACAGGTGGTGGGTGCTGGCTGTGTGCTTTCCCGCTGGAGACAAAAGATGGGTCAAGAACTCATATGAATTAAGAATGAAGGCACTGTAATGTAAATGTGTCTGTGTTTGTAAATGCACCTGTGGACGGTTTTAAAGTCTGTCATTTGCTGCCAGGTATGGGGCCTATGTGAAAATGATATCCCATCATTTTCCATGATTTAAAAAGAAGATAAAACGGTTGGCAATGACATTTTTGAAATAAAAGAATACATTTTAATTGATTTAGAAAGTTGTGTAATAATATAACTAAGCTTTGTTTAATCTTAAAGGCATGCTGTAACATCGGGGCACTATCAAATCTGTAAAAAATGCAGTGAAATGCAGGCGGGTGGAAATGTGCTGAGTAGCAACTGTACACGCGCTCGGCGGGGGACTCACGGTTGTACGCGTTGATGAAATGCGATGTCTCAGAAGAGTCATAGACGAACTGGACCTTGCTTATCTTCCAAACCTCAATGTCTTTCTCACGGAGCTCCTGTAACACACAGACACACACACACACATGCGCGTGTCAAACTAGGCTTTTCCCCCTGCATGAAGAGGCCGCGTTGGCCTTCAATCAGAAGAACAATCCATCATGACGAGGCTTTTAATTTATTTTTATTTGACTTCATTCAGGGAACAGGCTTCAACGAACACGATTCTTGCATCATGATTAATTTCCCAACCAAAATAGGATTCCAAGTGACATCACATGTCTAAAAGCGTATATTTAGTGTGGGTTGGCGTTTTGCTATGTTTCCAGGAGATGCTTTAATTTGTTTTAAATTGCATATGGTACAGTATATGCATCATTGTCGTTGACTCGCCCACCTTAGAGAAGTAGATGCGGAGGGTGTAGGCGTTGTTCTTCCAGGATATTTGGATCTCTGACTCCGTGCTCCCACATGTCCCCTCGATTTCTGCACCTCGGGGCAGAGTGAACGCCGCCTGCTCCGTGATCAGCTGCAAAACACACAGAAAGCACGTGCAAAGAGTTAACAGATGGGGACACATTACGGATTAATGCCGCTGGTTTTAAGCATTCCATTTTTACGCACGACTGAATAGTGTAACCCAATTTGCAAAAAGCAGCAAATAATTAGTAGTTTTTATAAGCAGAAACAATAACGAGTCCAAATATATATATAATGATAAGTTTGATATTTAAAACAATATTTTATTTTCTTGATGATGGGTTTGACATGGTCAGCACAACTACACACTATACAAAAGCAGTTTCCCATTACAATTCTAACGTGCATTTTTCTTATAAGCGCAAAAAAACCCGCAATTGAAATAAACGGCAAAATATTTTGCATGTAAAAAAAGGTTTTGTGCTCTAACCACCTTTACGCACGACAAGCAAACCTTGTCATGTTTCAGCATAAAGCAATATTTTACGCAAGATTGCTTGAAACAACCATTGCGTTTATTATTTTTACTCAATTATGCACATCCACATGTATTAATATTCACGGGGGATTCCTTACGTCTATCCCATTGAGCGCGAGCACGTCATATGGCACGAGGAATCTCACGGCGAACTCCACCATCAGGCATGTCGTGCCGTTCTCCCGGACGGCGAAGATGGCTTTGTCCGGGTTGTTGGAGAGACCGGAAAGGTTCTCCCCTTCCTGCTCCGCCAGCACCACGGACAGCGCCAGCACACCTGGCAACAGAGCCGCACAGAATATTAAGAAGTCGCAGGTGGGGCTAATTTATGTCTGCGGGGTATCAGAAGGGGCACACACATCCCAAAACATGCACAATCAGCAGATACAGCGGCATAATGGTCATCTTTTAGATTCAGCTCACATCTTTAGATCACCACTGTTTCCTTACGGCAAAGTCAGGTAAAAACCCCGGAGAGGGAAATCTGCAGTATCAGGGGAGCAACAGCACGCCACTGGCTGCAGTCTCAACAACGTCAGAAAGTGCTGAACACGTTGAACGACTTTTATATTCATTTAAGGAGGAAATAACATGTGAAATATGCCACACACATCGACTCTGTCATGCCTAAACACGCGCATAATGTGCATACGCATACACGTACACACACACACTCACTGCAGTGAAGAGTCACGACAGCTGCACACACACTAAACACACTCCCTTACCGAATACAGCGAGCAGCAGAAGCCGGGCGCTCTCCGTGGTGCTGAAATCGAGTCGTCCCATCGCTACCAGCTTTCCCAGCGCTGAAAAAAAGGGGCTAAACTACTGGGCAGCCCGTGCTGAACCCACGACAAGAAGAGAAAGAAAGACAGAGAGGGGAGGCGGGAGAGGAAGGAAGGAAAAGAGAGAGAGAGAGGGGGGGATGCCTCCACTCAGCACCCAGCAGTCACGCTCAGATCATCCTGAATGCAGCAAAAATTGTCTCCAGGTTGGACGTGAGATCCGGTTTGCTCTGCAGGAGCAGCCGGCTCTGAGGAGTTTTGGCCGGCCAAACAGAGTGCCAAGGTTGAAGGGGTTTAACCCAGTGACAGCTGCAGGACTGAGCCCCTTCTACACATTATTAGCATCAGGATTAATGATCGTTCTTGAAGAAAAAGTTGGAAACCTGAATTACTCTCTTGTAAAGAAGGACTCGGCATGCAGTCTCGCTTATCCCCGCAATGCTGTAGTGTCCATCTCTGTGCAGCAGCTGTAGGTTGGGCTGAAATGATGTATGTCTAGAGGGTAATGCCGACAACACCCCCTCCCTCCCTGCCTCCTGCAAACTCCACTTCTGCAAGGTTGCAGCTGAGTTAGTGAGAATGTTGCACAAATCCTTTCATCTAATATGGAGACTTTAAATATTATAATGAATATATGTTATAAGTATTATTCAACAGAGTGAGATTGTATACAATTTTACAAATGCACTTACGCATTTTAAAATTCTCAGAAGTTATACAAGTTAAACTGGAACTGGAACCACATATTTGTTGTCTTGCTGTATCAATGTTGATTTGATAATGAATTTGTGTTCTCTCTGTCACACTCAGGACACAGTTCATTTCAGAAAGTGAGATTTTATTGACTGTTAGCCACCAATAAAATCATTAAAGATGACATAACATCTTACATAATTCAAGAATAATATGATAACAGAAAACATATGAAATATTAGCACAACATGAGTAAATGCTGAATTGACTAATTGTGTATTTATTATCACCCTTCCACCTTCGATGGAAGCCCCGCCCATTCTGTAAGGGCTGAACCATACACACTGAAACTGGAAGTTTTACATTGCGTTTCACTCTGTGGCTGCAATATCCTCCTGGCAGGAGCTGGCATCTACGCACGTTTGGGCAAAGTGTTTTAAGTTGCTGTTCTTGTTGTTTAGTCGTTAAAAACGTCCGGATTTAAGTTTGTAGAAACGTTTGCAGAGCGAACAGGCTAGTGTTGCTGTACAGTTAGGAGAACATTACGCTGCTGGATTCTATGATCACTTGCAAACAAGGCATTTGAGTTTCGATGGTCACTGAGGATCACATCACAAGGAGATGAATTAAGAGAAGTAGAACAATGGCTGTTACAGATCATATCTGCGATGTAACTAGGTCTAAAAGTAACGTTAGAATCTTGACATAAGTGGCAAAACACTTTCTACGCAAAGTGGCATTTTTATTTAAAAATGCCAAACTCGCACTTGACCGAGCTGATGCTGTCAATGCTGGGTTTACTGTCCACTTGGGGGTGTTTTCTGCACTGAGGAAAAGTTTCTGATCGCGGAATCTGCCCTGAAGCCAACATGGGACTCTCCTCCAACTCTTTTGGGTTCTTTTTAATCTCCGGGGAGGTGAACCGGCGCAATAGTTTGTTGCTCAGCACCGAGAAGGTCGTGTTTGAAGTAGTAGAAGTTAGTGCGGTGAACGGAGGAGGTTCAGCCCTGCAGGGAGACGCCTCGCGCCTCCTCACGGTTCTGGATGTACGCACAGGCACTAGTGTTCGGTCCGGAGGTGTGGGTCTGAGGATACTAGTTGGCAGACTACACCTTTTCTCATAGTAGCTGTCGCAAAATCTGCGCACACCAAACTCTAATGTTTTAGATGTGTCTGTCACTGAGTCAGCCTCACTTTTTTTGGAAGGAATGGGAGACAGTAGGATGCCCAGGGCGGAGGGCGCGCTGGGTCTGTGGATGTTTCCGCTGGGAAAATATGATGTTTGAGCCTCACAGCTTAGTTTAGGTAGGGGGAGGTGGTCATCGCTAGTTTTAGGGTGCGTAAAGTTGTTGTGGTGGTCTGAAGTGCGCGGAGGGGGTTTAGGGGTTAGAACTCCGGAGAAGACCAGCTGTGGAGGCGAGGAGGAAGCGTCCTGCTCTCTTTCAAACTCCTCTATAGAGTCCATCGACGGCAGCCGACTCTGCTTTACCCGAGGCCTTGTTGGCCAACTCCAATTTGGAACCAATAAACAATCAGCATGATCACACGTTTGGAAGTCCTCAAGTTTATTCACTACATTTCCAACTCTCCTTCCAAACGTGTCATTAACATCAACACTTCCCAAACTAAGTCGCGGCTGCGCATTTCCCTGAGCTTCCCGGTTCTTCTTGAAACTGTTTGTGAGCGCAAAGACGCACTCTGTGTGACCGAGAAACTTCGCTACTGCAACTGCAGAGTTTCCAACTTTATTCTGCCTGTCTATCCGAAGACCCAGCCTCTTGAACGATCTCACCAGAAACTCTACCACATGGGAGTGCCCTGAAACTGTGGCATACATTAGCGCAGTGTTCCCCCACACGTCCACAACCTCCGGGTCTGCATTGTGTCGGACCAGGATCTTCACAGCGTCCAGGGAGCCTTGCTCACAGGCGTAACTGAGCGCGGTGCGCCCGGTTCCGTCTGGACAGTTCACACTGGCGCCTTTCTGCAGCAGAAGCTCTACAAACTTACACCGAGTGTGGCCATCAGGCAGCAGGATGGAGGAGATAAGGGGGGTCTGTGCGTCCTCTGTTTTGCAGTCCACAATCTCCCCATCCAGCGCGTCCAGAACGAACCTGGCCAGGTGGACTTTATCCTTGGACATCGCCTCCAGGAGGATCTTAGTGCCTGTTTGCTCATTGGACTTTCCCTGAGCCTTGAGCATGATTCTGAAATGGGCTCCTCATCAGATAAAGTTCAGCTATAAAGGATATGGAGCAGGTTTGGAAACCTCTCCTAAAAACGGGACGAGTGCTGACAAAAACAACACATCACCTCTGTTATATAGTGAAGAGGGCAGCCACGGAGTTGCCAGGCAACGCAAACATAAACCCCGCGCTTTGTTCGTCTTTCAAATGGAAATACTTTGCTTATAATGACAATCAACAGCCTCACGAGTGGATCTGCGATGTTGAATGATCCTGCACTTGTTGAATGTGATTAGACAGCAGTATTCATTGTCTGGAAAATAAGTGCGCGGGCGTTGCACGCTAATACAGTATGACACCACTTAAAACATGTTCCATTCAAAATGATTCTGAAGGGAGTAAGAGCTTAAACAATCTTGGATCTGAATAATGTTTTAATGATGGGTCAAAGAAAAAATGAAATATCAATAGTGTTAAGCACTACTGTGTTCAAAACACAGGAGGATTATATTCTGACACAACAAAAAAATATACTTGGATGAAACAAAAATGAGCCTCTTCATCATGTCCCGTTTTACACCTGGATTTATTGGTACACATACTATAAAACAGTATTAAAGGAGCTGGATAACAACAGTATTTTCATTGCTTTAAGTTCAACAATACAATATAAATACAAAAACACGCACAGAATGGTTTGTTGACAAGCTACAGTTCAAATAGAAAACAGAGAGGAGATACAGTAGAAACTGAGGAAATGAAATCGGTGACTTGCTCTGCAAAAATAATCGGCTTTTTGACAAACTAGAGAGCCAAAGGTTACATGTAATCACACAACAAAAACATTCCACTAGTGCAACAAAGCCTCTAACAAACATAATATTCTTAAACTACACATTATATCTAATATATATAATATATATATATATTCATTTATTTATATATATCTTCATATAAATAACCCCTTAATTTGGCATTTTATCATTCACAAAATAATTTTACCATCCTAGCAGACACTGAGTGGCACATTTGAAAGCGATGGAATAAAATTTAAAAGCACTTTTTGACTTGTTTATCTCTGCACTAGATATGTGGTGTGAGCTTTATACTGTGTTGTGTGGTGCAGTCAGGGCAGACTGGGAGACGGAGACAACAAAGAAAACCCAGTGGTTGATAAATGTCTTTCCCAACATCCCACAGACCCACTCTATCCCAAGCCCTTGTATGACAGAACACAATTGGGCAAAAAGTAAATTAAACTACATACATTCCAGTATATACAAGAAAATCCCATCTACCCTATATGTGTGTTACAGCAGGAAATCACAGAAAATATATTTTAAAAAGGGCTTAATACCTCGAGGTACTTTTATACTCATGTTTTTTGTGTCATCATTATAAAGACTTTTGGTCAATCTTTGTTAGTGGTATGCCCTGCAATGTGACTGCCAGGCATCGTCATATGTGCACAAATACTACAGTACCCACAGTATCACTTTATAATCGTACTTCACCTCACATGTCATTCCCTGTAGGGGCTTTTTGTCCAGCAGTGTCACCAAGACTGCAGACAATAGTGCTTCCTCAAGTGCTCTGTAGTGCCATAAACAGTAAGGGAACGTGTGGGGGACACAGGCCTGCTCTGAAGTCCCTGGTGTGGAAAGTGTGAGGCAGCCATGTCACAGGCTTTGTTACAAATCTCTTATAATGACTCAGTCTGACATCCCCTGACTGAAGGCGAGCAGGGAAACGTTGAGGATTACAAGCTGAGGTTGCTAACGTGCAGTCAAGAAGCTATTAAGGGAGCACTTCACTTAAACAACGCTTTAATGAGGGGGACACTGACTAGGCCAGATGGCTTTGACTTCGCTCTGCAAAAGTTCTTGTCCGATGGTGATGGGCTGCTCAATTAACACAATGTATTACAGCAGAATGAATGTGCTGCCAAACATTGACACATTTTGCTACATGTGTGTTAAGGATTTGGCACGAGTTTCAAGTGCAAAACTCTCCACAACTTTGCCCACTTTTTTTATATGTGCAAGTTTTCAATCTGCTTGTTCATATTGTAAGCAACATGGCCAGGTGTTGTTAGTTACTGATCTGGCTTAGAAGAAATAACAGTTTTAAACCTTCCATCTTTTATTTGCCTACTTTGTCAACGGGCCTCTTTTCTGGGTAGTTAACAGTTCTCCGGTTGGTCCACTGCCTGCCTCCTGGGACAGTGACAGTTGGCTGTTTTGCTGAGATGTATATGCTACTGTAGATACTCTCTGGTATACAGTGATGCAGTGTTTATGTCTAGGGCTCTTAGGCCTTTTGCCTTGACAATGTGGGTGCTATAGAGCTTGATGTCTTGTTTTAGACTATGGAGCCTCTGCTTTCAATGTATTACCTTCATGTTGTTTAGTCATCATTAAAGGCAAAACAAATAAAACATTTGGGTAACTATTACTGTATCATTTTCCTCTATTTCTTTTGGTCACGGTTATAATTGATTTTCTGTATTTTCTGCACCTTAAGCTTTAAGGGAATCATGTTTTGTTTTTTGCATAGTATATGTGATTTTGAGCCCGAAATTAGGAGCATAACACTTTGAGTTTTGCAGGTATACACTTGTGATGATTGAGGGTAATTGTACAAATAAATAAAAATGACTATAGCATGTTATTTTCAAGTAAAACACAAAAGGTACACAATCTCTAGGGTATAGCATTTCAAAACAAAACTTGAGTGGGGAAATCGGCCTTAATCAAAGTGAACATCTCTCCATTGTGATCCCTTTATAGTCTTTTGACGCAGCAAAGATAATAAGCCTTTTTATAGTCGGCTGTAACATTGTCGGACAACAAAAACGTCAGTAATACATCTTTGTGAAGTCACACAACTTGCATTGTAGGTATAGGTGACACGTGGTGTTTGCTACTCCTTCATACAGTGATTTTCTTTTTTAAAAATACATTCTTACTGAAATACAGAAAACCTACAGTAGTGCACTGCTACATTTTCCACATTGTTATAATGGCCTACACATACAAAGTGCTCAGGACAGGACTGGTGTGTAGCGTACAGTGTATTTCACAACGTTTTTTCATTTGTGCTGAAATGACATTAAATCTTAAACATATTCTTTTCACCTCTTCGCGCCGTTTCTGGAGCAGTTAATCGGGTACCATTTTCAAAGAAAGAAAGAAGCAAAAAAGTATAAAAGGGAATGGTTATCCACCTCCCGTGAGTGAAAGTGTTTGTGCATGTGTTCTGTGTGTGTGTGTGTGTGAGTGAGTGTGTGTGTCCACCCATAGCTGCAGCTTGTGTTGCCCGTAGGATTCAGAGAGCATTGAAGGTGAACATTTCGATCTACAAACAGTGGAGGAGGGGATACGTCTGATTCTGTGTGATTTGCTTCCGAGGTAACATTTCCTCTCCATATAAGTGGTTAAACCCCCTGCCAAACAGTGCAGAGCACCAATGGCTCAGTGTTGTAGAGTTGGTGGGTGAGGTAAGGGTGCAGAAACTGAGTGGTGGGAGGGCTACTGTGTTTGTTTGTTTGTTTGTGTGTGAAAGATGACAGAAAGTAGAGGGACAGTGATGTAACCAGGGTTAATGTCTCTGGGTGGTAGAGGGCTATCAGCGGTGGAGTGTTTCTGCACCTGCATGTTTGTGTGCGTGCGTGTGTGTGTGTGTGTGCGTGTACATGTGCCTCTGTCTCATTCGCTCACACCACCGTGGCAGGTCTGCGGTCCATCTCCTCCTCCAACTTCACCATCTGTTGCATGTCCTTGGCCTTCGAGGAGAACAAAGAAAACACCGTTAGACACATAGCGACAGAAAATGACAAATAACATCAAATAAACAACATTAGCAGAGGATTAACCCTTTCCTTACATACTTTTGCACGCAATATAAACCACATGCTTCGTAGGAGTGAAGTTAAATGGATGCCACAAAATGTCTGCAGTGGGACAATGGGCGTTCACTTCCACTCATCATTTGCTTTCATAGTATGTGACAGAGGGGCAGGCTGGGAGCTGGCTGTTTTTGCTTAGTAATAGCTGGTGAGTCATGGTGATAAATGACTCAAGCTGCTCGTTGGCACTGCTGACACCCTGAGAGCTGCAGAATACAAATGGGGGGGAAAGGAGGATCTCAAAATACTAAGTAATTCTTTCTTTCTTTCTTAATCTTGCAATCTCTTCCAAGGCAGACCTGTCGTGTAACAGTTACCTGCTTTAGACAGAAGGGATTGAATGTGTAACATAACATAGGTAGAAGGAAAGCTGATCTCTAAAGGATGGACTGACAGTAAGGTGGTATCAGAGGGAGAGTTGAGTGAGATGGAGATGCCTACCTTGAACCTGTTTGTTTGCATGGTGTGATTTCAAAAGCTGTGCCGGAAGAAGCAAATCATATTAAAAAACAAATGAATTTGTGCAGACATGTAAGACATGTACAGGTGATGACAGTGCGGCAGATGGAAAAACAAAATGGAAAGATGCATTTATGATACCTTCATGAGCAAAGTGACCTTTACTTCTTTAGAGGTTATACTCTTTTAAGTGTAACCTTTCAGCAACATTATGTAACAAATACATCAAATAACATTTAAATAACAGCTTAAAGAAATTGGTGTTACACTGAGTGTAATGCGGTAAATGGAGTATCATTCAGTTCCACTCTGCAATCGAACCTCTATTCTTAGTCACTTTGGTGAGCAGGTTGTATAATCTCTCGGTAGAAATGTGTAACGCTTTACTGCACCTAGTTGATGTTGGTGAGACTGGATCATATTTGATTGACTGGTCCTGATGTCCTCTGTCTGCCCTGCCTTGCTTTATTTTTTATAAAAAATGATAGCTTAACTTGTTGCTTAAAGGGGACCTATCATGCAAAATGCACTTTTGTACGTCTCTTATACATGAATATGTGTCCCCGGTGTTCCAGGGAACTCACTAAGTGTCAGAAAACACAACCCTCTCTATTTTCCTCCATACCCAAATCTCTAAAAAAGGGGCTGCAACGGATCTGATAAAAACTGATCCAGATTTGAACACTGTCCTGACGTCAGGACAGTGGCGCTACGGCTATTGGGCCAACTCCACCAATCAGGAGGAGACAGCCACGGCCATTGCCGTTCGAAAGCGCTGGAGACGCTGTAGTACATATGCCAGGCCTGTAGGTGGTGCTGTTCTCACATAATCTGCCCTTGCTAAAACAGAGCTAAAACATTTCAAATTGAGCAAAATGAGGCATGGCTAAAATGCATGATCTGTTTGGTATTTTGAAAAAAAAAAAGTATAAATATGCCTTATATAGGTATGGTCCTACACTATATTATTCAAATATAGCATGATAGGTCCACTTTAAGTAATGCTAACCGCTAACTCCTGTTAAGCTAGCCGTTAGCTCAGTTAGTCGTGTTGCCAGGACTGGGAGCTCTGACCATTGGTTAGTTTAGCACAGGAGCTTTGGATCGCTAGGTTTGATCATTACTAATGTTATCATAACAACGTTTTGATCATAACAAATGCATGTGTATACGCGGGTATACATGACTTGCACTCCAATTAATCAAAAATACAAATGACTACATAATGTTGCTTTAATGCATGTATGGCAGATAGATACAGTGCAGTCAAGTGTTATACAGAATAAACTCTCAATGTAGGAATAATATTGTGCGTTGAGACTTTGATTCTTGAAAGTTGACTATTTATTCTTTGAGAGCAACATTGTTCTTTCTCGGTAGAGTCTGGGGAATTTCTGAGGCCAGTCATATGGAAAACTTCCTACAAAACCTATTAGGGTTACATCACAGAAGACAGAAACTGCCTCCATCATATAGTGAAGAAATCAGCCAGGTAACTGCGCTAGTCCCCAGCCTCAAATGTTATTTACACTCTGCCTGTGGGGTCTGTAACTTGTTGTACCTGCTCATTGAACTTCTCCAGTTTCTCCAACTGTTCTCTCTGGTTTTTCTGTAGCTGCTCCATCTCTTTCTGTAGCTTCATGGCCAGCTGCAGACACACAGGGACACAATATAATCAAATCCCAGTTACTGATGAGAACTTTCAACAATAACACAGTCTCAAGCCATGACTTTTAGTCAAAGATCGCTGTACACAAAATGAAGATTACAAAATAAATCTACCCAACAAAGTTCATTTAAATTCATCTTCTATTTGTTATAGTGATCAACACACATGAGTAAAAAGCCCTGTACTACAGGTTGTCACATAGTGTTAGTTAATTATGCAACATCAAATCAAGAGGTTTAACACTTGTTGTCACGACTACTGCTGTTAAGTAAGCAAAACAAAAGTCATGAAATATTTTCAGTAGCAGTAAAAGGCCTTGTTTCATTTAAGACCAGTCCCATCTTTTGTTTTTTTTTTAAAGTGGGAATGTTTCCTTAGAAATGTAACAATACTGAAGTAGTAAAAGACATCCAAACATTTCAATGGAATTCATATATTCATTATGACTTAAAATGTGCGATTTACTGGTATATTTTGTAGCTTAGTGTTCAAAGAAGGAAAGGGTAAAAACAACCTACCCTCTTCCTCTCATCCAGGAACTTCTTGGTGTTGCTGCTGTTTAACTCTCGCACTCTCCTGAATAGCAAAAAGAACATGATCATGGCATAACAATTGGCTAAAAACAATCACAACAAACCACTTCTCCAAATGAATTACTAATCATTATAGATGGATACAGTATATATGTGTGTGTGTGTGACCCACCTCTCTCTCTCTGCCTTGTTTTTGATGGACTTGTCCTGGCTGATGGCTTTACTGTTTTCCATGGACATCTTGGCCTGGTTGGCACGCATCTCTTTGCTCTGCCTGAAATTGTAGAACAAGCAGCCACATGTAGTTGAAGACCCTGCATTTACAGCGACAGTAAGGTGACTGGGACCTTGAGTTAGCCTCTTGGAAACAGGTCACCTGCAGTAAATGGGTGTGTACACATGTGGTGTGTGTGTGTGTGTGTGTGTGTGTGTGTGTGTGTGTGTGTGTGTGTGAGCCTCTCACCGTTCGTGGATGAGTTTGAGCTGCACGGTCTGCTGCTCCTGCACGGTGGTCAGGAGTTTCTTGAGGTGTTCGCACTGCTGTGTGACGTGGCCGTCCTTCATCACCTGCTCCTCGCTGCTGTGGCTGCTGATCAGCTCTGACCACTCTTTAGTGTGCTGTGCTGTGATGTCCTTTACCTGCATACACACACAGTTCCAGATACACACCTCAGTCGATGTAACTCCAGGCTCTTTACATCACAGCTAGGGCTGGGTCCTATCCCGGTTTCGTCACTCACAGCTCAAAACAACTCTGAGAGTAAATCACATTATGGTGCAGACTACTGCTCCCAAAGCACCAATGGACACATTAGTTTCTTGTTTTCTTTTTTAAGATGAATAATAAATTGCCAATAGAGTGCAAAAAGGTAAAACCATGTTTAGAGAGTATCCTTATTCATTTTGTAAAATCATGATATAATTGACTTTCCAAAAAGGAGGCTTGTTTTGGGGTAAAAAGTTACCTTGACTTTGTGATCAGCGGTCAGTGTTTGGATCTTATCCTCCGTCTCCTTCTTCAGCTCTTGGCAGTTGTTTTCCCTGTGAGGAAACCACCATGAGATCATGCAGGGCAAATGTAATTGTAAAACCTTTAAAGAGACCTTTTTTATTTTCACGTCTGTTGCTTTTCTTGCGTTTACCCTCGTTTTTTAATGGCTTTCTCTAGTAGTTTCTCCAGGGAGGTCTTCTCCTTCTCATTCTGTGACACCATCTTGTCCACCTGGGTGCAGTGGGCTTTCTGCATTGTACTTTGATCCTATTGAAACAACAACATGTTAATCACCAAGTATTTATTTTCTACTTTTGAATTGCAGTTGTACCCATCAACTTCCTCCATGAGCATATTTGAGAATCATTTTGAAACAGATATCATAGAAAAGCAGGCAGCTACAATACAAATCTTTGATAGTCATAATAATAATAATATGTTGTTGTTGTCTACATCTAGTTATGAGCCAACAGTTGTCCTCAAACAGTCAACAGATGGGTCTGGATGGCACTTGTATACATGGGTTATGCAATAGTACCTAATACTATGATAATTAATGAGCCACTATGAATGAGCGAACACTCACCACGGTCGCTATGGTACGCTCTGGTCAAAGGAAAGGCACCTTAGCAAGTATAATTTCTTACTAAACATTGATGATGTGTCCTCATGTGTGTGTGTGTTTGTTGTGGACAGACTGTGTGTGTGTGTGTGTGTGTGTGTGTGTGTATGTGTGTGTGTGTGTGTGTGTGTGTGTATGTGTGTGTGTGTGTGAGTGTGTGTGTGTGTGCAGGCGAACACAGGGATGAAGCAGTGAGAGATGAAAGGTGGAGCATCAATGAGGGTCCGGAATAAGCAGCAGCCTCTTTGCACACACTACCAACAGGTCGGCTCTCACACAATCACCCACCTTTGCCTGCTTCTTCTTTAAAGTGTTGAGCTCCTTCTGTTGCTTTTTAATCAATTTAAGGTACGTCTGCAGAGGGGGAGAAGTGCTATTATTAATCTGGTTGCAGGTTATGTTGAGAGTAGCCTTTGAGTAGACATTATACATCAGACTTAAACATATTACTCTTTATCATTCTCCTTTTATGAAACCTGTACGATTACCTACGTCAGGAATATGACCATCGTTTTTTTGAAGGACCGAGTATGAGAAAATGTCCTAAAATGGCAATGTAATGTGACCGTAACTTTTCACTTTTATTTTACAACATGATTGTTTAGCAATAACTTCAATAAAGCACACCTCTGTTGGTTTTGAACCAACATGATTACACATTCTGCAACTCTTGCACCTTTTCTGTCCTACAGACTGAGCCCTGTCACTGTGTTTAGAGTAAGTTGTTCAGTTACCCACCTTCATTAGTTTTAAGTCCTCAATGCTGACATTAGGCACGAGTCCAGTATCTGAAACAGCAGAGAAAAGTCATGTTTTAACAACAAACGTTCATATGTATGCCTTTACTGTGTTTAAGAGTCAGTGTATACCCTTTTTGTTTTCTGCGTTGTTATTGTGAGCCGAGTTGGAGCTCTGGGCCATGTCCGAGCTGGCCTGCGGTGTGACGTTGGCCTTCACCGTGTCTCCTTTCCCTTTTCCCTTCTTATCATTCTTTGAGCTTCCACTGGGAACGTCTGCTATGTCATTCTACAAAAAGAAATAATTAAATTAGATGGTAAGGCACACTGTTATTTGGATGCAGGTATACAGAGTTTAAAACTTAGCTATAAGAGGTAACATAAGTGTCGCCCAGTCAATCAGGTACAGTTCTGCATTTTCTATTAAAGTGGACCTATCATGCTATATTTGAATAATATAGTGTAGGACCATACCTATATAAGGCATATTTATACTTTTTTTTTTTTTTCAAAATACCAAACAGATCATGCATTTTAGCCATGCCTCATTTTGCTCAATTTGACATTTTTTAGCTCTGTTTTTGCAAGGGTTGATTCTGTGAGAACAGCACCACCTACTGGCCTGGCATATGTACTACAGCGTCTCCAGCGCTTTCGAACGGCAATGGCCGTGGCTGTCTCCTCCTGATTGGTGGAGTTGGCCCAATAGCCGAAGCGCCACCGTCCTGACGTCAGGACAGTGTTCAAATCTGGATCAGTTTTTATCAGATCCGTTGCAGCCCCTTTTTTAGAGATTTGGGTATGGAGGAAAATAGAGAGGGTTGTGTTTTCTGACACTTGGTGAGTTCCCTGGAACACCGGGGACACATATTCATGTATAAAAGACGTACAAAAAGTGCATTTTGCATGATAGGTCCCCTTTAACTCAAACTGAAGGATCAGGTGTGTGTGTGTGTGTGTGTGTGTGTGTGTGTGTGTGTGTGTATGTGTGTGTGTACCGTGTCAATCCCCAGCGCCTTCATCTGGTCAGCTCTTTTCTCTGCTATGGTCAAGAACTTCTTTGGGTCCGATAGGGCATCCACAATTGCTAAAACACACAAAACAATGTATGAGTATAGTACAGGAGAAAGAAAAGATTAATTAATAAAAAGGTGGGTTAAAGGATTGTTGGATGCCATGTTTAACCACATTTCCACATAACACCTATGACAAAACTCTAAACTACTGTTTATTTAAAGCCTATCAAAATGAGGGTCAATATATCAATCTGCTTTCTTACATTCTGTTGTATAGGTTTATGTGCATGTAAATGGTCCGCAAAGGCTAAACTCCAAAAGTTCCCTCTAGACGGAGTTTCTCTCCCACACACTCGCCATTTTGAATTATGAATGGCAGTAGGATGTATTGCCTTGCTCACACAGATGTTGGGAAACTAACACAAAAGCGATCCTCCTCTTGCATGATCACCTTGACTACTACAGCAATGTACTGAGAAATGATACCAGTGAAGACTGCAGTAGGCTCTAACTTGTTTTATTTTGAGCCCCGAGTAGAGCGCAGTGTGTCTGGCAGGGAAGTGATTCTGGCAGCAGATCTTCTAATGGTTACAGTAATGGTTCCTCAGTGCAAGCCCCTTGGCTTTATTTAATGACGATGCCAATATCCTGCTCATTTGTATGCTTCTGCCTGTTTTAAACTGTCTATTACTGCAGATTCACTGTCATCATCATTTGCGCCATGCCATTACTCTGAATGCTGAAACCAACCCAAGGCAGAGAGTAAGTGAGCGCGAGCGCAGAAGAGAGTTGCCTTGCTTTCCTTTTTTTCTCTTCTCACCACAGGCTACAGAAACAACTTTATTATCAGTAATGAATCAACGGAGCAGTAATACAAAGTATGTCAGTGGAAAACTTAAAATTCTTTTTTTTGTTTGATCGAAACACTCCCATGCCCAAAACATAGTAAGTACCTAGAGCTCCTGGCCTATACAAGCAGGGTCACAGTTAAGTCTTCGAAAGGTGGAAGCCATGGACTATTTTAAATAGTATGTGGATGATTTGTTCAAATGTTTGAGTCATATCTCCTATATCCTCAGTGAAAGGGTTGCATTAAGTTAAATTGTCAAATGGTTGCTTGTTCAAATGATTGATTAAAGAGTATATCAGAGCAGAAGGACATAAGCTCATCTACAATAGATGGTGGTTTATTGGGGACACTTTTATCACAAAGTACCTGATCAGAAAATAGGGAGAAAGTAAGGAGGGGGCAGTAAGCGCAAATGTATGATCATTAAATGAGGCAAACACTCCTCAGTAAAACAAATTTCAATTGAATGCCAAAATAGCAAAGCCAGTTTGAGTCTGGCTAGAGTAAAGGCATTTATTCATCTTGTGCAGGTAACGTTTAGAGGCCATGTAATGCGATGGTTGGTTGTCATAAAGGAGGGCCAAATGTATTCAGAATCTGTGACCTTGTTTTTAAAGTATAGATATGAGAACCTCTGAATATTACCTGCCCAGTATTGTAAGTATAATTGAAGACCAATCCCTTGCATTGTTTGGGACTTCGTGTGAAAGTTTTACGAGTAAGAGATAGCTTACCATTCCAAATAAACCTAGAAAGACTTACATCTGCATTTACTGAACACCTCTGAGAATAAAGCAATATACATTAAGATTTTGTATGTGTGTTTTCCTCACCTCCAAAGCCGTCGGGCACGTATGTCTTGAGGATGATTTGGCAGAAGATGGTGGGCAACGACAGGGGCTTGTTGCCCTCGTTCCTCAGCGAGATGTGACGGTAGCCAGCCTGCAGGCCGTCCAGAGGCAGGATGCGCTGACCAATCAGCTTGTTGTTGTCGTCGTAAACGGCAATGCGCAGGACCGCCAGATCGGGTAAGATCACCTAGGAGGGAGGGATTTAGGGAAATGGAGGTTGGGAGGAAGAAGATGGGGAGGTGAAGAGATGTGAGGACAAAAAGTGTTACAGAAAATGAAAGTCACAGTTGTACAGGGTTGTACATTATCCATGTGGAACCGTAGGAAGTCTCCTAAATGCATTCTGGTGTAAAAATAAGTTAACAATAAACTATTCTGAGCCATTGGAGTTAAACAGTCTCTGTTTTAAGCTAAAGAGGTAATGGCATCATTAAGGGGGGGGGGGGGGGGGGGGGGGGGGTCAAGGAGGACACTGCAGGGGACGGTCACAGTGTGAAACGGGGAAAAAGGCATGAGTGCAGCGACACAGCATATCTGACTACTGACAAGACCATCTCCACAGCTAGTACACACGCAGGGAGTACATCTTGTATGTATGTGTTTGTATGTGTGTGTGTAAATTGTGTCTGGGATGAGCTTGTGTGCACACCCTTGCAAATGGAGGGAGAGTCTGACTGGCCTTGTTTGTGGAGATAAGTGAAAGGAGAGGAGGATGATTAATACCCAGACGGAGAGGGAGCTAAGAGATAAGATGGAAGAATACTCACTGTCGATGAATGGGTAGAAGCACCTGCTTGTGTTTACGTGTGTATTACGCAAATGTGGCCTTGCTGATGTACAGTATGCGAGTGCTGCTGGTGTGTGTTGTTGGCTCTGAGTCATCCCGACAGTGATGTGTTTAGGTGCATGAGGAAGGTATGGCAGTATTTGAGGGCATTTGTAGATGTGAGAAACGAGTCCTGCCAGCACCTCTGCTTGTGATGCCCCTCTGATAGCACTGTGTAAGTGTGCGGTGTGTGTGTGTGTGTGTGTGTGTGTGTGTGTGTGTGTGTGTGTGTGTGTGTGTGTGTGTGTGTGTGTGTGTGTGTGTGTGTGTGTGTGAGCACAGCAGCACTGCGGCAGGCTGTGATTGATGGTGTGTGTTAGGAAGCTGGAGTCACAGTCATGGCTGAGAGACTCCTCATTCTGCTGAGAGCAGCACTATTACCAACACTCTTTCGCTCACTATCCCTGATCCTTCTCCTTTGTCCTCCCCTTTTTTCTTCTTTCCACCTAAATTGTTTTATTTCCGCTAGTTTTTCCTTTATTCCTTAATCACTCCCTCAGTCTTGCCTTCCTCCTCTCATCTTTACTCTTGCTAGAACTGACATCTTACTGTATATTTGTCTTCATCCCCTATTTTCTTGTGAAGACACGGTGCTGGAAAGAGTGCAGCACATTTGTTTTACCTCACTGTGTCTGTTATCTCTCCCCCCTCTGCTCCCTCATTGGCCAGCAAGCCCTTTCCCCTGCCCTTCTCACTACCTTTCTGAAGACGAAGGGCTCCTCGTTGTAGAGAGGGTTCAGCCCGTTGTTCATCACCATGCGGGTGCGGAACTCCTTCCGGATGGTGTCCGTCGGCAGCCCGTACATGTCCACCTCAACGTACGTGCCAATTTTCTTGTCTGACAGGAACTGTCCAGAGAACACCTTAAGTAAAACATTTAAAAGAGGACATCATTAGGAACATTTATTTGGCAGACATGGATTTCACAAGATCACTATAGAAGTAGTAACTATTGACTTTGAATTATTTAACATTATGTGGTACATTCTAGTACCATCTGCTAATGTTTAAACATTGTAAGTAGAGATGTGTGTTTTAAACAAACTACTCCGCCCCCCTAGATTTTAATCCTACAACAAAATCAAGCCTCAAATGGACCCTTGTATAAATATGAGTATTTTATATGGATAACAGTTTTATAAAAAAGTACTGTAGTTTTCTTTATTATGTATAGGGTTGAACAGTTCTCCTAGACGAGTAAAGGGTCCCATGGACTGACCTGAACACTGCAGGTTGCTGCGATGACTCCGTCCACAGGCGTCTCTGAGAAAGGGTCAAACATCCTGTCTGACCGCCGCATGAAGTCAGGCTTCAGCAGGTACCTGATGACACAACATCAATCCACCTTTTAGATCACATGTTGAAACACATGTTGAAACACTGGAATGAAACACAACATCCTAATAACAATATACTCTTGATGACACAACATCAATCCACCTTTTAGATCACATGTTGAAACACTGGAATGAAACACAACATCCTAATAACAATATACTCTTAATAGTTTCTACAATTATTTTAATTTTAATTTAGGCCCTAAAACAATGTATTGGGAATAAGGAGGTACTTAAGGTGTGTGCGTGTGTGTGTGTGTGTTATCCCGGGGCCAGCTGAGTAGCATTAGTAATGATGGGTGTCTGCAGAAGCCCTGATCTTCCCACATATGAGATTCCAGCATTAGCAGTGAGCGCTGCGCCTCAGGGACAGTATTAGAGCCGAGGGACGAGACAGGAAGAGATAGATGACTGCAGAGAGCCTCAGAAGCGGGTTTACGTGGAGCCCGCTTCCCCGAAGCACTCATTGGCTCTCAGGACAGACAGTAACTATGGTCGCCGCTGGCAACCACTAATGAGATGTGACAAGCTTTAATTGATGAGCTTCGGATAGGGGCGGAGGAGGGAGGGATGGGACGGATAAGAACGAGCTAAGGACAGGAGTGAGGAGCTGTTCTCACCCGCAGGAGCCGTTGTACTCGTACTTTCCTTGGTTGAGCTGCATGGCTAGATCTGAGAGCGGATGAGAGAAGTGTTGATGACAGATATTACTCACAAACAACAACATTTGAAAGCAATTCATATAATTTGCATTGTATTCTGTTGAACTTTTTTTTCCCACTTAAAGACTTATTTTGTCTTTATATTTTCTCTGACATTTCTCTTCTTTTTCTTCCCTCTAACCATGTATTACTCCATCACAGCAACTCCATCTCTTGTGTGATCCCCCCCCCTCCAGGCTAGCACATGCTCAGCTCCCAGCAGGCCATATGGTCCGACCCCTTTTGCCTCTGGCCATGGGGCAGCAGCTGTTTTCCAACAGGCATCACTCGTACATAGGCGTGTGTGTGTGTGTGTGTGTGTGTGTGTGTGTGTGTGTGTGTGTGTGTTTTTTATCAGAGATGTTCAGAGGGAAAACAGATGAAGTGTGTGTGTGTGTGTGTGTGTGTGCGTGTGTGTGTGTGTGTTTTTATCAGAGATGTTCAGAGGGAAAACAGATGAAGTGTGTGTATGTGTGTGTGTGTGTGTGTAGGTTCACGCATGCATAACCTAATGCTGCAAAATGACGTGCAAACAATTTGCAGAGCCTGTAAACTACAATCTGTTGTTCCCACAAGTGTGTATGGTTCACAAGTGTGTATGGTTCACAAGTGTGTATGGTTAGGGAAGACAGTTAATTGCAAAGGGGGGTGCATGATTTAGATTTATGTCACAGTATGCTGACATACTTTATTTGCCTGATCTTGTATTTAGTCGGTTGTTTTTATAAAGCAAAAAATACAGCAAGAAATAGCGCTATGGTTTCCCTAAACAAAATGCTTATGAAGGTATTTGTGAATAAGCACAGACTCAAGGACGTTGGTCAGTGTCTGGAATAACATGGTGGCGCGTAAATGTGGTATCCATTGTATTGGAAGTAGAGAGTTCCAGCACAGATCTCTAAAAAACCTTGGCCTATACTTAAAAGTCATCAGAAGAAAAAAAGCTTATTTTGTAATGTAGAACTGAACATTTTAAACAATGTAATTCATCAAACGGATTCATCTTTGTAAAGTCCAAATGTTCTAATTGTTCTTGGCATGTGTATATTTGGATGTATGCTATGACTGGGGCAGTGAGGCTTGTTTATCAGTGACTCCATGTTTATCCTGACAACACAAAGAAGATGCTTTCTGTGTGCTGTATGAATATGAAAGGTCAGAAGTTCACTGCATGCTGCACTTTCTCTTGGATCAGAAGGTCAAATGAGTGCTTGCATTTGGTAACACATGTGTGCTTGGAGGATGTTTGTGCTGTATGTGGATTACTTGATATGGGGGTGTGTGTGAGGTCAGAGGTCCCATGTTGTGTGCTGTGGTACCTGGGGTCTGGAAGTTGAGTGAGACCATCTGGCAGCCTGCGTTCCAGAAGATCTGAGGCATGTAATTACTGGAGTCCACCCGGCCCCCTTTGGGGTAGATACGGCTCATCTGACGCTTGTTGTAGCTGCATGGACGCTCAGGAATTTATTTTTTATATTTTTAAAGAGAGAGCATGTGTGTTCCTGCACATGTGTGGGTATGCATCGGAGTGTGTGTGCGTCAAACAGACTGCAGGACTATTTTTAGTGTGAACAGCTTGGGTCAAGCCGTCCCATTGGAGCGAGAGAGAAAGAGAGAGAGAGAGAGAGAGAGAGAGAGGCAGTTTATGTGTGTACGTTTGTGTCAAGCCAAGTCACACTGGTCTCTGGAGGCCTGCGGTTCTTTTCCAAGAGCAGAGTGGAAACTCATTTGGCTAAAAAACATCCATTCTGAGCTGCCTTTCAGCTCTCATTTAGGTGACCTCAATCTATAATTTAAAAACTGTAGATTTATCAGAAAGCTACATACTTGTACATTTAACATCACTTTCAGAGCTGGAACAAACCCTCAGAGAATTGATACCTGGATCTTCACCTACCCTCTTCTTTACAGAGAGGACCCACTGTATGCTCCCTGCTTAGCACACATAGCAGATAGACACAGCTAGCAGCTAAAGAACCACATTTTCCCCATAGGATTTGCTAGAGACCTAAAAATTATGATTTATTCACAAGGCGTGCAGACAAATGAATAATCATGTTGCTTACAAATTGGAAGATGTTTAAATAAGCTAATGTTAGCAAGCAGTTTGATATCATTATTTTTTAAGCTGATAAGCTAATGTCACATGTTGTTTCTGCTGCCCCTAAGTGACCAAAAACATCAGCCATGTTTAAAGCATTTTGTTCAGATTCTGGTGAAGTAGCCATAGTAGGGATGCCTTCAGTTTCAGTCACCTTGGATATTCACTATGGTAAAAAAAGATGTCCTTAATTGAATAAGATGAGTGCTGTAAGAATTTGACAATACCACTTCTTATGTCTTAAAGCAATTATAATGCTCGGATAAATGCAGCACAGCTAAGGCCAAAGGATACTTGACAAACTCGATGGCGTTGGTCTTCAGATAGCCCAAACCCACAGACTCGTTGAATGACGACATGTTATGGTGAATGTTCCTTTCTGAAAGACACAACAAAGGGGATAGAAAGTGCTTTTGACATTTTGCTTTTACCAGAGCAGCACATAGAAATAAACCACACAAATATACTGAAAATAATCCATATTTGAATGTACAAGAAGCAGGACTGCAGTAGAAACACCAATAGAGGAAGTGGAAGCTCACCCTCCGCCACGTCAAAGCTCTGGAACTTGACGGGCTGTGCGTAGTTGACCATGGCTGAGAGCCACGGGTGGATGTTAGTGGTGGCTCCTACATAGGTGTACTGAGCTATCAGAGCCTCCTCAGAGTCCTCCGCTTCTTCTGCAACCTGCGCAGGACAGGGACATACACAAACACCCGTTACACACACGCGCACACAATCACATACACACACACTTAAAAATGGATTGGTTTGATATATGAGAGTGTGACAAAGTGTAGCAGCAGTCATGTGCTCACCTTTTTGTTATTGTCTTGGTCAGATGCTTCTGAGATATCTGTGGCGTCTGTTGCTTCTGTGGCTTCAGACATCTCCGTCACTTCATCGTCCGGCACCTGGAAACACAGACAGCGCTCCATAATATGTTTCTTTATAATATCAATGTCTATTCTTAATTAAGACTTATTTAATGGATATTACCCAATGATATAAACACAATAAGTTGTAGTTGCTTCTGTCAAGTTTCTGATAGAAGCAACCCTTTTAGATCTCTGGCAGTGTAAATAGTTAATGTGAGCAATTCAGTTGTTAACAAAGTTAAGAGTGACATCCCACCTTCTTGGTACTGTTGCTGAGGTTGTTGTCCTTCTTGGAGCTGACAGCGTTGCTCTGGGAAACACTGTTGGCCTCTTTCTCAGTGGTTGCCTCTGACAGATTGCTGGGGGCCTCAGAATTTAACTCAACCTCCTTTTCTCCTACACACAAACAAACAATGAGACACAAACATTTATTCTATGATAAGGTTTCCTGTTGTGTACATGTCAGCTTAAACCCTTCTTATCACGCGCACGCACACACATACTCAGCTGACCATTCTCTGTTTCCTCTTCAATCTCCTCTCCCATAATGATGGCAGGTGTGTTGGTCTCTCCTGCCTCCATGTGTTTCTTAAAGGCCTCTAGCTGTTCTGTATGACAAACAAACACACATGCGTTAATGAAACAAAACGCTGATAAACAGACGTTAGAAAAGTCAGCAGGCTAAGTTGTGTACGTACTCTGTTCCACTTCAGGTTTCAAGCGTTTGTTTTTGATGAGGATTTTACGTTTGAGTTCACCTGGAGAGGGTAAGGGGCGCCCAGATTCAATCTGCCCAAGATAACATAAAAAACATAAACATTAAAACATAGATAACTATCATCCCAATGGATTTGACTGATTTGGTGAGACTTTTTGAATCAAAGAGAGTATCTACCGGGTAGTTTTCCAGAGGCTGTTTGAGGAGGAACTCGCCAAAGGTGTCATCGCAATACTTGGCCATCTTGTACTGCTGTGGTTTACTGCAGAGACACACAGAAGAGCATGGGGTCAACCTACTGTATCTATAAAAAATGACATAATTGTTGTGTAATAACACCTTTGCTTACGGTAGACATACCTGCAATGGTTTTCAAAGGACAAAATAACAGGGTAGTCTGAGGTCACAAATGCTGTTTCCTTGATGGCTTGGATAACATCCTGTTGGAAGAGGAAGAAGGATACAAACAATAAAGGGGAGAAGGAGAAGAGAGCAAAGCTGTGATATATGTAATATCATAGGCTCAGCACAAGAGGGCAGGCAAGCCCAATGCAATAACATAGAAGCAGCCAGAAAAGTGTGCGTGTGCATTTGCGTGTGTGCGTGTGTGTGTACCTTGAAAAGGATGTCTGTGCACATGGCCTTCCCATGAGTGATGATGGGCTCCTGGTCCTCTCCTTTACCGTCCCAGCAGTCCAGCTCCACACATCTGAAAGAGGGAGAGCAACAGGAACTGCATGAACCCACTGATGATGTACATTTCATGTAATATACATATATAAGAAGTTTAAACTGTGTGTGTTTGCATTAATTGAATAAGACTGCACACCTGCATCCAGACAGCAGGACTTGGCGGTACATCTCCACGGAGGACTTCCCTCCGAACTGTCGCCCCGTCAGGTAGGTGTTGTGGGACGAGCTGATGAAGTAGTGGGCCAGCGGCTGATCCATTTCCTGATACAGCTGCAGCCGGTCCAAGAAAACGGGAGCGTTTTCGTCTGACATCAGGTACCGGCAGAAGCCATCACTGGACATTTGACCTGCGGGATAGGGAACCGGGAAGTGTAAGGTAGTAAGAATGAAATTGAACTGTCATTTTTTCTTAATACAATTTGAACAATTGGTGGTCGTTACAATGAACTTTAAAAATGTTTTACTTCGACTTAAAGTAACATTATTACTCTGATAGACAGGATTAAAATCAAAAGTATTTGTGAATTATAGATTAAAGAAATTCTGGATATGCATCAATTTTCCTTTTAATTTTGTGTTTGCCAAGGATGAGCACGATCAGTTCATTTTATGTTTGTCGATATGTCAAAATGATAAGAGACATTTTGACAGAACTATGCCAATAGTCTCATATAATATGCTGTAGTTTCAAAGGTACACAGGCAGATGGCAGCACAGCCTAAAAGATGTCCCCCTCCTGCTTCCCTTTGCCGCTCTCTACCTTTCTTCTTCAACTCGTCATCTCTCTCGTATTTCTCGACGATCTGCATGGCTCTCTTGGGGTCGTAGAACGGGAACAGGATCTCATTTAATCTAGGGTCACGCTGGTTCTGAGGAGCAACACGCACACACAGGGATTAAATCACTGGCATATTATCTGTATGATCTTTCCACACAAAGTGGATCAAGCGCAAGAAACATCTTCCATTGACAAACAGGACAGGGGCCAACCAAATGCAACATGGGAAACGTACCATCAGTGCTCATTTCCTTATTTTGATTTATTAATATAAGTAAATCAAAATAGTTTATTTTAGTAACTTTTCTGGGCTTAAATGGAGAGCACTTAGGTATAAATAGGAGGAAACAAACACAATGTAATTTCTAAGATGTTCTAAAACAAACTGTGAGCGGTTAAGAGTTTGCTTAAAAGAAAGGAAGTGGTATGTGATGCAGAGGTTGAAGGCAGCTCTACTTTAAAAAAACAACAGCATCAAAACATCATTATAATGTCAGTGCCCACACACACAGCCAGATGGGAATTAATCCAAACAAAGCACTGGCTCTGTTGCTCATTGATGCGCAGGACTGGGCATGAAGCAGCAACACACAGCGGGGGGGGGGGGGTGGCGGGCAGGTAGGCATCCAAACACAAGAGCACGGCCACAGAAAACAGACACAGACAGCAGGAAACGAGACGAGCTGAGCAGGAAGCAACAGGACGGGAACCTCTACCCTCCCGTTGCCGTGGCAACTCAAATCAGACACGAGGAGGAGAGCCGCGGTAGCCAGCACATGGGGGATTGGGATGAGGGCGGGAATTCAGAAAAGGGGAGCTGGTGGAAGTTGCCCTTGCAGGTTGACTGGAGGTTAAATACTTTGTGCACCTCATTAAAAAAGGACTTTTCATTTAAGGGCCTTTAATGAGGGTCAGGGTCCGTGCAGCCGGGCTGGAGGGCAACTTCTACCCAGAGTGGGACGGGGCAGAGCAGGATGGGGTTGCAGCAAGCAAAACACAGAGAAGTTAATGAATGATAAAGAGCTTACTTCATTCAGAAAGCTGACTAACTGGTCTACAGTTAAATAATCAGTTTCTTTCCCATTGCTGCAAAGGAATTCATTAGAGAAACAAAATGTTATGCTTCTTATAAATAGACACCCTCACAGTCATTCACACATTCAGTCAGTTAAAATTAGAAAGCAGTCTTTATAAAAAGGGGGTCATACTTAAATGTTACACGTTTAGTAACAACATGTTAATAATCACTCGTATTTAACTGTGGAAGCAGGTTAGGCTGTCCAGACAAAGTTAGTGCAGCAGGCGCAGAAACATTTGTCCTGATTATTTCAAAAAAGATGCAGTGGCTCACACTTGGGGAATATATCATTGTTCTGTTTCTGCACAGGGTAACATGGGTATAAACAATGCTGGGGGGCTACAGTTAAGTTGCTTATTTGGACGATTGGTCATCTTTTAGTATTAATTGTGAGGTAAAAAATCAGTAAACATGATTACCAAGAAAACAGTGGGCAGGTTTAAAAAATAATAAAAAGCAGACTCACATTTTCTTGAAGAGTTCCTCTATGTCTGTGCGAGGGCAGATCTTCTGTGTGAGCGCGTAGAAAATGTCAAAGGTGAAATCTGAAGGTTCAATCTCATCGTTCTGTGGGAGATAAACAAGCCGTGAGAGATCTACACCTCCAGATTAAAGTGTCACATATCATCCGTCTGACCACTGCGGCCTTCAGTCAGTGTCTGACCTTTCCACTCGGAAGGCCGAGGTCCTTCAGAGCCTGAAAGATCCCCTTCTCCGTTTTTCCTGATGCAAATGTTCGAGTAATGCTGTGAAAGAATCAGAGAGAAACACAGTGTGAGACAGATGAGAGTAACTGGGATGGCCAAATAATTGTACCAAATATCTAATTTATTCTTACCCTCTCACGGGAATTTTACCATTCACATTGGTCAGGAAGCACATTCTCATCCAACTAAATGAGACATGAAAAAAACCAACAATTAGGATATTTCTCATACCAGAGTTGTACTTCGTAAAGTTAGAAGTGTTCTAATGTAAAATGCACTCACTGTTTCTTGAGGCAGGTCATTGGACAGACGTTGTTTGCCTTAAAGTTGTGAATCACTGACCTGAGACCCTCGATCCATTTCTGCAAAACAAACAAGCACCAGTGTTCAGGACACACACTGTCAACACACTGACCAACCAGCGCCTGCATACACTCCCAGAGTGTGCATTGTGTTTAGAAGTGAGTGTCATGGGGGAAATAAACACAAGCAAATCAATTGCCTCTTAAATTCTCACACACACACACACACACACACACACACACACACACACACACACACACACACACACACACACACACACACACACACACACACACACACACACACACACACACACACACACACACACACACACACACACACACACACACACACACACACACACACACACACACACACACACACACACACACACACACACACACACACACCACACAACACACACACACACACACACACACACACACACACACACACACACACACACACACACACACACACACACACACACACACACCACACACACACACCACACACACACACACCACACACACACACACACACACACACACACACACACACACACACACACACACACACACACACACACACACACACACACACACAAGATGGAACAAGGGATTCATTGTTTCTTTTCTCTTAATATGCTTATTATTACTTGGCAAGATTGTCCGTTTGACATTCGTGCAAATAAAGCATAATCAATGAATCAGACAATCTCATCTGTTCCAAACTAAAATGAATTCATGAGTGAGAACAAGATGGATGGAGTGGCAGTCAGATTTCTCAAAGAGCTTTTTTTGTAGATGAGTGGGAAGAAAATCAGAGGTAGAGTGAGATAGTAGACAAAGAGCGAGACAAAAAGGATGAGAAAATAACAGCAGAAGCAGGAGCGCGGAGGTCTCAAGGGGAGATCGAGATGAGGTGAGACAGGGAGAAATGACTCATTCCAAATGTGTCTGTTTATCAGAGAGAACCAAGGCCGCGTAGGAGTTAGCATGTGAACCATTCACCTAGCAATTTGCTTTCTTTCTGAAGTAATAATTTGCTGTGTAAGGGTTCCTTGTATATGATGTGGAAGTGTTAAAGGAAAGTGTGGGTGAACTCAATGTGCTAGGCAGAGTTGATACCGGCTTTATTCCCAGAACATGTTTTTCTAACCAACAAAATCAAAACAAAATCACCTGAAAAAAAGACGGATTTGTCAAAGCAGCACTGACTTTTGATATGAGGAACATCAAACCAATTCTCTAGTTCTGCAGGTCATAGATATTGTATCATTTCACTTCTCCATTCATAAGAAGCAAACTTGTTTGTATTTACCCTGGCTGTGTCCGGGCTCTCGGCCACCATGAACACGAAGTTGAGGTTGACCAGGTCTGTGCCGCTGCAGATGCAGATGATGCAGCCCTCTAAGTCCGACTCTGTCTTTCCAAGGGCCTCGAATGATGCCAAGATCTTGGGTTCCTGAGAAAAAGCGAAATCAAGAAGAGCGTCAGACAGATAGACAAATACATGCCTCAAAAGATGACAGCAAGAAACAGAAGCATCCCGAGAAAGAAACGGGGATGGAAACAGAAACAAGTGGTCTACAGTGATGTGTCTTCATTTGGACTAAGTGAGGTCCCTGCTTATTGCACTGCCATATTGTGCACTGAAAACATTAGTGCAGTGTGTGAATGTCTCAAAAACAGATGGTGTGCACTCACAGGAAGTGAGCTAGCTAGCTACGATCCTTTGCAGTACTAAATCAATACAGACGGCTCAATTAACCCTATAAATGTATCGATGGCCTCTTTTTAACCCCATGATAGTGGTAGGTTTCTTAAATTGTGGAGAAAAAAACATGTATCACTTTTATTTGTACATTACTGGAGCAACCGCAACAGCTACAGTATCTTTTACTTCCTGTATGTAGCCAATATGGCAGCTGTTGGGTGGGAGAAGTATCCACTATCCACACTCAACTTTTAGACCGTTATGATTACTCAAAGTGCACTGCCTTTTGCCATACTTTGCACACTTATGAACAAAAAATATCAAACATAAGTACTTCAGTTTTTTTAATTGAGAAACAGTTCAGGTGTCACATAGCCTCAGAAATGTAGAGAGGTTTTACATACAAATTAAAGAAATCTAAGGGGATCTCTTATTCCGGTATCTTTGCAGTAAATAGTCACAAATGACAGAACACAATGGGGAAGAAGCTTAGAGAGAAGGCAGTTGAAATGTTTACTGCTGTTGTAGAAAAGCCTCAGGAATATGAGGATCATGTCTGAGAGACATAAAGCTCTGTGTCAGCCAAAAAGGGATACAATGGACATTCATCATGGAGGACCAGATTACAATAATACATTCAAAAAACAACTCAGCGGCTCGATGCTTTGGATGTGTTTCACAGTGGTGGAAAGCAACACTTCAGACGCCACTTTACTTGAGTAGGTAGGAGAAGGTGAGCAGACGAGTGGTGAGCAACATGATGGAACTGACAGGAAGTAGCTAAGTATATTTGAGTGTAGTTTGGTTTAATTTCAGCCAAAGCCAAATACCAATCAACAATTAAGACAGATTGATAATTATCTTGTTTTTTTTAGCAATACAGTTGACGCATGTAGGGTAATGCAATGGTGGCTTCTGAGTAGGTTTCTATTTGTTGGAAAAACAAATACAATCCTATGACACCTAAACATGATTTTCTGTCTTCTATGTCAGTGAGTTTTCATTTCTGTAAAGCAGTCAAATGCGTTTGTTTATGGCCGAAATCCAGATAATAACAAAAACGAGGGGAAACAAAGTGATTTGTATTGTGATTGAGCACACATCATAAAAGTGGGGAAGCTAATTTGAATGCACAACAAAAGAACAATAGCGATAGGGAACAACACTATTATTGGTCCTAACTACACAAGTGTTGGCCTTTGTTTCTTATTTGCCTCACTCCACCAATAATCTCTAACAACAAAAAATATAGAAAACAACCACTGTCCTTAGAAATAGAATCTCAATCGGATTTGAATCATTTGTATGCATTTATAAGGGTTAAATAAAGGGTGAAAAGGCTTAATATCAACTATCTATATTTAATGCTGAAAAGTAAATGCACATATTACACTAGATACCATAATATATAACCATGTGACATTTAAAGACCTGAAGAAGAAGTTATTTCCCCAATAAAAGATCTCAACCAGGAAACCCACAAAAATATTATCTCACTATCAATGAAACAGCACGACTCCTTCCTCTCATCTTTTCAGATTTCCACCATCATCGTCACCATGGCAGAGCGTAATGTATTTTTGTTAAAGAATTGAATTAGCTGCAACAGGCAACAGGCTCTGCTGTTTGAAAACCCCAGCCAGCAATTACCCTGTGCCATTCATCTTCTGGCTCTCATTGGATTATCTGAAACAGCTCTCGGGGGCTCGTGTACCCGCGTCAGCCTCCGAGGAGAAGCCCTGCTCTCGCTTGTGTGCGACTGACAGAACGGTATACGATGTTTTGAGCAAACAGGAGGAGCTGCCTGCAGGCTGTACAGTCTGTATACGTGCCCTTACACATGTACACACGCACACATGTACACACACACACACGTCCACACGGGAGGGCCGGGCAAACAGACCCCCTCCTGCTGTCAACAATGCGTACACAACACGGTAATGCTTGTGTACACACCAGTGTCTCCTGTCAGCTGTTTGACTTTCAGTGGCTTGACAGGTTTGCATCCTAATTATCGGCAGGCGTCCCGCACATGGGGATTCTCCTAACAGCTTTCATAATTCATCAATTCCGTATGATGCCAAACGCTACGACATAATGTTTCACTGTCGAGGATAAACTGCATGAATCAATATTGAAGATACAGGGAAACCATACAGGATTCTGTTTGTGGATCTGGCTCTATATCGGCTAAATAAGTAACTGAATGGTGCCAGCTGCTCTGAAAATACAGAACAAAGCAGCGTGTCGGTTCATAATGGCTATTTCGAGATCAGTTTCTGATCACAAAGTAAGGGAAGGTAAGGGATCCCACAGTCACACACCCTAACCATGTGATGCATTCATCACATCACGACTCGACTACTGCAATAGCATCCTCTACGCCGGCATACCATCCAACCTCCTCAATAAACTCCAACATATCCAGAACTCTGCTGCCCGCCTCCTCACCCACACCCGCTCCCGAGACCACATCACTCCCGTCCTCCAGAACCTCCACTGGCTCCCCGTCCGTCAAAGAATCGACTTCAAAGTCCCCCTAATTACTTACAAAGCCCTCAACAATCAGGCCCCCCCCCCTACCTCACAGACCTGCTGCACCACCACACCCCTTCCCGCTGCCTCCGCTCATCAGAAGCCAACCTCCTATCCATCCCCACCCGCACCAATCACCGGACCTGGGGGGACAGAGCCTTCTCCGTCGCTGCCCCCTCCCTCTGGAACTCACTCCCACAACCCATCAGAGACTGCACTGATCTCACCACCTTCAAAAAACTCACAAATTATATTATAATTTGTATTATTTGACTTTAACTTTAACTATATATATTTATTTGTTGTTATTTTCTTTTCACTATATCTGTAAAGCGTCTTTGAGCACCTGTAAAAGCGCTAACAAAATAAATCTATTATTATTATTATTATTATTATTATTATATTGTGTTCGCAATCAAAAAGCACAATTTCTAATAATTCCTCTAAAGCAAACACAAACATTCTGATACATACATCCTGGAGCTAAACCCAGCAAGGGTTGTATAAATATTGAGTTGAATATTTCATGTTTCTGCCTCTGGAGAATCTGGTAGAGAGAAGAGGTTTAACACACTGTCCCAGATCAGTCAGTGGATCGATAGACTTCTCTAATTAAAGCAGGGATAACATGACAGACGTGGGACTCCCCCTGGATTTTACCAGGAATGCCACTGCGAGCGAGCAGGAGACCGAACGCTGGGTGTGGTGGGCGGAGAGCGTGAATGTTGTACAAAACAGAAGCGAGGAAATTGTCTCTTCTCGAGGTCTCACCTTTGGGACGCCGCCGACGCGAATGCTGTTGATGAGCGAACACTCGAGAACCTGGCCTTCCTGCAGGAGAGAGACACGGGAAGATGAAGAGGAAATAGGTAGAGGGAGACAGAGAGGGGTGAGAGGGGGGAAATATTTAGAAACCAAGATGGATGGGTCACAGTGCTTTTTATTTGTTTGGCAATCATTTCTAATACACAGCGGCAACACCACAAGATGTGGGTTATTATGAGAAACATCTCCACATCTCCCCCTTAATCAAGTTTCCAATACTGATAACATTTCCTCCTTTGTTTACTGCTTTCAAGATGGTTATTACACATGGTTCAATTTGGAAATAATTTGCGGTGAGACAGACTCCTGCATCACAACACAGGATAAGCAGGGGTAAAGAATGCATGAAAAGAGAAGCGGACGTTGACTATGATTGATTACCTATAATCTCCATTGGGTGATTGTAAAAGCGAACGGGCATGCAGTGAAAGCAACCGGCCAGATAGAGGAAAGGCAATCAATGTAACAGAATGCATTGGAAAAATTGTTATGACAAAAAAGAAAATTAGAAGTATGGCCCAAATCTCTGATAGATGCAAATACAATTACATTTTTTAGTTTTGGGGCCTTGATTAGGAACACATTATATTTGCCAAGGCGACAGTTTTAAATAATTTGTTTTCTTATTCAAATGGACTTGTTAAACAAAGAATAAAGTGAAATTCCTCTTGACAAACGTGTCTCTAGACGTCCGTAAAATCACATGTTGTACTACAATACCAGAATATACCAGTATGCACTGTCCCTGTTAAATAAACTAATACAATAAATGCAGCTTACTCTGTTTATGAGTGGCAGAATTATGATTGTATGCTGATGTATGTGTTATGATTTTATTTTTTACATGGTCTGGAGTTTTCCAAGGATCAAGAAAGGTTTGTGTCAGGGAAAAAAAACGATTTCAATACGATAATAAACATGACTCAATCCAAATACTTTGAAAGGACCCATTAGACAAGAGAATACACTTTCATGAGTCATTGAGTTTACCTTCCCCTCACTCTTCCAGCAGATGAAAAAGCCAAACTCGTCCACCGTCATCTGACAGTTGGGCTCAAAGACGTACGGGTCCTGCAGAGGAAAAAAACAACATGTTTTATAAGAGACGAGGGCTTCATCAGTCACAGGGTTTTATTTGACATGGGGAGACATTAAACAGCCGACCTGTTAAAAACACACAGGGGTTACGCAACCAGACAAACAGATGAAGCTAATCCTTCTTTTAAAAGAGGTACCTGACTGGCTGAAGACACACACACACGTGCAAAATCAAACAAAGTATGTGCAAATACGTTCAGTATGTACACACACACACACATGTTGCTTGAGGAGAGGAAATCTATTGCTAGGGCAAACACAAATGTGTCGGCTATGAACTGTTTAATACAAACATCATCTGGCTGGAACACAGAGCGGTGCTTTAGAGGGGACAGCCCTGGGTGAGGTGCATGTGTGTTTCTGCATGTGTGGGAGGGAGATTTAAAGTCTGTGCGCCCATCTATCAGCTCCTGTGCAACATGCAGCGGCCCTATTCTTCTCAACAGGAGTGTGAATGAATGGCCGTGTCGAAAAGCACTCAAACCACAGTTATAAAATGTAAGAAAAGAATAGGAGACGGCTGCTGGGTCACTCTGACTGATATTAGTGGTAAGGAACAATGTGTCGTACTTGTAAATAATGTCTTATTTATTATGTTGCTTTAATGAGATACAATGCTGCAAATTGGATTAAGTTTGCTTTATTTGGCTACATCTTGTTATCGAAAACCACCATAAATCGAACCATCTTCTTTCCATCAAGGAAATGTTGAGCCTGCTGTGAGTGCAGCTAAAAGCTCGCCTCTCTTAATTCTGAATGGGACTGAAAGAGGTTTATGAAAGATACTGTCACAGACTGTTTAGAACATACAGACGGTTCTTGTAAAACTATATGTTTTATGGGAACACTCAGTGCTTCCTCACGAATAGGAGCAATGGGTGGATGTGGATGGATACGAGTTAGGGTAGTCCAGCTCCCTTTTAATAAAACTACATTCTTTTCTAAGTGCCTTGGTGAGTGTAGCAAAACCAGGTTATTTGGTTTTAGCAGAAAGAAAGCATCTAGATGTGATACACACAATCGTGGAATGTGAAACACTCACACACATCCTATCTGAGTCATTCATACACACGTTATTGTACATATAAACATCCCCATTAGCATTTCATAAATTATATATATATATATAATAATATATTAATATGAGCCATTGGATGGGTGATGAAACAGGAAGTGCTGCATATATACTCTGACCAAATGGAGCCCAGCAGTAAATGACTTACAGAATGGATTATGAATTACTCTCATTATATCTCGTCTTTCCTTATTTTGTTATATATATTCATTTTGGTTTAAAAGCTTTATTTCGTTTTAAGTGAATTATCTCTTATGTCTGATACATTTCGAGCAATCATCAAGAAGCAAAGAGAGAAAAAGTACCCTGATGCTGTCGGTACATTATATTTTCAGTGCCTCACAATTCTGACCTGTTTTTCTCTGCCTTCATTAACGACCTGTCAATATGAGGCCGTTCTGTCTCCATGGAGGCAAAACAACAGCCAGATCTTAAGTAATGATTTCCAATCATGGAGACAATGACACACACATGCACACGAGAAATCCTCTCGGCTGTCAGCATGACTGATCACTAAAGATTTCTTTGACCTCTGACCTTGCTGTCTCTGGTCATGTTAATGAGGGAAACCCCTCAAAAAGATCTCACTCTAAGATGAACACTAATTAACTGTTGGAAATCTATAGCTTATCCATAAGCCTCCTCCAATGCTTTCTCCAGGTTAGCTTGACGGAACACAACAAGGCTTTGTATTTGCCTTGCAACAGAGCAACAGCTATTCACTCACACACTCACACAGAAAGAAAGACAGTTCATAACATGGGCTAACATTAGCTACTGGTTTACAAATAAAACACCTATTTTGTGACTAAATAAAGGACTGTACAATTTTCTACTTCCACACACTAAACTGGGGAGACAGGCAAGAGTTGACGTCAATGTGATTTTAACATTTAAAGGTCTCCTATCATGCAAAATGCACCTTTGATGTCTTTTATGCATACATATGTGTCCCCGGTGTGTAAGAAGACTCACAAAGTGTCAGAAAACAAAACCCTCTCCCTTTTCCTCCGTACCCAAATCTCTAAAAACGGGAGTAGAACGGAGCTGATCCAGATTTGCGTCCGATATGACGTAATATAGGAAATGTGTGCTGGCTTTACACCCACGGCCCTATCAGAAACGTCGCTATCATAAACAATGCGCGACGTGTTTTGGAAGGAGGGGCGGCGCCAGGGGGTAGCTTGGAGTTGCTATAATACAGTTTTTTCCTCAGCATAAGAGGGATCCTCCTCCCCTGACTGATGGCCAGATACACGGAGAGGACTGGGGGGATTTCCTGCTGTGTGTGTGTGTGTGTGTGTGTGTGTGTGTGTGTGTGTGTGTGTGTGTGTGTGTGTGTGTGTGTGTGTGTGTGTGTGCTTTGCTCGGCAAATGTCCTAGCTTAGTGTCCTGATTAAGTTAGTCAGAGGAAACGTGGGCAATAAGACAGGAAGATATACGTGTCGTATACACACAGACACAAAGAGCATGATGGCTAATTGCTGAGACTAATGTTATTGGTAAAGATTTGTCTAAACCTTTTTATAATTCAATTCAATAGCCTTTATTGGCGTGACATTTGATATGCGTTGGCAAATTTCCGATTATGAAAGACAATGAATGACAATAACATGTATTACTTAATCAAATGAAATTCATAATGAAAGCATAAATGATTATTATCATTATTAATTATATAAGTAATCAATATCTGACAGGGATGGATGGATGGATGGTATTGGCTAAAGAGGCAAGTTTGAGAAATAATTCTATATTATTAGGTTTGAAAAATCAGCTTGGATTGATTGGTTTATATTTTATGAGCTCAGTTTTCATTCTGTTGATGTTCATTATGTCTTTTAGATTTGTAATCTTTGGCAAAGCACTTTGTCATTGTATCATGGTTTATAGGTATAAAGCTCACATTTTACACAACAGTAACATAGCTAGCCCTTCAGATCCCTGCAGAAATCCCAGAAGCAAGCAATACTTCCTGTACTCAAAAGCTGTTGTTACATTTTCTCATGAGTCGAAATGATATTTCTAAATTCCAATTAGACTTCAATTCAATTAAAATAAACATATAGAACATATTCAGTCACTGTGATCCAACAAATATAATATTTTCAGAGAGATGGTTGGGACTCGGGGGACGTGTTGCAGACCAGCAGTCTCCACACTGAGGCTTCTTAATGAGGCTGATCAATGTGTCCTGCCTGCAGCCAGAGCCTGGACCACCACAATGATGTCTCAGGTAATAAAGAGATGCCTTTGCCACAATGTGTGTGTATTTGTGTTTGCACGCTAATGACTGACCGGGGGACGGTTATCAAGGATGAAGGATGATAAGACAAAGCAAATAACCCCCAACAACAAGGTTATTGACAAACTCGTAGACCTCCCATTACAGGCCTCATACGAGACGTACAGGACATTTCATTTCTTCACTACATCAGACAAGGTGATAATATGCTTCAGTTCAGGAAGCTGTTTATTTTACATTCTTTTCACAAATGTAGCGACCGCAAACTGCATCATGCTTACCTCATCAAACCTGTCGAAGGAGGCACCTTCCTGCATGAACTCAGGCAGGTGCTTCTGCCAGTTGAAAATGTAAGACTTCGTCATGGCTGCTCAGATTCCTGAGACACAAAGAGAGGAGGAAGATTTAGTAAAACAAATGTAACAATCAGATTCAAAGCCCATCGGTGCTTTCAAGACCAGAACACATGCAGGATAAACCCACACAACATCCTTCTTTTGATTTCTTCTAGGCACAAAAAGAGGCTGCAAAAGTCACTACAGTACTCAGCCCTACACCCACAAATATCTTCTCCTGTGGGGGAGAGAAACTCCCTCTGGAGGGAACTTTGGGATTTGAACCTTTGCAGACATTTAAATGCACAACAACCTATGTAACACAACTGATCTCTACATCCACAGCAATGTTATAAGCTAATATTTGAGGTCAAAATGACAAACTTTACTTGCAACAAAGTGTTATCAACTGAAATGCAGTTTTGCTTTGACAAAACACTATAGTAGGCCACACACAAAAAAGAGCTTAGCCGTTAAATGATGAACAGAAAAAGAGCAGTGTTGTTTCATAATTATACATAATGTAATACATAATTACAAGAGGTAATGTCATTTTAAAGGTCATGATCAATTAAGTGATACGATTAGTCTAGCTAAAGACCAGTGAACACATGCATAATTAGACATTTGTAGAAACAAATCCATCAGTGCAATCATAAAATCAGATTTATCTTGGCTCATAATTGCCATCACTTGTTGATGTTGTAAAAGCACCACTCATCTAACCTCATCACATTCCTTATATAGCCTCACAGTATTGCAGTGCAATGTTCTAAACAACGGGGCAGAAATTGCTGAGTTGCAATCGAGAATTGAAGTAATACAAACCCTAAAAATTGTCAACAAGCAGAGCCGTACATTATGAAAATGTTTATGAAATGTTTATCTTGGCTTTTCTCCTGAGAGGCAAACACAATGTTGTTAATGTGACATTTAGTAACATAATTTAAATTTACTTATAGCAAGTCGGGCATGATTCATGTGACACACCTGCACGTGTCTCATCACGAAAGATATCCAGCTCAGAGAGGGGAGGTGCTGCTGACAAGAAGCTGTAATATTGTAGATGACACCACCCAAATATAGGCTCTCCTTACGTCAGCCTCAAATGTGTCAGGCAAAAGTGAGAAGGAGAGAACGTGACACACTATGTATAGTCTTAAAGCTCTGCCGGTATTTAGTCATTATGGGAATACTCTGAGGTGAGATTTCATTTTGATAGGGAGGTGTTTCGGGGCTAAAAATTCCTTTGTTATAATAACTAATATAGTCAGTACATTGTCTAATATACAGGAAATCACTTTACTATTGCCACGGTTATAATTTAGTCTCTAAAATGACCTCAAAGTTCTACCGAAGGGGACATTTATTTTAATGTTTTCTCACCGCAAGTGTTATTCTAATGTGTATCCAGAGATTGAAGTCCTGGTAGTAATATCCCATGCTAGTCATAAAGAGAAAAACTGGATGTTGAGGGGTACAGAGGAGGGGTGACTCAGAAAGAGAAAAACATATTGACAAACAGAGTAAGTGCTAGAGAGAGGAGGAGAAGAAAAGGAGATAGAGTCACAGATGAGAGAGGCAAGAGAGAATAAAAGCAGTGAACTGGAAGTAAGATTTAAAGCCGCTGAGAGGTAATAAGAGGTGAGAGACAGAAAGGTGGAGAGGAGAAGGTGAGGAGAAGGTGAGAGATGCATCAGAGCTTCGGTGGGCAGAGAGAGATGCATGAGGGAAACAGCTGTGTGTGACAGAGTCTGGGTGGAGAGGATGGGGGACAGGGGGGGGGGGGGGGGGGTGAGTTCAGCGGGGGATGTCTGCTTTTGATGTGGGGAACACAGATCAGAGACAGCATCAACAGAAAGCTACCAGCTGGGTGGGATACGGCCCCCCCCCCCCGGCATGACAAATGCAGATGATGTCATTATGAGGAGTGCTGCACAATTATACAGCAGATAATAGGAGCTAATCCCCATGTGAAAGTTTAATAAAAGACACAATTACTCTTGACACAGACGGTGGACCCACTCGAATATGAAAAAGATAATGTTTTGTATTTTGTCGTTTTGGGTCCTGATCTAAAAGCAGAGTCTGCTTAATGTCACAGCGCTGCAGGAGCCGGGTCAATACACGTAGTGATGAACAAATGAGGAGCCAACTTTGTCAGAGCCAGCCCTTCGCCATCTGTGGTGTCCTACCAGGGGACCATAACACAGACACGCACATCCTGTCAGGGGAATGAGAACACAGATGCAAACTTCCTGTGGAGATTAAGAACTGAGGCCAGGCAGGGCGCCAACAACACGGCCCACAGAGAGAAGGCTGGTGTAAATAGGCTGCACCGTGCCTAGATATTTAACAATGATAAACCAAAACAGGAGGGATGTGTTATACAGTTCTAATCGGGGAGTCAAATAACTTAAGATAGGACAAATCACACATCTAATTGTGTCTGATGTAGATCCTGCTACTCTCAACAGTATGCATTAGATAACATATTCCTCAGTGGGATAGAAATCTGTCCAATAGCAGCGCGGCACGCTGAGGTTCTGTAAGGCCATGCCGGCACCCGCTTCAGGCCCCTGAGCTCCTGGACGTGTGCACACGTGAGGAGCCGAGGGAAGCTCAAGGAGGCGAGCGAGGTCCGAGCCCCCTGTCCAACCCCTGGCGATGAGATAATTACGATAGATAGGAGCCCCCGCGAGGCACTCCGTTCCCAGCATCCTCGTCTAAAATGGCAGCTAGGGTAACACCCAGCGGTCCCTCACCTCATAAACTAAAATGAGGCTACAGCTACATCAGTCAAGGGTTGAGTGGGGACACACTCAAACAAACACAACACACACATACGGAGGCACATTGACGCGGGTGGCACAATAACCAAAGCTCTAGTTTGATACGTAACCACGACAGGTATTAAGTAAAGGGCTGACACATTTCAGGGCTCTGTCCGACAAAGTGACAAACAGGAGACTGAGGGATAAACAGGCTTTGTTAGTCGCACCGGCTTTCATGCCTCACTAAATCTCACAGCACAAATCATCACTTGATGCCTTTTGTGGTCATCATGCATTCATTCAAAATGTGATGTTATCTAACCATCTGAGTCAACGTTTTTCATTAATTTTGTTGTAATATTCAGTTATGGAAAAAGGGTCTCAGACTGCTTATAAAAGCACTGCTCCTCTGCAAAAGCACAAAAGAATCACAGGAGATTCATTTTCAAATACACCAGATGATATTCTGAGAAACACGAGCTGAGATTTATGGGCTTCTAGACACAGTACCAACATTACAATAAAACTTCAGATAATGCCATATAATAATAAATCAGGACCATATCCTGGTTATTGTTGATTTGTCTCTTACACTGACTAGGATAATAGCCAGTACAACACATGTATGTATTTGCAATATAACAATTAAATACACTAAAAATGAAATGCGCTCGTTTTGTTCAAAGGGCACCACTGAACCCTGATTCTATAAGAGTTGGAACGGGATTGGCATAAAATAAAATCTGAACCTTAAAGAAAAAGTCCTAAAAGTATAATTTCCCAAGCATTCTCCACCTTTTGTAGCCTCAGACATGTTTTCTTTGCTCAGTGTTTATCTGGAACAGCTGGTCAGAGTTAGAGCACAAGATACATGTTACATATGATGGTTTTCATCATGCAACTTTACAATCAATGCCTGGATGCTACTTTTGACGTTTGACCATGTATGGCCTGACACAAATCCTAAAGTGACAGTCTCAGAGTTAGATATAGATCGGAGCAGGAATTACTTGCATTGCACATACACAGCATATTGTGTATTAGCTATCTTTCAAGACCAAAAACTGCATAGCTTGGCTATTCGACAACACACAAAAACTACTTTAGATGGTGTCATTATTTTCCACTTTTGATGGAATTTTCTCAAGCAGAGAAATTACATTAAAAACACATTTCCTGTTCTGATTATGGGTATGAAAAAATTAGTTTCCCCAAAACATCAAATCTTTTTTCATTATTTGATAAACGCATCATTCTGTTTCGCATCCCATGATTCCAGACCACAAGCTAGCATGTTTTTCGGTTTGCAAATCCCAGGAGTCCATTATTTTTAGATTATTTGTCAAACATAGCCTTTTTTTTCTGTCCGTGGCTGTAAAGAATTGAGGTATGAAATATATTATTAGGTAGTCAGCTTGCTTGTGTGTACCTAATCATTGTTTTCCAGAAATCTGTGTTTCCATTACTTCCTAATGTTTGTTATGTTGCACAACAACAGTTTCTGGTTTACCAAACTCTGGCCCACCTGCTGTTCCGTGACGTTAACGAGCAGGTGAAGCCAGGTGGAAATCATCTCTAATTGCTTCCAGATTGTCCTCTGATTGTAATCTACTTCAGTAATAAAGGGGGATTAGACGAAAGGAGATGAATTTAAATGCCCTTTGGATGAATACAAATACATTTTAAGTCTCTCTGGCTTATTAAACCTCCTTTAAGGTTGAAAACAGGTGGACCTGTGCAACTGAAAATAAAATAAATGGAGTAAGTTCTTCAGCTCAGCTGTCAATCAAGATCAACATATACATAGACACAAAGTTCTGAATAAATAACCAATTATCTTGAAGTTTAAAACTGTCAGGCCTACCTGTAGGAAACTTCAACATCATGCAGAGTACATGGAATAGGAGCGTCTAATGGCTTCCCAGCATGCAATGGGGCCATAGAATTATCATGAACATAATCTTTCTGTGTTGCTGCACTATACTTATGATAATAAATTCTTCACATTTCTACATTGTTGTACAACTATTAAAGTATCATTGAATGCAATTACACAGTATGTATGCACGATTACTTAGATGTCACCATCAGCTGTGATCTGACAACTTGATATATATTGTTTCATACATTTCAATCAAATATTCTTTATTCAGAGGTAATTTGCCCCTTTGTTTCTTTTCAGTCTGCTGCAATATAATTAATCTGTCAAATAGTAATACCCACACTAACAGTGGGGGGGAATTGGTCTGAAAACACATCCATGATATTGTGTTTCTGCACTACATTACTAGAAAATGTCCTCTTGCAGGTTTTTATTTTTGTCAGATAATTGTATTCTTATTCCTTGCATCAAAGCTGAATCGATGAACGCAAGCATGAGACCTTTAATTGTAATTTCTCAATTAGTTTGATTATAGTTTTAGCTACATGGTATTTGTTAACTTCATAAAATGTCCCGTCCACCCTCTCTGCAGAAGTTAATCTGCACATAGAGTTGCCTACATGAGTTTATATTTTAGTTTATGGGCGACACAGATTTAATCCCGTCCTAATTCAGATATATGTATGCTTATGGCGGGGTGAAGGTGATGCATATTCATGAAACAAAGGCAACAAACAAAGCCAAGGAGGTTTAACAACAACATCTTAAACTGAAGGAGAACGTGCTGCTTTACAGCAAGCTGGCACCTACTCTCTCCTGCTGGCATTTACCTTCACAGACGCCCCAAATTACAACCTACAGTACCACCTGCTCCGGTAAGTAGTATGGCACCAGCTAGATAAATACCAGGTTTTCAAAGAACACTTAACCAAAAATAAGCATTTATTACATTTTTCTCAGTAAACTGCTGAGAAAATTCATTCAATGCTCAGAAATCAAATGCACAACCGCCTTAAGTATTAGAGATTGAGCAGATGATCTACACAACATAAAACTGAAATAAAAAATAAATCTAGTTTTCTCTGTTTTGGTATGCACTGAAATGAATGATTTGACACAAAATCATTTTTAAGATGGCCTAAGGAAGAATTTATTTTCAAAGTAAGAATAAAACAGCATTCTGATAATCCACTATGGTCAATGATTTATATTTGTTTTCCTGACAAATGGTTAAAATCATAATTTTTCCATCCAATATGTTGGAGCAAAGTGGAGCAACAAAGTGTACGTGTGCAAATCAAACAGGCTGCTTCACCAATATCTAGCATGATAGTAGCCTGCTTGGGATGACCCTTGCTTGGTCTGTTTTATTGCATATGTATGTAAGATACAATGGCATTACTGTCTCAGAGCAGCATCCGGGTCTCTAATCTAAACTGTCCATATGACATATGATAGGTGTCATCATGTCCTCTTGACTGTTTGTCTTTGATATTTGTCTTGCCTAGTTGCTGAAAGATGAAACACGCCCCTGTTAGCTTTCCACTGTACACACAGAGTACTACTGACAATGAAGACATCATATGAGTCTACTGTAGATAGAAGTATCCCAATGCAGAGATGTGACTGCAGATTACACACTTCATTCCTGATTGAGAGAGACAGAGTGTTTTCTGTTTGTTCACCCCTACACTGCTTCTTAATGGGCACAGACTATCAATCTCTCACTATTACAGTCAGATCAGCTGTTGAGGCAGAAGACATCTTAGGACAAACACATCTACAATCTCCCCTACACTCACTCTGCTACAAATTCACTGACACTGGAGCAGGCATGAGACCATTTTGCCATCACAAATGTTAATCAAACACATAATAACACACACTACATAGTGCATGAAAAGTCATAACATGAATTCTAACGTATTCTGTCAGATGCTCTCCAATGCATCATATTCCTCTGGGGATCACATTGAGCTCCTGATAGATAACACAAATCATTACTCCTTTCTGCCAGCCTTGATAGTCGACACAAACAGCTTGTTTACTACAAAGCACTGAGAAAAACACTTCTACTACAACGGTTAGAGGTCAAATCCCACTGGGGCCACTCTGCCTAACGACGTTTCCATGGAACTTGATAGGTCCAACAAATTGCATTTGTATGGATTATAAATCTGCTCAGAAAGCTTTTTAAAACAAATATTTAAAGTGAAAGGCATGTCACTCATGTTGTTAGGCTACCTTTTTATTTATTCTTATTACAAAAATACCATTATAAGTTTCATATCCTCCTCAAGCAAAGTTATTTTCCAGCTGTTTTTGACCCATCTGCATCTAAGATTGGAACAAGATATAAACAAATTATACTGCATCCAGCGTCAGCTAAATGCAATGTAATGTAATATAATAAATCACCACTGGTATAGTTGAACACTTTTTGGCCCAATTCCAAATCACACCCAACCCTCTTAGTTTTTGCAACAGTCTGTAAATATACACAACTTTATAATAAAATGCATAGGTATGACTAAACACAGGTGTGATCCTAAGTTAAAAAAAGATAAGGTTATCATGAGGTTGTTAACATCGCAATTTATCAGTGAATGTTTGCAGGAACTGTTTGGAAACAGCTTGTTTCCTGAAGGACACACAGCATTGAGTCCGGTCAGGTAGGGCAGCAGGTGAAGTCAGCACCGATGCAGACTTGCTGTTTGAGGGCTTGATAGCCCACTCCCCCTCCAAACGTGTTGGTTTGGAACAGCACTTAATGTGGCGGACCCTCCGTGCGAACGCGCAAACGGAGGGGTAGTGTGTAGGGGTAGGGTGTAGGGGGTGGATTGGAATTGGGCCTTTGTCTTGACCTTCGGCAAGGCAACAAGCAACCAGGATACACAGAAAAAGTTGCTCTTCTGAGTGCAACATCGATTCAAGATCATAGACGGATTGACAGAGTAAAACATTCTGCTGGTAGCAGGTTTGTTCAATCGGATTACCGTGAATTACATTACACTCCGCCCTATCAGACAGAATCCAGTTAGCAGAAGGGTTCGTGTATGAGCATACTGTGCTGCACTCGTCAGTCATATACAGAGACATACGTACCATACACCTGCTACTGTTGACAATGCATAAAAGCAGTCTTTAAATCGATGAAAGCCCTTAGCAATGAAACTGAGTTTTTATTACACCAAGAAGACTTCTGTTGTCCGAACAAACAGCACATATGGCAGTGAAATCAATGTTAATACTGCCTGCATCTGTTTTCACATTTCATTAAATAGCAGGGTGGGGCAGAGAGAGCAGTAAGTCAACACCTTACCTTGACAAGGATGGAGATCCTGTGTAATATCTCTGAATTCACAAAACGCCTCAATCGCAGCCAAATGTAGCGAGCCAACTTGTGGGCTACGTGTTACTACACAAAACCTGGCAAGCTATTTCTGAACAATTTCAGTAAAAAGAGCTGAGTAGAGGCGAGAGTGGAAAAGCTGAATGGTGAGAGCAACCTCCAATCACAACAGAAATTCCCTATTTGCTTGTATAAATTGATCACAATTTAAGCTCCACGCTATCTGATGGTGGAGAGTCAACTGAGGTTACTCTGACCCCTCCAGCAGTGTGTGTGTGTGTGTGTGTGTGTGTGTGTGTGTGTGTGTGTGTGTGTCTAATTACGTCTTTGCATGCGTCTCCACATTCAGGCCTGTTTGTGTCCATGTGTTTGTCAATGTTTGTTAAAGGTTGTCTTTGTTAGCCCTCTTAGCCCATGGAATACATCTTTCATTTACAAGAAGAAGAAGATATACTTTATTAATCCCTTACAGGGAAATTTATTTTCCCACTCTGTTGTGTTTACACACATAGGGGAGGATATACATGCACAAACACAGAGGATATACATGCACACACACACATGCCGATAGGAGAGGTGGCAGAGCAGAGAGGCTGCCAGGTACCCGGCGCCAAGGGAGCAGTTTCGAGGTTAAACACCAACAACAACATTTTTTTTAAACCAGACGCAGACTGTAATAAGTACAGAGTATTTGTATATTAGTATACCAGCTCGGCAGTGGCCTTGGAGGTGAACTGGCACCTCTCCAGCTACCAGCTCACTCCATCTTTTTTGTTTTGGTCCGATTGGGACGTGAACCGGCGACCCTTCGGTTCCAAGACCAAGTCCCTACAGACTGAGCCACTGCTGCAGTCTAACACAATAGAATAGTGTCAGACTGCAGGTCAGACTGCAGGTCAGACTGCAGGTCAGACTGCAGGTCAGAGGAATAGGGTAGGGTTGTTAGAAGATTGCACATTTTAATATTCCATGTTGTGTAGTGGGGCATTCAAAGGCAAAAGCAATTGCTTTTTCTTGCTTCTACGACTCCTGTAAGACACGGTGGCCTTCCTTTAACTTAGTTTTTATTGTAAACTATCCGAGGAGAGACTTGTTCACAATGAAGAGGTCTCTGCATGACAGTTTTCTTTCCAAATGACTCATCGTGAAGATAAGAACTGTTAGGACCCATTACGTTTCTGTAGGAAATAAACTTTTGAGATGCTTTTGGGAAGCAGGAAACAACTTGAGTTCTAAAGATGCTTCAGTGGAGCTGGAAATTGCTAATGGTAGATGATATCAGTGTACGTGGCAGCTCTCAGGTGCAAGGTGTCAAACTAGAGCAAACAACAAGTGAGCACCGGGGGATATCACACACAATCCACAAACTCACACAATGGATTATGAGAAAATTGCAGGTAGATAAGTAGTGATCAGTGACCGTACTATTACATGGATTCCAGCTCAGTACCACCCTCCATAATCCTCTTCTTAAAATGAAAGTGGAAAATCATTGGTCATAACAACTGATTTTAAAGGTTGATATACCAATTATTTCAATTAAAATGGTCTTAAATGACCCTATTGGGTGTGTTATATATCTTCAAAGGTCACATTTTTATTTGCATTTTCTGGAGAATCAGATATCTACTTTTACTCTTGTGTCAATTATGTCTAACATTTGATGAATACTTTTTGAAACTTTAACACTGCACTCTTTTCTTTTTTGATTACACACTGATATAAAATATTTGACAGCTACGAAAAAACATTTTTGGTGGCCCGATGGCTGATGGAAGGTTTGTTTTGTATTGTATGAACAAAAACCTAAAATCACTATTTGTTTCTCTGGGACTGTGGAAGAGGAAGTATTACGCTGTTGAAGGGAAGAATGTATTTTTCCAAGCCAAATGACTCTCCTACCCTCTTCTTTGCCTTTTATAGTGGAGATCACCCTGCTCACTCACGGGTTACATAATTAACTCGAGCCTGGGATACTGGAACCTGGCTGCCTTTCAGTCACACACACTGACTTCAGTGCTGGGCTCGATCAGAACACATGTCCACATGCGAGCACTTGCCACAAAAATATCAACCATACAGCATGGACGTCAATAAGACTCTCCCTGCGTTAGAATGCAGCAGTAGGATCTCCCTCACTTTCAAACACTGGACCTTTGTTGGGTCAGTTTGCAGAGTCACTCCTACTGATCCACAGATGAAGATGTAAATGAGATCATAAAAACACACCCATACTGGGACACACATGCTCAAAGAGTTCTATATATAGTCATCCAAGTTCACCCTCTGCCAAATTGAGTTACACAAAGAATTTAACACATGGCCTAATGGACCGAGTAGCCACCTAATAAATGATGCCCTGAAGCCTCGGCCAAATGTGGACGTTTGTGTGTGTGTGTGTGTGTGTGTGTGTGTGTGTGTGTGTGTGTGTGTGTGTGTGTGTGTGTGTGTGTGTGTGTGTGTGTGTGTGTGTGTGTGTGTGTGTGTGTGTGTGTGTGTGTGTGTGTGTGTGTGTGTGTGTATAGGGAATACTGAGGCCCCTTGGAGGGAACACGAGAGAAGGAGGTGAGAGAGGGGTAAGGGCTGTCCCCGGGTTATCAGCATCTTAATCAGAAGTATTTAGAGCACTGCGTGTTTAACTGTGTGTGCACGCATGTGTGATTGTGTGTCTGTTTAAAAAGGCACTTAGTGAGGGAGTTCCCTGAATGTAATGAGGTAGAGGCACTTAACCCGGGAACTTATATTTGCAAGTATAATGGGTGCAAAAAGAAATCAAGTTATTTGGAAAGATGGGAACAGAACAAACTTACCTTTCTAGGAAGATAATGAACTGTATCATTTATGCAAAGCTATGGGGACTTCTATTCTATAGAAAAAATATAAATATAAATATAACTAGAAATCCTCAGTCTATGCTCAGTGATGGATATGTGAAACTGAAGCCAGCAAATGGAACATGGAAAAGACTATTTTTCATGAGGAGCTTGTGAGGAGACGGTATCCGTGTCTGGTTAATAATAGAAACATCCCACCGGAACAGTGGTATTAGAAAGACTCAAAAGTCTAGCAAGTGTTGGACATACCATGGGTACAATATTTTGAGTGATGTGGATGTGACATATTTCCTTTCTTTAACTTATTATGTCAAAAGCCCTGGCTCAGGAAGTAACATTCTTTTCCGAACACAAAATGAGGTTCTTTGCAGATAGAGTAGTTTACATATTCACTGTATCTTTGACTGTCATGTTATAATCCTGGAGGTATGAGAGGACACAGCAAGTATCTAACCCAAGGCTTAATCTAATCTCGGCATACAGTAAATAGATTGATGTTTCACTTGGAGGTGAGGAATGTAGGTGCAGGGCAACCTGTGAAAGCCTGTTAATGTAGGCATGGACGTTAGGTAACTGGCCTTTGCAGCGCGAGGCCTGCAGAGTGAAAATACTAAATTATCCCCAAATGACTGTTACATCACAGACCCTGTGCTGCACTGTGCTGTGTGTGACCGTCTACTTCAGACCAGATTAGGAGGTCGAAGGTTTGGTTTGCCCAGCTACATATACCCTGCTGAGGGCTCTATGGGGCCAGGTTTTTACCCAAACATGGTCAGAAATACTGCAGATACACATACAACATATTCCGGTTGACCTATGTGAGAAGCCTCTGCGTTTCATTTGCAAAAGATTAAATTCTCCTCAGATGAACTCCAATGCACTTAGAGTTCACGGTCTGCTCTGGCTACTGCACAATTGCACCACAGGGTAAGACACTGTACCTAAAGGGGATTAACATGTTCCAAACGAATGGATACTCAATAATACAAACTCCATTTTGGAAGTCTGAAATTCTAGCCAAAGATGCAGCCGTTTTCGCACATTCTCCTTAAAGTTGCAATCCCAGAGGGGGACACGGGGGAACCCAGAAAAGACAGAACAACTAAAAATGAGTAATACCAATATGATGGAGTGTTTGAGACAAGGGGAAGTGGGCAGGATGAGGACAGTGGAGGGAGGAGGGGTTGCTGAATTTGCAAACTATTGCCCAAATAAGTACCTATTAAATAAGAATGTATGCCCTGCTGAGCTACTGATAAGGCAGCCAGGAGAAAGGCGCTGTGGAAATAGAACATGTCCATATAGAGAGGGGAGCTTTGGAGAGAGGGAGCAGGAAGGAGCAGGAAGGGGGCAGGAGGTTAAATGCTTCCCCAGAATGTGTGCTTTCCACTGGTGAAGAGTCTCCGAGTGGGTCCCCGCTGACTGACACAGCCTGAGGGCCCACTGTGAGCCTGATTAAGCGTAGGCAGCTCAACTATTAGCCAAGAAATTACCGCTCTTAAAAATCAGTTCCACTCTCAAGGGCCATGTTTACCAATGTTTGAAAACACTAATGATGCGACACTGGAACATGTTCATAATTCTGCTCAGCGTTCCCAGGCAGAGAGTTTTTAGACTACAGGACTGATGGGTGAAAAAAGAGGAAAGACAGTAAGAGGAAAACCTGTCTCGACTAACAACCCCACAGATGTTGCTCTTCTCTGACACCACTGGTCTCCATAGCAACCCGGCTGGCCAGTAATAGCCTCAGGCTCGCCTGGCTGCAGCGGTGTCATAAACACACACGGACCATACACACAAACTGGAGAGTTTCAGCCACTGAACGGGATCCCAGTGTGTATTTATAGACACAAACACAGGGACCACCCCTTAGGCCTAACCAGAGAACATACATATCTAAACAGAGACTTTCTACCCCCATCATTAAAAACCCGGCCCCTGCATTCTAGTAAACAAGCCCTGTAATTGGTGATAACAGATAGCTGGGCCTTAAACATTAGAGCTGGCTTGTGTTTAGGCTTCCTGGGTACGTGCAAAAAGCACTTGCTGAATTGTCCGCTTAATATTAGGAGGTATAATCCTTTGACCATGGACAAATTATGGTGGTCAAAGCTTGGCAATAAACTGGATTCTGAGTGGCACGTGAATACAGAAGATGACTTCATGTAATCAATGCTAGTCTGTTCCCGCATTCAGATTCTGCACAACACAGTTGTCATTCAGAAATAGCAAAAGGAGACATCCTGTTTAAGTAAGCATACATAAATATAAAGGTGATTATTACCCCAAAGATCGGACATATCACAGTTAAAACTTTAATTATGCTTGGGAAACCTACCACAGTTGGTTGCAGTTGACTCCAACCCATTAATAATCAGTATACTCATCAGCTGTATGTATGCCTATCATGTGCTATAAACCCTGCCGACTTGGCACAATGCCTCTCCGTGTACATTACCAGTGAATGATGCTCTGTTTTATAAAGGTGACAGCAATTTTGCAGCTCAAGGCAGGCCAGAGGGGCTGATTATGTAAAGGATGAAACACACTGAAAGCCTCTAAACTGTATATATATATATGTGGGAGGTAAGTGTGAACGGTGAACTTACCAGGTGACAGACACAGGGACAGAAAATTGAAGGGGAGGGGAAACACCGGAGGACAGCACTGGACCACTCTAAAGAAAACAAGAGATAAATAGAAGGAAAAGGGGAGAAAGGAGACTTTGTTATTTAAGCATCATCTTGGACTTGCACTTACAGTTATATTACAGATGCTTGTGATGCCTTCAGGGGAGACACCGACACAAACAACCCTGTTAAAACATACACATGCACAACACACACTGTGGTGCAATCATTCGCCCTCCCTGGTGGGCCTCATTCTACTTCGCTTGTTCAGATTTGTAATCAGTCCTCTGGCTTCTGCTTAATAAACCTGTAATGGGAAACTGCTTCCCTCAAGAAAAGGCTGCTTTCGTCAGAAAGATTGGCAGATATGAGCTGGGAAATTAGAATGAACTGACACCACCTCCACATCTGCTCTGCTGTGGCTGGTGAGTGGTCGGTATGTCACTGAGCAGGAGGATGGTTTACTAAAAGCTTTAAATGTAAAGTACATAATAGGGATGAAAGAAAGACAGAGAGAAGGAGTGAAAAATGAACACAGCTATAGATGGAAAAGAGGATAATCCGCCACTTGGCAAGCCATTTTTTATCCTTACAGTATGTCCGCACTAGGGACAAGACAAATTCCTGAACATTTCCTGTACTTAGACTCTGCCGGTGTCCTTCGTCACCTCTTCATCACAGCTCCATCTTGCTCTGCCCAGAGGAGGACAGGAACTGTGGCGCACGGTAATGGTTTCTTTACACAGTCACTTTGCAAGATAAACTTAGCCAGATAAGCGAAGACACGGCAGGATAGCTTTCAAGTGCGGTAAAGTTGCTGTTCTGCAGATTGTATTAACATCTGGGATTACCCTAGTTTATTAATGTTGATTTTTGTAAGCTTAGTAAAACAAAATGTGTCCTGTGAGTGACCCCTTTGCTCCGTTTGCAGAAGGCTTATCATCCAGTATGTCTTTTCTATAACATTTTTGTAAAGGATGTAACCTTTATCATTCAAGATGTTATTATATGGAATTTAATGTTGTCATAATTACCAAATGACTGTATGTTGTTATCCTGGAAACAATCACTTTCATTGTTATGTTATAATTTACACAAGCCCTCTGCTTATTACTTTCTGAGTAGCCATTTCCTGGAGGATGGGACTTTCCTATTAGAACCATCTCTGTTACTATCTGAATCACGTGTAAACCCATAATGAAGAAGACTTCAAGGCTGTCCTTTACATAATGTGCACCAAGGACATACAGTACCATGCTAAACAAACATGTATTATTGAGGCTAGGTACTGAAAGGACATACTGACAAAACAAAGATGTTCTTTTTCAGATTGCACATAATAGCAAAGTTCGCAATAGTACACTGTATACTGCTTTAGTTACCTTATGGCATTATATCTTTTAACGGTCAACACAAAGCAACCATTTTCATCTCTGAGAGACAGCATTGGTCCAATGGGCACATATTATTTTTGAAGGGTTCAACAGATTTGTGTTATCAACTAACAATGGTGTAAATTGAACAAAACATGCCGCTCAGCCCCCTTTGAATGGAAGAGCAGCAAGGCACCTCATCTTGGATGAGGTGTCTTGCTGCTCTTCCATTATTATGGCATGATTGAGCTGCATAAAACCGCATATAAAGATTTTTTTTCACCTAAAAGTATTTCCTTCACGAGGGAATTAAATGCAAAAAAATCAATGGAGTAATCAGGAACCGATTCAAGGTGTTAATATTTTTGCAACAGGTCATCTCCCATTGATCTGCTCATTATTAACCCATCCATCCTGTCCTTTGAGTCAACTCTTTCCATATTTTTTCCCTCCATCTTTCTCTCCCATTCCCTCTCTCCTCTCCTCTTCATGTGGATGGGCCTCTCTCCCAGTGGCAGCTTATGTGGATCAAATATTCCAGAGGTCAAGTGGCCTCACGGGCCGAGTGCTGTTCACAGGCCTCTTCAGGCAGGGAGAGGATCAGTGGGTATACACTTTGCACCAAAAAAGGGAAGCCGTGTCACACGAGACCAGGATTTATGTTTCGCTGAATATTTTGGTGAGAACACAGAAGTAGGGTTCAGAAAAGAGAAGCACACAGACAGCTATAATAAAAAAACAGATAACAGATAGCCAATCCATCAACTGTCGACTAATCCAGCTAGCAAACTGACTAAACATTCAAATACAGAGTACTGACATAAGGCTGATAAAAACAGCTTCCCAATAAACTATAATAAATAAAACCAAGCAAACAAGAGCGCTGAGCAACCATGGAAACTCCCAGAAAACACCACTTCCTGGATAGTCCAATTATGGATACACAAAATCAAACAAAGAATGATGTACTTTGCTACCTGATAGGCTCTCTCTCTCTCTACCCTTTCACTTTGTGTGTGTGTGTTTAGAGAATGTGTGTATTTTTAGAGGTTGTGCTATTCTTAGTAACATCCAGCGGGGCAGTAATAATTCCTTTGATTAGGGCAACAGGTGAGGGCTGGTAATCTCACCCCTGCCTGGCAGATTTAAATGTTATGAACAGTGGCAGCTCCAACATCATCACTCAACCAATGACAGCTCTACAGGGGGAACACACAGGGGGGCTGATTAAAAGGACAGCACTGTTAACACAACCACACACACACACACACACACACACACACACACACACACACACACACACACACACACACACACACACACACACACACACACACACACACACACACACACACACACACACACACACACACACACACACACACACACACACACACACACACACACACACACACACACACACACACACACACACACACACACACACACACACTACACACACACACACACACACACACACACACACACACACACACACACACACACACACACACACACACACACACACACACACACACACACACACACACACACACACACACACACACACACACACACACCACACACACACACACCCACCCTCAGGTATCACACGCTGGGCTTATGGCAGGGGAAGTGACATTATCCACGTTACCTAGAATAGCCATGTTTAAAAATAACACGCATTTTTACTTTTACACACGCATTCGAGAGCGAGCCTGCTTGTAACACCTAGAGTAGTGTCATTTAAAATTAAGTTGCATACGGTTTATCTTCATGTGATATATTTAAAGGTCACCTATTATGCAAAATCCACTTTTCATGTCTTTTATACATAAATATGTTTCCCCTCTGCGTTAAGAGATTCTGAAATGTTCAGGAAAAAAGATTTGCTCTCTTTTTGTGCTTTTGTGAAAAACCTGTCTGGAAATGTACGATTTTTTGGCTTTTGCAACCATTAGCCAATCACCAACCAAGGTAACCCCCCCCCCCACCTTATCACCTGAATCTCTTCCTAGAGCACCATTGTGTTCTTTTTAACCAAATATCTCTCAGAGGGGCGTGGGGAGTGGTTCCTTATTTTCATCTAAAGTAACAGACCCAGAATCAGCACTTTTGAAACGGGGCTGAAACAGAGGGGTTTATGGGATGCTACAATGCATGATCTGTTTGGTATTTCGAGCCAAACACTTCAGAGACATGTTTTGTATATGTCTGAGACCTATAATATATTGATCAAAAAGAGTATAATAGGGGACCTTTAAGTAAATAACTGATACATGGAAGGGTTACAGCTATCCCTTTTATAAGCCAGTCCAGAAGTGACTGGGTGGATCAAGAGCTAAACGCATATGTCCCCGCCTCAGGGTATCGACCCGGCCCGTGGTCTGACATGCAGCTCTCTACAGGACTCACTGTGGGCTGCTTTGCCGCCATGAACAGCACCTGTCAGGGTATTAAGAGGATAACTCTCATGCCAACCCTGATGTCATCTTAATCTTCTATATTGCTCTTTTCAGAGTCACTGTGGAGGGGACATGAAACACCAATTCTCCCACCACTCTGAAAGACCCGGCTTTCTTTTATACCGTGCAGGTGTCCCGTAGGGCAGTGGGTTTCTGAGAGGGTCAGGTAGATACACCAGATTGGATAGTGCTGATTCTGTGGCCAGAGATATGAAGGGTGAGTTCCAAACATTGGGAGGTTGATTCTTACACCATATCTTCATTAAAAGCATGATTATGTGATGGAAAACCAACATTATCACTGAATTTGACTGAAGATGAGAACATTTAGACCCCTCTGGTGTCATTATGTTTCATAAGAAGCAGCCACAATCAGCCAGTTATCATAACATAGCATAAAGACTGAAACAGCTATATAGCTCACTCTCTGCAAAATGAAAAAATGTAACCTCCTATATCCTCAAAAACACACTAATTACCACAATATGTGTCGTTTGATCCTCAAACAAACACATATGTAAAAACAACATGCTCTGGTAGACGATGAGTTATATAATGTCTTGTCAACAATGTCAAATTGCCAAGAGCCTTCAGGAAGGTGTTCTCTCATGCAACTTTTAGCAAGAAATGAAGTTGCAAAATGTCAACTTACTTTTAAAATAAAAGTGTTGCATGCGTGAAACAGTACAGTGATATTCTGTGTCTGTCGCTATCTTGTGGTAATCAGCTTGGTTTTTTCAAACCTTTTCTTTACTTGGCATGACATTGGTTGAATACATAGACTATGCGCCCTATTTTGTAGAAATATTGCATAATGTAATTCTGCAGCTGGTCCCATTTTCTGCAGTGAACTGCTGACTTATAGAAAGCTCTTCAAATATAAAAACGTTTAGCTATTTTTAATATTCAATTAATATGAACATTCATCAACATCAAAGACTGAATCGTAAAGATACAAAAAGAAAACGAGAAACCAACCAAAAGACCAGCACCAGCTTGAAAGGATTGAATGAAACGATGCAACAAGCCTCAGTAAAATACTGAGAGATAGGTATGTAAAAACAAAAGGAAAACTGTCCTGAGAGAAGCAGAGAATGATGGAGGAGAGCAATACAGTAATACAGAGAGAGAGAGAGAGAGAGAGAGAGAGAGAGAGAGAGAGAGAGAGAGAGAGAGAGAGAGAGAGAGAGAGAGAGAGAGAGAGAGAGAGAGAGAACTGCACACGCACCAAGACATATCAAATACACTTTGACTTTTCATTTCTTTCTATTCTCTGTGATGCTGTCAGGAGGAGAATCCCTGAGGGCCAAAGAGAGGCAGCCAGAGAGAATACAATCCAGGCAGAGAGAAAAAGTGAGAGGGAGTATTTCTACTCAGTGAGTCAGAGAGTGAAAACAGAGAAAATGTCACTCTTTTCGGTGGCAGAAAGATTGACGACTGTCTTTAAGAAGGACAAAATGAAGACCACATACACTGGGAGAGCACTTCTTCCCGTCAAACAATGTGCTGGCTAATTGGTTTATTATATTACATTAGCATTGGTGGAGTCCGGGATCTAGCACTTTCCATGTCCTTTATTACCAACGGGAAGAAAACCACTTGACCTCAGCCAACACTGACAGCCATTATAGAGCTAAATGTGCGCTGGATGTCCTGGAACACGGTATGATGAAGACTTCAGAGTTACTATAGCCCTTTTCAGACATGTAATGTGTAATATATATATATTAATACTAATATTGCATTATGACTACTGAAATATGACACTATCAAGAGAGTGGTGCAGGAATGAGTTCTAAACCTGGAGATGAGTTAGCATTTTAGCACTTATGGGCTCCCTTGTCTTAAAGTCAATGTTTTTGGATTCCCTAGACAAGGTCAGGGGTTAAAACAAGCTCACGAGATTTTCACATTTTGTTCAACGACATAGAAGTCTTTATATGTCTTTAAAACAACAGTTGCTAAGAAGTAGCTAAACGAAACTAAACATCATCACGCCAAACAGGAGTCACTTTCAGCGTAGTTGTAGTGAGTCATGGGACTGTCGTGAAGTTCCTTCACAGCATTACGTTAGCTTTTAACTTCTGCTAATTGCATTGCACATCAACTATGATAAAAGTGGTGTTTATATGTAGGCATTATCTTGCCAAACAAAACGAGTCAGTATCAAAAACATGTGTTTACCATCTTGTTTTCTTTATTATTCCAAATCCAATGGAAAAATCCCATTGCTTTCAATCAAGTAAAACATTGCAATGCTAACATCCCGGTTGGCCTACCCAAAAAACATCATCACTGTACCACGTTATTCATATGATGCTGTCATTTCACACTATGGAATCTGGTACATGACAGGGAGGGTGGGACTGACAGAGTCTAGTGGGGGTTTGGAAAATGGCGACAGAGACAGAAAAAGGTGTCCTGTGCTTTCAAAAGCTGACATTAGTTTTCGACTGTCATATACTTTATATTTGAGCCAGAAAGATTTTCATTAAAAGCAAGCAATTCTTTGATACCATTTATGGTTGGCATTGTTTTTAGGAAATAGCCATTCAAATAGATTCTTTAAAAGCTTCTTTCTAGTGTGATTTTGTATTGTTAGCGAGTCTGCCATTTTGGAGGCGGTTCTATAAATCCTACACACAAATGCTTCAAAGAAAATGAGGCATGTAAGCTTTTTATCTGTTGAATATCTGACCAACAGCTGCTCAAAGAGAGTTTGCTGCCCCCAGAATTCTGGGACAAAATCTACCAGGACGAGTGAAGTGTTGAATATTCATTGAAAAGATTCAATAAAAACTGATTTAAGACTTGACCTTTTGCCGTCTTGACTTCTGCAGAAACCTGGTCATATAAGAAAACAGTGCTTTTACTTAAAGGAAACCTATCATGCTATATTTAAATGATATATTGTAGGGCCATACCTACAAGGTATATTTATACGTTTCTGTTTTCAAAATACCAAACAGATCATGCATTTTAGCCATGCCTCATTTCGCTCTATGTGCTGTTTGCTGTCTACGGGTCTGATTCTGCTGACCACGCCCCCCTGCAGGAGAGGGGAGACGTGCTCTGATCAGCTGCTGGGCTGTCAGAAGAGGGGGAGAAAAATAGATCTCCGTCCTCCGTGTTTTATTATATAGAGTCGTTATTCATTTGTTTTAAAGCTCAATAAATAACAAAGAAGACCTTTGACCGGCACTTTTCTAATTTTGTCCGGAAGATTTAAACTTTAACGGACATCTTGACCGGCGAAACAAACTGAAACTAAAACTCTGCCGCACGGTCCCCTCGTTCCTTGGAAGAGGCGGAGAGGTGGGTGTTTGTCATCTGCTGGTGGACTAACCGGAGAGAATTACAGTGCTTGCCTCGACGGGGAGGGATTGCATTGCAGCGGGAGCAAACGCTTGCCTCGGGGAGGGAGAAAGAAAGCCACAGCGGAGAATAAACAGAAGGGTAACCATGGTAACCAAGTCTTCTTCGCTGCTTTTGTGGCAGACTACAGCGCCACTTACAGGCCTGGCATATGTACTACAGCGTCTCCAGCGCTTTCGAACGGCAATGGCCGTGGCTGTCTCCTCCTGATTGGTGGAGTTGGCCCAATAGCCGTAGCGCCACCGTCCTGACGTCAGGACAGTGTTCAAATCTGGATCAGTTTTTATCAGATCCGTTGCAGCCCCTTTTTTAGAGATTTGGGTATGGAGGAAAATAGAGAGGGTTGTGTTTTCTGACACTTGGTGAGTTCCCTGGAACACCGGGGACACATATTCATGTATAAAAGACGTACAAAAGTGCATTTTGCATGATAGGTCCCCTTTAATGAAGTGCATGTCTGAGAGGGGCTTTATTTCAAGGCATAAAAAAAAAACAACAGTCATACAATTGTACTTCTCCTCAATGAATCCATCTTTGCCAACTTGTATAAATGATCCCCATCAGCAGGGGTTGCATACACAACATAATGAGTTGAGACCCAAGACTAATACACTTTGTTGTAAATTGATCAACCTCCTCTTTGTTGCCTGGCCACTTTACACCTTTCCTTCATATTTATTTTAGGCATTATTACCTGTTCCTTATCTCAGCTGCTTTGTACCAGACGTGACTCACTTGCTAATGGTGTACGGAGACAATGAAGGCAGCTAGAGAGGATTCCACTGAGTAATTGCCTTCAGGATTAAGAAAGTGCAGCTCGGAAAAACTGTATATATAATATGTGATATATACAGTAGATATAATTTCCTGTTCTATCTCTTGTGGTATAACTGTCAAATGTGTCATTTTCCATAAGAAATGTCTTCCAGCACTTGCCAAATAAGATTTACAACAATCCTCTTATGATGTGCTTTGATTGGGACACTTTTATAAACTTTACATTACTTCCACAGTTTGTTATGATAGCCCTCTAATGGATTCATGTGCTAAGCCCTGACGTTTGTTTAAATGACATGCGAGAAGTGTCTCATGAAAAATGTCTGCAGGCGCTTGACAAATATCTGGCGCTGGTCGGAAATCCCTGAGAGGGAACTGTTTTTCTTTTATACTCTGTGTTTATACTCTGCCTCAAAATTGTTTGTTTGCCTGACTCCTAGAGTTCAGGGAGCATTTTCTATTCAATGAGTTGTACACCCGAAAAATTGTCAACAATAAATGCTATTAAAAGCCACTTAAAGGTGGGGTATGTAATTTATTTCAGAAACACTTGTTGTTATATTCCATGGAATGCTCTTAACATCCCGATAGCAATGAATATATTAAATGCTTTGACAATAAATACATAAACAAATGTCACCTGTGGAAGCCGTGGCGCTGTAAAAAGCACGACCAATCATCTGAACCGGCCCGGCTAAAATAACTGGATGGCCTGTCAGCTTTCCATCTGTGCACAAACTTATCTTGTGCCCTCATTGGTCATGTGCGCGTTCGTGTGTGTTGGAGGAGGGGCTCTGTAAGGAAGTCTGAAGGAAGGGGCAGATTTTTTCCGGTTGTGTACTTTCAAATTCTAGCGCACTCAAGCTGGTTTCTCCATTCTTACTTACCCTACCTTTAAGTCTTTCAAAACACAAGACAAATAAAGACGTAAATTAGGCCCATATTAAAAACGTTATAGTGTTCCACTCTGGCATATTAGCATAAGCATTCTCTCATAGATTATGCAAGTCAATAATAAAATATATTCAATTGGCCCGTGCTCTGTACTCTGAATTTCAACTAAACTGAGCAGGATAAGGGATAAGATCAGCTGCTAAATGTTACATCATTGTGTTGACATGTTATCTGGTTAAAGATGGTCTTAATGCACATACAACACACGCATCATCTTTCTCTGGAATGGATAAGAGCAGCGCTGTAAAAAAAGAGAAGTCAAATTCCTGTTGTTTATCTACAGTAGTCATCTGATCTGATCAGTGAGTCATGTGTTAGAGGCACAGCAGCATGCTTTAGGCTAACACTAGCCTAATATATTCAGCTATGATTTGTTCTCATGCTGCTCTATCTTAATGTGAATAAGCTGAACCCATTTTAACAAGTGGCAGTTGTTGATATATTTTTCGATTTTGACACATTTGTAGCTTATTGGTTTTATAAGTATGGCTTAAAACAGCATTGATTTTCAGATTATTTTAACTCTTTTTGGAGCCAAACCTACCACCTGCTCCAAGTCAAATATATATTTTTATCAGAATAGGTTTAAAATGTGTTCTCTTTAGGCCATACAGTCAAATAACTCAATAATTAGAAGACACAAAAAGAAATGAATAGTTAAGTGTCTCTGAAGGTTTCTTAGTTTCTCTAAATAAATACTTCGAGTGTAATAAATATACTAAATATTTTTGCTGACTTCAATGATCTTCAGTGTATCGTGCAGCCCTTATTCCATCCATTACTGGGCTGACTGGGTAATAATAGCTATCCAGGAGAGGATGTTACAAAATCAAGTTTTGCATTCTGGAGCAGAGGTCGACAGTTTAATTGGAAGTGCAAATTGCGTTCACTTGTATCCCCACAGTGGATTGAGCCATGGGTAAAGCGAGTGTGCACACTGCGAGTGTGTGTGCATTTAAAAAAGGAGAAGGAGAAGAAACCAAGAGTGTAGGGGTGGCTGAAAGCTCTCTGCGATGTATTTTGAGAGCCACACGCAACAATTATTACCACTGAAGTGTTGCTTTTACTCTTCCAAGAGTCTTTCACACAAACCAGGACTCTCTCCTGCTGCCTGCTACTGAATCACCCCAACTAATGCTGCCAATGTTTTGTTAGAAAACTGTAAATATTGACTTGGTGATGGCGGATACCATCTGTTGGTGTGAAAGTAAGCGGCTCTCTCTCTTTCTGTCTGCTTTGCTTTTTGCTCTCCACCTCTCTTTCCCTCCATCTCTCTGCTGGCTCAGAGTCTGGAGAGAATATCCCGTCATTATAGTTCCCCTACAGCCACACTTACCCTTGCTGTGAAGACACTCTCTCATCACTGATCTCTCTCTTTCTTTAAGCAGCAAACACAGTCAAATGAATACTACATCATCTGGAGCGGTTAGGGTTGAGGTCAGGTTAGGATCAGCTGTGTTTTATTTGAAGCCGATAATGATAGAGGGGTGGTTGAATTAAAATAAGTTTGATACTTTGCATCCACAATGATTAAGGGTTTCAAGTATAATGCATAACGATTAATTTATTTGTTGACTACAAAACATTAAGCTACGCCTAGATCAGACCCACTAGAGTTACTAAGGCGTAGGGAGACATTTTGAAGTTTGGAATCTTGGATTGTTCCAAAACCCAAATCAGAAATGGTACAATGTTTCAAAACTTTCCCTTCTTCCTCTGACTTTTTATATTTTAAAACAAGCTGTTCCGCACATTTAAATGAACATGAAAGTGCTCTGGTTTTTCCATTTTCGAAGGTTCAATAACATTGCAATGCATGTAAAGACGCAGTTCCTTTGAAAGGGACACCTCCTCTGCCTGGATGCTGCCTCGAGTGACTGTCACTTCTATCTTTTCAATGAATGTCAAGGTCTGAAACTGCCGCTGAGGTTAGGACAGTGTTTCAGGGTGCTGGATCCATGCAAACAGTCGCAACAGGAAATAATGTCGGTATGTTGACTCTGCTGCTGTTACTGGCAGGGTTCATGCATGACTGCTGCTGCCAGTAATAGCAAATGTTTTCATCGTTTGAAAATCTGATTAAGGTGATTCCTTTGTGGTACCATTGAATCTATAACTGGATGAGCCTGCTGTTCTTAAGTATTTATGTACCACATACATGTCGGGATAAACGGAACCGTGACCAAAAGGCTCAGAAACATGAACCGTGTCTGTTGCGAGCCATGTTATCCCTCATAGAGAACCGCAGTGACGCGTCCTAAAACCCGGAAGTAAACTTCTTCCGGTTCCTTCGACAAAAATGCAATGCAATTTCTCCATAGGATTTTGGAAAATAGCTTGAAATAAGGTCTGTGGTTGACACACATTTAAGAGACAGAACCGGAAGAAATTTACTTCCGGGTTTTAGGACGCGTCACTGCGGTTCTCTATAGACTACGAAGAGGGGAACTCTGTTTCCGTTGGTCATATCTTTGCTACAGTAACATGCAGCCACATTAGGACCACATGGAAAATAGCAAGCAAGTGTTACGGTCACTGCCTCTTGTACTGAATTGGTCCTAGGCCTAGAACCACTACAAAACTGTGCCAAGTTATATAATGTTTTACAAATCCCAAAGGGAGAAGAGCCGATGATCAAAGGCTCGTCATGACCAATGACCTATTAATGTGGAAAGGCATACAAATATCTGATATTTACAAACAGATGTGAGCTACGTGTCCTGTGGAATGTGGGAATTAAGAGAAGGCAGTGAAAGACAAAAATAAGCACAAATAAATACAATTACGGAGAGAAGAGAAAGACGTTGTACTAAAAATATATTAGGGGAATAACTTATGATATTGCCTACAATGAATTTAACTGTTGATAGGCATAAATACTACTGGATTTTTCTTAAAGAGCTGTTGAGTTATCTATGTGGCCATGTATCTATGGAAGTAGCAAGGAAATAACCGTGCTCTTCAGCAGGATAATCTCAGATGAATACTGTATTTACGACAATGTGTGAAATCTGTCTCTACACACTGCTTTGTTTTATATATAGGTGTATTTATATATATATTTGCAAAGGCTTAAATCCCAATGTTCCTTCCAGAGGGAGTTTCTCTCCAACATACACACACTACCTGAAACGTTTCGATTCAACTCTTTTGTTTGCTTCTGTAACACAGTGACAACGCTATGTATTACCCACGCTTCTATTGGCTAGTTCTCCAACACATTGTATGTGATAGGCTAAGGGGCGGGTCATCTCCAAGTGGTTGACCAAGCACAACAGAGCCAGCCAGCTAACCAATCAGAGCAGACTGGGCTCTGGTTTCAGACAGAGGGTGAAAAGAGGTGCTGCAGCACAGGCAGTATGAGGAAAATAAAGAGCTGTTTGAACATTAAGGCATCTAAAGAGGACACAGTAAAGGCACAATACTAGATACTACATAATAGGGCCCTTATAAAGCTTCTTAAGTGCTTTATTTTTGCCATCGCACTGATGTTCTCCCTGATATAGAAATAGTGTCATGTTACTGTTTAAAAATGGAAAGTTGGTCACTTGTTGGATTCAAGCCATCTTCTGTTTTTTTAGAACAATATCTTCCCTACAACAGTATTTTTAAAGAATGTTCTATTCATCGTTGTATGTCATATATTAAAGTACTTACAGCATACTTGCAATGAAGCAAATAGAATTTGGGATAATGAAAGAGTAAACTTCTCTCTTCCTATAAAAGTGAAGCTTAAAGCATTTGAACATGAATTGGACCCAGCCAACAGACTACACATTACATTATTAATACACAACATTTTATCGAGAGCAATCACCTCTCAGTCCCATTACAGTTTGTAGCTTGGTATTAGGGAGCGTATAGCCGCAGCAGCAGCCATGCGGCCTGCTTATCAATGAGTGATGGCTGTGGATCGGAGAACGCTGCACATCAGTCTTGTGTGAAAGATACGGGGAAAAATTGCTCCTCTTGCTTTCATCATTCAGCACAAATCCAATAAAGTGTCAGTCGTTTCCAGCTCTCGATGCAACTTGTTTGCAGTGTTGAACACTTTGAAGGAAAAGGCAACCTATATTCACTGATAAGACCTCAGCGACGAGAGGCAAAATAAGAGCTGGAGAGCTAAAAATATAAAATGGAAGGGAAATCCTAGATATGTGTTGTTTTTTGGTTTCCCTTTGTTATTTTGTGTATCCAGAAACACACTGAGACATCATTACATAATGTATCAGGTAGAGCTACAGGCAGGCGGAAGACATATGTTTTGTACAGCATACACTTTAATATATTACCTTAAAGTAATTAATATGCAATCATGAACCGGATGCAGCGGAAGAAAAAACTCATATTGAAGAGGTATCCTGTTCTATACTTAATTCTGGGAACATATTTTTTTTATCAAATCGCTAACAGATGGTAGCCAGCGGTGCTATGAGACAGTAACTGGGATTGAATAAAAGTAACCCATAACAAGTTTAAAAGTGTTGTTATTTGCTGGAGTGACAGGCAGTTAACCACAACAACTCACCAGTTCAGCATCAATAACGCTCAGTGGGAGAAGCTCATGTCTTGGCCTACAGAGACAAAAAAGGACATACAGTAAGAAGGGGAGAACATTTCATAAATCACAGAGGCTTGAATCTGGACTTATTTGGCTGGAGGTCTGAACCTCTGCTGTACAGTAGGAACCACACAGAGAGGCGAGCACATACCACATCCCACTGCTCCCCTGCCAAGGAAAACATCAAGTAAATCACAATATCGACTAACAGCTTAACAACAGCCCTAGATTTCAGACTTTAACAATAGGGCAGACATGGGGAGGGCTGTGGTTCAACATGTTTTTGACATACTTCGCAACACTAGGCCTGTCAATCGGTGTCTGTCTGGACGTCTACATTAAAGGGGACCTATCATGCAAAATGCACTTTTGTACGTCTTTTATACATGAATATGTGTCCCCGGTGTTCCAGGGAACTCACCAAGTGTCAGAAAACACAACCCTCTCGATTTTCCTCCATACCTAAATCTCTAAAAAAGGGGCTGCAACGGATCTGATAAAAACTGATCCAGATTTGAACACTGTCCTGACGTCAGGACGGTGGCGCTACGGCTATTGGGCCAACTCCACCAATCAGGAGGAGACAACCACGGCATTGCCGTTCGAAAGCGCTGGAGACGCTGTAGTACATATGCCAGGCCTCTAGATGGTGCTGTTGCTCACTGAATCAACCCTTGCAAAAACAGAGCTAACATTTTTCAAATTGAGCGAAATGAGGCATGGCTAAAATGCATGATCTGTTTGGTATTTTGAAAAAAAAAAAGTATAAATATGCCTTATATAGGTATGGTCCTACACTATATTATTCAAATATAGCATGATAGGTCCACTTTAATATAGCTCTCTGTGAGGCCTTCAGACATCCACAAGTGACTGTCGAGCTTTGTAAAGAAGAATCTGCTCTGTGATCCATGATAACCTCATCTAAACAAAGGGATAGATTTATTAAGCCATAAAACAATTTTTTTTTAAGTATTTTAATTTATATTTGTTTGTTTTTTAATTCCATAACGGAGCAACCGCCACGAAACCCAATCCCCCGTGAAAAATAAAGTATGCTTACTAGAACTGCACGATATTTTGCAATATGACTTACGATATTGGAGGAATTGTTAATTTTCCTATTATTATTCTCAATACCAATAAAATATATATATATATATATATATATATTTATATATGATCATGGTCTGTTTTTTTTTTAAGAGGATCCAAACAAACAAATGTACCAAACAAACAAATATCTTCAGTGAAGTCTGTAGAATACTTTTTGTAGGCTTGGATATTTCTACAGCTCTACAATACTGCATCAATATGGTAATTTAACACATAGTTAGCCAAACCAATATTGTGCTTCCTTTGAATATTGCACCAGTTCATTTTGCAATTCTGAAAAAAAAATTCTATTCATGGTGCAGGCCTACCATGCTACCAAACTGGAGACACTCGAGCTAATCAAGAACAAATCCTCCTAATTATAAGAATAAAAAAGTGCTAAATGTTTTTTAAATAAGGAAACGAGCAAGAGAGCAAACCAGCCCTCAGAACAAAATCAAGCAGTTGAGGTGTACAGTAAAATTGCAGGTAAGGGGATGGATTGCAGGCATAACCTCTCTAGAATAAACCTACAACTTTGTATAGTTTAATACGAAGCTGGCTAATGCTCAACTGTGTAATAAACAAAAATAAAAACCTTAAACTCTAAGAGACACAAAGATCGAAAAGATAAGACTCGTCAATGTGTGCCTCATGCTGTATCTATAGACTATAGTCACATTTTTAAACCCTAAATCTGTAATAAATGCTAGGCTTGGCATGTGTGTGCCAAACAGGATGTTGTTGTACCTTCCTCCTTCTCCATAACAGTGTCATTTAATCCAAACGTCGAAATCTAGTTTCGTGTCTCCCCTCTCTGTGACTCAAAGAAAAAAAAAAGATATGTCTTGCAAAATGCACAGAGACGTTGGACAAGATACAGCAATTTTCTTTCAATTTATCCAATTCTGAACAGCAAATTCAATCTCATCCTCACTGCCCGCATTGCACAGAGTACACGTACATGCTATTCACTTGAGGCCTGACAAGAACAGGTTATTTCATTAGGCTAAGAGCAAAATGGCAAACAAGCCCAAAGAGTATGCAACTGACATATTGGGACCGGCAAGATTGAGGGTAATATTTAGCTTCCTCTCTCTACACAGGTATAAAAATTAAAAAAAGCCATGAAAACTCTCAAAAGCGTGCTAGTCATAGCTTGCAAAATCTAGCAGTTATCTATTTCCCTTAAAATCATCTAAACTAATAGCTTGATAATCATGATTATAGTATGCCATTTTTTACAAATAGCAGGGATTATAATTAAGGCCCTTATAATTGTAGCCCTCTTATTACCAAATAAACATACAGAAGGATAGCACTGACTGTTCTGCAGCCCGTTATTATTCCATCAAAGGCACTGAACACTGAGAGCACCGAAGATACAGCATTTACAATGTCATCTGCCCTGAAAAAAGACAATTATAAAAACACCTGCACACCTCAGTTAGCCTTTAAGCTTCTTAAGCCAGCGCTATTCATCAAAATGCTTCAGGGTCCGGGTTTAAGCCACAGGTAAGGGATTGTTACTGTACTGTATGTGGGAGGGCACTGTTTGCCTCGGTAATCACCAGTGAAGCATTTAAACAGCAATGTCAATAAGTCAGAGCAGAATTGGTTTTTCCTTTGCATAATAGTTGTGATCTTTAACGGGCAGCAGAGGACACACTTTGGAGGCAAGGGTGGGGGACAAGCTTCTGTATTTTTTACATTTATAAACAATAACACACACTGCGGTCCCTGACAAAAAGCCTGTTGAGATTAGATATGGTGGCCAAACAACATTAAGATAAACTGGAAAACACCTGTGCTGCTTTTACAGGAAGGAAATAGGGTTCCTTTGCAAATACGTCCCTCAATGTATTTGGGAACAGGTGGAATAGCCGTACAAGCGTGTTAAGGCAACACAAATTGATCAATTCCTTTTGAAAGCTGCCAAGACAAGCAAAACCTTTAACAAAATCATACACCATGGGCTATTTGCTCTGCAAATAAGCTAACCGAATTACCCATAGTTTATTCCTGAACAAATAACACTGTACCTTCTGGGTGTGTGTGATAAAACAGGTTTTGAAAATAGAAACCTGTCATCTGTGCCAGTTTCAAAGAATTCTTCACCAATAAAAATAAAATGGATGAGAAGTTCCAAAAAAATAACCTTGGTGTGATCACCAAAATCTAACATATTTTTCACTCATTTACTTTAGGCAAATGGACTGCATTCACTGAAAACTATGAAAAAAAAAAATATTGTTATAACTTCTTGGCTGAAGATTGATGCCATTGAAGAAAGACTTCAAATAGACAAAATAGAGGTTTCTGTAAGAACTAGGACTTTCTGGTTCTGACAGTGAAGCATTGACACCTTGCTGTCTAGGATGTATGGCAGCTGCAGCTCACAGATTCACTTGGCTGCCTACACGACTGGGAATAGCAGTATTTGAATTGAATGCACCACTTAAACAGATTTAATTAACATTTTATCGAGATTATTTGACAGGTAATAATATGCTAATACTACAGTGCAGCAAGCCAAAGTGTACAAACACTTATAAAGACATAAAAGCCAGGCTGTGTCGGTTAGACCGTTGACTTTTATGGCCCCTGTGCAGTGTGCAGTGTGCCTGTTATCGGCCGGTTGTTTCTGATGTGTCCCGCTAGAGCTAGCTGCACTGGCTAGCCTCCCAGCCATCGGAAACATCAATAACCCTGCCGTCACAAAGTTACCAAGCCGCGGCGGCTCTCTGCTGTATCGTATTTACCTGCAAGAGAAGCCACAGTGCCGGGTAAAGCGACAGTAAATTCGATATCAAATTGCTAAAAGGTCCATTGAATGCGTCTGGCTAGCTAGCTAGCGAAAACAGCTACTGTCTCCAGCTGTGTGTGTGACAGAGACAGCGAGCATGGAGAGGATGTCTGAATGATGAGAGCAGGACTTGCAGCGAGCCTCTGAAAGCTAGCGTGATGGAGTTCAAATGAAAAAAAGGTCCTGCATCCGTCAAGCACCTAAACAGTATGGCCAGTGTATAACAGTACGGTTACTCTATATATTTCGTTATGAGAGACAACTGACTGTTTGTTTCTTACGTGATTCGGTGTTGGGGACGGGTTTAATCCGACGGTGGAAAGAAAAGATGCTTTGCAGTCCGGGTCGGGATGTTCTGTGTGTGTGGCTGCCTGTCTGTGTCTCCCTGCGCCTGTCTGCTCTGTCTCCGTGCCGCCGGAGTGTCCCGGTGCTCTTGTACCACTCGCCCTCCAGTGGAGAATGAACGGCCCTGGTGCGCTTTGATTAGGAACCCCTTTTCAACTGCTGCAGCACGCCCCCCGCCAAACGTGTCTGCGCGTTAATGTGTGTGCGAATGTGCGCAAACGAGTGAATGAGTGTGGCTCTGGTTGACAGAGTGAGTCATCCAGCAGAACAAGTCCCGGCCAGCTCCTCCCTGCTTTTGCTATCCTAACAGCTGACTACTGTAGCCGCCATGCGCTGATAAAAAGACAAACACTGCTTCCCCCTCCTCCCTTTGTAGAGTCACAGTAATGCTCCTCTGTTTCTCATAGAGGCTAGCCGCTACTCTGTGTCTGACTGAGGCACAGTACTGACTTCATTGCACTTTATTCTATTTCTATCCATGGCATCACGTCGTGTAATATCAGACTTATTGTAGTGATGTTCCAGAAGAGCTTTCAATGAAATACAGCCATTCAGCCTCGAGTTACAGTAGGCTCTAAGGTTGAAGTTGTTTTTTCTATTTTGTATTTCTTTTACAAATATTCTGTGACCTATTTGACCCATTCTTATTTAAATATAACTTTTGCTTTGTGAGTCATTGTCAGGATGGACAGAGTAAATATTAAAAACTGCAGATTGGATGTGAATAAAGTGGACTTGCTAGCAATTTAGTCATGGAGAATAAAGTTATTAAATCTTTCTCTCACAAGTCACACATGCAGCAGAGACAGAGCTATCTTAACTTAAAGTCTCTTAGATAATAGACAGTCCCTGCAAGGTCAAATGCTGCATATTTGAAACTCAACACTCCTAATTAGTTAATAAGCAGTTGTTATGCCAACCCAAAATAACCCTGATGACCTCATCTGGGTTAATTTTTCTGACAAACAAACTACCTCTGGAGCCATAAAAGATCAATAAAAAATAATAAAATAATGTGCAAGCTCTTTCCTCTTTTGTGCTCATTAAGACTAAATTGTCTAGTAACAATTGGGACACTAGTCCTAGAAAGAAAGAACACTGTGCTTTTCCTCATCCAGCTACAATTCTAGGGTTTTCTGACATGGTTTAATGATAATGCTGTAATAACAATCAACATTTGACCCAGAATAGATTAGGTGAGGTTTAATGTTAGCATTACTTCTGGGTTATGTCTCGGGTTTAGGATTAGGACAGGATTAGGTTTACATTAGAATATTTAGGGCAAAGTGGAGAAGGAATGAAATGAATGAAAGTAGTCAGTGAAGATCCTTTCAGGAAGTACTACATCAAATCTGATAATATGTCTTTGTGCATGTACATGTCTGTCTGTGTGTGTATGTGTTTGCTTAATGTACCTTTCAGGCAGCACCCTGTGGTCCTCTCCTCTTCTGCTGTCCTGGTGTACCTCATTAAAGCGCAGTTCTTCTTCCTCCTCCTCCTCCTCCTCCTCCTCCTCCTCCTCCTCCTCCTCCTCTTCCCTGCAGCAGATGGACAGACGCGGGGTGATAATATTCCTTGGAGTTTGTTTATATAACCAGGAGAATCTTATTAAAAAGTCGCTCTCCTTCCGTCTTGAACTCCGGGTTAATTAGCTCACTTCCTAGTTGCGGTTATGCACGGAGGTCTCTGAGTGGTCACAGTGGTTGTTATGGGCGACCTGGCTTGTCTTATCTCCTGTTGCCTGTTGGGATTCAGCTGGGGAGCAGAGACTGAGAAAGTGTTTATGTTGTCTGGAAAATACAAACACACACCAGCAGCAGACGCATATACGTACATGTATTTTACACAATCTAAGGCACATAGAGGCAAGCTATGAGGACAGATTATGCTTCTACAAAGAAAAATACAATGTGATAAAAGAACACAACAAGAACATGTTGACTATTCACATGTTTAAAAATATGTCAAGGATTAAAAACCATTGATCGAAGCAAACTAATGGCAGCAGGCATACTGTGTGTGTGTGTGTGTGTGTGTGTGTGTGTGTGTGCGTGCGTGCGTGCGTGTGTGTGTGGGTGTGCGCACAACAGAGCCTGTCAGCTAACCAATCAGAGCACAGGCAGTATGAGAAAAATAAAGACCTTTTGAACATTAAAACATGAAAACATGTGAACCTGAAAATGGCCAATATAGCTCAAGCTCAAGTGGATTTTTTCTAAATGACTTTGACTTTTTACAGACAGGATGGATAACACAAACATGTCCACACACATGTACATGCATGTCAACACACTGTATTCTCACTTGTTTAGTTATAATAAAAAAGGTCTTGCATCGACAGACATTAGGGTTTATATGAGGGTGAAATAAACACTAACAATTAGTGACTAGTGAATTAGCCATTAAGGTGTTGTAATTCGTTTTACGGTTATTTCCAAGAAACTGTTACCAAGGAGATGATAGAAGTAGGTCGTCAAGCTTTCCCCACTTCCCCCTGCCTGAGTGTGACATAAATACCATACATATACCCTCGCCTACAGAACATACAGAACATACATGCCAATGGCTCCGCAGATACTGCCAAACACTCTGTGTTCTATGGATCTGGTGACCTGCTTTCTTGCATTACAGTTTCATCATTTTCAGTCTCTATGGTCCCCTTAATCTCCTTCTCCACCACCATTTAAGACTGGAGGTTAATATTGAAATCTCTCTCAAGTAAAATAATAAAGTATGACGAGAAATCGACAAAGTGAAAAAGTTAAAGGGAAACAAAATAAAAAGGGCAAAAGGCAATTAAAGGAGCATATTATGCTTTAGGTTTTTGTGCATGTAAATGGTCTGTACTTTACAAAGGCTAAAAATCCCTGTGGAGTTTCTCGCCAACACACTCCACCCCCCCCCCCCTGCCTCAAACACCTCCATTTGACCCCTTTGTTTACTTCTGTAACATAGTGACATCACTGTGTAACACGTGCGCTTCTATTGGCTAGTTCTCCAACACATTGTACCTGATAGGCTGGAGGGGGTGGGGACCTCTACTGACATTGTCAAAGTAGAGGCACAAAATACAAATATGATCCTGACACTGAGCTTAATAGGGCCCCTTTAAGAACTGAATGGATGAGATAATTGCCCTTCTGAGGATCTGTTTGATAATTGAATACAAGAAGGTAATGGAAAAGCTAAGAAAATAAAGACAATACAATGATGTATGAATGACAGTGACAACATATATCACATTAGGGAAAAAGATTTAGGGGTCAAGGACAAATCAAAAGACACAACTCCAGCAGAGTACAATAATAGCCACATTTATTTTAATTACAGGCAAATTCCCTTTACACTATATATTTTTTTTATCAACTTCATGATTTATCCTTAATGTCATACATACATTTACATTTCCAGAGTGCATACACGTAAGTTGATGGGGGGGGGGGCTGTTAAATAAAGTGGTTCAAGACTAGAAGGAAGTACGTCTCGCGTTTCTTATGAGACACATGTCAAATACTGCTCATCACAAGCATTACTCAGTAGTGGTACTGTACACAAAAGTGCACACGGTCTATTCAATATCAGACAGCTCCATATAATATCATATCATATAATACAATGGCAATTTAAACAATGTTGCATTTCACACATTCAACATCAAACAAGGCAAACCTATTCAAAGGCACAGGACTCTCACATCAATATCGTCTTTTTAGAAAGTAGTTTGTACTTACATGTCAGGTTATCCTTCACATTCAACTCTTTTTTTTTTCAGCTGAAATATGATTTGATATCAAATGACCCGTGAGTTAAATGGCACTTGACAGTAAGGAAGTCAATAAAAAACACTTCCTCATGGTTACTGAATGGGCACAGTTTGTTACATAAAGAGGAAATAGTCCAGTAACTCGTTAGATTAGTAAACACTGGTGTTTCACAGATATTAACTGAGCGTTTTGGAGTTTTTTCACATGTAACTGGACTATTTCCCCACTTCTAACTAGAGCTACCAATTGTGGGTTAACATTAAGCATAATGCCTGTGGGCAGCGTACTTCCTGTGGTCACGGGCATCTGCTCTTTGTGCGGGGGAACTGCACACACATTCCTCTGTAGGTACACAGAGAACCAGTACCAGGAACCAGGAGGGCCACTTCTATAAAACTACAGCAGCATCCTCTTCTCCGGTTTAATATCCTGGTTTGACTGTTTTAGGACAAAGCTAAAGAATACAATGCACAACCTGTTAACTTGAGCCATCTAACAAAAGGGTGTGTTGTTACTTATTTTAGTCCAGCTCATGCCACAGTGACGCATCAAGCCACAGTGCACCATTTTGCAGGTTTTAGTTTAAATGTTTTCCGAGAAAATTGATTTACATTTATTAAACATCTCTGCTACGAAGCTACTGTAACATTTACAGTTGTTCAATGACATGCAGATACTGTACAACACACTTTCTCTTCACTTCCTTTCTCTTCACAAACTTGTTAAAAAACTAGCCAAAGAAAAACAAGAATGACACTGCATTATATCACCATGCCAAATATCATACAAACCATAAAAGTGAGCATTTTAAAAAAGTGATGGGTTTTAAAACGAAATAGCAGCAACACATAGGCTAAGTTCTGTGTGAACAAAATGGAGAACCAGCAAGCCACCAGTGCCTCTGGGTTAAAGTAAAGGAGTTACAAAGTTACGTAGGGAGCCTTCAGTGCAAATAAGTAAGAGTGAATCTAAATCGTATAAAGATGGAAGCTTCAAAGGCTGACTATGCAGTGGTTTTATGTACAGTACAAGGTGACTCTATTTAAATGACATTTCCACTGTACTGTAAGTCAATTCAGAACCATGGCACAACACCTCACTAACCAACACTACTGTCAATATCATGATAATACAAAATAATAAAAAGAAACTACTCTCTCTGTGCAATAGTTCAAGTAAGTTATTTCCTGCAAATAGTTAGTGCTTTATTACACATCCTGTGGCCGTACCGAAAGAGACGACAACATAAAGGGGACATATAAATACACAAAAAGGGACTATTTACACAAAACATCTTCTTTCCGGACAAGACTGCATTACAGCAGAGAAGACCTCTACTCACCAATTCAGGCTCAGATTTGATCTAATCCTCCCATTGGTTAAAATTAGGACCAGTCTCATCCTAGATCTGTGGTCACAAACACATCCACCAATCAGTGTCCCAGTGTGAAGCAAAGCGCCGAGGTTGAATCTCTAAAGGGGCGTGTCGTAAACTCGTTCCGACGAGCATTCCTCCGTGTCGTCCTCTGACTGCGACGCCTTGTGGTTCAGCTTCTCTGTCGTTGAGGACGCAACAAGGTTTCCATGGACACTGTCGCCGTCGCTAAGCTTGGCCTTGCTGCTGTCCTGAACAAACTCTTGGATCTCCACAGGTAGCCTGCGGAACTTGTCCTGGTACTCCTGGTCCAGATCGCTCTGCAGCTGTGGAGGAAGAACAAACAAGAGATAAGATACAACTAGAAGATCAGAGCTGTCATTTGGAATGTGTTGTTATGGATATATTTATTTGAAGATGTTCACAAAGACAGAAAACAGAGCACATTCTGCCAATATTTTCACACAATTAACGTTTTAGAACATCAAATCCCTGCGGAGGCTTTGAAAAATGTATAAGTTATACAGTACTGCCAAAGTTCCCCAGGTCTGATTGTTCACGAAGCATGGTCACTTGACTTTTCCAGAGTACATAATGTTTATAGATTTGAACTGCTTCATTTATTTATTTGAATCAACAAGCCGTTCTCAGAAGAGAATAACGTGAACAATCCGCCATCGAAAACACTCAGTAACAACCACATGAAATGGACTTGTTGAGTCCAGGAACATCGTGAACAAAGTACACTTTAAATAACACATCATATGTTCTATCTATCTATTAGAAGTATTGTAATACCCTGCTTTTCTTGACACTTTTTAACAATTTGTGCATTATCCTAATGTATCCTTGGAAATAGCTTTAAGCATTGCTTCATCCTGCTATCAGTTATGTTTCATACAGTGTTTACTTTCATTTAAGTTATTTTCGGTTTCTACCCACTCCTGAGGGAAATATCTGATTCTTTACCTGCACCTCTTAAGCCCTGAACCTGTTTTTCAGGTCTCAGGCTCGGAAATGACATTCCCAGAACAAATGACCATATCTTCCCTTCTAAAAGGGTTAAATTAATAATCTTTATTCTCAAAGTAATGATAAACCTGTGAGTTGGATGTAGAAAAGTCAGAATCAATATAGACGTTTTTTATTTTAAAGAAAATTCAGATTTTACATAGTAAAAAACTGTAAATTATAGTGTCCGTCCAAAAATTCTTTTTTACTTATAGTGAAAACTACCCTTGGATGATGGGTTAGTAGACTACAAGCTTTAGGAATCCAAAGTACAACATATAATAAGTACCCTGCATCAAGATTGATGCAAAACAAGTGAAATATGACCTTTTTAGAGAGATTTAGCCAAAAACCCCCACTTCTGGGGTCATTTGACCTATCTCTGGCCCCCCTTGCTCAATTTTGATGAATGAAATCTCTTTATAACCGCTAGAGCCAATGGAATCGAGGGGAAGTTATATACACACCAAAACGTTAACAAATAAGGAGTGAGAGTGACGCGTTACCAAAACCGGAAGCTGCATACACTCTGGTGGCTACCATTAGCAGCTAACTTTTCCGCTCCGATTTTTACATAAAAAATTGAATTATGGATTATAAATAATTTTTTCAAAGGTACAGGTACATTATCAACCTATGGATCAACAGTTGTAGCATTTTTCTTTTTCGTTTTAATGCCATTGAACACGTATTTTTACCTAATTGACAGCTACGGTGAGACGATCTGCCGTAAATGCTCCGTAAAGGTACGTGTTGTGATGTCTGTGTTTGCTTCCCCTGTCGCAAGTTCGGATCGCTCAGTGATGATACTATACCTAAATAACCTGTGGAGTCTCAGCTTTAATCGGCTATATAGTATGTGCAGCTACGATAAGTAATAAGGGTATCTTTATCTTGAATTGTGTGCCGCAGTGCGTTAGAATCTTTTCGCTCAGGGGTCATTTAGACGCTTCTTATGAGACTTGTGTTTTGTTTTGGTAAAAAATGGTTCATATCTTCAGTTAGCTGAGATTCTTCCCGTTAATCTGGTGCTACACATTAATAGTTTCATAAATGTTAAGAAGCCCTGAGACATTATCTCGAAAAAAAAACGGTGGGAGGGGTCCAATGGGGGGACCGCCGTGCTTAAGAGGTTAAAATGGAGGTTAATTGTTTCTCTGTCAGTGGGATAATGGAAAATGTACTGGACGGACTTTAATGATAACTGGTGGAAGGATCTAGTATGGACCAAGGAAGAACCAATACATTTTGGAGCGATTCCATATAACCAGGTGGATAGGTGAATTATGATTTTAAAATATTGCATTCGTGCTACTTTTGTGTGTCAGAAAAGTCTGAAAAATGTGTTCCGAACTTGGAAATTCCTTGAAAATGTCGGAGAAACTACTCGGGACATTGGACTATCCCAGGAGCATGTGAATGCACCATTGGCCTTTGAGGAATTGTACGCTTTTCTGGTACCATTCTAGTTTTGCAAGTGCTAGGGCAGAGTAAAGCCTGTCATATTTTCCTATGACTGTTTTACAATGATTTGGAATATTTATTTTTGGATAACTAACATCTGAGACTACAAAGAAACTGTAGATAAAAACCGACAGGTACCACGACCCCCCTCCCATCACGTATAACTAGAAAAGAGAAGCTATTTTTCTCCCAGGCATAGAGGCCCCAAATGATTACAGATGACAAGATTGTATTCATTTCATTGTGAGCCAATAATTGCTGTAATGCTGATTTCTCAGTTTAACTACCCGGCTGGCTCCCATGGGAGAGCAGTAATTAAAAGAAAAGCCGGTAAGATGAATGGTGTCAGAGTCTCGGAGCTCAATACAGTCAGCGTTATGAGAGATCGAAAATACCTGCGAGTTCTGATAGGATTTATCTTGGATCCATTTTATGTCTGAGGGGTCTTTGTTCAACGAATAGATTTCAGACTCACACCAAACTTCAAACAAAAGTAAACACGTAACAATCTTAATAGAAAATGCATCACTGACTTACAGAGGAAAAAGCCAAGGCTGCATCTATTGATGTAAATCAGAGTTTGAGACATATACGCATTTCTGCAACAACTTCAGATAGAGAAAGCTGAATTATTTTTGTGGTGAAGGTCAACGAGCGCCATCCTGCTCTCTATACTCTCTAATTTTCTGCCCTCTCCACTCCAGATTTTGAGATGGTACATCCTTTTCATTTACGAGTACTGCAGAGCAAGATGAGAGAACCTGATTGGTACAAAGGTCTTGCCTTCACAACACTTTGATGCATTGCTAGGATGGGATTAATATTACATGCTGAGGGTTATTATTATATATGCATGTATGACTATGACTTCTACCACAAATTAAAACCGAACAAAAGACAAAGCTATGTTTTTGATAATGTTGAAATGAGCAGTTGGGCATATCTCGTTAAATAAATAATACATGTAATGAAAAAAAAACACAACAAAGATATTGGGAAGGAGTTGTTATCGTATCATACTTAGCCTCTAGTAATATGCTTGAAAAATAACCGGTATACCGTCCTGTAATACCTCAGCTTTACAGAGTGTTTCCAAGTTTTCTTCTTTTAATAAATGTTCCCCTTGCAGAGAGCGTATCTCAATCCAATTTTACACATATAACATTTGATTGAAACCTTGAAAGTGAAATGTAAAGCTGGCAGAGTAGGACAAATAGTGATGAGGCTTAATATTTAAAAGAAAAGTTTAAAAGTTATAAACAAAAAAGCCCTCAATGTCCTGAAAGAGCTGAATAATTGAATAGTTGGATGGTTTCTATAGCTGAAAGTAGGCTGAAGGAGTTAGATGTACGGAGTAGTATGAGTACAAGTAGTAGTAGTAGTAGCAGTAGTAGTAGCAGTAGAAGCAGTAGTAGTAGTAGTAGCAGTAGAAGCAGTAGTAGCAGTAATTGTAAAATATATTACAACTACTATTACTAAAACAAATACTGCAAATGAAAAAAATTACTACTGAAACATAGAACTGTAATTTAAAGTTACTGAAATAAATACCTGTACAGAAACCAATACCAATAGCTGTATTTTATGTTTTTCTTACGCAATTACTTAAAGGTGGGGTAGGTAAGTTTGAGAAACCGGCTCGAGATACACTTTTTGTTATATTCCATGGAATGCTTTGACAAAGAATCCATAAAAAAACGTCATCTGTGGAAGCCGTAGTACTGTAAAAAGTACGACCAATCATTTTAGCCGGCCCGGCTAAAATAACTGGATGGCCTACCTGCCTGTCAGCCTTCCATCTGTGCACAAACTTATCTCGTGCCCTCATTGGTCATGTGCGTGTTCGTGTGTGTTGGAGGAGGGGCTCTGTAAGGAAGTAGCAGATTTCTTCCGGCTGTGTATTTTTTTAATTCTAGCGATCTCGAGCTGGTTTCTCCAAAATTACCTACCCCACCTTTAAAACTTTCTTTGTCTTTTTCTTCTGCTTAGAATAAAGAAACAGGATAACAAACTGGGAATGCTGCTGAACAGGATTCACACTAAAAAAGCCAAACTGAGTGATGGCCAGATAACATGGCCAGCTGCTGGAGCTGATGTCGAGAGTCTGTGTGTGAAATGAAGGAGCTCTTGACTTGTGTCTCTCTGATGTTTTGAGTGGACCAGCAGAGCCCCCACCCAGCACAGCGTCTTAAGGTCACCTTCCCTGGAACCTGCCTCTCTCTGTGGGTCTCACAGAGCGGACATCCCATCACTACCAGATGGTGAAGATGCTCAGGAGCTCGGCTCCATCTCCCTGCTCTGCACTGCGCATGACCTACTTAGGGGGGGGGGCGTCTGCTCACCGTGTGCAGCGTACATGTGTGTGTGCAGCGTACGTGTGTGTGTGCAGCGTACATGTGCGTGTGCAGCTTGCCTTTACCCTGCCTGCTGAGGCCCTAACACCCTCTGATTAAAGCTGTCATCTTTCTCCCATCTGATGACACCCGGGCACATGTGAAGGAGGTGGGAGCAGAGATGCAGTTCTCTGACAGACGTGTGCGTGTGTCAATCTGCGGGCATGTCTGTGCGTGTTGTGCGTGTGATCAACACTGACAGACGTGTGCGTGTGTCAATCTGCGGGCGTGTCTATCTGCGGGCATGTCTGTGCGTGTTGTGCGTGTGATCAACACTGACAGACGTGTGCGTGTGTCAATCTGCGGGCGTGTCTATCTGCGGGCATGTCTGTGCGTGTTGTGCGTGTGATCAACACTGACAGACGTGTGCGTGTGTCAATCTGCGGGCATGTCTGTGCGTGTTGTGCGCGTGATCAACAGGTCAGAGGCGAACACCAACGGCCGTCTGTTAGAGTCGGGGGGGCTGAATGATGAAGGGACAGCTTGAAAAAGTGATACAAACATGGAGGATTATAGAACAGATAGATAGAGCCACAATCTTTCAAGAGCTTCCCCCAATCTATGGCTTTTTGATCGGTAAATACCATCTGAACTCTTATGAGTTTGGCAGCAAGAAGATGATTAATTATGAAAGGTGTCCACAGGGGAATTTTTAGATGTGAGGGGTTGAGCCGCTTTCCATTATTAGACATTTGATTGGCGTGCAATGAGGCACTTCCTGCTGGAGGATTTCAAAAGAAAACTTTTGAGATTATATAATGAAAATAAACCATGCAGTTTTTGAGTTTTTGGTAATTGTTTTTGGGGAGATTCGAGACGTGGCGGGTTACACTGGACATCCCTACTTGGCATCAAGTAGCCTAGACTTATTGAGGAGTGGCCAAAGTGACACCTCGTCTCTTTAAACGCAGCGTGGTGCTACCAGAAGTTGCCTACATATGCAAAGACTGGGAGGGTGGAAATGAATGATCCTGTGGACACATACCATTACTTCTGATGTTTGATTTCTAGTGTGGGAGATCAAAACGTCTGTACAAGCTGTAAAGAGGTCAACTGTGAGGCTTTAAAACTCAACTGGTTGAAAATAAATTGTCGTTTTGAAACTGGAAGACACCTAAGGCAAACAAAGTGTGTGAGTGTGTGTGTGTGTGTGTGTGTGAGTGTGTGTGTGTGTGTGTGTGTGTGTGTGTGTGGTCCAGTTTCAGTTTGGACACCAACCAGCAGCAGTTATCCAGCCAGCTTTTCAATCTGTCCCTTATATCTGAAGACCTGTCATCTGCACACACACACACACACACACACACACACACACACACACACACACACACACACACACACACACACCACACACACACACACACACACACACACACACACACACACACACACACACACACACACACACACACACACACACACACACACACACACACACACACACACACAAACACACCACACACACACACACACACACACACACACACCACACACACACACACACACACACACACACACACACACACACACACACACACACACACACACACACACACACACACACACACACACTTCTGCCTTTCTTAAAATACAGCACTCAGTGACCTTCTTCACCAGCTGTCCTCGTTTTGAGAAGCTATCAAGGGAAGCAGAGGAGGCCTCCAAAGAGCCAAATTAATTCTTTGCTTTGAGCCGTGACATAACTCCGGCTGCAGCGCCACAAAAAAAGCCTTGGACCGGCAACAAACCGCACAGTCTGAACCGCATTCAGTATGCAGCTATGTAAACTCTGCCTTTTCGTACAGCCACAATAAGGAGGTCTGAGGTCAATATTTCTGCTTCCCTATCTTGCCTTTGAAAGAGAGGTTAGCTATCTGCTGCTCCTATTCCTGACCTTGAGATACGCTGCATATCCAAACACAGCCCAATTAGGATGTACCCAAGATACCCATGTTCAACCATGAGACAGGGTCAACACCCTGTCAGCACCAAAGGTTTTTGAAGAAGAAGGAGTACGTTGTGTGTGTGTGTGTGTATGTGTGTGTGTGTAAGAGTGAGGGAGAGCAGGAAAGAAAAAAACACCATTCCTTTCAGTTCGTCTGCACTGGTCATAACTATGACTATAAACTGCGGTAACTCAATGCCAGAGAAAAAAGGACACAGGTAATGAAAGAAAGAGACAGGAGCACTGTAGGCTGCATTTGATCCACTATCTGTGTGTCAGGGCCCTTTCACGACTCAAATAAATAATGTTTTTTGCTTTGCAGGAGTACTTCTTAGATTCCACCTTCAGCTCCAGGAATTGTAAAACATTCCTGCATAGCTCCCTTTGGTGTGTACAGTAATGAGTGTTTCCCCTAAAAGGATTGGTTCAAAAGGAAAGGCCAGCTGTGAAATGAGTTGATATCTTTGAATCAGATGTGGATGCTTACTAAAAGATGCTGCATTTGTACAGTAAATCCTTGTAAAATGAAATGACATTTATGTAATTATTAGAGTTTAGTACAAATCCATAGTTTCTCAGGTCACGACAAGTCTCTAGGGGAACGCCAATGAAGAACTGACAACCTTCTTCAACAGTAAAACAGTCCTTGAACCTCACTGATCATACAATTAAAACCATCAAACCAGTCTTGGTTAGTATTTCCACTGTTCCAAAAGACATATTGAATCCTTAAATAACATAATTAAATGTGAAAAAATGCAACACACGGTTTCACGCTTGCAAGATGTGATGTGTTTGTAACCAACGTTACCTAGCTAACTAGCATTCATTATTTCTTTGACAAACAACAGCATTATTGATCCATCCAGAGAGAAAGTACAAATAACTGTAGCTCTATGGAGGTCCTGTTAGTCTTCATTGTGTTGCCCTCAAGGTCTCCATGCCGATCGAGAGCTTTGGAGAACGGCTTAACAACAACAACAACAACAACAAAAATGTTAGGCTTCTGTTTCAAAATCACAAGTTATGAGAAGGTAATGATTGCGTGTCGAAATCTGTTTGATAGTGATATCCTCGGCTCTGTTTCAGTACTACGGACAGCGCCGCTCCTACACTAGACAAACAGCCCTGACCATTACTCTGAAACAGCTAAGCGATAATAACATGTATCTCCGGCCATCATTTTCAGGTTTTTGATATTAATACCCATGAGGAGGATGAATCAGCAAAATAAATGTTGATTTCCACTAACTTATAATGCCTAAATATCATCTTAAAGCTAGAATATGATCACCAGCCTTGTCTGCCATTTGGTGTCTGGAAAGAAGCTTTTTTACTTAAAAATAACTGTACATTTCCGGGACAATGAAAGACACTACGTAGAACTGAGGAGAACTGTGGTTGGATTATAATTATCGCTGGGTTCATGATAACGAGCAACCCTTTCAGATTGATTTGGTCCATTGTCAATTGATTGATTAGTGCAGCTTTAAACCCCCATGCGTACTCATAATGAGGATGTCAACGTTTCTTTTCACTTTCATTTCCGTGAAAATATGGACAATCACATCCTTTAAGCTGTAAGCAGTGCAGCTTTTTGCTTCTATAATGAATTAGTGGCACAACATGTCACATCTCATTTAGAGAGCAGGCTGTAAGACTACTTTAACAGTCTTATTTACTAATGCCAATATGCTTATCCTACAAACACAATAGGCTTTTTTTCTAGTACTACATTTCCTCACACAAAATCGCCAGCCACCATACTTTACTTTCCACCTCAAAACATCTTCCAATTCCTCCATCCTCTCCCTCACAGGACCAAAAGTCTTCCAGCGGTTCTCACCTCGCTCCTGCAGGAACCACACTTTCCATGAGCATGAGTTCAGGAGTGAATTTTCCTTAGACAGAGCACAACCCTGGAGAGCTTCATTAGCACAAGTGGGCATACATAATGAACCCTCGTGCACTGATCTAAAATAGCAGCTAGCATAATAGAGCAGAAGAGTAACCAAGCGTGCAGCATGTACATTCACAATGGATTTGACTTCTACCTCTAGTTTGCACTCAGTGTTCCCTGTGGGGATCTTGTGTGTGTGTGTGTGTGTGTGTGTGTGTGTGTGTGTGTGTGTGTGTGTGTGTGTGTGTGTGTGTGTGTGTGTGTGTGTGTGGTCACAAGTGCATTATTGATGTAAACCCCGTAGGCAGGGATGATACAGATCAAAGCTTGTGATGAGGGAACATAGTAGCCACCCCTACATCACCCATAGAGAGGCAGAGAGAGCGTGGCCACATATTTGTCTCCCTTCCTCCTCAAATCCAGCCTTCCCTGTCTCCTCCAACCTGTTTGCTGCCCCCCCCCCGTTCTTCATCCCTCCCCCCATTTTGCTGCTTTCTCCCACCTCCGTTAACCATCCCTGGGATATTGCGTCATGAGCACTCAGTTCCAAATTAACAGATTGCAGAGAGTCATGAAGGCTAGCAGAGGATATGAGCGGCGAGGAAAGGGGGGGGGGGGGGGGGGGGGCTAGAGAGAGCGGGGGACCCGAGTTTCCATGACGACCGCACAGGATTCCTGCGTGTCGAAATGGATGTGTGTGTCTGTGTGTTGGTTCAAGGCTTGCACGGTGGGGAGATACCGTCCGAGATTCTTTTTTTTTTTTTCTCTTTCCTCTAAGTAAGAAAGAATGAGCATGCCTCCCACATAATACAGTGCATTCACACACCATTCACACACACACCAACGCACACTGTGGGGAAACATATGGCGTTATCACCATGTCATACTCTCTTTCACAGCCAGATAAGGTGTTTGTGAGGGGATGGCAAGTACAGAGGAATTACAACATGGCCTGGTGAGCCTTCGGTGTGGAGGCTGAGAGGGAATGCTTGTTACTAGACATCTGTACTATCTGTCCTTTTTTGGTGCAAAGAGAGGGGAATCGGAGCACATTTTAGATGGTGGAAGGGGCCATATTATGCTCAGGTGTGCTGGAACAGCAGCGGTCATCCTGCTGGGCCGGCTGACTCCCGCTGAGCGTTCCGATTGGATTATTAGCAGGACAGTGACACCTCCGTGATCATGGCGATTGACGAAGGACCTCGCCACGTCTCTTTTTCTCTATCTACTTTCCTATTCAATATGTGATCCTCAAACTTTCTAAACATTCTAAATCTTACTAACTAAAGTGGAACATTTGTAAGAATGCTCGGGTCTTTTAAGTAACAGCTACAATTGTATGGAGATAATATCTAACAAGGATTGTCAAAACTATGGAAGATTATAAGGGTCAGGCGAATCAGAGTATGAGCAGAACTTTTTGATTTTAATCTACATTTCGAGAATAACTTAAAAATGTAGAGAATAAGGTCAAATTTTCTGATAATGCCTATCATGTCATTTATCCTCAATATTTTGACTTTATTCTTAATTCATATTATTTCTAACTCTTTTTCATCAATAAAAACACAACAATATCCTCCTGATTTATATTTTCTTTTTATGTTAAATGTTAAATTTTGTTCTCATCATTTGTAATTTATTCTTGACATTTCAGAATAATTCAACAATATAACGTAATTCTAGAAATACAGAACAAAAAAACCTTCAGCCTCTGATTTATATTTTTCTATCATGTGTGGCTCGCACAAAGAAAGTTCACCTTTATTCTCGAGAAGAACAAAACATCTTTCTCAAATGTTTTCTCCTTATGATCGTCTCGAATTTTCTAAACCGCAGTTAGTATCCTACTTTAATAACGGAGATATTGTACAACAGCTAATTTACAGTTTGGTATATCACATTCATTTGTCCACACACACCCACTAGCGTTACAGCGAGCCGCTGGGCTCTCAGGGTCTCCACCAAGGATCGTTATAGCTGTCCATTAGTGGCTGCTGAGCCCAATGGAGAAAGTGGGTCAGAACTGTGTGAGAGAGAAAGTATGTTGTATCTTCCTCCCTCTGATCATGAAGACTAACACACACACGCCATGACACACAACATAAGTATTTTTATATTTGCCTTGTCCTGGTTTTGAATACCCATCAGCAACCAGAGGAGCTTTCTACATCCTGTTTTCCAGTCCATCACGATTTCAATGTTTTGTATCCATCTGCTGTTGTTTAACCCATTGTTGGAGAAATACTGTTGTGTCCCCTTTATGGGTTGCACTGATACTATGTGTGACTCTGCACTGTGTATGACCTTGCAGCTGCCTCTTCTTGTGATAGGAGGAGGCAGGGCATTTCAGGTTGTTGATATTCATGAGAAGACACATACTTGTTGTGTCCTAAATATCTAATTTCTATGGAGGCGTGAAGGAAGTACGTGACTCTTTCCAGAAGACGTCGCAGATGACCCCGACACCTTTCCGACACCCGCGGATGATATTAGTGCCACCTCGATTTACGACTTTGTTGTTATCTCCGTGTTTTGGACTATATAAGCCTGTTGTTTTTTGCTGTGAGCAACATATCCTTTGTATGTGATTTAACTCTGCTCCTTCTTGCAAGAATAAATTAGTACCTGATTATTGATTCTCAACCTGGTGTCGAGTGATATTTTCCTAACATGATTGGTCCTTCGAGCCGGATCCAAGACCTCCTTTTTTCTCCGGACAAACGAGCCTGACACTGTGCACAGGGAGTCGAGGACTCTTAAAAAAAAAAGACCCCTACCTTGTTTAATTTACAAAGAAACAATTTGGTAAATAGGGGGGCCAGGTTTCGCTGGAGAGGAGAGGAGTGACGGATCCTTGAACTACCGACACAGGAGAGAACGTCAATACAGGAATCGTTTTTGGTTTCAACCCCCTGGTTCACGGAAGGATACCAAAAAAGTCCTAGAAAGACAGGTAAACTTAGCTAAAGTACTTTTAAAATAAATAGTTTGTGGGTAGACTATAGGGCCATTTTTATTAGTTTTGGTAAAAACTATTGGAGTTTTATAGTTCGTGGGTAGACTATAGGGCAATTGTTTCTTAGTTTTGGTAAAAACTATTGGAGTTTTATAGTTCGTGGGTAGACTATAGGGCAATTTTTTATTAGTTTTGGTAAAACTATTGGAGTTTTATAGTTCGTGGGTAGACTATAGGGCAATTCTTTCTTAGTTTTGGTAAAACTATTGGAGTTTTATAGTTCGTGGGTAGACTATAGGGCAATTCTTTCTTAGTTTTGGTAAAACTATTGGAGTTTTATAGTTCGTGGGTAGACTATAGGGCAATTGTTTCTTAGTTTTGGTAAAACTATTGGAGTTTTATAGTTCGTGGGTAGACTATAGGGCAATTCTTTCTTAGTTTTGGTAAAACTATTGGAGTTTTATAGTTCGTGGGTAGACTATAGGGCAATTGTTTCTTAGTTTTGGTAAAACTATTGGAGTTTTATAGTTTATGCGTAGACTATAGGGCAATTTTTTATTAGTTTTGGTAAAACTATTGGAGTTTTATAGTTCGTGGGTAGACTATAGGGCAATTCTTTCTTAGTTTTGGTAAAACTATTGGAGTTTTATAGTTCGTGGGTGGACTATAGGGCAATTGTTTCTTAGTTTTGGTAAAACTATTGGAGTTTTATAGTTTATGCGTAGACTATAGGGCAATTTTTTATTAGTTTTGGTAAAACTATTGGAGTTTTATAGTTCGTGGGTAGACTATAGGGCAATTCTTTCTTAGTTTTGGTAAAACTATTGGAGTTTTATAGTTCGTGGGTAGACTATAGGGCAATTCTTTCTTAGTTTTGGTAAAACTATTGGAGTTTTATAGTTCGTGGGTAGACTATAGGGCAATTTTTTATTAGTTTTGGTAAAACTATTGGAGTTTTATAGTTCGTGGGTAGACTATAGGGCAATTGTTTCTTAGTTTTGGTAAAACTATTGGAGTTTTATAGTTCGTGGGTAGACTATAGGGCAATTTTTTATTAGTTTTGGTAAAACTATTGGAGTTTTATAGTTCGTGGGTAGACTATAGGGCAATTCTTTCTTAGTTTTGGTAAAACTATTGGAGTTTTATAGTTCGTGGGTAGACTATAGGGCAATTCTTTCTTAGTTTTGGTAAAACTATTGGAGTTTTATAGTTCGTGGGTAGACTATAGGGCAATTGTTTCTTAGTTTTGGTAAAACTATTGGAGTTTTATAGTTCGTGGGTAGACTATAGGGCAATTCTTTCTTAGTTTTGGTAAAACTATTGGAGTTTTATAGTTTATGCGTAGACTATAGGGCAATTCTTTCTTAGTTTTGGTAAAACTATTGGAGTTTTATAGTTCGTGGGTAGACTATAGGGCAATTGTTTCTTAGTTTTGGTAAAACTATTGGAGTTTTATAGTTTATGCGTAGACTATAGGGCAATTTTTTATTAGTTTTGGTAAAACTATTGGAGTTTTATAGTTCGTGGGTAGACTATAGGGCAATTCTTTCTTAGTTTTGGTAAAACTATTGGAGTTTTATAGTTCGTGGGTAGACTATAGGGCAATTGTTTCTTAGTTTTGGTAAAACTATTGGAGTTTTATAGTTTATGCGTAGACTATAGGGCAATTCTTTCTTAGTTTTGGTAAAACTATTGGAGTTTTATAGTTCGTGGGTAGACTATAGGGCAATTCTTTCTTAGTTTTGGTAAAACTATTGGAGTTTTATAGTTCGTGGGTAGACTATAGGGCAATTTTTTATTAGTTTTGGTAAAACTATTGGAGTTTTATAGTTCGTGGGTAGACTATAGGGCAATTTTTTATTAGTTTTGGTAAAACTATTGGAGTTTTATAGTTCGTGGGTGGACTATAGGGCAATTGTTTCTTAGTTTTGGTAAAACTATTGGAGTTTTATAGTTTATGCGTAGACTATAGGGCAATTTTTTATTAGTTTTGGTAAAACTATTGGAGTTTTATAGTTCGTGGGTAGACTATAGGGCAATTCTTTCTTAGTTTTGGTAAAACTATTGGAGTTTTATAGTTCGTGGGTAGACTATAGGGCAATTCTTTCTTAGTTTTGGTAAAACTATTGGAGTTTTATAGTTCGTGGGTAGACTATAGGGCAATTTTTTATTAGTTTTGGTAAAACTATTGGAGTTTTATAGTTCGTGGGTAGACTATAGGGCAATTCTTTCTTAGTTTTGGTAAAACTATTGGAGTTTTATAATTCGTGGGTAGACTATAGGGCAATTCTTTCTTAGTTTTGGTAAAACTATTGGAGTTTTATAGTTTATGCGTAGACTATAGGGCAATTCTTTCTTAGTTTTGGTAAAACTATTGGAGTTTTATAGTTCGTGGGTAGACTATAGGGCAATTCTTTCTTAGTTTTGGTAAAACTATTGGAGTTTTATAGTTCGTGGGTAGACTATAGGGCAATTGTTTCTTAGTTTTGGTAAAACTATTGGAGTTTTATAGTTTATGCGTAGACTATAGGGCAATTTTTTATTAGTTTTGGTAAAACTATTGGAGTTTTATAGTTCGTGGGTAGACTATAGGGCAATTGTTTCTTAGTTTTGGTAAAACTATTGGAGTTTTATAGTTCGTGGGTAGACTATAGGGCAATTCTTTCTTAGTTTTGGTAAAACTATTGGAGTTTTATAGTTCGTGGGTGGACTATAGGGCAATTGTTTCTTAGTTTTGGTAAAACTATTGGAGTTTTATAGTTTATGCGTAGACTATAGGGCAATTTTTTATTAGTTTTGGTAAAACTATTGGAGTTTTATAGTTCGTGGGTAGACTATAGGGCAATTCTTTCTTAGTTTTGGTAAAACTATTGGAGTTTTATAGTTCGTGGGTGGACTATAGGGCAATTGTTTCTTAGTTTTGGTAAAACTATTGGAGTTTTATAGTTCGTGGGTAGACTATAGGGCAATTCTTTCTTAGTTTTGGTAAAACTATTGGAGTTTTATAGTTCGTGGGTAGACTATAGGGCAATTCTTTCTTAGTTTTGGTAAAACTATTGGAGTTTTATAGTTCGTGGGTGGACTATAGGGCAATTGTTTCTTAGTTTTGGTAAAACTATTGGAGTTTTATAGTTTATGCGTAGACTATAGGGCAATTTTTTATTAGTTTTGGTAAAACTATTGGAGTTTTATAGTTCGTGGGTGGACTATAGGGCAACATTTTTCTTAGTTTTGGTAAAACTATAGAAGTCTTATCCTGGGTTCATGCTGCAGCAAGACCCGTGAGAAGAAGATAGAAACAGAAATAGTCATCTTATCAGGAGATGCTAAATGGATGCAGGTGAAGCATAGAACGAGTGTGAAGAGATTAAAAAAGTGGCAAAAATAAATACGACTTCCAAGCGAGGTTAGTGGTAGAGGAATGCCAACAATTGATTGACAGCGAGAACAAATGTAACGGGAATGGGAAAAGGGAGGAAGAAGAGGATTTATTAGGGGCTATGATGTGGTTAGCCGAAGCAAGGAATAGAAGGGAAGGACATGGACAAAATGACTAATATGGGGTTTTCCTGTGAGATTATTCAACAACACTTTGCCTCAAATATAATTTTGGGTGAATGCTGAATGGACTCCATTCACCATAGAGAATTAATTACGAAAGACGAGAGCTTTTACAATGGTTTATATTCATTACACAGAAAAAGATGGTATCAGAGCTGCCATGCAAGGCCAATGACCCGGGTTCAATGTTTTGCTCAAGGACATTTCCAAAGGCTATTAGATCTTTATTGGATACAATAACATGTCACAAGAGCGTCTGATTATCAAATGATAATGTTGTTTTGTCATATTAGTTAAAAAAGCACATCCTCCCACACAATGCATCCTTAACTTTGGTTAGTGTTGCAGCACTGTGTGTAATTATATATTTTTTACAAACATAACCCTGGGCTCTTTCTGCTAACTTCCTCCAGAGATGTGTCCTCTGACATCCCTTTGCATATTTTGCATATTAATGAGTGTCGCTGCAGGAGACGGTTGATTACTATGTAATAGCCTTTCCTCGGGAGGGAATTCAATCTGCCAATGTCCGGATGTCGATTAAGGGGAGTGATTGCGACAGCGGGAGAGGTGATGGATAATCAGTTACATTTTTGTGGGAAGCTACGGTTGCTAACATCCATTTTTTTCCATGCTGCACTTTAAGAGTGGGCGTTTATGGGTTTGTTTCCAACAGAACATTTCTGATTTATGCAAGTCTTTCTAAAAAACATGACCTCATTTATGGTAAATGTGCACTATGCTCTTCATTTGACAACAAGATTAAAAACATGACAGGAGGATGACACCGGAGTGTCATTGGCAAGCAGAGAGCAATATGTTTAGTACCACATAAGTCTAAATCATTTAGATATAGGAGGTACTATTACCACGTGATATGAGTTCTGATCATGAAAAATGAACAAAATAGTTAGTAAAATGGTTTTGGTAACAAGTGAGACTATGCCTCCTATGCTTCCTTGTCTGGAGATCCTTGCGCAACATTGCATGTTTTAGTAGTCCAGATCATCCGAAAGTCATACACATAGTTTAATACCAGATTACATTTATATTAAAGGGTTTTGTAAATATTATTATGATACATTTCTATTGCCTTTTTTCTCTTCTTAAATACTTTTCCTTGTTTATTTTGCAAATGGAGCAGTTGGGATGCGAGAAACATTTCATACTTTTAATAAAGTATCCCATTGTTCTGCACCGTATCATATCCTAGTAGTAACTGAGACATTTATGCTTTTAATAGAACATGCTATCAAGTTGATTTGATGTACCTTATTGGTAACCCAAAATGGTGATGTTCTTTCCCTCCGGTTGGTTTCTAGGATCTTCCTCAAGGACACATCGGGATCAAATAGGGGAACTCCGACTGGGTGAGATCTCACTACACACAGGCCAATCTGCTCTCCCTGTTATATTATTCTGCTGCCATGCTATGCAGATAACACCTCCATTTACAGCAATACAGCCGCGCTGTATTTGTCATTCTTGCAGAAGAGTACATTACATATTTGTAATTATTCATACTGTATTCTGCATTGTAGTAATGCTTGCCAGGTCTCAGCCATTACAGAGATGCAATGCGCAGAAGCCCATTTCTGCTAGTAAGATACATGTGATTAATAATTAATTAAAGAAAGTTTATCATTATTTTGAGATATTTTGTCATTGTTTCCATCACATTGGCGGACATGGGCTTCCATAGACAGCAGTGAGTGGCTCAGGTGTGTAAAGCTTGCATATTAATACTGCCACACTAGTGCTATATTAATGATGAACACTGGGATGCAAAGATATTCTTACCATGCTCTCCAGCTGCACAATCGTCCTACAATGACAGTCACAATGACAATGTTGGGAACTGTGCTACTAAAATAGGAAAAGCACTCATGCTCCTGAATGCATCCACTTCACAGTAAACCCACTTATGTATATGCAGTATAGCAGAGTTGCATTAGTGGAATTACATCCTGACTATTCTACAAGGCCAGTATTTAATTATATACAGCCAAATAACTCTAATACTGTATGCAACCACAAGGAGTAGGGCATGTATTGGTATTCAAAAACAGTCTGATAACAGCATTAATATTGAAAAACACAACTATTTGCTTTGCATTTGAAGGTCATCCAAAAAGTGCTAGAGCCATATCTCAGTAAACCTGGGCCACATCGCCCCCTAGTGGTGTTTACATGAACAACTACAGGACAATTCAGTCACATTAAACCAAAATTATGTTTCCTGTAACTGCTTATGAAAAAATCTATATAAAGGTCAACACTCTAATGAGCTTAAATACTAACCTAAGTGTAAAATCCATAAATTCAGTCTAAGTAGCCAGACCAACAAACCAAATAAAGGTCTTATGATATGCATTTAAATTCTTTAAAAATGCAAGACGTTTGTTGCTGGTCACCATGTGTCGCCACAGCAGTGCATACTAAGGGGAACAGTCTTATTTATAATTGTTTTTACACATGCAAAGAATTAAAGACATGCTGAGCCGAGCACCCTGACAGTGAACCTGCCATGCAACAGCCCAGGAACTTAAAAAGAGCGCTATGGTGAGAATGTGATGGATTTCATGAAAAACATCAGAGTGTACAGTGATCAACAAACACTTCACACAACAAGAGATATTTCACATTGAAGTTTTCCTAAATAAATGTCTTACCTTCGGCCTTTCATCCAAGATTTGCTGGCGGTTATCCTTTTGCTTCTCTAGTAGTCTCTCGTGTCTCTTACTCTGCGCGTCTTCCAACTATACACACACAAACAAACACACATACCATCAGGGCTTTGCATGTCATCATTAAACATATAACTGTTAACACACATGTTTACTTTTGTAGGTAGTGGTGAATCATAGAAACACATATTAATGTTTTTTTTGAGTAAATCACATGACTTTTAACTGTAGTATGACATTTCTTTCAGAATAATTGCAGGGGATGATTATCAAATACAAATTCTCTATCATATTAGAGCCGTTCTTACCCGTTTAATATACTGCACCACCTCATTGACAAATGATCTGTTGATCTCCAGCTTCTCTCTGTGGGGACAATTATAATGACAGTCAAACCAAGCAGATAGTCCCAACAGAGCTAAATCTCAAGCATTTAGTGACATCTAGTGGTCATACAAATATAACAATTTATGAGGAATAGTTATTCATGTTTTACAACAGATAACTTACTCTTCTGTCACGTTCTTGTCTTTAGATTTGGCTTCGTTGATCTTCTCTTGTCTTTTCTTGTCCATTTTCTTCTTGAGATCCTTCTTTTCTCTGCAGATGGTGAGAAGGACAAAGAGAAAGGTGTAATGAAAACTGTGAGGTGCCTCTGTGTTACTGTGAATGTGTGAGCATGCTTTATGTTGAATGCAGTCTTACTTCTCACAGATGTCTCTGATCTTTCTGAGCTGCGCACTCTGGCACTCCTCTGCTATGGTGGTCAGCTTCTCCACCAGCTAGAGTGAGACACACAAAGAGACATTTATAATTCCACACCCAGAAAAGTCAAATGTAACACACAACACTAAGACACACTTGCTTTTCTGGAATAAAGCATCATTTGTTAATAAAAAATTAAAAAAGTACACATGCATTTTAAACAATTATAGTTTTAAGTTATAATATACAAGTTATTTTCCCTTAATATGTATTATCAGTTCATAATTAAACCACATTTAGATCAGGGAAACGAAACAGATCTCTTAAGCTTGCTGTCTCTTGCTTGAATGAATCTACCTGGCGGCTCAGCTGTACTGTGCAGGTGTACTGGAGCAGAAGACATTTATTTTTCCACACCGTACACCAGAACATGTGCACAGGCAGCAGAATGATGACTGTACTCATCTAAAGGGGGGTGACTGGGAGTTTACTGCAGCATTCACTTATTCATTTGTTTATTCATTAGTCTGTGTTAGCCTCGCTGAGATTTATTGAGAGACATTCAGCACTTTATCAAGTCCAACACAAGCCTGGACAAGCTCCTGCATGAGTGTGGTACATGTGTGTTTGTTTATCCAACTGATACATACAGTACATGCTTGTTTATATGATGTATCTTAACATGTACTGTATGGAAACACTAAATAGATGTACTGTTATAATAAACTATAGCATAGTGTGTAAGGAATGAAATAGCATCAATGTAACTATATTCAATCTATCATTTAAAAAGAATGAATGTAGCTCGTGTGGTGGCCATACATGGGCAGTTAACGGAGGTACAGTGATGACAGGAAATATGACATGTGGGATTTTAAGTCTCTCATCCTAAACAAGTAGGATTTTACAACAGGCCATTGTAGGAAAGAAGTACAAAAATGAAAGATATGGAAAGTTGGGTAATTTTTTGAGAGAAAGCTACATTTCAGAGATGAAAGTTATACATTCCTTAGAATATTTTTTCAACATTTCTCAGAATAAAGTGGTACATTTATGAGAAAGCATAATGTAAAACAGTATGAGAGAAAACATCTCTGAAAATATGAAGTCTTACAAAAAAAGCATTGCTTCTATGGCCTTTTATTTGAATTTGCGCATACAGCATGTTGTCAGTAGTGCCAGTAAAGCGGTAAATCAGGTGTTGCCAATAAAGCTGAATTTCGTAAAGGTGTACGTCTTAAAAGTGAGTAAAAACAGACAGTATGAGAGAGATTTGTTGCAACCCTGCTACGTACTTTACCCTGAACCACTAGCCAACCCAGCTGCCGTCACATCTACTGTGTGCCTGTGTGTGTGTATTTGTTGTTTGTTGAGTACCTGCTTGATGTGCTCTTTTTTCTGGTACTTCTCGCTGTAGTACTGCTCCTGGCGCAGTGTGAGGAGCTGCTGCTGCTGCTGCTCCTTCAGCTCTGAAAGCTTCTGGCTGCACTCCTGATCCAGGTCGCACAGCTCCTGGTCCAGGGTGGACAGGGAGTGTTCCGACCGACTGAACACACATACGCAAACAGAACATCTGGAAATTAAGATTACTTAGTTTTTTACAGTAAAGAAGTCCTAAAACATTCTATATTTTGCAACACAGATAATCACATTGATGCTCTCATGACACAAACTGGTCTCCCTATCATCACATACATATTTATCAGGGAATGTTGCTATGAATTTTAACTAAAAAGGGAAAATTCACTCTAAAATAAACATGTTTTTCGTTAGCTATAGTGCTATTCATTCATCTAGTAAGAGTTTGAGGTTGTTTGTGGTGTGATTTGTCTGCTTTCTTTTCAATATAATATATAATTCAAAATAATGTAGTACAATGTCAATACTTTAACTTATATTTATTCTATTACATTTTTTATTGGACATTTTAATTTAGCCTCTTATGTTTATATACATATCCTTATTTCATTTCTTTATTGCACAGTCTTACTTCAACTTGCTATGTTTATATAACTATTGATATTATATTTTATTTGATCTTGTACTGTACTTTTTTAAAATTCCATTTTCATTTTTTATCTTATTTCGTTATAAAATGGGTCAACCGTCACAAAACACCCAATTTCCCCTGGGATACACAAAGTATTTAGATTCTGATTGTGATACATTCTGAAAATGGAACTAGAGTGCACTCAACTTGCTGAAAGTCGAAATACATTTTAAAAACTCAACAGCAGTGTTTCATTCTGGAAATCATGACCTCAGATAATCCACAGTCCTTGTTTTGAAAGTGTCATGTAGGAACTATTTTCTTTTTTTTGCCGCATTGAGCACCACAAGCTGAGTGCTAAGAAAAGGTAGACATTTCTATGGCCAAAACTAGGGAACTTACACATTGTAGTAAACTAATGATGAATACTTTTTGAATTCAGGATAAACAATGCTTTTAATTTATTACATTATTTCAAACATTCGGAGGAGCACTTATCTTCTACCATGAATTAAAGTGTTGAAATGTGTCTGCCTCTGCGGCGCTCTCCACACTGTCTGAGAGGACTGTAATCTTTGCTGCGTGCTGAGTACTGAATCTTCAGCGGGTGATGAACTCTTGAGGGCCCTGAAAGACTCCCTGAGGCTCGGAGGAAGCCTTATCTCCTCATTTGTATTCTACACGTAGCTCAACCTTGCTTTGGTCTGACATGCACTGTTTGCTTTGGAGCAATACAATCAACAATGTGATTTAAAGTGCATAGTGTATTATGTATTCATGTAGATGGAGGACAGAACGAAGGAAAGGGGAAAGAACAATTCATACACAATTATATATATTTTGGCTCTATGTAACCTGATGTACTTATATGATTCTGTTTTCTTCAAGTTTGTATCTTCTTGGTCGAATGCACTTATTGCAAGTCGTTTTGGATAAAAGCGTCAGCTAAATGCAATGTAATGTAATATTAAGTGTTAACAAAAATAACTACGAGTTATTTTGTGATGTCGTTTTTCCCACTTTCCTGGAACTTAACTAATTTATCATTGCTTCAGATAGTAATTTACTAAACTTCCGAGAACTATCCCAAGAGAAAAAGGGGGTAGCTTGAAGAATTGTAAGCTACATTTACACAATAATATTGTAAAGTTTATACATGTAAACATAGCAACAACAGAGTGAAGATTAAGGTTCCTTAACACAAGTGAGAGCCATGAATGTATTCAAAGTGTAACGTGTTGTGGTCGCAATAAATTCTGGCTTAAAGGAAAGATAGAATGTATTTCGGTTGTAAGTGCTTGTAAAGAAAACCTTGCTTTTAAGTGGGAGAAACTGATGCTAAAACCTTATCTTTTAGTTTTGACTTAAAATGTGATTAGCTAGCTTTTATTTTGTTGAGTCATGGGAATAAAAAAAGCCAATAGACTATTCTTTTGTGGTTGTGATGATGTTTTTCTTTGTGGATTTCTTAGGAGATTGACAGAGTAAAAGGGAAACAACAAATCCAACAGTTTGAAGAGGCGAAGAGGAGGGCCACCTACCTTTTCTTACCATCTCGTTTGTGGCTCTTCTGCAGGGCCGAGCGCCGCCGCTGGTACTGACCCTGCAGCTCGGACACGCGGGCCGTGTGCTCCTTGATCATCTCGCTGGTCTTGCGGTGGTGTTTCCGCACCAGCTCCTTCATCTCCTTGTACTGCTTCCTCTGCTCTCGAACGAAACCCTTCTGCTGCTTCAACTCCTCCACTGTCTGAGCCTCTAATTCTAAAGGCAGGGATGGAGGACCCGCAGGAAAAGGTGACAAAAGGGAGCGAGAGAAAGGGCGATGACTGGATATACTGTCAATGCCAGTGGGAAAGAGTTTATACTGCTTTTAGCAACTGTTAGGAAATGATCGGCAGTTATAGAATTTGCATCAGAGTAATAATTATAACAGCAATTATATCAGAATCATGAGCATTGACTCATATGACAGCATATTCTTATTTTGAATAAATATATAGAATGGATTTACTAATCTCTGTCGGAAAAAAACATTGTCAATTTTGGTTAAAAGAATTCATTAAATTACAATTTATTCGCACAGTATCAATTTATTAAGTTATTAAATGATAACGATAGCTCTTTATTATAGGTCTTTCTTTTGTGGGCTTAAAATCAATTAAATGACCAAATCATTAACACATAAACAAAGTAAATCAAATCATTTTAATAATAGCCACAAAGTAAGTAATGAAGCATAGGCTTACCAGTGAGGACACTCTGAATGATGTCTTCAGTCTTAACTGATGGTTTCAATGAGCCTGTGTAAAACATGTTAGTTTAGTTGCACAGTTACAATATGCACGGTCAAATATTGACAACAAAATTGACCAATCACACAGCTTCGTTAAATACTTGCACAGACGCATTTCAGTCCATTTACAGACAACTTCATGTAACATTTGAGCTTTTTTATTGGAAGTATGTGATGAGTGGATCAAAGGCTTGTTATCTACACGGTACCTGCTGACTGCGGCTGGTGTCCGACCAGCGACGGGGGTTTGGGGGCGATGATGGGCGTGTGGCTCAGTCCGTTCTCTGCTGGCATCGCCACCCTCTGATCCACCTTAGATTCTGAGGGGGCATCACTTCCTGCCTCCACCTGTCCACCACATCAAAGATCCACAATCCAGTCAACACATCTGGGAACACTCACCACTGACTCTTCTTCATAAATAGTTGTCGTTCACATAAGTCCCTAAAATGTGACCCACAATACATTTCTCTGCTGTCATCAGGTAAAAAAGTGTCAAAACATACATTTACTTTCTCTTTGTTTTAAGTCTAACTCAAAGTTAACTTTCCGTGACACAGAGCCTCCAAAAATGTTCACAAAATACTTTTTTAGAGGAAGAAAACCCTCCTTGAGTGCTGCTATCTGTTTTCAGGAGTCTCTAGTTGTACCTGAGTCCTGTAGTAGAGTTTGTAGACATAGCTTTGGTAACCCACTCTCCACATTGCTTCCTGTTCGGCCGCTCAGCAGATCTTAATTTCCCCTTAGGCCTCGCTGAATCTCACACTATTCGCTCTTATCTCAGAAAAGTGAACGCAATCTTCAGTTATCTTTGTTCGAGTCGAAGCAGATCTTCTCCTTTCTTTCTCTACATCTGCTCACCGTGCTCTGCCTTTCCTCGCTCTGCCTTCCTCAGTGACTGTTTCCATAGTCACAGCATGAAACAGCACTCTGTCAGCCGGCCTCGTGGGTAATCATATCAGCGGGCAAATCAGATAAAAGACACCCCCTTAGGAACTGCCTTCTCTCCAGGCCCCTCTGGCTATAACCTGAGATAACCCTGTGTCCTGCCGTGCCTCTCGTACCACACCTGTGTCTGCTCCCTGCGCCCACATTAATCCTCGTGGATTCAAAGGGACACCATTACCACAGATTACTGCTACTTTACCCCTGATGCATCACTTACAAGGTTACCATTCTCCTGCTTTTGTGGTTATGCCGATGGCTCATTAGTAGGAGATGTTCGCATTGCAATCTCTCCTTAGATTTGTTACTTGGACTGAAACAAAAGGTCACATTTTCTCAGCAGCCATGACTCAAAACTTTTCTGAGGAGCTTGGCCTTTAAATTACTTTCTTGACGACTGTTCTAAAGATAAAGGTCACTGCTAAGTCTAGTTGGAGTTCATAAATCTGACAAATTGACTGTGTAGAGAGACTCACATCTCAAAGTTCAGTTAGTAATAAGTTCGACTTACTTCTTGAAAACAGTTAGTTATACAATCACGTTTGCTCATCAGATCATTGTGTGTATCCTTGAGGACTGATACATGTGTAAAATGCATGTCTTACATTTCAGAAGCGATTTTTAGAATCATTTGAATACTGCATTGATCATGCCAGGAGACTTCTTCTTGTCTTATGTTACTTTTAATGTTTGTCTGCACTGTCCATTTGCTGTAACATTGTTAATGTCCCCACTGTGGGAGAAATAAAGGGCGTAGGATTCTGATTCTTTCTTGCCTATTGTATATTGGCGTTTTGCTACAGTATATTTTCCGGCACATTAACAGCATTGTTAAAAAAAAAAATGGTTTTGTTATTGTATTCACTTAGCAACAACAAAGACACAGTAGTGACAATATGAAGGTATAGAAGGGGATAACAACAACAACATGCAGAGTATTGACATGGTGAGATATCCTTTATATTTGGATGGGAACGAAATTTAAACAGCAGCCCTCCACTTTTAAATGTAATATACGTCATTTTTTCACTGTACTTAGTTTTTAGTATTTTTCTAATCCGTGTAAGTAGGCTATTTCTCTTTATTTTTGTATGTCAAATAGTTTCTAAAAATATATATATATATATTTTTTCCTTCTCTACGACTTATTTCCTTATACTGTGTTTATGTTTGCACCACGATGCACCACAACAAATTCCTTGTATGTGTAAACACACTTCTTCTCTCTGGCTTTCTAGTTAGAGCGGAGCACGACTCCTGACTTTTCCGTGTGTTTTATTTTTATTTTGTTTTTAAGATATATCTGTTGTAATTTAATGTCGTTTATTGTGATTTGTAGTAATGTGTTTTTATTACATGTACAGCACTTTGGCTCGACCAAAAATCGCTTTTAAATGTGCTATATAAATAAAATCTGATTTGATTTGATTTGATTTGAACCTACTTGGCAAAAAATCTGATTCTGATTTCAGCCTGACAAAATTAAGTAATCAGATTTGTAAAAAACTGTAATGGATTCTTGAAATCCAGCATCTTAACTTCTCACTCCTGACAAGCAAAGACCCTAAAGCACAGCCTGTAGGTACACACAGCCTCAGTGACAGACCCCCCCCTCAGAGAAGACCTAGAACCAGAGGCTGCAGGTGGAGGCTGCGGAGGGTTGATGAAAAGCAGCAACAACACTGCTACAGCTTTTATCACCCAGCAAGAGGGAATGAAAAATGGCCCAAAACAAGACTATGCTGATACCATCTATCTGTGGATCTGTGCTAGAAGCAAGCTCATAATCCATTGTTTCAACAGGGAAAATGACTGTGTGTTTCAAAGTGTGGTGATATTAAAAATCTTAATTGCATTTTTAATAAGGTTTTGCTGAAGAAAAGGACCTTCACTCTGTCTGCGTGTTCTCATTTCCCTCCATCTGGTTTAATCTCCAAACCAGTTAGATCCTGATGGTGGGGCGAGCAGCCAGCTGGCTGAGGGAGCGCTCCTCACAATCAGCGACTGGTCAGTGGCTCAAAGCTCCACACACACAAACACTAACATTTATCAGCTCACACATGGTGGAGAGAAGAGCACACACACACCTCTTTGTCTCCCTCCTCCTCTCCCCCCTCCTCCAGAGTGAGTGCTGCCAGCTGATTGGCTCTCTGCTCCATCAGGTTGATGTAGCGGATGGGATTGGACAAGGCTTCAATGACATCTGATGAACAAGAAGGAAACACAGAGCAGCCTTTTTGTAAAAACAGAGCATGGTTGCGGTGGAATAGTAAAATAGAAAAATTAGGTAGTATATCTTTTTCAACCACTTTTCCTTAACTTAAGTCAAAAAAGGTCACGGGGTTAAGGAAATATGTGAAGGAAAATTCCTTAGGACATACATTTTCCATTTGGGTTTACAATATTGTTACTTACTTTTACCAAAAGTATGAGCTTTATCAATATGTATCATCAGATTAACTAAGCTTATTAAGCACTGGCTACTTGCATGATCAGCATTTTTAAGTCATGATGATCGGCACTTTTTGTGAGCGTCTGAAATGTGTGTGACTCCAAATGTTGCCGCAGCAAGAAATTGTGAAACAGCATAGAGAGGCGAAGTCCCTCCCCTTCCGGTTGAGCTCCATGGGACCTTATTTCGGAAAAGTTATGCATTGAAGTCAATGGAGAGAGAAAGATTATCTTTCGATCCCGTTTGAATTCTGCCACGAATTACACATATGATGTTTGTCAATTTAAAAGATAATTTTACAAGTCAAAAAAATTAAAATGTGTCGTAAAACTGTGAAGTAACACTTTTTTTGTGTGAAACCGCTCAATGAACTACATCTCCCGTCTCGCACCACACACCAAGACGGCCGTCACGTTGGCACATTTCACTTCTTTCTTTCAGAATGAGGCGAAAAGTATTAAAAGAGGTGAAAATCACTCCAAGTCTGGGCATGTTGAGAGCTGTACATACACACAAGGGGAGTTAGTCGGTTCCGTAAGAGCCAGCATGCAGGACCGGGATTCTGGGATTTGTAGTCTTTCTAGTTGCGTATTTTTCATAGTCTTATATTTCAACAGTTTTACGACAAACTGTGACTTTCTTTACATGGAAATTATTATTTAAGATTGACAAACATCATATGTGTAATTCGTGGCACAATTCAAACGGGATCGAAAGATAATCTTTCTCTCCCCATTGACTTCAATACAAACTTTTTCCGAAATAAGGTCCCATGAGTCCCACCGGAAGGGGAGGGACTTCGCCTCTCTATTATCTCCTTTCCTTTTGAAAAGGATGGTCAGTGATTCCTTTGCTTAAGGACATAATAAAGGAAGCAAGGAGCTCCTTTCCTTATCATGTAAAGAATTCAAAAAAGCTCTTTTATCATGGCTGCCTTGAAGGTACTGTACTTTCGGGTTATTTCACTCAGTTAGGAACCTTCCTAAGCTGGACAACATTTTTTATTTTGGTTTTAAAATGTTTTGATATGACTTACCTGCAAATGTGTCTGGGACATAGTCCTTTACTTCTACGTAAACGAACAGAGCCGGTAAAGTCAGGGACTGGTTCTTCTCGTTCCTTAGACTGATGTAGTGATAGCCTGCAGAGACAGATTGAGGATTGGTCAGTTCAGAAATAACAGAGAGAGATCAACCTGCTTCAGACACTTCAGGAAACACCCACAGCTTTTCAAACTACTTAAATCTCATATGTAATTATCTTTGCCCTTTGTTTTATTATCTGATGTTTTCATGGTTTCTGATGGTATATTTAAAAGATGTGTTGCTTGTTAACCTTTTCTCTTTCTCTATTCTTTCCCAGTCTAGAAAAATAACATTCCCTGGAACAACAAGAGATGAGATGAACAAAACGTAGTCACCTGGACGGATGGCTGACACAGGGATGATACGGTGGCCGATGAACTTCCCACTTTCCTCAAACACGGCTATCCTTAATGAGGCGAGTGTGGGCAGAACAACCTGAACATGTAGAAAAATATCTCATTATCAAATCAAAATCACAACACACAGCTGCTGTTATGCTACAATGTCTTTAGGAAATATGTCATCAATATGGTTATTTTATGTTATAGTAATTGGGGTAAAAATGAAATGAAATTGATAGTCATCCTTCAAAACAGCCATTTGTTGTGAAGGTATATTGAATGCTATTAAGAACATAGTCTGACCTTCTTGAAGACAATGGCCTCCTCTTCCCAGACAGGGTTGATGGCGTTGCCTTGAGACGTCTTGGTCTTGAACGCTTTCCTCTTGGTGTCCACCGGCAAGCCGAACATGTCAATCTCTACGTACGTGCCCACTTTCTTATCAGACAGGAACTGGCCTGAGATGATCTAGAAGAAAGGAGTAGGAAATAAAGCAAGGAATATCAAAAGATTAAAAACACACACACAGACGGAAAAGAGACATTTTCCCCGACACAAAAAGACAAACACACACCTTCACAGACAGTGTGTTGGCTACTATCCCGTCCACTGTGCTCTCAGTGAAAGGGTCAAAGTGTTTGTCCGGCCGCCTCATAAACTCCGGTTTGAGCCGGTAGCCACATTTCCCATTGTACTCATACATGCCCAGGTTTAACTGCATGGACAAATCTGTGGAGTGAGGACAAAATAACAACATTTGGATGCGTCAACAACAATAAAACTTTAAAATGGCATCGTGCATTGAAAAAGATGTTATGGAGATGTTTTCATGATCTATGCTCACCGATGGTTTGGAAGTTGAGAGCCACCAGCTGACAGCCGGCGTTCCAGAAGAGCTGAGGGTTGTAGTTGGATGAATCCACGCGGGTGCCTTTAGGGTAGATCCTGCTCAGCTGCAGCTTGTTGTATCTGGAAACAGCTGGTTAAGGACAATACTGCATGGCCTGCACTACTAAGCACAACTGGTAATATGACTGCTCCTTCTTCTTCTATTTACTCCTTTTTCCTATACTTACTTTACTTTGATTACGATTAGAAAAACTAAAATAACTGATTTCAAATGAGATACAGTTCTATATATATCATCAACAAAATTAGCTGCATGAGCTGTACAAAATAAGACACTCACTGTGATTGGACGGCTACAGCACACAGGTAAATGCTCCACAAGAAACCCCAAAATTAGCGGGGAAAAAAAGGAAAAAAACCTCTGTGAGAACAACAGAGGAGGGATCTCTATCCCAGGACTGGAAGACATGCAATTAATGTCATGTCTTTAGGAAAAGAAAAGATAATAAGATTACGACATCCAAAATCAGAATGACAAAGATTATAACGTGATTGTAAAAACAAAAGAATATGGACATAGGAGCATGTCAAAAACCTTCCAGTTGGTGCCAAAAAAGACATGCAAATTAGTTTATCATAGTAAATATGTGTGCACTGCAGACGGAGCTCAAAAAACAGAATAGAACTGAAGTTGCAATCACATTATTAAGTATGACTGAGAAGGATACTCCACAAACTCGACAGGACACTTGGTCAGTTGTTCCAAAGCTTTAGTCTCAACAAAGGAGGACATCTGGAAGCTGCGATTGATCTCTGTGGGCAGGAAGTTTCCATATTATTTACAGTGTTTTATTCTCATATTGCTAATAAAGATATTAAAGTTGTTCTTTTAGCAAGAACATGTCTCCATCTATGTCCTAATGTACATACTTTTGGAAGCCTCAAAACTGTTAAACTTGACTGGCTGGATGTAGATGACCAGGTTGGACATTTCCTCCGTGGCAAATGCCTCGCTGCCTGCTGTACCCTGTATATGAAAACACACACAAACAAACAAATCATGTAATCGATATTTTAAAAAGAAAGATCTACTGACATTTATTTTTTAAGAACTGAAATGCAATATCAAATGTGTACAGCAGAGGGCAGCGTCATCATATGGCATGCAAACAGTACCCTGAGCTGTAAATCATTATGATCACAAGCCTTTGAATAAAATGCTGAGTATTTACAAACCTCATCCATTGAGCCCTTTTTACAGTCGTCATCATCATCATCTTCATCCTCACTTTCTGCTTCAACCTCGCCTGAAACATGAGGGACAAATATGCTTACAGTTAAACAAATCTTAAAGGTTTGAAAGGCTTTTAAATATCTTGGATAAATTCCCTTCATTAATTCATCTACAGCTGTGACACAAATACAGCTTACACTGAGCTATGACTGAGGAAATGAATTTGAATATTGTTTTGGTCGAGCGGACCCGTCTTATGCGTGCATAATGAGAGATCTACAAAAGATTTCCCACTGAATTGGAGGTCACCCTGAGGAAATTAATTTTAGCAGCTTAATGTTCGGTCTGACCTACAGAGTCTGCAGCCGTCTAATGAGAGCTAAAGCTTTTTCCCGCAGAATCTGAGGTCATGCACTAAGTATGACTCACCGATAGACTTTCTGCCCTGCGGCCTCAGGCTGAGCTCGGCTCCCTCCGGAGGCTGCGAGGAGTCCGCCGTCTCCTCTTTGGTCGAACCTGGTGGGGGAAAAAACAAACTTATCAGCAAAAAAACCTGCATCCGAATAAACTACAAGGTGAAACTATTGTATGAGTGTATAAAAGGAAACATTCTGCAGATGTGTTTGGATTCATTAGAATATTAAGCCTTTTACAAACATATACATCATCAAGTAACATCACACAGTAAATAAAAAGCCATGTGCTGCTTCAAATAATAACAGCCAGCTGATCTAAGGGTATGTCTTCCTTCCTTTTCAAAATGCTATTTGGTTTTTACTCAATGAAAGCTGCCTATGATGCTCATTTTCAGGTTCATATTAGTATTTTGGCCTCTATTTTATTATTTTATTATTAACCTTTATTTAACCAGGTGGTCCCATTGAGATCATCGATCTCATTTTCAAGGGAGACCTGTCCAACATGGCAGCAAATAGGTTACAACATAACATAACACAACAGATAACACAAAAGGACATCGTATTTACAGGGCTACATTTACATACCTAGAGACATTGACAAGTACCAACAGTATCAAATAGCATTGCACCTATCCAAGCTTTAAAAACAGGCAGTGGAACCAATTTGCTCAGTTTCAAATCTTTTTGAAGACTGTTCCAAGCAAGAGGAGCTGCGCACATAAAAGCTTTCTTGACTAAGTCAGTCTTTGCACTTGGCACATGTAACAAAGCCACATCATGTGAGCTACCTGCAACTCTCTGTGTGATCAGAGAGCAGATATAAGATGGTAGTATACCCAACATGGCTTTGTAGATGAACATGTACCAATGACTGAGCCTCTGTAAAGTAAGTGAAGGCCAACCTGCCCTGGCATACAGGGTACAGTGATGAGTAAGTGCTTTACAATTAGTAACAAATCTCAGCGCACTGTGATATGCGGCATCTAACTTGATCAGGCAATGGGCAGGTGCATTCATATAGACCAGATCACCATAGTCCAGCACAGGTAAAAAGGTCACAGTGACTAGCCTTTTCCTGGCCTCAAATGAGAAACAGGACTTGTTTCTGAAAAAGAAACCTAGTCTAACCCTCAGCTTTTTAAGCAGATTAATGACCTGAAGTTTAAAAGAGAGGCAATCGTCAAGCCAGATACCAAGGTATTTATAACAGGTAACCACTTCAAGTACTTGTCCTTGCGCAGTAACAATATCCAAAGTGGTCTCTGGTGTCTTTTTAGCTTTTGAAAATAGCATTACCTTAGTTTTATCAACATTTAAAATAAGCTTTAGTTCAGAGAGCTGAGTCTGAATAATATTAACTATTGTGACATGTTTCCATGCTTTAATGTTCAAAAAGCTCTTTATTTTTCTCATACTGCCTGTGCTGCAGCACCTCTTTTCACCCTCTGTCTGAAACCAGAGCCCAGTCTGCTCTGATTGGTTAGCTGGCCGGCTCTGTTGTGATTGGTCAACCGCTAAGAGATGTCCCGCCGCTTAGCCTATCGCGAACAATATGTTGGAGCGTTGGCTAATTGAAACGTAGTGTTGTCACTACGTTGTGAAAGTAAATAGTGTGTGGGAGAGAAACTCCCTTCTTCTCTTTAAACATTGTTCTTTTACCTTTAAGTAGCCTTACTGTCTTTTGTGGATTGTCCTTAAAACCTCATCATCCGTTTTAAGACCAATGGTTTTATATCTTCAAAGCATCTTTACATTGATGGAACATTTGCATCTTGCAGAACCTACTTGTTCAGATCCTTAGAAATTGGTGACTTTATTCTAAACCACTTTCTTGGTTTCCCTGCTTTTCCTCCTTCTCTGGCTGGACACCGTTTTTAATATCAATCCTTACCTCTAGGGTACCATTTCAAAGCTATTCAACACTCCCATCACGTGCCAACCTACGGTCACTAATAATCTACGCACTACTTGGTCCAAGAATCTCAAGAGAGAGATGGAGACTTAGAAAGAGAGATTTGGCAGTCTTGGCTAGTTCACATTTATCCACGGATCCACATTTTGATAATGTCACCTTGAACCACATCATCTCCCCCACATGTTTTGGACCAGCTCCACCCTATTTCTATTTTAGACGTCTCTGTTTGACTCCCTCTCAGCCATCACATCTGCTTACTCCCAGGCCTCACCCACAGATGGCCTGTTTGGTGTCCAGCCCACTGACACTTCAATGTCGTCCTTTTGCGTATTTGTTTTTTTTAACATTGCTTGCGAGGCATATCATTCGGATGCAGTGGAATCCCACTACTGTCATAGAAATTGGATAAAGGATGCCCTATACTTTGTGAAGTTAGTGAAAAAAAGTCATTATTATGAGGCTCTAACAAACATGTTCCAAAATACAGTATGGTCCCTTTAACTGGATGCTGCCCAACTGTACTCTACCAACAGTATGTCTAGTATAGTATGGTCTTGAAGAGTTTTGGTAAATTGGATGTATATTTATGTTCTGATTTACTTATTTTGTTCTTCTTTTTAATTTAGAAGTTTATTAATCATTTGTTATTGTTGAAGTTGTCTTTGATCCTAACATCTTGTCTCAATTTATCATTACCTACTCTGAAAATGTGAACCTACTTATCCTAATTCAGGATTATGTTATTGGACAGTAGCATGTCATTTAGGTATTGCACATATATTGTAGAAAATGAAGATAAAAAGTAAATATATACATATCAACAGTAGAAAATTAACGATAACACAGTCATACATGGAAGGTGTGTTTTGGTTGATGTTTTTATATGTTGACATTTCTACAAATAAATCAAGAATGTATATATATCTCATGTTTTTGAAGAGCCACAAAGTGCGCCTTCAGTCTAAAACCAAACCTAGCCTCTGATTTGCACATTTCTTAATGCACAGCAATTAAAAAGATTTTTGTCCGTCAGTGCTTTTGCTTCTTATTCTCAAACACCAGGGGGCAGTGTAAGAATGAAGCCTGCAGCTCGGCCACCAAAGGAAACGAAAGGTGATTCATTATAATTAAGTTTTGAACCAACTGAATCATATATTTTATGTGCGGACAAGAGGCACACACACACACACACACACACACACACACACACACACACACACACACACACACACACACACACACACACACACACACACACACACACACACACACACACACACACACACACACACACACACACACACACACACACACACACACACACACACACACACACACACACACACACACACACACACACACACACACACACACACACACACACACATGAAGTGTAGCCAACTCCAATGCACATACGAACGATTTGGGAGAACTACAACCAGAGAACAGCTGTGAAAATATAAAAGTCCATAAATTCAGTTATATAAAAGTTGACCTGACAGTTATGGTGTAATGTAGACACACACCAGCGTACACACACCATACAGTGAAGGCCACAACTGGCCGGTGTTAAAGAACAAGCCCTAGTGTATGCAACAGCCAATAGCACCTTCAGCTGATGGAGAGCGCCATGAAAATGATGAATGATAAACAATAGCTCTGTTGCGCTCCAGTGACTCCGTCTTTGACAGCAGAGGAGTGTTGGTCCATATTACAGACGGTCAGGCTACATTTTACATCTGCAACATCGCAATTAAACGGCCCCTGTGTGATTTGACGGCTCTGTTTATAGGATGCAAGCGTGTGTGTTTGTACCTGCGCTCGGGGAGGAGGGCTCACACACACTGGAGGAGTCGCTGTAGGTGTTGGAAACCTGCTCCGACAGTTTCTTCTTGGTGCTCCCGTTCGTCTTGTGGTGTTTCTTCTTGTTCTTCACCAAGATCTTCCCCATCAGCTCCATTGGGCTCGGGAGCGGCACACCAGACTCCAGCTGAAGAAAGCAATAAGCACAGAGAGGCTATCAAATGTGTAATAAAGTCACACAGGATCAGAGGTAGCTCATGAGGAAAAAGGGAAACTGCATGTTTGTATGATCTGGATGGAGGGATAGAGACATCTTTTTATGACAAGGAACAAGAAATTATAATCAATTAATGTTATTAAGTTAAAGAGTTTTGCTGGATGGATAGAAATTGCTCCATTGGGGCCATAATTAACAACAGCTTGGAGACATATTAGCAAATTAGAGGAAGAAAATACTAAACTTGTTGTGAGTCATTCAAAATGTAAATTCATAGCGGTTCACATTATTTTTGTATTCTGCTCAGTCGCTACGGAAGATTTAAGCGAGTGGGGCTTGTTAGCAGTCTGACTAACAGGATATAGACTGTGGGAATGAGCCTGTGTTATCATTTTCTAAATCCAAGCTGCTTTGATGAAGATTGCTATCATGCAATAAGGCAGGCTTGCTTTGTTCTTTTGGGGAATGGATGTACAGATATTTAAAAAATGTGTTTAAAGGGCCCATGTCATGCTTTTCCGGTTATTACCCGTCCCCTTGTGTGTCATGAAGGTTTTTATGCATGTAAACGGTGTGCAGAGTCACAAACCCTCAAAGTACACCCTGTAGCGAGTAAAACTCTAACACAGAAAATACCTCCCCAAAACGCCTCGTTGGAGATACGTCATTGTCCATTTGATTCTTCCGGGTACGGCATGATGTCAAGCCGTACCCGGAACGAAATGGACCAATCCGTGGAGCCGTTACGTTACGTCCGCGGAGCCGTTACGTTAAGCCCCCGCTGATTGGTCCAAATTGACCAATCCACGGACTTCCTCACACACACACACACACACACAGTGCAGGCAGCTCTGCTGATTTCTCCTCCCTGGCTGCAGGCTGATAACAGACAGTTGGGATCGCGGCGAAATTCTCTCTGCAGACCCATTCTCACAGCGTTTATCAACCTTTTTCTTACTCAATATCAAGCCACACTTATTGTTTTTACTTCGGCTGTGAGTTTGTGTGTGCTCAGGATGAGTTTGGCTGTGTTTCGCTATGTATCCTAAACAAGGAAGCAACACCTCCACGGAGCTCAGCGCGATTCACAACGTCCCGACCAATCAGAGCACACTGTGCTCACAGGGAGGGTGGGGGCTGGAGCTATTGGAGCTACAACGAGCCGTTAAAGGCAGAGAGTGAAATTCAGTGAATACACGTAGTTTACAGAGATGCTGTATGAGAAACCAATGTGAGTTTGGAAAATTGCACAATATAAATCTATTCTAGTAGACCTCAACAATGGAATTATGATCAGTGGAAATGGCCATGACATGGGCCCTTTAAACATGTGTCTTACAGGGATGTTCTTGCATGTTTGCCAAACTTAAATGAAAAAGGTTCACGTCTCATTGTCAGCTAGTGAGGGTAAACACAGATTCCTTGGTCGCCATAATGGAGGAATAACTTTATTTTTAACGCCAAATAGTTCACAATAACAAGTTCCTAACCGATAATAATTTACAAGGACATCTATGCTGCATCCTGGGATTAGGGCAACTGTGATTGGTAAAAGAAAAACAGGATTTGTTCCTTTCCTTAGAGTGGAATTATTATGATTTCATACAGAATTTCTCCAAAATGTGGACATAGGTCTGCCCATGCTACCCTACCTTACTTTTGACTTTGAGGATCAGCAAAGTGCTTTACAAACTCTGTTGATGTAACAGCTCAAAAGTTTACACTTTCAACACTTAAATCAGCTTCCTGGGGGAAATCTGAGCTTTACACACAAACATTCGCCCTCTCAAGGGAGCTGGCTAGAAGTACGAAGATCCTCTGATTTATTCATAGGGTACACTGCTTTTGGATCACAGTGTTTAGGGATATCAATAATTAATTGGAGAAAGTCAGCAGTGATGTTGAATACACACATACATTCACAACTCTTGGAGTTTCAAACTGATCAGCTATAAACATGACCTAACTTTAAAAATGTCTTACTGACTTTAAGGACATTTTAAAGGGCCGGTTCACCTCAAAATATGAAAATATATATGTGTTCACCTAAACTGTAATGCTATTGGATGGATATATGGGTCCTAGAGATGTCAGCCATCTGTAGAATATAACGGAACTAGATAGCATTTGTTGTGCTCAGAAAATGTAATGGAAAAAATCAACAACGTCTCTTTCCAGAAATCATGACCTGATTACTCAAGATCATCCAGAGGTGGATTGTTAGAAGTTTGATGTAGGAACTTTTTTATTTGTTATGTATATTGTATAAAAGTCGATAAAGGCATTCATCCAATCATGGATGCCTGGCTGGTGCTTGAAACAGCGTAAGATGTAAACATGACAGGTATTTCTTTAATTATCGGGTCCCTTTAAGTCAAGGTCCTTCAGTCAATAACCTACTTTCCCAGCTGTCACACACGTCCATTTCCCTCTCTACAGTTGTAGAAGGGAAGTGATAAAATAAAGACATTTGCCTTGACCTCACTCTATCAACAGATCCATTGAAATGGAACCAGTACAATATTGAAAGTCTCACATAATCACTCAAATGCACAGCACTAAACCGGTTTTCTACATTTTACCTGGATAGACTCAATAAAGATGTTGTCCCCTAATTCCCCTCAAATGTTAGTGTTGCTCAGTTGCATAGAGGAAGCTAAAAGAGAGCATCTACTGTAAATAGGCGTACAGGGTGGAATGGGCAGCGTTGGGTGGAAGGACTGTGAAAGAGTAATGCTGCCTTTGATTAAAGATGTCACATCCTACATTTGAGGAAAGTCATTATTTTCCTGCTTGCTACGCTACTTCCAAGATTTCCAAGTATTGTGAATGCTGCCTGCTGTTCCAATTATGGTTGGTCTGCAGCCGAATCTTTTCCAAATTCAAAATGTATTCAGCGCATTATGAAAGAGTTTTGGCAATACAGCCTTCATCAGCATAATGAATGCAGCGATAAGACCCATACAACAGATATGAAAAGATGGCTAATTCTTCTGGAAAGCAGACTGTTGTTTTTTGCACAACATTGTCAGCAAACGCTCCTTCTCACCACTGTTTGGTGGAGTGCAGATGCAGCTGTAATCCTCTTTATTCTCACTTTAGGCTCAGCTGAAAGCAATCCAGCCCTATCTGCCCCTATGGAGTAGATATCCCATTTGATATGCTGTATACACGCTGTCTCAAAGCCAGAGGGGAGTGGTTGTCATTGCACTCACCTTTCCCAGTTATTACACGCTCAGTATTAGAAATCTGATTCCTCAACAACACTTTCTCTTTCTGTCTCGCTGCTTAAATTCTCCCTTGGTGTCTGCCTCCTGATATCTTCCCTCAGCTACTCTATTCTAAAAGGCTTTCCCCAGATAATACTTCAATGTCAATTACAGTCAGGGGGGCTTCAGCTGCTCTACAGTGTTATATCACCAGGGACAAGACATCCCTGATGAATAACATGCAAGGAGGTATGTTCAATTACACATGTGTGCACCAGACACTATGAGAGTCTGAGAGTTTGTGCGACACGTGTCCAGTATTTGCCTCACGTAAATGCCTGCGTCATTAAACACAAAGATGCCTGTGGGAAGAAAGAAAAAAAGAGTTTGGCCACAAAGAGACGAAGCAAGCTTTTGACTGGTAGCCATGGCAACAGAGGAGAGACAGATAAAGGACTGCCAAGGAAAGCTACGTTAAGATTATAGTGTAAACATTTCCATTTAATCTTACGCCACGCCATAGTTTGCAGTCTCTCCCATGCAGGGGAATGTGGGATGATTTATAAAAAGTTGGCTTAAATGGAGCATAAATAGCCGTGTGTGTGTGTGTGTGTGTGTGTGTGTGTGTGTGTGTGTGTGTGTGTGTGTGTGTGTGTGTGTGTGTGTGTGTGTGTGTGTGTGTGTGTGTGGGGTGTGTGTGTGTGTGTGTGTGTGTGTGTGTGTGTGTGTGTGTGTGTGTGTGTGTGTGTGTGTGTGTGTGTGTGTGTGTGTGTGTGTGTGTGTGTGTGTGTGTGTGTGTGTGTGTGTGTGTGTGTGGTGTGTGTGTGTGTGTGTGTGTGTGTGTGTGGTGTGTGTGTGTGTGTGTGTGTGTGTGTGTGTGTGTGTGTGTGTGTGTGTGTGTGTGTGTGTGTGTGTGTGTGTGTGTGTGTGTGTCCAGAATAAGAAGTTGAGAGAGAATGAGACTGGGAGGTGTTCAGGAGCGTGCCAGGAGTGACAGAAAGAGGAAAGACAGCAACAGATTTTGCCAGATGCTGGAGGACATGTCAATGTGTTGCTGTTTTTGAGACAGATGGAGAAACACAGACAGAACAGTGTACTGGATGTGGACATTTAATGAATATGTATAAGAGTGGATTCTGGAAAATATGTAGAAGATACTATTTTTGTTATTTTTTAAATAACCCACTTATCTTACTACTTGGAAAAACACTTTAATAAATCAAAAAGAATGATTCATACTTTATATTAAGAGTAGGAATAATTCAACAAATGACAAGGAATTGGTTAAAAGATGACAACTGTATTAAATCAAAATGAAAGGATATTGTTAAAGAAAATGTATGAAAGGGAAAAATAACCATGAGCATAAGAAATAAGATAATATCTTTGATAAAAAATGCGAAAATTGAGCGAGGTATAGAAGAAAAAACAATTACTAATGATTCCTCGGTTAGATGTTACAACTAGGGTAGTTTTGAAAAAGAATAATGTATCTGTTATCTGTTAACCGTGTACTATAAAATGTTGTGGGTATTTTACTTTTCTTTTTCATTTGTGGATATTTAATTATATAAGGTATCTTAGTTTGAAATAATTTCATTATGTTATGCATGCCCTGAAACCATAACATTTCTTAAAAGGAAAACATAAAAGAATATATAAAGATGTGTGTATATATTTTTTTATAAAGTGGTGTCCTGAATGTATACTGTACATGTCTGGGTCCCTGGCTGGCCAAGGACACGTCTTTGGTGCACTCGTGTGTGATGATATCTGCTAAATCCCTCGTGCTTGCCTTGTCGTATGCATCCGTGTTAAAAAGAGAAAGACCAAGCATGTGCGAATGTACGTGTGAGCTTGTGTGTGTGCGTGTGCGTGTGCGTGTGTGCGTGTGTGCGTGTGTGTGTGTGCGTGTGTGTGTGCGTGTGCGTGTGTGTGCATGTGTGTGTGTGTGTGTGTGTAGGATCCTCTTATGTACTCACAAGATATTTCTCCAGAGGATCTGTCAGTAATGCGTCCCCAAATATTGACCGGCAGTACTCTGCCATCTTAGCCTGCTGCTTCGGCCTGTAAGTCACCACACACACACAACATCATGATTTCTCTACCAAATATCAACACACTGAAAAAAATATGTTACTCCTAGCAACCCCCTATAGGAGCCGAGAACTTCTCCTTAAAGCTGCGTCGACGTTAACACTGCTGATACACACTGCAGAGAATGGCTGATTGGGCCTATTGATGCCAAACAAACCAATGACAGACAGCTCTGATCAATAATGTTGACTCTCGTTGTGCAGACTATGCACCTCTGGTTTTTAAATGAGCTGCTGACTTACGAGTCCACGTGATTCTCAAAAGACAGGATGATGGGGAAGGGCGAGGTCTTGAAGGCACACTCTGCTATAGCCTCGATCACCTCCTGAAAGCACAAACAGAAAAGAAAAACGATGCTGATTGCACATACTTGGGAACAAATGTTGTTATTGCTATAAGTGCACAATAAAAAGAATGGATGTCAGTGTTGGTAAAGGAGCCAACAGTGACATCTGTCTTGGCTCCAATGTTTTCCGATTGACCGTCAGAAAATGATTGCTTGTAGTATTTTCCTTAATAACATCGGGAAACAACAACAATTTAAGCAAAGCCTCTTTTAGAACATGTCACAGTTATGACCGTAATTTAGCCTCTTAGCAACTCTTTTATTGCAAGATGAGTCAATACATTTGGTTTATCCGATAATGTGCTGTTGAGTCAAGACAGAATAAAGCATTTTAAAAAACACTTAAAAGCCAGTATCATAAATGTTTTTTTAATTTCCTTGGAGAATATGCCCAAACCTCTTAAGATCAATACATGTAGAAGAGAGAGTAGTAGCCTAGATACATGGCTGTATTGAGGCTACTGAAAACTATATGTGTATAAAAAGCTTGTATGTGTGTGCAGGATTTCAACATGATACAGTAGGTAAACTTTCTGATTAATAAAGTGAAATAAAATCATGGTAAAGTATATCACAAATTGCCGAATGCTCATTCATTCATGCCCTAATTACCACAATAAAGAGTGGATATGTTTCTGGAAATGGGAGCTCTTGAGTGGTGTCACTTCTCAACTCCAGCAAAGACAGCTCAACATCTGATATCAGATTTCTAAGCCCCTGATTGTCTAGGTCAATTACACCATCGTTAACAATGGTGTCAGTTATTGCCTTCATTTCCATTTGCTCCATCTACTCCAATATCATTTTTTGTCTGTAACTCAACCCTCTCCATCTGTAAGCTCCATCCTCTGCCTCTCAAAACTCTTCTCTTTGTGCATTTCACTCTCCGGGTAATTCCATTAAGCGTGTACTTCTTTTGTTACTCTCATTAGAACTCATTTTCTTCTATCAATCAATCCACCCACTTTCCATTTCCTTATTCTCCTCACACCTACTCTGCCCTTAGATTTCCACACCCTCCTCCATCTCTTCCTTCTCCTAGTTATGTGTTTTTTCTTTTTGTCTTCTCATCTTCAATTAAGCGCCCCCCTGCGCCTCGGTTTAGGGCTATTTGGTGTTTCCCTGTTATTTACGATTTTCTGATGAACGCATTCCCCTATTTGTTTATCCCACTTGTTATCCAGCTCTGCTTCCTCTGCATTTATTTTATTTTCTGTCCCCGAAAATGTATCCATCTGCATTTCTGTCTGTGTGTTTACATATTCCCAATTCCCTAAAATTTGCATGAAATCTCAAGTTTATGATTCTATTATCATTTACTGTATTTAGATTGACAGGAACACGATACAAATATGTTATCCATTTCTATGTAATTTATTTGCTCTCTCTCAATACAGTGCCTACTTGTACAGATGGAGCCTCTTATTTTGGACCCCAGCATACAGCTTCCTGCCGACTGCCAGCCAGTTGCCAGCCAGTTGCCTGCCAAAGACCAGTATTCAGGAATGTTAGGCCCTCCCACTATTCTCCAATTTCAGGGTTTAACCAGGAGATGGCGCTATATATTAAATAACTAAGACTTAGTTTTTCACAATAGAAAATGCAGATATTATATAAAAAACTAAAGTTAAAATCTTGTTTTTAATGCCCCAAGAGCAATAACATCTTGTCACAAGCTTTTTGGAAGAAAAAGACTGACTCAAGAGACCTGTAGTTGACTAATTACAGGCCTCAATAAAGTTCTGCCATTGGTTGTGAAAAACAACGGTGGACATAGTGGAAAGTGAAATTGACATTGTCGAATTTAATAAAAATACAAAATAATGTATCTGTGTACGTGTTTTACTATGTGATCTGCACTTATCAAACATCTAATTAAGGCGAGACACCCCAGGTGAATAGGGTATTTTTAACTTAAAGATATCAGCTAAATATTTCTCCAGTTAATTACTTACAATAAGGCAATTGTTTTTTGTATTACAAGTTTTCTGAAATAGCATGTTTAAATATCCAAATGAACCATTATCTCATGAAATATGCGCATATTTTAACACATTTCAGGAACCGAAATCTGAACTTTGGATAAAGCCAGGATCAAAATTATTGTTTCATTTTGTAGTCATATTAGTATCTAAGGCTTTTACAGAAGGGATTTTGGATATCTCTTTTTATCACTCCATAAATCAGAAAATACTGTCAACAGCCCTAAAATATCAATTTTCACCATGTTTTTAGGTATAAAATGTTATATAATTCAGGCTATGAATTATATATGACCAAACCCTTCTGTAAAAGCCTTCATAATATTGATAGGAATATAACTGGAAGGTTTGGTGTATGTAACTGCTGAGTGATTCTACAATTTAGGGTACATTCCATGTCCATTGATGTCCATTGATGATAATTATAATTATTCTAACTATTTTCTTCAAAAATATCATATTTTGCCTATTATTGGAAAGCATGTTATAATATCACACAAACATTATGTGCATCCTATGCTTTATTTAGCTTGAAATGTGTCATGATGTTCTTAAATTGTCAGTTTTTGCTATGTCCGTTTTTCAGTTGAGGGTGTCTTGGATTCAAAATAATGAATAAAAACCATTAAAGTAAATTTAAAAAATGATTCATTTATTTCAAAAGTCTAAATACTAAAGAATAATAACATATTTTTAATTGATTTCCCCCTTTAAATAATTTAAATATCTTAATATATGAATGTCCGCAAAAGTTCTGTCAACTATGTTACTAACAGAACTTCCCCCTTTAACTCAAAAATTGTTTGTCCCAATACCATGTCACCAGCATCACATGATGCCATGTTCCTCTTTGGCAGACATTTTGAACACACTGTGGTGATTGTCCTCTACATTTTTACAATATTTTATGTATAATAGCACATGGTCAATTAATATACTCATTGACAATCAACAATGTTACGTACATTGTTATGGTTTACAATTGTTTAATGATTTTAATTCAATTATATGTGCAAATGTGATGTTAACCTGTTCAAGAAAATGACATGTGGTCATCCAGGCAAGGCCTACCATTGAAATGATGGGTCAAAATAGGGAAATTGTCAACTAGGTTACCTGTCAACTGAGTTACCCAGTACTGTAATAACTGTAGTAACTTAGTTGACAGGTAACCTAGTTGACAATTTGTACGACATGTAGACGTCATTACACATCATTATCAATGGAATTTTGCACTTCTGCCTTGAAATTAACATAGTGCTGATGGTTAATAATGTGTCCAGTCAACTATGTTATTTGCGTCAAATGTTTGACTTTCATTGTCAACTATGTTGCACCTCATTTTTTCAAATTTAAAATATCTAAAATAGTGCTTCTGATATCCTTTATAGTATAATGTATATCTACACAGGTTGGAGTTTTACATGACATCTCTTAAAACTATCAAAATGACCTGTATGGTAGTTTTATAATACAAAATATCCCTAAACTTAATGACAGTGCTGAACATATCACATGAAAAAACAAAACTTTAATACAATTATTTTTTAAACTTTAAAAAATCTTTGGATATATGGTAGAATAGACTCAAGAGCCTTTCAAATTTGATTTTACTTGAAGTGCAGGACTTAATCAAATGATTGTAATGACATCAAGTTTGTCCGTAACATAGTTGACAAACTGAGTAGTGAAAACATCCTTTCCCTTAAAATAAAAAAATATATAAAAATGTTTAAGCTTTGCAACTAGTGGATATGTTACACTGAGGAATATACTAACTTGAACCACTGATTGTTCTATCTATACATTTTATTTGGCATTAGTAAATAATTATGCACATTTACAGATATTTTACATGATATGAGTGATAACACGTGTTATAAGGGCTATTTCGCACAATAGGTGTGCCTTGAGATTTTTACTTGTCCTTTGGTGTGCCTTGGGCACAAAAAGTTTGGGAACCACTGCTGTAGAGAAATGTAAACGTTCACCATCCCCCACCCGCCTACTGTATGTTGCTTTTTGACATGTAAATGGGTAACTACCCCCCTCTGAGTGAATACCTGTTGTACCTGTCCGGGGCTAAGCCCATAGGACGATGCTCTGATGTCATCACCCTCGCACATTGGTCATATGTTTACAAAAAACGATGTTAACACTTTCTCGTTCTTAATATATGCTATATTTAGGGTCGATATGTGTTGAATTTACTTTAAAATAGCAGATCACTGTGATTCACTTCTCCGCGGCTCCTCCGTGCAGAGAGGCCCCCCCCCCCGTTGACAATTCACGAGCGTCTAACTCTCTCCCCCCTGTGAAGAGATATCACAGGGGGGGGTTGGGACACACACATTCCGATGGCCAATTCGTTTTAAACAAAGAGTGGGGTGGGGGCTGGTGAACGGTATGGTCAATGTTTGTAAACACTGTGACATTTTGACTTTATTTGATCATTTCAGTTAAAAACTAACGTTCATATTTCATATTACTGTTTTGCCTGGCTGGACCTGTAATTTACAGGAAAGGAGTGCACGCTACTAAAGAGACACGCTACCATGGAAACCAAACAATGGTGTTGCTGTATTGAAGTCCGAGTGGAAACAGTCATATTTGGAGCGTTATGTTAGAATGAAACAGCGAGGTCGTGACTCACAAAAAAAAGTGTTACTTCACTAACTGTAAGCTTGTCACTCAGAGTAACCTACAGTTAACTTAACTGTTGGAAAAGAAAGATCAGAGTTAGGAGTGTGAACACACAGCTGAGAGCTGCCGTTTCATTCTGACTGTTTAAAAAACGGTAACAACGGACTATTTTTCTTAGCGGATGCATGTAAATTTAAATCAATACATAGAACTATGTTTTAAATCAATAAAAATATTTTCTAAATCCATAAAAGCATTTTAATTAATATTGGGAGTCATGTCGTTACTTTGTTGAGAATGTGGCCATGTAATAAGCGGGATAATTTGCAGCGACTTGGTCATTATGGGGAAAAATAACACCCAGGGATCAAGATCCCTCCGCGACGCGGAGGGATCAGTAATTTTTAGTGAATTACTGAGTTTAGGCACGTTAATAACATTTTAATGAAGTTGAATACAGTATATTCATATTTGTCAGTGATTTCATGTCAATTCGGCGAACATAAACGATTAAATTAGGATTAAAAATCGAGAGCCGGCTGCTGTTCGTTACGGTAACCCAACTAGGACACTTGACACAGTGGCTTTTGGCAAAGCACACAAAGAAAACCGAGAGAGATGAGTTATTGTTATTACAACGTGACTTCACTATTATTTAACAACTATTTTTATTGGGTTCTTTTATTTGGGGTTAAGTACATTGTCAGAATAAGTGAGAAATGGATTTAACTTCTGTTAGACAGCTATCATACTGAATAAATATTTATGCAAAAATGTATGGCATTAATAATGTATATCTAATTACATTTAAAAATGTATGGCATTAATAATGTATATCTAATTACATTAACTGTGAATGTCTTTCATTTTATTTAAAATGAAATAAAATTACATAAAACATTTTCCATAAAAAAGTTGATTCAAGAACAAATCAGTACTTTTCTTATATGACTATTATTGCTAAATTTGAAAGGTCTTTACCAGCTTTGGAATTATATATATATATATATATATAGCACCTTCTGCCATCCCATCTCTACTGACATATGGATCTTAACAAAGATCCGCTATACATTAGTACCAGATATACTGTACACGGACATTTTAGTGAACCAGACCAGCTGTTTCCGCCGGGTCTTCGCTTCCCGGGCATCACGTTGTTTACAAGTGTGTTCAGATGCTAAATGACAAGTGCAAGTGACAATTGTTGTCGTCTTCTCTGTGAACGTTTTTTTCTCCGTTATTTTGCCATTTTCAGATTTAAATTTCGAGCGGAAAGCTAACCAGGAAGTAATAATTACTTAAGCGGAGAACGGAGAAAGTAAACGTTACAGCAGGCATAACAACAGCCGGTGTTTATTTTATTATAATATATATCATTTGTTTTAAAGCTCAATATATAGTTCTATCCGTGACATATGGATCTTAACAAAGATCCGCTATACATTAGTACCAGATATACTGTACACGGACATTTTAGTGAACCAGACCAGCTGTTTCCGCCGGGTCTTCGCTTCCCGGGCATCACGTTGTTTACAAGTGTGTTCAGATGCTAAATGACAAGTGCAAGTGACAATTGTTGTCGTCTTCTCTGTGAACGTTTTTTTCTCCGTTATTTTTGCCATTTTCAGATTTAAATTTCGAGCGGAAAGCTAACCAGGAAGTAATAATTACTTAAGCGGAGAACGGAGAAAGTAAACGTTACAGCAGGCATAACAACAGCCGGTGTTTATTTTATTATAATATATATCATTTGTTTTAAAGCTCAATATATAGTTCTATCCGTGACATATGGATCTTAACAAAGATCCGCTATACATTAGTACCAGATATACTGTACACGGACATTTTAGTGAACCAGACCAGCTGTTTCCGCCGGATCTTCGCTTCCCGGGCATCACGTTGTTTACAAGTGTGTTCAGATGCTAAATAAAAGTTTAGCTTGTACTTTTGATACCCCGCCTCTCGGCACCACAACATCCAGTTTACTGTATTTCACATGAGCGATGTCGAACATTGAAAAGTCCTTATAAAATCTCTGTTATTAGATCAGTACTTTTCTTATATGACTATTATTGACTTGAACACTGAGAATGTATTTATTAACTTCAGACATTTGAAATATTTGAAATCAGATGAAAACAAACTGTAACGGACCCTGCCGTGTTATCTATGATTACTATGCCTTACTGTACATTCATAATTTCAGCCGGAGGTAGGTGGTAGGCGTTGCGGAGGAGCAGATTGCGAGTGAGGTGCCTGTTCTAAACGAACTATTCCAGCTGTTATAAAGCATTAAATAAAAAGTAAGCAAGGAATACAGAATGTTTCGTTACGTAACTTTGTTGAGAATGTGGCCATGTACATGTAATACATGGGATCATTTGCAGCGACTTGGTCATTGTGGGGAAAAATAACACCCATCCTGATCGTTTCAATGAAGTTGAATACAGAATATTCATATTTGTCAGTGATTTCATGTCAATTCGGCGAACATAAACATCAATGATGATGATTAAATTAGGATTAAAAATCGGGAGAGCCGGCTCGTTCGTTTTTTCCGACTAAACAACATCTATTATTTAGAAGTTGATTTCACATGACTCCAGTGTGGAACTCCACTGCACCCCCTGGTGGATCAATGATCCATTGCAGCTGGCTTCACAATAATTAAATGTATTTATCATGGGGGCGGTATCAAGTCTGACTGGGGGCCGGCCGGCCATCACGGAACGTGCATGAACCGATCACGACCCTCGCACTTTAAACTGTCCAAAATAAGACGCTGCATCTGTATAGCCTGAAGCAAGCTACAACTAGTACTACTTATATTACTACTACTATGGCTGGCCATTTCATTCTTTTATTTATATCCTTGATATCAGATGGCAGATTCCTCCACTAGTTGGCTCTTTGTGATTGATTGATTGATTGATTGAAAAGTTTATTAACAGCTTGTATATTGGGTACAGTACAGTACAGCTCAAAACATACAATTGTTAAGGGGATGCAGACCAGAGAAAGACTTTCGTCTTGTTTACATCAGGGTCCCCCATTTCCAATTCATCATATCATTTAAGACATATAAGACATATATGACATACAGATGGCTTATTTACAATTTACATACAGGTGGTTTTTTACATACAGATGGATTATTTACAATTTTCATTTTAGATTTCGTTCTAATACATCCTAACCGGACATTTAAGACATACCAAGTCTACAGATATACAGTTAGTAACAGAGTCTAAAATGCGAGTATATACATAGATGGGGGGGGGAAGCTGTCCATTGTACGACAGGTTGAGATTTGTACCATTACCGGGGCCAGTTTTGCAATGCTTTCCCCCGAAGGTGATCTTTAAGAGAGGTTTTGAAGGTAAGTATAGTTTTACTTTCCTTTACAGTTGTGGGAAGAGCGTTCCACCTTGATGTGGCATAATTGCGAAACGTGTATTCCCCTTTTTTTGTGCCAAATCTGGGTTTTACATGATTTGTGGAGCTCCCTCTGGTGTTATGATCATGGTATTCCTTGACCTTTGGGAAGAATTTTGACATGTACATGGGTACCATAGAGGTGTAGTGGATCTTGTAGACCAGGCCCATTGCAAGTAGCTGTACTCTGTCGTCTACTCTAAGCCATCCTAGGTTGTCAAAGTGGGCAGAGGTGAGGTGGGTTCTAGATGAAAGGTCAAGCAGTAGTCTGACCAGTTTATTTTGCGATGTTTGAAGTTTTGTTTTTAGCGCCTTGGAGGTGCTATGGTACCATGACGTGCAAGCATAGTCATAGTACCCTTGAATGAGTGCTCCTGCCAGAGTTTTCAGGGTGTTTTGTTTACCAGAGAGGAGATCCGGTATAGGAATCTAGTTCTTTGATTGACTTTTTTTATTACATTGGATGCCATTTTGTCACAGGAGAGGTTTGCCTCAAGAATAGATCCTAGGTATGTAATTTCCTTCTTACTTGTGACAATAATGTCACCCACTGCAACTGAGAAGTCGTCGGATTTGCTGAGATTATGTTTAGAACCGAAGAGAATGGACTCTGTTTTACCCAGGTGTAATGATAATTTATTATCGGCGAGCCAGGTGCAGATTCTGCCGAGCTCGGAGCTGAGGGTTTTTTCAACCTGCAATCTGCTCCTGTCAGAGACCAGCAGGGCTGAGTCGTCCGCGAACAGGAACAAGTTGCAGTCACATGCTGATGACATGTCATTTGCATAAATTAGGAACAGTAACGGACCTAATATGCTTCCTTGTGGAACACCACAGCTCACTGGGAGGGGGGGGGACAGAGTACCGTTTACCTCCACCATCTGTTCTCTCCCCTCCAGGTAGGATTGCATCCAGCTCACCGATAGTTTATCAAAACCAATTGCTTTTAGCTTGTCAATCAGAATGGGGTGATTGACAGTGTCGAAAGCCTTTTGTAGGTCCAGCATCACCATGCCGCAGTATTTACCCTCGTCCACCTCTTGTTTGATGTGGTCGGTCAAATAAAGAAGGCATGTGTCAGTGGAGTGGGATGTTCTAAAGCCAGATTGAAATTCATAGATTAGTTTCTTTTCTGCGAGGTACTTTTCGACCTGTTCATATACTATTTTTTCCATGACTTTCGAGATGGAGGTAAGTATAGAAACAGGGCGGTAGTTGCCTGGGTCCAATTTGCTGCCCTTTTTGTGCAGGGGGGGTTACTCTTGCAATTTTGAAGTCTTTGGGTACTTTTCCCTGTTTTATGGAGAGGTTAATTATGTGAGCTATGACTGGTGAGATGGCGGTTGCTGTGTCTCTGAGGAATTTGGAGGGGATATTGTCGTGGCCAGTGGCCTTGTTAGGTTTGAGGGCGCTCAGTTTAATGAGTACCTCTGCTGTTGTTACCCTTGCTAGACTGAAATCATCTTTGCGTACCCCTAGGTTTTTGTAGTAGGTCATGATGTGATCTACTCCAAAAAGCCCTGAGTGGGAGGGTAATTTATTTACAAGAGTTGTGGCTATGTTTGTGAAAAAAATGTTCAAGTACTTGGCCACATCCAGTTTGTCTGTGATGAGCCTGTTATCTGTCTTTATGTTTACGTTTGAAAATCTCGTTTTGAGTTTTTTATTGCAGCCAAGCTGGTTATTGAGTAATTTCCAAAGTTCACGGGGTTTATTTTTGTTTTCCTCAGTTTTGTCATTGATGAAATTCTTTTTGGCAGTTTTGATCATGGAGCTTACGTCATTTCTTAGTCTGTTTCTTTCAATTTTTAGTTCAGTCACGTGGGCCTGGAGTTCACTGCTCGTGCTTTTGGAAAGCATTGACTGACTTTTATGAAACTCAGAGCATTTTTTGTCTCTGGTTTTCATGGCGGTCAGTATGCCGGAGTGCATCCACGGCTCAGCGCGATTTTTTACCCTGGTTGTTCTTAGGGGGGCCAAATCATTGAGTATTGCAGAGAATTTGTTTTTGAAACCAAGCCATGTTTCTTCAACTTGTGTACCACTGAGCTCATCTGACCAGTCCAGGCTCTCCAGTTCTAGGTTAAAGGCCTCGCTAGAGTAGTTTTTGAGGTCTCTAGATATGACTGTTTTGTGACAGCCGGCCTTTTGTTTTAGCTGTTTTGTGAGCACTACAGTTAGCTGGACATCTGGTCACACTAGTTTGGCTTTCTCTTTTACCAGTTGAACAAAAACTAGTAACTCTTTTACAGCAACTAGTGGCACTTTTGTCTTACTAGTTCCATCTTAAACACACCACAGAGGCAGACTGCCTTTGTACAATCTGCTATTTCATTTACGACCATTGGAAGCATCCAGATTCAATCTTTTGGTGCAACAAATATATATTTAGCAACCAAACAAGCCAACATTGATTTGCATTTGAGACTTTAGTTTAAATGAATTGTAATATGGAATATTTGTTAGCTATAATCTGGCATATAGCATATTTTCTCTCTTTGAGATTAATGTATTTATGCATGGTCCTTGTTCAATAAAGACATAATAATAAGCCCTACTAGTGACACCAGGCAAAAGCTCAACATATTAACTAGTCAAACATGGATTGGGCTCCCTAATGAACAAATAATATCCAATTTGCTCACTAGTTAACTAGTAAAGGCAAAAATATAAATAGACCTATTTTGACCTTCCAAGTTAACTAGTGAAGCTCAAAAGGTCTACTTGTTAACTAGTAATGTGGGAAATGTCACTATCAACAGAAGTGAGAGACATTCCGAATATTAAAATATTTAGTAGTCAACTAGTTAAGCCGCATTCTGTTATGGAAGACTTTGCTAGTGGAGCCTCGCAGATGGGGGTGCTGCAGCCCCCTCAGCACCCCCCCTTCCCGCGTCCATGGTGTTCAGGCTGAGTTCAGGCTGAGTTTCGCGATGTCTCGCTGTCTCGCAGACCCCACGCAGCAACCAGGAAACGACACCAGTAAGCCAGCTCACACTGTCCCCTCCTCACAGCAGCGAGCCGCGCAACGTCCCGCCAACACGGCACCCAGACCCCACGCAGCATTCTCATCTGTTTGTCATTACTGGTGTCATTTCCTGGTTGCTAACGCCATTGTAACACATAATCACTGATGTTCCGCTGTTACGGTGGTGGACTCATCAGAACAGAGTGGGCGAGCTGACCAATCAGAGCACACTGGGCTCATAGGGAGGGGGGGGCAGGAGCTCCAACAAGCCGTTTAGGACAGAGAGTGAATACACATACTATACAGAGATGCTGTATGAGAAACCAATGTGAGTTTGGAACATTGCACAATGTAAATCTATTCTAGTAGACCTCAACAATGGAATTATGATCAGTAGAAATGGCCATGACATGGGCCCTTTAAGTGAGTATTTAAAATCATGTTCCTGTAAATGATACCTAGAAGCCTGTTTGAACTCTAGACTATCTAAAATAACTAAAACATAAAAGGCTGTGGGTGCAAACAAAACACCAATCAGTATTTGATGAAGTAAGTGGATCATATGTGGATTATATCATCTGTCTGTGAGGTCTGTTTACCCAGAATCCCCCTCTGTGTGTGTGTAGACAGAGACATTAAAATGCATCTTCAAAATAACAGGTTCCTGCCCGTCCCGTCCCCTCCCTCTGCACTCCAACCCCTCGCCCTAATCGCTGTCACTCCGCTCTCCTTGTGTTACCTTGAAGGAGATTTCAGTTGTCATGGTGAAGCCGTGAGTGATGACGGGCTCTTCTTCTGTGGTGCGACCCTTCCAGCAGTCCAGTTCGATGCAGCGGCATCCGGACAGGAGGACCTGCTTGTACATCTCCACAGAAGAGTTCCCCGCGAGCTGGCCGGCTGCACACACACACACACACACCACACACACACACACACACACACACACACACACACACACACACACACACACACACCACACACACACCACACACACACACACCACACACACACACACACACACACACACACACACACACACACACACACACACACACACACACACACACACACACACACACACACACACACACACACACACACACACACACACACACACACACACACACACACACACACACACACACACACACACACACACACACACACACACACACACACACCACTTTAGGTAACTGTCATTTGATCCTGAAAGAACCGAAAAGCCTACAAAATCATGTCCTCCCACCTTTCAAGAGCTCATTATCCGCTTTATTTGCTAGCATGCAGTAAAAACAATACAACTGTCGTTATCTGGAGCAGGCAAATCTCATCAGCTTGTCACCATTAGCGAAGCAATTACCTCTTCACATTAGCAACGTGCTTTCCTACAACACGGTGGGGACTGTGTCAAAGTGAGAGGCAGTTCTGTTCTCACCTCGGCTGACATCAAGTATACTTTTTGATCTGTTTGTGCTCCCTTTTTTCTTTTCGTTTGACAGTCATCCTTTTCCAAACTCATTAGAGCAACACCTTCTTTTCTAAATGAGCTCTTGTGTTGTGCGCTGCATAAAACATTGCTTTAATCTACCACGGATCAATCGGATGGAAATACATCAGCGTGAATGAATAACTGTCGGATTATCGTGTGTGGATCTTTATTATAAAGTTGTAAATACCTCTCTGTTACCTATAATAATGCGTCACTGTTAAAATACATAATGGTATTGTGAGGAGAGAATGAAACACACTAGTTGTTTGTTTTTCCTAATTTCTTCATTTTCGCAGGCCATGAGTCTGGCTTATTACAGATATTCCATTATTTCCATCGCTGGAGAAATTTGATCCACTTGAAAGATTCAATGCTCTCCAGTTCCCCCCAGAATAGATTTGAATAGATGAATTCTAATATCTATTGAAGAGAAAATGGTCCCTGTATTGAGCCCCGCCACGCTCGTGCACCGCTGAGAGCCAGTTACTGTGACTACCAGTCAAAAGAAATATTTAACTCATGAATATCAATGAATTGAGTCTCAGTGTATTACTTGATTGGATAACCTCTGGCACAACGGCCTGTTTGAGTGACTGACCTGCGAGGCATCGAGTCTGCTGGATTCACGTGCGCAATAAAGATTGTATTTCTAAATGAAAGAGTGATCTGTTCAAGTGTGGGAGAATAAATGAGCAATCAGTAAGTTCAATCAAGTTGAGAGTTTGTATGTGAGAGAGACAGAGCTTACACACACAACTCATTTTGATTTGTTGAGATGTCTGTGCGTACCTGCAAAGTGGACGAAGTTGTTAGAACTTTTATTTTAAGGGTCTAATATCAGAGGTGGGAAGTAAGTACATTTACTCAAGTACTGTACTTTTTTGAGATACATGTACTTTACTTGAGTATTTCCATTTTATTTTAGCCTGTACTTTAATCCACTAATTCAGAGGTAAATTGTGTACTTTTATTTAATGCCTTTAGTTACTTTACAGATTTGGATTAATGAAGTGAAATATAACTAACCCTTAAATCAGACTTTAGTTACACCTGGGGTAAATTCAGAAGCTACCATGCAGTATACAAAGTCATTAAAACTAGCTGCACCTTTACCAGCTTTGATAACACTTTGCTGAATAGTTATAATCAAAACACATATTATATATTATTCTGAAATGGACCAATCTGCAGAATGACTACTTTAACTTGTGGTACTTTAAGTATATTTTGATGCTTATACTTTTACATGAGTAACATTTTGAATGCAGAACTTTTACCTTTAACAAAGTATTCCTACACTCTGGTACTTCTACTTTTACTCAAGTACAATATCTGAGTACGTCTCCCACCCCTGTCTAATATGAATAACTTTATATACCACTACAGGATATCTTAACCTACAATTAAATGTAAATGTGTATTTATTAGTTGACTTAAAATGTGCATTCGCTATCATCTTAATATGTAAAGTAACTAAAGCTGTCAGATAAATGTCATGGAGTAACAAGTACAATATTGGCTTTCAAAATGTAGTGGAGTAGAAGTATAAAGAAGCATAAAATAAGTGCCTAAACATTTGTACTTAAGTGCAGTACTTGAGTAAATGTACTTTATCAAATTCCAGCGCTGCGTACCTGTGAGGTATGTGTTGTGCGAGGAGTTGATGAAGTAGTGGGGGAGGGGCAGGGTCATGTCTTCGCTCTGATCCAGCTTCTCGGGGGGGATGATGCTGTTCTCCTCTCCGCTCAGATACCGGGCAAAGCCTTCCACCGAGATCTGACCTGCACAAACACAACACAGCGCACAGACATGTCGGTCAAGATGAGAAGACTAAAGGTTGAGTCTGATACTATTCTTTGGGTTTTATACCATCAACAAATCCAATGAAAAATCCACAAATAAATACATACTGCTGTCTTTGTAGGAAAGCCTATTAAAGCATAAATGTTAAAGCCATAGATCTCCACTGTTGTTCAAACTCATTGTTGTAGTTTTTATTTTGACATACCTACTGCTGACACAAATACCCACTCGAATACTAAGAGGTTGTCAATCTACGCCAAGAAGTAGTCCCAAATAAATGTGTTATTTAATATTGTCTGAGTTACTTCAGCTATACGTGTGCGATTGTTTCAGATAAGTATCGAGCCTTCTTTAAAAAAAAAAAAAAAAGGGTAGATATATGCTACCTTTTTTTCTTTATGTCTTCAGTGTGCCATATACAAGGTAGGAACAAATTATTCACAGACACTTTTTCATCTTTTTTTAAAGTAGGATTTCATGACAACAACAAACATAAAATACTGCCAGCCTTATCCTTTACACTACATGAATCAATACATGGTGCATGGCATATGGTATGGCATGATTGTGTGCCATTTTGCAAAGATAGAAAGAAGATGTTCCCCTCGCATGTCTTGAATAAGAATAACAATCCTGAACAAATATAATTTGTAATGTTTGTGTTCACACTATACTGTGTACCCCTACTGCTTGTATATTCAAATGAGCAATTGGATGACTGCGTTAAAATGTAATGGTTATATGTGAACATGTTCAGTATCACTAATTTCAATTAAGATAAGATAAGTTTTATTGAAACAGAACCCTAATTGACTGTTTGGTGAGCCTTTGTGGTTAGTTTCTAACATTTGCAGTGGGTGTATATTGCCAGTCATAAGCATTCATTAGAAATATTAAAGCTGTCTAGGTGGAGAAATGCAAAAACATGATGAAGGAAACCTGATTTACTACATTTCATGCTCCACTAGCTTCTACGCCACTGCCCATAATAAGTCATACAGTGATGTGCAGAAGCTAAACAGCCCTTGACGTTGTTCTTTTTTGTTTTGAGTGTTTGTCAAGGTCGCTCATGTTAAGCTGTACCTTTTCTCTGTCATCACTGAGCTCATGTCCTCAGCAGACGTGCTTGAGAAAGTGAATCACGCTGAATCGCTGAATACATAAGTAATAAGCAGCAGATGAAAAGCTCCAGACACAAGATTCACATTTCCATACACATTACCATACGCATCATGCACCGCACCTGCATGGATTACATTTTGTACAACATATAGCAAGCGCCCGAGGCAAAACCAAAACACTCCTCCACCCACACACACAGTCGCTTGACGTCATGCTAAATATGCTAAGTGATGCAAGCTCTACGGGTGCAGCAGGTCCCTCCGGCCACTTTATGCTAATTAATGCGGAGCAGCCCTCTGCAGAGTTGCTGGACTAATTATGGCTGGCTGCTGTCTGTGACATGTGAGCTCAGTGAACGTCTCACTCCCCGCTGACTGCCAGGACGTCCCCAGGTATAACCTCCTGCCACTGCACTCACACAGACAGAGTGTCCCCAGTCCCCGGGACATTTGTAAGTCAAACAGGGAAGAATAGTGTTAACATTGCTTGGATTAGAGGTGTACTTAACTGAGAACCTACAGGTGTTATGCCAAAGGTGATGCTTGAAAGGTGGAGTTTGTTCTGAAAGGAGTATAACAGTTTGTGGCCTTGGCAAAAAGGAAAGCAAGAACCTAGAGGAATCTGCAGTGTGAATATATTTTAAATAATAACCTGTAGGCAAGAGTGGAAGAAAAACTGTTCAGATAAAGAGCTTCCTCTCTGCAATCAACGAAGATGAATGTGTGATGATATGCCACCGTCCTCTCTCGATGTAAGAGACTTAACGTGCCTTGATTTATTACGAATTGTATTCATATTCACTCAAACAATGAAAGAAAGTTTGAGCAAGCACAAGCTACAGAGCACTTAAAGGACGCATCAAAGTTATCATATTGTCAAAATCAAAGCTGGAAAGAAATAATGAGAAACTGCGACAAAGACAGGGAGCGAAAACAAAGAGAAAGTTGTGTTATTCCATTCCTCTCACTAAATCACACAGGCTATTCTGAGGCAGACCTAAGGCATTCAACCCATTAGCTCCGATTAAAGCGTATATGATGATGCATGGTACTTTTTAGTGCAATCTACAAGCAAATGTTTAAAATGCATTAAATCACCCTTGTACATCTCTATATGCATGCGATTGCGTGAGTGTCCTTGAGAGAGCAAAACGTGTGTGCCTGTGTGTGTGTGAAGGGAGCATGTGGAGCCCTGGACCCCTCTGTAGAGCAGATGGCAGCACTTCTTCCGGCTAGATACATACTTCACGTTGGGAAATCTGTCACTGGGACAGAGAAGGGCACGCTTCCAGAGAACAGGGACAGGCCAAACACACCACATCACAGCACGAGCACACGACTGCAATCACAGCCAAACACAGGGCGGTCAAATGTTTTTATCAATGTGATTCAAAAACAATTATTTGATCTCATTGAAGTACCAGTGATTAATTGTGTCGCACATTTAAAAAAAGTAAAGTAGGTACTTCAGGAGGAGAGATGATTGAAGAGTCACTACTTGAGTCAGTTCAGGTCAATTTTCTTTCAGTATAATGAGTATTAAAACGTGCAAATGTGATGGGCATTATAATGATATACTAAACAGGTTTTTAGATAACCAGCCTCTCCTGGCACCAAAGATTAGCATTTTTTAATTTGAAAAACAGAAACTCTGTTTAATAATTGCCTCTAGCGTGTTTGTTTGTTCTTGAAGTATTTCTTAAGTTTATTCAATTAGGCGTTGGATCTGCAGCGTAGTTATAAAGGTTTTTCGTGAGCAGCGTTATGCAGGTTTATAATCTAATGATCTGTGAAGATTGTGCAGTGCTCACTGTCGCTGCTTGGAAAACACACCCGAGGTAGGGATATTTTACAAATCATTGGGCATGCTGTAGTACAACTCACATGTAGGGCAATGTCTAGAAGTGTTTGCCAGTTCCTCTTCTACAGAACCAGCTTACAAAGTGTTTCCCGGAGGCAGACACCTTCTCCACATCTAAGAGGAGGCTTAAGACTTTATTTTTGATGAAGCTAGGGTTGGCTCAGGCTTGCCTTGAACCAGCCCCTAGTTACGCTGCTTTAGGCTTAGACTTTCTTCTCTCTTATCTTTCTCTTTATCTGTTTGAACTCATGTCCTCTCTATCTTCATCCACCCATGTCCCATAAATGCACGTTACTACCTCAGCATCTGCGGCATCATCCAGAGTTTGTGTGTCTCCCACCTGGCAGGTTGCCGGTATTAAAAGTAACTTCTGGATCATGAGTTGTTGCTGCGCCTGTTTCCGTGATCCTGCCTGCTCACATAATAATTATATATGTTTTTTATGTGGTTTGTCTACGTTGCAAATGTGTTATCTTTCTTATTTATTCACATTCATTGTTGAAGGTGTTATCTTTAATCGTTAGATAGGAACAATATTTATAGGGGTGAGACCCTGGCTTTAACTCTTTAAAGTGGACCTATTATGCTAAATTGGAAAAATATATTGTAGGGCCATACCTATACAAAACATGTCTGTGAAGTTTTTTGCATAAAATACCAAACAGATCACCCATTGTAGCCATGCCTCATATTGCTCAACCCCCTCTTTTGAAGCCCTGTTAGAGAAACGCTGATTTTGGGTCCTTAGCTTTAAAAAAAAAAAAAGAGGAGGCGGAGCTAATGCCTGATCAGAATTCTACCGGAGATAAAGTTAAATTCTGCTGTGATAAAACGCCATCCTGTTCTAAACCACATCAAGGATTATTTCTGAAACAGTATGGAGCTCAAATGCTTTTTCTCTTGCGGGTTTATCACAAGGTGAGTTCCTTTTTTTATTTCCTGCTTTTTAAACACATGTGCTCTACAGTACAGGTTAGCTATGAGTGTTAGCGAGGCTTGCTAATGTAAACAAAGACGAGATTACGTCCAAGACACGTCAGGCATTGTTTCTGATAGCAACTTTCTGTGGGTCCGCCGCCAATTTTACGTAATATCGGCAGCAAATCTGTATCCGCTCGTTGTACCCCCGTTTTTAAAAGATTTGGGTACGAAGGAAAAGAGAAAGGGTTTTATTTTCTGACGCTGCGTGAGTTCCCCGACACATATTTATGTATAAAGGACATAACAAAGTGCATTTTGCATGATAGGTCCCCTTTAATACAGTTTTTGGTGCTTTCTAGGCCATAAAGAGGAAATAAAGTGATTCTTAGTAACTACAAAGAAAAATGAATGTGCACACATATTCATCAATTGAACGCATACTAATATAGAAACGTAGTGCAAAGACAGCCAATTTAGAAACAAAATAAGTTGCCTAACTAATACTAGTTGCCTGGCAACTGTTCCAACGCCCCATGAAACAGCAGATTCAATTACAGATTAAACAAATGTGTTAGAGATATTAGGAGATGCTGCTGGGCAGGATTTGTTTGCTTTTGAGAGAGTCAGGCTAGCTGTTTCCCAAAGTTTTCAGACTTTTTTCTAAGCTAAGCAAACTGGCTGTAGCCTTATTTTGGACAAACAGATTTACAATTTAAATAACTGACCTTCTTATGGCCCCTCCAGTAAAATTGGTCAAAACTGCCGTACTGGCCACACAGATGTGTTGAAGATGTACTACGAATGAATTATTTAGTAGGGCTGTCAGTCGATTAAAATATTTAATCGCGATTAATCGCATGATTGTCCATAGTTAATCGCGATTAATCGCAAATTAATCGCACATTTTTTATCTGTTCTAAATGTACCTTAGAGGGATATTTTTCAAGTTTTTAATACTCTTATCAACATATGAGTGGACAAATATGCTTTATATGTTTGTTTATTATCATTTGAACAATGACAAATATTCTCATGAATATTAAACACAACAACCTGAACATTACAAATATTCGCCTCAATTCAACCTGGAACCTCTCTCATACAATAATACAGTGTGTGTGTGTGTGTGTGTGTGTGTGTGTGTGTGTGTGTGTGTGTGTGTGTGTGTGTGTGTGTGTGTGTGTGTGTGTGTGTGTGTGTGTGTGTGTGTGTGTGTGTGTGTGTGTGTGTGTGTGTGTGTGTGTGTGTGTGTGTGTGTGTGTGTGTGTTGGAGCTATGTGCCGCTCAAGGCATATATGCTCGAACGTGTGCTGCCTGGACGCTGCAATCATGTAGCGCGTACTATCCGTGCTGAGTGAGCTGACTTTTCGTACAATGTCCCACTGTCTGACTACCTGCATAAAGTCAAGTGCTCGGCGCAGTTGTCGGCGAAATGTCCTTGAAACAGCTCCTTATATCCATTAGCGCAGCTAGCTAGCACCAGATGCTAACAACAACAACACGTAAGGTGTGCCTCGCTCGCGCGAGTCGCGCCACACATACACACTCCCTCCCGGTCCTCCCGATGGCCAGTCCGGGGCTGCCGGTGAGCGTGGAAGTGTGGTCTGCCACAAGCGGGCAGCAGGAGCGGGGCTGTCGGCATCAGCTTGTAGATGGTGTTTTAAAACTCGATGCGCTCTGAAACTACGGGGCGGCGAGGACAAAAAATACACATGCGTTAATCGCGTTAAAATAATTAGTGGCGTTAATTTTTTTTTGCGTTAACGCGTTATTAACGCGTTAACTTGACAGCCCTATTATTTAGTTATCGATTTTGTCTTTTTTACAAACAATGTCAATCTGCAAAGTTACTGCTTACTTAAGTTGTCAAATAAGTTTAGTCGATTTAACAATAAATGCCTCTAAAATCTACTGGAGTAGAGGTTAAAAGTATTATAAAATGGAAATACCTCAAGTAATGAACAACTACAGAGAAATTCAAGGGCAGTACCTGAGCAGTGGCGAGCCGTCAGGGCCCTCTAGGCCCTCTCTGAGGGCCTAAGATATTCTACAAAATAATATTTAAAAACATTAAAAAATATATATTATTTTTAATATATTTTTAAAAAATATTTGTTTTGTTATATTTTTCATTAATTTTACCAAAATAACTTGATTTAATTGTATTTAAAATAACATTTCCAAAGAAATAAATCCTTCGAATCTGCCTATTCAGTTTCTGTTTGAATGTGAAGGTTTAAATGAAAGAAGCTCGTCTCTGCGAGTTACTGTGAAGACAGGAGCTGATTGGTGGTCCTGCTGTAAATTCACAGAGGGCCAGCTAGAGTAACTGAACGAGAGAGTAATGTCAAATGACAGTACAATTGACCAATCATATCTTCCCTATAAATGGGTGGGTTTTATTATCGCGGACTTTATGACAAGTTCTGCCCGCTGTGAAGCTTTTCTTGTTTCCATAGCAACAACAACTTCCTGTCAACAGCGTAAACTCGCCTTCAAAATAAAAGCATGCCAAATTACACTTGACATACAACTGCAACGAAAGTAACAAACACAATGCAATATCCTTTTCAATTTCAAAGAACACAAATTGGGTTATGTACAGGTGTTGTTTTGTGTGGTAGAGGGTCGCTTTCATTGATTGATTCATTTTGCACATTTTGTATACGCTGTGACGTAATAACTATTTTTTTTTTTCGAGGGAAGGGGTGGGGGTCAGAGGGCCTAGGTATAAAAGTCACGGCTCGCCACTGTACCTGAGTAAATGTGGATTAATATTCCACCACTGCTTCCTTACAGTGTGTGTGTCCTTGTTAACATACCTAAATGTACATTTGTGTTCAACAGAGCAATACAAGTTTTCTGCTGCACTACGTTGGCTACTTGGTCTTTGTTCAAGCTCTCGTAAAGCAGCTGAAACCCCCCTTTCTCTATGTTTTCACTCTCTCTCTTTTACACACTTTCTTTCTACTGAAGGATTCTCGTAATCCCATTATTGTAAATAAAATGGCAGGGAATATCCTCAGATAAGCCTGAGAAGAGTTTGGAGAGGGTGAACATTTTGGTGTGTGTGTTTTTTACAGACTTCTAGCATTCCGTTCCCTGGCACCCCGTTGCGTCCCGTCACTTTCAGAGTTTTTGGACACCACTCAGCAGAGTTGCTATGGCAACACCCCTTCTAAATGTATTGGTGGTGGGGGCTGGAGTACAGAGTTAGGGGTAGGGTTGGACAAGTTTGGGGATATCTAGGTCAAATATGGTAACTTGCTTGTGCTCGTGCTATCTAAAATGTTTAATTACGAAACACAATTGCACTTTGGTTACCTAAACATGAAACGTCCTAATTGAGAAAGATCCTTTAGTACAGGGGTGGGGAACCTTTTTCCTCTCAAGGGCCATTTCAATTTTTACAACATCCTCTGAGGGCCGTACAAATTATTGACCTCTGCTTAAAAATACTAAAATCACAGCCCATTCATTTCGCCTTTCTTTCATGCTGTGCAAAGAAAAAGCAACCTCTTAATCCAGATATTTGACCATGACTCGTGTATGCATGCACGGTGTGGCATGACCACCCAAACAGAAAGATATGAACACAAGATGTGTGCAAATGTATTTAGTTTCCTATCCATGTGAACATGATTTAAGTGGGGGGCGGACCTAACCTCCTCTAGGGAGGTCCGGGGGCATGTGTACAGCTCCTTACTGCAATTTTTGAATGCCGGAGCGGCGTTCTTGTGCTCTCCAGCAGAACTGCACCCCTGTTAGATAGTGATGTGTCGGTCGCGAACGAGCCGGCTCAAAGTAAGTTAAGTAATACAGACAGAATGATATGATGATCTCCGCGCTACAGCTGCTTCGTGCATGCATGCAGTGACATGTAATATCCAAGGATTAGAGACTGTTGGATGCTGCTGTTTTGAGCATTGCAATACATTTATTTTTATTATGTTTTTTTATGATTAGAGACGGTTGGATGCTGCTGAACTGAGCATTGCAATATATTTATTTTCACTGTTATTTATTTATGATTAACCTTAGGCTCAGCAAAGATTTGATGTCAGCTGTTGCTGTCTTTTTTTCTATAGTTAATACTGAAATAGAGCCCTGCTGTTTTGTCAGGGCCTTTTCTTTAAATATAATTTTAAAATATCGATACAGTAGCCCCTAAATGTCTATGCTTAAGTTTTTATAGGTGTTGCTATCTGCTTTGTGTAGCGTGGTTCTACAAGCAAGTCAGTGCATTCATGGTGGTATCAGAGAGTTACAAGGGTCTGTAAATGCAATGAAAACAATTGGCCACAGCAAATCATTTATATTAAACATGTAATTTTTACTTTTGAATACTTCAGTACAAAAGATGTATTTAAGTGATATATGTGTACACATATAAATCATTAGTCAAAACAGGGCTACATTTGTTTGAATTATAAAAGGTATAATTTGTGGTAAACTGAAGAGCTGTTTGGGAGCCGAAAGAGCCGGCTCTTCTTGGTGAGCCGAGCCAAATGATCCGGCTCACCAAGAAGAGCCGGAATTCCCATCACTACTGTCAGACGAGACATATACCACGTGATGACACGTTAGGCTCGTGTTGTGTTCAAGGACCCTGACCTTAGCCAGAAAAAACAGGCACTCGCTTTTTAAAATTCTTTTAGATTTCTTTAATTTTGTTTTTTGCGTGTGTTTATAAATTACCTCGAGGGCCGTATCAAATGGTCTCGCAGGCCGTATACTGCCCAGGGGCCGGAGGTTCCCCACCCCTGCTTTAGTAGAACCTAATAATTAAATAATTTCCCTAAATGTAATAACACCTGAAAATGTAATATAATCTGCATTTAACCTGATCAAAAAGGGGAGAAAGCCCAATAGCGTATATGTTCTAACAGTTGTTCTAACATATGGTAATTGCTTATTACATTATAAAATCGGTTTTATTTTTTGCAAATTCAATTTGAAACCCTTTTTTAATGCAGAAATGTTACAAGATCAAACAAGGAAAAAGAGACACTATGCTAGCTTGTGCGAAATTAGTCATCTCCTGCAGAACTCATCATCTTTTAATTATGTTTTATTAAAGATCCACTCTTGTCTAATGGAGCCAATTAATAGAGCGTTAAATATGTTGCATTTTCTAGATAACCCTGTACCTCCTGCCATCTGTAGCACAATTTCACATTCCATTTCCAATTTCTAAACATGAAATCAGTGTCAAATATTGCACCCTTTGCAAATATAAAAATAAAACTTTTCATTTTACATTTTTAAAGGAAAAAAAGACTCACCTGAAGTATGAACATATAACATCATTGGTAAAACTGTTATAGAAATATCCTTAAAATGTTTTACATTGTATTAGGTTTTATGATGTTTCCGTCTCGTTACAGTAGGTACAAGTTTTAGAACAATCTCAGCAGTTATTCATTTCTTAAAGGTCCCATGTCATGCTTTTCCGGTTATTACCTGTCCCCTTGTGTGTTATGAAGGTTTTTATGCATGTAAACGGTCTGCAGAGTCAAAAACCCTCAAAGTACACCCACAGAAAATACCTGTCTATGCTGCCCCAGAACGCCTCGTTGGAGATTTCTCTTTTACCATTTGTTTCTTCCAGGAACCAAAATGGACCAATCTGCGGAGCTCATCACACACCAGGATCCCTTGGCATCACTATCAAACGCAGTGGGGGGACCTTTAACGTAAATGTTCAACTAACAGGGAGTCCCATTGACTTGCATAGAGCTCCCTGGTTTCTAATAGACGAGTTGGGATCGCGGAGAAATGCTCTCCGCAGACCCATTCTCACAGCGTTTATAAACCTTTTTCTTACTCAATATCAAGCCACACTTATTGTTTTTACTTCGGCTGTGAGTGTTTGTGTGTGCTCAGGAAGAGTTTTGCGCTGTCTCGCTGTATCGCTGACCCGGAAACCACACCAGTAAGCCAGCTCACTGAGCAGCGAGCCTCGTAACGTCCCGACCAATCAGAGCACACTGGGCTCACAGGGAAGGGGGGGCAGGAGCTCCAACAAGCCGTTTAGGACAGAGAGTGAATACCGGTGAATACACATACTTTACAGAGATGCTGTATGAGGAACCAATGTGAGTTTGGAAAATTGCACAATATAAATCTATTTCAGTATACCTCAACAATGGAATTATGATCAGTAGAAATGGCCATGACATGAGACCTTTAAGAAAAAGCACTTAATTGATTGGGTGTTACACACCTTATTACAAGTAGGTATACAAGTAGTTGTTGACAGTTCCCTTTGTGTGTCTGTGTGTACATGTAAGCATTACAGTGTGCTTGTGTTTGTACTGACAGACATTTGAGCCACTGACCTTTCTGTGCCAGAGAGGCGTTAGGTTCATATTTGTCCACCAGCACCTGGACCTGCTCTGGTTTGAGAGGAGGGTAGAGGATCTCGTTCAGACGAGGGTCTCGCTGTTTATTGTTGATAAACTCTGTCATCTGCTCCACATTGAGGTACGGACGACTTTTAGCCCCCCTGTGAGGAGGGAAAAGGAATACATGAGTTGTGGGTCCACAAAAATTGAGACGGCAAATAAAAATGGGGAAACGAGAAACTTTTAAAAGGGTAAGAGGATGGAGGGAGGAGCGGTAATAAAAGCAGAAAGGAGATCTGGAAATGGAGGGCAACACAAGTGCAAAGGAGAAGAGAGGATTCAATCTTGTGTTGAGTAAATTATGAGATTTGATTAAAACGCCTTTCATATCTAAGCCTCTTCCATTCAATTATCATCTCCATATCCTCCCGGCTCTTATGCCATCTCCCTTAACTGTGATTAAAATCTAGATTTATGTTTTGGAGTGGCCCCGGTCATGCTGCCATGCTGCCTCGGCTGATGGTCTGAGTCCCTGGGGGCCAACAGGGCAACTCAGCACGAGTGGGCCCCCCCACCAGGGCCATTACAACACACATTTCTGTGCTAATTAACATAGTATGAAGACTCAACACAGTCTCACGGCATTTCGTGTTATAGTCACGAAATTAATCTATTGATTCGTGTTCACCAACACGATTTCGCCATTTTTTTCGTGTCACACAGAACGATTTTAAAAGCAATGTAAATAATAACAAATTAGAAGGAAAAAGACATTAAAAAAAATACAGATTTAAGTATTCTGACACAGAACGATTTTAGAAGCAATGTATTTATATTGGTAGTATGTTTCGTGCCTGCACCAAATAATAACAAATTAGAAGGAAAAAAAGATGACATAAAATACAGATGTCAGTATTCTGAGGCTCTGAGCCATTTATTTTCCTCACGGACGGCAACAAAACTCAGACATTATACAATTTAACATAAAAGGGATAGGGTTAGGCTTAGGGTAAGATATTGAGTAAGAACATGTTTTTATGAACCACACAGCTTCTGGTCTTCCAAGACCCGACCGGACAAAAAGACGTGTTGCAGGCACGAAACATACTACCAATAGAAATACATTGCATTTAAAATCGTTCTGTGTGACACGAAAAAAATGTGAAAATCGTGTTGGTGAACACGAATCAATAGATTAAATTAATTTCGTGACTAATAACACGAAATGCCGTGAGACTGGGTTGGAAGACTAGGTAAAAGCAGGTGTCCTAAATATGCAAAGCCATATTGCTTTTCAAGGATGGCAGCCATTATCGCTGACAGTCTGAAACGAGAAACAGTTGGCTTGGGAAAAATAAATGAAATGAATGAATCACTCACATGGTTTTAAATTTACTTTTCTTTCTAACCTGGGATTAGTGTATTCTTTGGGGGTTGAAGAGATGATTGCTTCCTAAGAGACTTTTAAAAGGCAAATACACCAGAGGGAAACAATGTTCTTACACGTCAGAGAAGATGTGGTCCAGCTCGGTCCGTGGGCAGATGTTGCTCAGGAACATGTTGTAGACCTCTGGAGTGAAATCCTCCTGGGGGATGGAGTCATTCTGCTGCAGACAAGCAAAATTGGTTATTTTTTATATAAATATGTATCATCTCTTGGTTCTATAATGATCTACTAGTACGGCTGCAATTCTATTTTCACTGGCTTCTAAGTAAAGGCAACACAAATATGCACCCAATGGGGACCCGTAGAGTACGTACAAATCATACTCTGAAACCAGGCACAGTAGAATGATCAGTGCCACAATAAGCAACCAAGAACTGATAGGCTATCAAATTGCCTTGAGCTAGCTAAATACTTCAGCTTGCAGAAGGTTGTCTACGAGCGGCGCATTTGATAACTAAATGGTGATGGGGCAAGCTAATGTTAGCTACGGTAAGTGTTAGCAAGCTAATGTAGTTAGCTTAGGCACTTGTAAACATAATACTGCACAGCTTTCTGATTTATCCACCTTCCATTATGACATATAGAGTTAGCATAAAACTGACATTTAGACAAAACTCCCTGCACCCTGAGTTTCTGAATCCCACAGTTTTCTCCTTCGACAGCTGATACCTCAAGTCCTATAACCCCCATCTGTATGCTCTTTCGTCTTCTTAAAGGCTTAGTTTTTCGCTTCAGCAGCTTGTAATGCCTTATTTCTGGGTTCTTTACCCCGTTGATAGTGCACCAGACCAAGCAGCAGCTAAAAGGCATTTGTTTTATTGCTAGCATACCAAAGTGATAAGAATGAATCTTCATGCAATAAAATGTCAAGGGCTGAATTGTTTCCCTCTTCAGTGTGGGCAGGACCTAATTGCGCTTCTTCTCTATGCAATTTAATGATTCATTTTCAAAATCTCAGTTGATTTAGGGAGCTATTGTTAAAATGTTGCAAGTCGGTTTCACAACATTCGTCCCTGAACAAGATTAATCGTTCAAGTCAAATCCTGTGTTTAATCCTATGGGATGCTTTATCGCTGACCTCTGTTCTCCCTGTGGAAGCCATTACACGCATATTAATTACAAATGCAAATCATTAACCGAAAAGGTCTGCCTGCAATTTGAACCGAGACTTTAACAAAAAAAGCTGCGGCCACAGGGCTAATTATAGAGCTATCAGAGCCAAACGGGTCTGATAAAGACACAGTGCAGGCACGAGCATTGTGCCGGTGAGAAACAGAGCAGAACTGAATACTGGGAGAAAAGAAGATGAGGGAGGTTGCCGGGGAGGGGAGGGATGGGGGGGGATGCAGGTCAAGCCTTGCCGAAACTCAATGAGTCATTCTAAAGACCTTGGTGTGCATGTGCTTTTGCCTGTTAGTGTGTGTGTGTCGTCTAGGGATTAACAGCACCACCGTTTAGCTGTAATTACTCGCGCGTTGGAACAACAGCAAATCCCAAAAGACCTTCATACGGCAACACGTTGGTACCTCCTGCTCTGCTAATTATGTATAGCTTGTTCTGAGTGTGTGTGTCTGTGTTTGTATTTCTTGTGTGTGTGTATGATTTCTGTTTGTATTCTGAAGCCATTCATTGCAGGTTGATATATGCACGTGCCCAAGCATGTAAACAGAGCTGCATTAAAGGGTTGCATGCTGCCGGTCCCCATAGTAATATTTTACAATAACCAGTATGTATTGCACTGTACAGTACTTCATTTTACATTCTGTCAGATTTGTGTCATATTGTGGCACAATTATTATTATTATTATTTTCCTCTTCTTGCACGGTTTTCCCTTGTTTTTATGTCTTAAGTATATTGTGTGTTATTCTGTTTGAGAATCCTGAGACTTCAGACTTTCATTGACAAACTACTCTGTACCTATTGTGCATACAATAAACACCTTACATCTTGAATCTATTGCTTGAATACCGTGTTTGTGAGCCGTTTTGGGGACTGTTTTACACCCCTTTCTCTCCATTGATATCTGAGAGCGGTAAAGCTAAAACAGCTTTTGTCATCTCGATTGCTCCCAACGGGTTGTTTAATTACAACCAAGGCTAAATGAGTTGGGAAGTCATGCAGACATCCAGAAAATAACACTCCAAACAAATGAGCAAAGCAGCAATCTGCCGCTGTTTCAGGAGAATAGAGATCGAGCTGAGGTGAGAGGACACACTAATGGATGGATGGAGAAGATAAAAGAGCTTAGAGACTAAGATAAAACGGAGCGACACACAGCTTTGAGGAGATTCAGTATTTTGGTGCCTTACTCTGCCAGAAGGGAGGTTACAGTTTTCCAGGGCTGTCTCCACTCGCTTCCTGTCTGCGGAGAACATCCTGAAGATACTGCGGGGGACACAAACACACCAGTATGAGTAATCGCAGAAAAGGCCACACAGAAAGAGGAGTTTTCGCTCTGATCCTCAGTGTCAAACGGATGAATTCATAACAGCTTTTATTGGATGCTTATTAAGGACATCCTGTAAAAAAGCTCTAGTGTGGCAGGAACATACAAAAGAAAAATAGGAGGAAAAAAACAGGAAATAAAAAGGCGAGAATATAACCACATAATTGCAAGGAGAGCTGACAAAAGTGAGACAAAGAGAATGCCAAGATGAAAAATGGAACTGTAAATTATGCAGAAAGAGAAAATATGAATAGAGACAATGAGGGAAAAAATACAACTTATTCAGTCTAATGAAACAACCCTGAAAGAAAAGGCTTTATTCATGAAGGCTATGTTAGGTTATGTTTTTAGATAGCTTTCTTTGCATTTAAGAGGCAGTAGTCTCTGGTTCTGCTGGGTTAGATCGTATAACACCAAGAGGTGATTTTAATATTTACAAAATGTAAAACACATAAACTTTGAAAAGTACAGTAGTATTCCCTAAATTAACTCTTCCTATTCAAATGTAAACAGCACAATACAGAACACATGGATGTGGATAGTGTTCCACTGTTTCAACACCATATGTACATACAGCGTGATATTCAATCAATCAATCAAGCAACAACTTTATTAATCCCGCAAGGGGCAATTGGTTATGAGCAGCAGCTTATGTCATGTACACAGGCAGGAACATACAAGAACAAAACACACACAGATACACCCGGGAGCACAGATGTGGATCATTCCAATTTACACTATAAATAGTTCATAGCATCACAATAATAAATAAATAAATAAATAATCAAGTTAAAAGCCTTTCAAGAATTTAAAAGTTTGAGTGCAGAAGGGATGAATGATTTTGAAAAGCGATTAGTCCTTTGATCAGGTAGAGCATATCTTCGCCCTGATGGCGAATATTGTTTGTGATCCTTTGTAAAACCGTAAAACCACAGACATGTTTACAGAGATGAGCAGTCAAAGTGATTGTGATTGTTGTCATAAAGTGACATTGCCTCTTATTATTATCATTACCATTTTCATCATCATTATCGTTATCATGCTACAGTTTCTTAGACAGTACTTACAGTATGACTCCACACACAGATATGTTAACAGCTGGAAACAAGGCTTGCAGGTTCCACAGATTATATATTTGTTTTCCCTTGACCAGTCTCATCAGTCATTTTGAGTGCAAAGAGACTTCTGTGCTTCTGAATGCTTGGGCTAATCTGCTGTTTATTCTGTCATCCTTGTGAACACAGACAACAAATGAGATTTCCTGCGAGGCTCTCCAGTGTCGTTAGAGCTACCGCTAGCTGTTGGGTCCTGTTTCCTTTGTCTGCCTCTTTTAATTACATGCAGAGGTATTCCAGCGCAGATCCACGGGCACGTACTGTACGCCCAGTGGGAGAGCAGAGTCAAGCTGACATTAGTCAAGCTGACATGTCCTCCCAGCTAGGAGGTTAATTCCCTAAACGGCAAGCAGTGTCTCTGTGTTGACACCCACTGCTCTCCTCCGCGGCTCTGAGGGAGGTTATCGCAGTGGTACCCAGGTGCCTGCCTGCACGCTAAACTCGACTAATGGAGATGCAGCAAGTCCTCACTTCCAATGAGGTGACGATAAACTCCCAGATAATTCATGAAAGGGAAATTCTCACACACATCACACATTGTCAGATTTTGAGCTGGAGATAGTGAAAAGTATAAATGGCGCTTTCCCGAGGCATGCTACCTCATACTCACGAACATGAAAAAAAAGAAAATCTCACAATTGCACTTGAAAAGGCTGGCTTACTTGGAGCCAATGCAGTGGCACTTACAATGGTTTGACTAATTGCTAGCTAATGTGCTTGCAGGATTATTTTGTTTAGTTTGTATCCTCAAGGTCGAATGAATATCAGATAAAACTGCTAAATGAAATGTCACATAAACAAATGAATGAAACATAATGTACATCCTAATAAGGTCGGCTCTTTACAGATAGAGAGAGAGACAGTGATAGTGATAGACTGAAAACACACCTGCACTTTTGAAAGAACATCCATAACATTCATCTGTTTGCAACTTATATATATCAATATTCCAATTACTTGTATATAGACTATTCTTGCACTATTTCTATTATATTCTATTTTATTTGTATTTTTTTACTTGCACTCTTTTATTGTGTTGCACTATTTGATTGTGTTGCACTGTTGGAGGAGCCTGTGACCTAAGATTTTCATTGTCATAACTACACTGTAGAAATATTGTACACAATTTTACCGCAGAGCTAAAGTCATGGGGAGAACAATGGAGTATTGTGATGACAAATGGTATTGTATTGTAATAAATGCACACCGAGAATGTGTGTGTACTAAGGCGTATACATGCTGCTAGTAACAAGAGAAGGCAGAGGAAGCTACGCATTGATCAAAAGAGTGGAGAGGTGGCAGGGGAGAGGAGGATGAGTCAGAGAGACTTACTTCTTGACGGGAATGCGCCCCTCAGGGTTCAGCTGCAGCTTCATCCGAGTGTATCTGCATTGGACAGAACACAAACCTTACACAACATGAAATCAGCAGTCTGTCTGTGTGAGTAATGTACGTGCTCAAATGATCTTTTCTGTGTGTGTGTGCTTTCTTGGGATGCATTTCTGTATGTAATTGCCTGCCTATAAGGGATTATGCAAATGTGCGGTACATGCAGAATTGTGTCTCTATAATGCTGAGCATGCGGTTGATTGATGTGAAGAGTTCTTAGTGCACACCATGAATATTTTTGCCATGTGTACACGACTTGTGGATAATCCCTGGAAGTCTTGCACAGAGCCATGCACCAGCAACACAGGCAGCGCAGCCCGGGCTATAAATAGCTGCGCTGCAACAGGAGCCATCATTCCAGGCTGGGCATTAAGTGGCTGCTGGCTAATAATTAATATCCATTACAGTGTCCACTTCACAGGGCCGGTCCGGTGCCAAAGGCAAAGTCACAGATGACTGTAATGGTTAACGTGGCTAACATGGATTTTCTTCTCGAAAGTAAAGGGGGAAAAAAGGAAAATGTTGGCAGAAAAGGAGCTTGTTGACAGGGGATGGCACTAAAGGTTCAGGATTAAGGAAAGAAGGAGGGAGCAGTTAGGTGTTTCTCTTACAACTGCCTCTATTATTTATCAAGACGGAACAACAGATAACCGTCTCAGTTTTCGGTTTTACACACCACTTTCTCTTCTCTCTCTGTCTGCTTTCAGACTATCCCATTCCAGGTAATGCTGAAGAATGAGAATGAGCACCAGGGAACAGACGTGGAAAATGCCCAACCAATCGGCATACACAAGAGCAAGACACAGACTTTTTAGATGTTTAGCCCCTCAATTTTATTTGTGTCTCTTTGTAGTTGCTTTGTATTTCTGTATGTATTCAATTTGTGTTTTGTCCTTTTTAATAATCATACGTGTCTCTTTGTTTGTCTATGCAGATGTTTCATATCAGATTGTATCTGTTTCTGTCTCATTGTATTATTTTGCTGTCTCTTTGTCTTTGTAGTCCTTTTGTGACTTTTTGTGTCTTTTTGTGTTTTCTTTGTAGTTGTTTCTGTGTCTTTGTAGTCTTTTGTGTCTCTTTGTTATTGTTACTGTCACGTTGTAGTCTTTTTGTGTTTATTTGTAGTTGTTTCTGTCTCATTGTTGTCTTTTTGGGTCTCTTGTACTTTGTCTATATTTCTTTGTTTCTTTGTGTCCTTTGATTGACATGTTGTAAAGGAAAGGCATGGGGGACCTGCCACATGCCAAGTAGGCCTGTTCAGTAATCTAAAACTAACTAAGCATCTACTGGTTATACATGTTATCCCATTGCAAAACATGCAATTCTAACATTAACCATGGTGCAAGCTGAAGTAATCCAGGTTTATTGTAGATCTCAATAGAACATCTTGAAGAAGTCAATCAAAAACATGTTGGGTTCCACTTGCTGGGAACATTACCCGTATATGCTGGCCTCTCAAAAAATGTATCACAGCTTGAAGAGCTATAAAATAGAATTGACCACATGCAAAGGAACATCAACGTGGCCTCATGCAGTAGTAATACGAAAGAGAATTGTCTTATTTGTAGGGAAGCAGAGCACGACAAATGCTGCTGCAAGCAAACCAGCGTGACTGTGAAACCTGCTCTATTCAATTCTATTCAGCAATCTCTGTATACTATGTGGTCGATGACCACTTTTATTGTCTCATAAGTCAATTACACTCCTCGGGGGTGAGAGTTAATGGGTTCTGTTTACTGATAAACATCAGACAGCTGGGAGTTGTCACCTAGCAGAGCCACGCATACTCTCTCAATACAACGCAGCAGATTCATAGTTTAGCTTCACTACGTCACTCACTGCACACATTAATCAGCTGTGAACCATAGATCAGTGTGTGTGTGTGTGTGTGTGTGTGTGTGTGTGTGTGTGTATGTGTGTGTGTGTGTGTGTGTGTGTGTGTGTGTGTGTGTGTGTGTGTGTGTGTGTGTGTGTGTGTGTGTGTGTGTGTGTGTGTGTGTGTGTGCAGTACAGCCCTATATGTACCTCAGTGTATGCATAAAGCTTCCTGTGTGTGTGCTTCTGGATTTTATGAGGCGGTTATGTGAGCGCAAGAAACATCTTTTTGCATGCATTTCAAAGTAAACACTTATTGTGTATAGTGTGGGAACACGTGTCTTGAATAACAGTCAGTCATATGTTTTATTTTACATAAGAGGCCTCATTTGCTTTCCCCTGCTGTTTCTGCTTATGTAAAACACAATACATACCTGGTGTGGCGCTTGGGATAACTGGCATTTTTCTGTTTCCAGCAGACCTGATTTTCATATTTATCTTGGGGATTTACATTTTTTGTACGACTGCTCGGTGTGTTTGTGTGTGTGTCGTTTGCATGTTTGTGTGGATGACATACGCTTTCTCAAGGCAGTCCTCCCTGGACATATTCTGTACAAAGAGGTTGGATGCCAGGTTGAACAGCTCTTCCGCCCATTCCTGAAGTGAATAACAAATACGGATACAGAGTCAGGCACAAACCATAGTGCTGAGGGTTGAAATCATAGACTGTAGAAAAAAGTGGACCCCTGGAAGTCTGATTGTATCGAAGACTATAAGAAAATGTCCTTACTTCTCACTTGATATTTCACCTCAGTTAAGATTTGCCTCATGAGTTTATGGTCTCAATCATTTGTTTAAAGTGTTCTCCAATACAGGATGATGGTTCATTTTGTAAATCACGATCCTTTTTACAACCAAATAGACAATAAAGCATTTCTCAGCGTAGCTGCATTGTGATTGAAAATAAACATAATATACATTTTTTGTTTAATTTACTGAGAAATCTCAACCCTGAAGATACACTCCATGTAGTTAACCTAACAGAGAAATGGTTCCATTATTAAAAAACCTCAAAACTGAAAGTGAAATAAATGGCATGTTGTTTAATGCAATATATCCTAAACATTGATCCCACATACAGTAATGGGACAGTTATCATTATAATTGTATTGTTGTTCTTTATTTACCTTGGCCGTATCCTCCGTGAAGGCCATGAAGTTCAGGTAGGTGATGTTGACCATGTCAGGGCCGCTCACCACCGTCAGCATCCTGTTCTCCATCTTCCCCGCCAGAGTGCTGACATCCAGTAGCTCACGCAGCTTGGCCTCCTGAACAATGACACACAAATGATACAAAAAATGAGTCATGGCTTTTACAGAATGGAGTAAACTAATCAAAGGCATCAAGCGAAAGGTGCATTTACTTATAAATCTTTCCCAGTCATGTCATGCCAGCTTCTAACCAGAGCTTCATACACACTGAAAACCACCTCAAATGGACTGCAGTTGAACCAAATCTACATCTAAAGCCTAGCAGCACAAACATCCATCGATTGAAAGGAAATTAAATTAAACAGGCCACAGGTGGAACAAAATACAAGGTATACCTTTTCCAAAGAAGTGAGAGACAGAACTACTCTGTGTCACGGTTTAATAAAACAAAACTTGCCCTCCAAAAGCACTGAACTGAAACAAGACCTTTCAGTATTTGGGAGTTCGCACCATGTCTTGGCAGCTGATTTATGTGACTAATGAGAGGTCAGTTGTGAGAGGCGGATGGTGTGAGGAGCGAGGTGAGACACCGCAGCCCCAGTAGATCTCAAAGTGACTCTCATATCACAGGCAAACAAGGTGGGTTAAGCAGAGCTATGATGTGGCACATTTCAAGTGCAAACTAATTAAAAGAGTTGAAAATGTTGAACTGATATTGAAAGAATGACACTGGTGAACTTGCTGGTACCATGTGTAGAGGTGTAATGTTTTAAAGCAGCATTTATAAGACGCTTTTCATGTTTTTGCAAGGGCTAATAACGCTTTTACATAGGGACTAACATTCAACCACAATCATACTGAGGCAGATGCTCAAGAAAACTAACATTCACAAACATTCATAAACAATTGGCCATGGCATTGGGATCAATTTAGGTTAAAGTATCTTGCCCAAGGACACATGGGCCCAATTCCAATCCACCCCCTACACCCTAGCCCTACACACTAGCCCTCCGTTTGCGCGTTCGCGCGGAGGGTCCGCCACATTAAGTGCTGTTCCAAACCAACGAGTGTGGAGGGGGAGTGGGCTATCAAGCCCTCAAACAGCGAGTCTGCATCGGTGCTGACTTCACCTGCTGCCTTACCTGACCAGACTCAACGCTGTGTGTGTCCGTCAGGAAACAAGCTGTTTACAAACAGTTCCAGCAAACATCCGCTGATAAATTGCGATGTTAACAACCTCATGATAACCTCATATTGTTTTTACTTAGAACCTAGAAAAAGGTAAATGTGTGCATTTTATTATAAAGTTGTGTATATTTACAGACTGTTGCAAAATCTAAGAAGCTTATAACCATCAGGTTTAAAACTAAAAGAGCTTTACAAAAAAGTAACACAATTAAAGATGTTTGGAGTTTTATTTTAGTTATTCATTTTTATTGTTTGTCCAAGAGATGCTGATTTGAAAGCGTTGTTACATACAGTTACGGGAGAGAGGGGGAGTTTGTCCCAAAGCTTGCCGCTGTATTTACTCCCTCCATCTGACAGGAGGGAGCCTCGTTTAGCTGCGAGTGTCACTCCGTCACGGAGGGGTAGGGTGTAGGGCGTGGTCTGGAATTGGGCCATGGACATGTTGACTGCCTGCACTGGATATTGAACTACAAACCTTCCTATTGGTGGGCCATCAATCTGCCGCCCTTATGATGTTATTTAGGTGTTCACAGACATCTTCAACAGGTCCCTGCTGCAGTCTGTAGTCCCCACATGTTTTAAACACTCCACCATCATTCCTGTCCCCAAAAAGACAATCATCACCTGCCCCAACGACTACCGCCCAGTAGCACTCACCTCCATCATAATGAAGTGCTTTGAGCGGTTAGTCAAATTATTCATCACCTCCTCCCTCCCTGAATCTCTGGACCCCCTGCAGTTTGCCTACAGAGCAAACAGGTCCACAGACGACGCCATAGCCCTCACCCTCCACACTGCCCTCTCACACCTGGACCCGAAGAACAGGAACACATATGTGAGAATGCTGTTCATTGACTACAGTTCAGCATTCAACACCATTGTGCCCTCCAAGCTGGCCATCAAGCTCAGAGACCTCGGGCTCAACAGCGCCCTCTGTGACTGGATCCTGAACTTCCTGACGGGCAGACCCCAGGCAGTGCGGGTGGGAAATATCACATCCTCCACCCTGATTCTCAACACCGGTGCCCCTCAAGGCTGGGTGCTCAGCCCTCTCCTCTACTCCCTGTTCACCCACGACTGCGTGGCCACACACAGCTCCAACACCATCGTGAAGTTTGCTGATGACACGACCGTCATCGGCCAGATCACAGACGATGACGAGACGGCGTACAGAGAGGAGGTCGAAAACCTGACATCTTGGTGCCAGGAGAACAACCTCCATCTCAACATCAGCAAAACAAAGGAGCTGATTGTGGACTACAGGAAGCAGCAGGGAGAGGGACACGCCCCCATCGCCATCAATGGGACTACGGTGGAGAGAGTCAAAAGCTTCAGGTTCCTTGGGGTCCACATCACTGAGGACCTGACATGGGCTCTTCACACCACCACCATCACCAAGAAAGCTCGACAGCGGCTCTTCTTCCTCCGCAGGTTGAGGAGGTTCAAAATGGATTCCAGGATACTCTGCAACTTCTACAGGTGCACCATAGAGAGTATCCTGACTGGCTGCATCACGGCCTGGTATGGCAGCTGCACCGACCTCAATCGTAAGGCTTTACAGAGGGTGGTGAAAACTGCACAGCACATCACCAGGACGGAGCTGCCATCCATGGAGGACCTTTACTCCCAGCGGCTCAGGAAGAAATCACTACGGATTATCAAAGACCCCCATCACCCCAGCCACAAACTGTTCTTTCTGTTGCCGTCTGGCAGACGTTACCGCAGCATCCTGGCAAGGACAAGAAGATTCGGAGACAGTTTCTTCCCGCGGGCAGTGAGACTGTTAAAAAATTGAACTGTTGAAACAATATCAAACATTCAACTGCTACTCAGTAGTATGTATCTAATACCTAATATATATATATCATTCCAATAACTTGTATATAGACTCATACTGCACTATTCCACATCATAACTTTATTTCATTTTTATAACTATTATTATTTTTGTATTGCTCATGCTCTTATTGTTATTATGTTATGTTATTATGTTGCATTGTTGGAGAAGCCTGTGACATAAGATTTTCAACTGCATAATTACTCTGTAGCTATGTCAGATTGACAATAAAGAACCTTGAACCTTGAACCTTATTTACTATCAACGACCCCATGATAACTCTCCAAATTCAGAGTGCTTAATGGTATTCAAACTTTGATAACCCTAACCCTTGTTTCAGGGCTTAACAAAACCTCCTCTTGTTTATCTTACTTTCAATCAGACAGTGGAAAATGGTAAGAACAGCAGCCAATGCTCAGCACAGCCTCGTGACCAAGAGTAATCTGTATTCACTTAGCTGAAGAGATCCCATGAGGACGCTGTATTTGTTCAGATATATTTTTATTAAATGCTTCCGCAAATAGTGCTAATTCATGGAGGAAATCATCTCAACCTCGAGCGCTGCAATTTTCAGATTTAATACAACTTTAATTCCCTGCAACCTTCATCATCCAGCAAACAGCAGCAGGTTAAATGAGCCTGTTGAAAAACGTCTGTTGTCTGTTGTAACACAACATTGGGTGCTGGCAACAGTTCAGTACTCACAGAGAAAAACTCTGAAGGATTTGTATTCCGCAGAGGCAACTGTCTGAGAAAAACTAAACTAATTTCAGCAAATATACATTTAAGCAGCTCATCTTTAGTGTGAATCATATTAAAAAAACAACAACAATGCCTCTGAGGTACAAGAGAGGAATAGCAATGATCTTTTTCTCTCTTTCGCGGCACAGTGCACAAGCTACAAAATGGAGGCTCTGGCTTAATTAACACAACAAAAAAGCTCTGTAAAGGATTTTGCAGTGAAAGCAAATGAGCTCCCACACATTTAACCAATCAAACAAAGAGTATTGTGTCTTGTGTCACGCTGATAAATGTCCTCTACACGTCCCTCACGCCCCCCAATCAAATTGTGCGGCTTAGTGGCACCCATTATTATCATGCTGAACTTTTCTGACGTAATACATTTTCTTTATTTAAGAAAGTCTCCCCTCAAACTTAGTCTGACTGCATCTCATAGAATAATTGTTGGTTGTATATGGTAGCATGGAGAGCTACATTACTGCACATTCTAAACAAGTCTACTACTCTGAAAGACGTTTAATAAATGATCTTCACTTTTAATGTGTGTGTTTATCATGTCTTACCTAATTTAAACCAATGTTTAGACTTATGAAGTTATTGTTTTTGGGACCTTTTAGAAGTTAGGGTTGGATACATTTGGTATTTAGGATATTTGGTAAGTGTTAAGGTTGTGTTAAGCTTGGGATGATTCTCAAAAATACATGAAGTCTCTCCAATTTTATACATTTGTCAAATCAATATTGGATTACTTCAATTGAATTAGCTAGAAAAAAACTGTTTCCGAGTGTTTTCTGATTAGCAGACATTTAGAGTTACATGACTCCATCCATGACCACCAATCAATGGAAGACAAAGTGCCGATTTAAACTTGCATCCATCACTGTCCACTTATTAAATCTGAAAGCCACCAGCCCCATCAATCAAAGCATAAAAAGCCACTTTCAATTTCCTAAAACACACAATGCAATGCAACCCTTTGAGGGATGCTTTGGCAGACTGCCGCAGATCAAAGGCTTCTGAGAACAGTCGAGACGACAGTAAGATGCATATTTCATCTTTTACAGCGCTTGAATGTCAATACAATTTGATATTGTTTTGACGCTACTTGTAGCCATTAGCCCAACATGCAGCTCATCTCCTTGTACGTCGCAGTCAGCAGAGGACTGATCTGGGAGCTGCAGGCACTCACAGCACATCAACTGGAGATTCATCAGCAGTTATGTTGGGGAAGGACTCAGTGGGAGAAAAACGAGCTGAGGTCGGGGAAAGGAGGGGGGGCGTAGGAGGAGGACGAAAGGAGGAAAAATGAAGAGAAAGAGGGACAAAGCCAAGAGGAGAGAAGAACGGATAAGGGGGCCCAGCCATGTGAGTGAAATGTAATTTGTGCTGGTGCATTGTGGGAGCCATTGGAGGCATGCCTGAGGACCCAGTCACCACAAAGATGGAAGATTTACAGCCAAACAGGCTATGGGTGGGGGTTGGATGGGTTTTTGGATGAAGCAAGAGGACACTTCACAGTCTTTGACCACTGATGTGAATGCCTTCTCCATTTAGAGTGTATGCGTGTGAATATGTGTGTGTTTATTCAGGCATACATGGTGCATGTTAGCAGATGCGGTGCCAGCACTGGAGCTCTTCTCAGTCACTTACGTAACGTCCACACGGTTCCGTTGCGTGCTTCAACGGAGACGCTTCCCATTCCCTTTGAATGGGGTGACGTCAAGCTTTGCCGAACTGCATTGTGGTTCCGTCCTGTCGCTTTGCCTCCGTTGCTCGCTTCAAAATTTGAAAAAAGTTCAACTTTTCAAGCATCGACGGAAGCGCCAGCCAATCAAATCATATGCCAGTACAAGCGCTAGCCAATCAAACCGCGTGCTTGTGTGTCCGGTAAGCTTCAACGCGACAGAACCGTGTGGATGTACCTTTAGTATTCAGCTGGAGTGACAGCCTGAGGAAATAACAACACTTCCTCTTCCTGCCTTAGTTTGTCACAAGGCCCTAACTGTCACCAGCCATGCATTAAACCGTGTCACTCTGTTGGGCCCCGGGGGAATAGATCTAGATCGGCACAGGGAAGCCAACCTCACCTCAAGTCATTAAACCTGCAGCATGGCACCTGTCCAAACACACACATACTAACATAAAGTAGAGCACACATGCACTCAACTCGAGTTGTAATAAATCCAGACACACGAATGCACACACTTTCAAATGAGTGCGTGCAGTCTAGGGCTGACGATTTGGAAAAAAATATATATATTTTGACTGATATTGCAATTGTGATATATGGTAACTCATGATATTAGAGAATGTATCATCTCTGCATCATATTTCTATTAATCATTGAAAAATATATTAAATGATTATGGTTTTATCTTTTCAAGATATTTGTTGCTTAGTCTGTAGAATTTGATTTGTAGGCCGGGATATCCTTGCAACATCATATCAAAGGAAATGTCGATATGAATGATTGATGATGGCCTATCCACCTACACACATGCCTCTCAATACTTGCCTTCAATGTGTGAAGTGCGCCACAGATGTGATGCCAGATGTTAAAAACTTAAGTCAGCCCCGCAGAGATTCACTTCAAAATAGGCAGAGAAGATTATGCTTGAGGAACAGATGCGCTTGGAGGGCAACTTCTTCTTTTTTTTTTTTTTTTTAACTGTTTGCTTTAAAGAAAAAATGCCGGGGCTGTTTGAAATAATTGATTAGATGTGAAGGATAGCTGCTTTAAACAGTGCCTTGTTCAAAGAAGGTGCTGCTGGTGTACAAATTGATCTTACAGTATATTCAGAGCTACTTCATGTACCAACTCTCACTATACATAAACTTCACACAGCAAAGAAATTGCCATTTTGCTTGGCATCTTAAGGATGACTGCACTTTATCTGACCCTGCCAGGCTGCAGAGTTTGCATCACTTCAGACTACATTTTTGAAGCATCTGCACTTGTGAAATGAAAGGACGTTTAAGAAGCAGGGAGCTTAAGACTTGATGTCAGGGGTTTACGATTTTGGTGGACAGAAATACTAAATATTACATTATTTATAGAAGCTGCATGTTGCATTTGGAACCTGGTGTAAACAGATCATCATCTGCTGTGTTTCACCTCATGTGACCTCGCACCTTTTACACACCTCATGAATTGCTAATCCCCTCATCAAACAAAATACCCAATTATGGCTTCATCGACCCCAGAGCTCCACAAGTTGAGGTAAACATGACCTCTCATGGGCCTAAGGGCTTTAAAGTAATAAAGACTTTATATCTGTATTCAGAGGAGCGCATCCAAATGTATGAAGCTGTGACAGTGCAGAGCAGAGCTGCAGGTTACAAGCAGGCGCTCTCCTGCTGCTGGCTAGCCTTACTAACCAACAGATCGGCAAGACGCTGCTGGTGGAGGCAGTGAAGAGCCTCGGGCATTTGGAAAGAAATGATGGGATATCAAGCCGGGGGTTATGTGCTGATTCTGCCACACAAATACTGTGCAGATGCTCATTTTTACGTACCAATATGTGGGAATGGATGTGAAGTGGTGGCTGGATGATGATCTCCCTTAAGTCAATTACCTTGAAGACATTTTGATGTCAACTGAAGTGCCTGTTCAAGTGCTTTGTGTGTGTGTCCAAACCGAGTGTGCATGCATTTGTATTGGTTATTTAACATTTCGGTTTATCTGCCAGTATGAGTCACAGAGTCTACAGAGGTTTTCATCCACAGCAAAGCTAATCCTAAAACATCTCCCTCTCCTGAAGTCATTTATTTAAGAGGGTCACGCTGCATCTGCAGAGCATGTTTAAAACATTAGCCACATCATAACTTACACAGACAGAAAGCATCAAGACATTGATCCCATTAGAAGAAAGAGCCCCGTCTTGCTCGCTAAGCTCAAGCTGCTTCCTGCAAATGACCTTCCTTATCACGTACACACACTGACACACAGTCGCACTAATGAAGACATCACATTCTTTAAGCATACAGATATCTTACATTTCACTTTCATTTTCAAGTAAACACATACTGTAAAAGTTCATGTATTGCATATGTAAATGATGTGATGTATGTGCTGCATGTACCCTTACAGCAAAATGTTCAAAATGTCAGCACAGTGTGACCTTATGCATTGCATTAGATTTTATTTTTCTTTCAAAAGACAAAGGTCAATAAGCTGGTAAATAATGGAAGCCATAAAAAAAAAATGCCATATACAACACCTCCTTAAAAGCAACAAAAAACACCTTCAAAGTGAGGAACTACTGTATGGAGCATTTGTGTTACAAGGGAAATCATGTATTTCAGCTTTAAAGCTTTTCTGCTGATCAAACGGCCCGTTTGATTCAGCTTCAATAGAGCAGCCTTTCATATGAAGATGGGAGAGCTCCATCACAGCTCTGCAGTTTCATATTTTTAAACTGCCTCAGCTTGGCTACCATAGGGTGCAGCGCGTACACACTGAGAATAACCTGAAGATAAACATCCGACAAACAGCCGCATTGTAAACATGATCAGAGAGCGGGAACAGAAGATGGAAGGTGCGAGGTTATCAGAGAGGGATCGGAAAGGAGTCTTTGATCCCCCACCCCTCCTTCCTACTCCCATCCCCTCATCTCTGAGGCTCTCAGTCACTGCTTCTTTTTATTATTCTCCCACATGATCATAATTCATTTGAGCACTCAAGTGTCAGTGGATACAGCCTGCCACAGTTTCATGAGGCGGAGAATTGCCCACAAGGCCAGGAGTAAAAGGTCAGCGCTTCATCAGTCAGCTGTCAGGTTATGCATCACTGGCTATGGAACCAAACCCAGTGTGCACGCATTCGTGTTTGTGTGAAGTCCCGAAGTCGGAAGCCAACGAAGAACCTTCTTAAGAGTGGGAAAAGGGTTCGCCACTGGTTGACTGTAATGCAGCTGGGTTGGCTACTGTCCATCAATGAGGCATCAGCAAACACAGGTCTAGGCAGGAAAACGGAAAATAATATAAACTCCAAACTAGGGCTGCACGAACTGGAACACATAACTAGGTGTGATAAACGATATATTATCATTTTTTTGCATCATTATTATCATTATCATTGAAAAACATATATACAATTGTGTGATTTTTTAAGAGGAGAAATCTATTTGTATGGCTGGGTTGGCTCTTCAAAGCTTCATTTAAAATTGTATTTTTACACACCTTCTCAGCACTTCTCATTAGAGCAACGATTTGAATGTTGTTCTAGTCCATTTTGTGATGGCGAAAAAAAACACAATTAATTCTGCAGCCCTACTCTAAACCCTCCTTGTTTCATGTGTTTGATCCAGGGGTTTAATGGTCAAGAAGTGATACAACTGATTAGAGCAAAGCTTCAGATCATCATTAGCTCTCCACTGGAAGCAGGTTGACGATGCGTCGTTGGCCCTCATGCGTCACATTGAGGTTGAGAAAAGGCGTGGGAGGAGGTTGGAAAGCTCATAGGACTTAACAAACCCTTGATGGAGCCTTTCCACAGGGGCATCTCATTAACCCCGAAGGCAGTGAGACTTGAAGCGAGAGATGGCGGGGTTTGACAGAGGGGAGACGGAGAGCACATATCAGACCGTTTCCAAAAGGCCAGCTCATCAGCCATAACTTGTGCTGACAGGTACCCAATTCCATGTCTGGGGGAACATTCACACCCAACGCTAATCATGTAAGGAAGCACAGTGGAACTTGGCACTACAAATCTTCGTTGAAAGTAAAAAAAAAAAGATTTGATTAGCTTTATTTCTCATTTTACCATAACGGACCGCATAAACTTATTACAGCAATTCATTTTACCGATCAGACTTAATTGTACTGCACAGCTAGACTTCTGTCAGAATGTCATTACGCCTGCTGGGCAGCTGGACTCAAGACTCCAGGCAACAATTTAGAAAAAGAAATGTAGGAAGTTGAGGTTGATGTATCTTCATGAAGCTTTTATAAATTCATAATTCTACTCCTAAATCCACTCAGTGAAACTCAAATAATATATTGGAGTAGAATCATTTTCACAGATTACATTTTGAAAATCTGCGGCTTGCTGTTTTCAATGAATGTGTTGCATACAGTAAATGGTAAGTAATGCATATGCAATTTGTAAGGATATTCTAAGCAGTGTATTTATTTAAAAATAGCAAAGATTCTTGGGTTGAAAATACTAAAAACATCCAGCTACAGAAGATTACATTTAGATGAAGTTTGAAAAGCACCTGCACGTTTTTACAGTGAGTTAAATAAAACTGCAGATGTCAGACAGCAGTTGACGGCTATAACTTCAAATGGTTCAAACTCCCACCTGAGTCTGCCATACCCACATATGAAAACTCTTGACGTTTTATTTGGGTTGCAGTGGCATTGTGGAGAAACGCTTTCTTCTTTAGAGAAAAAATAAACTATCGAATCAGCCCCAGAGGAACTTTCTCCGCCTCAATAACATATCTCCTGAGCTGGAGGTGTGTGTATTGTGTCTGCTTTTGTGTGCACATCCTAAAGAAAATATCTCATCTATTACCACAACATAATTGCGCTTCATAATTGCTGTAATAACATTTCATACCACTTTCTTCTTCAAAAAACATCTGATAATTCAGGGTGCTAAACTCTACATCCGATCCTTTTCAAACCAAAAGATGAAATGATTTGCTATCGACTGCACATGATGACCGCAGAGCTTGAGAACAATGCTTCAGATATGGGGAGGAAATTGGAAAATGTCTGAGAAATCTGCTCTGCTGTGGCACCAATGTAACATGAGAAGCATGAGTGGTGACCACTTCAGTTATATTATTGGGCTTCAAACATTACAGCTGAAATAATGGTTTACAGTAAAGGACAAATTTAGTGAATTTTCACTTTCACTACAGAAGTGCAAAATGCAGATGCAGACGGACAATACATCTTATATTTAATTTACAAATATGATGTCAAACTAAACCAAATGGTGGTCGAAAACATCCATCCACAAACTTTGAATAAAGCTCTTACTGTACAGCATGTAAATGGTTATTACAGCGCCTCTGAGCATCTATGTGCCACCAAATCCCATTTTGAATTCATCTGTTTAAAGATACAAGGAATGTTCAAGGACTTCTCATATTTTCAATTGGATAAATAAAGGAACGCTGTCTTTTTGTATATAGGTCTTTACATAAAGTTTATGAAGATTTTTAAATATGCCGAAAATAAGTAGAACTGCCTATTTTAAATGTTTTATTTACTTTACATAAACAAAGAAAGGCTGAAATTAATGGGGTCTTCCTTGGCACATGCTACACCCTTTCCCCATGTTTAATTAAATCGGGCCAGTTTTTCTATGATCCTGACAAACAAACAAACAAACAAACAAACAAACAAACAAACAAACCGAAACAAACTCCTTATTGTTGAAAGAAGGGTAACACACTACGTCAACAGACAATAATTTCCCAACTACATTAATAAGATATATAATAAATAAATATTCAAAATGGTGTATCTTAATTGATCGTAACTACTATAACTCATGCATAAAACACTACTTGTTGATTATGGGGAAAAATGGTGTGCTTACATTTGTGTCGTTGGCCCACACTTAAAATGTAAAATATGGTCTTGGAGATAAATGTGTTGTTTAGTTTTCAAGCCGTCTGTTCTGTACAGATAAAAAGTGGGAAGCCATAAAGCAAGTAGATGTTTTTCACTAAATGTCAAGAACAATGTCTGTCACTTTAAACATTAAAGAAAGACTTCATTGTGAAAAGGTTCTTCAACAGCGGTTTGAGTCTTTACGTGCACATTCTAAGCAACCCACTCCCAACAACACCTTGACGAGACTCCGGAGAATACAAGATTATACTGCCATTAATGGCCCAAAGCAGACTTTTGTAGCAGATGCCGGGGTAACACAGGGAATAAGAGACCTGCAGGGAAGCACACAGCCAGCATGGATTAAGAGGGAACATTAAAGCTCGGAGGGTAGGACATAAAGATAATTATACAGAGGAGACTAGCCATATCACTGAGAGTCCCTTTGCACTTCAAATCCTGGGAACATAACCTGCATTACAATCTGTTACAAGTGCACATATTCTGTAAATGCAATGGAAAATGAGGTCCTGAATTTTACATGTGTTCATACATTTGGGTGTGAGCACTCATGGGTACTTGTGAGCCTCTAAGAGCAGGCTGGTGTCTGAGGGAGAGATGTTAGAAGGAGATTGAAGAAAAGAGTAAACGGGACGATTCACGCTGAGTGTGACTCATTGTGAAGGAACGACGGAGAGACAGAGGGGGCAAGGGGCAGGTTTGATGAGGTGGAAGCAGTCTACTTGGCATGCTCTCTTCCTCTCCCTGGCTGAGCTCACATTGGGCAGACAGGAAGGCAGAGGCACAGACAGGAGGGAGCTCACCTCGGTAACACCGCATGAACTCCAGCAGGAGAAAAATAATCAACCGCTGCGAATCACCAGCTCAACACTTCTCATTAGAGCGGGGCACCGGACAACACTGGGAAAGTTAGTGGGACACAAGTCCAACAGCTGAGCTGGCGACTCAAACATAAAGCTCACTTGTGGCGCATTTCCACTACAGGGCCTCGCTCGGCCTCGCTCGGTATGGCTAGGCCTCGTTAGGACTGGCTCACTTTATGGCGCATTTCCATTACAGTTTAGTAGCTGGGGCAGTAACTATAGTAACGCAGTGTAGGCGGAGCCGTGACGTCATCTTCAATGAGAACCACACAAAACCAACATCAGCCGTTAGCTGTTAGCACTCAGAGCTCACAGCTCCTCATATATGTTCAGAAACTAGACAAAAGTTAAACAAGTACAAACCACAGACTGCCTGTGTCATGGTGAATACAGTCGCTGCTTTATTTATGTCTGTATAGGCCGTTGTTGTGAGTGTGGACGGTCAGAGCATATACTGCGTTAGCTTAGCCAATCTCCATTTTGTATTACAATTAAATCACGGTCAAATATGTTCATTTTGTTGTAGTTGTTGCCCCCTTGCCAGCGATTCTCTCTCTAGTTTAGCATACTCAGCCCGACTCAGCCTGGTTGTTGGCCCGGAGAGAACCTCGATTTTATGGGGCCAGAAAAACTGAAATAGTACCCGCTAGCCGGAACTACGCCAAGTGGAAACGCAACCAAAAACGGGCCTGGCACGGCACGGCACACTTAAAGCGAGCTCCGCGCTGTAGTGGAAATGCGCCACAATTCGCTTTGGACAACTTCTTTAGAAAAGCATGAGAAGTGTGTTGTGGTATGACAAGTCTGACAGAGAGGAGCATTTTAATTATAGGGAAATGTCAAAAAGAGAATAAAAGGATGATAGATTTTGGAGAGCTTTTGAGTTCTGGCATCTCAGAAAAATGTCAATTTGCTAAATTACTCAAATAGAAATGGAAGTAAAATATTGGTCAAATTATCTGCTTATAGGTTCAACATTTAATGAATGGTGACGACGTTAAGATAGTGATTGTGTTTATATAGCGATATTTATAAAGTGTCTATCTAGTGTTTCAAACCACTCAAGCACTTTTGCATTACATGTCAACAATAACCCATCATCACAAAACCATATACAAGGTGAATTATCACCTACTTAAATGCTAATTTACACAGCATTAGCAGGAGCCATTTGGGGTTCAGTATATTGAGTTATGACTAAACGTTAAGACGTTAAGTTAAGTAGACAACCCCCTCTACCACAGCCAACCAAAACATTATTCAATAAATTACTTTAAATGGAAAAACAAGGCGGGATGAACTACCAATAAAATGCTCCTTTGGTACCATTTCATTAAAATAAGTGGTCAAAGTTTTAAAAGTTGGCCAGAGTTTATAAAGTTGCTTGCTTTTGTTCTCCTTGTTACTTAAATGTACTTCTTCCATCTCAGCATGCACCAGGTATTCTGGTCATTACTCCCACCCACACACTCATCCACATCAATTTGTGAGGTGGATGAACCACATTAAAGCTGTCCATCAAATGGCAGTCTTTCAGGGGGGGCACTAAAAACAGCTCCTGGGCAATGGAAACTGGCAGGTTCATAAGTACAGTAATTATCCTGCAGCTCTGATTCAGTGCGGGCAGACTTCTGAAGATGCAGAGAAAATACTGACTGTATTCAGAACATAGAGTAAATGCACACCTTGAAGCGGCACAGGCATGTGCAGTGGCATTTAGGAAGGCACAGATACTTGAACACCCACACAAAGACTAATAAACACAGCGAGTGCAAAAATAGAAAAAGAACAGAAACATTCAAGAGATTCGAAGTGTCCATGTTTTTGAAGCTGTATTTCCACCTGCTGCTTTCTCAAAGTGACCCTAAACTGTTAATTCCCTTTGGATGGGAATACTAAGAGTGGATCGATAATAAAGAATGATTACATCCGCCAGGGACGTTATGTTTTCACCTCGGTTTGGCTGTTAGCAAGATGACAGGAAATCTACAGGCCTGATTTTTATGAAACATAGTAGAAGCATGTCCAAAATATCATACACAACTTCTCACAGCAATGTCACAAACATGACAAAGCTCCAAAATACAAAATACAAGTTTGGACACATAAGCCCATTCATTAAGTGCTCTATTATATTAATATATGTTTTTATTCATATTTCACCTTCCGGTCTTCTTTCAAAATCAACCTTGTTTCCTCAAATCAGGCTGTTTGTTTGAAAGAGAGGGCTGTTTGCAGCCTTCAGTCCTCCCTCTGGCACCCTCCAAGAGCCAGGGAGAGAGACCCATGGAGAGAGGCCCCGCAGGGGGAATGTCCACAAAGGGGTCCAGGAGTAAATAATGTATACGAGTCCCTGTTGGCACAGTGCAGGCTTGAGGCTGTGGATGCTCTGCCACTGCCACTGCTGTAAGGCAGCATATGTCCTCTCCCTCTAGCTGTTTCCTCTTTTGCCATCTTTTACTTACACCCCCTTCCTTCCTTCTTCCTTTCCAGAAAAAAAACAGATTGTTTTCTACCCTCTTTGCTGCATAGAGGACACTAAACAGACTGCAGCCCCAATGACATCTTTAATAATTCTGACCAGAACTAATTTGGTTTATTGGGGACATTCCAGCAGGACAGAATGCTGTGTAGCATCAGAAGTAGTCGACATGCTGTGTGAAGTAATAGTGAAGCTGAAGAGAAGGGCCTGTGCTTCGTCTTTCCGCTGATGGAGACGTACACAGAGACCTGGCTTTATTCATCCCAGAGAGGTGACTATGTTGATTTGTAGGCTCATATGAATGACGCACAGGAGTGCTGCTTGCCATGGCCTACAATTCATGGGAAGTGCTCAGAAATAATGCTGAATAGTAGAGACCTTAGCCGCGTTCACACCAAGTACTTTGCCGTACTTAGTTCCCAGCACTTAGTTCCCCTATGGAACTAAGAGCCGATCGCGTTCACACCGGAATAAGTTCCCTGAGGGAAGATTACGCAAATGAGCCGCTGACGTCACTTCGTCTTCTTCTGCTTTGGGTTTACTGGCAGGCCGCAAACCACTTCACGTCGTATACTGCCACCCGAAGTTGTTATAAAGAATATCCATAATATTATGTTCATAGCATTATTAGTTATTTATAGGCATCTGTTAATTTAACCCAAAACAAACATTATAACTGACCAGAATAAATATAAATACATTCCCAACTAAGACAGAAACCCCTGCGCCAATCTCGCCACGTCCCTGAACCTTCTTTTGTCAGTGTTTGTTCCACCCAAGGACCTTTTGGCCGAACACACTGGAGCGGACACAGGACGAGACAGCATTGGTAAGTGATGGATGTAAACTTTACACAGTGTTCACTTATACAATGATATATATATGATATATACACGCTCAAACATATTCTTGCACACAATGATCTAATCTCAACCGCTGTCATTCTTACACAACACTTTCGGAGCTCCCGCTAACTCCCCTCTCTTTTCAGGTGGAGCCGAGGACCTGACCAGCCTCTGCCAGACGACTTTCCAATTAATACGGTTGAATCATTTAATAAATACTACATCAATAAACAGTATAAATTATGTAAAAATGTGCAAATATGCAATGCCAACTGTATTGTGCAATCACGCTAACAAAGTGCAAACTGTTCACTACTAAAGTCCCGAGTGACATTATTTCTGTGCAAAGGGAATTTGTTTTATAAAGTGCAAACCCACATGTGCAATATTACAAGGCCCCAAAGCCGTCAGTCCATAGTAATGAAGTTACCTTCGTTACATGTCTCTTCAAAACACATTGTGGTAGCTGTTAACTGCAAAAAAACTAACCAATATCGTTATGCTAAATTGAAGAAGATTTAATTTGAACATTTACTTACCTTAAACTAGTGAGAAATCTTTCAAAGCCAAAAGTGAGAGTACTTGTGTCTTTCATAATGTGATGTTACAAGATGGATTTTGATTAGATCCTCCAGATGTGATTGGAACATTCAAAAGTGAGGTGGAACTAGGGTATTCAACTCTGATATCATTTGAATTTGTAAAAGGTTTTTTCTATTTCACTGTGTCTTTAGACTGTTTAGAGCATATCAGAGCTCCAAGTCGAATTAAATCCTAAAGTGTCTTCACAAAATCTATTTTACACTCTTGAGACATTCATGCCTGCCATTAAGAGGCCTGACTCTAATAAATCTACAAGGGAAGAGAGAGTGAAACAGAATGAACCTAACTTCAAAGCTCATTATTTCCCTGTTAAATGACGAAGGAACTTTTTCATGAGACCATCTTATGCCAGCAAGGAGGTCAGAAGAGGCTTCAAACAGCAAGGAGGTCAGAAGAGGCTTCAAACAGCAAGGAGGTCAGAAGAGGCTTCAAACAGCAAGGCCTTCACAAAGAAAAAATCTGAGGAAACAGTTGTTTAGCGCCACGCTGTGGAGCCAGTTCAAACACTGTTCCTCCATGGAGAGCAACATTTACTATGCAACATAATTCCATGCATAAGCAGCCCTAATTTGTCCGCCAAATCCCTCTGCAAACATTTGAGGCTCCTTAGTAAGCATGGTGCAGTGATTATTGTGATTTATCCTCTTTGTGTAGTCATCATTTAGCCTTTTGCCTTCATTAGCTTGGTTGTGACACAGAGAGCCTGCTGTCCCGACATCCCATGACCATCTGCCGGGCCACGCCATGCCAGCCACCAACAAACCCGCCACCATCCACCCTCGCTGTGTGCTCCACTGATCTGCCAACACAGGATTACTGAGTGTTTAAACAAGCAGTTGGATATTTAACAATATTTGAATGGACATTTAAACCTATATGCAGGAGCTAATGCACTGAGCTGAGTGAGATCAGGGGGACATCCCATTTCAAGATGCCACGGTGATAATGGCAATCATGATGGGAGAAATCAAAACCCCAGGCAGGGCTAGCCTCCATATCTGTTTAGCTTTGATTCTGTGTGACCGATCTCTGATAAAAGATGATTATCAGTCACGCAGTTGTTCAGCAGACACCTATGGCACCTCAAAGCTTAATTAGCCTGTCTCGGTTTCTAATGGCGGTCCAGGAGATGTGTCTAGACCAAAGGCCTGCCGTCTGTTAACAAGACACACAATCCAAATCAAAAGAGACCTTTGAATTGTAATCCGCTGCTAACAGTCCTTCAAAATGTTGGGATTTTTCTGTATTATACAGAAAGAGATAGAAACATCAAATCAGCTCAGACCACAGTCACTGTCTGCTTCTTTTGTTCCTTGGACGTCATTCAAGGGTGGAAAGAAAGAAGATCGTAAAACGTGTAGCCCTCCACCAAGGTAATAATTATGTGTTAGAACCCTTGATTCACCTGGGTATTTCTTTGGCCCATGCCTTCCCTTTCAACAAAGTTTCATGAATATATGGCCAGTTTTTTTCTGTAAGCTGCTGACCAAGAAATCGAAAAAAACAACCTCCTAGTGGATGTCATTCTTGAAGCAGGCTAAAATGGTTTTGTATAAATAGTATGGTTGTCAATCCTCTTATTCACTCCATCAAATGTATATTAACAGCCATCTCAAACTATAGGGCACAGTTTCTTAGCCATATAATGTAAAAGACACATGAAACAAACCACATAGTAACTTCTAGGATATCATTCTAACCAATGGTCAAGTGTTTACTGCCATAACCGATGTTCGTACAGCAGGCAGGCCATATATAATCTCATTGCCTTTTTTCTAACATGCTGAGCCAAAACCTTTTGGACAAATCTAGACAGACATGTTATTCTCTTCTACACTCCTTTCCACTCTGAAGTAGAGCATAAGAAAACACAAGGGTGTCACACAAGCTGGACATAATAACAGCCGTCTCAAATTACTATGAGAGCATAGATACATGTCATGATGATACTGTTTAAATAGTGTCAATACACAAAAGGACCAGAGACTGTACTCGTGACTTCGCTGGCAGATAACATTATAGCCTATTCAGGTTCAATGCCTTCCAGTTGCTTTATAAAGCAGTGTTTTTTTCAGTGTACTATGTTACAAAATACCTTTGGGCAGAAACGCATGGTTTGGAAGAATTTAATTTCAATACAGGAATACATATTATTTCAGTAAATATCATTATTCCAAATGTTTAAACAAATGGTTTTCCCAAAGGCATGGCCTGCCCTAATACGGAAATTTAACAAGAATATTGAATGAAGAGTAATGCAATTTAATAAGACTGGTATGACGTGTGAATTAAAAAGTTGGCTTATTATACCGATATCATTTTCCCTTGCTGTTACTTCAAAACTGCACATGAGGCTGCAATCCTACTTGTTAAGTGGACATGTTTTTTTCCAGAGAGTATTTTCAGCTTCTCTGTTAAGTGTTACACTTGCGAAACAGAACCTGCAGTCTGTCAGCTACCAAACCATGCGTTGTCCAGAATTGAAGTTGCCAAACAAATGGCTGCAACAAATGTCATACAACTTCCTGTGGAAACAAAAGTACAACAAGTGAAATCAATCAAGAAGTAAAAAGACCAAGTATCCAAGTTCTCGGTCTCATCATTCAATGGGGGAAGAAAAAGGTAAATGTGCCTTCCATCTCCATTTTCTCTGGTTCTGAGGAAAGGAAATAGTTTGAGAGAGCTCAGCGGTCTCTGGAGCAGCAGCATTAAGAGTCAGACATTTTCTCTACTAACCCTCCTGAGATTTACTATCGAAAACCAATTAAGTCCTTGGCTTGCTTGTGTGCTTGCAATGGATCGTTGTAGGGAGTGAGAAAGGTCAGCTGTCTCTTTATGTCTCAGCAGATGAAAGGTTCCTTAAATACAGATACACACATATAACACAAAAAAAAAATCACACAAGCATACCAATATGTGCCACGTCCCCCAACCTCACCTATGTGATTAATGGTGTTAAGGCTGAGAAGGTGTGACCAAGGCGGCAATCAACAGAATTCCCAAGGGCTGTTTTCTAATTTCATCCATCCTACACAATCCCTTCACCTCATATATCTGATATGATGATCTGGATGATAACAGTATGGTGGGAGACTTGCCGTAAATATTGATCACGCCAATTAAATCTGAAGAAATTAGAGAGGAAAGGGGAGAAACTCTCTTCGGCCTGGAGGCGTGTCTGGAAGTTTATTTAACTATGCAATTGCTGAATGTGCCTCAAAAAGAAGATATATACAGTTCAATGACCAATCAATGATCATTACTATTGCCCCATTAGCTCTGCTTCATGTGCATGAGACTATGAGCTAAGGAAGAGTGAGTTTAGTTTTCAATTAAGATTAAAGGTCCCATGACATGGCCATTTCTACTGATCATAATTCCATTGTTGAGGTCTACTAGAATAGATTTACATTGTTCAATGTTCCAAAATCACATTGGTTTCTCATACAGCATCTCTGTATAGTATGTGTATTCACTCTCTGTCCTAAACGGCTTGTTGGAGCTCCTGCCCCCCCCTCCCTATGAGCCCACTGTGCTCTGATTGGTCAGCTCGCCCACTCTGTTCTGATGAGTCCACCACCGTTACAGCGGAACATCAGTGATTATGTGTTACAATGGCGTTAGTAACCAGGAAATGACACCAGTAATGACAAACAGATGAGAATGCTGCGTGGGGTCTGGGTGCCGTGTTGGCGGGACGTTGCGAGGCTCGCTGCTGGAGCGGACAGTGTGAGCTGGCTTACTGGTGTCGTTTCCTAGTTGCTGCGTGGGGTCTGCGAGACAGCGAGACACAGCGAAACCCAGCCCGAACCCAGCCCGAGCACACACACACACCCGCAGCCTGGCTGTGAGTCTGTGTGTGAGCTCAGGCCGAGCCCAGGCCGAGCCTCGCCGCGTCCCGCCGTCTCAGGCTGAGTTCAGGCTGAGAAATCCGCGGAGCTGCAGCTGAGAAAAGATTGAGTGTGTGTGTGTGAGGAAGTCCGCGGAGCCGTTACGTCACTATACCCAATACGTCACTATACCCAAGAAGAAAAAAATGGAAAAAGAAAAATCTCCAACGTGGCGTTCTGGGGCAGCATAGACAGGTCTTTTCTGTGTTAGAGTTTTACACGCTACAGGGTTTACTTTGAGGGTTTGTCACTCACCAGAAAAGCATGTCATGGGACCTTTAAGAGTGATTTGAGATGTATGCTTACAAAGTGTGCATGTTCTTCATTAAAGGTAGATTATTTTATTCCTCTGCAAATATTTCATGAAAATGAACATGAAATGGTTCTAAAGCTGTGCCAATGATCCAAGTATCTCCTAATCCATCTGATAATTTGTTGTTACTGCAGATTTGTGTACATTTAAAGCACCACAGAATAGCAAGCAAGCGCCACAGGTGCGAAGTTTGAAGAGCAGATGCTGCAATGGACTACATTCCTAACTTTGAAAGTTAACGAAACAAAATCAAGTGTTCAGTCAAGCAGAAGAAGAACGTGTACCTTTTAAACTCGTGTCCCTCAATCACTTTGAGAATCACAAGTCTGGAACAGATGACAGATCTCAGCAAATGTTGCTCCAATTACTGCAGTTAAACAGACTCCCTAGATTGACAGAGACATATGCTTTTCAGCCAAATCACACAGGATGGAAGAGAAGAGGTGTGATGTTTCTCGGTGAGAGGAGACTTAATTAGTGGTTCATGCGATCGGTCCCATGCGCTCCTGTCAAACGTAAAGTTACCATGTGTCAGAGAGCCTTTCCTGCTCTTGTTAGCTCTACCTTCGTCCTCTCCTTCGTATGGTTTCCATGGCAACAGACCAATCAGACCGGTCACAACCTCCTCATATAGCTTATACTCATCTGCAGGTGGGCAGTGTATATTGGTGTTCATATCATGTGTGTGATCAGACCTAAGGAAACGTGTCCACTGAGATGATCTACTATTAATTATTTTGTCAGTTTCATTGCACTATTAATACACAGGAATGGTTTTCTGTAATAATTGCATTCATTTACAGAGATTATTTGAGATAGCAATATCACTATCTACATTTTGATTTGTTCTTTACAAATAAAGGGGAAATTGCAGTAAAACATTTGCATGCTAAGTACAGTAGTGATTAAGATCCCAACCTGATGGCTGAAAAGGGACAAATAGTTCAATACATTGACACTGAGTGATTGTCCCAATGAAAGAACAGTTCAATTGGACAGAAATTCAACGATAGTACTGCTTAGAACCACAGACTGTAGACTGTAGTCACTTGGCTGTTGCAGGTTAAATTATCTACTGTTAAGATTCATGGCTGCTGCACATCTGATAGATCTTTACTAAAAGTATAGTCTGACTGTACGGATTTACAATAAATAGCCTAAAGTAAAAGCTAAACTGATGCAAAATATCATTAATTATAGTATTATGTACTGTAGGTGCAATTAGCTGGAGAAATATTACTAAAAGTAATGGATAAACATTTAAATAATTAGCTAAAAGTAATGGATAAATAGTCCAGCTTTTTTCCAGTCCAAGTGGTAGCAGTAGTGAGTGCTAACTTCACCAAACAAACCAACAACTTTTTGTCACAAAACAAGTTACATTTTTGTGTTACTTGGGCCGCCAGATAGCTCAATGATTAGAGCTGGCGGCCCACTCCGGAGCTTGCTCAACATTTCAGGAAATGTCATCCCCTCTATCTCCCCCTTTCAACTCTGCATCTCCAATAAGGCACTTATGGCCCAACAAATATCTTTAAAAATAAAGAAGAGAATGTTAACCTCCGCCAAGTGAAAAATTAAGTGCATCCGCCCCACATTGGGATTTGCCCCACATTGGGATTTGCCCCAAATTTAAATGGTTATTTACTTGGCCTATGCTACACGCTTGCACCAGGTTTCATAAAAAAAACAGCAGTTTGAAAGCAATTTGACCAAAACACATGTGAGGTTATTATGATGTGTGGTGTGGATAAAGGGGTGCTGGAGCTCAGCGTACCGGGAGGTAGGTTTTCATCTATCTATCTAGACTGTAAGTGTGGCCTTCCCCAGCCTTTAGGAACTAAAATGAAAGACGAATGGGTTCCTGTGTTAACACCGATTTGTCTTCACCAAGCGAAAGCCGACTTTCTGCTGGCAGCATCTATGTTCTGTAGTCTGAGAGCTCTCGCCTCGATCTTATTTGATCTGGTCCAGTTCCACGGAGACGACCTTTGCCGGGTTACCAAAATGTCACATCTGATTTCACTGGGAGCATCAAGTGACTTGAAGGCGTGTGCCAAGTTCTACTGAAATAGACTGACACTAGCTCAGTGACTTAAAAGAAGCCATGGGCCCACAATCCAGCATTCATTTGTTTCCACGGTGATGGTTTTCAGTACTTTTGTTCTTCTAACTGCCAGTCAAGCTGCTAGCTGCTCAATCGTGATATAACTTAGAATTGTTCCTCACAGCGATACAGATCAAACAACGATCAATGCAACCTTTATGTTAGTAATCTGTAAACGTAGAATATTGTTGCTTTTTATGTTTTGCCGTACTTCCTCTCTATACTGATGCTTTTGTTTTTCTGTTCCTCTCCTGTTGCCATGCGTCTGAACTGCTTTGTAATTTAATGAGACTTTGTGATTGTATCTAACCAATGTTCTGTTTGAATTTATTTGATACAATGTGCAGCACACAGAGTTGACTTAACTGAATTTAAAAACAGGGACAACTGAGAAACAGATACAACACGGTGAATGTCTTGTATCATTGGAGGTAGCAGCGTGTTTGTCAAGCTTAGGGTGACAAATGATTCTTATTTGTTTTGGCAGATCCAAATCACACATCCAAACTCCAATGTACTCCTTTTCGTCCTTCACACGCCAAAATAACACAAAGAAGATGAAGAATTCCCTTTCCCTGAGAAAATAGTTTGAGACGTTCCAGCTGGGGTTCTGCTAAAGCTGGGAATTTCCCCCCACAGGTGCACCATTGTGCTTCTTCTTGCCTTTTCATCAAGATAGTCATCTCTGAACCTTCTTGGGTAACTCTCCTTCTGCGCCCAACACAGGCTGCTCTGTTTATGATCCCAGTCTCTGTTTCATCTGTTCTTTCATTCAGTCAGTCGTTTTCTCATTCATCTTGGTCCAGGAGCTCGGGTCTCATGTGTACTGGGAACAGGAGCAGCTTCTGCGGTAGTCATAAGAGAGTGAGCATCATTTTCGATTTCTCCACACACGATAATGAGATGGCCAGCTTCACACCGGGGGAATTTATCTGTGTGCAGGGATCAACTAAGTAATTGACTGAAGAATCAAACCTAGGGTCCATCATGCTAACCTTTTGTTTTTCTCTCTGAACCTTTCCCATTCCCTGCTCGAGGTTACATTGACGTGCGACACTGATCAATTGCTTATCTTTCACATATGACAAATAGAGCGCCAGTTTTCTTTAAAGGAGACCTATCATGCTATATTTGAATAATATATTGTAGGGCCATACCTATATAAGGTATATTTATACGTTTTCTTTTTCAAAATACCAAACAGATCATGCATTTTAGCCATGCCTCATTTCGCTCTATTTTGCTCTCCTCCACCCCTGTCTTTGCATGCGCTGCAGCTGACCACGCCCGCCTGCAAAGGAGGGGGCCGAGTTATGAGTGTCACGTTACCATGCTGTTACCATGCTGTTACCATGCCACGGCAACCTCTCATTCCCCTGATTGGTGGAGAGTTGGCCATATAGGCGGAGCTCCTCGTCACTGACGTCAGACTATTTTCAAATCTGTATCAGTCTGTATCAGATCCGTTGCAGCCCCGTTTTTAGAGATTTTGGGTATGGAGGAAAAGAGAGAGGGTTGTGTTTTCTGACACTTGGTGAGTTCCCTGACACACCGGGGACACATATTCATGTATAAAAGACGTACAAAGGTGCATTTTGCATGATAGGTCCCCTTTAATGAAAATCGATATGTCTATATACACGTTTACGTTAATCACTTTTGACTGCAAACAAATGTTTGCCCTGCGGCAGATCCCCTCTGATGGAACCAATATTCAGAAGCATTGATATCGGTTTCCAATGTCTTCTTTGCATATTGGCAGTGACTGAATTGACTGAACTGGAAACCTGCCTAAAGAAAGAAAGAGCAAAACATGGGAGGGGGTGATACATGCTTGGTTAGCATGATTGGCTGGCATGTTTATGACTACAGAACAAAAAGTGTCATGGTAATGATTCCGTGCGTGCTTGCATGTTGTGTGTATGTGTGCGTGAGTCATGTCTGAAATGAGAGTGTGTGGGAGTTCTCCCTCCAGGCCCAGCCAACTGACAGACATGCCTTTTTCATGCTTCATGTTTCATGCCTCTGTGAACTAAAATGTCTCAGAGCCTGCTAAGGGAGGGAGGACGAGCCACACTTCCATTCATTCACATTTAACACATACAAATCTTTTCCTTATGAAAAGCAAAGCATCACATTTTTTAAAACTCGTGTTTAAAGCTTTTTAGTAGAAAGAATGGCAACCACCTGATTTTTGACAATGGTTCATAAAAACTGTCAAATAGTACTGAAATGAATCAGGGACAGATAACTTAAAGGGGCCCTATTATTCTCACTTTCAGGTTTCATATTTGTATGTTGTGCCTCTACTGTGACATTTTTACATGCTTAAATGTTCAAAAAGGTCTTTATTTTTCTCATACTGCCTGTACTGCAGCACCTCTTTCACCCTCTGTCTGAAACCAGAGCCCAGTCTGCTCTGATTGGTTAGCTGGCCGGCTCTGTTGTGACTGGTCAACCGCTTGGAGATGTCCCACCCCTAAGCCTATGACATGCCATGTGTTAGCCAATAGAAGCTCAAATGTTACGTAGTGATGTCACTTTTTTACGAAGGTAAACAAAGGAGTCCAATCAAATCAAATCAAGTTTTATTTATAACGGGAAGAAACTCCGCTAACTGACAATATGAACAATTTTTAGCTAAAAGAAACACAAGAGTAATACCAAGCCTTTGAATTAGCATTGAGCGAAAAAATGCTAACTAATGCTAACGCACTTTTGCACAGAACTCACGGTAGAAATGCCCTTATTACTTATCGTAACTGCACAATCAAGATATCCGATTAAAGCTGAGATTCCACAGATTCCATACATGTAATGTCATCACTGTACGACCCCGAATTCGCGGAGCTATCAGCCAGAAAAGAGAAAGTAAACAACATCCTGTTTCAAAAATATTACAATAATTACGTCTTACCTTTTTTGATTTGTGATCAATAGTTGTGTTCAACGGAATAAAAACGCTGCTCAAGGTTAATCCAATGTCTCTGTGTCACGTAGAAATGTTTACTGATAATCCATTATCATATTTATGGCAATATACTGGGTATAAAGTTTTGCAGTCCAGGCTTGTACTTTCAGATATGCTTCGTTTGCTTCTCTATTACGTCCGCAATGGTAATGTTTACGTGGATTTGGGAACTGCCCATCGATTCTATTGGATCTAATGGTTAAGAAAAAGGTGTAAATCACCCAAATCGACCAATGGGTTGTAAAGTATAAAGTATGACAGCCAGCGGCAGCACATTACGCAGCAGACTCTACGCAGTGTTTACTACGTACGGAATCAGTAATTGCAGGACCCAGAGCGCACGGAGCACAGAGCGGACAGCAGATAACAGAGCAGATTACAAGATTTGCGTTTAGGACTTTCTCTATACTTTGACTTTTGTCAAATAATGGCTCGCTTACTACTTTACAGGCAATGGAAATTGTGACTAATGTTGACAGCGATGCAGATATGTTACCTGTTGATTCTGAGTCAGACGACGAGGATCTCCTGCAGCCAGAACGGAACCCGGACCGTTGTGACTCTGATGATGAAATTCCACCACGGGAAAGGTATGTAATCTCTCTGTTTTTATCTATTACTTATTTATTTGGTGTACGATTATTCATATAGTAAATAAAAGCGTCTGCTAAATGAAATGTAATGTAATGTAAATTCACACGCTCAAAATGGCATGTTTGGCAGGAATTAGAGGGATTATTTACAAAAATACCAAATAGTGTTTCTTGTCTGTTACATTTACTAAAAGTATAGGCCAGTGTTCATCTATAGTCACTAAATGTATTGCATTCACACGCTCAAAATGGCATGTTTACTGCCAAGGAAACAGAGGGATTATTTACAAAAATACCAAATAGTGTTTCTTGTCTGTTACATTTTATTTAATCGTTTATTTGGCAGGGACAATGCACATGAACACTTAAAACATTCAAATGTGTCAAGCGTAACAGTGCCAGATTTAGCTTTGAGCTACTTTCCATCCGCAGTCCCGCACATAAAACATTTAAGAAGTTTACATTTTACAAACATGGCAGAATTTACTACACTAAATGTATTGCATTCACACACTCAAAATGGCATGTTTACTGCCAAGGAAACAGGAATTACTGTACAGGGATTAATCTAATCTCTTTGTTTTTCCACAGTTGTCTTCATAGTGATGGAGATGAGGATGAAATGGCTTCTGGACCCCCACCATTGTCTACTTTCACCCAGCCCACACCTGCCTCACCCTCACATTCCTCAACTTCTGCCTCATCTTTCACTAGAAAGAGATCTGCACCAGTATTGGCCACTCAGCCTGCATCCAAAAAGCACTCACTTCCAAAGCTACCATCGTCTGCTTTCTACCAGCTTTCTGCAGCGTCAGATACATCTGTAAAACCCAGGAAGCGTGGCCGAGGTGGGGCTCCCGCTCCTCAGCCAGGAAAAGGAAAAGCATCAGATAAATGTGTAAAACCCAGGAAGCGTGGCCGAGGTTCTTCCTCTTCCAGAACGACAGAAGAAGAACTCGGGTGGCACAACAGAGAGGAGAATGACCAAACACCAGAGCCACTGAATTTCACGCCAGCCAGGGTCCCAGGCCCAGCGCTCAACCCCACTGTAGCATGGTCTCCCCTCTCCATTTTCAGACTTTTTTTTAGCGCTTCCGTGGTTCATACAATCATTGCCAACACGAACGCCAACGCCCTGAAAATACTGCAGGCTGGAAAGAAGCACGTTTGGAAAATGCTGACTGTGAGGGATTTCTATATTTTCCTGTCCATTATCATTTTCTCAGGCCTCGTCACCGTTCACAACCGATCGGACTACTGGAGGAAGAAATGGCCATATAACTTCAAATTCCCAGGTGATGCGATGTCCCGGTACCGCTTCGGAGCCATCATATGGTCACTGCACCTGAGCAACCCTGAAGAAGATGAGGAAAACGATGGCAAAAGGAACACCGCTGAGTACGACAGACTTTTCAAGATAAAGCCCCTGTACACGGACATCGTTACTGCCTGCAAAGCACATTTCCAGCCCTATCAAAACATTTCAATAGATGAGAGGATGGTCACCTCAAAGGCCCGCATCAGCATGAAGCAATACATGAAGGATAAACCAACAAAGTGGGGATACAAACTGTTTGTGCTGGCGGATTCCTCCACGGCATACACATGGAACTTCTTAGTGTACACAGGGAAGATTATGTTCCTCTCAGGCCAGGGACTCAGCTACACCTCCGTGACCGACCTCCTGCCCCTCCCTCTGCTCGGTGCGGGCTACACACTCTTTGTGGACAACTTCTACACTAGCCCTGCCCTATTTGGGGATTTGTCCACAAAAAACATTGGCTGTTGTGGGACCATTCGAAAAAATCGAGTTGGTTTCCCACAGACGGAGTTGACCATGTGCTCCACAGTGCATGCAGCCTTCAGTGGACAGACTGTCAGGAGGAAAGTGAAACAGGCTGGTGTGTGGCAGACTAAGACTGTTCCCGTTCCTGACGCTGTGTTGGACTACAACCGAAGCATGGGTGGTGTGGATGTGTCTGACGCTTTGATCGGGTACTACAGCGTTCTCCACAAAACGATGAAATGGTACAAGACTTTTTTTTTTCATTTTAAGGACATTGCAGTGGTGAACAGCTTCCTTCTCCACAAGGAGCTGTACAAGATGAAGAGTGACCCCAGCAGGACAAAGCCACACACACAGAAGACTTTCAGGGAGCAGCTTGCTGCAGAAATGTTGGAATATGCTGAAGGCTCTGCACCTCCTCTTTTTTTTACAACAGTTGTACTGTATTTGGATGGAATGAATACCTATAGTGATAATTCAAAGTAATAAAATGATTTTTACAGTGAAAAAGGTCAAATGGAACTGATGGTTCCCAAATTACCCAGAGGTGAGGCCGCCTGGACTTTCTAAACCGCTCTAAAAAGGTCAAATTTCACTTGTTTTGCATCAATCTTGATACAGGATACTTATATGTTATATTTTGGATTCCTAAAGCTTTTAGTCTACTAACCCATCATTCAAGGGTGGTTTTCACTGTAAGTAATGGTTTTTTTTTTTAGGCAGAGATTAGAATTTACATGTTTTTTACTATGTTCCATCTGAATTTACTTTAAAATAAAAACATCTATATTGATTCTGACACTTCTACATCCAACTCACAGATGTAACCTTGCTTTGAGAAAAAAGATTATTAATTTACCCCTTTTAGAAGTGAAGATATAGTAATTTGTTGTGTTAGTGGCATTTTCGAGCCTGAAACCTGAAAAACAGGCTCAGGGCTTAACTAGACCTCACATGGAGTGTGAGGTCTAGTTATTGCTTAAGTAATTACCTTGAGCAAAAATAGCAAAGAAAACTGGTTCCAGCTTCTCAAATGTTAGCATTTACTGGATTTCTTAGCCTTCTGTAACAGGAACATTTGGTACTGTTGGATGAACAATACTAGACATTTGAAGTCTCCTTAACAGTGGCGAGCCGTCAGGGCCCTCTAGGCCCTCTCTGAGGGCCTAAGATATTCTACAAAATAATATTTAAAAACATTAAAAGATATATATATTTAAAAAATATATTTTTTTAGTTATATTATTCATTAGTTTTACCAAATTAACTTAATTTAATTGTATTTAAAATAACATTTCCAAATAAATAAATCTGCCTATTCAGTTTCGTATGACAAATAAAGAACCGTGAGTTTCTGTTTGAATGTGAAGGGTTAAATGAAAGAAGACAGGAGCTGTTGGTGGTCCAGCTATGAATTCACAGAGGGCCCAGCTATAGTAACTGAACGAGAGAGTAATGTCAAATGACAGTACAATTGACCAATCATATCTTCCCTCTAAATGGGTGGGTTTTATTATCGCGGACTTTATGACAAGTTCCGCCCGCTGTGAAGCTTTTCTTGTTTCCATAGCAACAACAACTTCCTGCCAATAGCCTTCGCACAGACTCATTATCATTGATTGTCCCTCTAAAGTTTCCTCGTCCATTAAGCTCCTCACCTCTCAAAGCATCAGTGCTCATTTGCACAATTGCCATTCTTAAGGACTTGATCATTCATACGCTGCAAAACACTGATGGTCTCAAGTCCTCTATTGCAACACACTCACTACGCTAATCTACAGACTATCAGTGAGAGCAACATGTGCTTCCAACATCCATCTAGACTTAATCTCATAGGTTAGCACTGATCCCTGCATGTCAGCCTGTAAGCAGGGATCAACTATTATTTCTCTCCGACTGCAGGGGACTGTGTAGTTGTGCAGCAGGTGAGACCAGGTTTGAATTACAATTTGCCTCTGGGAGACTATGTTGTTTGCATATATATTAGTGTGTTAGATGGACAACACAGGCCCTTGCTTACATCATTGAAACCTACTGAAAATTACACCTTTACAAAGCGTGAATAATATCATACAAACAAATACATCATTGACTCAGTATGACAATGCACAATGTGCCATCACAAGCCTTAATACTCATCAATTCTGTTTTCTGATTGTATTGCTTCTAAAAAATGTCCCCTGTTGTGGACTGTTGAAAAACGTTTCATATATCAGTCTACGTCAGTACATCTTGTCCGCATGTCACTCATTTTGTAACTGCTCTCGACACTTCCCTTATCAATCAATCAATCAATGTTTATTGATATAGCCCAATATCACAAATGTTACATTTGTCTCAGTGGACTTCACAGTTTGTACAAAATGTCAGTATGACAATACGACACCCTCTGTCCTTAGACCCTCACATCATACAAGGAAAAACTTCCAAAGAACGAAAAACCCCACAGTTTAAAGGGGAAAATGGGAGAAACCTCAGGGAGAGCAACAGAGGAGGGATCCCTCTCCCAGGACGGACAGACGTGCAATAGATGCCGTGTGTAAATTGAAAAGATAATACATTTACAACATAGGTAGACCAAATGTCTATGTCTATGTGTCTATAATAAGAAGATGAATTAAAGAAGTACTATGATGAGAGTCAGGCAGGACCACAGTGACAGGTTCAGCCACGACTCGAAGTCCAGGACTCAAATACAGGACTCAGGATAGAGGATCCAGGACACAGGACCACAGCAACAGGATCAGCCACGACTCAGTATCCCGGCGTAGATAGACACCAAAAAGAAATTTGGGGGAAGCTGGGTTATTCGGAACATGAGAGTACACAGGTACAGACAGACAGAAGGAAGAAGTAAGGTGTCCCCCGACAGTCTAAGCCTATAGCAGCAAAACTAGGGGCTGAATCTGATCAGCCCTAACTATAAGCTTTATCAAAAAGGAAGGTCTTAAGCACAGTTTTAAGCGCTTGTCTGCCGCCCGAACACAAACTGGAAGCTGATTCCACAAAAGTGGAGCTTGATAAGAAAAGGCTCTGGCTCCCATTGTACTTTTAAAAACTCTAGGAACAACCAACAACCCTGCATTCTTGGAACGCAATGCCCTAGTAGGACAGTAGGGTATAATGAGTTATTTAAGGTAAGATGGCGCCTGCCCATTAAGGGCTTTGTAGGCGAGAAGAAGAATTTTAAATTCTATCCTGTGTTCTATAGGGAGCCAGTGTAAGGCAGCCAGAACAGGAGTAATGTGGTCCCTTTTCCGAACTCTGGTTACGTGCTGCAGCATTTTGAATCAGCTGAAGCGACTTAACTGACTTCTTGGTACACCCTGATAATAATGAGTTACAATAATACAGCCTTGAAGTAACAAATGCATGGACTAGTTTCTCTGCATCGTTTTGAGGCAAGATATGCCTGATTTTTGCAATGTTACGTAGATGAAAGAAGGCGGTCCTTGAGATTGATTTTATGTGGGCGTTAAAAGATAAATCCTGATCAAATATAACACCAAGATTCCTTACAGTCTCACTGGAGGCAAAATGAATGCCATCCATAGTTAATATATTTTTAGATAGTTTGTTTCGTAGAGTCTTTGGGCCAAGTACAATAACTTCAGTTTTGGCCGTGTTTAACATAAAAAAAATGTAAGGTCATCCACGTTTTTAAGTCCTTGAGGCTTGAATTGTATTTAGATGATTGGTTTCATCAGGCTTGATTGATAAATATAGTTGAGTATCATCCACATAACAATGGAAATGTACAGAGTGATTCCTTATAATATTGCCTAACGGAAGCATATATAATGTGAACAAAATAGGTCCAAGCACTGAGCCCTGTGGCACTCCATGGCTAACTTTGGTTTGCATGGAAGATTCATCGTTGACACACACAAACTGAGAGCGTTCAGATAGATAGGACCTAAACCAGCCTAAAGCAGTTCCCTTTATGGCAACTAAGTGCTCTAGTCTTTGCAATAGGATATCATGGTCGATAGTATCAAATGCAGCACTGAGATCGAGCAAAACAAGAATAGAGACAAGTCCTTTGTCTGATGCTATTAGAAGATCATTTGTGACTTTAACCAGAGCTATCTCTGTGCTATGATGTGTTCTAAAGCCAGACTGAAAATCTTCAAATAAATCATTGTTTTTCAAGTAATCACACAACTGTTTTGCGACTGCTTTCTCAAGAATCTTTGAGAGGAACGGAAGATTAGAAATAGGTCTATAGTTGGCTAAAACCTCTGGATCGAGGTTGTGCTTTTTAAGAAGAGGTTTTATCACTGCTACTTTGAATGATTGTGGAACATAGCCTGATAATAAAGACATATTCATAATATTTAATAAATAAGTGCTAATTAATGGAAAAACTTCCTAACAGCTTAGTTGGAATCGGGTCTAAGATACACGTTGATGGTTTAGAGCAGGGGTTTTCAAAGTCTGGGAAGGTGAGCCTCCCCTCAGAGAACATGAGAACAGCCGCGTCCCCCCTCCCAATTATTATTGCTATCATTATTATTATTATTATTGTTGTTGTTGCTATAATGCAGGGGTATTCAATTGCATTTCAAAGAGGTCCAATAAGAGCAAATGTCATTAAATGCTCTGTTTTCGCTGTCTACCTTTCTCTTTTTTGAGCACGCCATTTGAAGTTACTCCAACTGTTTCTCTCTTCTTGTCTCGTCTCTGTGTGTTTGAATCTATCGTGCTGACTCACTGACTGCACCGATTTGAATGGCTGAGTAGCATCACCTCCTAAAAACATTAAAAAATAACTTTTTAAAACCTTTTTATCTTTATGTTTTAAATATGTGTTTTAAACATTTTTTACATTTTCAACATCGTGGATGAATCCTTATATGCTCCCGGCAACACACTGAACATCAACTTTGCCTCCTTATTACACTCACCCCTACTTTAGTGCTGGGAACAATGAGTCTGCGTCTTTGATGCGCACATGCGGGTGATGCGGGGATCAGAGTCCTGCGGGGATCAGAGTCCTGCGGGGATCAGAGTCCTGCATTGGGTCGGTACCCGACGGGTGACCCGCAAAAAAAGTGATTCGCGGGTGGTAAGTTTCCTCAGACCTCTCCCCGCGGGACCGCGCATAATCATAACCTCTGCACCGCATCAATCTGCTGCTGAGCGCGCCACATTCGAAATGGCTGAGGTGAAGCTCTAGCGGAGAATACAGCATTGTAAATAACTCTTCCTCAAGAGCGAAATCCAACGTCTGGGAGGCTTTTGGTGTCATGGAGAAAATAACCAACATCCCACGCTTTTTGAGCCAAATACGCAACTGCGTGTGTTAATAATTGCATGTTTTCAGTGCTCCTAGGATATGCGGGTTCGGGTCGGTTTGCGGATCTTGTGCCGACGGGTCGGGTCGGTTTGCGGAACTAATTGGCAATATGTGCGGGTGGCGGGGCGGGTTCGGTATTGCACGTTGCAGGTGCGGGGCGTGAGCGGGTCTTGAAAATCAGACCCGTGCAGGACTCTGGCGGGGATGCAATGTAGACAGGAATAAACGCAGATCAGCCTCTGGCTGCAGCCTTGACCGGTACTTGCTTTTGATCAAAGTCAATGCGGAAAACCCGCACTCACACCGGTAGGTGGAGGTGAAGGGTATGAGCACTTTTACAACCTTTTTGGCGAGGTGGGGGAACTCGGTCTCCACAGACAGCCAAAAGTGTGCAAGTGACACTTTACTCATCTTGTTCTCGTTACTTTTTTTTCTCATGCTGCGCCTCCCCTGAAGCTCTCTGGCGCCCCCCCAGGGAGGCGCGCCTCACACTTTGAAAACCGCTGGTTTAGAGGAAAGAATCATTGAATTCAATTGTTCAAGGTTTATGGCTGAAAAGCATTCTAATTTACTATCTAGTGTAATATTAGAACTTATGTTTCCGGGAGCTGTTGATAACACTATACTGGTCAAAGGCAAGAGGTCATGAATTTTGTTTCTAAGAATAACAATTGTATCATTAAAAAAGCACATAAAATCATTACTACTGAGTGCTATGGGAATAGAAGGCTCAATCGAGCTGTGGCTCTCTGTCAGCCTGGCTACAGTGCTGAAAATAAATCTTGCATTATTCTTAATCTCATCTATTAATGAAGAGTAGTAAGCTGCTCTCGCTTTACGCAGTGCTTTTTTATATTCATTGAGAGTAATATGCCAAATTAAATGTGATTCTTCAAGTTTAGTGGAACGCCATATCCTTATCAGTATACTCTGTTCATTGCAGAGTATACAAAGCACACTGTGCACGGTCACTGAACTAATATTTCCCTGTTTCCTCAGCCATTCATCTTGTCATGCAGAGGTGATGCTGAGTCCAGGGTCAGACAAAGGCCTTGGCCACTGCAACATCGATGGATTTGAAAGGCTGTGATTGTTGCAGCTGGAGCTCATACTGTGACCCTGTCCTTCATCGATACACAGCAGACAGCACGGATGATGGAAATAAACACTCTCACAGCAAGAGCCTTTGAGAACATAAAAAAATAAAATGTTCTCCTTGAGGAGATTTAAAAAAAACCTTCCTTGCCTGTACTATGCCACTTAAATAACCTATACCTTTCTGAGGTATCGAGAGTGCCTTACAACCCTTGAAATGTGAAATACCCAGTTCGTTTTTAAGGGGATTCCTCCATCTGAAAACATAGGATTTAACCAGCCATTTAGATTTGGCTTACCTTCCAGTGTCGCATACAGCCTCATTAAATAGACATACCACCACCAATCATGCCTACGTTTAAGGTGTGCCACATTTGCCTGAAAGCCAATCAGAGCTGGCTGGGCCTTTTTAAGTTTAGGGCTTAAACATTTGTTTTAACATTAAAGCATATAAAAAAGTTCTTCTTGTAAGCCAAAATACAAGTATGAACCTGAACAAGGGTATAGTATTTTCCCTTTAAAGGATGGGGTATCAAACATTATTTTCAGAGTGCAGTCCATTGAGGAGCTGGGAACTGGTTCTCCACACATCCACAAATAAATGCCAGGACACTAATAATGTATGAACAGCTACATGTTTACTGTCTAAACAATGTAATCACACCTTGAACACTGTCATAACACAGCAGTGTTGGATGTGCATTGGATAAGGGCACATCCACACCCGACAGTAGCTTGCTGTGTACTTCGAGGAGCTGTTTAGCACTTACTGCTGTGGGAGACGGAGCTTTAGCCGACTTTGTTGGCCAGACAGAGCGGTGGTGATAATGGCTTGCTGGCCTCTCCCAGATCCTGTTACACTGCTGGGGACACACAACCTGCTCTGTATTTAGCAGCAGTCCTCTCCGCTCCGAGCCTAGACTGTAACAGAGCCTGCCGTCACTTCCTCTGGCATCACAATAAAAGTCTGAAGGAACAAATAGCACCGGAGGAAATTAATATAGCCTTGATTCAGCTGTCGCCTTCAGTCCATTCATTACTTTTTTATTCACTATCAAGACAGCAGGGAACAAGGCAAGCCAATAGAGAAACTAATAAACTGCCCATCTTTTTAGACCAGACACATCATTCTTTTATTATTTTACTTGCATACTGTAGCAGTGTGATTATGGTTGGATTTGTAAGTGATATCTCTGTGTTTTTCAGCTGATAACAGTGTCTGCATACAAAAAGGTCCACCTTTGTATACTATACTATTTGACAGGACTGTAGGAAGTAATTTGTAATTTGTTCTCTCATGTTGATTGTGATTATTTTAATCTCCAAGCATGCCTTTGTGTCTGTGAAATGTACCAACACTGCAACCAGATAATTGTGAGGGTACACAGACAGCCATCTGTTACACTCGGTCAGTCAGCAGTACCTCAGCCTGATGCTGTGTATCATGGGCTTGTTTAACACACAGGCGGCACAATAATTCACCTAACACAGAGGACTCAGGCTTGGGTAAAAAACATTTTTAGACCACATTCTTTTGTTTCTTACCTCAAAAATGGAAAGTTCTGTGAATGAAGTCTGTGGTACAGATCATAAAACCATTGAGGTTTTCAATTCCCAAGATGAATGCTACAACCTTGAACAACACAAGCCCTGTGAATAAGCTAGGCATTTCTCAGACATATATATCTTTTTGGTTGTCAAAGAGACAGCATGTAATTTTGTCTGTCAGACACCTACTGTAAGCAGCATGGTGAGATGCTGATTACATTATCCTCTCGCCAGTTCTGCTGAGAAAGAACAATTGAGAGAGAAGAACACTTCCAGAGAACAGAGTGACAAAGGCCTGACAATATGCCTCTCAGCATGAGAGGAGGCAGGGTGGAACTTATCTGAACACAGTAATGTAGAAGTTAGTTGCACGGTAAAGTGTACAAGAGATGAGATTGGCTTTCGTTGTTTGGTTGGTGCTGAGGAGAGGGAACAAGCTGTGCAGGAACAAGCTAATCTGCTGATTTAATAAAGAGGCAATATGAAGGGATGCTTTGGAACAGTGGATTACACTAGCTAGGGGCTTTAACCCATAATGTTTTTCCCCAAATGTATAGAATGTATGAATAAATAAATTGCATACATATGCATTCAATAAATCAAGAATCTGGAAGGTAAATAATGATTATATTTCCAACTGTTGGTTTTGTCTTTTTGTGTAGTTCGTCCAGTGGAGGGATTTCCGATATGGAATTGCGGCATGTTATTTCCAATAGTCAAGGTTTCTAGTAATAGACTCTTATATTTTGTATTTTTTTAAAGTCCTTTAGAAGTAATATAATGCATTGTAGTCTTATAAATATAAAGGTGATTAACAAATACCAATGCAAGGTTGAATTCAATGAAATGTCAGGTGGTTTTATAATGTATAACTTCGGCCACTTGTTTCTCTACAAATCAGCTGTTTACTTCTTGAGACCATGTCAATTAATTATACATTTGTCATATTTAATACTGTAAAATATATAAGGATGTTGGTGCTCCATTCTTTACCCAACACATTACAATCCAAAAGCCAATATTGGATCTTTAAAACTAACAATTTGAGAACAAAAAAATACTAAATAATACTGAATGCTTGATGCGTTCAAAGTTAACGAACAGTTGCATGTGTCTCTTCCAAAACTTAACAGATACTTACTTCCTTGCCACCATGGTAATAATCATAAATGTAAAAATAAATATACGGATTCTAAGGCAACAGAAAGTGCTCCTGAAAGCCTTCAATTCTCTGCGTTGGAAATGGAAATCTGCCAGCTATTTGTGGGTATAATGAAGTGGATGATTATAAGCACTGTGCTTTGCTCACCAGCAGACCTCAGGGTGTGTGATTTATTTCTAGAGCCACCCGTCAAACAAAGGTTGCCTCTCGTCATTCTGACACGCGGCCAAACTAATCAGCCTGAATTATGACGGGGTGGACAAATGCTAATTAGCCTCATCATTGTTAGCGTGGTGGAACAAAGGACACTGTTTTTATCATGCTCCGTTGTTCCCCTCAGCTGTACGCAAGATACAAGGGATTGGGAGCGTTCCTCTGTGTGTGTGTGTGTGTGTGTGTGTGTGTGTGTGTGTGTGTGTGTGTGTGTGTGTGTGTGTGTGTGTGTGTGTGTGTGTGTGTGTGTGTGTGTGTGTATTCACAGTGAAAACGTATGAATAATAAGTGAGTAGCTGGAGCCCGTGGGCAGGGTGGCATGAGTTCATCAGAGGGCAGACATGCCGCCCACACACTGCGACGAGCCGATGAACACAGCAGCAGTGCTCCAAATCTTAATGCTGTCCAGACAGACATTTCTGATGGTGCTTCAAGACAATATGAAGTCACTTACTGGTAGAAACAAGGGTTTAAAAAGAGGCAAGCCGAAACAGACTTTCCATCTGGCCATTTCCAGCCAGCCTGTAGAGCATGATTGCATTGGAGTTGGACAATATTGAACTCCGACGCGGGACTCTTGAGTGGCACAATAAAAGCACTTCTGAAGCTTTTTACCTACATGTCATCACGAGTTCAACATCTCATCTCGTCTTGGCAAGTGTGTTGGTTTCCAGCAATTTGCATGAATTGATAAAATGAATGCCGCAACGGGAGCTCTTGAGCGCGAGCAGAAGAGGCTTAAGAGAGTAGTGAGTATATAATATGAAACCAACAGACACAACAACAAGACAGTAAAAAATACGTTTCATGTATTACGTTTGACTTGAAAAGGAATTATTCTTTCAAGCATTTTACGTAATGTGCTTAGATTTAACAATAGACAAAAAGCATTAATCAGTTTAAATGGTTTTCATTGGAAGGGATTAATTTAACCAGGGATGATTCAGCTTTGTTTCACATGTTTTAAAGTCATAATAGTTTATATTTGAGCACATATACAGTGTGTTATGGACTCTGTGTCACATGTGTCTTCTAATGCCAACTTATACAGATCTCTGAAATTGTGTAAATCATATTATTGTGTTCTCCACACCCAACACTATCACTTTCAAAAAGCTTTTTGTTTGAATGGGAAACAATCCTTACAGTTTTTGCATTCTGCTGGAGTTAACAATGCAGTGATCCTTGAAAAAAACCTACACCGCTCTGTCAAGATCCTTAAAACGTGTCAAGGAGAAATGCTTTAGAAGCAAGCCATGAAAAGTGCAGTCCACTTACAGCAACTGCTGTCTGGTATTATCCGTGCTTCTCGACTGACATCTTCCTCTGACCTCACATTATCTGTGTCCTTCCCCTCATCCTTTGCCTCGCTTCCTCCTGCAGACCTCACATACAAATCTCCACTTGCTTCTCTCTCTGTTTTCCTTCCTCGCATCCTACAGTCTCTTCATAACCCCCCCCTCCTTTCCTCTTCCCTTTCCTCCTCATCCCATCAAGTCTTCAGACACTGTGTCTCACTGGTGCTCCCATTACAATGCCCTGGGTGCAGCCCCGCTCCATCACCCAGTAATGGATTTCCAATGCTTCGACCATCTTACCTGTCACGTGGTTATGTCTCCTCTCTGGGAAGCATCACTCTGTAAGCTGTTTAGAAATGCATGAATCCTCTCTGTGTTATTGTACTCATTCCATCATTACTCACTCCCCAGACAGAGCAGCGGTGAGCGACCCCCACTCGCTTCTCCTGCTGCACTATGTCAAAACCATGAAGAGTGCCGCTGCTATGTAACAGCAGCACATCAAAAGACTAAACAGATCTGACAGATGTATGAAATTGAGTCATTAAGCGGGGATATATAATAAGAAAGTGGAAAAGAATGGAGGTGATTGTTCTCATCATGGCTCTAGCCCTCTTGGTAAGTTGGAAATGAACAGCGAGGAATACATTTGGCTTTGTAAAAATGTGCCAAATTCAGAGACAGCTGCAGGTTGCCAGATTAGAAAAAAATTCTTCCATAGTCGCTCACAATAAAAAAACGTATAATTAGCTGAGATAAAGCAATTTGGGTAACCCTGGAAATTAGAAAGCTGCAGCTAATTCAGAACGCTGCTGCTCGAGTCCTCACTGACACTAAGAAAGTAGATCGCATCACTCCTGTTCTGAAGTCTTTACACTGGCTTCCTGTGTGTCAAAGAATTGATTTCAAAATATTGTTGCTGGTTTATAAAGCATTGAATGGTTTAGGCCCAAAATACATTTCTGACCTCCTGCTAAATTATGAACCATCCAGAACTCTCAGGTCTTCAGGGACTGGTCAGCTTTCTGTCCCCAGAGTCAGAACTAAACATGGAGAAGCAGCGTTCAGTTATTATGCTCCAAATATCTGGAACAAACTCCCAGAAACCTGCAGGTCCGCTGCAACTCTTACTACTTTTAAATCCAGGCTGAAGACTTTTCTTTTTGCCGCTGCTTTTAATTGAACTATTCATATCTTAAACTGCACTGTAACTTTTATTCATGTATTTTTTCTTTTAATGTTTATTTTATTATCTTTGCTTTTTAATGACTGTTTTTAAATGCCATTTTCTTAATGTCTTTCATTTTTGTAAAGCACTTTGAATTGCCTTGTGTTGAAAGGTGCTATATAAATAAACTTGCCTTGCCTTGGAAACCATCCACGTGCTTTGTGGGATGTGTGTCAATCTTCACTGTCATTTGACCTTCACTTCCACGCTTTTATCTTCACATCACTTTCTAAAAACTGTACTAAATATGTGAACACCATCCATAAAGCTGCACACAATACACATCAATCACAAGTCACAGCAAGGCAAAAGTATTTGATGTAAAGGTCACAGGAAATACAATCACATCAACCACACCTCCCACACAAACAATAACAACACATTTTTGTACGTAGTGTCTTGGGTAAATGTCAATCATTAAAACCAGCTTAACTAATTTCAATCCTATCAGTAACACAGTTCACAGCTGAAAGGATGGGGACAGTGTCTGATTCATGATTGGGCTCACACCCACTCATGGCTTTCATTTCTGTGCAAAAATAAACACTTACAAAGCATATCATCACCCAAAAAAAGCCCTCCTGTCCTTTCAGTACACAGCACATTGTGTTCCCACAGACTAGACAGACAATAACGAGGACAACATTAGAATTATGATTCAACATGTAATATTGAAGAGACAAGGAACCCATAGGAATCTAAATGAATATATTTTCATATCTATATTATACTAGAATAAGGGGTGGGAAAGCAACTTAACTAATGAGTATTCTGCGGGCTTACCTTTGGCGTTTTGGTGCACTTTCCATTTCTGGCATCTTTTATGTACGCTATATCCAGTAGGTCAGTATCCTGTAAACAAGAAGAAGAATAGCCAAGTGTTAATTCAAAGGTTTCAGAGACAATTTGGATAGTCTTATGCCCATGGGATCCATCGGGGTAGGGAAACATTTTCAGCAATCCTTTCCAGTTCCAAACCTGCCACCTGGAGCTGGAGGCCTTGTGTGTTTAGACTTTTTAACACTCATGAGGGACACATATTATCCTGCATACCGGATAACATGTGGGAGTTGTTCAGTGTATTTAGATGCTGAACTCATAACAAATTGCCCTACAGAAGTTTCTTTGTGCACAAAATTAGGACAAACGTGTTAAGTTCCCATGTTGGCTGTTTACCTGTCCTAATGACCATGTGCTCTTTAAAAGCACAGATGCTTAAAATAGGTTTTTGGATTTGAAAACCTGAAAGGTGTGACATGCCAGAAACCACATAAAAAGGCACAGATTGTGTTTCATGTCAGACAATATCCTCAACTGTAACAAAACACAGGAATCACTGCTGGCAAGGAAAAATACAGGGTTGGACGCAAAATGCATACACAATGTTCTGCTGCTCAAAATACCTTCTCTGCATGGCTGGAGTCAGATATGTAAGTGGTGGTCAACTCGCAATTGCATACAGTATATCAGGACCCTCTAATGAATACACCATGAATTTCAGCATTAGGATTGAACAAAATATTTAAGGAAGGATTTCTGTAAGAGCATTTTCAATGGAAACCTCGGGCTCAACTGTAAATTCAATATTAATACAACAGTGTGGGAGGCCATATACTAGCTTATTGTTCTGTCTTACAGCAACATTTCACATCATGCAAAAACTGAAATATTGACACCATGAAGAAAGGTGCTTTTGGAAAGCTTCCTGCAGCTTAGAGCAAAGCATTGAACTTTCCTTCATTCCTTTTGAACGCATGTACCTCAAAGAGACACACACCAACAAGGAAGAGACTCCAAATTGATTACAAAGAGACCAGAGGTGGAGAAAGTACTAAGATCTTTTACTAAAAGGGAACCCTCTTCTTTTCCGTCTGAAACAAAATGGTCCATTTCAAAAATACAAGTATAAACTTATTGTATCATAATTATCGATGCATCAATGTTTTCATCAACAAACGTGTTTATTTCAATTACTTAACATTTGGTGGGTAGCCTAACCTATAATAATTAATGATGACTTGTGAGTGGATTTATTTTTCATATTAATGATCTAAATCTGCAATATACCTAATAACTAAAGCTACACATTGTAAGTAGTGGAGTAAAACATGTAGTGGAGTGAGGGTATAAAGTTACACATTATGAAACTACTCAAGTAAAAGTATCTCAAAATTGTACTTAAGTGAGGCAGTTGAGTAAATGTACTTAGTTACTTTGCATCATTGAAACAGATACAAATCAACTAATGTACAAAGGGATTCAAAATGACTACAAAAGGGGCAAAACAACTGTGGACAAAAGGGACTTTAAAAAGACCAATACAACTACAAAGGGACACAAAGCAACTACAAAGGGACCTACATTGACTACAAAGGGACACAAAGCAACTACAAAGGGACCTACATTGACTACAAAGGGACACAAAGCAACTACAAAGGGGATCAAAGTGAATACAAATTGGCCAACAGAAAAACGGACAAAAAACGACTTCAAAAAGGCCATTACAAATACCAATTGACACAAAACAACAACAAAGAGAGCAACAACAAAAAGAGGCTAAATAGCAATAAAAGTCGGTGTCTTGCTCCCATAATCACATGCTTAAATGACAGATTTTTTTTAAATGCCAACATGTGTCTATCTATAAGTAAACACACATCACAGAAAAGCATCCATCAACTCATCTATGTGTCCATTCGTTCATCCATCAATACATTGACTAACTGTTTCATTCTTATTTTCCAGCCTCTTGTCCCTTTAAGAGCCTGTAATGTGGTTGGCGGTAAAGACTCACAAAATGCAATCCCACAGTTGGCCCCTGCTACCTTCCTTCAGTCACCACATCCCCTTATCAGTGTGGATTATCGTTCCTTCCATCTCTCTGAGCGGGAGCCAGGACATGAGGTGGAAAATTAACCAGAGCGAACTGTGGGTCCACTCTGCATTATCTTGGAACACAAGGAGAGACGGGGGCTTGACTCAATCTTCAGCCGCCACGCCACTATCAGCCCATCTCCAGGCCAGGAGGATTGTGGAAATTGCACCCTGCCATTCTTCCTTATCTACAAATCCATACCTACCCCAGTGGTCTTATATGTTGGTTGTGCGTTTGTTTAAGCCACCTGGAACAGTTGGAATGATGATACATGAACTTGGACCAGAAAAAGTTGTATAAATGCAAACTGTTTGTTACTAGAGGTCATGAAAATAAATGTGCTATCGTAGACACACAGCCACTGTACGTCTCCTCCTTACTGTGCAGAGCCAGGGGGAAATTAAAGCACTCTATTCTATGGCTGAAATCCACAAGGACAAGTTATTCCTTTTCTGCAGCACATCAATTAGGCTGTCCCTGTTTTTACAGAGAGAGCCTCTGAGTCAAAGGTTAACGCCTACATCGGCTCAGCAAATGCCTGCCTTTGAAGTCTCTTTAGAGAGCTGGAGCTCGGCATGGGAGCCTGGTGGAACAGCGGGGCTTCAGGAAGCCGCTCGCTGATGGGGTCCCTTTTTGTGCCCTCCGGCGCTGCACTTTTTAAACTGCTGGTTTAGCATCACCGTTTGAGTGTTAACCTATAGAGCCGAGACATTAAAGGTAAAGAAAACTGCACGTATGGGTGACAAGCTGCTCACACAGTGTGCGACTAAGATCATACACGTGTAGTTATTACCGCTAAGCATGGGTCAGCATTTGTGTGCAGAGGCTGGCTCATTATGTTGATTCCAATGACGTCTATTAATACTGACTTGGATTTATAATTGCAGACAGTGCACAGTTAGTTAATTAAAGCTTGCTCTTTCGGTCTGGCAGTCCGGTCATTATTTCTCCAGTTCAACTCCCATCATTTATTTCCTGTGACATGTGTTCTTTATCGTTCATTTTTGTCATCTGTCTTTATTTATCACCCTGCATCTCGCTCTGCCTCTCTCATATTTCCCTTCCTCTCTCAGGGCCTTTTCTGTGTACATCAAAACAGTGAAGCAGGGATCCAAAGCCTATTAAGATCCAAGGCACGTCCAGGAAGCAAGCAGGGCTAACGGGAGAGAAACTACAGAAATGAATGAACATACTTAACATACGCTGGCCCTAGGCTCTGTTTTCTGTGCCTGATTGTCTATCTGTTCACGCAACGTCTGCAACATGCCGTTTTCTTCTTTTAAATTAAACCCATTTCTTTTATGGCTAGTAAACAAGGAGGGTGGTGTTTATTTGCAGAAAATTCATTGATCTATGAGTTATTATGTTGTCAAATGTGTCTCCGCTTCATTTTCATTTCATTTAATCGTTTATTTGACGAGGGACAGTGCACATTGATGAACATTTAAAACAAATAATGCTTTAAAAACGTAAACATGCCGGATTTTAGCTTTGAGCTAGTTTCCATCCGTAGTCCCTCACATACAACATATGTGCTTCAGGCAGTTTGTACATCCAATATACCAAGTTGCTTTGTTAGACTACTTTTGCTTTCATTTAATTTAAAGACAGTGAGCTCACTATGAAATGTGAAATACATAACTTGAGGCTAACCGGGAAGACATTATTTACAATGTGCTTTGAATATAACTGAGTACAAACCATGGGGCTTGCAAATTATAGAGGGTGTGGGGAAAAAGGGACAGGGTTAAAGAAACATGTGATGGGAGGAAGAGATGAGGACAATTATAAGTAGAATGGAGAGACCGACAGCCACAGGTTAGCTTGCTCATTTACCAGCAGCATGCTTGACAGCCTCCGGGTTTAAAATGGATCTGCGCTCCACAGGGCTCGAGGCCTCTGCTGGGCAACAAAGACAAGAAGCACAGAAAGTGAAGGAAGGAGAGGTGAATAAGCACTGAGAAAATGAGGGGGTAGACGTCTGAGAAAGGACTTTTTTTGTCTGTTGCAGCAGGGACAGTCTGGTTAAAATGTACAGAGGAGTCACACTTGCTGCTGTTTGGAAGGGAACACAAGTGTATTTGAATAATGTGAAAGCAGAGGGAAGGATACAAAACAAATCATCAATCCACTAACAGGCATTTAATGCTTCATCCCATTGTGTCATGTTTTATCTACAGCAATGCATGTCATTGTGTTGAATCGCTGCTGGCCAGTCACATGTGCTTTGCTTACAGGATTACTGACAGGCTGCTGGTTTGTGTCATGAGGTCATACAGAGTATACTGGTATAACATGTCAGTCGCCCCTCACCCCTTCCAGCCATCGCATGGACCAAAATAAGCTCTCATAAATACAGTGTGTATGCTTGGACTCTCTGGAAGCCTGGGGAGGGTCTTGGCTCCGGCGACGGCTGCACGATATCAGATTCAACCATGCAGGTCGTGCACGCACAATAGTGACATCACAGGACGTGGAATGTCAAGAAAGGCTGATTGAATTTAAACACGTAATGCTAAAACTTTTTGGGCTGCTTGATACAAAAGGAAAACTTACACGGTTCATTTCCCATGACTAAGCTTTACGTTTATCTGTCTGATGCAACATCATTTAATACGATTTTAAGGATTTTTGGATACACAGAGTTTGTTGAGAGTGAGTGACATGCAAGGCTCTATGCTGAGTGAATCACCAATCACAAGCATTTTGAATGACATTTTTACACAACCAGTTCAGGACACTAGTTGCTGATCAAACCTACAAATGAGTGAGGAACGGGAGAAAAACCATGAAAAGAATATTTGGTTGCAAAAAAATGTGTTTTATAAGAAAGAGGGTTCACATTCAGCTTTTAAAATAATTACTTTAATTTTTTATGCAGAAGTACCCATCAAAATCACCCAAATGATTTTTGAATGATCCATTATTTTTTAGATATGGCTATTCAACTGATCTGGTAAAAAAATCCTCAGTTTTATCGCAATAAATAAACATATATTCCAAAAATATATATCCAAATGTTATACACTCTCTCTAAACACAGAATACATGACTTAAAAAGCAAGAGAAATGATAGACAAAATCGGGTTTTATGCGAAGCCGAGCTACATGAGACTATTGCATAACAACTCACACCGCTGCATTCTCTATGTATAAGAGTTCTCAAAGGCCCACTGACTCAGGGTCAGAGGACTATGGATGTGTTTCCCTAATTATAAACAGAGCTAATGCTTATGTGGAACAAAACAGAGCGAAGCCGGGCAGCCAGTCCCAGAGCTGTGCCCGGCCCTGTAAGTGGCTCTCCAGTGACACTCAGCTGCCAGGAAACATGTACTGTCACAAGGGGAAATAGTTTGTGGAGAGCTGTGCTTGAACTTGGTTGAGAGTCACATCCACTCTGCTGCTCCACTCCTGAGCTCCCATAGAGCGACTAACAGCCCCACTGGGATTAAGTCACAAACCCCCTTACCTGAAGAGGATGACAAAGCTGCAAACAGTCGGATAAAAGAGCGTGTAGGAGGAAAATGTGGATATTATGCATACAGATTTCTTCACAAGTCAATGTCTACAGTAAATACCTTGCACGGAGGTTCTTAGGGCTGGCTTATGTCAAAGAAGTAGTCTGAGATGGTTTAGTATCTGACAGGAGGCCTTAATTCATTTTAAACCATCTCCATCTTCCACAGTTTTTATGTTTTATTAGGCGGTATGATGTGAAGAGTGATAGAAAATGAGGGGGAGAAATGAGGTACGGCATACGACAAAAGGCCTTGAGCCAAATTGGAGTCTGGCATCGCCATGAGGCGGCCCGAGGGCCTATTAAAACTGAGCAACATGTTCACTCTGTTTTTCATCCATCCATTCAGTTGCATCTCTCCAGTGTCTCAACATGTTTTATAAAAGCTTCCAAATCAAAGCTCTATCATGAGCAACCACAAAAGGACAGTTTCCTCTTTCCAGTGTGAAAAGAAAACCTTAAAACAGCATTTACCTCATCACAATTGTGTGTTTTTCCTCAAACTCTCAATGGGTGAGGGTTGTACAAATGTAAAGATCTCTTAAGAGAAAATCAATCCTGCACTGTAGATCTGTAAAAGGATTTTGAACTTGCATAAGCTCAAGCTAAGCCTTTCGAATCATTGGGAATTTATCCCTAACCTTCACTGCTACCAAATCAGGTTTTTTTGGGGGCTGAAGTCTTTAGTCAAGAGAGAGCCATTATCCTTTTTAGCATCTGAAAGCTTCAATGTGCGCCCTCCGGTTTGATTTGCCCCCAATTTCACTCTGACATTTAAAAGAAGTGAAGGCAGTTGGAGATTTGTCCTAAGGTGTAAGAAATGGGTTGGGGCTGCAACTGACAATTATTTTTCGTCATTGATTCTTATGCGTAAAATATTTTGTGATTTATCCAAAATTCTGTGAGTTTGTGAAATGACTATGAATATTGCAAAACAAAGATATTCAGTTAAAAAAATATATATATACTGTATATATATATATGAAAAAAAGCTGAAATTCCTCATAATAGAGGTCTTAACCAGATCCTTTTTGGCATTATTTAGTGATTCGTAGCTGAAATTAGTGACTGAAAGGACGATTCGATAATGGTTACCCTTGAAATACTCTTTCTTGGTCAACCAATCGATTACTTTACCACTCCTTTCAGATCTAGAGTATTTCAACCTTTTGGGAGTAACTTTTATTTTGTAGTTTTGAGTGTGTCTCATGTCATTTTATACCTGCAGTGACCCCTGGTCCACAAACAAGCTCAGATTCTTTCTTTATTTGCAATAATTCTTTGCATGTTTGAAGACAAACTATTGGTTATTTCCCCATTCAAATTATGGAATTCCTAAAGTGAAGATTGATGCTACCTCTTTTGGATATCTAGAGTAATTTCTACTCAAATCAAGTAGAGTAATTTCTTTGTAAATCAAACTAATCCCGCCATGCAGTCCCATAGGTTTACTATAAAATCTCATTTCTACCCTCCAATACGCCAAGTCAGACTGCTGAGCCACCAACGTTATACAGGTTTTTAAAATGCAGGTACAGACTCTCCTAAATACAAGCAGGTCATTTAGTGAGCATTATATGTAAGCAAGCCTGAGGGATTGTTGATGGATCTGCTTTCAGAATGTAGGATTTAATCGCATCTTAAGGGATATCTAAATTATCTGGCTAGACACAGAATCAGGGCAACATTCAAAACACGTTATTTCACCAGGCACACCTAGGAATAAAATAAGAATTCATCCATATTAATTTAAAAGTTCTCAGATTCCATCTTGCTGTCTAGTAACATAAACATGCATCTCAATGTGCTTTTTCAGGGGGTTGAACGAGGACAGCTAGAAATACGCATTAAGAGTTGAGTCATAAAAACGAGCTTATTTGTATATAATCACTTTAAGTCAGGTTCATAGTCAGACAGATGGAGAGAGGACACATAAATTACAGGTCAGAAAGTAGAAAAAGGCTGTGTGAGGGAAGAATGGCTTTGTGGGGAAAAACAGAGGCCGAGCAATGGAGGTGCGTGGCGTTGGCTGATAGTGGCTATCAGCAGCCGCCACGCTCCACAACACAACCAATGCTGAGATAAAGGCCGCAGGAATCTTTGTTCTATACTTCAGCGCAACGCATTCATGCTTGCACACACATCAGGTAATACAAACGGTTTCAAACACAACTCTATAGGCGACTGCAAACACACGCACAAAAATGATCCTCTATCATCAATCTGCAGTGGCTGCCATAAAATAAACTCTTAGATCGGTGGAGTGAGCGGCTAACACCGGTCACCTTTTCCAATCAGACCTTGGACGCACACGTGTGCACATGCACAGTGAGGGATGGAGAGTAGTGAGGGAGACTGGGGGGAGGGTACTCCTCGCTGATAGATAGCAGAACCGAGTGGGATGACAGAGAAAGCAAAGCTGCTTCCCTCATCTGTCCATCATCCCTGATGTTATGCTTCTGGCAGGATTCTCCCCCCCCCCCCCCCGCATCCTCCTTTCCTCACTTACTCTGTCCTCTCTTGTCCATCTCTGCCTCCACTGTCTTGGACACTTGCCTTGCTGTCTCACATCTCCTCTCTGCCTCTTCTGTTCCATCACATCCTGCCTCCCCCAATGCCTCCCCGCCGTCTTCTTAAATCTTGACATGCAGCTCTCATGTGGACGGATGACACTTCACATCTTGTCTTGTCTGATCTTCCCGCCGACACGCGCCCGCCGCGCATGCTAACGCGCCACCCCCCTCCCTATCCAACATTTTTTTCTGTCCTCACACAATTTCTAAGTCTGCCCTTCTATCTGAGCCGCTTCCTTCCGGCACACTTTGGACGGCCTTTATCTGCTGCACAAGAACATCTGAGCTCAAAGTCCTGGTGCGAGCGACACACACTTGCACACATGCAAGACTGCATAAACACATCCATAGAAACCCAGAAAAGATTAATTCAAGTCATTGAAGGCCAGAAAAAATCACACACACTACAGTACCTCGACATATCAACACATCCCTATATTCTACTTTGTGAATATTAAACTCACCATGTCTTTGTATGTAAAACAAATTGAATTCTTGGCTTTCAAGCAATAGCTGAAGGGTACATTCAGGCGCAGCGCGTCTGTATTGCGGGCTGAAAGTGATCAGTGTGTCTGCGTGTGCTCTTCACTGAAGTCCTTTGAGAATCACTGCCAGTGACAGAGACAGCGCAGCTCTGGCTCTCATCTTTCACATCACCTCATTTAGACACCTCCTAAGTGCAATTCTTGGCCGCTTTGAAGTCAGGACAAAGCGGACGGCTGAGAGAAATGCATTTTTCTCTTTCTTTCTGCAGGCAAGGCTCTCTGTCTCTCTGTGTCGCTTCTTCTTGAGCCGAGTTCCTACCTCAGACTCTCTGTGGTTATCCTTTCCTACTTTCCTTCAATACACACTTATTTTCTTTCTCTAACTAGAGCCGTTTGATCAGTAGAAGTAAACAGTGAATACATTGGGAGGAGGAGAAGGGGGAGTAGAGGATAGGCCACAGGTGGAAGGGCAAAAGTAATAACTTTACAGATATGATTTGCACAAATGCAAGTAAAAAAAAAGAGTAAACTGCACTTGTGACTAGATTTGACTAGACAGCTAGATAATGTTTTTTGTTGTTGTTTATATTACAACATTTATCAACATTTTACAGTTATAGAATAGATGTACAAGTTCAGTTTGATTTGCAACATTTCTATACTGCAACCTTTTGATACTGTTCAACATATATGCTGATATCAATACATCTCTGAGGAACTTTTATTAGCCTAAATACTTCCAGGATAGAGATCTGGGTTTAAGGCAGAAGTAAAAAATACATTTTGGGCAGCTTTGGCTCAGGGGGTAAATCAACAAGTGGAAGTGTCCATGGGCAAGATATTTAACTCTAAATTGCTCCATTGGCTTGTTTAAGTATTGAAGTCGTTTGTATTAAAGCTCCAGCTATCTGACATGAAATGTTGAAAATATAGTAATTGCAATAAAGACAAAAATAATATCCTAACATCTTTCCATTTTCCTTTTAATCTTTTTTTAAGGCTTTTTTTCTCCTCCAAACTCATGCCCGTGCTGCATACCAACATAGGGCAGATAATGAGCTCTCTTGCATGCTTGATACTTTCCCTTTGACACTTGTTTTCATGTTTCAGATTTATTTTTAATGATGCATTTCATATGCTTAAAATGCACAAAAATATGGATAGCTTGTGGCATGGTCGCAGGTGCTCATTTGTTGTTTCTGATTGGTCACCAACCTCAATAGGAAGGGTTAGTGTAGTGCGAGGGGGTAGAGGAGCGGATGGATTCGGACACCTGAGAGTTGTGTGTTGCGCTGTGATGGACAGTGACTGATAACTCTCTTCCCCTAGTAGTTTGTTTCTGTCTATTTGTTAACCTAATGAAGAGAAACAAACACCAAGCTCAGTGCACGGTTGTCCAGATATGGCCTGCATCTATGTTTGTGTAGGCACAGTGCTAATTAAATCCTGTCCACAAAGAAACATTTCACAAATACTACCTGTGCCGTGTCATGTCCTCCACATGAACACAAGCTAGGTTGATCTGTCAGAGGAGATCATTTCCAACTGGTTAACTCAAGCATCTCTGCTTTGACTGTCAGTCAAACTGTGTTCATTAATGGCAGCATCACAGCAGAACCAAACACACATATCAGTCAGCACCATTAGCCATGCCGATGCGTCGCGCAGGCTCTGCTCACGAGCCACCGCTACTCAGAAGCCAAGTGCTTTTTTATCCCCTTTCGCGTCAAAGAAACCACAGGCAATTAGGTGTGTTTGTCAACAGGTCCTAAAAGCTTTTGATTCAAATCAAGGAGCCAAAGCCACAGACGTTGTGAGCGTCAGCAGAGCACAACGGGGAAAATCTGTGTAAAAGGTTTCACTGCCACCGTGGTTACAGCTTTTCTGCTAATGTACTGATGGGGCTGATTCTCCATGTCCTTTTCCTTCTCTCCTCTAATGGGCGAGGTGTTGTTCCTCTCCCTCACGTAACTTAACTCTCTCAAGGAAGGATCTCAGAGAGGAGCTGGTGTTTGATGGCTTGCCATAGAGCACCTGTTTAAATTTGATATCTTCCACCAAAATTGAATTTACTCTAGCAGGAAAGAAAGACCACTGACCCACATTTGTGACAAACTTATTTGCTCAAGCTGAAATGGAAACGCGAGAGTAAAGACGGAAATTCGTGACGGACAATGGAATGATTGCTTAGCAGAAAACTTTCTAAAATAACCACGGCTCTCTATCTGCCAGTCAAAGTCAATTGAGGTGACAGGTCAGGTCTGCAATGTAAGATACACATAATACTGTGATGAAGGACCAGTAAAGCATTTCAAAGGTCTGCCATAGGGTTGTGGTTCCAAATGTAATGCCTGTCGTTGTGTCCTTTCTTTGTTTTCGACAGGATTTCTTTAAAACTTTATTCAGTTTTTACATGTGTCTATATAGAGATGTTGATAATCTATAATAAGAAACATGAGTGTGTTGAAAATAATTTTTCTAAAGTGAATATTCTGAGATGGAGAGAGAGCAGCTACAAAATAATCAAGCTTAAAATGAAAAGTAGCATGATAGCATTAGAACCGTAAACCGCCTAGCTGTTAAGAAATGACGGCCATTAAAAATAACACGAGCTGATCCAATGTAATTGTGACGATTATACTGTATCAAAGCAATCAATACAACTGAGAGTGAAAACAAGAGATGCAGCTCGTCTAACATGCCTTTCGTCTTTGCTCTCTCTGATTATCTACATTTCCTCTCTACGTCTGTCTCTTTGAAAATGGAGTTAAAAACCTCTTCGTACCAAACGTCCATTTCAGCGTTTGGTCATCTACTTTGCGCAGGAAGCCCTGGAAATTGCTTAAAAGCTGTAATTGCTTTATTAGCAAATGGGACTTGAGTGAAAGCCATCCACTGCGCTGATTCCTCGAGCAAAATGAATTAAATACAAGTTATTATTGTATTTGGAAAAAAACAGCTTGAGAGTTGGGGGAATAGAGAGAAAGAAGACAGAGAGGAAAGAAAGACAAATGACAGCTCTTTATATATTAATAGGGTTAATAAATTAATGCAGAGTGCCTAAGTAAAGTGTTATGAGAATGAATGAGCGTACACATTTATTTAATGGGATGTGAGAAAGAAACGCTAGGCTTAAAGAGGCTCATCAAGTTGATCTGCACTCTAACCCTGAGACATTAAAAGCTTGTTGTGGTTTTTCTATTAGAATGCTGAAAACTCCCAGGCTCCTTGAAGTCTCTTTCAGCCTTTTTCAACAGGAAACGGATAATTTGTTGAGAGTTCAACAATCTAAACACTGATAAAGTGTACTATATTTCCTGTGTTTGGCAAGAAAGCACCATGACGAAAGAAAAGGCTCCTGATAGCATCTATTGCCTGTAAGACCGTAAATATGGTGCATTTGTGTCCATGTGTACTATACAAGCCTTTTATTGAATTTGGCTTTTAAAAGTTCCTCTTTTTTTTAACTGCACGCATCACATTGTATTTAGAACTAATTTAAGAGATCAAACTAAGTATGCTACATTGGTTTTAAAAAATATATACATTTTTCATGGTTGTTGGTAACACATTTAACAAAATTGCATCCATCTTTGTCAGGACTAAAAGTCGGTTACAAATGACATGTTATATGTAAGATTAGTTTATAGTGTAATGCAAAGACTTTGCGACTGTCCGTCACATACTTTAGGTGCTCTAAGGCAGGGGTGCCCAATACGTCGATCGCAAGGGTAGTGTGGGTAGATCGCATGGCATTGAAAAAGTTAGCCTATCATCCATCCTTACTATGGCATTTGCCACTTGATTGACGTACAGGTAAGCCAGTCTGAGTTGTATTGTGCCATACGGGTTCATGCAGTTATGAGGGGGCCTCACCTCCTCATCTGAAGCGCAAATGCGGCGCACTATTATACGCTTATGCAGCGCAATTAGTGTAAGCGCGCCACAGTTTATCCGCCGTTTAGTCCACTAGCTGAAAAAGTGTGGGCACCCCTGCTCTAAGGTATACAGATTTTAAAGTCAACATATTATGCTCTTTTTCCGGTTCATATTTCTATTTTGTGACAAATTTGCATGCATTAATGTTCAAAAAGTGTTTTATTTTCCTCATACGTGTCAGCAACACATCTGTCTGACACTAGAGCCCAGTCTGCTCTGATTGGTTATTTAGCTGGCTCTGTTGTGATTAGTAAAACGCTTAAATAAGCAAATGGCCCGCCCCTTAGCCTATATCACGTACAATGTGTTGGTGCACTAGTGTTACATAGAGATGTTGTTATGTCACCAAAGTATGTAAAGGAGTCCAATTGAGGCGTTCGGGCGGGGGGGAGTGTGTGGGAGAGAAACTCCCTCTGGAGGGACCTTTGGGATTTTAGCCTTTGCAGACCATTTACATGCACACAAATGTATATAACAAATTACAGGAAAGGAAAGACACCAAAAAGCATATTAGGGCTCTTTAATGTGAAATTCTACCTCTTTGTGTTGTATGTTAATTACGTTAATTTAAACATATGGCTTTGTGTGACTTTTAACTGGATGTTTCCTTCAACTTTTAACATCAACGTTCACACTGAGCAGATGGAAATGTTAATGTTGAAAAGCATGAAAGAGCACTTAGTATTCTCTCTCTGCATCATGAATTTTCCATCAAAGCTAACTTTACCTTTAGTCAACTTTACATCATCCCCTCAGAGGAGGAAGAAATAATTGAAGACGCGCAATTGTGTCTTCCTTATTCTTTTCATTTTTGGTTTCATCGCTCTGTTTCTCAGCGAGAGTGTCGATGAAAGAGAGGAGAAAGAGAATGTCATCGCTGGGTGAACTTCTGACACTGAACAGTTAAACTAAAACGCTTAAAGGGCCCATGTCATGGCCATTTCTACTGATCATAATTCCATTGTTGAGGTATACTAAAATAGATTTATACTGTGCAATTTTCCAAACTCACATTGGTTTCTCATACAGCATCTCTGTAAAGTATGTGTATTCACCGGTATTCACTCTCTGTCCTAAACGGCTTGTTGGAGCTCCTGCCCCCCCCCCTCCCTGTGAGTCCAGTGTGCTCTGATTGGTCGGGACGTTGCGAGGCTCGTTGCTGCGAGGAGCGGACAGGCTTCCGGGTCGGCGATACAGCGAGAACAAGCGAAACTCATCCTGAGCACACACAAACACTCACAGCCGAAGTAAAAACAATAAGTGTGGCTTGATATTGAGTAAGAAAAAGGTTTGGCTTATCTAAAGCCAGTTGAGTAGCACTTGAAATGTTTTAGCTCTATGAAACCTGATGTACTTATATGATTCAGTTTTCTTCAAGTTTGTATCTTGTTGGTCGAATGCACTTATTGCTTTGGATAAAAGCGTCAGCTAAATGCAATGTAATGTAATGTTTATAACGCTGTGAGAATGGGTCTGTGGAGAGCATTTCTCCGCGATCCCAACGTAGCAGCCCGAAAAACGTTTACCCATTTAAACAGTCGTGGTAGATACCTTGTTTGTTTTAAACATCATAAATACACAAACAACAATGAATACTTACAGGTTGTGTAACCGAATCTCCCGCTGGTCCAAACAAAGTAGGAACAGCATCGTTCTTCAGTGCCCTACGCTGTACATATCCGGCATGAATCGCTGAAAGGTTTGTGAAGCTTTGTTTCGTGAAATGCTGGCAGAGGGTGTGGCCTCTGGGTATTCCCACGTCAGAGTACCCAGGAAGAAAACAATGGAAAATGAGAAATCTCCAACGAGGCGTTTTGGGGCAGCATAGACTGTGTTAGAGTTTTACTCGCTACAGGGTGTACTTTGAGGGTTTTTGACTCTGCAGACCGTTTACATGCATACAAACCTTCATAACACACAAGGGGACGGGTAATAACCGGAAAAGCATGACATGGGCCCTTTAACAAAAGAGAGGTGTATTCTCTCTGAATCAAGGTCTTTGTCAAAGGTAATATATGTTGATATGAGTGTTTGTCTCTTTCTGTCTTTAAGCCTGTGAGCTGACAGGATTTCAGTAACACAATTCGGTTGGTTGAACATTTAATTCTAGTCCCTCCATTTGACAACAAAGACTCTTTGGCATCTTGTATTTGGAGAGGAAATGAGAAGGAGGATTATAAGCAGTAGTCAAATTTTGTTATTTTGTTTTAGCTACGTATGAGGTTGTGCTCTAGCTAAGCCTGCCCGTCAAAGCGGGGGATGAAACAGGAAGGAAGTGTGTTCTTTTATTGAGAGCTTGTCTACAGTGGGACTTCAAAGTCTTTTGGCTGAATGCCTTTATTTGAAAGGGCTCCCCGAGGAAAGCAGCCACCTGGCTTGGTACAGCGATGCCAGGCAAATCACAGCAGCAGGGGGGTTTTGAGTACTTTGCAGCATCAAAAAACAAGCGGCATGGATTGGAATTGTCATGGCAACAGGGCTGGGTTAGCATTTGAAGTGGAAAGAAGGGAGCGGAAGAAGAAAGACGAGAGAGAGAGAGTCAGTCTCTTTGTGTGACTCATAACACAGTCCTCACAAATCTGAAATGTCAGCTTACTACAAGTGTAGGTGTTTAAATGTCTAACCCATATATTCTCTGCTGTAATCGATTAAGCGTAATTAAAACTTACAGCGCAAATCAATACCTGAGCGATCTAACTCATCCCTTCTGACCTGTGATGGTAGCACTTTGTCTTGCTCAGAGAAACCGTTATCAGAGATCTATAAATTACCTTGACCAACTGTAATTTCTCATTTCTGACCCCCCCCATCCAAATGTCAGGTAATCCCATTGCAACATAGAAACTGTGGTTCTCTACTTTATTGACTGACCATAGCAGCCAATGTCCAGCCAACATCTCATTAGGAAACACTCACAAAAAAGTCAAACTCAACGGTGGTCATAAAATAGAAGAAATAAAGGATTGATCTACAAATATTCATATTGTAAAGTCCACTGAGAATTTTTTTCAAATTTGTGATAATGGGCTTTATAAATAAAATGTGATTGATTGATTGAAATTAAAGTTATCACGCAGTAAATCTGAAACCTTATATATCGCTATATTATATTCATAACACCTCGATAAATGAGATAAAAGGCCTTCAACGTTTCAAATGTTTCCATCTGATTATTGCTGTAACTCAATTCAACAGTGCGACTCACTTTACATATTATAACTCCTAGATTGTTTGCAGTTGGTGCAATCGTGTCATGGGGAAGTCAAAATATCCTCCATGTTAAGAAATGTAAATCAAGGACGGAGGTATTTAATGGTCGTAGTGGTTTGTATTAAGGCTTTTCGACCCAAGCACTTTTTGCTGTTCGATTAATTTGCATGTTGATTTTATTTTTCAAACTTTAGTTTTTGTCATGAATACTTTTACACAAAATGTTACATTACACGGCAAAAAGTGACATTATTGGTTGATTTTTTTATGGCCGTTTGAAACGCAATAAAGTCATCAAAAAATAAAGTTTTGCACAACGGCCGTCATGTCAAAGCGCACGCCACAGTAGTGTAGCTAAGGTTTTGTTGTGCCTATACAAACGAAGTCTGCCATCTTTATTGCTCCTTTGCAGCGCACCTGTTTGTACCATTCACATTAAGCGCTTTTTGATAAATAATGTTTGTATTCATCTCAAAACAGTAGCTATGTGTTGTTGTTATTTAGCACGACTAAAGGCTTTTGCATGATAAAATCAGTAAGAAAAATATGTAATTGCCCCCTTTTAAACCTAAGACATATACACCGTATTAATACCACAGAAATCAACTTCAATCGCTAAGAGGAATCTCAATTAAGCTCAATTAAAGCTGGGGAAAGGTTTCACACCTGTTTTGAAAAAGTGTTGCACATTTACATCGTTTGCAGGTGAGCATTTTCTTGTCATTCATGTGCCATGCCCCTGGTCTGTGCGTATTAAGGACTTCGCGCTGACACTGGGTCTTTTTACACTGGTGTGCACTTCATAGAGAGCCTTTACTGGTCATGCTTGATGGCACTGCCAACCCGTTGCAGAGGATACAAAAAAAACAAGCATCATCAAGCTGACACTGACTGATTCAGCTGTGTTGTGATGCAGAACTCGACCAACAGCTCAGCTCTGTCGCAGACATGCAAATATCTAACCGACAGCGACAACAGCAGCCTGGCCTCCGCTGCACATTTAAATCTATTCAAATCATGGCGATGACAGAATGACAAGTCCAAAGTCCAGAAGCCACTGCCTGGGGGCCAACGAGCTACAGAGGGTTGCATCTGACATATTATGGTAAAGCCTTAACGTTTGACTCAGCCTATTCACTGCCTGGGAGGAAAGGACTCCCAGTTGTCGAGGAGAATTCTGCATCTTAGTGTATGGAATATATGAATATCATTTGATTTTGTGTTATCTGAAAGAGCAAGCTTGAGGGCACTGGCAAAGATAACCTTTTAATCAGCATTCAACAACAGTTTTTAATACAAAACACTGTCATTTCATAGAGAAAATAAAATTACTGGCGTGAAATGGGGTGGCTATACCCTTAGAGGACGGCTTCTTATTATTGCACCAAAACCAATAAATGAACCGGGCAGGTAATAATGACGATGTAATCGGCACGTCCATGAGAGTAATGACAGAGTGCGCCAAGAGAGGGAAAGACGAAGAGAAGCACAGAGGTAGACGGAGACAGAATAAAACAAAAACATAGCGTGAGAGTGAAGCAGACCTGACAGCTGACTGCAGTCTATTGAACAGAGATAAAGTCAATTTACTGGCATCACTGTTAACCATACATCTCAGTGCTCCACATCAAAATGTCATTAAGCTCTTTCTTTGGCTCCGGCAAGAAACCATCAAAAATGTTACGCTTGAAATACACATTTTTATGAAAGGTGAGTGGAACAAGGCAGCGTAATTATCCAAGGTTTCTCTTCCTTCATTCACACTTCCATATTTCCTACTAATGTGACTGTGTGCAACACCTCTGTCACACAAATCCTGAGCATCCAATGTCAAACTGCATTCTGTGTCAGATCAAATGAATCAGCATAATAGATATCACTTTGGAATAAGTGGCCCATAAGCCTGCATAAATGTTGTTATACCTGGACCCAGGCTATGTTGAGAAGCTTAAAGGGGCCTTTGGGATTTTTCCCTTTGTGTGATATATAGATTTTAGTGCAAAAGCCTAAAATCCCCTCAAGAGGGAGTTTCTCTCCAACACACTCCCCCCTGCCTGAAATGCATCCATTGGACTCCTTTGTTAACTGTGGTAACATAGTGAGATCACTATGCAACACTCATGCTTTAATGGCTAGTGCTCCAACAAAGTGGATTAAAAAAAAAAAACGTTGTCTCATATCTTATAGACAAAACTAATAATTGATTAATGAGGAATAGGAATTGGCTGATTAATCTATAACGAAAATAATTGTTGGTCCTTCATGTGTATTCCAATAAAAAACATTTTTCCCTTCCCCAATTTTTTAAAGAGTCCCTCTACAAATACACAAAGTGAGGGGCAAATGCACACAATGATCTCTTCATTTAGTACCCAAGAATGGCAACATTAGCATAACATTGGAGAAAAATCTTCTAATTGCTATGTTATTAGAGTCATATTTTAAATAATGTTGTATAATTATGAAGCATAATGACTGTGCAAGCTGTTCATAATGGGTGTACAACAAATAAATTACAGTGTATGACAGTAGGTAATACCAACAGACAGCAGTAGCTTCTGGCTATTACAAGAACACAACAGGCTTATTCTTCATGGGCAATAATAACAGTGCTAGAAGAATACTACAATTACACCGGTGTCATCCTTTAAATATCAAACATTTGGAGGCGTTGGTTGCTATAGTGATAAGTACAGAGGGTGAACAAATTGAGAGAAATGTCTTAGCATAGAATGAACCACATCAAAGCTAAATTGACCTTCTCCTAACTCAAAATACCTATTTATTGCAGGATATCAATACATTTAAAGGTATTATTGTTTTGTCCACCTCCCTGGGTTGAAGCCGTTATCCTTTGGTCACTGCTCAACATCCCTTTCGAGCCATGTGGTTGGGTAATCTTATCACTTGAATCCAGGGTGTCTAAGCTGCCCAGTCAGAGCTGCTGCCAGCGCTAAGTCACCTCCGTTACTCTGGCAGACTCAGCAGAGGCGCTGGGATTCACACACTTAAAAAGTGTTGGCACTAACGGAGCCGTTAATCAGCCAAAAGAGCTCGAAACGGACAAAAAGCCCTCTTTCCGGATCTACGGCTCCAAGTTTTGTGAAAGCACTCAAGTCGTTCAGGAGAGGAAATGAACAGAACCATGTCTCTCTTCCTTCTCAGAGTGTCTGTGTGCTTGAGCATGTCTTTTTCTACCAGTAAACCAGCGCAGTGGAAAAGAAGTCCTAATCGGAATTCTAAGAGAAAAACAAGACCAACTCAAGCGCAAATAAAGCCTTCCGAAGTCACCAAGGAATTGCTAATCCAAAAGAGTTGGCAACGCTTTTCTTCTTTTTTTAACACTTTTTGTTTTCTTCTTTTGACTCCCGGCTCTGATAAAGAGTGATTCACACTTCAGCTTCAAGTACACACATACACATCAATACAATTCAACATTTGAGTTCTGCCCTGTTAAGCAGATCAACAGTTTACATTCCCTTGTTTCAGGGTTGTTGCTCTGAGCCAAGATGCTGTTCTTGCCACCTAATAAAAAGTAGAAGATGGAAAAATATTTGCCTAACATTTCGTTATGAGGAGTATTTGCTGTTCCCAAATAACATGGCATGGAGTGGCTGTCATAATATTTAAGTACTGCAGTGACCATACCAATGAAGACACTATAAATAACATCTATAAAAGACATACAAGGCCGATTTCAATAACCCTGCCTTGGCCTTTCACTGATAGCCATTCAGGGCTGATTGTAAAGACTTACCCTCTCTGGGTGGCTGATATCTAGCGAGGTAATGGTACTGCCTGCACCTATCCGAGCAATCTGATCCTGTGTGGAAGAATGTTCCTCATTGACAGAGAACCTAGATGTCAAATTTAAGGGAGCCACACTGTGTGAGTGTGACCATCAGTATGAATTGGTACAGCAATTATTATTTTATAATTCACTTTTTTTATTGAAAGCTGGTTTGGAGACAAACAATTGAAATTGTCATGTCTATGAATAATTGATTTTGGTACAGATGATGAATCTGCCAAAATGGCAATCAGTGGTGATGTGTGTGTGTGATTGTTACAAGTCAAATTCTTCAATTTAGCAACATTAAAATGGTGTACCCTGGCCTTGCTGTTGTTGTGAAAAGCATTTAGGAACAACGCTTTTTGGCAAAAACACTAGAGAAATCATTAATTGTTACTACATGGGGGGAAAAAAGCAACAGGACATCAATGAACTGCATACAAAATGAAACATAGTCGCAGTGACTTCCACTGTAATTAGATCAGTTAAATAACATAAGAAGAAAGTCTCAAATTATGTTTGAATAGATTATTTTTTTAAATATATCTGCAAGGTTTATCCTTGACATAGCCAATTTCTTTTTCCAAACTAAGTTTTATAGCTAAATCCTACATATTGAGCAGGTTAAGCCGGCTATATTTAACGATGGTATAGCAATTATATAGGTCAAATCTCGTAATAGCCAATGAAATAAAAATGCTAATCTGTGTTGCTGAAATGCTAATGCGGCATGAAAGTGACTTGTTAAATTAATTAACTTATACCATACCACACATAACATAAAGGGCGTCACATAAGTCATTTTGTTCTTATCATCTTGTCCTTTTTCCTCTCTGTTTTTCCCGTCTCTGTCTCGGTTTCTCTCTATTGGTTGAGATGAAATAGAGCCACTGTGTGCCAGGCTATAACTTGGCAGAGGTCACAATTCACTCTTGGTAGATTGGCTGCAGATTTATGCCTTGTCTCTCGCTGCCATAGTGCTGACGGAGGTGGAGGAGCAGCAGCCTCGGTAATCACAGAAAATTGCTGTGTTGGGGGAAACAGATGTGTGAGCTCCGCTACGACAGAGCGGGGATAAGAGGCGTGTGTGTGCGCATAAAGTGTGTGATGGTTTTAATATGAAACCAAAGCAGCCTTACTCATGCTCCAGATGAGGTCAATTGGAGGCTCATTCAGAAATGCCCCACACACACCAGCTGCCAAGTGTGTGTCTGGTGTTGGCTCAGGGTGGACTGTCTTTCAACTCTGAACATCATTCAATGCCACAGACGGAGTGAATGTCCAGTGAATGTCCTGAATATTGGCACACGGCGAAAACATAAATCTCCAGAGAGAGAGCGTTTAACCTTTTGTTAAAACCACAGTCTGCTTAGGAGGACACACAATCTAACACACACACAAGGAAACGAAGATATCAGTTTCAAAGCGGCAACAGTCTTCAGAAATTGAGCGGAGGCCGAAAAGAGAATGTGACATTTCCAAGGTGTGCGCTGTCGCATGGCAACTAAACCAAAAGGCTGTTAATTTGAATGAGTCAGTCCGCCTCAGTGTTCATGGCTCCTCCCCTTGAAGCAGGCTCAACCAATGGGAGTACATTTTATTTTTAACCTTCCTAAGAAGCACCTGTTCCTTGTTGGACCCTACAGGAATGTTGTGAGTGTAGGTGCATGCACATGGGACTGTGTGTGGGTGAATGGGTGTGTTGCTGAGGCATGTTACTTAAAATACTTGAAACATGTATGTAAATGTGGTCAAATTAGATGGGTCGAAATACCTTTGACTGATCTCTGGTTACCATGGCGCTGTAACTGGTGTATGCAAAGTATTTATACATTGTGGATGAAAAAAGGGTGACTTAGGGCGCTGTCACAAGCTACAGTCTGTTATTCTAGTTCAAATCAGACTGAAATGTATGCATTTGATTTGTCTCTTTTTAATCTGGTTCAGTCTGTGGTAGGTATTCTGCAGAAAACTAGTCAAAGTGATCTTCTGAGTGTTTAATCATCTTTTGCAGAAGAGGCACACAGCTTTCAGAGCAGGAGATCTCTACAGCAACTACTCAAACGGATTGGTCGCCTTTATAGAGTTTGAATGATCTATGCTCAGTCATGACATAGTTGAGCCATGACCCATATCAAAGGTCACTCCCTGAGTGGTCACGTGGCATCTTGTGACTGTTCATCTACAAAGAGGATGATATATCAATCTCATTGAGCCACTCTCTTTTGGCTTGGAGGGCTTTCAGAATATTATCATTATTATCATATTATAGCATTATGTAATTATGTTCTCTTTATAATCATCATTTGCAATACACGTTTCAGAAAGCACAAATGAAATTACCCCATATTAAGTTTATTTGTTGATGCGCGTGTGCAACAGGACCGGAAACAGACTGGCATAAGCCTTTTGTATTGGTCTAAAATTGAGGATGGAAACTGTAAACTTGGAATCAACAAGCTAAGAAAAACATTAACTTGGCTACATTGAGCGGAACATTCAGACCAGATTTGTAAGGCAAACATCGGACGAAACACCTTTCTCAAGTGGTCTTGTGCCGGTTCTTTTGTTCAGCACCAGAATAAAATTGACCATCAGGGCTTGAAATGCACCAGAGTTCAATTAAAACTGATCAAGCGCTGCTGGATTGTGTTAAGTAACTCAGAGGAATGCTGCTGACGATTTTCTGGCCTATTTCTGTCTAAATTCTGAGAAAATTCTTTGTGAGTAGAATAAACAATGATTCTTTCAAAATAGAGGCCGTACAAATCTCTCACAGACAGTTTAACAAAAGCATACTCGCACATTTCAAAGTTACTGATGCAAATCTCTTGCATAACACCATGAGGTATTGTTATTGAAAAACTCTTCAAAGTATGTTAGTGTAGTTCCTTGTTCTAATGTGCGTGTGTTTTTATTGAATACGGGAAAGCACCTTTCCTCAGGGTTGTACTTTATTGCTAAAGGAAATGTTGAAATGTTTTAATTGTACCGAACTTTTGCTGAGTCACAGTTCTAATGCATAAGATGAAGTAACTTTCCTCCAATATGTATGCCATAGTGGTTAATGTATTTCTAATGCTGGATGGGAATGTTTTGACAAGCGATCGCAGCATGGTATTCATTTACTCTGAGTTTACACATGTTTCTGCTGTTACTGATGTTGTCATGGTCACTGTCATTATTATTGAAGATATTCTGACTGTCAGCGCCTCCTCGCGATGCTGCTGTTGTCAAATTATTTGTATTCTTTCTCTGTGTGTGTGTGTGTGTGTGTGTGTGTGTGTGTGTGTGTGTGTGTGTGTGTGTGTGAGAGAAAGCAAAAGCATGGAGAAACATAAAAAAGACGGCCAAGTGGACTCTGAACCAAACACTTACAAACAAGGGAGAGTAATGACTGCAGGAGTTTACATAGCAAAGCCCTGTTTAAAAAAACACTGGTGTGCAGAAATGAAGCGCACCTCACATGGGATATCACACAGTTTGCACCTGTTACTGCAGAGGGAAGGAAGATATTCTGCAATACCCTTTGTACTGTATCAGACTATATTAACTATTCAACAAGAGCATTATTGTTCAAGTTCCTGTTCTGGCAAGCGTCCACAAGTGGAGGGAGGGAAGTGCAAAATCAAATGAATCTTATATCAGAATCCAGGGTGTCTCATACCGTCTCGCAGGCTGCACTGACAGTATCAATAAAGAATCAATAAAAGTATCTTATCTCAGTTCTGACAAGTCTTCGGCATAGAAATACCAGTTTGAAGTTGAAGCCGTACTGTCAGTCTGACTTACTGTGACTGCAACAAAGGCATCGGGATGAAACTCAAGAAATTCTCGAGTCTTGAGTCATCAAGTAAAAGTCTGGCCAGGAGGAAAAGGCAAAGAACATCAGGTCTAAACAGATTTGATGTTGAGTCTTCACTGCCGTCAACACTAAACTTTGTCTATATGACCTTAAAACATGGCTGAAATCCACCGCTGGATCAGGAGCTGACAGCAGAACACATGACTGGACGGAAGAGACAAACTCGGGGATTAGCATGTCCTTCTCTGACCCTTCCCCTTTTTCTGTCTCAGGCAAATACGCCAACATACTGTATACATAGCCACTGATTTGTAAGTCACCAGTAATTCTCTATTATAAATCCCATGTCCTTGAGAAAATTGCAACGTCAAACTTGTTTTACTGTTTGCCACCCGACAACGACAGGCGGCTAACTTTAGAGACATTGCCAATTCTTATTAATACTAGCAGCGTAGCTCTTAGCTTGAGTCACAGTTGGCCGTCGTAGAACATTAATGTTAGCGTCAGCCTACTGTTATGTGAAGCCTTAAATTACAAACACAGTTGTCTGTCTGTTTTGAATGTTGCTGTTGGCCACAGCATGGTCTCTATATTTGAATGTGATAGTCTGATATAACATGTTTGTCTGTCTGCAGCTCTCCGTCCTGCTCCCATTAATGTAACTCTACCTTTATTCAGAAAATGAAAAGTTGGTTTAATGCCCTCTTTTTACCATCATTTTTAATCTTTGGGCTTGGGGAGGATATTAAGGGGAGGGTATTAAGTTAAAACGTCACTGGTATTAAAGTCAAGGTTGAGCCGCAATTCCATTTCCATTTTGTCAAGTCAAATATATTCATACTCATGACTCTGACTGGAGTGCAAATCATAAGACTCAAGCCCCCCAAGCTCACACAAACAATTCATAGGCTCAGTATTTTTGAAAGCATGATCATATGTTTGTTAAATAACATATTGTTCATTTTCTAAGGAGGTAAACTTCCTAACGATGAGTCCAGGCCTTGAGCAAATAGTAACACTAATAGAAAATTGTTCCCATCATTTACAATGTGTGTTTGAAAGTGAGCGCAGTAGGCACACTGAGCACAGTTCTGCTGTGCTTCTGAAGAATCTGAGGAATGCTTTTACTCTGCAGGCCATCAGGATGAGTCTCCAACAAACACACACATAACAACTGGACACAGCGTCGCAGCCTGTTTAAATTGGTCTGCTGAGCAGATGTGCAGTACCATTTGGAATAAAGGTGAGCCAAAAGACATCTTCGTAAACACATCGAGACAGTTTTGTGTCGACTATGGCACTGAGGAATATCGTGGGTGCCTGTTTCTATGCCCTAATACAGTTTTGTCTTTGCGGTGCTTGGTATCAATTTGAGTTATTATGTGTGCGGCAGACCCGCTCTCACTGCTGGGAGCCAGAACAGACACCAACACACGTAAACACACACAGGAAAGCCACATCGGTCAAAACTCTGTCCGTCTGTCTCTTTCTTCCCAGACAGGGAAGGCTTTCATCATTGATTGTTTAGTATATAGACATCCCCTCTTTTTCCACATACAGTGAGTTCATTTACAGGAGGTTGCCAAAATGATTGGATCCTCTCTCTGCGAGCAGTATAATCATATAGGAGGTGTGTGTGTGTGTGTGTGTGTGTGTGTGTGTGTGTGTGTGTGTGTGTGTGTGTGTGTGTGTGTGTGTGTGTGTGTGTGTGTGTGTGTGTGTGTGTGTGTGTGTGTGTGTGTGTGTGTGTGTGTGTGCAGGGGTAAAGTCTCGGTCAGCACTCTTGTCTGTGCTCTGCCATGGCTGCAGTGATATACCCCTCATCTAGCCAAACATAAAATCAATGGCAGCTATTAATTAGTCTACCTCTAACTGCCTTTGCTGATACAGTAATACACACAAATAGAACAGGGACACATTACTGTCAAGCTGTTTGGAGCACAAGCTAAAATATGACCAAACTAGATTAGAGTTATGTACACACTGTCAAGGTTAAACTACAGTTGTATGTTTGGCAAGGTTACCACGGCTGATAGTGTGTGGTATCACAACCCAGTCCCTTGATATTATAAAAGTATGTGCCATAAATGGAGAGGAGGAAACAAACAATGCACTATGGAATATTCTCACAGGTGTCAAGTTTAGCACCGCAGGTGCAGCAGTTCAGATTTCTGTCCTTTTTTCCACCTCTGCTCTTTAACTGGCTTAACCTCCCTCCCTGGTGGGCTTACAACAATATGAATAAAAGATGGGTCGGTGTCAGCAAGCACGTATTCAAATATGGCTACCAATGACAGGTAGAGTTGCATTTTTCTCTAAACTTAAATACATCAAACTTCTCAGAGCTTTTCCAATCCTAGGTGTATTATGACAATGTTTGCACGCCTAACATGGCCAATGCAGAATTCTAAAGGTGTTGCCATGGTAATGTGTACTGGATCATGCCAATGGCGGCTATACATGATAGAGTTGGACAGTTAAAAGTAACTGCCTGTGAAGAAATGAAGAAAGTTCTTCCCAAGCTCGTCAAGCATGAAGCACTTTGACATTCCATAGCAACACCATTTAAACACTACACGAATCAACTCAGCTGATCCACATTGAGAGGCAAGACAATATTGTATTACTTTGATAAACTAAATGTTTTCTTTTTTTATTCTGATTATGCCTGCAGATGCACCCTCAATTGACTCTCTATCTCCTGCCGACACCTGCTCAGATTCATGCCAAACAAATGAGAAGAGTAGGCCGTTTTTATTTCCTTCTACTTTCACTTCTGTCTAAAAAACAGAAGGTATTTTGGGGATTTCCCCTTGTCAGTCATTAAGTAGATAGACACCAATGCTTCTTAGAGCTGAATTCATTCTGGGCTTTACTTCCTTTCCAGACGAACAATGGCACTATGAAAAATCAAAAGGTTCCTCATTCATTTCAATGAGATCACTGAAATGGCACAAGAGGATGAATACCTTGTATCAGGTGCTTCAAAGAATTGGGCTTATTTGGCATACAACATAAAAAAATGAGAGGGAAGAAAACTGTTATTGCCTTGATTATAACTCTAAATTAATCTGGATTTAAAGACATACTGTGGTGTGGTGTTTTTTTTGGCTTAAGCTTTACATTTGTGTACCCTGTTTTGACTTGTTATCTTTCATCTGAATGCTTTCTAAGACTTAAAAGGCCGGGAGAGCAAAAAGAGTTTCAGGTGAGCTTTACAGGGAAAGTTTTAAAGCTATGTGGGGCAAAAAAAAAAGTTGTGTATGCAATGCATGACTCACGTTGTTCTGGTCGGTCCAATACAAGAAGTAACCTTTGGGGTCGACTGTGAGAGTCACGGGGGTCACGGTGGTGGAATCCTGGAAGAAAACAAAGAAAAAGACATCTGGAGTCAATGTGTGTGTCTGCTTATGTCTGTGTACCCCTGTCAGAGTCTGTGTTTTTGCGTGTGTGCGTGTGTGTGTTTTTTTATTATATGCCCATATTTGTGAACTGCAGGTTCATTTGACAGCAGATTTTTCAATTTCTCCCTTCTCGTAACAGACAAATGCTTTCCCACAGTTGCCACATGCAGACAGCTTCAAGTCTCACACACACATAAACACACCATTTGACCCTGAGGCATACATGGCAACACCAGATATTATTGGATGCTTCTATAAAAAGAAAGAGCCTTAGCTTTTTTTTTAACTGTGTTCACAGTGGCTGTGGTTCAGCACAACAGAAGCATATTGTCCTCCTCAATCAGCCATGGCAGCTAGATCACAGAGATGGAAACCGCATTTGCTGCACAGAGCAAGAAAATCTTCAAAGTGTCTTCATGAGGCTTCTAATGATGTCCCTAACACAGCGTTGGGAGACATGGCTAATGGTCTGCATCAGTTACAGGCTTGTCATATTTCGGTGCGACCCTATGTGACTCGCAGTGTTGAATATCATGAAAGGGTTGAGCTAGCAGACAGCAGAGGAGTCTGTGTTGAGGTGTTGCCAACTAGTAGTTCTCTAAAATCATTTCATACAGTCTGAATGAGACAATCACAGTTAATGGAACCCGGCACACCTGCTCCATGATGGGCCAAAACTGAAAGCCAGCCCTTTATGAACCCTTGGGAGAAATTGAAAAAGAGAGAAAAAAAGGGAATAGTAAACAGGGGATTTGTTCAAGGCTGAAAATGGTGAGCTGCCGCATCAGAGACTTTCGTGACAGTGACGTTTGCTATGGCAACCCATCATTCCTGTGAAATCTATTAGGGACTCAAGAGGAATCGTTTAGGCTCCGTTCACATGATTGCACAATCTTTGCAGGCTTGATTGAACGACAAAAGACGCAGCTCATACCGCCGAGCGCATGCAGCATACTCGCACACAGGACTTGCGGCCAGAGGGCAGGAAAAAAGCTGCATGTTCGCACTTCTTTGATATAGCATCTCATTCTAACTGCAGCCCCATATCTCTGATCTCCACTCGAGAGACAATCCGTAATCCAATTCCTTCAACAAAGATTTTTCCCATCCACCATGTAGACATCTCTTTCTCAGAGAACACTTTACAAAACAATGAGTTGGATTACTAATTTTACAGTCAGTTGGGCAAATTATTTCCATTAAGTGAAGAATTCTCTCAGTGGGGTGGATGTGGCGACTGATGGATTGTCCGTGCTGTCGAAGAGAAGGAACAGAAGTAACTGGAGAGAACCGGGAATCTGCCTAATGATGTGAGACAAGTCATTTTCACCAGCTTCTTTCTTAATTGTCCTGGCTCTCCATGGCCACCACCACAAACACATTAAGCCATTAAGGACTCTTAGCAAAGATTTTCTCATGGGTCTGCGCAGTTACGAAAAACACATGTACTTATAGCATTGTGGATTACAGCCGGGAAGTGATTTGCTTAGATCACTACCTCCAGAGTGGTGCTGCTCGCGCTTTTTATTGTCATTCGACTATTCAGAGGATTTGTCATTAATGGGAAGACATTAGGCGGCAGAGGCCCTGCTTTTTGCTGAATTAAGATGAGATTAGTGGCTGAGTTGCGAAAGTGCAAACACCCTGAGGGAACCGATCCTAGGCAGGAGACGCTGAATATGTTTTAAGTGAAGGCTTTGTACCATTAGCTATCACCTGAGGGGGTGTGTTAGAGAGGAACACATTTCCGTTTTGAATGCTAATGTCATATTCTACTACTTTAAAAAAGGGATTCATTCTCCCATGTGGAGCCCAATAACATCTTATTCAATACGCACCAGACCAAAAATGGCCTGAAACTGATCTTACTTACAATCTCTGTTTACATGAAGCCAGCATCATATTCTCAGTCTCTCTCAGTTGTCTTTAAGATGCAAGGGCTGCAAAATGAATCTCAATGTTATCAAAATGTGAACTAGTGAAACTAATTTTAACTAAACTTAATTCACAATTAAGCCAATATTTGGGTAATGCAAAAATACTGTAAGTATGAAGCATTATTCTAATTTAAGTACTGGGAAGCTGCAGACATTTTCCGACATACAAACGATATTTAACGGACTTAATAAACAAATCCTTGTTTGGTACACATCATCTTAAAACAATCACACCATGAGCATTTTAATATATTTTTTAAATAAGTTTTGAATAACGCTTCAAAAATCATTCCCTCTAATATCTCAAATCATAATCGCAATATCAGTCGAAATTATCTCAATTAGTTTTTTTCTCCAGGTTGTTGAACCCTAATGGATGCCTGTATATGTTATACTTTATATAAAAACAGCCCCTCGACAACTATTGCTGCTGGATGTGCCATTTGAATGACAACCCTGGCAGTGCTTTTAAACCACCAGCAGGCATTTCCCCAGCCACAGCAGCAACCAGCTGTCTGCAAGTGGCAGCAACAGAAATACGAGGTGTGTATGTGCACGTCTGTGTGAGGGAGGCTTGCGGAGGTCTGGGACTTTGAGTATCGCACAAACTTCTCGAGTGGTTGTCTGATTGCTCTACTATTCTTTTTTAACAGTCATCGACCAGGCAGTTTGTGTGCTTAAGTGTGCAGCTTCTGTTGTTTGATACTGTACAGTATGCCATCCCTACACTGTAAACAAAACTTAACACACTATCTGCCTCCACAGAATGTTCAGCAGCGAGACTGTAAACAAATCCCTTCTGCTTATCCACATTAAAATGTTGGAATGGCTTGTACAATTTCCTGTAGAGAGTGGGAGCCCGACATTCAACGCCAGGATAAGAAAATGATTTTATTCAATCCTTTTTCCCTGACAATGTATTATAACTTTATCTCTCTTGGTATGCCTCCGTACTCCTCTGTGATTCTTTCCATGGAATGATACGTAGAGGAAAGAGGAAGGAAGGAGAGCATCGGAAATGGACCAGGGAGACTATCTGTGCATGCGTCTGTGTTCCAGGGTGTGTGTTTTCACAGGAAAGGCCTGGTGGGCATTTGGTTCTGGAGATAGGCCCACATACAAGCGACAGTACACAAACACGGCTGTTAGGGGAAACCGACTCGCACCTCACACACACTGCTCTCTCACAAGAACTGAACGGGTGAGTGCTCATTAGTAATTTACACGTTAAGGGAAAAGTCCAGTTATCTTATCTGTGTGCAAGATTGATGATTGACAGAGCATTACATTCGAAACAGTGCATAATTTCCTCTCTGTACTGGACACATTCACACTCTTATAACACTAACTAAGGCCATCTGTGCTGTGCTCGAATCACCTGAGCTCAGTGAATATGATTATGTCACTGTTAGGATGATCTCATAAAGTCATATTTCCAAATGTCCCACAAGTGCACAGTTTATCACCAACCAACTGAATTTGATTTTTAATGCGGCTCAATTATTATTTTATTACTACTTTTACACAAGACAATACCTGTATAGTTAACTGACTGAGATGGAAAAGAGCAACCTGTTTCATAGAATGAAAGTAATCATGACTGTGATCATATTCAAATGCTCACACAGTAAAGATGCAGTTTGGTTTGGAGTAACCAGAGGAATGCGTGCAGCTATTCAAATGAGATGGGCTGCGCGAAACACATAACAGAAAGTGTCTTTCACAATACAGAAAGCTATTATAGTGACAGCATACAAGGTGGGAAATAACATACAATAAGGTTACTCAGTTGAAATTCAAATGTAAGTGCAGTGGCTTTAGGGTAGTTCACAGGGGATTATTATTGTTGTTTGTGGAAGGTGCATTGCGCTAAAACAGGCAGTTAGAAGGCTACTACTCTTGCGTTTTCTCCAGCCACTCAACAGAAGCGTGCAATCAATTGTAATCAAGGTCATTTCACTACAGCTAAACAGACAGCAAATGACAACAACAAACAAAACACGACCGTAATTCAACTCTTGGGTACGCTGCGATCCGCGCACTAATGAATTGTAGTTAATTGATAAAAACGTTTCCTACGAAGGGGGAGGGGCGAGCAATATTTCATTTAATGAGCAGGACACACATTCTCACACAGCAGCACTGTCATACGCGCGCCCACTCACACGCACGTACACACACAAATTGGGAAATGTAAACAAAGCGCGTGTCACTCAGCATATCTGCTGCATTTCTTTATAACCAGCAAGCCACATACAGGCAGTGCGTTGTTAGACATTCAAATCTGTTGCATGAGTATCCTATAGATTGTGTAATACATCCCAGTGGTACAAGCATGCAAATAAAGCGTGCAGAAAACATCTAGTGAAAAAAATAAATGAACTGCCGGTGTGTCGACATTACTTACATCATCCCATTTCATACATTTGGTGCCCCTTCTCAGGCTCTCGGGCACGGACACTGGCTTGAGCTGCAGCGCGTGGACTCCAGGCTGTGCCCCTGCCATTGACTCATCTACTCTTCTCGACGCACGGCAAGGGTTAGAAATGTGTCACTTCACTCTCTTCTACTTCTTATTTCTCTTCCTCTCCTTGTGTAATCTGCTTAAAAGCAGGCTGACGGAAGCCCACTATTCTGCCAGTATGTCATGCCCGCATTGACGGCGGCGGTGGCGCGTCTCGGCTTTGGAGAGCTGTGGAGGCGGACGCAGGCGCAGCGGACCGGGAGCCACTAACTGACTGACTGAGTGACATGCAGCTAAAGCATAGAGGAGAAGAGAGAGAGGGAGGGAGAAGGAGGGAGAAGGAGGGGGAATCTGAATGAGTTACGAGTCTGGGTCTAAATCGTACAAGTCAATGCAGGGGACAGGATCGATACGCGAAGTGATCTAGCGCCGCCGTGCGTCCGAGGCAACATGATGGGACGAAGTTGCCCTATTAAAACAGATGAGAAGCTACGGGTCTGGAATACGAGTGAAAATATACTCAAAACAGGTGCACGTGTGGCGTTTGGATATTGTTAGTTTTGGAATATTATTTCTTCATTATGTAAAATTGCACGGTTTTCACGGTTTTCCTTGGAAGATAGAACAATAGCATTTTGCTTTTGGATGCTGTAAGTGAAAAAAAAACAATGCCAGCCTTATGTCACACTTATGATAAACACTGAAGATTAGAATGAGAATTAGAGAATAGGCTACTTATCTTATCTTATTGGTGAAGAAGACCATTAGCCACAAGCTCCCAGTGGTAAGATTTTAAGGTACATTCTCGGACAGTTTCAGTCAAAACTGAATTGATTTAAAATATAAAGATATTAAGCCAGTTCATGAGAAATTCCACATACAGTATATTAAGAGATCAAAGGTAGATGCCCACTAGAGATGGGTTGGAGCTCTGAAGAAGGCTTTGAACTGTTCAGGCTATCATGCAGGGAGTTGAAATGCGAATAAAATATAATGTAATAAGTGAACGATGAAAAGATACATGCAAGCTATTCAAACATGTCTTTGGTTGTGTGGACCTAAGGGGCACTAAGTCAGAAACCAAACACTTTCCGACCTCCCTCAAAAATGTGATGCTGAATGGTTATTCTCAAATGATGTTCTAATATTATGTACTTTAGTTAAGCATAAATGTTTTCTAAGAGGTCAGAAAGTGATTGATTTCCAACAGCATCCCCCTAATCATCTCTGAATGCCTGTCTATGGTCCTAGCTTGATGTTATTATAATCTATCCTCATAAGAAGGCAAGTAAGATCTATTATCTTCATAACTGTATAGGATTTAAACTTTATTCAAGAATTCAGTCCGCACCCATCAGCTGAAATGGACACTAATTTCTGTTTCAGTGCCCACATGGCTGTGGGGACTTCTCCATGACTACACTTCTTCAAAGTTCCATGAGTCAAGAGTGCGTCACCATCTCAGGACTTTCTCTTGGTTTAACTTTCTTATTAAATAAAACACAGAGCCCCTTTGGCTTTTATTCTGCCCACATTGTTTATTTTCTGCCATTTCCAAAAAGGAACTACAGAGTACTGCAGTTCTCCGATTCTTTTTTTCCCCGGTGTCTCACTGTGGTCAATCACTGGCCAGCCCTGACCGTCAGACATGTCAAACTAGTCAAACTAGTCAAACCTGTCAAAGTCTGACTGGCACTTTTCATGTCAGTCGTAATAGTAGTTTGTTTGAGTTTGCCTCCCGTCATTAAGGATTGATTAACAGTGACAGTTTGGGGACCATGCCCTCAATGGAGTCATAGTCTGCTGACAGCTCCAAAAAGTGAAAGAGGGACACAAGAGAGTGTGTGAAAAAAGATACAATGGCAAAGGAGAAAAACATTCATATTTAAAAACAACATTTTCTGATGACAGAATTCCTAAGTAGCATATTTTCAGTAAAAACAACGAAAGCACAAATGACTGTCATACCAATGCAGGAGACTCATGTTTTTATGCAGCAAAATGAGTCATTGTTATCCTCCGTGCCTCAGACTTTGGTATCAGTCATCCGTCTTCTTATCAGCCCTTAGCTTCAAACTAACTCTAAAATCAGTCACAGCACTCACGCATGAGAGACAAAAACCTACAGTGGGGACAAATAATTGGATTTTGGGTATATAAAAGTACATAGACCACAAATGTCCTTCTTTCAGAGAAACACTGAGCCTTCAAAATGAAGTTGTTCAAGTTGTATTTCATGTTCCTTTTGTTGAAATAAATACAATCTAGATGTTTCCCCAGAAATTGAATCAGTGGTGAGTCAGGGAGATTTGAGGCAGAGATTAGCACAAATGCATAAATAGTGACAGTTAAAGTAGTTGGTGAAAGATATCAATCTAAATGTTTTTCCTCTGGATTTTCCCTCTGGAAGCTGTGCTGAAAATTGTTTTAATTTCCTAAAGAAGAGCTCCTTCTCAGACTGACTTCCTCTAGTGCACGGTCAGAAGAAATGTTTACGGGGACAAAGGGCAACAATGAGCCTCCAAATAGATTTGTGCCTCCAATGTATAATCCCAGAAATCAAACAATATTCCTACACTGGTACCCCAGGTTGTCTTTTTTGTAGTTAGTGATTTACCCCACACTAATGTATATATTTCTTCTAAATTAAGGTCCGTTGTCTGTTATGGAATGGGTTGGTGCTTCGCCTTTCTGGAAAAATAAGTAAAGATTGGTGTTTATGTGCAATGTATTTGACTTTCTCATACACATATTTTATTCAGGCAGATGCTGCATTGGACTGTGGCAGATATCAAGATGATTTCTATATTCAGGAGAGAATAAAAGTGTGGTCCTCTTGTTCAAGGTTGAAAACGTCCACTTTGATAGAAAGAAGATGATTAGTAGGCATGTACCATATGATTATATGCTCTCATGGTTATCCTGGCCAAAATAATTGTGTTTCACAACATCATTTTGATAATCGTCATATATAATATGCTTAAAACCCTAAACATGGCACTAACTGGAACCACGTTACCTTAATTATTGTTAAGAAATACATATGTTTTAAAGAATCACAGATAAGACTTTTTTTTTTACAATAGCCTATTTCTGTGATTCTGATCTTTCTAAGGATTTGTATATCTGCTTTATGTCTACAGGCAGCTTGGGAGCTTTTTCAAGTCACTGGTAAGAAAATTCACGATCATCCTAATAATGTAAATTCAACTTGATCAACTCATTGTGAGTGTTTTATTTCAACCAAAGTCTAAAAGTGTCCTATGACTCCTATCCCTAATCACTGGTTGGCTGGCTAGTTGCTGATGAAGCACTGTCAACTTTTTTGTATTCAAGACATGACCCAGGGCTCTGTGGCATTCAAGAGCCGTTCAACATGCTGCACTGACCTTGCTGTTGACCCTCAGCCATTAAGGATTGCAGAGCCTGCCAAAGAAACAGTAAATACACATAAGCACTAGCCCTCAACAGGCCCTTACCCTGGTATTGGTGCAGAGGTGAGATGGGTGATTTTCTTCATACGCCGTGACAAGAGAGAATGAACAGCAGTGCAGCAGTGTGTCAGTGTTCCTCCAGGCACATGATGAGGAACAGGTGTTCTCAAATGACTGCCTGCTGGAGCTTTCATTATCGATATCAACTCAAGATCTCTCATAAGCTGCACATTCAGCATATCATTAACCGGGATGAATTATGGGCCGAAGCCCAATGCGTCGAGCCTGCCAAGTGTCACCGTTTGTTTTGCTTGTGTTATTCTGCTTTAGATGCCAAGACCGGCCTGATGTTTACAGAATAAATCAATGAAAAACCCTTTTGATTAAACGTTTGTTTATGAAATAACTAGCCCTCTATTATTTGCAATCATAGCTCAAAATTAAAATGCACGGCACAGCTCTATGTGAGAACAATGCACTGTTGTTTTGCCAGGAATCCTGCTGGGTCTGACAGGATGCAGAAAAAATATTCTCAACCGACTACACAGTCAGACCAGTTTGAGATGATTACCACATTTTAATCATGAGTTGGAATTAGTTATCTTGCCCTTCAGATGTAACAAATAGCACAGAGGAAAAAGGCCTGGTGGAACGGCAACGGGTCTTTTTAAATTGATAACTGCATTGTTCTCTCTCACAGTACAGAGGAAGAGCATCAGCAGCATCCTGTGGAGGTCTACTGCCACTGCACTTGGGCACTTCATAGGATGAGTCAAACTACTGAATTTGGAGTTGTGAAATAATTCCAAAGAATTCCTGCATATAGGCTTTATAGAGTATATAGGTCGTAGTGTCTTTGGGCAACATATTCAACCCTAAATTGCTCCGGCAGGCATGTCTATGGTATTGAAGTGTATGTAAGCCGCTTCGGATAAAAGCATCAGCTAAATACCATGTAATGTCATGATTTTATAATGTGTGTATTTATTTCAAGTACTATAATAATTAAACAGAAAACAGCCTTAAAGCATGGCATATAAACATTGGGCTTTGTTTGAAAAGAAAAATCTATATAATTCAAATGATCTTTTGTGGTTTATTGTCATGATGGGTATTTGAAATGTAGTAGTAGGAAAAACTTCCATCATGGAAAAAACTGTGGAAAAGCTTGCTTACTGATATAACTACTCTCTAATAAGGGCCTGATAAAACCCCAGGTATTACTGTAAATGCTATTGCCATTCACTTTTCCACTAGCAGAATTTGAAACATTATTTTATCATACAGTAGAATCAAAATGTTGTCCAACCCTATTTGAAACCTTTATGTCATAATCGATAATACCCTATTTATAATTATCACTAAAGACACAATACCGAATCACATTCAAAAGATTATTTCACAGCACAGCGATAAAATATATACCTTTCCAAATTAATTCATACATTTAAGGATGAATTCAGCTTTATGTGACAGTTTTACTGTGTCAGAAAGCTTTATATACAATTTGTTTGATAAACATTGGACTTACTTTAAACGTTGTTAAATCTTTAACGTGTCAGTAGAGAATCTATAATCCCAGATGCTGCAAAATTCACATTTAAGTGGTTATAATGTCACTATAATTAAAAGGTTTTATTGGTCCAAATGTAATTGTTTCCTGTGTGCCTTCTGGTGTGGTTGGAAAGACCCAACACGGAAACGGCCCACTGCAAACTCCCGTCTAACAATTACTTGGACAGGAAGTGTGTACAGCCGCTGGTTGACGTCCTGAGCTGGGAGTGTGTGGCACAATCAAAATCATGCTATGTGTTAATGTGTGAAAAATCAACAAACTAAGTCCAATAAAGACGAGCGGTTTCAACCATTTCTCTTATCCACCTGTGCAAGGGAAAACACTCAGTAATTCATGGGCATCCCTGCTAATTATGTGACTATAGTCTACTTACTTCTGTATTATGAAACCATCAGCCTTGGGATTCTAAATGGGTTCAGTTCAAAGAGTTCCTCTACCACTCATACTTATAAAATAGTGAGTAAGTACTGGCAGGCCCAACTACTACTTAGTGAATACGAGCTCTTCAAAGACCCGAGGGATGTGGTTTCTGGCCTATAAAAAGACCAAAGCCATTCGGGGACTTTCAAGGTTTTCTATGGGACAATGCCTCTAGTTCACCAACAGAGAGTGCTGTGGCATAACTTTACGTTTCCCTAGTGGCTCTCCTCTGCTTACGATTAAGAATAATCCTTCTCTCAAGGTTCAGGAACTTCATTGTCCATTCAATCCAAATTCCTGGTAACTAACATAACACGGAACATGTGCAGTGAAAAACGATATGTTAAAAACTTAACAGCTTGCAGAGGGGGCCCAGGGCCTGTGGTTCAGGTCAAATTATGAGTTTAAAGCAAAATGCTGAAGCTCTTTTGCTCCCCAGGCTGACTCTACTGACACAAAAATGTGTTTTTTTGACATTATTCACACCTGGAGAGTTGCACCGACCTTGTGGGCGAGACAGCGGAGGCTTTAATATGTCTCATTCCTCGCTCTGTTTCTGTGTGTAACCAAACACTTCTACTACTTCTATTGTCTTATCTGAGATTGAAGGGAAGAAAAAAAACTGGCAGGTGTTCTTCCCCTCGGGTTACAGACTTCAGAAATGAGTAAAATAGAGGGTGGGAGTTGGAATGAAAGGGAACACGCATGCATGCATGTATACAGCAACACACACACACACACATGCACAAGCATATACTTTGACACACATGTCTGAGTGTGTTGCAAGATCACACGGCCAGTGCTGTTACATGCAGTGTAAACATGTCTGAGGGTGTGTATTAAATACTCATTACAGAGGACTGGGTAAGCTCTGGGAGAGACTGGGAGAGAAAACAAACAAACCCCACAGGGTGGCTGAGAGGGGTGGTGAGGGGCCAAGGGAGGCCTCTCCCAGTGTAATTCAAGTTCAATAACTGACCCTTAACCTCACTCTAACTCAGGTTACACAGTTCTGGTGAGACAGATTATAGGCGTAGTTACCTCACAGCTGTGGATACTATACACCTCTACAGAAGCTTCACACACACACACTTTACACGCGGTACCAAAAACAAAAAAAGGTCAGTTGGTAATGTCAACAATCAACTAAGTATTCTTGAATATCAAATGGCAACATGGATGACAGGTTCCCGATACGTGCACCTTTTGGTATGATGTAAAGAAACTGAGGACCACACAGAGCCCTTTCACAGCCAGGAAGTAGAAGACATCATTCACATGCAGAGCTGCAGCTGGGCCAGTTTCACTCTGTCAGAAAGAACTCATTACCTGCATGTCAAAATGATCAGAGAAGCAAAACACAGCCACTTCGAACCAATGACAGATACTAGTGATTGTTCAGTTAACACCTATGTAGATACAGAGTATCCAGATGACACATCAGCGTTTCACTCAAATGCAAAGATTTGAGTAAACGATCCCTTAGTGACCAGAATAAAGAGTTTGGCTCAAAACATTAAAAGTTAAAAGCAATGGAGTGGTGAAGGAATGAGTCCTAAACCCGGAAAAAGTTAGCACCTCCAGGATCCTTTGTTGAAGTAAAACATTTTTGAATTCTTTTTTGGTTAGATGCCTGAAATAAGTCTGATTTTCATGTTTTCGTTCTACATCATAAAACACGTCAGTAAATACCCCATTTGTGAATGTCTGAAACTTTTTCATGTCTTAAAAAAGGCAGTTGCTAACACGTGACTAAATAAGACAACTAAACGTCTTTACGCCGAATATGAGTCTGCCTCTTCCTTAGCAGTGCGACTGTGATTTAGTTTTTTTACAGCATTTTGTGAGCTTTATATTTCTGGCGATAGCAATTACACTTCAACTATTATAAAAGTGTGAATCGTATCCTGCTGAATAAAACGTTTAAGTATCATTAATGTGTGTTTGTCACATCTTATTTTCTGCAATATCCCCCAAAAATATTATATAATAATAAAATGTTTTAGACTTTTTGTCGACGGAACCCTTGCGTTGCTTACTTCCGGTTCGGCCTACAAAATGACGTCATAAGTGCACCACTCTATGGAGAGGAAATAGGAATTGCATATTGCATAAGTTGTCACACAATTTTGAGACGTTATTAAATTCCAGGTTTTCAAACAAAAACCCTTTTTTTCTATGTTTAAATTCATATTTACTTAGATATATCCATCCGCACACATGAATCCAGATTTCTTTTTGCAACTTCCAGATGAGGCCAGTGGAAGGGTTGCAGATGCCACGGTTGTAGCCGCAACCTAAAAATGGTTCACATCCCATGCTGTGTTAGCATAACCACGGTCACATGTTTGAGGGAGAGACTGAAGTAGTGGGGGAAAAAGAAAGAGAGCTGTATCTACTGGAATCGACTTTTTCCATTGCAGTTCTGAACAATAACAACACATGAGAAACAAGTTAAAAATGTCTGGACGAAATCAATTGCCATTGAACAATTCCCTCCTGGTTGGGAATAGCTTTAAGTAGGAGAACACAAGAGACATCTGTGCCTCAAGGCATCTTTTGCTCCTATTGTGTGCGCAACAGTAGATGGGGCTACAGGTCTGTAACACTACAACAGGGGGAAAAAGCTATAAAACCCAATCTTAGTCTTTTTTTCAGTCTTTTTTTCTCCTTTCACTAATCCCTGTGGACTCAATATTTATGGATTGGTAAAACCAACATGGAACAGGGAGTTGACCAACATATCAAGTGTCAAGGTCCTGTCAGAAAGGCCCTACATTTGCATCATTACAGCTCATCCTCTGGGGAGATGGCTGGGATAATTCAAACCATCCAAACACAGCTGGGAGAGAGAAGTGGACTCTCTTGAGGAGAGAAATAAATGAAGAGAAACATGTCTCTTCAGCCACTTATTGTTTTCAGAGTCATAGCATGGCATTCCCCCTGATCATCTTTAAGATACACAAAGTCCAATTATCATTTCAAAACTGACATCTCTGACAAAGCAAAAGGCATCATTGTGTCAAAATGAAAACCAGGATTTATCAGAGCCCTCCCACTGTGACTTTACCATTAAGTGCGTTTGTTATGAGTAGATCTGCCAATCATCAATGCACAAAGGTTCTATTGTCCGTGGCCCGCTATGGCACAGTTCCAGGGAGGGCGTAAAACTCTTGTCTGCTCTGATAGCGATCTGTAGCTAAAGCCCTTCTCCCAATCCCTACACAGACCAACTACCTGGTGCTGACTAAGCCTAGGCCGCACTAAGATGCTGATCTAAGGTCAGTTGTGTGCCCCACAAATGGTTTTAAATGGAGGATTAAGAGGAGGTAAGCTGGTCATAGGTCTGTGCCTAAGGCCAGGTGTGGAGTTAGGGATCAGGCTTTGTGCTGTAGTAGAGCTTTTTGCCTTCAAGTGGGTCTAAATCCTTTCAAGAAAGAAAATGTTGATGTTTACATCCTAGCTGTGACCCCTTCTTGGCCTCTCCGCTCGAGCATTCCTGCCATAGCTGTGACATCTAGCTAAGCTTTAGGACACCAGGGGGATAGTGAAAACAACGCTTAATCACAGCCACAGGGCACCTCCATGATAACAAAGCAACCCCTTAACCCCTCTGTGTTTGTGTGTGTTCCTTAATGCATGTATGCGTATGTGTTTGGTCGTCACAGTGCTCGGATTTCTTGGTCCAAAGGTGCCCTTCCTTCTTAACACTGGGATTCAGGGGCCACAGCACATTTATTCTCAATGAGTCACTTATTTCATTTTCTCAGAATCAGTGTTGGGCTTGGGCAGGAGTCCCGTTAATCACAGGTAATTCCACACAGATCTGGCATATTTACTGTACACCTGGAGGGAGATTCCCAACACATGTTTATCCCATAGGCACTAAATACAGCTGTCAAAAAACAGAATGCCACAAAGGTCATGCAATGGTCAGGACCACCAACCCCAACAGGTCATGACACTTTTAACACGGTATACAAAGTTAAACTGATGTACTTCCTCATTCGGATGTGCTTTTGCTATATCATTTGCTCTTTTTTTGACAGAAAAAAGTCATTCTACACTGGGAATATGTCAAACACAAGACTTACTTTAAGTATAGCAAAGGTTTAAGATCACCAACAAACATGTTAATGAATAAGTATATTGCTTTCCTTTGTGTGTTATAAAGCAGTATAGTAAATGTTGTTTTGCTGGTGGATGGCTGTGGGTGCAAGGCAGGGCTCTGGCTGCGGACTGCTGAGCTTGAAGGCGATAGGTCAACACAGGTCAACCCAGTCCAGCTAAACAAACACGCGCTATCAAAGAGGACATTTCCTGTCCAATCTGAACGTTTTCTCTTCACAGTTAGTGTACATTCGCCAGATCATCCCAAGGGGACGAGACAACGGGCGTGACTGTTAGTAAAAAAGGAACTTTGTTGATTGGTCACCCTGATGCATATGCCGTAGTTATCTCAAGATTATACATTATTGTAGAGAGTCAAAAAATTGAACCATTCAATCAAAGTTTTGTCATTTTGTATGAGAATAATTTCACATAAGATTTTATTACCCTCAAGAACATTTTGGATTTGCTTTGTCATACTGTACATAAAACTGTCTTTAAAATTAGAATGTTTTATTTCACCCTAACTTAGACCTAGATAAAGGACTGCATGCAGGCTGTGTCACACAGCAATTAACCACCAGTGAGGGTTTGGCTCTAAAGCCTTGCAACGTTTCAAATTGCTTCCCAGCCATAATTCCTCCATGCTCTTTGACTCAATTACCTGTCACCTCTTCAGACAAAGGACACACTATGGAGGGCTATTTCGTATGCAGACATACAAATACTTATACGCATGCACTAACACCCCACACACAAAAACGCAAAGACTTACACACCCGACGAACGATACAATAGTTGTTGTGGTTGCTAGGCGCTGTTGTAATTTATGGTGGGATAGGGTTGCAGGTTTAGCGCCGCATCAGTGTCTTCCAGCCAGGTGATGAGCGTTCGCTGACAGTACTTTAGTTATTTTCCTTTTAATAGAAGGGTTATTTGGCAATATACTGAGAAAAGAGACTTCAGCACTTGCAGAATGTTTGGAATATAAACAAAAAAAATGGTATTAGTAACTTAGTAGGTGGTGTTATTGTATTGAGGCTAGCACAAAATGTCTGGAACTATTGAGATTTTCAATGGAATTTAATATAAATGTTAAGGAGAAACCTGCCAAACAACTAGTATTGTACTTGCCAACAATATCACATATTTTGTGAGACTGTCAAAACTTTCATCTTAGTGTGCAGATTTTTCTTTTAAATTACATAAACATTTTTATAGTCTAGAAAACTTGTTTTTATAATAAAATGTGTATTTTTTGTGCTTTCAATCGCTCCACAGACCATATGTTTGTCAGAAATTTGGAATGAGTACAGTGCTGTTTCATCAAAATTATTTTTGGGATTACGCTGCAATTTTATGATGAACAATCCCCTTTTCTCTCTAGATAAAAATCCAACATGTCTTCCTGAGTTCATGTGTGTGTTTGTGTTGCTATGTCTCTGTGGTTGTTTACAAACCTTATTTAAAGTATAGGAGCATGTGCGTGTGACAGTGTGTGTCCATGTTGTATTAATGTGTGCATGTGTGTATCACTGAGTGTACCTCCCCCGCCATACTGCAGAGATTTTTCATCACATGAAAGCCAACAGGGGGTGGTATGCATGCAGGGCGAGTCGCTTCCATCTGCCCTGTCCACTTAAATTAGTGGGGCCTCGCATCCAGCAGCATCTGGTTCCAATATGGAGCCAGGCGGAAGGGTGGGTGCCTCACTGTGCGGCGGAAAATACAGCCTACTGTACCTTTAAATAGCCCTCAGGAGGCTCGGGACGGATGCTGGCCCTATCGCCCTATCCCAAGATTCTTTGTATCTGGCCTAACACTTCTTCCCTTTGAAAGAGGACAAATGTACAATTAGGCAGGAATGCCTGCAATGCTGTTTTCCAAGCGTGTGTTCGCAGAGCTGGCCTGAGCAAATGGCGGATCGACTGGTGAGAGGTTATGCGCCGTCAACCTCCCTCACTGTTCCGTGGTGAAATGCACCGTCTGACCCGGGCCAGGCTGGGTTTCTCCGGTTCTCCTCGTCCGTGTTTGGGTTAGCCTCTTGTTGTTCTGGTTCTGCTGCAGTTCGCCAAGCCAGGTCTCTGTCAGCACTCCTCTATGGCACAAGTCTCTTAAGATCCCTCCTCCTCGTCCTCCTCCTCCTCTTCTTCTTTCCCTGGACGAGAGGCACTTCAGAGCTTAGCCATAATTCAAAGGTTTCCATCTCAACCATAATTCACACTGCGCTCTACCCTAACTAAAGGGGCTGTCTGTAACTACGGTGATTGCATGTTTGTCAAACGAATTGTCAGTGGAGCAGACTCAGGAGGTGGAAGAAGTAAGGCCAGAAACATGATGATGGTACGCTTACTCACAGGACTGTGCACAATAGTTTCATCCTATACTCATATATCTGAAAGATGAACTTAAAAGAATGACATAGACACAACTGTCCTGTAAATATATGCACACACTACAAAGTGTTCAGTGTGTAGTAACAAAGTTAACCTCCACAGTGTTTTGGAGGTAACACACTGAGTTCATTATGTTGAGGGTTTATCTATGGCTTGACATGGCTTTTATGCTCACATGCCACCGTGTTTCACAACTGTACTGTTGGAAAATTACATTTATGTGATTAAGGCTGGATATTATGGGATACAATTAACTTGACAAACTAGTTTTACAACCCTTTTAAATGTAAAGTACCACTGTAAACAACCAAATAAAGACTAACATGAAACAGAACACACTAAGCAAATATTCAGCTCTGATGAGGTTGTGTGTGGAAAGCTCCTTTTGGTTGAAAACATGCAACGGATTAAGACAAAGTCATAAAAAAAGTAAGTGGTGCACGGGTGCAGAAGATTCATTTAAAAGATAAAAAACTAAACTGAAAAAAGCTTAAGAAAAACTGTTGGAGAAAAAAAACATTATAGTAGTTATAGTTAGATAAATATATACTTGACTAAATATATACTACATATTCCTCCTTCAAAGTGAATTCTGAAAGTACCGTATGAACCACAAAATGATAATATTATGTCATCCAGGCCATGTATCTATCCTACAATGTACTTTGACTGAAAATATATTAACAGCACAAATCTCATATCCTGTTCAAAGTGCATTTTAAAATGATCAAGCTTGCAAAGCGTGATAAATATTACATGACAACTAGCATAATATCTAGCATAATATCAGAGTATCACAATCATAGTGAAAGACTAAAAGAGCACATGGTTAAAAAAAATAGAAGCACATCTTCTATAGAGAAAGCCACAAATTGTTTAAGAGGCCCTCTGGATTTCCTGAGCACAGGGATTGTGTGTTTGCATTAGCCATGAGGGAGGAGAACATGGAGTGAGAAACACAGTGCGATCAGATAAGGCTGATGACAAGGCAGAGAGAATCGATGACAAACTTTTGACAGCTTTGGCCCATGTCTTCAGACCTAGCCCGCCTGCTGAAATATGGATCGCAGTGGGCCTCCAACACACTCACGCACCATGTCAGATACTGTTGTAGTGTGTGAGTGATTAGCCACGGAAACCACAGAAAAGCACTACGGTGCCCAAGAAAATTCGGAGATGTCTGGATTTTAGTTTTATAATGTGCTAAAAAAGTCAAATATCTTCATGTATGTCAATGAAGTATTCAATCGCACTACTTTTTTTTTTTCAATATCTTTGCCCTTTGACCTTACGTGTTAGGAGTGCACACATACGCAGAGCAACAATCAAAGGGCATGTCCAAAACAGCAGAAAGTTCAACTCTATCTTGTAGCTTTTCAAATGGAATATTATTGAGAGATTGTACCTATGTAAACAGTCCAACAGCCAAAGACAACCGCCACAAGTGCTAACCACCAGGTAATTTTATTAAGTTGTGACTTCCTTTTTTTCCCCTTCCTTCCATCAGGAGTTCAGAGGTCAAGAGGATCTGTCAGCGGTGACAGAGAGGATTATGGGTGTAGGCATTCCATTGGCAGTCATTACTGCCCTCCGTCAGCACCCGGTACGCTCTCTCTCCCCCTTTTTTCTCATCCTCTGTCTTTCTGTCTCTTCTCTCTCTCTTGTCCTCTGACAGACTAAGAGGCAATTAGTGTCACATTAGCGATATCCAGGGTATAATTCTTATTCATGCCAAAGCTGCTGCTGCTCTTTTTTTTTCTTTCTTCTATAAACAGATGCTTTGTTAGATTTTTCTGTTCTTAAAAAATGTGTATCTTTGTTCGATAATCAGGACGGATAAGGGCGCACTTTGTGACTACCATCTTTGTCAACGAATATCCCCAGAACTATTGCTCTATAGTAACAGTTCCTTCTGCATTACAATATCCTATCCAAAAACAATACTGAAAGTGGAGGGAAAATGAGTATGAGCAGCAATGTGAGGTTTGGACCCCTGCACGAGAACCCCAGCCCAGTAGGATTCCTCACATTCCAGCCCGTGCTGGAGCTGGAGCTGGTAATAGATCGGAGCAGGCCTGCTGGGCTCAGCGTATTGTGGCCTCAGTTTTGTTCTCTCAAACAAGACGGCGTTTTTCCTTGTAGGACACCTTCCTGAGAACAGCCTCAGGTACTGACTTTCCCTCCCTAGGTCTTCAAAAAAAGGCACCCATAAACACATTTCTTCCCTTTCCTTTCTGCCAGTTTCTCCTCATGCAGCTGTAACAGGATAGTGGGAGTCTACATCACGGCAGAGCGAGGGGCTGGGTCTCTTTGACAGTAATGCAAGGGACACTTGTTTACCTAACCTTGTGGGTCACGGTGCAGTTTAGCAGGGAATGAATGACTTCATTTTTAGGGTTTAAATTAAAGGGTTCCTCCTCTCTTGAACTTAAAACAGATTTGTGCATGCTTTGGAATGAACAAAGCACTCAGTCAGCGTGCAGAGCTTTCTACTCCGGCAGTAACTATAAAAGAAAAAGAGGTTTAAGAATTACAGTGATGGCAAGAATGTAGAAGAGAGTTCAACTCCTAGGTTTGCTCACGTTTGCATTCAATTATAGCATTTTCTAAATATCCAAGATCAAGTTAATGCTTCATACATAATTTAAAAAATGCTTTCATTCGCCCTGACATGGTGTCAGTTACTTCAACAGTTATTGGGCTACGCCATATTTGAGGGAAATTGCTACCTTATGGGCCTTTTAAAAAAAACACTGGGTTTTGAATGGGACCTTTTAAAAAAGGGGGTAGTGTTTCATTTAGAGTTGGTGGTCATTTTGGCAATGTGATTTTACCACCACGGAGCCTTGGAACCATTAACACTAACACATGGCATCAAGGCCTGCTGTGGTGGTGATCAAGTGCTTTGGAGATGCCTGGACACCATGAGAACACAAATTAGAGCCCATCTCTCCCGTACTTCCCCCACAACGAAATGTTCGGGCTATAGGAGCACGCTCTCGCTCTCGCTCTTACTTTAGCCTTTCAGGCTGTTTGCTCGTCAAAGGGGAATTGATTAAAGGCCCTTTTTAAATGACTTCCTTTTCAGAGCTATTATTTCCCAATAACCAAAGGAGAGCAGATTGAGATCAGTAGTCTAATCTGTTGTTTCCCTCTCCTTCTTATTGGTGTTTTTGTTAGGGCCCTGCAAAAGAGCTCACCCCATTTTTCCTGTCAGTCATCGGGTTGTAATACTGGGTCTCATGGCTGTAACTTAAGACTGCTCAAGCACTCACGCACAGGCCTTTTTCAGAGAACAGAGTGAAACAAGTCACTCTCCAAAACCCTCTGACAAATAACCCATGCCACAAAGAACCTGTAACTCTGCCGCCCAGGGAAAAATGCTTTGAAGATGCTATAGAAAGGATGGCTTCTTCTCTGCGGCCGATGCAGCGTTGGGTGCAGTGGCTGAACCTCACAAAAAGAGGAGGTAACGGCGATCTCCGTAACAATAGAAATCCTTAAACTCTTTATCCTATGAAACAGAAACACAGCTAAAAACCTTAGGACAGCTTTTCACCAGAAGGCAAACCTTCTGTTGTCACCGTAAGTATGAAACCCAAAGCAAGAATATGTTTGGAATGATAATATGTCATGCTTCTCCGTTGCGAAATTGAGTTGAAAGTCAAGCTTAACCATAAAAACACAAAGCAGATGGAAAGAAGAAATGAAAAGATACGGAGGGATGAGGACTCTTTCTTCTGTGTGTGAGCAGAAACAAAGCACTGTCCATCTTACTCGGGGCTCTAATCCAAAGATCTCCCTTCAACTTCAAACATTCCTGTAAACACCTGCTTTTATCTCACCTCCGCATCAGTGTGGGTTAAAACTACTGCCCATTCTTGTTTGTCTATGCACAGACAAGACCTCCGCTAGCTGCCTCTGGACAGTTATTTCTTCTGTAGCCATGCATCTCAAGATGAAGAGTTGGGGTAGATGAAAAGCAGACTCTCTGACTCTGTGGGGGGGAAACCCGTTGTAAAAGAAGAGACCTTCAGGTGAGAAATGTGCGGTTTTGGCAAACAAAAGTTCGATTCATCCAGGTGGTCCCAGACACCCTATCCAAACAAAGCTCTCAGAATGAGCGGCATCAAGATTGTCCTAAAAACAATGCCGCAGCAGAATGCTCATATCTCTCACTTTAATGATTAATCTGATCGAGCCAACTTTTCATCTGGCGACACCAATGTTGTCTGAGCTCTTTTGAATTGTCATCTGGGACAAGTAATAACAAGAAGTGTTGTGTCTTACAGCAGTTTCAAAATCACCTTCACAAGCTGAGACGCCTGTCTCTCAGACAGTTGTGATATACAGTACGACGTGACATTAGTGGTTTATCTACTTGGAGATCTTCAGCAAGATACGCCGTCATACTTGGCACTTAAAGCTGATGCATATCAGGAAGATCAATTGAAAAGTGAGGCTTACATTTTAACGGGGATTCCTCTCCGCTGCTTTGACGTAATTGTTACTTTAAAGTGCTGTAAGTCAAGACAGAGTGCAGAACTGCCTCTAATACACTGCATTTTTAAACGCACACTCCTTCATTATGGCCTGGATTGGTGGCTTAGCACTCACTTTTCACTCATTCCTGTTCAGGCTCTGCGCTCACTCACCTTGCATGCCTGTTTCATGCAACTCTGCCTGACATGCTCCGCTTGCTCCACAGGTCACCAATTGACCAAGTATAAACGTAAACCCTTAGCCCCCTGTGCCACTGAGGCACGAGATGTGAATTTGTTTTACCCAAAACGTTGTGTTCAGCATTGATTTCAGGCGTCAAAGCACCAGCGCGTTTCAACCAGGAACCACAGATGACTTTTCTAATAGTGAAACAAAGCTGGCTTTTGTGCCTTGGTTCTGGGAGGCCGCTCACTCTTGTCATGTACATGTGAAATTAATTAGGGGGAAATACTAAAACACTTGGGTGGAAATTGCTTTTCACCAGATGGTCTACATATGAGGATCAATTTAGTATTCTTAGCATGGCAAAATGACTATATAACTTTGTTGCTTGCCTCTTTGATGAAAGCCAATCCGTCACTCAATGGACATAAAAAGAAGTCCGGGTAATATGCTACTGTTTGTTCCACTTTATGGAGTCTTAGGTAATGTGATTACTTAACCAGGTTAGGAAAATAGCATGTTTCATTCTGGGGTAAAATTTGACACACTGACAAGAGGCCCAGTGTTCCTCAATGATCCATGCATAAACCGAACGAGTGGTCTTTTCCTTGTCCCCTGCCCCGAACGCGGAGAGGCCAAATAATCACAGATAAATCACTGTCGGATGCGAGATAGCCAACAGAGGTGTTTAGGTAAGTCCGCAGCTGACATCTCATATGTCATGCATATGTTTTTAGTGTGTTTTGGAAAAGAACCAGACTTCACACACGTCTGTTTGTTGCACTGTGGACATGGATATAAAAAGCACAGCGTGCAATGACAAGGCAAGAGCCAAGATGAATCGGGAGATCAGAAAGTCTCATTTCTTGCCTTCTGTTTACATTGCCTGCTCTGCTGCACAATGTCAAAGATGTGTGAGGAACAAGGAAACTACTTTTGATTTAGCTCACTACACTGCCAGCCTGTGAAATTTAAACATCAAGATGGAACAGCACAGGGGGAAAAAACCTCTCAATATGGTTGCAGTTGTTCAAGCTTAGTCATCTCCTTTTATTGTACCTGACAAAACACACACTGAGCCTTAATGCTTCAACCTTTCTTAATAGTTTTCCTCATTTCCTTGTTTTCAGGATATAATATAACAGCCATTGAAAGAGAGCTGGCCTTGGCTGTCTGAGGCAAAGTGACTACACATTAAAACACAGCAGCTCTCCCCATAGCTTCTGTTGCTCTGTGTATATTTAAGAGAATCCAAGCCATCTGGAGTCTGTTTATTGTATTACAAATGACACATAATAGTAATCTGGCATGTGATGAGAGAATGTGAATTACAGACGGGGGGCATGAAACGGGTATTAACCTTCATTTGATTTCCTTTAAGAGGACATTTAATTTAAGACCACATTTGATCTACCTGATTATTCATTACAGTAGGCTCGCCCATAACCGTATGAAACAGGATAAACAGAGGAAACCGCCAATTAAATCACATTCCAGGGAAGATTGGGGAGCTTACTGTATACAGAACAGTTGGTTTAGTGACATAAATATTTACACGAACTGCCACGAATTAAGACAAATGTTACCAGGAAATAGGCTACATTTTGAGGGGCCAGAGTGAGGGTTTGTCTACATTTATTTGCTTCAGTTTTAAAAAAGTGAGTACAACAAGACAACAGTCGCAGCTCTATGAGAGTCCACACACTGAATCATCCTGCTAAGCTTGTGCTTTTCCTTTAAATGTTGAAAGCTTAATGTGATGTGACGATTCATTTTCCATTGACATTTACAGCAAATACTAACATGGATCATGTATCACAAGCAGACAGAGAGAGAGAGAGATGGGCGGAGATATGAATAGTTGCATCAGACTGGCCCTAGTAGAAGTTAAAGATACATACTGCATGCCCAGGGAGTGGATGTCAGTTAAATGTTTATACAGCTGCTCTGAAGATTATTATTATCATGAAACCACACAGCTATAATGTCATTCTGTGGATGCCAGAGTACAATCAGGTCCTCCCTATAGCCTACTAGCCTTCTCTCTCTCTCTCCCCCTTTTCAGACAAGTCTGCTGTTCTGCTCCCTCCGGGCTGTACGGCTGGGATCAGACTCAGCACGACACCATTATAATGAAATGTGACAATGAAATGGGTTTGTTCCGGACTAACTTCTTCCATGTGAAAGACAGTGTTTGCATTTTGTTCCAGCTGTATACATTTGTAAAAGATGTGGTTGTTTTTTGGCATAGTGATGGTAGTGAGCAATGCTACTTGTTAATGTTAAGGTGTTCAAATCAAGGATAAGCTAATTATTATACACAACAAAGCTTGTCAACAAATATGGATATACAATTATTCATTTATTTCTAAGGTGAATGTTTTGAGCTTTAAATAAACACCTCTTGCACACTACACAAACGTGTGCTTAAACATTTGCAGCAGAACAGCGAGCATGTAATAACATGAATTGTTCTGCACTTAATGTGTAGCTTTAGCTTAGCTGTAAACAACAGCCTGCACTCACTGATTTTGTTGGCCACTTGGGGGCAGCAGACACAAACTATAAACATAAATATGACATATTATCACCATTTAAGTTCATATTGCAAGTCCACATTTCATTAGGTGTTAGCTCTTTTTTGGTCTCCACCAGCACCTTAGAGAAATATCCTGCTAATTAGTCACAAAATACTCAAATATGGTCACTAGCTTATTGCTAACGTTGTCTGTTGGTTGGATAGGAATGGTCAGGAAGGGGACACCAGGTTTATAACATAAACATACTATTTAAAAGAGGACATGGCCACCAATATGTCCCCCATTAGTTGTAAACTACAGTTTTGAAACCTTGAGTTTCACTTTTTCGCTGTTGACATCTTGGTATTTTTTTTGGTACCAAAACTGACATATAGGGTAGAGCTAAGTACAACCGAATGTGAAGGAGACATTTCAGATGACCCGCCTTTTTTTACAATTCATTTTAATGATCTGAAAACTTACTTTTCAATTCTTAGACAAGGACATGACAACAACCAAACTGGACAATATCATTATCCATTTACTCTGAACGGGACTATATTTAAATGAATTCAATGGTACTGTTGAGGAAGACTTCAAACTATTGATTGAGACCATAAACACAATAGGAAAATGATCTGAAAGCAACTGAGATGAAGATTTATTTCCTCAGAGACTTTTATATAATAAATCCTCTATTTCAAACTGAGGTTCCCCCTGTTAGGCCATTAGAACGAGTGCATGTTTATAGGAACCTAATCATTGGCTTCACTTTACAGACCCAGAGGTTGCCGCTTGGTTTATAGAAGCATCTCTGCTGAAAACCGCTGCCTGTTGACGAGACCCGTGAATATGAATAGAATTGTTTAGCCAGGATTTATTTTAGGAATTATGTGTAATTGTTCTTTTATTTGTTTGGTATAAATGTTGCCTGTGAAAGCATGTTATCAAAGTTGAATTAAAGAAAATGTAATATTTACAATATTAGATGTGTTTTTTGCATCGTTGCTTCATTACAGTAATGATGTGGTAATCTTTACTTAACATTATCGAGATGCAAAAAAACTTAACACATTAATCCTTAAAATAGTTGCTACCCTGGCCTTGCCCTGATTGGAATGAGTTGCTCAGCTTTGTGTAACCTTCTCAGTATCTCTCAAGCGATAAAACTGGCAGATTCTAACAATGTCCTACGTCATGCAATGGTCTAATCTCATTGTGTGTATTTGAAATGTTTTTTCTGTGTAAGGAACATTTGAAGCGACAGTGCGTGTTATTGCTTATGGCTTGACACCGCAGATGAAATATTTGTTGCTCTTTCATTTAATCCAGCGAGTGATTGAAAAGGCTGTCAGTCTGTGTTTGCCTGTGAAGGTCACAACACTTCTATCAGGATGTTTCTATTTGTCGTTTTGGTTTCCTGAACCTTTAAAAGACCTTTAAAAAAGGAACTACATTTCACACAGCAGTTTAACTCAGCTGCCTACACACATACGAACATGTTTAAAATCCAGAAGCAGTTGCAAAGAGAGCACAAAAAGCCACCCATTATTCCAGGAAGTGTTGCATTAGATCTCCATAAACAACCATTAATTGAAACCGTATTTGCTGGAGATGTGTCAGCTCCCGATCCCCTCTCATGTATAGATACTTGCAAAGTGTTTTCCTTCCTTGGCCCGTACACAGCTGCTTGTGCTTAAGCGGTAAAATGTAAATCTTGACGCTGGCTGTTTATGTAGCCCAAGCTTCTAATCATGCAGACGTATAATTGAGTGACGCATGGTGTCTTTATGAGTGGAGCTGCATTCAAAGGGCAGATCCCTGTATTTATGTCTCTCTCTCTCTCTCTCAAATGGAAGTAACTGCCTCTCATCCAAACTAGCTCGCTAAATGAAGCATGTGTTTATGTGAATTCCTATTGGAAGTTGTTTAAGTGTGAGGTCCGTAACAGAGCTAAATGTTTCTTACGGGTATACTGATTTTATAGCTCTGTGGTGTTATTACTGTTAGAGCATCATGCATTAAACTTCTCTTTATTTAATATGTGAGAGAACAAGGAAAGAATGAATGGGTTTGACTTCAAAAGACATGTCTTAAGTGACATGAGACTTCAAATCTTAAAAGAAATGGATCCTTTTTTGGTTTTAAAAACAATATGATAATTACAATGATGTGTTAACCAAAGATACTGATAATTACAAACTGTACATCTGCATAAAGGAGCAACCCTCACTGCCTGATCAAAGCTCTGTGATCCCCTATTTAGACAGGAAATTAAAACACAAACAAATAAACAGTGTGCCAATTTGCCAAATTATGCACATGCAGCTTCTACTCAGCGACCAACCTCAACGTGCTTCTCAATATTTGAAACATGCGAGCAAGGTTTGGACCCTGTTTTGTGATCTCTTGAGAGGCCATATAATCTGGGGGTGGACTTGTTGCTCAAATTAGTGGGTAGAGAAGTGTGCCACATGTTCAGTATCCATAAATATTGACTCTGGCTTTCTAGCTGGCCGTCTCTGACCTTGGTGGGTTTCCATTTTGGGAGCAACCTATATGAAATGTGTGCCATTCTCCCACAATCCCTTTCATGCACCATGTGCTCAGGCTCTGCATAGCCCGAAGTCGTGCTTCTGCTGTCAAACACATGTGGATTGATGAAGTTTTTATCGGTTTCCAAATTAAAAAGGCCGCCCGAGTGTAGAATTAGAGGCGAGTCGCAGTGACAAATCGTTCCCTGGTTTTTCGAGCAACATCTCTGAAGATTATCTTCTTGTAGGTATGTTACTGTGTGTTAACACTACATCTGGCTCAAGGTGGGAGGAATGCAGGCCCTGTGTCTAGCCAAGTTTCTGTTAACAGCAGGTGAAAGGCTAATAGTTGGATCTGCAGTGTCATCTCAGGGCTTCGTCTGCCCCCTGACTCCTGGAATGTACGTGATGACAAGAGAAGGCCGCACCATCTACATCCAGAAGAACATGCGTACACACACTGCACACGAACTGCACACTTACTTTGGCATGCAACGAAATGAGCATGGACAATAAACCAAGTCTTCTCGTCTTTCCCAGGATTTACGTATTAAAACAACAAAACACGTACTAACCTAATCTCCCTTAAGTAACCTCAAGCATTCCCCCTTGAATGGATTCATTCAACTTTTGTTATAAGTGTTATGTGTTACACATTGTTCTCCCTTAAGGGGGTTTCCATACAAGGAAAAAGATACATCTATTAGCTGAAGCAACAGTACATGACGGTGGTTTACTGTATATTATTCTTTTGGTTACTGAAGATGTTTTACCCAAAGGTGAAGGATGAATGGACATACCAGTGAAGAAATCTGACTTTCAAATGATTAGAAAAATATATAATATGCAGGTGAGGGTCTGTTTTTCATTATACGAAAACCTAATCTGGTGTAAGAATATTAAATAACCTCATCGTAATAAATAAATGACTTGCGATTAATACAATTAGTGGCTGCCTTCAATGATTTACTGTGCAGCATTACTATGCTAACCTGAATTTTAGCCTAAAAGTGTCTTCCAATTGTGAGAGCGGGTTATTGATTTATAATGACAAGGGTCAGAATATTGAGAGATATGGAGTCAAACAGCAACCAGAGATGGAACACAAAAAGAATCCATCATGGAAGAGAGTGTCCAAATGTCTGAGAGCTTTAGATGTGTTGTTCCTGAGCACAGAGGGAAGGCCTCAGGGGTCACATTAGTCCTTACCGCTCGGACTAAAGGATTTCAGATTTTTTTTTTGTTTAAGCTGATAACACCTGTCCGAAGCTAAACCCCCGTTATGAGGATGTATGATGCTTTAATGCATTGTTTTTCAACACACCTGTGGGATTATAACATATTTACTTGTCTCTATGGAAGGTTTCCTGAAGCCCAAAAAGTCAAATGTTACCGATTTATTAATTTTTTTGTCATTATGTTTTGACTTTAAAGGTGGGGTAGGTAATTTTGGAGAAACCAGCTCGAGTGCGCTAGAATTTGAAAATACACAGCCGGAAAAAATCTCCCACTTCCTTACAGAGCCCCTCCTCCAACACACACGAACGCGCACATGACCAATGAGGGCACGAGATAAGTTTGTGCACAGATGGAAGGCTGACAGGCAGGTAGGCCATCCAGTTATTTTAGCCGGGCCGGCTGAAATGATTGGTCGTGCTTTTTACAGTACTACGGCTTCCACAGATGACATTTTTTAATGTTTTTTTGTCAAAGCACTTCAGATATTCATTGCTATCGGGATGTTAAGAGCATTCCATGGAATATAACAAAAAGTGTATCTCGAGCCGGTTTCTCAAACTTACCTACCCCACCTTTAAGCTAGTTTGTACAGAAAATAACTATGTTTTTTATCTTTGAAAATTATGCTTTTTATTTCCTCAACTAGTCAAATGGTATGTTTTATGTTAAATCCCTGTGTTTGGTATAAGATGATTCATTGCAACAGGATCCATAAAACAGATTTACTGCTACACCACCATAAATATGTACAGTATATATTTGTTAGAGAAATACTCAAGTGTGGGAATCCCAGAATAGCATATGCGCTTGTTTTGACAAAACTGCATTTACTCTTGAATAATGTTTCCCCTTCTTATAATCTGTTGATGGAAACAGAAGAACATCTAGAAATATTGCCAGAAAATATGTTTATAAATGACTGTCTTAATGACGGATGGCTCTACAGAACAAAGGAGATCCATGTGATATCTTTCAGGGACAGTTTAATACTGCAATCACGATTAAACAAAGGCTTGTTGGAAGGTAATTATGTCGCTACTGATGGTGGTGGTCGTTCCTAGTTAACGCTGTCCGGCCGAGTCACAGTTTAACCTCGCAGAGCCCTCCTCAGCAGCTTGTTCATTTGTGTTTCAGATAGCATATCTCTACCTGGCTGCCAGAGTTTAGCTCTGCCATGTTGTCCTTTCAATCAGCATGTAATTGGATCAGCCGAAGCGATTAGATAAGCCCGATGTATCTGCCTCAAAACAATGATATATACATTATCAAAGCTGCATGATCTTCTCAAAGTGCTCTGATGAAGTCTCTCGATGGCCTCGGCTGGACACATTCCTCAGAGCTGGCCAGACACAAGCTATGCCAAGACACACACATTCAATATATGAATGTACGTGCACTCAAAACACATACATACACCCTTTCATGCCTACTCATTCAAACCACACTCTTATATAATACAGAGAGAAAAAGAGGGACAAAACATCAAATAAAGCCCTCTCATTCGGGTAATTAAAGATACTCACAGCTTACTGTGTGAGGCCTTATCCCCCAATCTAAATGCCGAGCAGCTTTTACCTGGGTTTGGGTTTAGAGCACTAGGTCCACCAAGTGGTGTTTTGGCAACATCAGAGACCCAACTCTCGCTGCCAACAGATTAACGCCACAATAGAGAAAATCTAAGCAGTATGAATGATTTCAGTGTTCCCATAACACATTTTTATGAATGAATAGAAAAATACAAGAATGATTGAACTGGATGGGAAAGATTTGACAGAAAGTATGTGTCACTGTGAGTCAACGTTAACTGATACTGGTAATTAAATAAAAGGCAAAAGGAACAAGGAAAGCAAAAGGAGCATTCAACCACCAAAAATGTGTAAAATCACAAGTGCTTGGATCAAGCGAGGGGAAGGCCAAACCGCTGTTCTCAGGTAACGGAATGCACCCACGGGCCTCTCTGTATTTTAATTGCTAAATGGATGATCTGGGATTATCCCTCATAAAATGTTATTGTCCTGGAAGGAAACAAAGATATCTTGTGATCTCTGTTGGATATAATCTATTGCCATCTCTTCGAAGCAAACAGGCCGGGTGCTTTGGCCAAAACACAGCCGCCTGCCCAACCATCATCCCCTAATGGAGTCACTAGAGGGAATCAATGGGGGCTTTTCTTATGGAGATGACCCAAACATTAATGCTGATGACTACCCCCCATGGGCTAGAAACAATGCAGCAAAGTTTCTCTGGCCACTGAAAGCTGAACTGTACAAATACAGAGGGTACTTTTCTAAATGTAGAAGCATTTTTCAACATTAATGAATCATGTTTGACATATGTTGAGCAAAAATAAGACATACACATTTTATATCAGGCCAAAACCACCTATTTAAGATACAATTTTGTCCAAGCAGAGGTTTAAAATGAGGACCCTTATCTAAGCTAAATGATGTCTTCTTGGGAAAGCAATATAGTGGATATGAACATCAACATGCAGCCAAAGTCAGACACTGATATATTGATAAACTTCTGTGAAGTGGAATGACATGAAAAGATAGATCCCGCCAAGAGGAAGCATGTATAAATCTGCTCTGGTGTCAGACACACATGTACAAGCCCCCCCCCCCCCCCCTCCTACACCCACACAGTGAAGTTCAGTGGGAGGACGTGATAGTCCCTCTGCAGGAACTAATCCCTTAAACCACAAAAGCAACACATTGTGAAACCATTATCTATTCGCCTTAATCCAAAAGCTAAACATGTTTGATCCAGCTATTCACACCTTTGATTAATTATCTTGTTATGAAGCAGCATGAGTTGACATGCTTTTTTGCTCCGTGTGGTCGGATTCACAGGAATATTTCACCTTGTAGGAAGTGCAACAAGACATGTTGATGCTATTTAAAAACATGAAGCAAATAGATGTTCGCTATGTATGTATGGAAAATCACCCCAAAAAGCAAACAACTAAAAGCAACAGTACGGTTTTAACTGTTGACTCTATAACTATTTTTATGGTGTGAATTTCCAGGGTGTGTTAAGATGCAAGAGATAAAGAGTTGTTTGTAATAAGGGTATTTTTTTACATGCTAATTACTCCCAAAGTATCTCGGAACATAAGGATTTATTTTTAACAAGTATTACTGAATTATGAGACTGTATAAAATGTAGGCTACTATTCCAACTGTTTTTTACTCTACTGACCCAATCCATTAATACACAAAAGCCCATGGGGGTTCCCGTGGCCAAATCTTATCAAAAAAGAGCATGGATTTGTGTTTATTTGATATCATTAGTGATGAAAAAAAAGCTTGGAGCCTCTGGGTTAGAGGTCCGCAGGAGGTGCTTTTTAGTGGACACATGATTGACAGCCCCTTGGTGACATCACTGTAGACAAAAGGAGTCGCAGGGGGAAGAGAAGGCACCAATCAATTCAACCACTACGCTGTGGCGCACAGAGCAGAGGCGACGCGCTCGAAGCAACAAGGTCCAAGGAGCGACACTCCGGTGCGCTCATCTCTCCTGAAGCCAGCTCAACTTTTGTCTCAGAGAGCTGTTCTCTTTTGAAGATGTTCAACCAAGACGCGTTATACTTAGATCGGTCCTGCCTACGCGAAGCCGCTTCCTCATAGACTTAACATAGTTTTTTGTTTCTTCTTTCCGCGCTGACCAAGACCTAACCCGAATTGCAGCTGGTGAGAATATGTGCGAGAGATCGGCGAACGGCATGGGCTGTCTTTGGTCCCTCAAGGAGAAGCAGCGTGGATTAAACACGAATTAATGTGGAATTTATCGGAGCCCCAAGGTGGAACGACGACCGGACACAGCGCTTCTTCGTCAGGTAAAAACAAGACAAATACACTCTGTTTAACATTTTTTAACAAGAAACGAAATCTTATTAATGTCACCAAGTGTAAAATAACTTGCTTTATGATAAAACGTTTACCTACCAACTAGAAATATACAGTTATCCCACTGTGTAAAGCTCATATGGTGTGTGCGTAAAAGTTAAAGCGTTTTGAACCTCGGGGAACAGAAATACGTGTAAAAGGTTGTTTCTTTGGAGGTTTTGTTACTCAGATGATATTTTGTTTTTGATGTTTTTGATGTCTTGTCCCGGGCTACATCTGGCTCTGGTACGCACGTCAGATCTAACACCTGCGAGCCTCTTGAAGTAACTCTATCCCTTATGATTATACATGACCGTCAAAGCCTCTGCAAATAGACGCTTGTCTGCCTGCCTCTCCTGCTGCTTTGTATTCTAACTCTTTCTCCAACATTCTTTCACACCTCTTGTGATCTTTGGGGCCACGCACACTTGCATTTCTTTTCATATCACTTCACTAACGAAACGTGATTTCTTATCTCATCTAATTGGAGACTTTATGTCTGCAGTCTCCCCCCCCAACTTTCTTTGATTTGTCCTCCCCGTGTCATTCCCCCCTTTTTTCTGTTCTTCTCTTTCAAAACTTCCTAACCTTGATATTTTCATGTTTCTGTTCATGTTAAGATCAATCTTCTGGTTCAGTTAGACGCGCTATATTGCCTGCGGGCTTGTAATTTGCAGCTCCCTTTTTAGTTTCTACTTCAAAGTGAAGAGGTGTCTTCCTTTTTGAACCTGCACTCCTTCAATCATTCTTACTGTATGGGGGATCGCACACAGTTTGAAGAATGCTGCAGTGAAGCCCCTGCTGCGTGTACCTCATGTCAATACCTCAGCGCCAGTGTATTGACATAATCCAACTTTCTCCACAGGGACTGACTGATCATGCTCGGCTTGGTCCGCTCTCTCATGGTACTGCTGCTCGCTGAAGTGTTGCTGGAAGGAGCTACGGGACTTATCCCCGAGGTCGGCCGGAGGAAATACAGCGAATCCGGGAAGCAGACCCCAGAGCGGTCGGAGAGCTTCCTCAACGAGTTTGAGCTTCGGCTTCTCAATATGTTTGGACTGAGGCGCAAGCCGACCCCGAGCAAGCAAGCAGTGGTGCCGCAGTACATGGTGGACCTTTACCGCATGCACTCAGCAAACGGAGACCACAGCACCAAACGGCCCAAGAGCATGGGGAAACACGCAGAGAGAGCCGCCAGCAAGGCCAACACGATTAGAAGCTTTCACCATGAAGGTATGTATTAGTGACATACCTTTACCTGTCAGCCTGAGAGATCCTCAGACAGCCCGAACCTATATTTAAACATGACTCAATGCGCCAAGACTCAACTTCAGAGTCTTCACTGTTTTATGGAGCGTTAGTCATTTACAGGTGACACGCGTCCACGTTATTTCTAACGCCTTAATACGTTTAGGGTTGCTTTAACCTCAGTGACACGATTTACAAACAAGCATCTCATGCGCAATTAAATTAACTCCCATGCATGTAGTGATGCAACCTTTGACCAAACATGCCCCTGGCGCAGCTGTCACGGGCTCAAAACATCAAGGGGCGGTGGTATCCCTGGGGTAATTTGTTTCTTAATAATTGATGGTGTTTGCGTGGGCTCTGAAAACAGTTTTTCCAGACACGCACCACAGGAGCAGGATAAAGGGCGGTGTGCCTTTTGCGCAGGTGATAGTCATCACCCTGTTACTTCAATAACACAAGACATGACATTATACTAACACGCGTTATGACAAAGTCATCGTGTCAGACTGAATTCTGAGTCATTTCTAACAAGACTGAAATTAGTCCTTGGTTAAAAAAAAAAAAGTGGGAGAGGAGGGATTGCGCCTTATTCTTTCCAAATCACCCCTCTTGTGCGCCATTACGCACGTTCCAAAAACACCATAATTGCCCACTTAGTTTATATGCTGGATACGCGCGGATTGTTGAATTCAGCGTTTCACTTCAATTCCATTTTTTGCTTCCAAGTTAACATATGCTCCATTGAATAAGGCTCACACAATGAAGGTGCATAGATCCAGTAAAAAGTGCATTATTTCACCAGTCATGTCTTTACATCTTGCTGATGAAGTGGTTTATTTCAAGCTGTCTAAAATAATAACAACAGGTGAAATTTAAACGCGACTGATGCTTTATTTATATGTTTACCACTGAGCAACAGAGTGGAATATATCGAAATTATTTATGTATGATAAAAAATAACTTATACTGTCACATACATAGAAACTACCGTTGAATTTCCTATGGCCAAGCTTCCAGTTTTTATAACATACAAGTTAGTGCGTCCATAGGGGCTCTACACAAAGTCCTTATACAGAGTCCTAAGTGTTTGAATGGGGAAGTTTCCATCAGGGTGAGTCAGAGGGGTGGTTGAGTGGTTGCTTGGGTGCTCTCCAGAGGCCTAGTGCAATGACACCCAGTGGCTACACTGACACACTACAAACAAGCCTGGCCTGGGCAGTGAGGCTGAGTGACTGCTGGAAACCTCTGCACCCAGCCAGCACACACCTTGACACCACCGGCTATTACAAATGTTCTGACGGTGTTTACATATGTTCCTCTGGCGCTTTCATCCCATGTTAACAGAGCTGCAGGGTTGTTCGTCTTCCCATGTCAAGATACATTCGATTGACGGCCACTCTATATAATATAGCATGTATCTACAGATGTAAGCACATCAAAGCAAACACCTCGAATCATTCATCACATCTGCCTGCTGATATTAATTTCACCGGGATAATTGCTTTCACTCCTATCAGTTTTCAAAAATAACCATTTTCTATGCCAAATAGAACATTTCCACTATTACACAGGAAGTGGCTGCCTGAGACAGGTCCGTGATGAATGACCCGGCATTAGCCTTTATCTTTTGTTTTGGCATGCAGCGCAAAAAGAAATTAGGAATGTTGATACACTCATATCTGCGGTTCACACGTTTTTGACAAGCTTCGACTTGTTCACACAGCCGTTTCTACAGAAGAGAGACAGGAGCGTAAGAGTGAGCATGCTGCTGCGGAAAAGACAGAACGAGTGATAGAGAAGGAGACGGGAAGACAAGAGGATTTGGGGCTAAGAGAACAGAGGGAGAAGGGGATTTGGGAGCTGAGGGAGGAAAGAAAGAGAGGGATTGGGGACAGAGGAGAGGGAACGAGAGGCAGGGGGCTTTCCCACATCAAATAAGGAGTGATAGGCCTAATTGAGGTCTTTGTGCCTCTGGAGGAAGGTTTAGGATGAGATGGTGGAATTTCCTAAATGCCTCCTTTGAAACGGCATTGAGTTCAAAGTTTGTGTTTATTTTACCACACCAAACAGATTAAAACGTATACATCATCTATGAACTTCATAAAGTGCGAGTTCAAAGTGGAGCAGCCTCAAAGAAAATTGCAGCTTTTACTAAGATTTCTGTCATTTACGGTAGAATATAGCGGGGGAATACCAATGATCTTAAGTGTATAAATATGACTTTCATATCCTTCAGGACATTAAAATAGATGTCTTAAACACACTTCAAGGGAGTGCTCAGAACTGTTGGCAATAAAGTTGAAAATAATATATCAAACATGGTTCACTTAGATTTCCCTTTGTGAACTATATATTATTTTCAGATATCAGATACTAAAGTTTCCTATATTTCCTTTCACAATGCAACAATATTTCAGAGCAATGTTCCGTAAATGCATTATTTGCCAATAATGTTACTTTTTATGCAAATCAATTCCCACATTGCTCTTTTGTTCATGGTAACCTTTTATGACATTTCCAAAGACACTACACATTTTTTCATAGTGGGAATTGTGTGCAGTAGCCAACTCTTAAAGGGTAATGTGCTATTAAAAAGCAGTCTGACAAGCATGTTAGATCTTAACAATAGATGGAAGAGCACAGCTTTCTTCTCATGACATTTAGTCAGGTACATTTATGACCATGACACTGATGATGATATGACATCACCATGAGAATATTACACTGAGTCATGCATGCAAAGTTTTGATGTGTGTGTTTTGCCTGAGTGACAATGGCCCACACCCACTCAATACAACCACGTGGCAGAAAGAGGGCTGCCAGGAGCCAGTCGTGTGCGAGTGTATGACAGAGAGAGAGCAAGAGAAACCATTTATCAATGTTTCCCTGCTCTCAGCCGAACCCTAACGCCAGGCTTTAATCATAAGTGTTGTTTCTTGTTCTTGTACCATGCATAAACTCTTTGTTTCATCCTAAGCATGCATTTCCCAATTATTTCCTCTTACACTGTGTTTTCTTTTTTCAATCTCTTAGAATCTATGGAGGCCCTGGCCAGGCTGAAAGGCAAAACGACCCAGCAGTTCTTCTTCAACCTCACTACAATCCCTGATGAGGAGCTCATCACCTCTGCAGAGCTCCGCGTCTACAGGGATCAGGTCATGGGAGCTGCATCGCCCAACAGCAACAGCTCCAGAAACAGCAGCGCGACTGCAGGTGGCCTCCATCGTATCAACATTTTTGAGCTATTCGGAGTTCCTGCCACTGAAGGTAGGGAACCTCTGGCTCGTCTGCTGGACACTCGGCTTGTGCAGGACTCTTTGAGCCGCTGGGAGAGCTTTGACGTCAGCCCCGCTGTGTCCCAGTGGACCTCTGGGAAAGGTCACAACCATGGATTCATGGTGGAGGTGCTTCACCCAGAGGAGGGGGACATGGAAGGGAAGCATAGCAGGAAGCCTAGTAGGCATGTCAGGGTGAGCCGGTCCCTGCAGCAGGACCAGGACTCGTGGCCTCAGGCCCGGCCTCTGCTGGTGACGTATGGTCATGACGGCCGCGGTGACTCTGTACTTCACACACGGGAAAAACGTCAGGCGGCACTCCGCAAACAGCGCAGGAAGCACCAGCACAAGGCCAGCTGCAAGAGGCATGCCCTGTATGTGGACTTCAGTGATGTGGGTTGGAACGAGTGGATAGTGGCGCCCCCTGGCTACGCCGCCTTTTATTGCCAAGGGGAATGTCCGTTCCCACTGGCAGACCACCTCAATTCTACCAATCACGCCATTGTTCAGACGCTGGTCAACTCAGTCAACTCGAACATCCCCAGAGCCTGTTGCGTACCCACTGACCTCAGCCCCATCTCCCTGCTCTACCTGGATGAATACGAGAAAGTCATCCTGAAAAACTACCAGGATATGGTGGTGGAGGGCTGTGGTTGCCGGTGAGAGACTGACAGTGGTATGAATAGAAAGAGAAAGTGGACAAAGAGACTGAAAGAGACATCAGAGGTTATTATGGACACCCGGTTTCCCAATGAAGACGTTTATTTATATGAAAGACAAACAGAGCTATTGTGGAAGAAGAAAACTATATATGAATATATTTATGTCTACGTAAAGTTGGGAAAAAAATAAATATTTTAATCAGAGGAATATTCCTTTACTGGTTTTGAAAATGTATTTCTGATGTACATTTCGAAATGGGTGCAATACCACATGAAGTATAATGCTCAGATTTTTATTTTGTATTTATTTCTATTATAACCACTTTATTTGTAAATAAATAATGTGTATTTATCGTGAAAAAACGTGGTCGCTCCAATTTTCCAAGATCAGCAACAGTGAACCAGCCAGTGTTGATGTCTATATCGGGGGGGGGGCCGTCTTGTGTGGCTGACATGAATAACAGAGTTTCAAATTCTGACAGAAATTAGCTGCACAAATACAACACATGACAGGTAGCTCACACTGCACTGATTGCAAACCAAGCATTGAACTCTTTTGGTAACAGTAATTGGAAACCAACAACAATAGAAGTGTGGAGAGGAAAGTGACAGAGCGGGGTCAAGGTGCTGCTGGAGTAATGAACTGCAGTGGGGTGTAGGGTCACAGGATGGGAGTGACAAGTAACATGCCCTCAAATGTGATAGACTCCCATGGGAGGATTAGAAAAACACGATAGCATGTTTTCATGCATTACATGTCACTGCAAAGATCCCTGGGAAGGTTGGACTAGAAGCTAGCTCCTATGTTTTTTCTGCTCCTTACCAATATTAACAGAGGGAAAGAATCTGCGGGGCTTCTGAGGAAGGTCTGAGAGGTCGCAGGGTTTATTTATAGTGAGATTTGATGCTGAAAGATTGCAAACTGCGGCAGACACATCAATAGGCTTGCAACAAGAAAAGAGCCTACTGGCACTTTAATTAAAAAAGACAAACAAAAACACACCTGCACCTGTCCACATACTGCACATGCTCAGACAGATTCTTCCCACCTTCAGAGTTTGGCTGCCTTTATTTGCCGTCTCTGAGTCATAGAGCGCTGATGTGTTTCGGCATTTCAGTATATTATATATATATAGCTGGCCTTGTGTATATATATATATATCAGAAGAAATGCAGGAATGTCTCAAAAACTCTTCAGCTGCAGCAGATTATGAACTGGAAATCAAATAACACCAATCACTGTCACAAAAAACATCTTAAGAGTCATGTTTTATTCACTAAGACAGTGGGGGTGGCTGGCTGGCAAAAACAAAACATATCATATGTTGCAGTAAGACAGTTTAAAGCATGAACACCTGAGTCAATACCTTCCTACTGCAATGTTTTTATGGAGACGGAGTAAAACTTCTCCAGAAAGACACAGATGAAAGTTTATATTGTAGCCACAATAGCAGATCAGATAATGAGAGGGAGCAGCAGAAACAGAGAGGGAGAGTTTTGCGAAGTTTGACTGACTGCCTTTTCTGCAGTGTTTGCATTAGAAAGGGTTTGGAGGGATCACAAGGCAGCTCAAAATGCTCTAAATAGAATGTTTTTTATGTGAGCGCACATTGGGACCGAGGAATGTTGGTTCTCAATCTCAGACACATGCATACGCTTGCATGGAAAACCAACGCGGTTGTTTTTTCAATCATCTATTCAAGGGTTTCCTGGTGGGCTTTTTCTCTTCAAAAAACAAATGTGCATTGAACAAAGATACGCTTGTTACTTATATAGGAAATGTAAATCAAAACATTAAGAGCTCGTGAGACTTTATTCACGGGCAGTGAAAATATTGAAATGTCAAAAAAAATTCAAGAGCCTCAGATCATATCTGTTTACCCATTCTTATCCTCTGAGGGTGTATAGCACCAGTCTACTCTAGATGATGCAACTATCCAATTATTTTATTCCCTCCCAACACACACACACGCACCTCCTCTGCCTCCTCCTACCACATTTCAGTTTCAATCTTCTGCATGTGTTATTTTATTCTACCTTGCATCTCCACCCCCCTCGGTCCCATCTGGTGTCCATTTCTCCTCTGTGGACCCCACCATACCACAACCCCGCACATGGGCTGCACATACCTCTGCCAGTAGCAGCAGCGTTTTAATGGACTTCAGGAGGAAGTCACTTCGCTGGCACACTTAATGAACATTTGATAAAAATGAACACTAAAAACCGTAACCCCAAAAAGTTTCTGGAAATCGTTGCGTTAAAAAAAAGTGTTAAGATTTAGTGGTTTGCCTTTATAGTTCAAGTCTATAAACCTTTCATTGGGTTGGGTGGAAATACTGCTCCCAGGGTGGGTGACACATGGGTAGCACTCCAGAAACTCCCCTCCAGCACCCCGTCCCAGCTGAATTGGGTTCCGGTTGTACTGTGAGTTGGCCACTGTTCCAAAGACTTCTGGGGTTTCTCCTTTTAGAGCCACGCTAGAATCAGACAGCTCCTCGGGGAGCACTCCTAAACTTCTCACTAAGAACAAGGGTCATGGGTCAAAGTAATAAGGACCTATTATCTCCACCATTACTGACTGACTCCCAGGCTCATCACGTCATCACGGACTGGCGACTTTAAGAGTGGTCAGCCAACAGTGACTGTTTTTTATCTGACTTATACACAACAATTCAAAAACCATCTATTTTAAGGCATAAAATAATTTACGATGAGCTTAAATTGTGTAATTCCATGATTTAGTTACAAAAGCACAACTGTGAGATATGTGTTCTTGGCAAGATTCTCCTCACCTGCTCCACAGACCTCAGCAGAGTCACTCTCCGAAAAACAGATTTTTTTTCCCTTCCTTCTCCAAAAACATCTGGTAAATCTGTTAAAGGTGTCCGCTCTGTCTTTGTTTACGCACAAACACACAACAGAGCAGCCGCACAACTGATGAGCATAACACTGGAAGCCGGGAACGAGTAGCGTGGCAGGGCTCATTCGTTTTGTTTGGTGGGCAGCAAACCACACCAAAACTATCTGCAGCTCCAAACAACCCAAATCATAAGGGTTATAAAATCAGATTTCCAGATTTCTGGCTAGCCCAGAATTGGAAAGTATGTGGCGTGCCGTGTATCTTTGATGAGACAGAGGGCTCAGTCACTATAGGGGATCTTGCCTGGCTCTGTGCCAAAGTGAGACACGAAAACGTAGAGGAGTGAAGAGAGACAGCGGGACTTTTAGAGTATTTTCTAACTTCGGATCTCTTCTCCTTCATGTGCAACACACGCTAATTTTAGAGGTGGTGCACATGGTGTTTTTTTCGGTTTTCTGAGAACAGCCAGTGAGATGACGTCCAGCATAGCTGAGACTGTGGCATCTGTGCTGCAGCTCTGAACACATCAAACAGACGGGTGTCCACAGATTCAGGAGCAGAGCAAATATGGAAATTACTTTTCCAGAATGACTGCACGGTGATTGTACTTTTACATATATACAATAGCCTTTCATTATTCCAAATGCATGTGTCTGCACGCACAAGGACACACGAGTATCTGTGAGCACATATTTGGCTAATATGACTATTGAATTGCACATTCCCATTACAAAACAAAAAGGTATGAAATGAGAGCAACCCTACAAAAGATTATCCCCAACTTGCTCCTGAAATATGTTTCTGCCACTACCATTACTGTAAGAGCTAATCATCCATGCAATCACAGTGCAGTTGGCCTGGAGTGACATGCTGAAATCATTACCTCTGGCTGGGACTCAATGGAAGAGGCCATTATATAGCCTTATACTCACAGTAGAAAAGTCTTGTAGTTAAGCCATAGTACAGTAAAAAGCCTGTCTGCCATTATGATACTCGCGAGAACAAGGCAATGAAACTTTAGAGGATGGCCAGTACCTCAAGCCAGACAATCTTTTAATGATGGACCATATAAAGCAGTGGAAACGACCCCGAAACATCAAAGTTATTGATTTCTCAGACAAGGACTTATAATATCGGGACACAGTGTTCAAATAAAAACGTTCCTTATCCTGCCATCTCTCACTATTTTGAATCAAGTAAATTATATAAAATAGGGAAACATAAAATAATGACAGATTTATTCATGCATATCAAGATATTATTTATTTATAACTGATGTTCTGTGATCAAAAAGGAATGGGCTTCAGGATGTATACCTTGCACTTTCTTCAGAGGATACAGGAAGGAGGTCCATATGGACTGCATATGGGCTTCTCGAACAGGCAGGAGGATGGATTTGCCTCTAGACACTGATCTAAGGTCAGTGTCGTGTTTACTCCTCTGATGGTTACAGTTAGGTTTGGGGGGAAGGGTGAACCCGACTGATCCTGGAACCTTGCCGAAGGGCGTCTCCTACAACCCGAGCTTGAAAGGGGTTGTGTGGTTACGGGAGCGGCCTCCATCTTTGTAGCAGGAAGTGAAGAGATCAATCAAAGGGAGCTACATGACATCCCCCAGCATGCCTGTTAAATAAATGTCAATCTCGAGCACAGTAAATCTCATGCATTACCACGCATACGGCTTCAAATCAGCCATGTTGCTGATTCAGAACTGGCAATAAAAAGGAAGCTAAAAACGGATCTGTTATGTTGGATGACATATAGATGGAAGCCAATAATACTCAGTGAAAAATGCTATTAGGTATTTAACTTGAGTAAAAGTACCAATACTATAGTGTAGAGTTACAAGAGTCAAAAGTCAAAAGATAGTAGCTTAGAAGTAAACAGTAGCATTATCATGAATTGATTGCCACTATCTATATTATTTACCTCGCTTTTAAATATATTATTGTATATATATATATATATATATATATATATATATATAAATATTTCATTATTTTAACCTTATAAAAGTATACAATGTTGATCTGTCGTTTTATGTGTATTTTTGTAGTCTAGATAAAGTTAGATTTCAATGAGCTTATGTGATCTTTTATTTTTCATTAGCCAGTAGCAACAACCCTGTGTGATACCACAAGTCCTCCTATTAACCCTTGTATACCAGTTGCAATGGAGATAAGAAAGGTTTGACTTCTTTCTGACCACAGTACAGGTCTCCGCAGTTTATTATTACAGAATGCTAACACTAATATCAATGTCACGAGGTGCAAAGTGTGGATGTGGCACCTCGAGGAGCTCCAGACCTGGAACCAGGTCCACCAAGCATCAGTTGATCCCCAGCTATGAAAGGAGACCTGTTATGGAGATCGGAGCCTCACTTGGTGGTCTATCAGAACAAGCTGGTGCTGAACCTTTTGTACTTAGAGCAGATTACCAGGAGGCTGCTTCCAGATGCAGTGCACCAGGGAAAACAGACTCTCCTTCCCTGGGTGGTATGGGACAAATCCATTCCCCACACTTTTCTCATTAGCGTAATAAGCTTTGTATAAACCACTGGACTGACATTGTCAAGGACACACGCACCATCTCATCTGTCCACCCATCCATTCGTCCGTCTGACCGTCCATACGGAACATCTTTGGGGGGCAATGCAGGTTGGAAAAGGTTCCGATGAAATGCTTGCAAACCTTTTTTGAAAACTGTATACAAAGAAACATCTTGCACTTCATGTGTTGAATTCATATAACTGTTAGAAATAATAAACCTTTTAGGAATTGTATATAACAATTCTCTATGCTCAATTAGACCCTGGGGATCAAATGATTAATGTAATGCACAAAATCATGCAAACGTTAAAAGGAAGCTGATGTATTGTTTCTGTAACACTTATTGTACAGTGGTATGTGGGAAAACATTTCTTGCCTACCCGTCTGCTATTTTGAAAGAAGGCTTGATCAACCTGATTGCAGGGGGAGATGAGAGAAGCCTGTTTACGTAAAGATCAGTCCACAACCTAAGGGCCCCGGCCAACTCAGCTTTGCGGTGTAACTCACACTCCCTCACCCTTCAATCCTACAGCCTGTCAGTGGCATGGCAAAATCTGCCTCACCAAGCTTCCTGTGAATCACTTCCTGTCCCGGCCCTGCACCTGCACTCCCCTGGGTGATGTCATGGCAGGTTTTCCTCTTGGCGTCGCACTACTGAGCACACTCCCCGTCTGGCATGATGCGCGTATGCTTGCGTGTGTGTTTATGTGTGTACATCCATCAGCGTGCCTGGCTCCAACATCAGTCAGCGGACTTGCGGTGAATGTGGCCCTTCATGGGTTCAGTGATGACCTCTTCCTTCAGGGAAAGGCTTTGCAGAGCAGAAAGGCACATCAAACACACGGGAGGAAGATTGAACATGGATTCCGTCCCAAAGCTGAATTATTGTGATTTTTTCCGTCTTTGCTTCCTTCTTCTCTACCATACAAAACATGTCCATTTGTTGCCTCCTTGTTTCTGTGCATTCAAGTACTCGTCACAATCCTTCATGTAATGAAAACTTGACCTTTATGAGAAAGGAGTAGTTCTGTTTCCCAGTTAGGAGAAACAACCTCTAGATGTCCTCAATATCTGTAGGAATAATTACAGTAGGCCTTTCTACCATCAGTGACCGCAGTGAAAATGATAGATTGAGGGGAACACACTACTTGGACAGGCCCATGAGTAAATGGAAATATTGTACGAGAATGAGTGCATACTTTTTTCCCTTATCCTGGGCCGTTAGAGGTGATGTTTTTTAACCAAACCAACCCTTTTCTTTTTTTTGCTCTTTCTCCCTCCGATTGAACGTGCATGTACGTGAACGGGCAGGAAATGCCTTACAGCTCCCGTCAGCAGAGGAGAAACCCGTTAGAGGTCAAGGGTTGCAAGAGGAAGGCATATATCAATATTCATTTCCTTTTCTGGTACATTCGCAGACCTCTTTTTGGTTTCAGTACTTTATAGTGTGTGCTATGGATCATTAGTTCCTGCTAGCTGCCTGTTGACAACATTAGCTGCTCTAATGGTTGAATGTGGGAAACTCAGCACTGTGTTCACCCTTTTGGTGTGTACTTGTGTGTCACTTTCATCTGGCTCTGGTGATGATAGATAGTACAGACCAGAAAGAGGCCAGTGTGAGAGAAAAAGGAAGGTTTTGGACCACTCAATTTTCATCCACATAATTTCCTCATGACTGGACACGTATGAAATATACCGTTGCATGTTTAGGACAAAGCACCTTTGGTGACTATGCAGTTGCGATGCACTATTATTAGGTATCCACAGTTGCGAGTGCGGTAATTGATAAAAGTATTCTTAGAAACGTCTTCTTTTCATTAGAATGGGCAGCATTTAGACAAACACTGTTTACCAACATTCAGGGGTTGACATTGGACTAAATCTCGGTGCTGTCACTGTGAAAACAGCGGGCGCTCTGTTGACTAGGACATAAAATAGTGCTGTTGGCTTTTGGGTTTCCAGAGCGGGATCAGGACTGCAGTATATTGAGTCCATGTGGGGAGTGCGTTTTTAATCTGAGCCTTACCCACAGTCCTTCCTGTTTCTAATTTGGCGCTGCAGCGGTTTTGTCCTGAGGCCAAGAGCCTCTCTTCCACAGAGTGTCTATTTCCTCTGAAGTGAATAGTAGCAGGTGTGCTGGCCCGAGATCCCTTGGAGAAGTCTGCTTATGAATGGCCCACATCTCACTCGTTTTTCGTCCGGCTTTGTTTTATTTTTTCTTCCTTTCTTTCTTATTTTTCATTCTGCCTCACATTCTTTCTCTCTTTTCCACATTCTTTTTGTCTTTCTTTGCTGTTATGTCTTCACCACTGTGTGGTCAATCCTTTGTTGCCCTCATCTCTTCTAATTTCTTTCATGCTTCCCCTTTGCTCTCTTTGCTTCTCTTAAGATCAAGGTGTAGCACTTTGATAAGTCATAAAGCTGCAGCTTGAGCTAATGAAAACAATAAAAGACAACAGCAAGAACAAGGGCATCACAATCTCAACCGGGACAGACAGCGGACATAATAAATCACATGAAACACTGAAACTGTCAAAACATTCAAATTAGATTTAGAATTCCCTTTATTGTGATTGCATCTGCTGTGGCCGGCATATTACAACAAAAAGCATCTAGCAGTTATCATTAACTATTACAAATACTACCCCGAATGAACTTAACCTAAACAAATGTGCAATCAGTAAAAATCCCATAAATGATGAAATAAATGCATTCATATATGCGGGGCGAGGAGGAGGAGGAAAATGTGCCTGTTAGTGAGTGTGAGTGTGTGTGTGTGTGTGTGTGTGTGTGTGTGTGTGTGTGTGTGTGTGTGTGTGTGTGTGTGTGTGTGTGTGTGTGTGTGAGAGACTCAATCTTCCACACCTTCACTAAGAACTCATCCAATCTGTGAGCAGAGGAGACATGCTGTCACGCGGCTTCAAGGAGGCACTGCGATTGGAGTTAACCTCTAGTGACCTTTACTTCTCCTCCCCCCTTCCCCAAAACACACTCCCTAATGAGTTGGGCTTGAAAGGGTGCAGCTTTTAGCTGTAAGGCAAATAAATCCTATCAAGACAAAGTCATATTCTCACTTATCTCAGAGGAAAACAAGGGGAAATAAACCATGTAGGTTGCCAATGATTTGTGACTTAACAAGGGGTTGAAACACAGCTGCAAAGTCATTAAGGAAATGAGAGTTTAAGCAAAGGGTTTTTTAACTGGAACACATGAACTCCTAATGATGTTAGTGTTTATTTAATGTTGCTTCCACATCATTTGCCAAAGTAGAATTTAGTATAAAGGTTATAAGGGGGGTTGCAGAATCTGTTCTCAGAGATTTTAAGTCAAACAAGACTTCCTATTACTTTAGACTTATTTTATGTACTGAATTAAAAACAATTTGTGGGGTGTTGCTTATATGTAAACAATAACAATTATAGAAATTATTTTAACACTTGTCACTATGTCACCCGTAGTCAATCTGTCTAATTTCAATGTACTCATTTGTATATTGAAGAAGTAGCCTTTGACCCTCTGATAACAAAGGACGTTCTTCAGCCTCTGTTCAGGCCCAACTCCCCCTTACGCTATTCTGATTCTCTGCCAAAGCCAACCACGGACATTTACGCTTCCAGCCGTGGTGTTTCCGGCATCTGCACACGCTTGTGTTTACACAGGATGTTCAAACTTGATGCAGATTAAACAAATCCAATTTGGAGGCTGAGTTCAATCACCTCCTTTATTTCAACATTAAGTAGATGAAGCTGGGGGCCAGATCACCCCGACCATTTCCAAGAGGATTGGGTTGGGGGAATGATCTGTACACCAGTAAGTCCAGAAAGTATTTTGAGAGTATTTATATGCGGATAGATGTCATCCGCTAGTTCCCACAGGCTTGCATGTGGTTGGATTTGCTCAGTGTGGTGTAGAGTTTTTTTTTCAAAAATGCTCCAGCTCTCCCTGGCAGAGAGTTGTGGGCCTTCGAAGCCCATTGGTAAATTAGCATTGTTTCTTTTCCCACACTTATGGTGTAAACGGAGGCCTGGCTTTGTGTTCACATGCCCAGACCAGGCACACGTAGCACAATTCAATGTTATGAACATTTCTTTTTGCCAGGACTTTTTCATTTTACATCAGATAATCACTGATTATTTAAACTCAGGAAACACAGTATAGGGCAGACGTCAATCGTGCCAAGTTCATTTTCTCATAAGGGAGTGTAGACAGCTTTCAAATTTGGCTGAGGGCGGTCTACAGGCTTGCTGGCCCAAGTCCTCTGTTGAAGCCAAGTTTCAGCTCCATGGGTTCAGGATTGGGATGGGAAATTCTACACAAGACTGGATGTCCCTGACCTTTTCACAAGTACAAAGGGACCTTCTTTGTGTCCAGAAGAGTCATTTGTTCAACAGGACTTTTAATTGCTGCTCACTCCAAAGAAAGCCCTGTGTTTGGCTGGTGTTTGTGTCCTCACCTGCGTCCTCTTTCAAAATTGGGAGGGTTTTTGACCTTCTGTGGCACCTGTTTGGCCAGCGTCCGGCTGCCCATCTGCTCTTAGCTAATGCACCCATCCCACTTCAATGTCGGATTTAGGATGGCTAGCTGTCCGCCTAATTGTATCACATTCTACAGGCTTTGTCCTGGTATTCCCTCGCCAGCTAAAGGTTGCCGAAATCTCATCCGCCACATCAGAGGGGCCCTATTAACCCATGACCCCTGGTTGGTGTGTGTGGACAAGGTCGCTCCTCACACCCAACTCCAGGCCCATTAACACGTCGCCCCACAGCAGAAAAACTATTTTGACGGGCTGTAATTGGCGCTAAGTGATGGTGGACAAAGGCCCCCTCTGTGCTGCCTGCTGGACTGAGCGGTACTGACCACTCTCTGAGCTTCACGCTTGACATTTCCTTTCTGAGTCCAATGTGAGAAGAGAGGAACTGGGGAAGCCCCTTCCTGCACCACCACCTCCTCCATTTCTACATCCCTTTAGCCCCTTCTGCTATTTGCCATGGCGCTCCTTTGAAAACGTGAGATAATGAGGTTCTAGTGGGGAGGGCTAGCCGGAGCAGAATTGCATGGTTCAGATCTGTGGAGGCTGATTAATCCAATGGCGGGCCATTCCATTCAGAGCCAGCCTAATTAGTTTATGTTAGCTGGGGAAGGTCAGGGGACGTGTTTGACTGAGGCCTTTTCTTTAAATGCTACAATGGTGTGATGATCTGTGGATGCAGGTGCAGCGATCGGCTGCTTTAATGTTGCCGAGCTACTGAGGGTATTGGATGTACGGTTGAGTTGCAAACAGCTAAACACAATGAGGTCTTTTACTTGAGAGTACTGTATATGACATTTATAAACCAGCCTTCAGCCATCTTGTTGGCCTTCCATGTTCATTAGTCATGAACTCAAATGTTATAACGCTCTACAAATAACCAGGGAAAAACCCTTGGTATTGTGGTAAAAAGTCTGAAAAGATGGCAAGCCAGGACTTCGAATGAACTAAAGACTACAAAGAAAAATTGTGCTGGTAGTCTTGGCCTGCATTATTGTATTTCTAACCCAGAGTCCACCCAGTGAATTACAAACCACTGAGAATGAGTCACTATGTTAGTATATGGAAGTCCCTCATCCTTCAATCTTATCACCATTTACCTTGACTGAATTCATATTTATGGCAGTCAGATGCAAATCCCTTTAATGATTGACTGTGATCCCAAATTCCCCCCATGCTGTGTACAGCTTGTGTCCTTAGCAACACTCCAAGGGAACCCAGCCAGGCTTCTCTCACACAAAGCTGTATACTTAACACAGGTCTAACTCCCTTCCCCATAGGCCATGCCATGCTCTCATCCCCGTATTTAACAGCCTTACGTCAGACAGGAGCAGAGGAGGCTGCAGAGGAGACTTTAATACTAAATCTCTCCCCCTGTCATTACCGGCCTATGTGACCGCCTATCAGAGGCCCTTGAGTGATGTGGGAAACCCTGGGCCCTGTCCTCCCAACCCCTGTAGGCCAGGCCGCCTGTTCTGTCCAAACCAAACTGAAAACTACAGGACAGGCACAGCTAGGGTTGACATCAATGAGGCGCCGGGCTCTTTATGCCCACTCTGTGGTCAGGAGGAGAGAAGCCTGGATATTAATCTCTCCCTCTCGTTTTGACTTGCATGCTTTCTTCCTCTTTCCCCTTCTCACCACGCAAGCCGTATTTCTGGGCTCTCCATCCCATTAGGGCTAAATCAAACGAAGGCAGGGACTGTTCATTTTGATAGCTGTTGCAATTGCAGTTGCAGCTGGAGGAAGTATCCTCTCAAACACTGACACTGTGGATGGGAGGTAGAAAGTAATTAATGATCTGGCTTAGGCCCCTTCAGAGTGATGGATCTTACCAGCATCTTAAGCTGAGTTCTGGGTTATGTTTTATGTTAAACTCCCCATTAATAATTGCCTTGACTATTTTGCTTTAAACTGAAGAACTCAACCACACCTTCCTTGACATTTAAGACCACTGAAGCCAACCATATTCTTATTAAATCCACACGCAGTTCATTGACATGTTATGGTACCATACACAGTATTAAACAGTTTCTCTGACTGAAGACTGACTGCTTATTTAAAGAAAATAAATATAAAATAATTATAACAACTAATAATTCAACTAGACTTATACTGAAATCATGGCACTTATATAATATATTGTCTTGATTTCTCCAACACCTGTGTGGGAAAAAAACAAACAAAGCATACAAACTCAGTCAGTCAGTCCACCAGCCCATGTGATGTGGGTCTTTATGAGAGGACACCTGCAGAACCCAGCGTCCTCAGTCAGCTTTGTTAAAGCTTCTGAACTGGGCGGGGGACAGAGGGGAGAGCCAGAGGGCCAGACCCAGGTTTGGCCCCGAAGGCCTTAACTATGACTCCAGTCCACGGGTTGCCTTTGGCCTTGCTAACTGTTCCATGAAATGGGTCCCAGGAACAGTGCAAACCTCCCAGAAACAGGCCGCTCACTGTTAGCCAACAGTGCTCCCTTTGTGTGAAAATTGTCAAAGCTGGCCCTTTTTCTGCACTGGTCCTGCCTTTCTTTTGAGCCTCAGCTGTGAGCAAACAAAGCCGGCTTAAAAGGTTTGCATGATGGTTAGCTAGCTAGCTGGCTAGCCGCGTTCGTGTTTGTGTCAATGAGAGCAATGGAGTTTGTGTTTCCTGCAGGTGGGGCTTCAATGGCTAATGAGAGAAAACAGTCAATGTTCCACTTATTAGGCCATTATAAAAGCCAATAACCCTATTTTATGATGGTTAGTAGAGCGTGGAGCTTAAGCATTCCTAATGGTATCCAAATAAACACTCAATGCCTTAGCAGTCTTTGCAATAATTCTTAGTTGCAATGTTCAATGCCAGCAAGTAAGGTGGATACTAGCCATCCAAAAATATTGAACTTGTCCTCTGGTTTCTAGGACAGCATCAACCCCAGTGTTGGCAGGCTAAAGCGTTGTTTACACACAGCATTAATGGTAAATACAGCAGTAACGGTCTGAAGTAGCACTGAATAATATGCCTAAAATCTTTCTAAAAGGACTTGACTCTAACAACTCAAAATGTTCCTCATAACTAACTCAATATGTATATTATACCTACTCAACAGTGCATTTATAGTTTTCATAATTTACAGGATAATATTATAGTTGCTGTTTGATTTGCATTGCTGTGTATACTTGTGGCTTTAATTACAGTTTATTTAGCCACCTCAGACTTTGCATCCTGTCCAGAGGTTCTCTCCAAATAAAGAGGAAGAGATTCGTTTGCCTGTTGGCTGTCATTGGTGGTGACACTTTAATCTTACTTGAACACTGTCAGCAAAACACTGTCAGTCTAAACATTACACAGCTACGTCAGAGTTGCCAAACCCAAAATTGTGGTAAAAACAAGCAATACTATTCTGTAACCTGTTAAAAGCTCTTGAATGGGTGTATTGTACCAATTCCATATCAACCATAACACTGCTGGCCTTTTATTTTGTATTACTCGGATTATAGACAAATAAATGATTACTTAAACAGATGAATAAATCACCCTTTATCTTATTGCAGAAGCAGACATAATTACTGTTTATCTCAAATGACATTTATGTTGTCAGAGCCAAACTTGCTCTGAGGAAACAGATAGACCATTTATTAAATACTGTTTGTTATGAGGGTTTATCCGTGGTTGAAATGGTCCATCAAGTCACCACAGCTTTGGCTTCACATGTGACTCCCTAAAAGATGTGCTCACTTTTAAGGCTGTGTGTAACACCAAAAAGCTATACAAAACTACACAAATGAGAAATAGCTCAATCTTTCACCACAAGGATAAATGCTTTCAAACATATTTAGAAAAGGAAGATAAACTTAAAGCAGATGTTTTTCCTTTTTTTCCTTTTGGATGGAAAGGAAAAACAGTAGCACTTGGTTTGACCGCGTTATACTTTGCATAATTGTTCCCAAGGTTGCTGTTATTTATTTCTCGGCTTTCTGTGCCAATATAATTCAATTTCTGTGGCCAAGCCAAATATTTGTAGCGTGGCTTACGCTTCTAAACTGAGCTGTAGTTTTGGGCAAAGAGGTCTGCCTTGCCAGCAGCACCGCACGGCCAAGGCAATAAACAGACTCGCTGCTCATCAACAACAACTCTGCTTCTTATCATACTCATTACATGCTCTGTTGTGCAATGAATTATTCCACCAGTGACAAGGTAAACACACAATCTTCCAGGCATTGACGTTTTATTGCACTCCAATCCACACTTTGCATCGCACTGAGCTATGTGTTGAACGGTTTGATAGTAAACCGACTGTTTACTACTTCTTAGGAACAGATGACACAAACTTGGAGTCGCAGTCATTTACAGTTAGTTAAATTCCCTGCTGAGAGGCCCTTCTAAATGCTTCTTCCACAGACCTTGCTGGGAAATATTTGCAATGGTTTCCATCCAGATCTGGGTCACTCGGTTCCACATTCACAGCACAGGTGAGCTGGAGCAGGTTTGTTTGGCATTGGTCATTGGCTGTCCTTTCCTTTCCACAGGGCTGGGAAAGCAACACCACGTACAGCTTGCGACAACAAGAGATGCTTTTGTCCATGGCTTACCGCGGCGAAATGACACCGCTAAACCGCTTGCTGCCAATGTTGTCCAGGTCTCCCAGGACAGTCCCCGGGGGCTACGAGACCTGCCGCAGGCCAGTCCAAAAAAGGCAGAAGGAGAGTGAGAGCCCTCAGGAGAATAGGTAACTGTCAGCCAGCAGCATGCAGATGAAAACAACCTCTTTCACATGGAGTGTGTTTTGGCTTCCAAGGCTGTAATCACGGATGATTAGCCTAAGAACTCAATTCCGAGCGAGGACTATTCCTTATTCCTGTCACACTGTCAGGAATTATATTTACCAAACATCATTACCAACTGTCCCAGGGCATAAAGAGAGACTTGACTGACCAATGGAAATGAGGCAGGTGTTAGATATTGATTTAAATATTAAAATGTAAAGTACACTTCATTTCCCATCCAGGCTCACGCAGGTGCCGGGTTCAGGTACAAACAGGTGCTCTCATTACAGGTTGCCATTTTCTTTTCTTTTTTTGAAAAGTCTCTGCATTCATGTATTTTTATGAACTTCATATTTCAATAAAAAAAAGGCCCCAGATGTTAAGATATGCTTTTATATTAAGGCATTAGTGTTTTTCTTTAAATGGAGATTGTTACCATTTGGAAATGTTTAGAAGGTGTTATCATACATATATATATATATATATAGAAAGATATTCTTTTGGCATTTTATTACATAATATACAGCCCCTCAAACGGTCAAAACCAAACCAACAATGTTGTTTTACAGACCGACAATTCTCTCTCAACACTTAAATCACTCTGCATTAGAAATAAACTGTACAATTGTTTATTTTATTTAAATGTTCAAACTACATCAAAGTGCGTACAAGGAGCCTTCCCTGGCTTGTAGTTGGTTAATGACTCAGGCAGCGGGACACGTTACGAGGACTGATGTCACCCGTGGCCAGATCATCACCCCACAACAGGTGCAGGGTGCTCTCTTCCCTTTCCTCATTCTCATCTTGCTGCAGCTTGTTTTCCTTCTACATGTGGAAAACATCTGCATAGGTGGTCCCTCTATTTCCTTCTACCCCCCTCTTTTTCTCTCTCCACCCCCCTCATTTACTCCCACTCCTCTATTCTGTCTCCTTGTGTCCTTCTCTTTTGATGCCGGAAAAGGGAAGTGCTTATTGTAAATATGGAGAGGTGTCAGCGCCAGAAGAAACGGGGCCGTGTATTTCTGGCTCCAAGCTGCGAGGTTTACCGAAGCATATTTTTATCACGAAAAGCCAACATGGAATGGGACGGCCATGCACAGCTGCTGGTCTAATTTGCTCTAAGCATGTACAAATAGGACGGCCCACATAGACCATAAAAGTGGAGTGGAGGTTTTGCTCAACGCGGCACTTTTGTCTGACCATGAGGCTAGTGGATGCCTTCCAAAGAACAAACACATCACAAAAGAAAAAGAGAAAACACAGGCACACTCTCTTGATAGTTTGCAATACAGAAGAATAACTCTGAAGAGGGCGGACTACTGCTGCTTCAGTTTTGTTCCAACACTGTTTTAAGTATGTTTACTAACACCTATTACATTTGATGAATAGCTAAATGTATGCTAATATAATGCCATTGTTCATTTTTCACGAAGTGCGTCCTAAAAATGTCCAACTTCCTATGCTTGCGAGTCAAGGTCAAAGGCTGTCAGAACATATATATCTCAAACCCTTATGTATATATTTTTTCAACAAAATGTCAAGGTTGTTTCCCACCTTCAGAGCTGCACCAATGTCCCTCCTGTTCCTTCTCCATACATTTTATTGCACCATGGAAAGTTTTATTTGCTCTTGAGCAATTTGCTCTGGAAACCCCCCTGTAGATCCTATGAGTACGTTTGTAGAAGTACACATAACATGCCTGCGCATGATACACGCACAAGCACACACACACACACACACACACATACACACACACACTTGAATATGTCTGAACGGGGTTTCCCTTTAGACACCGGATAAATAACTAACTTCAAACAGTAAACTAGGTGCTAATGAACTGGATCCTGACAGGGTTTGCTTTCCGCGAGCATAGACCCACCCCACAATGGATCCATTCACAGGATCTCAGCCATGGAAAGTGTTGGTAAAGTAATCCCGCTAGAGTTTATGCGACCTTTTCTAACTCTCAGTACGTCTTTCTCCCCTCAGGCCTTTAAGGCCCGGCCAACAACAACACTGACCTCCATCAGCTGATACAGGCAGAGGCTACTCACATTTGCATGTTTTAAAATGGCACCCATTCACAACCGGTAAGCAAATTGATGTGAGGAGGAAAGGAACACAACGCCCCGCTTCCTCTTACGCCGTACCTGTGAGATCAGTCACGGTGACTTCAAGGCTGGGGCTAAGGGGTGTTTCTGCCGAGCCACTCTGTAGCACAGGACGTGGCTGGACGGCATCTTCCGCACACATGTGGCCACAACACCCAACATCCTCTGCGTAGAGGACCTGCAAGAAAAGGTAGTGTTTTATCTTTCAGAGAATATAGCAGTGTTCCCACTGTGTCTGTGAGTGCTCTGACAAACCCTATATAATTCTTAGCATTGCATATGGCTACATTCAACACATTTGATACTCAAACAGGAACACAAATCATGCACAACTGCTTAAATTGACAAAAAAGGATGAAGACAGACAGTTAGATTTGAGGGACAGCATTTCATCAGACTAACATGAAGGACATTGAAATCCTAATAACATCTGAAAAAACCCATCTATCTGTCTTCAATTTTGGACTTGAAGAGAATCTGCCTGAGGTGAATGATCACCCTCCATATGGCTGTGCTCATCTAGATCTTTTATGTTTCTGGGCAGCAAAGGGATGAAATACTGCCGGTGACAGGTAAAGCGATACTCTGTAATGGAAGTTGTTTTACAGTAGCCTCTCTTCAGAAAGAAGTGCAATATTTAAACATGTGATATCCTGTTCCAAACCCACAGTTCAGAACAGCCTCTCCTCTAGATGCGAGGGTCACACTGCACTGACAACCTGTATTTATGGCTATCTGACCTGACACCATGAGAAGTTTTATTTCTATCAGATGTTTCCACTCAAGGAGAGCTGAACAGGGGAAGAAAGGAATATCAGTCTTGGCTGTGTCAGATGGAAAATGTAAATCTATTTAAAAATGCATGATCTTTATGCATGTTTACATTTCTTTTTCATTTTTAAAAACCTTTTTCTGTGTTTAGAATTTTTATAGCATTGCTCCCGGATTGGTAAAATCTTTATAGGCTTCAATGGAAACATCCACAAGCATAAGACGCCATTTACTGAAGCACCTATTGCTCCACCCTTATAAACAAACAATTAATTTTAGAAATAAAGGAGCCTTTATACCGAGCCTTCACAGCAGTGCAAGGATTACACAGGACAGGTTTTTAATATTTAGGCAAATACAAGCACCTTTGTCAACACATACACCATGTATTTAGTCAATCACTCTGCTCTAAGTCATAGATCCTCTTTTGACCATCACACCTGTGTTGCTAGACTCTCATCACGACTGAATGTCACATTTCACTGACATTTGTAAAACAAATAACCTGCCAGGTGCAGGTTGTCCTTTCTTCAGTTTTATTTTCTATTTAAACGGGAACCGGTATGGAATTTCATGGTAGCTATGGAGGTCAGTGGTTTAAGGATAAATCAAATCCCACTCAAAAAAAGAAAGTAAGAAACAAAAGAAAGGAGGGTTTGAAGGGTGAAAATGAATCAGAGCTGCAACACTTTGCAGTGTAGCATTTGCTCCCCAGAGCCCCGTGCTGTCAAGAGCCTCTCTCGCGGTGCTGTTTCTCAGGCCTCCTGACCCCTTCAGTCCTATTCCCACAGGATAAGACCCGAGGTTTTGTTGGGTTGTGGAGGTAGGAGCGTCCAAGGGGATGTAGGGTCTGAGGTGAAGGGGATGTGGAACGTGGAGGTGAGCAGTGGTGGGTTACCTTGTGAAAACACCTTTGAACAGTGTTTATCTCCGTACCCAAATTAAGTCATGGATGAGGCCTCCATTGACACGTCAAAGAAGGTGGTGAGGTAGGTTAGTTGCATTCATTACTCCCTTTCGCCTATCCTACCTCCCCACTAGATCTCTAGAAGAACAACCCCCCACCCAATATCACCCCAAAAGCATGGGGCTCAGCAGCATGAATGGGGCATTGTGATGAGTCTCCGTCACGGCAGTGAATGTTTTCACTTCCATTTGATCCGTCGGCGAGGCTGCTAATTGGGTAAGCGTGTTCCCAGGTCACCAGGAGGTTTCTCTTTCCATAAATACAGAAAGCCGGCAAAGGCTTCTACAGATGTTGTTTCCCACCCGCTTCCAAGTAGGTTCAGACCAGCTTCAGGCAGTAGATGTAATTTATTGTGTCTAAAACCACAGTCCAAAATGTTCCCCCCCCTCTCTTTCTCTCTCTCCTCATCACTCTAAAGAAGCACTTTATCATTCTCCCAGGCACTCTAGTAAAGCTTACATGATATTTGTGCTTTCCTTTAGCTTGGACTGTTTGTGCTTTTTTTGCTATTAGGGCCACAGGTGTCATGATGACATGGACATGGTGTTACTTTTGTCTGTACTCCATCCAGGCCTGACAGCTCCGAATGATGTTATTTTCCATGTGTCTCTCCACCAATGACAGAGTTTATGAGGCTCAGGGTTTATTTGTTTGTTTTTGTCATGGAATTTATATTTCCTGTCTTACACAAGGACTCAAGACAACCTTGTGTGCCAGCACTGAAGACTGAGTTGGAACAGAGAGCCGAGACAGACTCACAGGGATGTTTGCTACACTAAATCTGCAGGGTGTGGTCGAAATGATCAAGTGGTCAGAGAAACTGTCCTTCAACTGGAGAGCAGAGGCTTAAGACCTCATGTTGGCGTGCACCAAACATGCAGACCAGAAATGTCCTTACCAATTCTTAGGGTGTTCTTCTGCAGCTGACACTGGTATTGGTCCTCCCTGGATGGGACAAATAGAGAAACAAGGTTTTCACTTAATCAATAAAGTATAAAAGCCTCCAATTAAAAAGATGTCCACAAGTTGTCATGTGGCATGTTTTCATAATCGCAATCTAGAACAGCCATGAGAGCTAATGACATTATACTAATTGAGTGAATATAAAATAATGCCTATTATTGTGTTATATTTGGCAATTGGCATCTCGTTTTCTGCCAGTTAGAAAATAAATAATTATAGAAGATCATTTTAAAACATTTTATTAAATTCAAGACAGACCTGAATTTGTTCAATACAGCACCTTTATGGTTCTGTTCAAGCCAAACACACATGTCAAATAATAAAAAGTATAAGCAACACTGGAATGTTTCCAAGCTAAAGACAAGAAGAGCGTCTTTCTTTTAAACCTGGTTCACCAACTATATCTTTCCTTCCTACAACTCTTTTGTGGTCTAATGGCGCCACTGTGTGGCAGCAATGGAACATTTTAAGGTATATTGTCTACTAATAGTTCTAAGATTTAGTTCATTTATCTTTCGGTTGATTTAACAGAAAAATGTGTTCAAATGTCTTAATAATTGTCTCTCTGCAGGTGAAGGCAGTCATGCAGAAGGATCTCTTGAATACAAATAGACTGAAGCTTTTATAGATATCCATGAATAGGACTGTGATGTGACTATTATTTTCCAATTACAGTATGACTAATAGCTTATTGCCCATTAAATGACCATAAAATGAGTAATAAACTAAAACTGTAGTTTCCACCGGGACAAAAATAACAGACCTTTTAACTGCTTGGTAAAGTAGAGGTAGCAATAATATCATGGACATTTAAAGTACAGTTATTTTATATCTCCGTCACTCTCAATGTTTTCCCTTCCAACAATTTCGCACTTACGTTAGGAGTTATTGCACATCTTGTGGAGTGGTGCACAGGGAAAAAAATACATTACACCTGAATAAAGTCAATGATTGAAACATTGAATTTGTGTATAAACTAAAGTGTTGGCAGTTTTGGAATTGATGACTTTCTTTCAGAATTGACAGTGAATTTTCATTTAAAATACAGAGCGAGCCGTCTTAAAAGCCAAAGTAACATCTGTAATCTCATGTATGTGTACCATCTGAATACATGAGTATGTATGAAATCCACATCTAGTCAAAGTTTGCATTTCGCACCAGCTTAGTATCAAAGATACTGTATGATTTTACCAATGGAAACCAGAGGGTGGCAGGCTTCATACATGGGCTCCACCTGAGTGTTTGTAACAGAAAGAAGGTCCATACTGCTGAGGAAACACACCTACGTATTAAATATACAAAATGACGCTGGCAATATCATTATGTGGAAACAGACTCAAGTGATTCATCCTAATTAACTCATTAGACAGGGTGTGGGCATTAAGGAAGGTGGGCTGATGAATCTTAGGTAAACTATTACTCATCATGTTGTGGGCCTGTCTCTTTAAATCCACCTTTACTGGAGCAAAAACACAACTATTCAACTTTTGAGTATCCAATTCCAATCCCTTTCAGGTTTGGATTTGGATACTGGAGTTGTTTTTCTTTGCTGTGTCATCAGGAGATTTGATTTTAACGGTTTTGAAAAACTAACTTCTCCATTGTATCATTTAGAATTTGTTTGTTAGTTTCTTAAAGGGGTATCCCAAAATTGCGACAGTAATCAGCCACAGGCAGAAAAGTCACTCCCAATTACAAGTAGACTAAATATTCTGTGAAAAGTTGGTGGACTTCTACATTCATTTATAACTTTATGCATATGTATTATAGCTAACATAACTCCAGTCGCTATCAATCCATCAATCAGTCAGTCACATCTAGCCAGTGAAACACACAGATAAAACTACATTTGTAGTTTACCATTAGGTATTAGAACGAAGTAGTATGACATTGTTTGACCAAACAACGTAAAGGTGTTGTTGTACACATAGGCCTACAGTACTTTTAAAAATAAAACTGCTCATTTTATTTTAGTGAGGTTAAAGACATAGGTGTGCAGAAAAAAATTACTTGTGCTAACTTTTGCTAACTTCCATCTGTTTGTGCTTTTGTTTTACATGTTTTATTATTTAAAATATGATAGGCCTACACTGAAAGAAACTCCAAACATAATATCTAGTTCTCGTTATGCTAAATAGGCCAAGTCATTATTTATCACCATGTTACATTAGCTTGCTGCTTACTGCTAAGTTGTCATAAAGTTAAAAGGCAGACAATATTAGCATTAGCTATGTGGAACATGTTTAGCTAGTTTCTGGGTAGTTAGCCTACTCATGGCAGAGTGCACCATAGTGAGCTCAGTCTGTCACGAAGAGTTAATTAGCTAGGATTTTGATAAAAGTACTATATTGAAGTAGCTACGATACAACTAACATGACCTGCAGAAGTCAGTTTCATTTGTTAAACAGGCTTCAGACATTATACATGTTGTGAACACCGGCTTGTGAACAAACCATAGACTATAAACAAACCCACCTTGCTGACTTCACTTCCTCTGACGGTACCGCCTCCTCTACCTGTCTGAACGGGGCGTGTTTTACTCCTGGAGGAGCCTCATTTGGTTCATTCCACTTCACAAGGAATTTATAGGAATAGCTCACCAGCAGAAAACTTTGAATCAAGGTAAGATTTGTTTTCAGAGTCTTAACTTTGTTAATTTTTTAATGGCCAATATCATGCTGGGATTGATAAGGCAGACTTCACATGGACAAATAATCAAACCATTTGATTGTGTATGGTAGCTTACAGTGGAGACTTGTTATCTATCCGTGGTCTTACATAGAAGAAAGTTAATGCTTAATTTTTTTAGGACTTAATTGTACTATTATTGCTATACTAGGGCTGGTCTGACACCGTTGTCTACTCTATTCTGTAAATTCTAAAACTGAACACTAGTGCTGTTTTTATATCTTTAGTTCAACAGTAAGGCCTGATACTTGATAGTTGTGGCCACACTACAGGGTTAACTGTCATCATGTTTCTTTTATTAATTTCAAACTCTATGACTGATTTTTACAATAACAAGAGATACCCAGTACTTTTGTCTTTTAAAAGTAGTAGCCTATGTGTGTAGTTGTATTGTAAAGAAGGGGTTGTTCATTTTCCAGTGCTGCATTCCTGTAGTTGCTACATTATTAAATGGGTACACTGAATTAATGCACTTTTGGTTGGAGAGTAAACACCTGTAAATCAGAGATTGTAGATTTTCACTATTCACAATGGTTAGCTTTTTAAGGTAATGAGTACAGTAGCTCTTTAAACGTATGTATATTTTATAGGAAAAAACAGATATTATTTTATGTTGTTTGAATATTGCTTTGACCCGGATTTCATCACCTCTCCTTCCCTAACTTTTTGGTATTTTTTGCAGATAGTGTATTATTGTTGGGGCCAATTCATCACGCTCTAACACATCTCAACAAGCCTTCCCACACACTTGCAAGTTTAAACATTTTGAACTGTACCCTACAGCTGCATAGAGAGGGAGCAGCACAACGAGAGCAGAATGTGTTCATTAAACCTAGCCTTGCGGCAACACATTTTCGCACAGTATACATTACCACTGGGTTACCCAGGACAAATGTAACAGGTATTTCTGTTGATAGCCCCAGTCTTCACGAGTGTGTGTGTGTGTGTGTGTGTGTGTGTGTGTGTGTGTGTGTGTGTGTGTGTGTGTGTGTGTGTGTGTGTGTGTGTGTGTGTGTGTGTGTGTGTGTGTGTGTGTGTGTGTGTGTGTGTGTGTGTGTGTGTGTGTGTGTGTGTATGTGTATGTGTATGTGTATGTGTGTGTGTGTGTGTGTGTGTGTGTGTGTGTGTGTGTGTGTGTGTGTGTGTGTGTGTGTGTGTGTGTGTGTGTGTGAGAGGATCTTTTTATTCACAACACTTTCATAGTTCAGATGTGAAATAAAGAAAGATTGGTGCAGTGTGTGGAGATTGTTGTTTTGCCATGGTCCCTGCAGGAGATTCGTGTCCCTGCTCGTCACACATTCCACAGCTTTACCCTCCCTGCTCCTCCTCCACTCTTTTCCTCTTTCTTATATTGTACCTGCCTGATGTCTTCCATCCATTCCCTCTTTATCAAATATATGAATCCTCCAGTATACTTCTACTTGTCTGGGCAGAGCCGTACAGCTGTGTTACATCTCTTCTGTTTACTGTGTGTTCTGCGGTCTCGTCTATATCCTGCTGGCAGCAGCCTGTACATCTGCCAGTCTGTGTGTTCCCTGATATCTTATTTATAAATGTATCGGCTGAGAGGCGAGTACTTCAGGGGCTGCAGTATCATTGCAGAGATACTGCGGGAAAAGCATTAAGAAGATTTGGAAAAGAAACACTGAGAGATCTGTTTAAGTGTTGGCCAAGTTAATTTGGATGTTCCCACAGGATGTTGAGAAACACTTAATCCGCTGATTCATGTTTTGTTTTTACCAGATGTTTCCTAATCTTCCAAACAAAAGAAAGCAAGAAAAGAGTCAACATATTTTATCGGAATTCCCCTTCTATGGGATTAATCAGAGATAGTGGGAGGTTTCTACTTCCCGTATTCCTTTTGTTGTGCTTCTTTGACGGCAATATTACACCTAGGAGCTTCCAGTCTATAATCTATGCACTTCTTTCCTTTTAGAACAAGGCCATGATCAAAGCCGCAGAGTATGGAGAAACATCATGGGAGCTGTCCGTGCAGGTGGATCAAAAAGCTGGAGATGAGTCCATGAAATTTAAGCTGAGGGTGAAGGGAGACTTGCACATTGGAGGCCTGATGCTTAAACTGGTGGAGAAGATCAGTAAGTGCCTCAGTATAACTGTCATAATGTAATCTGTCGGATTCAATTTTGGTTTGTTTACCTGGTAAAAGCATACTACATTTGACTTTGTTTTAGGCACACAGTCCCTGCCCCTGCTGCCATATTAAGTCTGTTAGTCAAGCCACACCCTTGTTTGCCCTGCATTTTTCTACACTGTAGTGCCATTGTTTTGCCACAATGCATTGGCTTGCATAGCCCGAGGGGCCAAAGTTCAGCCAGGATCTGATCTGATATCTCTTTACATAAATCCAGACGAGCTAATGTAGTGAGGGCAACAGTAAGGTGGTGTGAGACAAAATAGATGACTAAATAGGCTGTCATCAACAGACGGATTAAAGCACAGCACCATAACATGACGTCAGGTCGACTCATAAAACCAGACTTTATTCATGCTCAGCCACCCACACAACAGGTACAGGAAGTGCAATACCCTTTAAACATGTGATATGACAGTAACATGTATTTAACTTAATGTGTCTGTCTGCAGAGGCTCCTCAGGACTGGTCAGATCATGCACTGTGGTGGGAACAGAGGAAATGTTGGCTGCTCAAAACACACTGGACCTTGGACAAGTATGGAATTCAGGTAATTAAGACTTAAGTGTTTTTAGAATTGTGCTGATCATTGATATGTTTTCATTTCAATATTTTATTTCCAAGAACAATTCAAAATGTCAAGGAAATGTCTGTCTAAACATTTAGTTAAATGTCAATGGCACACTGCAGTACTCGAGTCTAAGTCATAATAAGTCAATTATGTGTGTGTATGTGTGTTAGGCCAACAGTGATTTCAATTCAAGCACATGTTGTGACAAGCATTGTTAAGGCTTGAATCTCTAAATAAATATGGTGAATAGCTCACTTTCAAAGAGTAACAACCAAATTAATATTAGGGAGATATTAAGGAAAAAATGTGTGTAATGCACATTTATGCATCATTTCTGCTCAAAAACAGACTTACTGTCTATATTTGGTGTCTATCTTTTATACTCTTTGTGTATATACATTTCAATAACATTAGAAGATCCTTAACACCAGCTAAGGTTGCAATCTAATCAGCAAAATAAAAAAGGAAAGGGAATAAATATTGATTTTGCAGGTGTGGTTGAAAAAACTTTTCTTTATTACACAGGCAGATGCTAACCTGCGCTATACACCCCAGCACAAACCCCTGTTGCTGCAGCTCCCCAATATGAAAACCATCAAATTGACCGTCAGCTTCTCCAGTGTCGTCTTTAAGGCAGTGTCAGAGATCTGTCGAATACTCAGTGAGTTTCTCTCTCCTTACTTGTCTCAGTCTCAGTGACTTTAGATGATTTATCTATAACTCTGACTCACCTTCCTTCCATATTCTCCCTGATCTCTTCACACTGTTCCCCTGTTCCTGCTCCCTCTCAGACATCAGAAGATCAGAGGAATTGTCTCTGCTGAAGCCTCCAGAGAAGAAGAAGAAGAAAAGCAAGAACTCGGCACAGGAGGACATCTGGGACATCGATTTAGCGGGCGGGGGACCAGGAGGCACAGGTACTGATTCTTAACAAGGCTTTAAACAAAAAGGTTTCACAGTATATAAGCACAGAATCTGATTATAAAAGAAATGTGCAGCATGTCGGAAAAAAAATGTAGCGTAAAACTTTTATACAAAAGGGAGTAGATGCATTGGCTAGAAACAAATTGAAATGTTTCCTGAAGATTCCCTTTGTTATTAAACTTGCCTTATTCTTGGATATTTTGTCATAGTTTGGGGCTGCATTCTAATTTTGGCCTCCACCATAATAACAACTTGTTTACTGAAATAGAATATGGTCTTTCTCTGGACTGCCTGCTAATTTATCAATGAAGACAATACATTACAGAAAACAGTGCAGTTTAATGTATGTTTGTTGCAGATGATTTAAAGGATTCAATCATTTGATTACATGTATTTAACACATTTGTATCTAAAGGTGAATTGATCTTTTTCACTGCAGACAAAAATAGATGTATCAACAAAGCGTAGTTGCTGCATCACAGTAATTGCTGGAAAGCAGCCTAGATTTACTCAAATTAGGTGAGAAGAAGATTCATAATGTATGTTATGCCCAGCACTTAAATGGATAGCATCTTTATTTCAATGAGTTACTTCTACTGTAGGAGGAGAAGAAATTAGAAACTTCTATATATAGTGCTGCGGGGATCTGTCAGGCTTGCAGTTTGTTATGCCCTCTAGAATCTGACGATAAGTTGACCTCAACTTCAGAGAGTATGCCCACTCCTTTTGGCGAATCAGATTTTAATAGTATTTTAAAATGTAAAAGTATCTACATTTCTCTTTGAACTAGGCCCCATGTACAGCAAGACAATGACAGCCACCTACGACCCAGAGAACGGGATGCCGGTGTCTGCCACGAGCCTCTGGTTTGGAGATAACCCTCTGGCCGAATCGCAGCCTAACCTGCCCCCTGCTGAGCTGGCCAAGATGTACCATCCGCTGGAGCTGGTGGACAAAGCAGTCAACAGTGCAGGGTAGATACAAATACAGTTCATTATTTGCTTATTTATTTAAAACTAGCAGCGTAATGTAATGTAGACGATAGGCCTTCTAATTGGTTGTCGCTAATATGATTGACAGGTGGTTGGACTCGTCTCGTTCTCTTATGGAGCAAGACATTCAAGATGAGGAAAAGCTATTGCTTCGCTTCAAGTATAATGTCTTTTTTGACCTCAATCCTAAAGTAAGACACCCCCAAATGTATCCCTTGAAAAATAAATTAACGCCATTTTGAAATGAATTTGAGTGTAGGTTTTTGTGTTTTAGTACGATGCTGTCAGAATAACACAGCTGTACGAACAAGCTCGCTGGTCCATTCTGCTGGAGGAGATAGACTGCACTGAGGAGGAAATGCTGATGTTTGCTTCATTACAGGTAAACAACATGCAGTTGGAGAAGTGAAATAAGGTCCGGTTTGTATAACAGAATACAGTCAAATTCTTAGTACTTAAAATGATGCCTCATCTAACTCAAAGCTACCAAACATTCAGGTGCATACATGTTTTAATCTGAGAACTAAACTATCTTATAGCAATCCTGATTTAAAGTGGCTTGTGATTGTCAAACCAGAGTTCTCAGAATGGTAATGTGGTCTAAGAGGCACGCTAATGTTGCATAAATTAGCTTTAAGTACAGTATAGGGGTGTCTTGGACCTCTGAATAGTATCCCTCTAGGTATGTGTCTAAATCCATGTAAGGACGTGTCAGGGCTTGAGGAAAATCCCACTGGAGAAGGATGGTGGGAGGAGAGAAAGAGAACTATGAGTTACAGGAAAAGTAGGATTATAGTTCCCCATCAGAGAAATAATTGCTGTAAATATATAGACTGTGGTAAAGTTTTAGTTGTGTCTAAGTATCCGGCCATCTCTGATCCGCTCAGCTGTTATTTTGCAACTGTTGGGCGAGTGATTCAGAAATCACAGTGATTCAATGAGATCATTTTTGCACTCACCTACACATGGGTGCAACGGCTGGCCCACTCTGAGTCACGACTGCCTTGCATAACCCCTCAAGTCATAATGATCTGTACTTGATAATATATTAGTCAGTTAGTAGTTTTCATCTTATGGAGTCAAAAGCTTTCTTTTTATTTCATTTTCAGTATCATATTTGCAAACTGACCATCTCAAGTGAACCAATGGACAACTCCAACGAACCAGAAATAGATGAAGTAGAAGCTGCTCTGTCCAACTTGGAGACGACACTTGAAGGCGGACTCCCTGACAGAATTCTGGTAAACATATATTTTATAAGTCACTGGAGTGAATATTAACTGTAATTTGAACGTTTTTTAGGTCTGTTACAGTAGAACACCTGTTTTTGAGCAGGAGTGATAGGTAGGCCTCCGATGATTGCATGTCTTAACACGGTGATGTCAGGAGAAGACTCAGGATAATTCACAGTTGTTTGTCCCGCCCCCAGGAAGACATTACAGATATTCCAGAGTTGGCAGAATCCCTCCGGCTGTTTAGGTAAACCCACCTTTGTTCCTATCACATGAAGATGTTATGTCAAATAACCGAATTAAATGTTAAATACCCCGCTGAAATTGATATTTTACTGTCTCATAAACTTCTAATGTCTTTTACTCAGAAGTATAAAGGTGACCTGTATTGCAGCCAAAAAACAGAAGTTTGTTTTTCTTTCTTTCTGTCCTAAATCAGGCCAAAAAGACTAACGCTGCGGCAGTACAAAGAGTACTGGTTTGTTTTCAAGGACACCACAATCTCCTACTACAAGAACAAGGAGATGTCCAATGGAGAACCCATAGAGCAGTTTCACCTGAGAGGTCAGTCCCTTATGCGTTTTACCGCAGTCCAAATATAAAGTTCAACATATTCTATGCTAATATTTGCAGATCTGTATCATGCTGCTCTTCTTCTGTTGTTAAATTAACTACTATCTCTTCTGTGATAGGTTGTGAGGTAGTCCCCGATGTCAACGTGACTGACAAGAAGTTCGGCATCAAGCTCCTGCTCCCAGTTGCTGACGGGATGAATGAGGTGTACATCCGATGTGACAATGTAAGACCCCCCTCTTAATGAGTATTTCTTCCTAATCCCTGTAAAGTGTGTGAATATAAACCCGGCCTCGTATTGTAACTGTCCAGGAAACGCAGTATGCCAAGTGGAAAGCTGCATGTATCTTGGCCTCTAAGGGCAAGACAATGGCTTACAGCTCCTACAAGTCAGAAGTGAGAAACATCCAGTCATTTCTGCAAATGAAGAGCCTGGCACCCCCTCCTGGTCAGGCAGCTCCTGATATCGAATCCATGGATATGAATGCTGAATGTTTTTTCTCCCCGCGCTACACCAAGAAGCACAAGACCAAACAGGTAACGTATTCTTGACTTTGCCAAAAGCCATCAGCATTGCACAGCTGTTATATCTAATATATTTCTCAATCTGCCTTTGAAAGCTAACTTCACGTATCCTGGAGGCCCATCAGAACATAGCACGGCTGTCCCTAATGGAGGCTAAGATGCGCTTCATCCAGGCCTGGCAGTCACTTCCAGAGTTTGGTATCAACTACTACATTGTCAGGTACAGTGCCTATATTTATGTTGACATATCTATTTTTATTTTATTTTAATCGTTTATTTGGCAGGGACAATGCACAGTGATGAACATTTAAAACATTAAAAATGTGTCAAGCGTAACAGTGCCAGATTTAGCTTTGAGCTAATTTCCATCCGCAGTCCCTCACATAAAACATTTAAGAAAATTACATTTTACAAACATAGCAAAAACAAAATACATGATATGCAAAAAGTGCAAAAGAGCAAGAGCAGCATACACAAGTATTTATGACATGGTAATACAATATAACAGCAATGACATATAAAGTGCAAGAGAAGATAAAAGAGCTACCTAAAGTGCAAGAGGAGATACCCCTGTGTTAAAGTGCATTTGATTGCACGTCTGTTTGTTTCTCAACCATTCTTTGAGTTGACCTTTAAAGCTATTGAGAGTGGGACAATCCCTATCTCAGTTGGGAGGCTATTCCAGAAAGAGCTGCCTTTAATGGAAAGTACATTTTGACCAAAAGTGGTCCGTCTACGATGGACTTCACAGTCACAGTGCAGCGTCCAGTGTGTTTTTTGTGGATGAATTCCCCTAAGGGGGGGGCAGTCCATGTAAACATTTATAAATAAAACGCATACTTTTATTTTTCAAGGATGGTACAGTGGTGGTATGAATATGGCTTTCTGTCAAACACCTTGATAGCTCTCTTGTACAGCTGTTCTATGCGTTTCAGGTTTGTGGCACAAGCAAACGACCAGTTTGTCAAACAGTATTCAATGTGGGATAGAATCATGCAGTGGAGGTATGACTTTGCAGCATTGACAGTTAAGAAGGGTCTGATTTGTTTAAAATGTTGCAAGTTATGTTTCTTAAAAGTCAAGTTTGAGTCCAATTTGACTCCAAGATACTTGAACTGGGAGACTAGTTCTATTTCTGCTCCGTTTAAAAACACATTGGATCCTTTGATTTTGACTGGTCGTTTACTGAACATCATGCATACTGTTTTTTTTATGTTTAACTGTAAGCAAATGTTGTTCAGCCAGTGTTGAACCTTGTCCAAAGCATTTGAGAGACAAGATGAGATCATTTCAGTGTTCTTCCCGTGTATAAAGATGACCGCATCATCGGCATACATTTGCACATTCAACTCAGGACATACATTAGGCAAGTCATTTATGTACAGTGAAAACAGTAATGGTCCAAGAATGGAACCTTGTGGAACCCCAACAGGGTTGACAACGTAGGGGAATTTGGCACCGTTGACCGAAACACACTGTTTTCTGTTCGATAAGTAAGACTTAACCCAATGTATAGAAACTGCAGAAAAATTTAAATGAGTCCGCTTTGTAAGGAGCACTTGGTGGTTAACAGTGTCAAAAGCCTTCCTGAGATCAAGGAAGGAGGATGCTGATTGGTCTATAATTGGACATCATTGCCTTATCCCCAGATTTAAAGATCGGTGTCACCGTGGCCACCTTCCAGGATGATGGAACTTCACTCATGCTGATAGATTGATTCACTAGCATAGTAATTGGTTTTATTAGACCGTCGATATGTGTCTTTATAAAGTTGGTGTCGAAATCATCTGTATCCCTAGCCTTAGAACCTCTTAACCCTGAGATTATATTTTTTACCTCAACCTCTGTGATTTCCTCCAGGTCAAAAACGGGGTGTGTATCCACAGTCGGGATAGGTGAGGCCTCAGATGGCGGGAAGAGCTTTGTAATATCCAGAGCACTATTTATGAAATACTCATTTAGAGAGTTGGCCAATACAGCAGGGTCTTTTATCAGGGCATCATTGATTTTTTTTTCCTGTTTGGTATGTTTACCTAATAGTTTATTTAGGATTTGCCAAACGTTTTTACCGTTACCTTTCGCACCTTCAATTATGTTGATGAAGAAGTTCGCTTTGGCCTGTCTTATTGTTTGTGTTACCTTATTACGAGCATGAGTGAATTTTTGTCTGTCAGTGGATAGTCCGGATTTCAAGCTCTGCTTCAATAGTTGGTCTCTAGATTTCATGAGATTCCTGCATTGTAGATTCAGCCAGGGAAGATGATGTTCCTTCCTGTCCCTAACTGACCCTCTCCTTGAGAAGGAAGACATTGTATCATTAATTTTAGATATAAACAGATTACTGTTTTCACCAATGTCTTCAGAGGACAGTGTCCCCCCAATCAATCATTTTCACTGCATCCATAAAACGTTGTTGCAGGTTTTTGGGGATGAAGCGAGAACCGAAGGCAGGGGTTTTAGGTGTGGCCATGAACCTTTTTTTTGTGAGTTTCCTGGTAAAAATAATAAGGTTATGGTCAGAAAGACCAGTCAGTAAGTTGTAGGTTTGAACTATTCTGTCAGCTTTGTTAGTAAATAATAAATCTATCATAGTCTTAGAGGTTTTGATTATTCTAGTCGGTTGATCCATTAGCTGTATTAAGTTGTGATTATCGGTGATCCGTTTTAAGTTCTTTCTATTTTGTTTGTCATTCCAGTTTATGTTAAAGTCTCCTAAAATGATTAGCTCTTTGTTGGAGTCACAGGAATTCAGCATGAGTTTTACCTGGTCATAGAAATAAATGAGAACATGTTGAGTATGATTGATATTTGGTTGTTCCTTTATTGGTGTTTCAGATTCAGAGGCAATAAGAAAGATGAGATTCTGGGGATCTCATACAACCGTATGATTCGTATCGACATGTCCTCTTGTCTGCCTGTCACCACATGGAGGTTCGCCAACATGAAGCAGTGGAATGTGAACTGGGAGATAAGACAGGTGAGCCATATGATATTACTTCACTTCTCTCTTGTTGTTTCTTGGGGTATTGCCGCTTCACAGTATTACTTCTGAGACATGAATCCTTTGTTTATAATTCCAGGTTACCATAGAGTTCGACCAGAATGTGTCGATAGCCTTCTGCTGTTTGAGCTGTGACTGCAAGGTTGTCCACGAGTTCATCGGCGGCTACATCTTCCTCTCCACAAGATCTAAAGATCAGAACGAGACGCTAGACGAAGAACTGTTCCATAAACTCACCGGAGGCCAAGAATGAGGAGAGATACAAGCCTGTTTCTCTTATCTGTTGTTTATTTACGTGTGGTATAATGTGAAAGTAAAGCATTCATCTCCTGACGCAATGGTTACCCTAATTACTAAACAAACCATTGCAATAGAAAATGTAATACTGTACACTGTAAATGTAACATTTTCACTCACAGAACAACAGTAGCATCATTATTTTTATCATCATACAGTCATAGAAATGTACCCTGCACTAGAAGAAATAATAGCGTTGATGTAAATATGTAGTCAAGATTCTCTCAAACCTGTATGCGTTGATATTTGTAAGAATTAAGCTTTTTTTTCCAGGTGAAGAGATTTCCATTTTTCAGACAGAAAAAAACATTTTGTAAACAATCATTAAAGGGTGTGTTTTTGTATTTCACAACTTGTTTCAGATTTCTTAATTTGCTGCTACACATACAACAATGATTTTAAGGTCATCAAGTCATCTTATTTCATTGTATTGAGTTGTGTTGGTTGAAATTATTATTATGGAATGCATTTACAGTTATACCCACACATTAAAAGAGAATTATGAAAACGTCTTCATCAGAAGGATTTAATTAACTATGAGTTATAATGTGCTTCCAGAAACACTGCTGGCTTTAGATTCAACATCAAGGAAACTAAATACTGCAAATACTACAGTAATGGCCAGTTTAATACAACGTTAATTCAACTTACAGGTTTGCACTGAGCTCACAATATCACTGTGTAGATGGAACATTTGAAAATGACTTGGGAGTCAAAAAAAGTGACTCAGATTGCATCATTTATTTTAGTTTGACCAAATGTTGTTATTTCTTGCGCAGCGTATAGGCTGCTCTTTTGCTCTTGCAGGTGGAGTTGGCACATTGTGTAAACGCAGTTATAAAATACCAGATTGAGGCCCCATGGTGGGAAATTAAACACACCCACCCAAGCAGGGAGACGACATGGTCACACATCTGCCTTGTTTGCACCCCAACAACCTTTTTGTAATGACCTCAATAAATCTTAAACCACAGGTTCAATGTGTATAAAAGATTTGGAAGTCGGCAAAGGCTCAACGGTCTGTCCCCTTTCCCAGAGCCGTATAATAGAACCATTAATTAATAAGATTAATAGGCTGTTCATGAACAGCCTATTAATCCGTTCTCCTAATGTTATTTCATCCAACGTTGTGGAATTAGAGAAAAAGGGCTTCTTAACGTGCTTTTATCCGGGGTGGAGGTAGTTAAATATTAGTTAAATATAACATTGGGGCGTGTGATTGTAGTGGGTGGAGGTGGTGAAATGAGGATATCCATTTTGGAATTCAAGCTAGTATATTATAGTTAACGTTACACAATAATAAGGAAAAGAGCTATTTGTGTGATACATCGCTATTGATATGGATTTAGAGTGCATATTTGAGACTTCCAAGCAGTAAACAAAAACGTTACTTATGAGTGAGTGTTTTTAGCAGAGTCATATAATGTCCTTGTGATTCTGTTGATTATTACCTGTCTGTATTATGTTGCAGCTCAGCTGATTTTGGATTGATGGCAAAGGGAGAGGGACTTAAGTGAGAGTGAAAACACAAGGTAAGTTTAAAATAGGTCAGCCATTTCCAATCCTATAGGTTGCTAGATTTAACCCTTTCTCCTGTCTTTGTCTCCCTCTTTCAGCAAAAGAACCCCAGGGGGGATTCAATGGAGCCTGAAGACCTGCAATGAGACCCTCACCCTGCACCTGAGTCTCAACTCCCAGAGTTTTGCAAGCCTCTCCCTGTTCCTTATTTTTATTAAACAGACATTAAGCTTCCCAATGGTGTGGTCTTCGTTTTGTGAAAAATATGATTACCTCACATATTTGTTGCTGTTGTTGTTTTTTGTGATAGTTAAATTGCTCCTGCTGACTTGAGCCAGCCATTCTTTCCTCCTCTCTGTGTCAGTGGGGACACTTTACATTTGTACTCCTTTCTCTGAGCGCTTGGAGCATCCCCAGGCAGCACAGCAAACCATGGGGGAGACTATATGCCAGGACAACACGGAGGAAAAGGCACAGACAAACTGCATGACATGCTATTCAATGTTTATTGAATTCCATTTATTTACATGGATGTTCCTAAAACAACACATTTAACATCATCATCATGCTGCTGCTAGTCCTTTGACTCATTGTGCTGTCAGTTGACAATCATTGATAGTCACCTGTTGGTCTCCTGTCCTTTCTGAAAGTCATAAAGATTACATTAGTCATTTAGATTACTTATGTCCTCAATTACCATGGGATTACTGAAAGCACCATGAATGAAAGAAACGGTAGAAATTATTCTAATCAGAATTTTGAAACCTTCCTTCCCATCCCCTCCCTCTAAATATATCAATAAACATTAGGATGTGATGCTCCTGACTACCATACAAGTTTAAGAAGATAATATTTGTTTTAAAGAATTCAAAGCAATAAACAACAGCAACAGGCTCTTTAACAAAGGCAACGTTAGCCTAACATGTTAACAGGTCAGATAGCTGTTCACACTATCTATGTATATTTTCTACTTTTTGTAATGCTATTTTATTTCTATTTAAGATGTTTACATTTTCGATTGTTTAATTCTAGTCTTTTAACTGTCTAATCAATGTACATACAATGCCTTGTCTTTTGCTGCTGCAGAGTAAACATTTCCCCAATTGGTATCAATAAAGTACTTCTTATTGCATCTTAATCCTCAAATATTAGCACATTTTACTTTTAAAAAAAAACAAAAAACATATTGATGTAACTACATACACATATCGATATGTTGTATAAATATTGCAAATCAAAACCTTTATTGACCACTAATTACCAAAAATTGCATTTATATCCTGTTATTAATGCATTCAAATCGTGATTCAAATGGCCCGCCACGAACTTCCGGGAACTTTCTGAGTGTCTCTGAACCACGTGACGATCAAGCATTTTGGACCTCCGCTATCGTAACTCTCTCTTTGTAATGTAATGTAATGTATCATTAGATACAGGAAAGGGCAGCTTTCATTTAATGATACATTTATGTTGATCGATGATTCTGAAATCTATGTTTCAGGCTAGCAAGCTCAGCGACGCCTGTCCAGCCAATCACAGAGTGCTATGATGAAGCATGGCACGCTCAACAATCTGCAATTGTTTAGTCGTCCTGGGATGCTAGGGAAATGGTAGCTTACACGTGGAAATAGTGATTTGCCGTATTTTGCTTCTACTTCAGGGTGGTTTAGTGCCTTATTGAACCGTGCCTTGTCAGGGCTATTCCGTATTATTCTCTGAAGGTGACGGTTACTTCTTAGCTGAGTGACGAGCTGGTTTAACCGGCTTTATTATGGCGGACAACGTAGACGATGACTCTCTGTACACAATTAAAGAGGGGGACTACGTTGTGTTGAAACGAGGAGATGTCTTCAAAGCTGTGCAAATTCAAACGAAGAAGTAAGTACAAAACTGTTATTACTGGAAAGATAAGCCCCAAATATATGGCTCTTGTCATTTTATCGTAATGAAAAGAACAAACTGGGGCTAGCTAAAGGACAGATCTGAAGTGATATATAGCAACATCTGTGTGATGGATGCTGCAAAGATGTCCTTCTGTTGATTTGTGTTGTTTTTGTCTGTTTGATCTACTCACAGGAAGGTGATTTTTGAGAAGCAGTGGTTCTTCTTGGATAATGCTGTGGGACAGTTGTACAGCACTACATTTGAGCTGGCACCTGGAGGGATCCTGCAGCCAAGGAAGCCCAAAGACCCAGAGAGCTCCACCGGTGTGTAACCTGCTGGGAAACAGAACAACAGTCAATGCCATGATTGAGCCATACAACTGCCACTTTTAATGTCTTCAGGGCATCATTATTTGTGATTTAATATATTGTATTCCTAGTCTGTATGCATGAACTTGTAAAATACTATTTGAGTGGTCTCCTTTTATGTGTTCATCCTCAGATACAAAGGGGGCAGGCACAGACAACAGGAACATTCAAGATGATGGAAAATCCCAGAAGCTGACCAGGGATGACATCGAGACGCTCAAAGAACAAGGTCTGAAGGGACAGGTACATAAGTCTCGCAATTACAGACATACATGGAAAAGTGTGACTATACTGACAGGTGTTTGGTCAGTTGTTTAAATGGTATGTCCTCAACGTTTAAAGGTAGGGTAGGTACATTTGAGAAACCAGCTCGAGTGCGCTAGAATTTGAAAATACACAACCGGAAAAAATCTGCCACTTCCTTACAGAGCCCCTCCTCCAACACACACGAACGTGCACATGACCAATGAGGGCAGATTTTTTCCGGTTGTGTATTTTCAAATTCTAGCGCACTCGAGCTGGTTTCTCCAAAATTACCTACCCCACCTTTAATTTAGTTTTTATTGTCATCGAAATTTCATGAAAAAAACATAAATGGAGCATGCGTATAAGTATTGTAAATCAATTGATTGAACAAAAACGATTAGGTAAACATAAGTGAGTGTTAAGGGCATGTTCTTTTATTATGATGAAAATTAACACCGTAATTAAATTAAGGGAATAGCCGTACACTGTTCATTGTAGAGACAATGTGTTTTACAGGATTTTTCAAAGATGTTTTTCCTTGCATGGCCTCAGATCTACTTCATATAGTAAACACATCTCTTCACTCAGGTATTTTTCCAGAGGCCCTGAAAACTGCAGTCATTAAACCGCTCTTAAAAAAGAATAATCTAGATGCTTCAGTAATGAACAATTACAGGCCAATATCAAACCTGCCATTTCTAGGTAAAATCATTGAAAAAGTTGTATTTCAACAGTTGAGTAACTTCTTGCATTTAAATAACTGTTTGGATGTGTTCCAGTCAGGATTTCGTCCAAACCACAGCACTGAGACTGCTCTTGTAAAGGTCTTCAATGACATCCACTTAAACACAGACAGTGGCAGAACTTCAGTGTTAGTATTATTAGATCTCAGTGCTACGTTTGACACTGTTGACCACAACATATTACTAGACCGACTAGAAAACTGGGTGGGACTTTTGGCAACAGTTCTAAATTGGTTTGAGTCCTACTTAAAGGACAGAAAAAACTTTGTTTCTATAGGTAAATACACATCTGAGTTGACAAATATGACATGTGGGGTACCTCAAGGCTCCATCTTGGGGCCTCTTCTCTTTAACATCTACATGCTACCACTGGCTCAGATAATGAAAAACAACAAAATAAGTTACCATAGCTATGCGGATGACACACAAATTTACGTAACAATTTCACCAGGAGATTATGCTCCAATTCAAACACTGAGTAAGTGCATTGAACAAATCAATGACTGGATGTGTCAGAACTTTTTCCAATTAAACAAAGATAAAACTGAGGTAATGGTTTTTGGAGCCAAGGCAGAACGTATAAAAGTTAGCGCTGAGCTTCAGTCTGCAATGTTCAAAACAACAGATAAATCCAGAAATCTAGGTGTAGTCATGGACTCTGACCTGAGTTTCAACAGTCACATTAAAACAGTTACTAAATCAGCCTACTATCACCTAAAGAACATATCTAGGATTAAAAGACTAATGTCACAGCAGGATTTGAAAAAACTTGTCCATGCTTTTATCTTCAGTAGACTGGACTACTGTAATGGTGTCTTTGCAGGTCTCACTAAAACATCTATTAGAAAGCTGCAGCTAATTCAGAACGCCGCTGCTCAAGTCCTCACTAACACTAAGAAAGTGGATCACATCACTCCTGTTCTGAAGTCCTTACACTGGCTTCCTGTGTGTCAAAGAATAGATTTCAAAATACTGCTGCTGGTTTATAAAGCACTGAATGGTTTAGGCCCAAAATACATTTCTGACCTCCTGCTAAATTATGAACCATCTAGAACTCTCAGGTCTTCAGGGACTGGTCAGCTTTTTGTCCCCAGAGTCAGAACTAAACATGGAGAAGCAGCATTCAGTTATTATGCTCCGAATATCTGGAACAAACTCCCAGAAACCTGCAGGTCCGCTGCAACTCTTACTACTTTTAAATCCAGGCTGAAGACTTTTCTTTTTGCCGCTGCTTTTAATTGAACTATTCACATCTTAAACTGCACTGTAACTTTTAACTTTTATCCATGTATTTTTTCTTTTAATGTTTATTTTATTATCTTTGCTTTTTAATGACTGATTTTAAATGCCATTTTCATAATGTCTTCCATTTTTGTAAAGCACTTTGAATTGCCTTGTGTTGAAAGGTGCTATATAAATAGCCTTGCCTTGCCTTGCCTTGCCTTGCCTTGCCTTTTAATACGCAGCAGAGAATAGTCCCAACAATTGCACCATTAAGTCTGATTTATGTTCGGTGCTCAGCTATTTCAAGAAATAACTCAATAACTCAACCTTTTTAATTCGAGAAAGTTAATTATTTGTGACCCACTGTTGATGATTTAAGACTTTGTGCTACAGGCGGAACAGGGAAGAGGAAAATGATTTAGAGATGGGCCGATGCATTCGTGTTTTTGCTTTGTCATGGGAACCTTGTCTTTTAAATTATGAGATAAAATGTTGAAGTTTAACAGACGAGAGAATAGAGACAATATGTGTATGTGCTCCACAGGAAATCATTCAGCAGCTCATAGACAACAGCTCGACATTCAAAGATAAGACTGAATATGCCCAGGATAAGTACATCAAGAAGAAAAAGAAGAAGTGAGTCACTACTGATGATGCATCGACAATTTTCCTTAGACTTTAAAATGAATTAGGTTGCAGTAATTAGTTTTATCAGTTGTTCCCACTCCTGTGCTTTTCCAGGTATGAAAATATTGTGACGATTCTTAAACCTTCCTGTCGCATCCTGGCCATGATGTACCATGGCCGGGAACCAGGGAAGATCTGGTGAGTCAGCATGTGGAATAACAGCATGTGTGAATGTTTTTCACAGCAGAGACAGATGAATATATCATGTGTGTGTTTTCCTGTGATGCAGCCACCTGCGCTATGACACCCTGGCCCAGATGTTGACTCTGGCAAACATCCACGCCAACAGTAAAGTCCTGGTGTTTGAAACTTGTGCTGGCCTCGTGCTGGGATCCGTCATGGAGAGAATGGGAGGTACGTCAGTCCTGAGACATTTTCTGTGGCATTGAAATTATGAGCTATTTCTTTTTTTTCCATTCCGTCCCCTTTTTGTATAATTACCCACTCTTTCCTTCTCATCCAGGCTTCGGCTCAGTGATCCAAATGTACCCAGGAGGTGGGCCCGTTCGTGCGGGTGTGGAGAGCTTTGGCTTCCCTGCACATTTTCACGATACGCTGCATGAGTTTCCCATCTGCCATCTCAATGCTCTGATAGCAGGAACTCTGGACACCACTGCCAAAGATCCTAGCGCCGGTAGAGCCTGCATTGTTATGTATTGAAAAATATATTCTCAAGTACTGCTAGTCCATGCAAAAGAGAACTAAATATTTCCCTGGTACAAGTTCACAAATGCTGCGTTTTGCATCATAGTTTTATCATCATGTTTTACTGATAAACTCCACACGGACTAAGATTGTGTGACTTTTCTCTGATGCAGATTTAAAGGAGTCCGACATGGCTGCAGAGGTGAAGACTGAGGCAGAGGTGAAGACTGAGGCAGAGGTGAAGACTGAGGCAGAACAGAAGGGCAGTCCAGAGGAACAGAGCATGGAGACAAACAGTGTTGCCGATGGAAGCCTTGTCCCCAAAAAAGAAGAAGAGGAGGAGAAACGCAGAGAAGCCAAAGTATGCCCACTATTTTCTAACCCCACTCACGCCTATCCAAAAAGAATAATCCTGTATGTTGGATCTGAAGGAGAGAGCCCTGACGTCATGGTGTGTGTTTTTTGTTTTAGGCTCAGGAAAAGAAGGTGAAGCAGGAGGAGAAGCGGAAGAAGCTGGCAGCCGCTGCTTCCCTGCTGGAAGGCAGGAATGCCGACGGGTCAGTCTCAGATTTATCCTGCTTCCACATTTCTGATCCACTACACTCTTCCACTTCACTTTCACTCCCACCTCTGCTTAATTACTTCTAGATGGCGCTGTGTAGTTAACAACAGTAATTAATATGGATCTACAGAGATGAAAAAGTGATGAATGATTGGAGTGTTGTTAAGTATCTCCATAAAAGTCTTCCTCCGAGCTCACGGTGCCCTCATAAGGAGAACAAAGTAATTGCTTAGCACTTCCCTGTCATATATTAATGAAGGACTTGCTTTATTGCTGTTTATGATTGATGGATGAAGGGTTGTGAGGAACATATGAGCCAGAGATAGTATTGATCTGGTTAGCCTATTGACTTTCCTTTTTCTACATCATAGCAGCTATACCATAAACAGTACCACAGCTTTTCTTGCATTCTATAAATCTGCCTCTTTCACCGACTCATATCCAGCCTCATAACATCTGAAATGAATGTCTACAATAGGCATTAAATCGACATCCTTCACATGCAGCACAGCAGAGCTAAATTCCAATTGCCTACATCCACATTTCCAATAACACAGTGTACGGTTTACAGTGTATTTCATGTTGGACAGGTTTGCCTGAACATCTGTTTTGTTCCCCATGTGCAGGTTGGTTATAGCGAGCCGATTTAACCCGTGTCCAGTCCTCATGGCCCTGCTCAAGTTCCTCTCCCCCTCCAGGCCTTTTGTGGTCTACTCCCAATACAAAGAGGTAACATCATCACGGCTCGGGGTATTTACCGGAGCCACAAAAACAAGTTTGATGTCCCCCCTGAAGAAGGATAATTAGTTATCTTAGAAAGAGCTCTCATTAGCTGCACACAGGATTTGTATTGCTTAGAGCTCCAGCGGGAAACGTCCTTATTACATAACTGCCTCCTGTCACTGCCAACAAGTTACTATCAAGTCCTTGCTATTATTACCTGTGATCCCCCTGTGTATGTTTGTTGAATGCTCTTAATTCTCCTTCATCTCTTCTCGATCATATCTCTGCAGTGTCTTATCGAGTGCTACACAAAACTCAAGGAACAAGGCGGTACGGTCAACCTGAAGCTCACAGACTACTGGCTGAGACATTATCAGGTACATTTTAAACTCTAAGTCTACACCGAGTTAGGTTTGAGCTATATTGTTAAAGCTGGTCTACTCAAGATTTTAATACAAACAATGGATGAGACGACGGTTCAATCAACTGTGCAGTTTACCTTAGCTCAGCTAATAGTTGTAGGTAAAATAGGCGGCTGTTTTCAAATAAAAAAGCTTGAGATAAAAGAAAGGCTGAATGTTGGACCTACATTTGGCTTATGGACACAAACACTTCTCCTTATGAATGTTAATGCTTGGTTTTGTATCAGGCAGCCCTTTGCTAATTTTTTGCATACAAACTTATAAGGGGTTTTATATAACTATCAATCTTTGTAGGTTTAATACTAACATCTCTTATGCATGTTTGCATGACTTTAAGTTGATCGGAATTGTCAATCCACTACTTGATTCAGCCATAAATAAGTACCTAAATGAATGCTAAAGAAAGAATGAAATTCCTCTCCTCTCTGTTCCATCCTTGCTGCATCAATAATTTGCTATAAGCACCTCCTGATCCATTATTGCAGAGACTCCATTCGCTCTCACTGCCCACTTATTTATGTCTGTGTACGATGCAGCAACTGGATGTAAACACTGTTTGCATACTCTATGTCCTCCCTCAGGACTGAAGTTATTTCCCACCATCCCTTCCTGTAGAATCAATGTCTCCTGACTGTATATATACACGTGTTGTGCCCCTAGGTGTTGCCTAACAGGACACATCCTGTGCTGCTGATGAGTGGGGGTGGGGGCTACCTCCTCTCAGGAACAACGGTCGCCGCGGAGCGCTCCAAACCTGCAGCCTCGCGGCGAGATGAGGAACCAGCGCCAAAGAGACAGAAAGTGACCGAAGGATAAACAAACAAAGGGCAAATGACCAACAGCCCGTAGGGAATTCTCCCCCAGCATTGACTTCTCTTTCTGCTGAACTGATTTGACACATGTGGAAATAAGGAAGACAGAGTGTCTGGTCTGCATTCATCAGAGCACTTTCTCCTTGTGAATTCAGATCAGTGCAGAGGAAGGCGTAATGCTGAGCCGTAAACTATGAGCCCGCTAAGGGCAGTACGAGGTCAGATTATGTGTTATGTGAGGAACTGCTGAAATCATCTTATATTATGTCTGATACCTCTAGACCAAGTTTATAACATTTTTGATTTTTAAAGTTTTGCAGCTCTAGGTTTTTTTTATTTAGTTATCTTCGCAGAAAGTGCCATTTGTTATATGATGCAGCTTCACTGTGGGATACATCTGTACCTGCACAGAATAAAAAAAGCACTAATGAGCCCGATGTGTGAACACTTTTTTTTAAATGATTCGAGAGATATTTGTTTGGTCCCAGAATAACTCCTTTTATTGAGTGCAGACTGAACAAACTCATTCGAACACAATTTGAGTCATTTGTCTCAGATATATTAGAATCTCATATTTTCTTATTACATGTATATAAACATCAAAACCATTCCCATGCGGATCATTTTCAAATTTTACATTTCAATACATCAAAATATCACAAATACTATGATAAGCAAGTTGATCAAATGCTTTTGGCAAGGCTCCAGATTTGATGGATGTTTTTGTCTTTTAAACACTGAATTAGCTAACATACAGTAAGCTAGCAGCTCTTCCATCTTGGCTTATGTGCTGTTGTCATGCAACTTGGCAGCGATTTCCTGCAGGTCCGTGTCCATTGTTGCTAGGTTGTCCAGCTCCTTCTGAAAAACATCAACATGGACATATTATAGAACAGTTTCCCCACCATTTACAGAATAGAAATCAGGGTTAAGTTATCATATGTTGGGTTTGTTTACCCAAGCCTGCTCAAGTATCTGCATAATGGGTCAATTTAGGCTGAGCATTCCCTCCCTATCCCGAGTCGTGATGCTGTAGTGCTGATATTACTACACCTCCTTTTTCTGCTTCAAAGTGACAAGAAAGGGAGGAGGTCTCTACAGGCTGTCGCTCTTTTTAATGGACATATTATCACTTTGATTTCTCTCGGAGGCTATCATTATGAGGTTCTTAGTGGGATTACTGTAGCAGTCATAAAAAGCTAGATGTGGAAAGTGCAAGTACAAAGGGGACAAGTGTTGAAGAGAAGTGCCGTGAAGAAGTGATTTTAGAGTTAAGTATTGCATAGTGGAGAAACGACTCGCTGCCCATGAATATTCTGGATGCATTGCTCTTCTTTATGTGACATGCTCATGAGGGGCAGTTCTTGATGTGCACTTGCACAGATGCATAATCACTGATGCTCTGTGGTTCTGAAGGCTAAACCCTGACATCTCCATGAAGAGTAGAGATTTCCATAATGAGCATTGCTGCTTTTTCCTCCCAGTGAAACTGTGGTGGAGGCAATTGATGTGCTTCACTGGGTCAGCTCAAAATATATAGGGGGTAGAGTTTTATGGAAAACCCACAGAGTAAAGTGTTTTTTTAAATGATGGATCACAGTTGGTTTTTCATGTACAAATAGTTATATTCTCAAAGATCTATCAGGGCGGATTATTGGAATTTAAGTGTTTATGATTTGCTTGCATTTTAATACCTGAATCCTGGCTTCTACGTAGTTTCATAAATAACAATATTATAAGATTGTATTTTCACTTGGGTTAAGTGGTATAGTTAGCAGTTTAACAAAGTAAACATGACAGCTAATAAATCCTTATAAAGATAATTTGTTCTCGTGGTTATTTGAAACGCTTCTTGCCTCCCGCGGGGTGAGTACTCTCTGGTGCATGCTCTTCTTTGGTTCCTCTTGGTTTGATTGGCTGGCCAGCTGGTCTATCTTATAGCTCAGCAACTTGGCCAGTTCGTCCATCTGAACACAACAAAGTAGAATCAGATAATATCTAAACTGCAAAATGTAGGCCAAAATAAGGATTTTCTAATCAAAACCTTCCAGGTAATTGACAATGTACTTCATAATGGAGGAGAAAACGTTGATTTAAAGATCAAATGTCCTCAATCTGCATGTTCACATAACTGTTTCTAAACTACAGCCATTTGCTACTTCTGTTTCAGACTGTATACCTACCTTGTTTGAGTTTGCTGTATGCTCAACTGAATCCCTTTTATACCATGCAGGATGGTAGAAACCTCTGTAAATCCAGGGATTGGGCTTCTCTGCCAGATACCTGAAAAATAGCCCACATTAGATGCTGTTCCACCGACCGTTGTACTGCCAGCGCGTGCGTGTACACTGATAAATGAGCTTATCCAATTCAAATGAGACAAAGCACCCAAGGTAAAAACCTTGATTGTCAATTATGAAAGAAATGTTAGGCTATTCTGCGTCCATGACATGTCTTCTATCTGAATAATAGAAAGAAAACATCCCCAAAACAACTTTCGGTGATTGTTTTACTCTTCACATCTGTAGATATCTCATACACTCACAGTTCGCATTATAAAGCCTCATTTACATATTCTAACAAAACATATCAGAAAATGTGTAATCCAAATAAATGATTGTCCTAATATTAGTAGGGAACTAGGGAAGTTTCATGGTGATATGAATTAGTCAAATGTCTTAGCATATTCATCCTAAGTCTGCAGAATTTAGGACATGTTCAAAGGCGGTTTCTCAATATTTTTGTTCCTGCTTTTTGAGCCAGAAATCTCAACAAGCTTTCCAATCTCATTCCTTTATTCATGATTAGGGTTTTTACCTAGGGGGAAAATTTAAAAAAAAGAGTTGTCTTATGGGAAACAAATCAACTGGGGAAGTTTCATGGTGGTTTTAGTTAAAAATCCTACCGTATTAACCATGGGGGATTCACTGGTAGAAACACTCAGAATACATACTAGCATAAATAAAGAGTAGAAGTTTTTCAATGTGACAAAAGATAGAAGTACCTTGTTGCGTCGTCCCCGTCCTTTCCCGCCTCCTCATAATCCTCAGAGGCAGCCATCTGCTCTCCCTCTTCTTCTTCTGATGCTCCGCCACGTTTATGGTACTTCTTCTTATGGTGGTATCTATGTGTCGGTTTCCATATACGCTTTTCTATTCCTTCCTCTTCTGTTCCCTGTCTTTTGTCTAAGCCCCAGGACTCCTGGCTGCGTTCCCCATCCGAGAGCTCCTCTTCACGTTTGGGTCTCTTCTGATGGAACCTGCCCGCCCTCCACTCTCTCTTGTCTCTTCCAGTGTCAAAGTCCCAGTACTCCTGGCTGCGCTCTTCCTCAGGCTCATCTCGCGCTTCTTCTGGTTGTACCTTCCTGGTTATAACTTCCGGGTTGTACCTTCCTGGCCTCCTCTGGTTGTACCTTCCTGGCCTCCAGCCCCTCTTATCAAGACCCCAGGACTCCTGGCTGCGCTCTTCCTCAGGCTCATCTCGCGCTTCTTCTGGTTGTACCTTCCTGGTTATAACTTCCGGGTTGTACCTTCCTAGCCTCCTCTGGTTGTACCTTCCTGGCCTCCAGCCCCTCTTATCAAGACCCCAGGACTCCTGGCTGCGTTCCTCATCTGGCTCTTCCCTGGCTTCCTCTGCAAGTTCTTCATCACGTTTGTGTCTCCTCTGGCTGTACCTTCCTGGCCTCCAGCCCCTCTTATCAAGATCCCATGATTCCTGGCTGCGTTCTTCATCTGGCTCTTCCCTGGCCTCTTCTGCGAGTTCTTCATCACGTCTGTGTCGTGTCTGGTGGTACCTTCCTGGCCTCCAGCCCCTCTTATCAAGATCCCATGATTCCTGGCTGCGTTCTTCATCGGGCTCTTCCCTGGCCTCTTCTGCGAGTTCTTCATCACGTCTGTGTCGTGTCTGGTGGTACCTTCCTGGCCTCCAGCCCCTCTTATCAAGACCCCATGATTCCTGGCTGCGTTCTTCATCGGGCCCTTCCCTGGCTTCCTCTGCGAGCTCTTCATCACGCTTGTGCCTCCTCTGGCTGTACCTTCCTGGCCTCCAGCCCCTCTTATCAAGATCCCATGATTCCTGGCTGCGTTCCTCATCTGGCTCTTCCCTGGCTTCCTCTGCGAGCTCTTCATCACGCTTGTGCCTCCTCTGGCTGTACCTTCCTGGCCTCCAGCCCCTCTTATCAAGATCCCATGATTCCTGGCTGCGTTCCTCATCTGGCTCTTCCCTGGCTTCCTCTGCGAGCTCTTCATCACGCTTGTGCCTCCTCTGGCTGTACCTTCCTGGCCTCCAGCCCCTCTTATCAAGACCCCATGATTCCTGGCTGCGTTCTTCATTGGGCTCTTCCCTGGCTTCCTCTGCGAGTTCTTCATCACGCTTGTGTCTCCTCTGGCTGTACCTTCCTGGCCTCCAGCCCCTCTTATCAAGATCCCATGATTCCTGGCTGCGCTCTTCATCTGGCTCTTCCCTGGCTTCCTCTGCGAGTTCTTCATCACGTCTGTGTCGTGTCTGGTGGTACCTTCCTGGCCTCCAGCCCCTCTTATCAAGACCCCATGATTCCTGGCTGCGCTCGCCACCTTCTTCCTCCTCTTCACCACGTTTGTGGAACTTTTTCTTGTGGTGATAACGATGTGTTGGTTTCCATATGCGCTTTGATATCTCCTGCTCGTCCTCGCCCCCGTTCCTTTTGTCTACATCCCAGGACTCTTGGCTACGCTCTTCCTCTGGCTCCTCCCCCTCTACTTCTTCTTGGTCTCGTTTGTGTTTCTTTTGGTGGTACCTCCCAGGCCTCCAGCCGCTCCTCTTCTCCCGCTGTTCTTCCTCTTCGTTCTCGTGTCTCTTCTCCTTCTCGTCACCAAGACTCCAGGATTCCTGGCTGCGCTCGTCTTCTGGGATTTCTCTTTTTTCCTCAACGGTTTTCAAGAAAGCTTCGATGTCTTTCACATCGGTTCCCTTCGCCTGAGGCTCCTCGGGTTGACCTATGGCCAGCTCTCCATGAGTTGCTATCCCCTCTCCACTTTTCTTGTCCAGTGGGGCATGTTTAACCCCTAAGACAGAAAAGAAGATACATTTAAAGGTGTGTAAAGATTCTTTAAGTATAAGCTTTAGGTTGAATCTCGTCTTGTGATTGAAGATTTCATCAATTACTTCGTAGTTATTTTGGTTTGCATTTAAATCATTTGAAGATCCCCCGAATGTTTTATAATGTCTCTTTTCTTTTCTTTGCCTTGAAGCTTTAAGCAATGTTTTTAACTCTATTTCTGTTACAAGTTGGTTAAAAATACATACTTTTTTCAAATCTACCAGCTATTCAAAGTCTCAATCAACTGACAGTTAAAAGAGCGCTGCATCAACAAAGGTATTTCATGATTAAATATGCTCCTGCTACAAACCTGCTTGGAGAATGCCTTTGCATTCCTGGTCCAGCCTGGAGTCCGGTTTGGTGAGAGCTTTGGAGAGGACTTCCACCAAACAGCGTGTGACCTGCAATAAAATAACAACTAGTCAATAGGAAGCTCTTCAATGCCTTCTTGTCTGAATAGCTGCTGTTTTGAACTTAGTCAAATTGCCTTTGAAAAAGAACATACCACATCTTCTCTCTGCCCTTCTTTTCCCACTGGAAGCGCTAGATTTTCTGCATTAGAAAAATGTTAGAATTAGTCAACCTGCAAAAGGATTGCATGCACTGAAGTAAAGGAAAAATATGTGTCTCTGTCCATGGTCCTGAACTGCGCACACTTACTCAAAGCACTGAAGAAGAAAATAATAACCTACCTGTCAACAAAGCCGCAACCAAGACAGCAACATAAATAAGTCTCATTTTGGCGAGATGATGGTATATCCAAGAAAATGTGTGAAAAAGCAGCAACTCCCGTCGCTCTGAAGCTTCAGGAGAGAGCTGCGCTGACTGTGCGCCGGCTGCTCTGAAGACTGGAGCTGAGGAGAGCCTCTAATAAAGAGAAGAGTGGGCTGCAGGAGTGTCGGAGGAGGGCTTTGGGCTCTGTTAATGTCAGGACTCATTAGACCTGCATGGAGACTGATCGGAGTGAAATTTGTTGCAAGCACAATGTTGACATTTTGCACTAAGTGAATTAGTGTCACAGTTCATTCAGGAGGTGATCATTTAACCACATTTAAAGAGCATTGGAAGACATTTCATTTGAGCGTGTTTGTTTTGAATGTCGTGAGGTGCCTGAGGACAGGTACAGGGGGGTGGACACGGCATCACCAGGATTCGTGCACTCCGCTTCTGTAAAGCCCTGGAACAATACTTTGTAAATAAGAGTGTTGTTTTTTAAGTTGGAGAGAAGTTCAGCTCAGCCTACACTGTGTTGATGCTGCTGGTGTTGTTATTCTGCCACTGAATGTTAAATACAGTTATGTTTATGGCAGTTATACAATATTGGATTCCAGATATATTCAATATATTGTGCCGTGAGGTCTATCACAAATCTTCTTTTCATTCTCTTTTTTATGAGGCTTTCCAAAGTCTCTAGCTGAAGTTATGTAATACCTCTGTATTATCAACTGCTAACTATTTAAATGTTTGATAGGAGGCTAATGTATTCTACATTTAAAGAAAAAAAGTGAAGTAGACATGTACAGACAAGCACAGTCTGTCAAACCTTGAGTCCGATTTTAGACAAACTGACTGATGAATTATTCAATTATTTTTATTCATTCAGCCTTCTGCACATCCTGTCCAGTTTTCCATGGGAACATGTAACTCATTTTTGTTCCAAAATGTTACAGTGTCTCAATCTGTGACTGCTGTCGTCTTCCTATCGTTCTCTGGATTAGGATGAGCTGACATGTGCAGCGGCACAGCTCAAACTTCGTATGCTCAGCGCGGCTCGGAACATTAAAACTGACAACTGTTGGCATGCTCTTTTGGCACTTTGCATGTTTTTTTCTTGCTTGCTTGTAGTGCAATGTGTTCTTCTTCAGTGCATGTATTCCTTCACTCAGACACAAAACGGGACTTAGGCTACGAAATCCAAATGACTCAGTCTCACCTATATAGAGGCTTAAAGGTGCATTATACAACTGTTTACGTGCCATGTTTATACAACAAGCACTGACCTTTATGTATGGCCAAGTACATTCAAGTTCAATCATGTCTTGGAAACCATGAGCCCAGAAAGTGTACAACAGCTGCGAGCAAAATGAGAATATCGTGCCCCATAAATCTGCTCTCTCGCCTCTCGTGCCTTCATGGCCGCTCACTGACATCCATCTGTGTGAATGCAGACAGGCTCTATTTTGGAAACTGAAATAATTACTGGTCAGAGCAGCAGGGTAGATACATTAAAGGAAAACGCTGCTATTCCAAAGCAGCCAAGGAACTCAATGTTTTGTGTGAATGATAGATTTTCTATTTGACATGTTTTGCATAGAGGGCATTGGCAAGGGGATACAGTTTACTGTGCTGTCCCCAGGGAGGAAGTTGTGTATGTGACCGGGGCTTAGCGCTGCAAAGTGAGCAATACAGCCAGTAGATATCAAAAGCACTCACGCACTAAATCATACAAGCCCAATCCTCTGAACAGAGTGCGTGTCCGAGAATACGCTCACATTTTAGTGAGGCATGAAGATATAGGACCTTACAGGCAGCGAGGTAGGGGGGGGGGTGCTTTGAGAGGGAACGCTCGATGCGTTCAGACAGGCTCTGTGAGCACAACTGAGATTGGTCCCTGTCTGCAAAAACACCTACCCTTTCATAACAACAATTTACAGGCAAGAACTAAAGGCGAGTGGCTCATGATGAGCAAAATGCCATGCGTCGACTGAAAGCCTCGACCGGGCTTTGATATTTGGTGGGGACAAGCTTTATGTTTGGCTCAAAACTACTGAGGGACTTTGATGGTTGATATTCCAAGAAAAATAGGAGAGTGTGCGGTTATTTGTGATCAAATGCTCTTACTTCTGGTTAAATTATAATGTCTGACATTATGTTGAACATAGGGGCAATTTTCACTTTCTTGTGATTAGTCTTTCAACACAATCTAATGTAAGATCTAAAAAAAGTTCTAATTTATTAGCAAACATTCATCCATCCCCAACTTGAATTATCATGCTTGAATAGTTAGCTGAAATAAAAGTCAGGACAATTATAAAAAATGTGCCTTTGAACACAAACTTTAATGGACCAAACGCATCTGTTGGATGATTGATACACACTGCAGTATCAGTACCATTCACTGTAGGGGGAAGTAGTGTTGGACATTTGAGGAGGATAGGCAGCAAAGAATGGAACTGTGGTTCCAAACGACCCATACAGGTGTCATTACAAAGGTGCTTGCTGGTTTATACATTCAGCAAACAGGATGATGGAGCGCTCGTTCTCCAAACTGTTACATTATTAGCATCACTATTGCTATTGAAGCACTCTCTTTCGAAAGGCTCAAGGACTCAATTAGGACCCAAAAGGCCTGCATAGAATAGAAATGGCCCAAAAAGACAATTATGCCCTGTTTGTCTGCAATACAGGATTTAAATGATCCTCATTACCAGACAAATAGAGGATGGCTAATTAAAATGTGTAATTCTTAATTATAAAATCTCCTATTCAATCGTTAAGCTCGTTCCGTTTCTGTTGAAAATGAGAATAGGATCCAAATCCATAATTTAATTTGATAGGGAAACTGGAAATCAACTGTGGAAAATAAAAGTGAAATTAAAGTCCACAAATCGACCCTCTCTAAATGTCTTTAGAGAGGGTCCTTCTGCCATCACCCATTGGAGTGTTTTTTTTTTTGTATTTCATAATGCAGACAGTGTTCTAGTAAAACTATTTTCTTTCAGTAATATTAGTAAAGTTAAAGATCTTAATGAGGTATTTTGGGACAAAATGATGATGAGTACCTTCAAGGGATGATCAATTATGAATGAGGCAAAGCATGCCAGTCTTTATGAATATTTTGATAATACTAAAATATTATTGTTGTTGAAATAATAATCACTATTAAGCCAGTTAGTTGCTTGGGTGACTGTGTGTGGTCGGCTACTTATCATTGTTGTTAACTGTTGCCTAAAGGGGTATGGCTAAAGTGCAATAAAGGAGGATATGGAGGGGAGTTTTTCGGTGCAGTATAATGTTTTTGCTTTTAGTTGTAACGGTGATGTTTTTCAAATGATAACATGATCATATTTTGCCACATATCCATTAGCCCCACCCCTGTAACACCAGCTTACTCACTGTACTGCAGGACCAGCTCATTTAATTAATGCAGATAGCTGTTCACTGAAATATGCTAATGATTTAACAGTGTCATGGATGATGAGTCAACACTGCTCAGCACAGTGAACACAGTTGGCTCATATCTCAGCCTTAAGAATAAACATCCCCTGAACACAACAAAAGATTGACCACTACAAAACTGAAGGTGTTCACAAACCTTTAGCTCAGAACCTCTTCAATTCAGTGAATACAAATTGCAACATATGCTTTCCTGTCCTCAGTTTTCATCACAAGTATTGATTTTGACATGTGCAGGCAAACTAGCCCTATCACACAACTCAGTCCGCTGGGCACAATGCGCAATTGTGAAGAGGAGATCAATACAAACTTTCCAGAGGGGACATCACACGGTTTATTAAAATGTGAGTTGGGCTGAGGTTGGATTCTTAAGGCATAATCATAATTTTCTATTGAACTCTAGTTGGATTGTATGTCTTTGCACAAAGATCCACAAACCACAAAACCAAGCATGTAACACCTTTAGTGTCTGATCCGGTTTACAACGCCTTTTTTAAAGGTCCCCTATTATACTGTTTTTCATTTCTTTATTATAGGTCTCAGATATATACAAAACAGGTCTCTGAAGTGTTTGGCTGAAATACCAAACAGATCATTGTAGCATCCCATAATCCCCTCTGTTTCAGCCCTGTTTCAAAAGGGCTGATTCTCTGTCTGTTACTTTAGATGAAAATAAGGAGCCACTCCCCACGCCCCTCTGAGAGATATTTGGTTAAAAAGAACACAATGGTGCTCTAGGAGGAGATTCAGGTGATAAGGTGGGGGGGGGTTACCTTGGTTGGTTATTGGCTAATACACAAGCCAAAAATCTGATCAGCACATTTTCAGACAGGTTTTTATATAAATGGATCAGGACAAAAAGTGAGTGAATCTTTTTTCCTGAAACTTTCAGAATCTCTTTGCACAGAGGGGACACATGTTTATGTATAAAAGACATGAAAAAGTAGATTTTGCATAATATGTCCCCTTTAAGGAGCTCCCTTAAATCTCATATATTAGCACAGGCTTTACATGTCATCGATTTTTCCCCCACTTATTGCCGCAGAGGAAAGGCATCCAAAACACGCTTACTGGAGGACACCATTTTACTAATTTACTCTGTTTAAACACTGGGGTATATCTTGAGTTTAATGATTAGGACTGCAATTATGATTTAAGTACTAACAAAACCACTCAAAAAATACCTGCAGGAACAACTTTATCTAAGAAGCATAGTCGTAACTTAATAAAACATGCATAACAACTTGTATGCATTTGTTGCAAATGAGTTATACCTTTATCTCTGCTCCTATAGCATACAAAGTTGTATTATGTCAAAGTTACTCATATTGACATGATAATAAAAATGATTGATGTTGCCTTCAAGCATCTTCCCTACTTTGACCTTCAGCTCTTGGGTTAAATTGACACTGATGTTAAACATTGTTCACAGGGGCGTTCACATTGAGTGGTATGTCAGCATGGAGAGAGAGAAACTGGATTACTTTGTTTAAACCCTTCGTTAGGTTCAAAGGTTGAGCTGTTGTCACTTAGACTGATCAACAGATCGACCACACTTCAAGGGCAACTTCTCTGTGACATTTAATGAGGCCTTCTTGAAAGGTAACCTTTGACCAGGATTTAAATAGCAAATCTTATTATGCCAACAGGAGATAGCATTCAAACATGTTTTTCCAGCTTTTCTGTTCAAATCACATACATCCCATTGTGAAGCATTATTTGCACGCTGGCTGACCACAGAAACTGGATCAACTCCAAGTGGACATCTGTCACACTTATTCTGATCATTCAACGAGGGAGTGAACATGCTCGTTGTGTTTGTTGTGCAAATGTTTAGCTAAATATTCAATAACTGACGCTGCACTCTGTGATGCTGCTAAGCTTCGCTTGAATTTCTATTTGTGGTCCTGTACAAAAACACTGAAATGTGAACACAATGCATCAATTCAAGAGTGTTTGTGTGCTTATTTTCACACAAAACACTTGCATATAAAGGAACTGATATTAAAGCATATGACAAAGTAAAGACTAAAATCTTAGTGTTAGAATAAAAGCAGGCTGTACATTTTGAGTTTCTTGTTTGCATCAGTAAATCAATAGCACAGAGGCTGCCTCTCTGCAAGGAAACTCACACTGGTGTCGAAATCAATGGCAGTTTGGCAACAATTGTCTTGTTGGAAGACCCATCGACTTCTTACCTTGACTTCACATTGGAATGGATTGGTGCTGGCACTTGTTTGCTTTGAATATATCACCATACAGCCATTAATGTGATTTCACTCTGGAGAAGTTGAGGCCAGAAACATGTGGATGTTTGATGTAAATCTTACAGATCGACCTCAGGCTGAGTCAGTCTCTACTGGTTTGTCTGAGGGGGGACATGAATGCCTCACTGCTCGCTATTACTCCTGCAGAAAGAAATGAGAGAAGCAAAAGTAGGCATAGGCGCGTTCACACCGGAGTATTTTTCCCCGTACTTTTCCCGTTTGGTTCCGTTAGTACCCCTTATGTTGCGTTCACACCTTTATATATACAGTCTATGGTTCACACCAAAAAGAGTACTTAGTGCCGGGAACTTTTACCCCCATTTTTAGTGCCTGCTAGAGAGGTGGTACCAAAAAAGTACCAATTTCTATTGGCTGGGCGAATTGCAAACCACGTCCCGTAAAACTCGGAAAAGTTTTGTGAAGCCGCCATTGTATTTGTGGCATTAGCATTATTAGCATTAGCATTAGCCCCGCGCACCAACGGAGAGAGAATAAGTTATGGCAACACAAAAAAAAACATGGGAGCGGTGGAGTGATGAGGAGGTGTCGGCGTTCTGGCGATTTACTCGGAAGGCTTCAGTAGAAGCTGCTGGGAGTCCCAGCAGCTTCTACTGAAGCCAGTCCCCAACTCCGGGGACTTCGGGCGGCAGTATACGCCGTGAAGTTGTTTGCGGCCTGCCAGTAAACCCAAAGCAGAAGAAGAAGAAGTGACGTCAGCGGCTCATTTGCGTAATCTTCCCTCAGGGAACTTATTCCGGTGTGAACGCGATCTGTACTTAGTGCCCTGGGGTACTAAGTGCCGGGGCACTAAGTGCCGGCACTAAGTACGGCAAAGTACTTGGTGTGAAAGCGGCTATTGAAATAGCATGAAGCCTTTGATACAAGGTGTAACCTCCCTGCTGAGTACCACAAACCGAAAAATGAATTGTTAATTTTGCACAAACAGGACACAATTAAAATGAATTGTAGCATAATTAGCTAGTTGCTAATTAACATATTTTGTCTCTGTGCAGGTAGACAAAAAAACACCAGCAAACAACAAATATGCTAGATAAAAGAACACAATACATAAAAGTCATGATCTTTTAAAACCTGTTTTTGAGAGCCAATTCAACTGAGCAATATCAGAGGGATTAGAAGTTATGAAACATGCTGCACTAAATATGCACAAAGAGCTTTGAGTCTTTCTACTCTGTGTACCCTCTGGCTCCACTGAGACACAGTGGCTTGTTGCTGGATGAACTGATACTCTATGCACAGTGACATCTGCTCACTGAATGTTCTTTGTTGCTTTCAAACCCCCCTGTTCACAGCTCTGCTACCTATCGCTGTCACACTTTGTCTATTTGGGAAAAGTTATGTACAGATTTGCAACGTGACTCAGTATTTCATATGTGCACTCTGTCACTTGTGGAAGTCATTTATGTGTATCCCTGTACAGTTTGCCTTTGCAGGAGCAGTTACCGTAGAGAACAAAGACAAATAACTCATTAGGGAGTACATTTCTTTGTTTTAATGAGCAGAGAGCTGAGTAAGAACTCAAAGCAGAGAATATTATCTCCCCATAAATTGCCCGAATTGCTTTTCTTAACACTGAACATGAAAAATTGACTTTGCTGCTCACAGAAATGTCACAAAGTGATAAAGCACTGTTATCTAGGAAAATGTCGCTGAGAGTTAATGATGTGTTTTATCGCAGCCAATGATATTCAAGTTTGGTGCTTGCAAAGTGCGTCCTTAACAATATAAATGTCTCCCTAATTGCAGAGCCCAACTTCACACATAAACCAGTACGCTTAGCATTGTTATAAAAGTAAAGAACATCTCGAAGGGCTTGCAATGTGTTGTTGTTGATTAGCCCCCCATGCCTTGGTTTTTAATTGGTTAGAATCTTTTATTATATCAGGATAAATCCCTTAAGATTTATCATCTAATTTTTAAAGGGGGGAGGAAACAAACACTCCCAAAACAAATGGAAGACAATATAATACCAGACATGATGTTATATAACACAAGATTCAAAAAAGAAAGAACAAATAAACAAACAAGTAACAAACTAACCAAGAGAGAGGCAGAAACATTTATTTAGTTACAAAGCTGGTAAAGATCTAAATAAGATCTGAACAGAGCATCTTAGTAAATTATTGAATGTTTAAAAAAAAAAAAATAGTTTTAGACAATGAGGATAGTCAAAGCTCATATATTTAAAAATATTGGTTCCATGATATGTTTGACTTATAGCAAAGTGTGTTTAAAACTTTGAAATAAAATGAATAACTTCACATAAAACGGCATAATCTGTTATATATTACAATGAGTCCTTGTGCTTTAATCCTGTGAAACAGTTTATCCTAGTCTCATGATCCATCTCAGTAAGAACAGACGACATGAGGTTTAGGGGAGCAAAGGATTCTGGGTGACTATGACCTGACATCAAACACCACTATGGTACCCAAGCTCACAAGAGGAAGGCGCTATACTTGAACTTGTCACTCTTTTATAATTGTAACAATCCTCTCGGTTGTTAGAGTGTATGTTGTTTTACATTATCATTTCCTAAAATGCTTTGCTGCACCTGCCTTTTCACATTAATCAGCATCAAGCAGAGAGATCATATCAATTCTCCACATTCTCCTCCGCCTCGGAGTGAGTGGCACATCTTCTATTTCAAGGCCTAAATCTTTTTATCTAACCATCTTCCCAATTCTGTCCTGTCAACTGATAGTGACAGTTTGAGGTAAGAGCTAAATTAAAACCGCGCTCAAACAAAATCGTAGAGAAGAAACTGTCAGAGTTCTGGCAGTCTATCTACGGTTTATTCTTCGACATGAATTTATTTAATTAAAAAAAGTAAACAAACTGTTTTCGTATTGGAGAAAACATAACTTTACCAATATTGGAGCTATGGATTAAGGAAATTCTCAATCCATCCTATTTTTTCTGTTAATCAATTTATTCTGGGGAATCTGGGTGTGACCCTAGATAACAACCTGTCCTTCACTGCAAACATCGCTGCTACAACCCGCTGCTGCAGATACACTCTTTACAACATCAGGAGGATACGTCCCCTCCTGACCCAGAAAGCGACACAACTTCTGGTCCAGGCTCTCGTCATCTCACGCCTAGACTACTGCAACTCCCTCCTGGCTGGTCTACCTGCATGTGCCATCAGACCTCTGCAGCTCATCCAGAATGCAGCGGCTCGTCTGGTCTTCAACCTTCCAACATTTTCCCACACCACGCCGCTCCTCCGCTCCCTTCACTGGCTTCCAGTAACTGCTAGAATCCACTTCAAGACAATGGTACTTGCGTACCATGCTGTGAATGGATCTGGCCCTTCCTACATCCAGGACATGGTTAAACCATACACCCCAGCACGTGCACTCCGCTCAGCATCGGCCAAACGGCTCGCTGTACCCGCACTGCGAGGGGGACCCAAGTTCCCATCAGCAAAAACACGTGGGTTTGCTATCCTGGCTCCAAAATGGTGGAATGAGCTCCCCATTGAAATCAGGACAGCAGAAAGCCTACACATCTTCCATCTCTTTCGACTCCACTTCGAGCGATAGAATTACTAACAAATCATTTCTAACAAAGCACTTATATACTAATAAAGGACTGGCTTATCTAAAGCTAGTTGAGTAGCACTTGAAATGTTTTGGCTCTATGAAACCTGATGTACTTATATGATTCTGTTTTCTTCAAGTTTGTATCTTCTTGGTCGAATGCACTTATTGTAAGTCGCTTTGGATAAAAGCGTCAGCTAAATGCAATGTAATGTAATGTAATGTATTCATTTAGCACCTGAAACATTTCACAAAGGCAACCCATAATGTACAGACAGGAAAAAATCATCCCAGGCTTGCTTAATTGTCCCTTTATTTGTTGTTTATTCTAGCTACTGAGTGTTTAACCTGTTAAACCCAGAGCCTGTTTTTCAGGTCTCAGGCTCGAAAATGACATTCCCAGAACAAATGACAATAAGTTCCCTTCTAAAAGGGGTACATTAATAATCTTTTTTCTCAAAGCAATGATAAACCTGTGAGTTGGATGTAGAAAATTCAGAATCAATATAGATTTCTTTTTATTTTAAAGTAAATTCAGATTGAACATGGTAAAGAAATGTAAATTATAGTGTCTGTCCAAAAATAAACCATTACTTATAGTGAAAACCACCCTTGAATGATGGGATAGTAGACTAAAAGCTTTAGGAATCCAAACTATAACATATAATAAGTACCCTGTATCAAGATTGATGCAAAACAAGTGACATTTGACCTTTTTAGAGAGATTTAGCACAAAGAAACCCACCTCTGGGGTCATTTGGATGGAAATGGGCGTATTTGCCGTTTCTCTGGAACCCATTGGTCGATTTTGATGATTGACATCTCTTTTGAACCGTTAGAGCCAATAGAATCGAAGGGGGATTTCCACATACACACACATGTTACCATTGAGAAATGAGAGCTATGCGCACGCAGTTTGCCCAAAGCGAAACCTATTTTACGCTCTGAAATCTGAAAACTGAAAACTAGTTTTATTACTGATGGATTATCAGAAATCATTTCAAAGTGACACAGACACATTGGATTAACCTATGGATTAACCTTCAGCAGCGTTTTAATGCCATTGAAGACAACTTTTGATCAGAATACAACAAAGGTAAGACATATTGCCGTGTTGGCTACCTAATGCTACGTGGTGTGATGTCTTTGTTAGCTTCTCATGTCGCGAGTTCGGATCGGTCAGTAATGATACCAATACCTGTCGAATCTGTGCAATCTCAGCTTGCTAATCGATATCTTGTTTGTGCAGATATGATAAGTAATAAGGGTATTTTAACGTGATTTCTGTGCTAAGTGTGTTAGCATTTTTTCGCTCAGGGCTAATTCAGAGCCTTGTTATTACCCTTATGTTTCGTTTTGCTAAAAATGGTTAATATTGTCTGATAGCTGAGTTTCTTCCCGTTAAGTGGGTATGACACATTAATAGGTTTTTAAATGTTAAGAAGCCCTCAGACGCTGTTTCTTGCAGACGTTGCGATTTTTCCCTCGCCCGGGGGAATGGGGCTTAACAGTTAAAGGAAGCAATTTGAGTTATAGCTTTGACCCATTCAGTGAGTTATTGGGTTTTTGTGTTTGTTCAGTTTCGCAAATCAAGTCTTGCTGCAATTATGGAACATGTCAGTATTAATCCAAACTATGCTTTGGTGACACCCTGTGGTAAAATGGTTTTATTATCAAATAGTATGAATTGTTCTCCATCGTTTTATGTCCATCCACTGGAAGTGCTTTGCCAAGAGGTTTATTTCTCGATATTACATGTCATTTGTTAGATGCTTTTATCCAAAGCGACTTACATACATTCAGTACTGTGGACAATCCCCACAGGAGCAATTTGGGGTGAAGTGTCTTGCCCAGGGACACAACGACATGCTGACTGCAGTGGGACTCGAACTTGCTACCCCCTGATTTGAAGTCCAGCACACTATCCACTGAGCCACAGTCTCCCGATGTAGTCCTTAACATTTACACATAAGAATCTCCTTTCTTCTACGATGACAAAGTACCAATTAAATCGTTTTTATACAATTTCCACATTCTAATGAAACATAGAAAGTAATGATTGACACATAATATGTAACTAAATGACTATTGAGCTGGACTTTGTCCTAAGATGAGCCTACATTACCAGCAGGAAATGAGTCCCTGATGTTGTTCCTGGTTGTTACTTCCACAGTTGTCCTTTTTTTTACCAATTCCTCCACCTCAGGAAGCCAAAACTACATTTTGATCTTATAGTGGACTTGCAATGGCTTCAGGGAAGGAAAGTAATGGACTCAACACTATTGCATTTGATGTAAGTACAATTACTTTTCATGTAAATGATACCATGTATTGGCATTTTAAATATTTGTAAATAGTGAGGATTGCTCTTCAATGAGTTCTGATTAATCCTGATACACAGTGGGCAAAGGTTCAGACAGGTGGGAGGTCTTTAGGTTGGAAGTTTATAAACGTTGTGCAACTCTTTCTTAGGGTCCGCACTCAGCCATATTTGTTTTTGATTTGGAAGCTTTACACATTTTCAACTAATACAGAAACACAAGGACAGAGATGTGTTTCTGTTGTCTATTATGTCTTTCTACGTGAAATGTCCATCTGTTTTAATACATTTAAAAATCCCAAAAGGTTAAATGTTGTATATGGTGTTGCAGATGGATGGGGATCATCAAAGAGGAGAGGAGGGAAAGACATGCGGCAGCAGCTGTGTAACAGAGGAAGACAGAAATAAACCCACCTATTGTGTGACTGATGTTCCTCCCTGGTACCTTTGTATTTTTCTGGCAATGCAGGTGGGTGTGACAAAGCCTTGTGGAGGTTTTGGTTTCTGCGGGTCATAAAACAACATTGTAATTGGAGCAGTAAAACTATATGATTAAATGTTTTATGGTTATGCCGTTACTGTTTTCTTCATAGTTAAGTCTGACAGGCCAAGGAACCGAGCAGTCACACTAGGGTAATCATAGAAAAGAGATCAAACAAACTGGAAACTGATTTTCTCAACTCAGATTTTGTACATGTTGTCCTAAATCACATAGGAACATATTTCTTCAGTCTGAACAGTAAAAAAACACTGACTGACTTCTGGCATTTATGTACATGTATAAAAGTAGCATCCATTTATCATTAATAGTTTGTAAAATATTGCAAATGCAGATTGTTGTTGTCCGGTGTGTGTAGGGGTGTCATCAATAACCTTAATTCTTCACTCTGATCACCATTCCTCTCCTGTGCAGCATTACCTGACAGCCTTTGGGGGGATCACCGCCATCCCCCTCATTCTCTCTGAGGGACTGTGTCTGCAGCACGACAGCCTGACCCAGAGTCAGCTCATTAACACCATCTTCTTCACCTCTGGCCTGGTCACTGTGCTGCAGGTCACCTTTGGTGTCAGGTCAGAATGATGGCTCCAGCTAATCACACCACTAACCATCCTATAAGATTGGAGACAGTTTTAGTTAAAAGTGTAAGAGTAATAGTACTCTGAGTAACAAACTCTGCTTACTCAAGTTAGACCCTTACTGAGACCCTTGGAAATGTGAAAACTGGCTTCAATTTTTTCTTTGTTACTGTATAACATAATTTCATGGATACAGTAATATAGAAAATGTAATGACTCTGTTTCCAGCAAACAGCTGTTTTAGGGGGTTTGACAAGAACCCGACAAAAACACTGAGTTGTATGCTCAACACAGTCTCACGGCATTTCGTGTTATAGTCACGAAATTAATCTATTGATTCGTGTTCACCAACACGATTTCGCCATTTTATTCGTGTCACACAGAACGATTTTAAAAGCAATGTAAATAATAACAAATTAGAAGGAAAAACAGATAAATAAAAATACAGATTTCAATATTCTGACACAGAACAATTTTAGAGGCAATGTATTTCTATTGGTAGTATGTTTCGTGCCTGCACCAAATAATAACAAATTAGAAGGAAAAAAAGATGACATAAAATACAGATTTCAGTATTCTGAGGCTCTGAGCCATTTCTTTTCCTCGTGGACGGCAAAAAAACTCCCACATTATACAATTTAAAATAAAAGGGATATGGTTAGGCTTAGGGTAAGATATTGAGTAAGAACATGTTTTTATGAACCACACAGCTTCTGGTATTCCAAGACCCGACCGGACAAAAAGACGTGTTGCAGGCACGAAACATACTACCAATAGAAATACATTGCTTTTAAAATCGTTCTGTGTGACACGAAAAAAATGCGAAAATCATGTTGGTGAACACGAATCAATAGATTAAATTAATTTCGTGACTATAACACGTATGCGTATAAAGAGAACTCAAAGGCAAAAACATGGGCTAACTGAAAAAAAACTTGACTAAGACTAAGCTGTTGAACATTAAATACATGATAATAACATACTATTAACTATCTGCTAAACACTGCATGTTAACATTGTCATTGTGAGCATGTTAGCATTACGATGTTAGCATTTAGTACAGTCTCACAAAGCTACTGTCAAGTTGACTGCTGTTCTTAACTTGTTAAAGAAAGTTTGTGACCTATTATTGTGCATTTATAACAAACATAGATTCAACTGTACTGTTGTGTAGTCTTACACATGCTTTGTCCTAATAAATGGTTTGTTTATTTGTCTGACTGAGAACTATGTTTGTTTATGTCACACTTGTAGGCTTCCCATACTACAGGGGGGCACCTTTAGTCTGGTGACCCCTGCCATGGCCATGTTGTCCCTACCAGAATGGAAGTGCCCAGCTTGGACCCAGAACGCCACACTGGTCAACACTTCCTCACCTGTTTTCATAGAAGTTTGGCAGACCCGCCTGAGAACAGTGAGCCAGCACAAACACTGCACAGCTTTTGATTGATAAAAAAACAGAGAAGTGAAACAACACTTTTGTGGAGCTCATGATTAATTCAGTGAGCTAGTTTCCACTCCGGGAAGTAGACAATTCGATTGCAGGCATAGACTCTCACTCGGCCAAAGTTGATGCTAAGGATTTTGATTATTGTTTTCCTGTCCACAGCTGCAGGGCTCTATTATGGTGGCCTCTCTTCTGCAGATCCTGGTTGGTTTCTCGGGCCTCATTGGCCTCCTCATGCGCTTCATTGGCCCGCTAACCATTGCACCCACTGTCGCTCTCATCGGCCTGTCACTGTTCGATTCAGTTGGACAGAAGGCTGGCAGCCACTGGGCATCTCTGCTATGTACGTAAGCGCTCGATGCCATAGTTACTCTCTCTTTGCCTAGTTGGAAGTTAAAGGTTTTTACAGTATTTTGGTTGCAAGCTGGGATGGATCATCTATTTCAATGACGGTATCAGTCTCTGGTATTGCATCATCATGCTAATGACAGTTATTCTCATACACACAGGACCACAGTGCTGATCATCCTGTTCTCCCAGTACCTCCGTCGTGTACCAGTCCTTGTTCCTGCATATAGCAAAGCCAAGAAACTGCACACCTCAAAGTTCTATATCTTCCAGATAATGCCTGTATGTTATGTATAAGCATGTATGTAGAGCCCGATATACACAATTTCTGTTCCTTTTTAATTGTACTGGCATATGCTGAGGCTGATACTAAAGTAAATATTGTTTAGATCCTGCTGGGGATTGGGGTCTCATGGTTAGTCTGCTACCTCCTCACCATATTTGATGTCCTACCATCTGATCCAACCCAATATGGCCACCTGGCCCGCACTGACGCTAAGGGAGATGTGGTGAACGAGGCTTCCTGGTTCACATTACCTTACCCTGGTAAGTAAACAAGATACTATCAAAGACATTCTGGGAGGTAAGGAAAAACCATGGGCATAGTAGAATCAAATATTCATTCATTAATTAACATGAATTCCTGCATGTATGATGCATTGGTGTAGGCATCACCCTGGTTCCCTTGTAAAAAAAGCCTATGGGATTACTCTATTGAACTATAGCAGGAAATAAGCTTTTGTCTAATGAAAGATTATACTAGATACTGTACAAGTTTTGTTTAGCAAGATAATCCTAACAAATAAACACCACTTGTGTGATTGTTAAGTAAAAGCTAACGATATGCTATAAACAAACCTCAGTACAGTCACATTAATTCAACATCTGAACCACTGAGTACACACATTTACGGTATGGGAAATGGAGAAAGGGAAAGTGCAAAAAAGATCACTCATGAACTAATTTGTTAATAACTAATCCTTGAATGACTCAATGCCCGAAAGTACGATTTTTTTTACACTGCTCAATATTTACAATTTTGACTCCTAATAAAGGTCAGTGGGGCATGCCAGCTGTGAGCCTGGCAGGTGTCTTTGGCATGATGGCTGGAATAATATGCTCCATGGCAGAATCTGTGAGCGACTATTACGCCTGTGCCAGGTTGTCAGGCGCCCCCCCCTCCCCCCTCGCACGCCATCAACAGGGGTATTGGTGTTGAGGGGCTGGGCAGTTTGTTGGCAGGGGCCTTTGGCACAGGCAACGGCACTACGTCATTTAGTGAGAATGTGGCTGCCCTTGGTATCACGAAGGTAAGATAAGATATCGACATCCAACCGTACAGAGTATCTTTTATTTATACTGCAGTAGTACAATGCATGTTCAAAACATCTGGTATTGAGAACAAGCACAATTCCTGTTTGTGTAACAGGTGGGGAGCCGAATGGTTATTCTTCTGAGTGGATTTTTCATGATTTTGATCGGGATGCTGGGCAAAGTTGGGGCCATCTTCGCCACCATCCCCACCCCTGTAATGGGAGGCATGCTTCTGATCATGTTTGGAGTCATAACTGCAGCAGGAGTTTCAAATCTGCAGGTATAATACGATTAACAATCAGCCACATTGTGTCCAAATGCTTTGCTACTATTCAGAATGTTGCTGACATATCTCATTTTACAGTCCACAGACATGAACTCCTCCAGGAATATATTTATTTTTGGTTTCTCCATTATGTCTGCACTCGTCATTCCGAACTGGATAATGAAGAATCCTGGTTTCTTAGATACCGGTATCTATCAAGAAATGTCATTACTCCTTAAAGCCTTTTCTATTTTAACAGCATGTAATGTATATCTTTCTCAATATTTATTTTGTCTGTGTTTTCATTTAATATTTCTTTTGTAACTCAGGTGTTAAAGAGGTAGATCAAGTGCTGCAGATATTATTGACCACAAATATGTTTGTGGGAGGGTTTCTTGGCTTCTTCCTTGATAACACAATTCCAGGTGAGCTGAAATGAAGGTTGTTATTGACACAAGTTCTAAAATCCAATGAATGTGAATGTAAACTATTATTATAAAAAAAGGTGTGGTCTAATTGTCTTTCTAATACCACGATCTCAGGGACCAAACGTGAGCGTGGCCTCTTAGCCCGGGATAAAGTACATCTGGAGGACTCTAGCTGCACCTTGGGAACTGAAGAGGTGTATGACCTTCCGTTTGGCATAGCCTCTTGCTTGTCATCCCAATCTTGGGTCCGTTACATCCCTTTCTGCCCATGGAAGGATAGCAGATCTGAGAAACAGTCGGAGGAAAACAATATGCCACAAGGCCGGGGGAAAGAGCACCTGCAAAACGGCACGGAGGTGTTTGATGAATGTGCTCTATAAACTGTGATATAGAGGTGGTGTCATAAAGTGAAATAATAAAAATTTTATCTTTTTACATCACACAAGGGTCAAATAAATATTGTTTTGAGGATCTTTGCCTACTGATGACTGGTCAAACAGGAGATTACAATAAAGTTTACTTTCCTACATGAATCAGAACTGCCAGCAGTAGATTTATTTTTGATGCATCATTCATGTTTTAACCCTTCAATTATGACTATGCAAAAAAAGGAAGTGTGAACTGAAGCTTCCACATTCTGTCAACACCAAATAAAGAAAACTACTTAAATATCACTGTGTTACTATGCTCCACCGTTACTCATATTTCTTCTAAAAACTCATAACCAGTCACACACACACCGACAGAAAACTAGAATAATGCATTCCTCATTCTCCTCTTTCAAAGGAAATGTAATTTAGCCTGTGGATAACTGTATTATCACACAGCCCTATCTTCACACTGATCTAAGCAGCAGCTTAAAAAACCCACAGCAGTGACCCTCTGGCTCTTCTTGTGTTTCCTTCTGCAAAAACAAAAGAGATAACACATATTTTCAATCGTCCACTTTGCCTTCATCTCTTTTCTCTGTCAATTCATTTCCTCTGCCTCACCAGCGCTGACAGGCAGGTGGGATATGGTTTAATGCTTTGATCTGTGGAGCCATCAGTTTTCCCAGAGGCACAATTGAAACACTGGTCAATGGTTAGATGTACACTGTAATGTTATTTAAGGATGGTACAAAAGCACGAGTAAACTTGAGCTATAAAAATCGAACCTTTTTTATTTACGTGCCTTACTGGAAACGCATTACAGAATATCATATTTTGAAAGTTAGTGTTCTGGAAAGGGATTTTGCGCAGTGATCGTCAATTGGTTTTGTGTAACACTATGCCAGTAATCTGCATTTCAATGGGAAAGGACAACTCAGCAACTCTGTTCATTAGTAAAGGCTTAACATTTACCAGCACCATATTTTTGTATTCTGTCTTTGAGACTTCAGCCTCATCTCATCATGCCTCCATGGCTCTCAGGCACTTTATGAGATCTATAGTAAGCTCTTGAAAGCTTTCAAACACCTATTTTATCTTTTGGACATAAATATTTACGCAAATGGAGTTAGGAGAATGGGGAGAGAGACACACAAAAAGAATAAGTAGTGAGATAATGTGTTTTAGTGACAGGGTCATTTTTTAGACAATGTGAAAGACTGCTCTACACACTCCCGCTGACTCAAAAGCAAACAAAAATGTCCAATGAATGCAAACATCAGTATATTTATTTTTAACTGATCTAGCTAACCGTACCCACATTCATTCATAAGATTGATTTTTATGTGAAATCTGAATATACTGCAGTGGATTCATAATACCTCACTGTCATGTGGCTGGGTTTCAATATTAGCTTCTATTTTTCATCCTATAAAATTCATTTCGACTCATCACAGGAGAATAAATATGATGAAGTACAAATACTTGTATAAGAAGGATGAATCCATACTGCTTAAGAGTAACTTTAAAAGTAATGACTTGACATGTTTACACCATGTTGCGCCCACATGTATTATTGATATGATCCTTTTCAGTGCCAGAGTTATGGCTCTGTGCTTTAGGAAACTAGGTGTTATTCACTCACTGAGCTAAAGTGTGGGAATGAAAATGGTAGATTATGAAAATAATTAGTCAGGTTAAGCCTCAGGTTTTTCAGTCATCCATAAGAATAAAGTCTGTTCATTTGGGTTAGGGTGGTTGGCATATCTGATACTTCTTTGCTCTGTAAATACTGGATGAATCAGCACACCGTTTTCAAACTGCGTCTGACGAATAAACTTGTTCTGAGTGAGAATAGAGCGACTTTTGCTTCTCAAAATATTCACTCTCTAAATCAGGAATAAAACTTCAAAATCTTTATGCTGTATACTATTGTTTTATCTCCATAAATTGGTTGTATTGGTGCTATATATATATTGAGATTCTTAATCCATTGAAGTGCACAAAGCAACTAAATAATGAACTAACTAATTAACTAACTAACTCTGGATGATGCTAACTGGAAGCAAGGTGCAATAGAGATAATAGTTAATCTTGTCACTAGAATACCCCAATTGCAATAAAAAACTATATAAACAGAGATAAAAAAGGCCAATCAGTAGCACTGACAATAGTTTATTACAACTATGAATTATTCAAGAAGTACAATTTCATTGTGGTTTGCCACCCTATGTGACACCGATTATAATTCTGTTAATTGAGCTGCAGAATCTGAGGACTGTTACTCCATAATTAACCTGCAACAACGAACATGAAGCAAACAATCTCAAATAAATGAGCATATCAGATCATGACACTGTAATAAGAGCACTGCTGGGTGCTGAGAAAGAGCCTGAAATATTCATATTGCTGCAGTCTTTCTTCACTAATCACAATTTCTATGTTTCCTTTACTCTTTCATCAAGGGCCTCTCCCTCCCTCCCTTATTAATGTGATCTTGAATTTTTTTTTGGATATGAACTAAAATATTGCACACCATCTGACTGGAATTTTTTCATGCTTAAAACATCCGGACCAGAACAGATTCAGCATGTTCCCATGTTCGATGGATAATTATCTCCTACCCTGAGACCTGCCTTATCACAGCGGGATCACATTGGTGCTCATTAAAAAAAGGAAGAAAAGTAATCTGGAACAGCTCATCCCAAAATGTAAACTCACATGATTTTCACTTTACTCATTAGTGCTCTGAAATGCCTGCCATATCCAACAAAAGAGAATAAGATATACTCTATTGATCCCAAACGGGTTGTTATATACTTTACACTGATTGATTTCCACATTCATATTGAGGACTTATTTCATGTCAGGGATGAGGAAATGCACTGAAGAACTCTCGACGTTGTATTTTCTGGAAAATTGTGATTTCCCCTTGGTTTATTCTGCAATGTTGTTCCTCCTTGCCTCTCTGTTGATGTAGTAGGCTCATTTCAACACTGGAGGGTGCTACAGGCTAAACTTTGCTTTTCAGTCTAAGGTCTAAGTCTAAACACGTTGACAGTGTGTAAAGAGGGCCACAGCCCTTCTTCAGCAGTTTAAACTGGTTGGAGGTTGTTGTAGAGTAGGCTACTGTAGGATATGTGAAGGTGAAAAGTGAAGGTGTTGACGCCAGATTAACTCTTCAATGGGTTACAAGGCTACTGATTTCTGTCTGTCCGTGGTACCAGTTAAAACTAAACCTCTTTTGCTTGGCCCTCCAGCGGGTAACAGCTGATGAACGTTATTAAGTATTGATTTCACTTGTGAAACCGGAAGCTTTCGTGGAAAGGGCCTTACATAAGACTGGACTTTGTTATTATCTTCGAAATCAGTCCTAGCTTGTGAACCAGATGTGTTTTGTTTTGGTTACAAGTCAAGAAACCCGTTTTTTTTTTTACGTAGCTTTACAAAAACATTCCCTCTTACTTGAAAGGACAGCTTTTGTCTCTTATTTTACTTTAGAAACTAACATGGAATGACAACGTACTTCATTAATAGACTAAGGCCCTATAATCTTATATAACAATAACTTGTTCGGGTTTTATTGCAAAAAAATAGCCAAAAGTCTACTGCGTGGCTGTAACCTCCATCTGTTCGTGGAGTTGTTTGCGAGAGGACGTTGCAGCACAACAGACCCGCCAGGGATCCAGAACAGGGCGGTATGAGCCAGCTCCGTCAAGGGGCCACCGGAAGCCTGAACGCACCACGCCATGTGGAGATGATACATACAAAATAAAAGTTATAAATACCAGCGTGTCTCTTTCTAGGAAAATACATGACTAAGGTTATTGTTTGACAGGTTTTAATGTTGTTACGGACTTATTTTCCAATGGCCCTATATGCTTGAATCTCAACTCCATGCTATGTTCCCTTTAAATATGTATATAGAGATGGGAAATAGAGGAACCATTGAGAACAAGCAGATCCAATTTCTTTGAAGCATACGCTGCAATTGTTTGTATTGAAAACATATTGGATTCCCCCTAGTGTTTTATCATTAATACATTAAGTAAGTTGTGTAATATTTTAACATCGAGGAATTCAATGTTTTATTTTGAAAGTACTCGCCGGATGATCCGTTTGTCATTTTGGCGAACTTGGTGCTTGATATACTGTTTGCAACACTGCAGATAACCATTGTGTAAGCTGCTCCGTCGGCGCCAGGTTTCTGTCGTCAGACTCTTGGTGGTATTTAATCTATATTGCTGAAGACATTACGTTTCGCTCTCACTTCTTTTTGTACTCGAATTTTTTTAATCGTTATGGTCCAGCTTTGACGTTAAATCGCTAGCTCTTACACAGCTGGCCAGGTATGCTTTCACGTAGACTTCTTGGAGGATAGGCGATCCTGCTTCAACGGGGATCCCCCATCTTAAGCAGCCCGAAGATACATTTTTCTGCCAAAATCAAGAAGGTAACCTTATCTGTCATCATCCGTATGTTAGCTAATATTCTTTCAACTGACTGGTAACTAACATTTTAGCTAACGTTAGCTACTTTACTTGAGTCAGCTACCAGTAAGAGGAAGATACTACTCAAGTGAATTTTTAAAAACAGCTTATCTTAACAGCCAGAAGTCACATTTGGTAGAGTGAAACTCAGCAACGCCTAAAGTGTGTTATTGACCTATTAAAATAAGAAGGTTTTTAAAGTTTGTTCTTTTTTGCAGCTTGTTTCTGCCCCCAGTATTCTCTGTGCCTGTGTCAGCTATGGAGACCACTGAGGTAACTGTGGCTGTCAGAGGAGAAACATCCCCAGGTAAGTCTGTTCAACTACACTGCAGACAACTAAATATAAAGACACTTGTAACATTATCTTAGAGCTTCATGTAGAACATGCTATGTGATCACATGATGATCTATTTTTGAAGTGTAGCTATGCCAACATATTGAACTTTGTTTCCCTAAATCTTATTGTTATGTGTTTGTATAAGAGTGATTCTACAATTTAGGGTACATTCCATGTCCATTGATGTCCATTGATGATAATTATAATTATTCTAACTATTTTCTTCAAAAATATCATATTTTGCCTATTATTGGAAAGCATGTTATAATATCACACAAACATTATGTGCATCCTATGCTTTATTTAGCTTGAAATGTGTCATGATGTTCTTAAATTGTCAGTTTTTGCTATGTCCGTTTTTCAGTTGAGGGTGTCTTGGATTCAAAATAATGAATAAAAACCATTAAAGTAAATTTAAAAAATGATTCATTTATTTCAAAAGTCTAAATACTAAAGAATAATAACATATTTTTAATTGATTTCCCCCTTTAAATAATTTAAATATCTTAATATATGAATGTCCGCAAAAGTTCTGTCAACTATGTTACTAACAGAACTTCCCCCTTTAACTCAAAAATTGTTTGTCCCAATACCATGTCACCAGCATCACATGATGCCATGTTCCTCTTTGGCAGACATTTTGAACACACTGTGGTGATTGTCCTCTAAATTTTTACAATATTTTATGTATAATAGCACATGGTCAATTAATATACTCATTGACAATCAACAATGTTACGTACATTGTTATGGTTTACAATTGTTTAATGATTTTAATTCAATTATATGTTCAAATGTGATGTTAACCTGTTCAAGAAAATGACATGTGGTCATCCAGGCAAGGCCTACCATTGAAATGATGGGTCAAAATAGGGAAATTGTCAACTAGGTTACCTGTCAACTGAGTTACCCAGTACTGTAATAACTGTAGTAACTTAGTTGACAGGTAACCTAGTTGACAATTTGTATGACATGTAGACGTCATTACACATCATTATCAATGGAATTTTGCACTTCTGCCTTGAAATGAACATAGTGCTGATGGTTAATAATGTGTCCAGTCAACTATGTTATTTGCGTCAAATGTTTGACTTTCATTGTCAACTATGTTGCACCTCATTTTTTCAAATTTAAAATATCTAAAATAGTGCTTCTGATATCCTTTATAGTATAATGTATATCTACACAGGTTGGAGTTTTACATGACATCTCTTAAAACTATCAAAATGACCTGTATGGTAGTTTTATAATACAAAATATCCCTAAACTTAATGACAGTGCTGAACATATCACATGAAAAAACAAAACTTTAATACAATTATTTTTTAAACTTTAAAAAATCTTTGGATATATGGTAGAATAGACTCAAGAGCCTTTCAAATTTGATTTTACTTGAAGTGCAGGACTTAATCAAATGATTGTAATGACATCAAGTTTGTCCGTAACATAGTTGACAAACTGAGTAGTGAAAACATCCTTTCCCTTAAAATAAAAAAATAAATAAAAATGTTTAAGCTTTGCAACTAGTGGATATGTTACACTGAGGAATATACTAACTTGAACCACTGATTGTTCTATTGAGAAAGAACACTTTCTTTGTACTGTTTTGTTGATTATTATAGAATCAGTTTGTTTTCAATTAAGTACAATTCCTGGAAGTTAATGTTCAGTATTTACCAAGTTTGTAGAATGTGTAGAATGTAACATGTGAGATGATTGTGACCCATGTCAGCATTTAATTATGATTGCTTCTATTATTGTACAATAAAGAATGTTATCACATCAGGTAAAAAACACAATTTTGTCCATTTCTAGGGGAGGTGATTGCAGTTGTTGGTAGCTGTGAATCCCTGGGAGGCTGGAGCCATGAAAAAGCAGTGATCTTACATCCTCATGGGAATGATGGGTAGGTTAAATTCCAAGTTTAATAAAAAAACGTCCTTTAAATTATGACAGTTTGTGATTCTCTACTACAAAAGGGTGTTTTTTTTTTTCTTTACTATTCTGTCCATTTAAAATACATTTTGTTCCCCTGACAGAAATACTTGGACCACAACAATCACTGTGCCTAAAGGAGTTGTCGCCAAGTACCGCTATCTCAAAGGTTTCTTCCTTGAGTCAAAGGTGAGCGCAGTCTCCTGTCTGTATAGAGTTATAGCTCTAAGAATAGGTGATTGATATGCTTGTTGATTTTCAAAGATTATCCTTTGAAAGCAGTATTGGCTAAAGATGAATATTGTGGAATTCAATGCCAACGCTAATTCATATTAATTTATGCATGATTTGTGATGATTTCAGGATTTATGTCAATTCATTCGTTTTCTTGCCGCAGCTCATCAGCAGGAAGGGGGACAACAGGTTCTATTAGTTTATTCAATACCCTTTAAAATAGTTTTTGGGAAAAATAATATGTTTTATTCCTTAAAGGTCCCATGTCATGGCCATTTCTACTGGACATAATTCCATTGAGGTATACTGAAATAGATTTATATTGTGCAATTTTCCCAAATCACATTTGGTTTCTCATACAGCATCTCTGTATAGTATGTGTATTCACTCTCTGTCCTAAACGGCTTGTTGGAGCTCCTGCCCCCCCTCCTTATGAGCCCAGTGGCCGTCTGCGAGACACAGCGAAACCCAGCCCGAAACCAGCCCAAACACACACACACACCCACAGCCTGGCTGGGAGTTTGTGTGTGTGCTCACACACAAACTCACAGCCTCGCCGCGTCCCGCCGTCTCAGGGAGAAGAAATCGGCGGAGCTGCAGCTGAGAAAATATTGAGTGTGTGTGAGGGACGTAACGTAACGGCTCCACGGATTGGTCCATTTTGGTATGGGCACGTCACTGTACCCAGGAAGAAAAAGAGAAATCTCCAACGAGGCGTTTTGGGGCAGCATAGACAGGTATTTTCTGTGTTAGAGTTTTACTCGCTACAGGGTGTACTTTGAGGGTTTGTGACTCTGCAGACCGTTTACATGCAGAAAAACCTTCATAACACACAAGGGGACGGGTAATAACCGGAAAAGCATGACATGGGACCTTTAAGACCAGTTTTGTAGAATAGGCAGGCTCTGTATACACTACAGTAGAAACAAGAGGGACCATATTTCCCCGGGAAGGAAAGAGACAGAAAATGTGTCAGACCTTAACAATATATATATATATATATATATATATATATATATATATATATATATATATATATAATTCAGCTATTACCTCAAATTATTATAAGGGGATTATTATTTGTTATGTAATGGGTGGGGCTCACATTGTGTGAGACTCAAAGCCTGCTTTGCTTGACTTCCTCAAGTATTTGTTTGTGGGATGCCTCTCTGTAAACTGATAGGCTTAAAGTTTCTGCCAGCTAAAACGATGAACGGTTAATTAAATTAACATTGGCCAGTTACTCATGCAGTTTAAATATTGCATATGAAACTGCAGTTAGTCTCATCAGCAATGCATTTAGTGTACACTTGATCAGTGTTGGGCTATTGTTTCTTCCATGTGATATTGTCTTTCTTTAATGATTTTATAAAATAAAAAAATGAGATGCTAACCTTTTGCTGCTGAAATTGATTATGACTTTGTTACAGATAGAGAGCAGCCTAACTGAAGACCCCTTTTTTTTTTTTTTTTCACTAACAAATTCACTTTTCAGATTCAACAGATGGTGGCTGACTGCCTCAGCGGGAGATTGGTGACTATACCAGCTCTAACTCCTTTCTGACACCCTAGTCCAACAAGCTGCTGCGCTGACACCAGACTGAAAGCTAGATCAATGTATCTGATTTGAAAATCCTAACACTGTACCAAACATTGAAATTGCAGAGTGCAGGTGGTCCCTATCAAGTGATAGTCAATATGTGGGAGACCCATCAACACCCGCGCACGATGAGCCCCACAGGTATAGAACAACGGTGCACGGTGTGGTTGGGTTGGGTGAAGTGTGCCATGCCCCCTACACACCTCCCATTCCCTGTCCTAGCACTATATGATACAGTTGCCCATCAATACTTACATAGGGTCAGCTGTTTAACCACTGAAGAAACAAGGTTCGTATTTGAGGGAAAGTCTAATCTGACCTTTAATTTATTGTTTTGGGCAATGTGTATCTCAAAATTAACAAACTACCACCTGATTGCAGTGTTTATGTTTTGGCAAAAAGAGCGGGACAACACTTGCTGGAATAATCTAGAGAGCCATAGAGTAAACTCTGCAATGCAGCATATGTAATGAACTGATATTGTACACCTCTCTAGTTAAATCAACATTGTGTTGGACTAACACTGGCAAAGTTCATTTTGTTCAAATGAGCTGGTTGGCTAGAATAATTGCCTGCACCAAGCCCGTCACCCATCATTTTCTTTCTTTCATCTAGCCACTAAAGCACTTATTCCCCTAGAAAAATATTTTTTTTACAAACTTTAATTTTTGATATTTAACCCAGACATGTTTTGTTTGAGATCTGACTTTTTTAATAAACATCCTGCTAAACCAGCCTTACTGACAGGCTCATGCTCAGAGTCTAAGTTAAAATATATTTTGGAATCAAATACATTTTATTGCTTAGTTGAAACTTAAGGTTGAGACTAATCAAATTCAGAGCAATGAAGGCTGTTGTTTTGAGAGATCAAACAGAATTGCCTCTTTGTACACAGGAAATGCTCTGGTTTGATCTGACCTCAACCTTTGTGTACCACTGAGATTCTTTTATCCAGTTTATAATGAGCTTTCCATTTATTGCAGGATCCCACCAGAATATTGACGATGGACAGTTTGGAATTCACAGTAAGTTTGATTTAAAATAACTAAAACTACTCGCTACAAACATAAGAACTATCAATAGTTCAGCATGTAAAATCCTATGGAGACAAAAGTACAATTGAACTAAGTTGCTAACCAATGTGCTTAAAGGATCACTAAACCCGCTAATTGACCATTTGAATATTTATCACTTATCCAGTGTTTCCTTGAATTCTTAGAGAAAACATGGTTTTTCATGCATGCCTCAAAGGTGAACAAAGAATCAAATGTGTTTTTCTTCAATAATTCAAGGTTGCACTGAGTGATAATTTGATATATAATTATCGTTTAGTGAGTAAAGTATCCCTTTAATCCCACAGCAGAGGTTTCAAAGTCTTTATTTTCTTAGAGAGCTGCCGCCAGTTCTTTGGTCCGCAGTCGAAGTAAATTTATGTTGTGTCTTTCTTTTTATAGACGGGGTGAATTGTGTGGACTCTGGCTGGCTCACGTGCCAGACTGAGATTCGTCTGCGCCTGCACTATTCTAAGACTTCTCCAGTATCAATTACTAAGAAGAAATTCAAGAAGTCACGCTTCAGGTACATGTGACACTGAGGTCGAATGTAATACTCCGCAGAGAAAGTTTTCCTTGAAAGTGAAATGAGAGGGAGCAGAAGGTCATTACAGAGCTACTATTATCCAACCTTTTACTAAAGTGCAACAGAAACTCTGCATATGAGGGAGGCTGAGAGTACAACCTCACTTGTTAACACCTTATTTTTTCATGTTTTGATGCATTCATTTCTTTAAGTATATGCTTCTTTCATCATCCCCATATCTGTGTATTTACCTTGTTGTTTATTTTCCCTACCAATACAGAATCAAGCTGACGTTAGAGGGGTTTGAGGAGGAGGATGAAGATGAAGATGAGGAGGAAGAAGGCCAGCTTAGTCCTGCCTCTTTGCTCAGGGAGACCACCACTCTGGAGATCAGCATGATCAGTGCCAACGGCTATAAGTCCCGCCACTCGCAGCCTGAATGTGGCAATGCACTGGAGCCCTCCCAGTGGACCGAGTACAACATCCACACAATGGACCCCTACAACCTGGAGCTCACCTTTGAGTTCTTTGAGGTAAAACTGCTCATGATAAACTAGTAAAATAGGTATTCCTGACCTAACATATCAAGTATCATAGGATAGGGTTGGGAACCGAAACTCGGTTCCAGATGAGAACCGATAAAAAAATGCTGGGTACCCATACAAAATACACAATTTCGGTTCTGCTTAACGGTTCCTAAATGCGGTAGCCCCTGTATTCCACCGGGTCCGTCTGCGCCGCGATGACCCGGTGGAATACAGGGGCGGACTGGCCATCTGTGTGTTCTGGAGAATCACAGAACGGCCGGTCGTCAGCGGGGCGTAGACGGCCGGCTCGGTACGCTGACGGCCGGCACCGCCCTTCTTTTTTTTAAACTGCATCATGTAAGTTGTGCTGACAGGCGACAGAGGTCCACAGTTTCCCCGCAGCGAGGCTCCCCCCGCCCTCCCGTAGACAGTTCACGAGCTCAGTCATTTCATAACACCAAAGATGGATCGCGGTAAACGCTCTAAAGTGAGACTCCACTACACTAAAAAAGAAAAAGACAAGGCACAGTGTAATGCCGGCATAGCTCAGTTAAATAAAGCACAGCTATTGTGTAATACATTTGTATTGCATGTCTTTTTTTTATTTGTAAAAATGTCAGTTAAAGCTTAAAAGAATAAAGATATTTTTGTTATCTAAACGTTTGACCTTTCTTTTACCATTTTGGAATCGAAACGGGGAATCGATAAAAACCGGAATCGATACATTTCAGACAATACCCATCCCTATAGAAGGATTTATCTGTTTTCATTTGATTATTATTGTAGTAATATGAGATTTTGTTTACAGGAGGATATGGGTGAGCATGTAGTCCAGGGTGATGCACATCCAGGATTTGTGGGCACAGCTTGCCTCCTCTCCTCCTCTTTCGCGGAGAGCGGTAAGGACTTTGGAGTAGCCACACTTCCCATAATGGGCCGAAATTCCAGACAGACCATCGGAAAAGTCAGAGGTAAGATATCTGGCTGCTTAAGGTAGTGAGCAACTGCTTAATCTCTTTTGAAAGTATTTATATGCTTTACTTCCTCCGAGTGACTTTCATTGTTTACACAGTGCACGTGGAAAAGCTTGTTGACCTATTTGATACTCTGTTTTTAGTGGATTACCTGGTGATGCGGCCTATCCAGGGTTTGCATTGTGACATGAGCTCCTCCTTCACCAAGTACTGGAAGAAAAGAAGTACTCTGGATGTGGGTCACAGAGGAGCTGGCAGCACACACGCAGCCAAGTGAGTCACCAGAACACTTTGACCTGGACGGGATACAGTGCCTTCTCTGGAACAAAGAAAAAAAAGTCAATCGAACAGTGTGTGTCAATAGTACATTTGCAAACCCTGCCTCTGTCAACAAATTGTGTTCTAATGTGTTTTTCAGGCACCACAGAGTTAGGGAGAACACCATAGCCTCATTCAAAAGCGCTGCCCAGCATGTGAGTTACGCAGATGATTAAAGCAGAAGTACATTTTAACCTTAACGTCATAGCTTGTTCCTGGATTATATGTCAATAATGTACTTGCAGGGCGCTGCCTACGTAGAGTTTGATGTTCACCTCTCCAAAGATTCTGTTCCCATCGTATACCACGATCTGACATGCTGCATTTCCACCAAGAAGGTAAAATAAAAGCCTGTCATATTCCCATACACAAATGTATGTCATTACTTAAAATAATTGAGGTCATTCTATCTCTCCTCGACAGAAAAATGACAAGACTTCTCTGGAGCTTATTGAGGTGCCAGTCAAAGACTTGACCTATGATCAGCTGCAGCTTCTGAAGGTAAACATCTTGAATAATGGCCAGAACTATGCAACTAAGACCCAAGTTAAGATGGACGTGGACAATGTTGATATACATTACACCAATGCTTTTCCTGATGTATGAAGCAACTATTCAGAAATTGCTATGAGAGTTAAGAATGTTCGCACTCTATTATACCAATGAATTGTGAAGCAGTAGGCCATGAGAACTGAAAATAATGTGCTGAAAATGTAATGTTTTGTTGGCTATAGATTTGATGATGTTTTTGTTTTGTTAAACAGCTGGCCCATGCCGCCGCAATAAAAGAAAACAATGACAAAGGTATGCACCCACTATTTGAATCCTCTCACCAGCTTCTGCCAGGAAAACAATGTGGAACAGACAACATGTTGAAACGCATTTCATTTCTGTGTTGTAATACAGTAATAAATTCAGCTTTGATCCAATGTTGCTCTGCGCATTCACACTCATCTCTTTGATTAGTCTCTTCAGATTTGCCGGACGATGAAGAAGAGGTTGATGAACATCAGCCATTCCCTTCACTCACACAGGTACATAACTTAATGATTCCTGAATATTAAAAAGCTGGGTATTTATCAATAACAACCTACTACTTCTACTTGTTGCCTATGTTTTTGTCATGTCAAAGTCTTAGTCAAATCAATAGCATCCTTCATATTTACATTTTTTAACAGATCTTCCAAGCTATTCCTGAGCATGTGGGCTTCAACATTGAGCTTAAATGGATTTCCCAGATGAAGGTGAGTAAGTCAATAGGTTCAATGGAGCGTAATTCAAATAATATTTTGATTGTAGATTTAAATGTGGGATAATAACACATCCTTATTATAAACTCATTTGATTTGATCAGGACGGGTCATGGGATGGCAACCTATCCTCCTACTTCAACATGAATACCTACCTGGATATCATCCTGTCCTGTGTCCTGCAAAGAGGCGGGAAAAGACGTATTGTCTTCTCCTGCTTTGACCCAGATATCTGCACCATGTAAGCACGGTTAGCAACTGAGGATACAGTATGCCCAGATTTAATCAGGCTGTACTTTTTAAAACGATTTTTACTCTCTACAGTTCATTCGTCAAGCAAAATATAATTCATCTTGTCATTGGTTTTCCCTCAGGGTGCGTCAAAAACAGAACAAGTACCCCATCCTCTTCCTCACTCAGGGAATTTCCAAGAAGTATCCTGAACTGATGGACATCCGCTGCCAGACCACTCAGATCGCCATAAGTTTCGCCCAGAGTGAGAATATTATGGTGAGCAGTGAAATGCAGAAAGTCATTTATTTATCATAAAGTATCCACTAAATGTTCTAGAATTCAAAGAAAAACAGTTAATGAAGTTAGTTTCACACTAACTGTTTTATATTTTGAAAGCACTACTCCTGATGTAATTCGCCAGTGTGACGATCAAAAACACCATCAGCTGTGGTACTTTGTAAGCAACATACTGTTAAAATGTATTCAATTTAATCTAGAAATAGCAGAATTTGTACAAATATATGTGTTTTGTCTGTTGTGAACCCTCCCTTAACAAACATTGGTGCAATGCCTTTGACCCAAGGACTTACAGAAATACTCTCACGTCAGTCACGGCACATAAAAAACAATTCCGCCAGCATTGCAGTGTCAGCTGTTTTTAAGAAATCCTAAGTGGTTCTAGGAAGTGCAAAAATTCCCTCCAGACAGTTTACTCAGCATTATCTAAGGTCACTTTGTAGGTGACCGCTCATATAAGGCTGAATTAGCTTACTTGCTATGTAAAACATACATTCTTAAACCAGCATAAAAGCGAGTAGGGAAGAAGTTCATTTTAAGATTAAGTTTATATAATTTAACAAACCCACCTTTTTTCTTAGTGGATTTCCTTACTTGCTCTTTCTAGGGAATCAGTGCCCACACTGAGGAGCTGTTGAAGAACCTTTCCTACATTGGGGATGCCCAGTCTAAAGGCCTGGTGGTGTTCAGCTGGGGGGAGGACAACAACGAGCACGAGACCAGGAGGACGCTGAGGGAGCAGGGAATCGATGGCCTCATCTACGATAGGTAAAACATGTTTATGTGTGGCAAGGCAATTTTATTTATATAGCACATTTCAGCACGCGACAATTCAAAGTGCTTTACAAAATAAAAACAAAAGACATTTAAGAATAAATACAGCATAAACGCATTATTAAATGGCATTTAAAAACAGGCATAAAAAAGCAAAGATAATGAAATAAATAAATAAATCAACACAGTAATGGCAGTTGAAATTATTCTCCAACAGGTTTTGTTTGCACAACAATGTCCATTCAAATTAATAATACAAGATGGAACACGTTGCTGCCATTCCTGTTGTGATAACATGATCATGTTTCAAGCTGTTATGCAAAACCAAAGAAGGCCAACTGAGTAGTACACAATGTCCTGTTGTGTACGGTCAGCCATGTACTCTTTAAGCAGGTCATTTAGTGTTCTAAATACTGCATTGACAATACGACTCCTGGTATGTCACTGAACTATTACAAGGCCTTTCTTATCAGCACAGTTCAGTACAGTATTCAGGGTTATATCATCAGGCACTGGCAGACACATTAATCACTTGGCATCTGCTGTAGCTTTTGATGAAAGTGGTTTGGTTAATCATTGAGCATTTTGTTGATGAATGTGAAACTGGTACACAAGACGTGCCAATGTTGTTGCATAAAGATCAGGTTGCTAGCGTGGTGAAAGAGTGTCCTGTGTGGCCAGTTTGTCCAGCCGTATCAGTTCTCTGATACTCTATACAGATACATTTGCTTTATATATGTTGAACGCTTGTACAAATAGGCTTTGAACCCTACAACACCAAACAGTCCTTACATAGATGTAACTTATTTTATCGTCTAAAGTCAAACCATTTGACTCGATCTCCAGGTTGTTGTTATAACTGTGCCTCTTTCTTACAGAATTTGTGAATGCTTGGTGCCATATTTTGACTCAAGTTCTCCAGATTCCAGTAATGTCTCTCTGGTTCCTGGCTGTGTTTTGTTTATTTGCTCACTCTATACTCCCCCTGGCTGTTTTTCGGCTGTCCTCCCACTGTTACTCAGCTTGATACATAGCAGGAACAAAACCTGTTCCTTGACAATGATGCAAGACAGTTGACTTCTAACGTCAACACCCTATTAGTACAATACTTTGTTTCAGAGTCAATGATTATTTTATCTTTTTGGATTGTACTAAACAGGGTTGTTTGATGGGTCAACTGTCATGTTTATCATTTTCTATCCTGTATTGTTTTGTATTTGCCAAGAAAGGCCTTGTTATTTTGAGCTTGGCATGATACTCAGCAATATATTTTTGAAGCAAGATGGGCACACAGAATGAATGGCTTGTTTAATGCATGAGGTAGTGTTATCATGTCGTCTTCTGTATGAACCAAACTAAGATTGATATTTATTAGTTTCAATCTCATTAGTTAAAGCTGGTGTATGATAGTCACACAGCACCAAAGCACCTTGCAGTAACCATGCATCACACTAGCTTGTAAATCTTATGAAAGTCAATAGTATAAGTTGATAGTATAAAATAACGTTGATCCAAGAAAGACCTGCATTTAAACCCCACAGCTATCCACCTCCCGTCAACTTTGTCAGATGTCGTGGAATATTTTTTACAGTTGCAATTTTTTAATTATTTGCATCTATAATGTTTGAAGACGTGCTTGTGCTGCAGTTTGGGTTGTTAAAAGGGATGATTGCACTGGATAAAAACAACAAAAACTCGATATATTTGTCCAATCGATTAACATGAGTATGTTCACGTAAAGAGTTGTGGTTGATAATTGTCCCCTGAGTCCACACTCCGAGACATATTGTACTCTCATTCTGAGCTACAGTTCCACTTCTGTTGTTAATATTGACTGGCTCTTATCCAATGTCATGTAGCTCATGAATGACCCTTGTCCTACATATAAGAGTAAGCTGCATAGCTGTGCTAAACGTACTGTGCCCAAGGACAAAAAGGTTTTAGCTTACTAGAACAATAAATGGCCTTGTCCATAAAGGGTTGGAACAATGCCTTTGTTCTCCATACTACTTGTCAGGATGGTGGCCACACATGTGATTTGACCTGTAAGTAATAAACTGCTGCCATCCAGTGCAATTATCCACCTTGCCAAAATAAATGCAGCAGAAAGCATGGTTTTAATGATCAATGGTGCATGAAAGATTTGAGCATTCTGTACATTTTTGCATCTTGTCTGTATCTGAATAATAGTTTAGTTATTGCATAGATTTTGTTCCACTGGACTAGAATGGTTGGGCGATATTTTGATATTATTTAGCAATTTTTATTGTATTGAGATAGCATGTAATAGTATTATTATACTAAGTGTTACTGTTTTACAAAATGTTGTTCTCTTAATGGTTTATTCCAGGCAAATTGTTAGAAAATGTAACCATAAGGTTTAGTTATACTAGTGTGAAGAGTTTTGCCTAATGTAATGCATGACTTTGAAGCACAGTTAAACTTCATAATCTTAAAAGTATTTTTTTACATGTGCCATATTATGATGTGTAGTATAAACATTAGATTAAAATAAATCTTAATAATTGTAATAAAGATATACATATTCCAACCCTAGCACCAAGCCATACCATTCTATTAGCCAAATTATTTTTGGATCGGGGAACTCTGACTCTGAATGGTGTTTAGAAACTTGTGATGCAGCAGATCTAACCAACGATGTCCTCTTTTTCCCTTAGCATCTGTGAGGAGAAGGGGGAGCAACCTAACCTCTTTCAGGTAGAGGAGCAACACACTCTGCAGGAGGTGATAACAGAGGAGACACGCAACAGCTCCTCCTGTTCCTGCTACTCCATCCCCTGCTCCATGGCTCCCTGCGTTTCCTCCAAGGTCTGTTCTGGCAGCGGAGAGTCTGATTCCGGCCTCAGCTCCTCTTAACTTAGGTCTTAGTGGAGCAATTTGGGAATGGATCAGCCAACGAAACAACAGATTCTGTCTTTTGTCTTGCATGTCCACAAATTGTAATTTATGCTTTCTATTGAAATAGGTGGATGTTTTGCCAAAACATTAAGACAGCCATGTTTTTAGTTTTTTCAGGCCGAGGTCTTCATAATAGTGGAACAATGGGAAATCTTACATGACAGTGAATATTTTTTATTTGGCTAATATGTTGCATCACTTCGAGTGCTCAAATTCTGGTACTTTTGATATTTTCTTTACAGCTCTAACAGAGCTGTAAATTCAAGTCCTAAACTTTATAAAGATGAAGCCTAATGCTGTTTTCTGTTTCTGCTGTGCATGTAGCCATTACTTTAAAAGTGTTATTTTTATTGTATCGCTTAGCAATGAGTATTAGCTACTGATTGCTATTTCAGGTTCACCACAAAAATCATTTGGGAGTTATAGGTTGTCACTAATGGACACGTAGATTATCTACTGCAAGTATAAGAGAACTGATTAATTTATTTCCTTTTCAGTGGACTGTCGAAAGCACTTACTCCTCCTTTCCACACGAAATGCTTATGTCTGTAAAGAACTCATAGCTATTATTGTAAACAGCATTATGGATGCACTATATCCTTAATTCTTTCTACATACTTGATTAGTGGAAAAACAGATGAATGTTTTATTTGACAGTGCACACACACAGCCTTAAGGAAAGGAGGGGGAGGTCAGGCCTGTTTCTGTTTTTTTTGTTTTAAACCGCCAATACCTCACTCCTCATCGATTAGATTAGATTAGATTAGAATAGACTTGAGTTGAGATGTACGTACAGAATTAAGAAATACTCCCTTTATGTTCTTCTTATAAATTGTACTTAACTTCACCTCACCCATGCTTTTTATTGCACGGAAGATATACCTTTTTGGTGCTAACTACGCTTGAAGTGTTTCATCATTTGCATATTGATATGGTGTATTAATATAACGCAATGATAATGCAGCATTTTGATCACAGCAAAACAAATCCATTTACTGGCTGTATATCGTCTTGCTGTCAGTATATGGGCACAATCTCTTTACTACATACAGTAATGATTGAGTTGTGCATGGTCTGTATGAATCAATGAGTCTAGTGTGTAAAAACTGTCATTTCAGGGCAGAAGGGTGTAAAAGGTATTTTAAATAAAATTAAAACCTATATTTGTTTATTCTGTCTGAGACTTTTTTCTTTCACATCCAGTAAGTTGAGCTGGGCAATTTGTTGTGTACATTTTGTTTTTGCAGAGGTTGTAGTATTTGTGGACTGCATTTTCTCCTTTATTCAAAAGAGTCACACAAATATCAATGTATCTCCTTTATCAGGACACTCTTAGATACAAGAGTTTCAAGGTTCAAGTTTCCACTAGTGCTGACAGAATAGCAATATCTGAAATATTCACAACAAGCTTCAAAGAATAGGTTAACACTGTTTCTGTCTGTCTAAAAATACCAGTCACTTGTCCGTGTAAACATTAAAGTGGACCTATTATGCTATATTGGAAAAATATATTGTAGGGCCATACCTATGCAAAACATGTCTGAAGTTTTTTTTGCTTAAAATACCAAACAGATCACCCTTTGTAGCCATGCCTCATACTGCTCCTCTTTTGCAGCCCTGTTACATGGGGAAAGAGACGTCTGTAAATCGGTGGATCATTTTTTTTTAACTAAATAAAGTATGAACTATTTTATAGCCCTTATTAGAATCATTCGGTCCTTAAGGTTGTAGAATGCACTAAAAGCCGAATCTAGATTTATGTTCTCTCCATTCATTCTAGTGAGCCGAGAGCATGGATGTATAATAAGAACTGGATACAGCGTCGGAGGCGCATGAGGACAAAATGTCCTAACTTTTGAGAGAGCAAAACGTCACAGATTACCCATCATGCCTAGCTGTCAGAGCAGAAGAACCCGTGGGTGTTTCTCAATCTCGAGTACACATGTCTTTTCCGAGCGTCTTGCTTCAGAAGCGAGGCAAGAATACTTCCTGGTAGTGATGTGTCGGTCGTTCACTTAAAAGAGCCGGCTCTTTTAAGTGAACGACGGGAGCCGGCTCGCGCCCGCGAACGAGCCGTTTTTTGTTTTTTTTTGTTAAGTAATACAAGACAGAATGATATGATGATCTCCGCGCTACAGCTGCTCCGTGCATGCATTCAGTGACATGTAATATCCAAGGATTAGAGACTGTTGGATGCTGCTGTTTTGAGCATTGCAATACATTTATTTTTATTATGTTTTTTTATGATTAGAGACGGTTGGATGCTGCTGTTTTGAGCATTGCAATATATTTATTTTTATTATGTTTTTTTATGATTAGAGACGGTTGGATGCTGCTGTTTTGAGCATTGCAATATATTTATTTTCACTATGTTATTTATTTATTGATGTCAGCTGTTGCTGTTACTTTCTATAGTTAAAGGTGGGGTAGGTAAGTTTGAGAAACCGGCTTGAGATACACTTTTTGTTATATTCCATGGAATGCTCTTAACATCCCGATATCAATGAATATCTTAAGTGCTTTGACAAAAAATCCATAAAAAAATGTCATCTGTGGAAGCCGTAGTACTGTAAAAAGCACGACCAATCATTTTAGCCGGCTTCTGTTTGCAGCGGGGTAAAAAGGCTTTAAAAAAGCTCCCGTGTATGAATCTCACCATAGACATTAATGTCTAAAAAGCGATTTTTAATTCATGTCTATGGTGCTATTTTATGCAACATTGCATGCTGGCTAAATATACTGTCTGTGCCTGCTGTCCATTCAAACGAAGTAAACTGGATATAAACTCCCCAAACAGGCGAAAACCCACCAGTTTCACCCACTGTCTCTGCCACCTCCCTCCATGCCTGGCTCCTCCGGTTTGTATCCCGGTAGGTGAACAGAGACTGATCATATAGCACCGGGTGATTCCCTACCGCTACGATGATTTTCTCCTCCATTTTTTGCATATGAGGAAATGAACCTGTTTGATTGGCTAGCGCTTGTACTGGCAGATTTGCATACGCGGGAGCACCGCGAGAAAAGCTACGCTTTGCTCCCACAATGCAGTTCGGCGAATCGTGAAGTCACCCCATTCAAAGTGAATGGGCAGAAGCGTTGAAGCGTCAACGCACGCCGCCGTGTGTAGAGGGCCGTAAGGAAGTGGCAGATTTTTTCCGGCTGTCTATTTTCAAATTCTAGCGCACTCGAGCTGGTTTCTCCAAAATTACCTACCCCACCTTTAATAGTTACTGAAATAGAGCCCTGCTGTTTTGTCAGGGCCTTATCTTTAAATATAATTTTAAAATGTCGATACAGTAGCCCCTTTTTTTAAATGTCTATGCTTAAGTTTTTATAGGTGTTGCTATCTGCTTTGTGTAGCGTGGTTCTACAAGCAAGTCAGTGCATTCATTGGGTGGTATCAGAGAGTTACAAGGGTCTGTAAATGCAATGAAAACATTTGGCCACAGCAAATCATTTATATTAAACATGTAATTTTTACTTTTGAATACTCCAGTACAAAGGATGTATTGAATAATTTCAAATTTCAAGTGATATATGTGTACACATATAAATCATTAGTCAAAACAGGGCTACATTTTATTTAATTATAAAAGGTATAATATGTGGTAAACTGAAGAGCCGTTTGGGAGCCGAAAGAGCCGGAATTCCCATCACTCATTCGGAAAACGAAGAGTGGAACAGGCGAGCAAGTGTGCAGGTGTGCGTCATATGAGAGGCCCCGCCTTACATTTTCCGCCACAGATTTGGGGAAATTGGTCCGTGCGCAAAGCATTGTGGGGATTTTAAGACCGCGGAGTCTACACATGTACAGCCTCGAAATTTCTCCAAACGAAGTACGCCGGGCTCTGTAGAATTCCAAGTATGCTGGACATTGGAACAGTACTTCGGCGGCACTCGATGACGTATGCTCGAAATAGTGGCTCGATGACGTATGCTCGAAATAGTGGCTCTGGAGCAGCTTTACTCGAGATTGAGAAACACCCCGTGGGTGTTTCTCAATTGCGAGTACGCTTGCTTGGTAGCACATGTCTGCCGAGCATCTTGCTTCAGAAGCGAGGCAAGAATACTTCCTGGCATTCGGAAAACGAAGAGTGGAACACGCTAGCAAGTGTGCAGGTGTGCGTCATATGAGAGGCCCCGCCTTACATTTTCCGCCACAGATTTGGGGAAATTGGTCCGTGCGCAAAGCATTGTGGGGATTTTAAGACCGCGGAGTCTACACATGTGCAGCCTCGAAATTTCTCGCTACGAAGTACGCCGGGCTCGGTAGATTTCCAAGTATACTGGAGATTGGAACAGTACTTCGGCGGCACTCGATGACGTAGTATGCTTGAAATAGTGGCTCTGAAGCAGCTTTAATCGCGATTGAGAAACACCCAGTATGTGTGCTCACAGAGCATGCACACCTTAAGCCCCGCCCCCCGAGCTCCCACTCTCGGCTCAGTAGAATGAATGGAGACAGAAAATAAATCTAGATTCGGCTTTTAGTGCATTTTACAACTTTAAGGACCGAATGATTCTAATAAGGGCTATAAAAGAGTTCATACTGGGTAGTTTAGTTAGTTTAAAAAAGAGTATCCGCTGATTTACAGACGTCTCTTTCCCAATGTTAGTCGGAAAAAGTCTTTCTGGGCCCAGTGACGTCACGGACTGATACGGACATTGTAGTACCGCCGTTTGGACCGAATATTTTCATCAGAGTCCGGCGCACTTCCTGGGGGCTTGGCCGAGAGTGGGGGTGTTTCTCAATCTCGGGTAAAGCTGCTCCAGAGCCACTATTTCAAGCATACTACGTCATCGAGTGCCGCCGAAGTATTGTTCCAATGTCCAGCATACTTGGAATTCTACCGAGCCCGGCGTACTTAGTTTGGAGAAATTTCGAGGCTGCACATGTGTAGACTCCGCGGTCTTAAAATCCCCACAATGCTTTGCGCACGGACCAATTTCCCCAAATCCGTGGCGGAAAATGTAAGGCGGGGCCTCTCATATGACGCACACCTGCACACTTGCTAGCCTGTTCCACTCTTTGTTTTCCGAATGCCAGGAAGTATTCTTGCCTCGCTTCTGAAGCAAGACTATGGAGCTAATTTCCTGTCATAACTCCACAAACAAACTAAACAGGTTTTACAAATGCCACATGATTCACTAACAAACACAATGTGGTTTGCAAATACAAAACACCATCTACAAACTAATGCATTTAGTTTTGCAAAGAAAAAACGTATCTATCAAATAAACACATAACATTTTTCTAATAAATCATGTTTCAGAGACAAATTCAGCATAGGTTTTACAAGTACACAACTTTTTTTTACAACTACAACACTTTACAACACTACAAGGCTCCTTCTTTGGGCTGATTATATAACTACAAGGAAAAGCGTATTTAATTCCTCTTATTCTTACCAACTCACGTCAGATGGGCCACGTATGCATGTCAACAAACATATTTGTTTAAAACAAAGATGGTTACAAATCACATAAAGATAATTTCAATAGTGTGAGGCTAAGATTAACAACTACAATTGGAAAAATCAGGCCGGTAAATCTTTAATGCATCCAAAGTTTGCCTCTCCTTTTATAATTTTTTTGTGAGATTGGTGTGAGAACTCGGTTCCCAAGTTGGTGAGCTGTAAGCACAAAGTGAAGTGTGTTTTGTTGTAAGCAATTAGAAAGGAATGGCTACCATTATTTTTAAATTAGGAATTATAATAGCAGGCAAAACTCGTTTTAAAGGGGACCTTCCCAGCAGCTTCTACTGAAGCCTTCAGAGTAAATCGCCAGAAGCGCCGACACCTCCTCATCACTCCACCGCTCCCATGTTTTCTTTCGTGTTGCCATAAGTTCGTCTCTGGGTGTTTCTCAATCTCGAGCACGCTTGCTTGGTAGCACATGTCTTCCGAGCGTCTTGTATGGAGCTAATTTCCTGCCATAACTCCACAAACAAACTAAACAGGTTTTACAAATGCCACATGATTCACTAACAAACACAATGTGGTTTGCAAATACAAAACACCATCTACAAACTAATGCATTTAGTTTTGCAAAGAAAAAACGTATCTATCAAATAAACACATACCATTTTTCTAATAAATCATGTTTCAGAGACAAATTCAGCATAGGTTTTACAAGTACACACATTTTTTTTACAACTACAACACTTCTTTTTACAAGTACAAAACTTGTTTTTACAACTACAACACTTTTTTTTACAAGTACAAAACTTTTTCTTCTCACGGCGGAATATTACTGCCAAAAGTCACGTGACTCACTCACGTGACTTTTGGCAGTAATAGAGTGGCGAAGTCCCTCCCCTTCCGGTGGACCTCCATGGGACCTTATTTCGGAAAAATTATGTATTGAAGTCAATGGAGAGAGAAAGATTATCTTTCGATCACGTTTGAATTGTGCCACGAATTACACATATGATGTTTGTCAATTTAAAAGATAATTTTGCAAGTCAAAAAAATGTGTTGTAAAACTGTGAAGTAACACATTTGTTTGTGTGAAACGCTCAATGAACTACATCTCTGGTCTCACAGAACAACACACGTCACCAAGATGGCCGTCACTACTGTCTTGTCAACAAAACGATTGACTACCCTCACTATCACCACAATGAAACACGTCCTGAAGAAAGTCATGCAAAGCTGCCTGCCTGCCTTCCTTTGATTCTCTCTGAACTGCCTGGTCTTTTTAATGTTTAATGTCAACCATTTGTGCAGATAGCATGAAGTAGAGAAGATCGCTAGCGTTAGCGTTAGCATTTCTCCCCCGGGCTTAAATTGTGTATTATAGAATGATCACACCGGTGTGACAGTACTCTTCAAAGGGTTCACGAAATATGACTACTACTCTTACTGTTTAACATTTTGGGTTACTTAATGTTACTTCATGTTAAGGCTAATACAAATGACAAGGCTGTAATGCTAACTAACGTGCTAGCTACTAGCTAGCTTGATCCAGACACTCCTGGTCCTTTCATCAGACGGGAAGCGAAAGAACGAGCAAGACCCATTGCTGGTATGAACAACCTGGTACTAAGCACACAGGCATCTTGTTAAAGTTATCTTATCTTAGCCAGCGCCATATAGATAGATTCTATCTATATGGCGCTACTGAGTCCATTGGGAAGGCGGGAGGTTGAGCAGAGCATGGAACAGCCCCAAGCCCCCAGGAAGTGCGCCGGACTCAGATGAAAATATTCGTGGTGGCCAAACGGCGGTACTACACTTCCGTTTGGTTGCCAGGCCCGGAAACACTTTTTCCCATTGACTTACATGGGGAAAGAGTGGTCTGTAAATCGTTGGATAATTTTTTTTAAACTAAATAAACTACCCAGTATGAACACTTGTATAGCCCTTATTAAAAACATTCGTTCCTCAAGTTGTAAAAATGTGCTAATAACGTTATTCTGAGAGTTATTTCCCTCTGCATTATGAACGCGCATCTAACCCACGGGACCGCGCCGCCCGGCACGTTCATGTGATGTGACGTGTTCAGTACTACATGAGTTTTACCTTTACCCATGGATGCACAATAAGAACGGACCCATATTGCCTTACTGCCAGCCCATGGAGTTGTAATAATGGATATATTGCATATGTTTGCTGTAATTCATCATTTGTAAAATATTATACTACATGGGCTGTATGATGTAAATCTTGTATTAAATAAAGTTAATATTACCGACGTAGATTAACGTCCCTGTAGCTTCTTATTGCACTTGCAATATACCATTAAAGGAGTTGAACGTTGCTGTTTGCTATTACTATAATACCACGCAGGGATAAACCAGAGTTTACAACCTTTGCATGTGGGCACAACACGTTTTGACCCAGATTAATTAGCTATACCATATGATATCGCCCGAGGAAGTCGTCATACTTATACATATATAAATAAAGATATATGTGTCAAAGCTCTAATCAAATTAACAGTTGTATTAATTATACTTGTATATGTATATATATATATATATATGTATATAGCCTGTGTTGTATATTTATACACACAAATGAACAACCTTGTGTGTGTCAAATAACAAGTTGTATTGTAGTGTTTATTTTAGTGTTGTTTTATGCTTATCCACATTTTGATTTCAGAGCACAGGAGAATGCTGGGCACAACATAAAGCTCAACAGTGAAGCTGGCAATGCTGAACAAAACCATCTAGAGTTATATTTATTCAGCTGAAAAAGTCAAAGCTCTACGAAAATGTAATTAAAAATACATAAGCATTTCAGGTAGAAATCAGCATTTTATATAGAAATTCACTAAAATAAGAAATGAAACCTAAAAGAGATGTTACAAAATGTATACCTCTGTTGGCTGGCATAGTAGAACTAGGTGAAAAAAATAGTGACAACAATTTTTAATACAATTTATATAGATTAAAAGGTAATATAATATTGATTACAATGATTCTATTAAAAAATCCACCAAACATGATGAACAGGAAAGCCCTCTGAAGGCATGTTATGGTTTGAAAAAAAGTTGAGGATGTGGTCCAGACAGTTAAATCAGGAGAGACTTCATTTTGTTTAAAGAACATTTATTGACACATGCCATATGATAAATGTTAAGTCTTTGGCGATTAGACCCCAAACCTGAAATCGTATATCTAAAGGGGGAAATGCAGCCGTGAGCATATAGGGAACCCCCCGAGGTCTAGACACTGGTGATGATGCTGAAGATCTGGATTTGATGAGGAGATGGGATGAAGAGGAGGTGTGATGAGGTCTTTGGATTAGCTCTCCTGGCTCTGGATATGATGAAAGGAGATGGGATGAAGAGGAGATGTGATGAGAAATGCTGTTTTCACCCCAACCTCTGCTGCTGAATGATTTTATATATTGTTACTAAAAGTGCTTGTCTTTGATATTATAATGATTACACCAGAAAGTCACTCTTTGTGAGATTTATTTTTTCACATTTTTCCCAGCCACAAGATGATTTCATTCATTGGAGGCCTCAAAGCTGGGTGAAGGTATTGATGCACTGATCAATGCAATCCTTTACAAGAGCATTCCACTATGGTTGGGGATGGAGAAATAATCTTAAACAAAACAAGTGTCGCAATATAGGGAAACAAACTGTGACAAAAACATATCAATTAGATCAGAATCAGAATACATTTACATTGTTACAGCAGAAAAGAGCCAAAGACAGCCTAATGTTACTTAAAGTATGCATAAAAAAGTATTAAAGATTAAAAACCAGAAATTATAATAAAAAAAGTTACATATTTTACAAAATACACATCCTGTAACAGTTTGGAGGATTTAGCAGCCTGGTATATTACACAGTTTTCGCAGGATATATATATATATAATATATATATATATATATATATAATATATATATATATATATATATATATATATATATATAATATATATATATATATATATATATATATATATATATATATCTCTACTATATATCTATATATATATATATCTATATACTATATCTATATATATATATCTCTATCTCTATCTATATATATCATCTCTCCTATCTATCTATATCTATCTTATCTATCTCTGCTCTCTCTATCTCTCTCTCTCTCGTCTCATCTCTCTCTCTCTCTCTATCTCTCTCTCTCTCTCTCTTCTATCTCTCTCTCTTTCTCTCTATCTCTCTATCTCATATATATAATATATATATATATATATATATATATATACACACACACATGGTTGGTATTTAACAACAAGGGGTGTTATAGTCTGTGTTGTAGTGTGTGATATTGGTATTTATGGGAACATTTTACACCTTTCCTTCAAGTATTATACGTTTTAGTTACTTGTTGGGTACTTAACATGAATAATCACAGTTACTATTCTTTTACTCCATCACATTTCAAAGAGAAATAGGCTATTGTTATTTTAACTCCACCACAGTAATCCATCATCAGCTTTACTTTTTAGATAAAGATTTAAATCACAATTGATCATAACTCCAAATACATATATTTGTATATATTACCAAGTGGTTTCATGTAGGCTACAACCCACACAAGTATCATGCTAAATTAAGCTCTGTTGCTTGGATATCACTAGATCCTGTTACATCAGCGTAATATAAAAGTAGCCTACATAACGACTGATGTGTAAATTAGCATAATTACTAGCTAGCCGCTAGCTGCTAAGTGCCACGGCCGCCTCGTTAATATCAAATCCATCATAATAACAATCCATTACCATGCTGTCATGAACGCGCGGTGCTGTTACGTGCTTCTTCTTCTTCTTCTTCTCTTGAAATTGACGTGCTTGATGTGAACGAGCATTTTTGGGGAGCGTGGTTAAAGTTGCGCATGCGCTATGAGCGCACATACGGGTACTTCTCAGGCATGACGGGTAATCTGTGACGTTTCGCTCTCTCAAAAGTTGGGCCATTTTATCATCATGCGCCAATGAGCAACTCTCATAGGAATGAATGAGGCCCCGCCTCCCACGCTGTATCCAGTTCTTATTATACATCCATGGTATGAGCCAGCCACGGCGGAATATTACTGCCAAATGTCACGTGACTTTTGGCAGTAATATTCCGCCGTGAGAAGAAAAAGTTTTGTACTTGTAAAAAAAAGTGTTGTAGTTGTAAAAACAAGTTTTGTACTTGTAAAAAGAAGTGTTGTAGTTGTAAAAAAAATGTGTGTACTTGTAAAACCTATGCTGAATTTGTCTCTGAAACATGATTTATTAGAAAAATGGTATGTGTTTATTTGATAGATACGTTTTTTCTTTGCAAAACTAAATGCATTAGTTTGTAGATGGTGTTTTGTATTTGCAAACCACATTGTGTTTGTTAGTGAATCATGTGGCATTTGTAAAACCTGTTTAGTTTGTTTGTGGAGTTATGGCAGGAAATTAGCTCCATACAAGACGCTCGGAAGACATGTGCTATCAAGCAAGCGTGCTCGAGATTGAGAAACACCCAGAGACGAACTTATGGCAACACAAAAGAAAACATGGGAGCGGTGGAGTGATGAGGAGGTGTCGGCGCTTCCTGGGGGGTTGGCTTGGGGCTGTTCCATGCTCTGCTCAACCTCCCGCCTTCCCAATGGACTCAGTAGCGCCATATAGATAGAATCTATCTATATGGCGCTGGCTAAGATAAGATAACTTTAACAAGATGCCTGTGTGCTTAGTACCAGGTTGTTCATACCAGCAATGGGTCTTGCTCGTTCTTTCGCTTCCCGTCTGATGAAAGGACCAGGAGTGTCTGGATCAAGCTAGCTAGTAGCTAGCACGTTAGTTAGCATTACAGCCTTGTCATTTGTATTAGCCTTAACATGAAGTAACATTAAGTAACCCAAAATGTTAAACAGTAAGAGTAGTAGTCATATTTCGTGAACCCTTTGAAGAGTACTGTCACACCGGTGTGATCATTCTATAATACACAATTTAAGCCCGGGGGAGAAATGCTAACGCTAACGCTAGCGATCTTCTCTACTTCATGCTATCTGCACAAATGGTTGACATTAAACATTAAAAAGACCAGGCAGTTCAGAGAGAATCAAAGGAAGGCAGGCAGGCAGCTTTGCATGACTTTCTTCAGGACGTGTTTCATTGTGGTGATAGTGAGGGTAGTCAATCGTTTTGTTGACAAGACAGTAGTGACGGCCATCTTGGTGACGTGTGTTGTTCTGTGAGACCAGAGATGTAGTTCATTGAGCGTTTCACACAAACAAATGTGTTACTTCACAGTTTTACAACACATTTTTTTGACTTGCAAAATTATCTTTTAAATTGACAAACATCATATGTGTAATTCGTGGCACAATTCAAACGTGATCGAAAGATAATCTTTCTCTCTCCATTGACTTCAATACATAATTTTTCCGAAATAAGGTCCCATGGAGGTCCACCGGAAGGGGAGGGACTTCGCCACTCTATTACTGCCAAAAGTCACGTGAGTGAGTCACGTGACTTTTGGCAGTAATATTCCGCCGTGAGAAGAAAAAGTTTTGTACTTGTAAAAAAAAGTGTTGTAGTTGTAAAAACAAGTTTTGTACTTGTAAAAAGAAGTGTTGTAGTTGTAAAAAAAATGTGTGTACTTGTAAAACCTATGCTGAATTTGTCTCTGAAACATGATTTATTAGAAAAATGGTATGTGTTTATTTGATAGATACGTTTTTTCTTTGCAAAACTAAATGCATTAGTTTGTAGATGGTGTTTTGTATTTGCAAACCACATCGTGTTTGTTAGTGAATCATGTGGCATTTGTAAAACCTGTTTAGTTTGTTTGTGGAGTTATGGCAGGAAATTAGCTCCATACAAGACGCTCGGAAGACATGTGCTACCAAGCAAGCGTGCTCGAGATTGAGAAACACCCAGAGACGAACTTATGGCAACACAAAAGAAAACATGGGAGCGGTGGAGTGATGAGGAGGTGTCGGCGCTTCTGGCGATTTACTCGGAAGGCTTCAGTAGAAGCTGCTGGGAAGGTCCCCTTTAATTCCTCATTTAAAAATAATGGTAGCCATTCCTTTCTAATTGCTTACAACAAAACACACCTCACTTTGTGCTTACAGCTCACCAACTTGGGAACCGAGTTCTCACACCAATCTCACAAAAAAATTATAAAAGGAGAGGCAAACTTTGGATGTATTAAAGATTTACCGGCCTGATTTTTCCAATTGTAGTTGTTAATCTTAGCCTCACACTATTGAAATTATCTTTATGTGATTTGTAACCATCTTTGTTTTAAACAAATATGTTTGTTGACATGCATACGTGGCCCATCTTACGTGAGTTGGTAAGAATAAGAGGAATTAAATACGCTTTTCCTTGTAGTTATATAATCAGCCCAAAGAAGGAGCCTTCACCCATGCTGTGCTTATCCATGAGTTAATGATTGTTAAGAGAACGTGTGCACACGCAGTAATAGATGGCACCACTGATGATATGGGTTTTCTTTCTTATCTAAAGGTGATGATTGTTAGTAGTCATCAGCACTAACCTTCCAACTGACTTAAAACTGACCACTCCTTTCCTTTGCATCCGCCTGGGCTTTTATGTGCTCAGAATGAATAAAGGCACACACCCTTTGGCAGTTGCAGGGTTGAAGAAGAAATAAATGAATACAAAAAGATAACTAGATACAGAGATGCTTAACACGTAGAAGATGTAAAAAAGCATCTGTTAGAACAGAGAGTGTATATAGGTTACAACTGATCTTCAAACTTGCAGATAACCTCAGTTTGACCACTATTAATTACATTTACAAGTAGACCTCTTTGGTTAAGGTTACAGGTTTCTACACACTATTGGAGACCATTCATGGTTTATACAGCGATACATATTTGTATTGCATGTTACAGCAAGGAAAGCCCAGGTGTATTAAAAAACATTGATCATTGATAGTTTCCAATTACTAGGTGTACCAGCTCCAGTGTAGGCTTTACTCTGCACCTTGACTCAATGTCATTGCATGACAATTACATGTTCAAACTATCCACAAACTGTACTTTAAAGTAAGAAAAAGTAATCTTTTCAGAATGAGCTCTTGTTTAAGACTGTTTTATCTACTGATGTTACCATGGATGTATAATAAGAACTGGATACAGCATCGGAGGCGGGGTCTCGTTCTTTCCTATGAGAGCTGCTCATTGGCGCATGAGGACAAAATGGCCCAACTTTTGAGAGAGCGAAACGTCCCAGATTACCCGTCATGCCTGGCTGTCAGAGCAGAAGTACCCGTATGTGCGCTCATAGAGCATGCACAGTTGAGTTGCCCCTTAAGCGCGTTCATAATGTCGAGGAAAATAACTCTCAGAATAACGTTATTAGCACATTTTACAACTTGAGGACCTAATGTATATGTATAATGTATAAGGGCTATACAAATGTTCATACTGGGTGTTGTGGAAATATTTTCCAAGGCCCCTAACTTTGACCCAGTTTATCAGTTCATACTGTCCTGACTGAGCACACGCACCTGTAACCTTGGCTGCTGTGCTCTCAGTGTTTTGTCTCCCTGTTCCTGCCTGTTGGCGTCAGCTGATAGAGGTGTTATGATTCTATCTTGTTATGCACAATGTTGATTATTCTCTCAGAACTAGCTAAATACATGGGTCTGGGGTAGAGTTCTTCAGAATTGACGTGGCAACTCTACCGTGAAGTCAGAACCTCTGGCTCTTGGACTTGTTTTGTGAATTATCCGGCCGAAGCTCCTAATAAACCATCAGTGTTTGACATCAAAGCTCCAGCTCTATCCCGTGTCTCCTTCATGAGTCGGTGACTCCCACTGCATTGCTACACAGAAGTTTCCCCCACACTGGCTAGTTTATTTTACGGTGGCCCTGAAGTGCAAGACACCACAGCATTTCACAAAACACAAGAGCATTTCAGAAAACACTACAGCATTTCAGAAAACACAACAGCATTTCACAAAACGCCGCAGCATTTCACAAAACGCTGCAGCATTTCACAAAACGCCACAGCATTTCACAAAACGCTACAGCATTTCACAAAACGCTACAGCATTTCAGAAAACGCCACAGCATTTCACAAAACTCAACAGCATTTCACAAAACTCAACAGCATTTCAGAAAACGCCGCAGCATTTCACAAAACACCACAGCATTTCACAAAACGCTACAGCATTTCAGAAAACGCCACAGCATTTCACAAAACTCAACAGCATTTCAGAAAACGCCGCAGCATTTCACAAAACGCCACAGCATTTCACAAAACGCTACAGCATTTCAGAAAACGCCACAGCATTTCACAAAACTCAACAGCATTTCACAAAACTCAACAGCATTTCAGAAAACGCCGCAGCATTTCACAAAACACCACAGCATTTCACAAAACGCTACAGCATTTCAGAAAACGCCACAGCATTTCACAAAACTCAACAGCATTTCAGAAAACGCCGCAGCATTTCACAAAACGCCGCAGCATTTCACAAAACGCCACAGCATTTCACAAAACGCCACAGCATTTCAGAAAACGCCACAGCATTTCAGAAAACGCCACAGCATTTCAGAAAACGCCACAGCGTTTCAGAAAACGCCACAGCGTTTCACAAAACACCACAGCGTTTCAGAAAACACTACAGCATTTCAGAAAACGCCATAGCATTTCACAAAACACCACAGCATTCCAGAAAACGCCACAGCATTTCACAAAACGCCACAGCATTTCACAAAACACTACAGCATTTCAGAAAACGCCACAGCATTTCAGAAAACGCCACAGCATTCCAGAAAACGCCACAGCATTTCAGAAAACGCCACAGCATTTCAGAAAACGCCACAGCATTTCAGAAAACGCCACAGCATTCCAGAAAACGCCACAGCATTTCACAAAACACTACAGCATTTCACAAAACGCCACAGCATTTCACAAAACGCTACAGCATTTCACAAAACGCCACAGCATTTCACAAAACGCCGCAGCATTTCACAAAACGCCACAGCATTTCACAAAACGCCACAGCATTTCAGAAAACGCCACAGCATTTCAGAAAACGCCACAGCATTTCAGAAAACGCCACAGCATTTCAGAAAACGCCACAGCGTTTCACAAAACACCACAGCGTTTCAGAAAACACTACAGCATTTCAGAAAACGCCATAGCATTTCACAAAACACCACAGCATTCCAGAAAACGCCACAGCATTTCAGAAAACGCCACAGCATTCCAGAAAACGCCACAGCATTTCACAAAACACTACAGCATTTCACAAAACGCCACAGCATTTCACAAAACACTACAGCATTTCAGAAAACGCCACAGCATTTCAGAAAACGCCACAGCATTCCAGAAAACGCCACAGCATTTCAGAAAACGCCACAGCATTTCAGAAAACGCCACAGCATTTCAGAAAACGCCACAGCATTCCAGAAAACGCCACAGCATTTCACAAAACACTACAGCATTTCACAAAACGCCACAGCATTTCACAAAACGCTACAGCATTTCACAAAACGCCACAGCATTTCACAAAACGCCACAGCATTTCACAAAACGCCACAGCATTTCACAAAACGCCACAGCATTTCAGAAAACGCCACAGCATTTCAGAAAACGCCACAGCATTTCAGAAAACGCCACAGCATTTCAGAAAACGCCACAGCGTTTCACAAAACACCACAGCGTTTCAGAAAACACTACAGCATTTCAGAAAACGCCATAGCATTTCACAAAACACCACAGCATTCCAGAAAACGCCACAGCATTTCAGAAAACGCCACAGCATTCCAGAAAACGCCACAGCATTTCACAAAACACTACAGCATTTCACAAAACGCCACAGCATTTCACAAAACGCTACAAGCATTTCACAAAAACGCCACAGCATTTCACAAAACGCCACAGCATTTCACAAAACGCCACAGCATTTCACAAAACGCCACAGCATTTCACAAAACGCCACAGCATTTCACAAAACGCCACAGCATTTCACAAAACGCCGCAGCATTTCACAAAACGCCACAGCATTTCATATATATATATATATATATATATATATATATATCAAAACAAAAAGCTAACATCTCATTTCAATTACACATTTCAAACACAGTATTTTTCCACATATTTAAAGGGGACCTATCGTGCAAAATGCACTTTTGTACGTCTTTTATACATGAATATGTGTCTCCGGTGTTCCAGGGAACTCACCAAGTGTCAGAAAACACAACCCTCTCTATTTTCCTCCATACCCAAATCTCTAAAAAAGGGGCTGCAACGGATCTGATATAGACTGATCCAGATTTGAACGCTTCTATGTCGTCACAGAAGTGGCGCTACGGCTATTGGGCCAACTCTCCACCTATCAGGGGAATGTGGGGTTGGGCCACGGCCGGCCATTGCCGCTCGAAAGCGCTGGAGACGCTGAAGTACATATGCCAGGCCTGTAAGTGGCGCTGTAGTCTGCCACAAAAGCAGCGAAGAAGACTTCCCGCCCATAGTTACCATGGTTACCCTTCTGTTTATTCTCCGCTGTGGCTTTTTTTCTCCCTCCCCGAGGCAAGCGTTTGCTCCCGCTGCTTTAATTCAATGCAATCCCTCCCCGTCGAGGCAAGCACTGTAATTCTCTCCGGTTAGTCCACCAGCAGATGACAAACACCCACCTCTCCGCCTCTTCCAAGGAACGAGGGGACCGTGCGGCAGAGTTTCAGTTTCTTTCGCTGGTCAAGATGTCCGTTAAAGTTGAAATCTTCCAGACAAAATTTGAAAAGTGCCGGTCAAAGGCCTTCTTTGTTATTTATTGAGCTTTAAAACAAATGAATAACGACTCTATATAATAAAACACGGAGGACGGAGATCTCTTTTTCTCCCCCTCTTCTAACAGCCCAGCAGTTGATCAGAGCACGGCTCACCTCTCCTGCAGGGGGGCGTGGTCAGCAGAATCAGACCCGTAGACAGCAAACAGCACATACAGCGAAATGAGGCATGGCTAAAATGCATGATCTGTTTGGTATTTTGAAAACAGAAACGTATAAATATACCTTATATAGGTATGGCCCTACAATATATCATTTCAATATAGCATGATAGGTCCACTTTAAGTTATATTTATTTGGATTCATGCATTCATGTTGAGAATGTTCCATTCAAAAATGTTATTAAAAATGCATTTATACCATAAAAGATGACTATTGAGATATATTGTCAGGAATGTTAGTCTTATATCAAATAGTGAATTCTACTGCAGCAGAATGTTGCACGTCTGCACAGTGTTATATTTTCACAGCTCAGTGTCAGTAAATATTGTGCGGTTAGTATTGGACTACAAGATAGATGCAAGCCTGTACAGGTAGAGTTATTTAAAGCATAAATGAGTCGGTTGGGTTCAGGAGGTGTGGTTACAGCAATTGTGCTTGGTTGGCGTGGCCTGGGCCTGGTGGTGGGGCCCAATGTGATATATTTTCATGGGGCCCAAAATCCCTGGCGTGTATGGCCAGAGGGCAGGACCTATGACACATTTACTACCCAATAGCATTGTGAGGCTGAACAAAAGGACCTTTTGACTATGTAAACATTTACTGACTTTTTTAGGATAGCTTAAAGGGGACCTATCATGCAAAATGCACTTTTGTACGTCTTTTATACATGAATATGTATCCCCGGTGTTCCAGGGAACTCACCAAGTGTCAGAAAACACAACCCTCTCTATTTTCCTCCATACCCAAATCTCTAAAAAAGGGGGTGCAACGGATCTGATAAAAGCTGATCCAGATTTGAACACTGTCCTGACGTCAGGACGGTGGCGCTACAGCTATTGGGCCAACTCTCCACCTATCAGGGGAATGTGGGGTTGGGCCACGGCCGGCCATTGCCGCTCGAAAGCGCTGGAGACGCTGTAGTACATATGCCAGGCCTGTAAGTGGCGCTGTAGTCTGCCACAAAAGCAGCAAAGAAGACTTCCCGCGCATGGTTACCATGGTTACCCTTCTGTTTATTCTCCGCTGTGGCTTTTTTTCTCCCTCCCCGAGGCAAGCTCTCCATGCTTCCCTGGTGGGAGGGACTAAACACAGGGAAACTATGCAAGTGAGGGACACAAGGATTCCATTCAACCGACCTGAGATGCAGCCTTATGGTGCGTTCACACCGGACGCGATGCGATGTTTGGGGGCCGCGCGATTACATGTAAAGTCAATGCAGAGACGCGGACAGACGCGAATTCGCTCCGACGGCGAGCATGAAGCGGTGGACGCGGCGCGAATCACGCGATTGAACGGTGCCGCGTCAAACGCGAGAGTTCAATTTTTTCAACTCGAGCGTCAAATTCACGTGACGCGTTCTTGCGGAAGCCAATCAGCGGTGAGGATCTCAGCCTGCCGTCACTGACGTTCAACCAAAAAACATCAGCCGTTAGCTGTTAGCAGTTAGCACACAGAGCTCACAGCTCCTCATATCTGTTCAGAAACTGGACAAAAGTTAAACAAGTACAAACCACAGACTGTCTGTGTCATGGCGAATAAAGTCGCTGGTTTATTTATGTCTGTAGGCCGTTGTTATGAGTGTGGAATGAGCATATACAACGTTAGCTTAGCCTGGTCGACCCGATCTTCATTCAGAAAACAAGCATTTTAAAAGGTTTTTCGCCTGCCGAAATGAGATGTCCTTCAACATGGCGCGCTGAAATCCATTTCCGGGTCACTACCGGAGGACCGAGGATTCGAGGAGTCGAGGAGGGGAAATTAGAGAATTGAGAAGCCTTTACGGTTTCCTTGCTTCCCTGGTGGGAGGGACTAAACGCAGGGAAACGACACAAGTGAGGGACGCAAGGATTCCATTTAACCGACCTGAGATGCAGCCCAGCTCTCATAGGAAAGAACGAGACCCCGCCTCCCACGCTGCAGTTCTTATTATACATCCATGGTTGAACCCCTATGGTTGAACCACAACGCTCATATTACCCATGGATGTATAATAAGAACGATATTACCCCTCCTGTACCCAGGCCCGGTGACACGATGGAATTAAGAGAGCTCAGACCCTCACTTATATAGAGGTCGGAACATGTCATAAGTATAAATAAATAAAAGCATAAATAAAATTAGGAATAAAAACATCAATAAATGAATAAATACAGGAATAAATAGGGTGCAGTGTTTTCAGGTAGATTAAGTGTGTGGGCTGTGGGTCAGCTGGAAAGCAGTTGACTCACAACCACAAGGTCCCTGAACCCTGGTTCAAAGACTGGTCAATAAGTATTTTTGTTTGTTTATAAAAGCTACAGCTAAATGAGATAATGTAATTAATAAATGTATTCTTTGATATGGTTTAGCCTTTCTCAGGCTACAACATGGTTAAGTTTACGAATATTATTAAGGAATACAAATCCCTCTTTGCAATGTTTACCAGCCTCTTTAGGCTTTTCAATCACAATCATTAAACTGGAATAAATACAATATTGTTAACATGAAAATATGATTCGTTGTTTAGAGTTATTCTAAGGCTTTACTCATTGGGAACTCGGTATGAGATAGAGCACACTGTTGAGATGTCAAATCTGCCTGTTTTACACACTTTGACCAACAGGGGGGTTTGTGTTCAAATCATAGACTGTATATATATTATATAGTTCAAATCAGAGCCATATAATAATTCTATCTATATGGCGCTGGTTCAAATGAAGCCCATGATGAAGCCTCATGAGATGAACCCTTTTGCGAACCAATTGGCTGGAAAGCTTCATAAAGCTTCATCTCACCATCACTAGGTGCAGAGTTGTGATGCTTTAGCGTCCTCTGCTGTAAATAAACAAAACGTACACTGGTCGGTGGTGATGTTGTTTCCCAAGGTATTTTCAGACGATAATATATTGCACTTTATCTTTACGGAGAGGAAAATTAATCTTTATGTGATAGTGTGTACAATTTAATTACTATTACAAATAAACGTCAAATATATTGTGGCGAATCATGCTTCCGTGGGAATTGTAGTTTGTTCCCCTTGAAGCCTATATGTTTGTCACGTAAAACACTCAAAGTCCCGCGATACCACGGTGCTCTGCTAAACCACTAACGTCGGCAGGTGCACGCCTACGCTGAATAAACCCATCGACTGTAATCCTCACTGTATACAGCGGAATCTTCTGCGGGGTTTTTCTGCTTCACTATAAGTGTGTTACAAATAAAGCAAAAATGGACAATTCTGGAAAGGAGAAGGAAGCGATTCAGCTAATGGCCGACGCTGACAAGAAATGCAAGACCTCTGGCTCTTTTTTGGGAGGGATGTTTGGAGGGTAAGACAGCACTGCACCAAAGAACAAAACAGCTAGCAAGCCTTAACTGTTGGTAGCAAAGTTGGCACGCAGCCGACCTTAATGTAGACATACATTTAGCTGGTGCTGGATATTAATATTAGCAATACATTGTAAAGGTTTAGTTAGATATTAAACCAGTGTGACGACACCTGACATTCAGTGAATCGGTTCCTTTATGTCAGTGAGCTAGGTTAGCTGTCAGTATCATTGTAAACAAGGCATCTCTGCTGAACCTAGCGTTAGCTTGAAAGCTACGCAGCAGGCTGTTTTGGCTAAGGCTAGGATATCTGCTTTTACCTTCACACAGTCTCTGTAGTGTACAAGGTACATGTCAATATTGTTAAATTGTCTTAGCAGTTGATTTCTTTATGATTACATGTAATTGTATACAGGAATTGATTTTGATATAAAGCTACACCACTTCTGTGGAAAAGCTTAACATACGCTCCTCGAAAGCCTTGAAAGCCTAACGTCGTAATACCTGAGGTAATGGCCGAAAATCTATAGCTTGTAACACAACAGTATTTATACGGTTCGATTTGAATAGTTACTTACTCAGTGCACTCAATGACACCAGAATAACCCCTTTGCATAGCAGCCATTTTTACACACTTTGCAGGGTAAACACAGGTGTAAGTAATAGCATTAGATTTGGCCATGTTCCATTTAGTTGTGCCGGTGCCCTGGGGTTGTTTATGCTGCTCACTGGCATGACTGTGATACACTAAATAGAACGGGACCCTCATTATTTTTTATCGATGACACCTGTGTTTATACTGTCATGACATATGCCTTGATCAGTGCTTTGAAAATGTCCTATTTATACCCAACACACATAGACCCAAGGTCTTATGATGATGCAAACCTTAAACACAAATTTAACAATTCAAGTACTTTCCCTTGTTATTAATTTGACCTTCAATCGTTCATTCAAAAAGTGATATATATGTGATTCTCGCTTCCCTATCTGCTGTCATTAAAGAGTAACAGACACTCCTGTCAGAAACCTATTATTCATCAGTGACCTTGGGGAGATGATTTATATGGTTTCATATAAATCTAATAATTGCATATATTTTACAATGTCATAGAGACAAGAAGGCTTTGTTTACATAGACCTCAAATTAACAAAGCCATCAGTTAATGTTCTCTTGTGACTCAGGGTTTTTGTTCAAAGCTTGGTCAAAGGTGACCCCCAGATGTTACTTGTCGGCAGTTCTCTTGCGTGATAACTTTTTGCAGGCTTTATGCTGTTAATTCTGTGGCTGACCAAGCAGTGACGTAATCCTCTGCCATGATTGAATGGCCAGCGTATTATTACAACTCCAGGGAGCTCCCAGGGGTCCACTTTCTGTCATGGTGGGAGGGAAATCTATAATGCTTGTGTGGAGGATTTATATAAGTCAGTACACCAGTCTTAGCATGGCAACACCCTGAGAAATGCACCATGTTCTACAGTTCATTACCCAATGGTGCCATTAAGAAAGTTTATTCGATATAACTTTAATATGAAAGTCAGACTGGGTATTTGTTTTAGCCAGAGTATGCCATGGAGACTGTATGCATTTGTGAACTATATTAAACTGTGTACATCTGTTTTCTTTTGTTTTTCTTTCTTGTCTAGAGGACCTCAGAAGGTGGAAGAAGCATGCGAGATGTACTGCAGAGCAGCAAACATGTTCAAGATGGCCAAGAACTGGAGCGGTGCGATGAGCTGTTTTTTTACTAAAGAAAAATCCACCATATCAATTAAAAAAAACTTCAGAAGCTGTAGGATTATGTGCTGATCTTTTGGCACTATAACTGCAAGCACAGCACTTGTAAAGGTGCCACAAGTGAAAAAAGAAAGAAAAGTGGAATTATGTGCATAAATTAAAGTGTGGGCTCAATGCAAAGTAGAAAGTATGTGTGTATGTGAAAGTCTCTGTCCTCTTTTCTTTTGTCTTCAGCTGCTGGAAATGCATTTTGCAAAGCCGCACGTCTCCACATGCAACTGCAGAACAAACACGACTGTGCCACCAGCTTCATTGATGCAGGAAATGCTTTCAAGAAGTCTGACCCCAATGGTGAGAACATGTGGTAACTCATTAGGTCCAAATCACAACTTACATTTTAGTGCCTGAAATTGTAGACATAAATATTTGCACTGTTAAAGTAATTAATGATTTACTTTAGTTTCAAGCTATGAGCCTATATTTTATAACGAGACCGATTTCACTTTTTTAGAATCTGCCTTTATTGATTTGCTGTTTGAATGAATTATAATATGCGAGTTATTACCCTTGTTATGGAGTTTCCAATTTGTTGAGTTATAGGGCTCTTTGTACTCTCTGGCCTCAATCAATCGTCTTCCAAATATAGATTAAGCCATACTGTAGGTCTTGGGAATAGTAGGTTGCTGATGCATTTGTTTTGTATAAAAAAGGTAGGGTCTTGCTTGTGGTTTTGTTTTGTATTACACCTCATATTCATTTTATCCTAGCACAGCATAACAGGTGCTGTGCACAATGTTAGATCTGAACAAAACTAACATGAAATTAAATTATTCCCTCCTCTTGCCTTTATGCTGCTAAAAGAGGCAATCAAGTGTTTAAATGCTGCCATCGAAATATACACAGACATGGTAAGGTCATAGGGTAAGATTCATATAGAAAGTGTCCATCTATGTTCTGATCCAGAAACTGGCTGTATCATTGTACTTGTTTTATAGCTGAGAAATGTTAAATGATGACGTCTACTCTTCTTGGATTCCCAGTATTACTGTAGATCTAACATCACATCATTTAGCTTGCTACCTGGACCAAATTGCCTACTTAGCATTCCCTTTAGCAAGGATTTATTTCAAAAGCTTAAACCTTGTAGTTATGAAGCTACTGCTTGACCTCGCCTCTCTGCACTGAGAATGTAATGCAACACATTGACTCTGGATAGATCCAGTTAGTAATGATTTCTCTTCTTCTCCTCCAGGGAAGATTCACCATCGCAGCCAAACACCACATCAATATCGCAGAGATCTACGAGTCTGAACTGGTGGATATTGAAAAGGTAAGAATCACACAATGAGATGTTATACAGTAGGGATTCTACCACCTTATTTGTTTGAGGAACACACAACAGTATTTGTGTAACATGTTTTTATTTTATTTAAAGGCTATTGCACATTATGAACAAGCAGCAGACTACTACAAAGGGGAAGAATCCAACAGGTAATGTAAAATACTGCATGTTATGTCTTTTTCCAGCTCTGCAATCTCTTAAACTGATCATTATCATAATAGTAGCACACTTAGTGTAGCACTCTTATTTTCAACAACATGATATTAGGATAAAACTCATTAGGATTAGAATGTTTAAAATAATAACAATTTCACTTTAGATTAGTTTAGTAAATTAGTTTAACAAACCTTCTACTGGATAGCTTATACTGTATGTCTATCTCTATATCTCTCTGTGAGCATTTTCACATTTTGAATCAATGCAGGGAAGGCACAAATGTCTCTTATTACCTTAATAAGCATATCATTATTATTTACACCTGTGTTCACTCTGCTATGGCATGATAAAATACAGCAGTAGCACTGAAAAAGGGCCTGTCTGCAGAATTACATTAGTTTGCTGCAATGATAAACAAGCAACATTGACCAGGTTATGTATGGATTTCAGATCAGAATACTGAATGCTACAAAAAATCACACTGAGCTTATAAAGGATTACCGTGCTTTCTAAACTTATCTGTTAATAATAAAGTTAACGATGGCTGTTTGACATTTACAGTGGATAATCAAAGTTATTGTTATCAGTTGCACCTGTGTCATCTTCTACTGTTAACCATCACAATTTTCCATTCTAATGTACCATGCTTTTGAACTGCAAACTAGTCACATAAATGGATCAATTGATTCATACTCCAGATGTATAGCTCTCATATTTCGTGTTGTATTAAATGTTATGTGTACCTTTTGCAATTTTCCATAGCTCTGCCAACAAGTGTCTGCTGAAGGTGGGGGCTTACTGCGCCCAGATAGAGCAGTACCAGAGGGCTATTGAGATCTACGAGCAGGTGAGCACTTCTTGTACTTGTCATACTTCCTCAGCCCAAACTGATTTGGTAATGTTGACATTTCTAAAACTGTTTTGGATGTATTTAGGTTGGAGCTAACACGATGGATAACACACTGCTGAAATACAGCGCCAAAGAGTATTTCTTCAAAGCTTCCCTCTGTCATTTCCTCGTCGATGAGCTCAACGCTAAGGTTAGTTTATACCGCTGCGGGTCAGTCTCAGGATTTTGGACTGTCAGTTGGTTTAACACACTGTGTCTCCACAGATTGCTATTGAAAAATACGAGGAGATGTTCCCAGCTTTCTCAGACTCTCGAGAATGCAAACTGCTGAAGGTAACTCAATACTAAAAACCCTGAGGATTCTGTTAGCTTACTTTTCCTTCTTAGTCTCTTCAGTTTCTATGAGTAACCTACATTTCTTTGTCTTAACAGAAACTTCTTGAGGCTCATGAGGAACAGAACAGTGAAGCTTTCACAGAGGCAGTAAGTCTTGTATAACCTAAAAAAGTTTTGAAACTTTTGGAGAGCAGAGGAAATCCCTTTGTTCAGCTGCTGTAGTTGTCCTGGGTCCCCTGTGTGTTCAAGAAAGTTGAAAGCTGGCAGGTATCCACTCAGTCTGTTGATATGGACGTCCTACAGACTGGTGGAGGGCGTCCATATATAACTGAAAACAAGTTTTAAAACTTAATTTTAGAAAGTGAAGAGTGTTCATCTATAATATATTACATAAAGCACAGTTTTACATGGCAGATGTTGGGAGACATTTGAATTGGAACCAGTAAAGCATTGCAAATTAACCCTTGTGTGAGTAAAAATCTGCCATAAAATATATAAACTGTATATAAATTAATGTACTTCTTTGAATTTCACTGATTATTTGTTATTATAGGACTTACAACATTTGGAGAAAAAAACTCACCCCTGACAAAATGCCTTAATACAGCCGAAAATGTCCTTAGTAAGGGTAAACTAAGTAAGCAGAATTTTCCATTGTAATCCTCATTTGGGAAATAATCGTATTCCTGTGTTCCTCTCCCCCCCCCCCCCCCCCCCCCTCATGCAGATAAAAGATTTTGACTCGATCTCACGTCTGGACCAGTGGCACACAACCCTCCTACTGCGCATCAAAAAGACCATCCAGGGCGATGAAGGGGATTTAAAATGAAGAAAGAATCTGGGGTGTAAAAATGCAGCACAGAGGGACAAATCCATCACGCATGCTTACACACACACACACACAACACACACACACTTTCACTCACCTCACTGTGTATAGAATCTGAAGACGACTTTGAATATTCCACTGTACACCGTCAGAGTACTATCTTTGCTTTCCTTACGAGCGTATCTGAATCTAGTCAGACTGTAAATCCTCCGCCCTCACCTCTGTCTAGAGGATTGCTGCATACCCTTTTTTTCTGCTGGAATCTGTCCTGGGGGGGGGGGTGAGTGGTACTTTGTATTGAAACTGATGTTAGTATTGACAAACGCACTGCATGTTTTGTACAATTATTGTTTCCTCGTCAGAAGCAGCTTGTTTTGTTTTTTTAAATGTAGTTTATGTTATATTTAAAACGATTATTTAAATGTTCAGTTTGTTATTCATAAGATTATCAATAATGTACTATTATATTTATCTTTTATTTGTTGGAGTAGGTCAATGTGTTGTTAGGAATTCCAGCCACATAGAAAGTGATTTTGTTTTCCAGTGTATTACCTACATGGAGCGACTCTTCTCGAGGAAGAGCGATGATATGCACCAAGGGTAGACTGTTAAACATTTTTATCTAATCTGATTCTTTCCCTAACACACATTCATACTGAAATTACTTCTGCTTCTTTTAATATTACTTTCCATTTCTTCATGTACTTTGAATGTTTGAATCTGTAAGCTGTGGTTTATAGTTTGCCTGTGGAAGAATGTATTTTTGAATGAATAGCACTGACGTGGAAACCTTTCCTCCTTATTTCCAGGGGCAGTAATCTTAGGGGTTGTGTGCGTCATTACTCATCTCATGCTGTGTTGTGATGTGAACTTATCCTCAAGGGTTTACTACTGCAGTGCCCCTTCCAAACGGCCATTCGCTAAAGCATGTCATTGTGTATAGATTAGCCTCGTGTTACATTCTCTAGTGTGAGCCAGACCAAAGTTTTTACTAAAGGGTCGAGTCGCCCTCCGTATCCAGCTTCTTCCACACAGAATGACAATGGACCTTGGATATGATCTGTATGCTAGTACGAATGGACAATAATAAAGATCTTATAATCCCAGCTGTGTTCTCCTGCCTTTGACCTTACTTTTTAACCGGCAATGTGATTCACTTCTAAGCTTTTATATTTGTTCAACATTCAACAATTCTATTTTTGTCGTAAGGCTTATAACATTTTATTAACACTTTGCCAGTTCAACGAATATCCCAGTAACTGCATTTTTCCAGCAGTACAAAAAACCTTATAACTGAACTATTCATCTTTATGTCAGGAGTGGGGGGAAAAAGTATAGTATTTAATTATTAATGTATTCATATTTTTTGTTCAATTTATGATAACCAAATACAATATTTATTGATGTTGTTCCAATTGATATATAGTGAAGTTATTTACCTTTATTGACAAATAGATTTCTTGTTGTCATTCTTTGCTGTTGATGTAACGTCAGAGTGTAACCTGACACTCAAACAAACCATATGATTGATGAAGCTTGTTTAGGGCTGTAAACAGAAAGATCTATCCACTTAATCGATCATCTCTTAGTGTACAATGTAGTCGAGTTCTGACCTTACTGCGCCATGTCCTTACATAACAGTGATTTGATTTCTGTATAATGGTTAGTGTGCATTTCCTTACAACAAAATACAATTAATTACATTTTCTTGCCATGCATTTGAATAGGAGTCACTTAAAATTAAACAGCCTGAAGGAAAATTACAAACTTCAGAGGTCTTTTTCTTTATTGGAAAAAAGTACAACTTTCATTATTGGGTGTAGCCGGATAAAGGATTTCATGCTGTTTGAAACACAGCTGTGGCAATGTGTACATGGTTCTAAAGAAAGAAAAGTGACATACACAATTCATTTACATTCACACCATAACAAATCCTCAGCAGTATGAGTTATGCCACGTTTGACTCTATAATTGATGAAATATGTACAATATTATTTTATGATTACACTAATATCTTAGTCATATTTAGATTTGATTCCTGAAACATGATTTTTCTTTTGAGTGCGACTAACACTGAAGACACCCCGGTCTGTTAATGAAACAAAGGACTTTGAGATGACAGTAATGATGAAACCCCACATGGTCAGAACACACAGCTAATTCCAAACGTGAAATACCATTAAAAGGGTGATTTTAAATTCATCACACCCAGATAAAATTCTATATATTAAAAAGCATTTCCTACACAGCATCTTGAGCTAAGGGATCGTCTAAGTCTGCTGTCCTCTGCGTTCCATCACCTTGGACAGCAGCTGTTAGTTCATTTGGGCAAACACCATTACCGATTACCACGGTCAGGAGATCAGGCTGCGAAATATCCGCCTGGGACGTGGCCTTCGTCTCTAAAACTGGAGCTAAAATGGTCTGTGAGACCGCGGCTTCCAGGACAGATGACGTAGAAATGGTTTGGATCTCTGACGTGAACGGGCCATCAGAAACAGGAGAAACAACAGTGGATGTAGACAGAGACATGGAGGCTTCAGAGTACATGGGCAGACTGTGAGCAATGGACACTGGTATGGAGAAAGGGATGCCTGATCCATCTATGGAAATGACGCTGGCCCCCGTGCTGTCAGTGGTTATGATAGGCTGGATCTGGGTCCCAGGGGGCATCTCTGTGTGGATGACGGTGATCCCGCCGAGGGCCCCGTGGCTGACCAGAGCGATGGCCCCATGGCCGGTCCACTCAGGTGGGAGGATCACAGGCTCAGAAGACATCTCAAAGGAGTCCGTGTGAGTGTTCTCAGAAGCAGCAGCAGCAACATTATTTTTTTTAGCGGTGCTCCTTTTCTCCTTTGCTCCTGCTTTTTCAGTCTTTCCCTTAGTAGGAGATTTTGGTTTCTTATCCTCCACATTTCCCTCCAGAACCACAAGGTAGGTTTTCCACGGAGCGGTGGAGTCATGAATCTGGAAGTTTGACAAGCTTATGTTATTTTCACATTGTTTACCGTGGAGGCATGCGTGGAAACTTTTACATTTCAAGGAAGCACAGGGTGAGTGATTCAAATACAAATGGTTAAGTATTTATTTACCAATATCCCCCCTTTTGATCAAGGGTAAATTAATTCTGCCACAGTACAAGTTAGATCAACACTGTTTCTGTAGGCCGACATGAAAGATTTACAAGGGCTCCCTAGACAAAAAGCAATGGGAATTTTTCATTGGAAAGGTGTGAAAAAAAATTGGATTTCGGAATATGGCAGAAAACAAAATCTTGGCAAAAGCACGTTTATGGTGGTTACTAATTTCCAGGTTTTAAGACTTATTCCTGCGCCACTATACAGTTCAAAATGACCCTATGGGATAATTGTTGCTACAGTAAGATAAAACGATGCTCACCATAGTGTGCCTACGGAGGGTGGACTTGTCTGTAAAGGTGCGCCGACAGAGACCACACATGTATGGCTTCTCTCCTGTGTGGATACGCTGGTGCCTCTGGAGGGCATTGAGCTGGGTGAAGTGCTTGTCACAGTCTTTACAGCTGTAGGGACGCTCACCTAGGAATAAACAGAGATGCCAGAGAATATATGAAGTTTGTAATCAGTAGACAACAGTCAAACTGGTTTCTGTATTATGCCTACGAATTAACAAGAAAAACCGAGGTCAGCGATTTATCCAATTACCTGTATGTATCTTCAGATGCTGGTGTAGGGAATTCCTCTGAGCGAAGCCTCGGCCACACTGCTCGCACTTGTATGGCTTGGACCCAGTGTGGATGTTTGAGTGGTGCCTCAGGTATTCTTTAGATGCGAAGCTCTTCCCGCAGGCCTCACACATGAAGGGCTTCTCTCCTAACAAGAGGAAAATAACAATCTATTCAGTTATGATCTGATACGTGAAGATAGCCTTGTCTTTATGGTTGCAGGCTCACTTTAGAAGACATGTTTAACAGAGGCAGGGTTAAAGATGATGGTCTCAATAGTTTCTTACCCGTGTGTGATCGCTTATGATAGGCCAACATGTGTTTCTGAGTGAACCTGGACTCACACTCATCACATGCAAATGGCTTTTCTCCTGTGTGAGTCCTACATGTAAGAAAACAAGAACATTTAGCTCTCATCAACTTTTAGTAGCAATATGCCGCCTTTTAGCATCTTTAGCGAGCTCCGTACCTGCGGTGCATCTTGAGTGCAGAGTTCTGGGTAAATCTGGCCCCGCAGTCGCTGCACTCAAAAGGCTTGGCCCCTGTGTGTGTCCTCTCATGCAACAACAGGGCAGTTTTGGAGCTGAGTGCCTTCCCACAGTCAGTGCAGACATGTCTCATATTGTTACGTTCATGTACCTGAAAAGCAGAGGGAATGAAAGACAAATATGATCAAATCAGGGGACGTTATATTGGACTCTCGTTCTTGTATGTAGTTACTATAAATCATCACCTGTCTTGTATGGCGGACAACATCTTTCTTCCTTTTGAAGGTCTTCCCGCAGGAGTCGCAGGTGAACAGCCTCTCGTTACTGTGGACGTGCTTTTCGTGGATCTTCAGATTGCTACGGTTAGCAAAGGTTTGCTGGCAGGTCTCACAGCGATAGATGACATCTGCTTTTACTCCATGATACGTACTGGAGAGCAATAACCGAAATATATCATCAAATGGCATCGATGATCATCTGACAGCTTTAAACTTTAGAGGACAATTTGCCTTATAAGATCAATTCATTACATTACGTAACATTTCATTTAGCAATGTAAAAGAAGTGCAATAAACCATGAAGATAAAAACTAACAGCAAGAAACCTGGAAGTGCATTAGCTTCAAATAAGCCTTACTATTGAAAGTGCTTTTGCATCATTCTCAATTGACCTAAATCTTTTAAGTACTACAACTCAAAAAAAATAAAAATGATTGTGAGGTTGTGATTGCACAGCGCTGTCTCCAATAGGGGAGCTGGTAAACAACATAATTGTATATAACTTCCTTCATGCAATATTATCTACCATTTTCGTAATTTGTGTAAGGACACATTTCAGTATTTTGTATCTTATTGCTTAGCTATATTCCATTTTTTGTACATTTACATTTTTTTGCAATATGACCAGGCTATTTAAGGCATACTAAAACAATCAAATAATGCTATAATACCAACAAGAAACAGACAGAAATGTGTAAATAAGCTTGTTAGCTTGCAAACAGCTGTGTGCTCTGGAATTAAAATGTCATACTGGAAGCCTGGCCAAATTCGATATAGAAGATTATTTTCAGAAGCTTTGGGGTATCTATGGAATAAATCAATTTACTATACCTAGCTAATTTTTCCTACCTGATGTGCTTTAAGTAGCTTCTCTCATAATGGAACGTCCGCTGGCACTTGTTACACTGGAACTGGGCCTTGGAAGTTCTTTTGGATGTCTCCTTGGATTGTCCTTCCTCATCCTCCTCCTCCTCATCATCATCCTCCTCTTCATCATCCTCCTCCTCCTCCTCTTCTCCCAGAGATAACAAGGACTCCTCACGATCACTACTCTGTACATATCCCTCACATTCCCAATCATCTACATCAGCAGCTGGCATTCCCAAAGATGATTTGTCCCCATCCTCTGCCTGAGCCTCAGCTTCAGTCCTGTCTTCATTCTCCACTGTGTCTTCATCTGTAACTTGGTTTTCATTGTTGATGCTAGCCACTTTTTTGGTATTTAAATGCCTCGGAAGGATTTTACGACCAGTCAGCCTCAGTTTTAGTTTTTTTATGTGTCTTTGATCACTCTTCACTGCATTCTTTGCCTTTAATCTTTTTGAAAGTACTACTTTGTCAGAGCTCTGAGGAGAGAGCCGCCGCTTGAGAAGTACTCGTTTAGGCTGCTTCTTTCCCTTGGTCCCTTTTTCATTCTTAGCGTCATGTAAATCACCTTTACCAACATCCTCAGATTCAGTTTTCTTTGTAGGTTTTTGTAGGATTCCAGCACTCATGGCCTCACCACATATCTGTGACAAATCTTCACAGTCCAAAAACTGTGCCGTTGCTTGAACATCACCAATCTTATCTCTGACAACTTCAACTTTACCAGTGTACACAAATTCCAAAAACTTTGAGAAATCATTGGAGTGCATATTGGAGAGTAATACTTTGTCTCTGGTAGCATCCTGAGAGAGGAGGATGTCCCTGAAGTAGCCGCTGGATGCTGCCAGCATCACCTGATGGGCCTGGAACTCCTGCACTTCTCCCTGGTAGTCTACCTGCACGGTGACGTCACTCAGCTGTCCCTGCAGCCTCAGCTGATGCAGAGAGGCCAGGATGTTCTCATGGTGGGACTTAGAGGTGAGCTGGACCACTTTGAGGACCATCTTTTTATTGTGCTTCTGAAAAAACAAACAGAAAAGGGGGAATGATGACTTATAATGCTAAACAGAATGTGTTTCAATTCATTTGTGTACACACACATGTACATACTTTCAGCGGTGGGACCATGTCCGTTTGCATTTTTTGTTTAACATATTTACTGAGGCTACCTTCAGAACAGTGAACATTGTGTTCAAGTTAGATAATTATAATTTGCTGTAAATACAATGTATTTATCAAATGCAAAAAGGAAGCTAATATTACGCAAATTGAAATAACGAACCTAGCTAACATATGGCGAATGTAAAGAAAGATACACCTTCAACCCTTAATATCTAAATTCTTACTGCCATTTAAAAAAACACACTAGCGAGAGTTGTTATATATTCTTTATTTTGTCACGATAATGTTCAGTGGGTTAGGTTCAGTTAATGCTAACAGTAGCATAGCTAGGTTAGCTAACGTTAAATGTCATCCCGAAACAAACTGAAACGGATTTGCAATAACACTAGTTCAACACAGAGAACTCTGAACACAGGGCTTGTGTGAACGTGTGGCAGCCAGCTAACCACACAACAACACGAAGCAAGTTTTCTTACCGTAAGGTCGGTAAAATGGCAGCCCTTCACAAATGCTCTCTACGGCGGAAGGTATTTCCTGTAGAAAATCGCTCCCGAAAACGGAACTTTTCCTTTTACTTACTGACATCCGGTGTCGATTTGGCTGACTCGGGATCAGTGATTCATTTATGGTCGTATTTAAAGTTTGAGTTCCCAGACACAACTGCTGTCCCTGGATCATTTGTTCAGGTTTGTTGACAAAAAGTCCATAATGTTATCGCCTGAAACGTAGCGCCTCTGACATTTGTTCAAACGTTTCATTTTGAGGCTCTACTGTTAAGCTAGTTCAGCTAACGTTAGATAATAATTCATAATGTATTTGCTTTGCCTTTACTATAATCCAACATTGTCCGTTCCACTATATTTTGAACAGGCGTTGAGCAATAATCTGTTGCACTTCATTTGCTGCTGTTGCTGCTGTAAATAGCATTTGATTTTAGGCAAAACCCTGCTTCACGTTTTTGTCCAAGCTAAATGTTAGCCCCTATCTTGTGAACACGTTGAACGGGGTACCAATATATAGCAACTGTAGCATTAATGTTATTTTAAACAGTGATTTACTAGAGTAATGACATTACCGTAACTGTGACACCAAAAAATGAGCAGTTTTTATTACTGCACTACTGCCTTGTTCCCACACTGGGGCGCCATTGCACAGATGAAAATGACTGGATAGACTAAAAACTAGAATTTAAAAACACTTTAGCCTGCATCTTTAACAGCAACATTTGCATTTTGTTCAACATTATCAGTTTCCACACTGACTATTCTCATTCTAGCCGATAGTGTCACCGGGCAGACCCTCTTGTTAAGTATTAAATTAGCTGTTAAAAATGTATTTGCCTATTGCCATTAAAGAGCTGTGATAGTCTGTTTTGGCTGTATGCAAATGGTTCCAAAAACAATACCACATTGGCCAACACATTGAAGGGTTTAAACCTATTATTTGATATCCAGACCACCATACATCATGTAGAGAATTGCACAAAGCATGCTGTCATTCCAAAGGTATATGGAAAGCTACTTGAGGATTCACTAGGGTGCTGTTCTGCAGCTGCCAAGGTTTTTTCCTTTCTTCCAGAGGAAATCCATATACCTTACATTTGTCTTAATGAATTCTGCAAGCTAGCAATCTGCTCAGTTCCGGTGACTCATGCTGCTCTCTGGACCGAAGCTGTGCAGACTTCAAGCTCTGACCTGGAACGCAGTGTTCGCCTGGCTTTTATTAGGCTACATCACTCTTCTGCCACTCACAACACACATTTTTAAGGTGACATTTCTCATATAACTGCTCCTTCCTGGTTTATCTTTATATAAAAAGTGCACAAAATCTGCAGATGTAATGATCTGTAACTGCTCATGGGAATCATAAGCATTTGCATAGATATTAATGGCGTAAATTATCACATGAAAAGAAGCTTAGAGTTTAATGAAATATTATTGAATTACCATGTGCAAGTTAATGAGACGAGTCCTACAAATGAATTTTCAGTTTATTGACTTTAGTATAACTTTTGACATGACTGAGACTAGAAGAAGGAAAATATTTTTCACTTGAGGCCCAGTATTGCAAACTCTTTCTTTTTTGTTCGACTTTTCTTGTCTGAAAGAAGGACTCCAGGCTTCATATTAAGATTATATAGCCGTTGAGGTTGTGACCAGCTGTGTCCCATTTTCATTTTTCTTTTGCCGCATACTGTTATTTGACATTTATAAAAAAAAGTTGAGCAAGGTCAGATTCTGAGTAATGTTTGTGGTAATATTAAACCCAAGTTGTGGTTTGTGATGTTGTCACAGGATGCTTTGTCAGAACAAAGATGTGGCACAGAACCAGACTTGAGGTTTCTACGTGTCATCACTGGTTGATATGTGTAATCAAGGAGATGAACATTTACTGCACTGAAATAACAAAAGGTCAAATAGTCATTTCAGAACATGCCATTTTAATCTACTTTCCGCAGTGATACTGGTTTGACTTTTCAAATGTCTGCGGGGCATTTTGTGATTTTCAAAAGTGCACAATTCAGCTGGGGAGAGAGAATGTGGATATCAAGAAAGCTACTGCCAAGGGTTCAGATGTTGCCAGTTCATGCCAGCCTTAATAGCCAGCTGTGTTGCCAGCCTGTCCAGTAACAAAATACAATTCCCACGGGTACATCACCACCTTGTCAGTGAAGAACACGAGGTGCAAACGCTCGCTGAAAGGTGACAGGCTCAGCAAACAAAACATTCTGACGTTGGGTCGTGTTTGCTTTGCTATGGGTAGACTCCTCCACACAACCGAACATATCTTAGCTGACGTTCCACAGCGCACAAACAACATGACAAGATGTGCACTGTGTGAGAGAAAAAGACAAACTCAAAGCCAAAGCTGATTTTAATTTGAGGCTACAGAGCACACACAAACTGAAAGGAAAACAGAGAAGTTTGGTGGCCATGGTCGTATCCGGGCTCGGTTTGTGTGTTGGAATCGTGCAAACACTTACATTTGGATGAGGGTAGGTGAGTGTCCTTGCAGGACCTCTGTACAGCTCCTTAACTGGGCTGACTCACAATCCATGTAGAACTGAACCAGTAATGGTAAACACTAGAACATAACTGTACATGGAAGTGAAGACAGTAGTGGTCCAAGAGTAACCGCAGCATTCTCTTTGTGCTTGCCCAAAGAACCACACAGCTGATGCCAGACCAATCACTAATTGGTCCAACTCATTTTTCTCTTCCCCTCCAGTCAGTGAACTTACAGAAAACATCTTTTATGAATTATCGTTTTTTCATGATCTTAAACTTAAAGTGGGCATCAATTTGTTTAGTTTTTTCATAAATGGTGAGTTCCTTATTTGACACTTAAATTACAATTATTAGTTTTATGCAGATTTGGAGAGTAGTTTTGGTTGTTTTAATAAATGGACATGAATTAGCAACCATGTTTTTGTAACATCGGGCAGGAGTCAAATATTGTACATGTTTGTTCAGTCCTGTCAAGGCCAAGACTGCTTTGCCAGGATACACACAGCAGTCCAAACCCGTCCCTGGTAGTCTCTCCTAACACTTTAACTTAACTTCTTCCCCCTTTCCCCCCTCTCTTTTCCCTTTTGCACTGGCTAGATGCCTTACCACACTCAGTCAGTCCAGAATGTCGATAGAACCCCTAAAACCTCATTATGTAACATCAGGACATAAGACACCAATGATTCACCAAAATTGCAGAAGACTCTTGGTGCCATTATGTGAAGATTATTGCCTGTGGTGTGTCTTTGTGGCTTATGAGGGAACAAAATGATGTAGTCATCACGCTATAGCAGCATAGCTCTAACCATGGCATTGCCTGTCAGCTGACCTTTTCGATTGGCTTAACATTTGGTAAAGATATCTATGATGTCTCGTCAATGAACTCGGAGACACTTAGTTTCCTTCTAGGGCCACCATCATGCTGAAATAACAATTACACTTTTCACCCTTGCATTGTAAACACTTCAAAAAAATGAAATGTGTCAAATTGAAGTACTCATTTAAAGGTTTGAGCAATTAATCAAGGTTTGTGTTTTTACAAAAGTATTTTTGTTGTCCTTGCATTTATTTAATTACATTTTTTCACTTCACCTAAAGGAAGACAATGGCCACTTAAAGTGCCTTGTAATCATGTCGTTATGGATATGCAAGTGATAATATTGTTTTACAACTATATGGTAAATACAACACATCATAAGTACAGGGATTTTAATGCTTAAGTATTTTATAATGCATTCTATAAATGAGCATGAAAAATAGAAAGTGTTACCAAAACTACTCAGTTTTTGAAAAACAACTTAGTAGATGTTAATATGCTAACATGCTATACAAGATATTGACAATGGTAAACATTATACTTGCCAAACATCAGCATGTTAGCACTGTCTTTGTTAACAGGTTAGCATGCTATCATCATGCATCACAAAGCATAACTGTAGACTCTTATTCTTTCTACAAACTTCCCTTCACTGCAGTGTATCCCAACAAACAACTTCACCTACGCGAAATAAATAGAGCACAGAAATAACCTGAGAATGGTATCTACTGTATCTTCTCCCCCTCAAATAGGCTCTATTTCACCGAACAGAGATCTTTTTCTTCTGCTTCGGAAAATACTTTCCTTCCATTGATGAAAAGATATACGGCATTCAGAGATGAAATTACTTTCCAAATGGCCTCTGACTCACCATCTCTATTCCCAGTGCTCTATTCACCTACCCCCCCCCCCCCCCTCCTCTCCCTTCCTCACCCCCTCTCCACCTTCACTCGTCCTTGTGCATGTTCTATCTATTGTAACTGTATACGGCACTTAGCACTTCAGACAGCAGACAAACCAGCTCAAGGACAACCTCCCACTCTTGTGATGCTCATAAATAGACTATTTGTCCAGGCTTACCAATCACCTTACCCACCGAGCCTGTGTGGGTGCTTGTGGACATTGTGTAGCTCGCACCAAAATAGCTCTCCACTGCTTCGTGAGGGTGGATTCGGGCCTCCAGCCTGCACTGTTGGAGACCATTTTGCACAGGGAAAAGCAATTGTTGTGCCTTTCAAAATGAACAATAATGACTCACAAAGTCTATCTCTTTGCAATGTGTGATTTGATCACCCATTTGCAATCTGTAGCACACTAAAACAGGTGTTCTCACCTCCTCATAGCACCCCAGAATGCAACACTCTCTCAGACTGTGTGGGACATGACCGTCAGCACATTCCTGGAGAGCTCGATCCCCAGAAGCAACAATCCCTCCTTCCTCCCTTCCCTCCCTTCCTTCCTGCCGCCCTCGTGTCCTCTCCTATGCTTCCGCGGATTGCATCACTCGTCTGCCTCCTGGCCTCCTCTGCTCGGACCCTTTAATCACATATGGCACACACATACACAAAAAATAAATGTGTGCACACCACAGACACACTCAAACGTAGACACACACACACCCACTGTGGGCAATAGGCAGCCTCGTCAGTCCTCGCACTGGTTTTGTGGCTTCAGTTGGAATTTTATGGTTGGTTTGAGCAGAGGATTCTGGAGGCTTTCCAGCTGCCCTCCAAAGACTCCGCTCCTCTTGCTCTCCCTCCAACTCTTTGTTCCTTCCTTTCAGCTTTCCTCTCTTTTTTCCTTTTCTCCTCTCTTTCCTTCCCCCTCCCTGCTCTTACGTTCGCCCTCAAGGTCAGAAATATCCTGTGGTTTAGGTTTGATCCCCCTGGATATGCCTTCGCTCTCTCCCTCTTTCCGTCTCTCCCTTCCTTTCTGTCTCGCACACACACACACACACACACACACACACACACACACACACACACACACACACACACACACACACACACACACACACACACACACACACTGTAAGCACACTGCACTAAGCATTCCCATACAGGAAACACATGCTGGAATCAGCATAGGCGGGTCTGTGTGTCTCGCAACTAGACACTCTCCCTCCCACAGGGGGTCAAGTCTATCTGAACATGTAACATTGTCATAGTTCTCTGAGCTGAATTTTTCATCACTGATGACCTTATCCATCTTAACTCCGATGGTAAATAAGAGAGACTGATCTGAAAATCTTCTGGCGTCACAGTGAGGGGACTGCACTGACTGCAGCCAGGTTAACCCTGTTCCTCTGGGTTCACCTATTCCCCGAGTTGTGTAACATGGCAGAGGCCCAGCTCTTGTGCAATAACAGAGGCCTTGGCTGGCTGAAAGAACACTAGTTCAACCAGTCATCCGTGTGTTAATGGACAAAAACAAAGTCTTGCCCAATTAAAGCCCTTGTGTCACTGGAGTGTGAGCATCGGTCATGGTTAGCTGATGTTGAGTTAAGGTTTTCTACTGGAAACTAATACTCCAAAACGTAGGAGGAAGAAATACTGACCTTGGATCAGCAGATATTTACTTTGTACACAGCTCATAGCTCTCATTTTTTCTTAAAGGAAAGTTAGTTTTTTCAGCATTTGTTTGATATAGCAGTAAAAAGGGGAAAGACGTGAGGGTATTCCGCATAGCTTGAATGCCTTTTGCAACCGTATGGGGCTTTCCTCATTAATTTTTATCACCACTTTGCACATACACGGGCCTCCTGGCATGCCGAACACTCTGCTGACATATCTGGCCTTCAGCTAAGTCAATCACTTATGGGGACGGGAGTTTTGACAGGGATTGCCATAGTGCTGTTTTGGATTGAAGCTTCAACGGGGAAGAAGAAAGACTCTCCCAGTTAAATAAACCCCAAATAGTTCTCGAGAAACGTTGCACCCCGCTGTTCGGTTTCAGCTTGTTGACACAACGGCTCAAGACGGATTGTTTTTCAAATACGCAAGCGGTTGTCAAATATACAGTGTTAAATTAACTCCAGGGTCGCCTCCCAAAGGTCTGTGTTCTCCATAATGCATTTGTCCATTTTCTTTGGGTAGTCTCCCAGATGTGAAGGAGACCACAGACAGGAAAATACCTGAACCATGAAAATGTGAAATGAGGCCCAACCACACGGCCACTTGGCTCGACCCCTGTAATAAAGCCGGCCTTTAGATATACAGTAAAATAGGTCGACTGTTTTTCTTAAATGATTCTCATCACAGCTTAATTCTAACTGTTGTTTTAAATTTACAATGGCCTTGCTTGATTTATATAGCCACCATTACTTGCTTCAAAAAAATACAGCGTGAAAATGAGTTTGGTATTTGCTGCACAGTTTCTGAGTATCCAATCCCTCAAGTAAAATCTTGAGTGCTGACATGTTCCCTTTTGACTCTTTGTGGATTGCCACCAAATCCCTATAATCCCAAGAAACATAGCTTTGCTCTAAGAGCAACCATTTTCTTTTTGTTATGAACCCCCCGCTCTGCTTCAACATCCTTTTGAAAATGTCCAAAAATGGAGAGGAGAGAGGAAAAAGAGCATGGGGGCTGAGGAAGGGGGAGGGGAGTATCTGACAGGCTTCTCCAGCCATGAGACCCATGACTGACACATTTACTGTGGAACAAGACATCTATGTGTGAGTGTTTGAGGGAGATAGACACGGAGTGAGAGGACGAGATATAAATAATGCCCCTCTTTCACACACACACGGACAAATGTTAGCAGAGAGTGTCTCTTGCTGTCAGCTGAGTGAAGTCACGGGACTGGAGCTCCACTTCACTAATTTCATTCCATCCAGGCTGGCGAGGAATTTGCAGGGGCCCAGGCATCTCTCAGCAGGACTGCCATCTCTGTATGCCCTGACTGTAAGCCTCGCTGCAGACACTAATGTGTCACTTTTCCCATAATGAGCTTTCATTTGATCTGCTGCCATCGAAATGGCCTTCCGTCCAGACAACTGTCAGTGTTTATCCACATTATGGAGATAACAGGTCCATCTTCTGTGGTTTGGCGGTGTCAGATGAGTGGTGTGTGGAGGAGATTGTCAGAGAAGAGGAGAATGATTCATTGTGTTACTCTATAATTGAATGATCTAGCATTCACCGTGGGCATGATGGTGAGATCACCATTAGGCCCTGGAGCCGGAAGACAGGACATTTAGAGGACCAGTGGTTGTCCATGCGTTAGCCTGTTAGCCACAATTCGTTAATTCTTTGCTTTACTTTAACTATTCTCTAAAGGAAACTATAAGGGTATGGATATCCCACTTTACAGGAAGCCACTGGTTTCCATTTATTTCACCACCATGGAAAAGTCATTTAGCAGCAGCTTGGAACTTCATTGAAACAGTAATCAATCACACTTAACATTTAGTTGTCTCTATGTTTTTGCCAAGGTTACTTTAACTTTCCTTGATGGTGCGTTTAAGAGCTTGAAACTTGAGAGCTGGCATGATTGGATTTGGCAACACATTTGTTTATCTCATTTTTTGAATTTCTTTAAATCAAGGATGTCCAAAATAATTTGGCATGTCCCACACCTTCATTACAATAACCTACATGTTGTCAAACTCAAGCAGGCCCATTATTTATTTTCTAAACCACAATTTAAGCTACAAATGTAACTATTTGCCTTGATTATCTGCATTGCTCATCTGTGATATAATTCAACTGCACCAGCAAGTATAAAAAGAATCTAGCCTTAGGTTAGCCTATGAGTTTAATGACCTGTCATCAACATCAAGTGGGTGAGTGAATTTGGTGTTTAGGGTTTTTTTAGGAAGGACAACCTTTTGAAAAAAACATTTAAATCACAGACGATACCCTTAATCACGAGGCGGTCACGATAGAGGATGCAATGACCAAGGTTATTTGTGAGAGACACAAGATAAGAGAGGGTGCTTGACCTCCCTTGAGAAGCCATCTGTATATGTTGTGTGCCCACAGTACAGTACAGTACAGACTGTCCCTGATGTTGACAACACACTTACTAACACTGTCAGAGCTTCATAGATTAACACAGAGATGAGAACTATGCTGTACTGTGACCAATATTCTAAGCACCCTGCGAGGTATGCCTTCATGCCTGTCCTGCGCTCACGTGGGTATAATATCTAGCATCCTTTCACTTGTTACGAAAGACAAAAAGCTCATTATAGCCGGAGATTAGTGAAGTCAGATGGCAGTCTTGATTACACTTGATTAGTTGGACGCAGTGACACTGGGAAAATGTGTAAAGCAGAAGTAGTAAGAGGGTCACCTTGACTTTGCCACTGCAGTGCAAATCAGCAAGTTAGAGAGGGCAATCTTTTTTTCACATTTGTCTAGTGAGTCTCACATCAGAGCACAGAGAAGCAATTTTCCCTCTAAGCATTGCACAGAGTAAATACACAAGCTGCAGTCATAACCTAGCCCCCCCCCATTCCCCCTGCTTTCCTCCCTCTGTGTGCACGAGTGATAAAAGGCACAAGGACGGGAGAAATGACTACTAGGTACACAGGTAGAGGGACACAATGATCTGGTTTGCCTCATTAGAGAACAACGTTATGTTCCCGGCGATCCTTGCAGAGAATGGTTGTCGTGGAAACCAAGCAGCATTGTCGCAGACTGTTTCCGCGGGGTTTCTAGTCTGTCTGTCTCTCCACATTTGCTCTTCATCAGGGACAGTGATATTCTACACCACGAGGCTATGACTCATGCACATCTTTTTTTTTGTTGGCATCTGGAACAAAAGGGGTGGGATCAAAACACACACACAGTAGACACACACACGTATGCACACGTGCACAGAACTGTATTTTTTAATATCTGTTAGAAAGCATAGACAAAATGGACTCGAGGGAAGGGAACAATGTGAGGTATTGCCCATGTCTTGTATGTGCACTTCACCATGTAGTCCTCATTTGTTCCTGTCAGTCTTTGTGATCCCGGCTGTTTTCCCCTCGTTATACATCAGGTAGATTATGTTTTTTAATCGCCCTTTAGTCTCACAGATCGGCTGATGTGCTCAGTGTGTTTCCTGCTTATCTAGGCCACCAGATGTCAAAATCCGAGGCCTTGCAGAAAAGTCAGAACAGCATCCTAAGCACCGGCCGGGGAGAGGAGATGACTGATGTGGAGGAGAATGCCAAACATTGTGAGGAGGAGAGAATCTGCGAGAAAGATGCCAAAGATGTTTCAGGTGATTTCTATTTGAGCAGAAGATCGTGGCCTGCTGTTGCCGGTGTAGGCGACACACACACACACACACACACACACACACACACACACACACACACACACACACACACACACACACACACACACACACACACACACACACACACACACATACACACATACACATACACATACACATACACATACACATACACACACACCCTCGGGTGCAAGGTAGAACAAAGTGATGAGTGACCCAGTGTCTCATGGTTCTCCTGACACTGCCTACAGCTGTTTCATCAAAGCCTTTCTTCTGGCACTTCTTCATATGTCTGCCTGCACATGCATGTATAGACACACACACCCCCCCCCCCCCCCCCCCCACCCCACACACACTTGCTTGTCTCTTAGCAATTTATCTCTTCTGCCAGCTTGATCTGGCCGCTTATCTCTTCAATCTTGTCTTAACTTGGATGGACACACACACACAGTCCAACAACACAATGTCTTCCTCGTGCTCCCTCCTCTTTAAACGGGCATTACCTGCATATGGCTTAACTACATTCTACATTCCACATATGGATCTATGGACGGAGGATAAAAACATGCTCAAGACATTTGATGTGGATCTGTGTCAGAGAAAGAGCCTTTAATCATTACAATCCCTCTTCTGCAGCAGGTTTCCTCCTCCTCCTCCTCCTCCTCCTCCTCCTCCTCCTCGCTTATAGATCATGTGCTTTCAATGTTAATGATTCTCATAGAATCCATATGCGATGGTTCATATATATATTATGTGCAGCCTTTTTTAATCTACAACACATTTACCCGGTGTTATATAAAGCAGCTAAGTGAAATTGTAATGATATACGTTCTGTGTTGTTGGTAGCCTCAGTCTTGCACCAGCAGAAGACCCCGTCCCATTCAATCCTGGTTTCTGTTTTGAATAGAATGCGAGTGGTTTGCCTCCCTGGCTTTGCTTCAGGGTTTCATGCCGAAGGATAAACATGTTAGTTGTGATTTTTCAAGCTGCCTTTTATTTGGTCCACTATCTGACATTTCAAGACATGTTTCAAGCTGTAGTGTTCAAGTTTGTGCAAGAAGAACAGAATCATTGCCGAAGCTGACCCAATTCTTCCTTGAATTGCTCTTATTTTATTGATGTAAATGTTCTGTTCTCCAAAATCTACCCGGCAAGAATTTTATCATGCGAGCATCTAAAAAATAACACCTTTTAATTGTCAAGCTTCAGCACCACCTGCGACTCCGTGTATTCTCAGCACGCACCTGTCATTTTGACCTTGAAAACTTTACTATTTATTTATAGATTCATTTAGCTGTGCTGTTGCTTTTACATTTTCAAAGCTGCTTAATGCTAATCGTTAAAGTTCAATGCAGTAACTCCTTTGGGATTTAGCTCAATAAAAAATATAAAATTGCTGTGTATTCCAATAATCTTAGAAGCAACCTATCATTGCTTGTTTATACTATCATAAAACAAAAGATAATAGGACTGTGGAGTAAAAATGGCTGCATGACATTGACATAATGAAAAAGGTCTGGAGCGCATACAGAATTTCACAATTCTGCGACTGCCATCTGTATCCATCTTCCAATGCATTAAATGAACTAATGAGGTGTGAAACTGGCTGTTAAAGTCACTGATTGCAAAGTATGTGGCTGCTCCCATAACAGAACAGCATGTAACATGTTAAGGCGGCTATTTTGTAGCCAACTCGCAAATCAAACATCCGTTAACAAGAAAGTCAGAGAGTCTCGAATGAATCTCACTGGAGTCTTGAGCTCAGCCGTGCAATGCTGATGAGTTTCCTGCCTAACTGCTTCCAACCAGCCAGCCGCTCCCTGGCAATCCACTCTGTGTATGACTCATCACATGGAGCATGTGATCCTTCACTTAATGCACACACACACGCACACGCACACGCACACGCACACGCACACGCAGTCACATTTATCTGCAAGGGGCTTTCCTCCAAAACATTAAAAGCAATTCTTCCACACAGGAAGGGGAAGCCCTTTGTGTTTGTGTGTAGGTGCGTGCATGTGCATGTGCCTCCATGTTTGATAGTGTATTTGTATTATGGCCAGAGCCAGATGTGTGAATAGAAGTGTTTTGATTTTTCCTACAGGGCCAACGTTTGATGCGGGATGAGTCATCCGGATGGAGACCCCGAGGAAGACTGGTAGGTTGGTGACTCACCCGGCATAAAAAAATGGAGTGTGTGTGTGTTCTTTCCAGTATATACAGTATGTATGTAAACACTTTCAATACAAATTCAATGTGTGTATATCCATATGCATGTGCATGTACGTTCAAGGATTAATGAGGGGCGTACGCAAACACAATGCTATCATAAAAAGTGTGTGTGTGTGTCTGTGTGTGTGTGTGTGTGTGTGTTTACGCGTATATATGTGTGTCCTATGGGTAGACGACTTGCTTTGAGCTGTTTTTGTTTATCTTCCTGCAGAGTGGGGCGAGTCGGTATGTGCATAATCAGTGAAACGCCACAGGGAATTGTTGACTCCATTAATCCAATACGCAGGAGAGGAGAGCGTTCCTCCTCAATCCCCACCACACGGCCCCAAACTCACACTCTTATCAGCCGCCTGAAACGATGTGAATGGCATAATGCAACACAGATGCAGGTATGTGCATTTGTGCGCAGATGTGTGATTGAAGTGATCTCATTATTTTCTTGTCAGATAAGTCTATACCTGACAAGAAAGAAGAGTGCAGAGCTCTGCAGCAGAGGGGACTTCATCAAATATATCAGAGAGCAGTGGCTCCGAAATCTGCATCTTTTTGTATTATTCAATAGTCTTGAAAAAAAAGATTCTTCTGACAGGATGACAATGGTAAGAAATTCATTTTGATCGTCCTGCTTTGTAACTTGATGAACAATTTAGTTCTAACTGTTTCTGAGAAATTAAAATGAAGGCAAACAAAATTATATAAAAAATACAAAGCAATATAACAGAAACACGCCTAAAGCATCATGACTAATAGTAACAACTTAATGCTTTGATTACACAAGCATCATTCACTAATAATTAGAGTTAATCTATTGTTATACAAGTTTCAAGTATTAATATTAGTAGTAAAATAACTTGAGTATATATTTTTCAACTGGCACTCAGTTAGATAACGGGTTTGTTTTAATAATAAGTGATGATTCTCTCCTGCAACCTGATAGGATGCTGTTGGTTAAAACCAAGTGGAATAATTCTCGTCTTGCTGGGATTGGAAAGCGATAATGTGAGTTGATACAGTAAATAAAGGAAAAATAATTGTGACTCAAATCAAAGTCATGTGACACTAGTCCACAGCACTGCTAAGTATCATTTAAGGCCACTAAAGGCCTTGAGCTGTGTTATGGATATACTGTGTACAGCATATTGTTCACAGGAGAAGTTCACAGAAGCCATAATGAGCAATCAGAAGATGAATGCGGCTGTAGTTAAAGCAGTCAGAGTCTATCTCTTTACATTAGGATGATTGATCAGCAAGGTGGATGATGAGGCTGTTGTTATCTAGAAGAGACAACAGCAGGATCATTAATCTTCCCTCCCTGATGAGGATGCAGGGGTGTGTATGTATGTGTGACACCATCCCCATCTGTGGCTTTTTTGATAGGTGAAAGCATCACTTGTTTGTTTGCAGCGGCACTGATGAGGATTTATCAAAAAAAGGAACACTCTCTCTTTGTCTCTCTCACACACACACACACACACACACAAACACACACACTGATTTGTTCTCCCATGGGTCACCTTGAGCTGCACAAATTGGCTTTGGTTGGTTGAGGTCTCAGCGCTGGCAAATTAGTCAGGCGCTGCATCTCTTTGAAAGTCTGAACTCGACTCCCTCTCCCAACTGTTTTTCCCAAACATCATGCTTTCCCTCTTTTGTTCTTTTCCCTGCAGCCCCCTCCCTTTTTCTGTTTTTGCAGCACTCTCATGTTTTCTCTTTTTCTTACTAATTCCCAATTTGCTTGCCCTTTTCATTCATCAAATCTGTATCACTTTATCATTCTGTTTTTCATCTTTGTCTCCTTTTCCCTTCACTCACGCACGTCCCTCCCCCTCTTTCAATGTTGATGAATGGAGTGGAAAGTTCTCCCGCAGTATCACTAAACGCAGCTGCTGTGGCATTTCTTTACTCATTCATTCACAAAGTGGTTAAATACAGTTCCGCTTTTCAACTGTTATTCTTCCTCCACTGTTTGTGTGAATGCATTACCTCAGCTTTACTGATCGTCGCAGTGAATGAGCTTGTTTGCTCGGCTGACTTGTAGAAACTTGGGAAAGTGCTTTCATTTAGGGAAGAATGATAACGCTGTGTCACCAAAGTAGCCGAGACTATTAATTTCCCGCTAGCAACAATGTCAGTGAAAACATACCCTCCTTTTGTAACTGACATCAGTAGGCATCTTTTATACAATGGAGAGCCGGAAGCGTGTTAACAATCAGGTGTGTACATAAAAAGTGCATCATAAAATCCCTTCCTCTATGAATGACAATAAGTAAAGACTACATCCTGCAAAAATATTGAACACAGGATGTGGGGTTTGACATTGTGATCAGCAGCAAATGTTAACATCCTGGTCTTGGTAATGCAGCACAGAGCATTCTTTATGAGATCTTGACTTGGAATATATCATTGTTTTTCTATTCAGAATAATGTAAGAACTCATCCTTTGTTCTCTACATTTGCATATGTAAATATGTAAATACCCCATTGTAATTGGCACAATTATATATGTGATGCAAATGTTCCTATTTCACTTCTAATTAAGACCTTCATGCACCTTCAAATCTACATTTGGGATATTTCATTAGTTAGGATATACCTTAGGTACAGTAACAACCAATAGGCCTTCTCTACAACAGTGATTCCCATGAATCCCACTTGTATTTCTGCACTTGCCGAAGGCAGCTTACATGGAAGGTAAAACCAATTGTATTGTATGTAGCTAACTGCACGTTAAGAATAGTTGCCTTAGATTAAAGAAAAAACTGTCTAAATAGTAAACTTATTGTTTTGTATATTGAAATGATTAGTTTAAAGTAGTAAAGAGTAAACTGTTGAAATAGTTAGCTTAAAGGTAGGGTAGGTAAGTTTGAGAAACCGGCTCGAGATACACTTTTTGTTATATTCCATGGAATGCTCTTAACATCCCGATAGCAATGAATATCTTAAGTGCTTTGACAAAAAATCCATAAAAAAATGTCATCTGTGGAAGCCGTAATACTGTAAAAAGTACGACCAATCATTTTAGCCGGCCCGGCTAAAATAACTGTATGGCCTCCCTGCCTGTCAGCCTTCCATCGGGGCACAAACTTATCTTGTGCCCTCATTGGTCATGTGCGCGTTCGTGTGTGTTGGAGGAGGGGCTCTATAAGGAAGTGGCAGATTTTCTCCGGTTGTGTATTTTCAAATTCTAGTGATCTCGAGCCGGTTTCTCAAATTTACCTACCCCACCTTTAATCTGTTGAATAAACATTGAAATAGTTAGCTTAAAGAAGAATACAGTTGAGTAATGATAGGCTAGAACACTGTTCATCTAATATCTACCTACAAAACGGTTCTCAAGCGTAGTAAACCACAGACCAAGACTGTAAAGGTTTGGACTACTAGTGACAGCATAGAGTCTCTTAAAGGATGTATCTTTCATGAGATGGACGTGGATAATGCTACTGAGACGGTAACCGACTATATCAAATTCTGTGTTGACAATGTGATACCTCAGAAAGAAATAACTGTGTACCCCAACAACAAACCATATAACTAAAGAGGTTAAGGACTGCATAAATCGTAAAAATATAGCTTTTAAAAACCGGGATAAAACGTGTGCAAAAGGAGCTTAATCACATGCTCAGAGAAGCTAGAAGGAGACATAAGGAAATGATTGAACAGAACTTTTCTACAATAGCCGCGTTCACACCGGAGTACTTTTCACCGTACTTTTCGCGTTTAGTTCCGTGAGTACCCCTTATGTCGCGTTCACACCAAAAATCGTACTTAATCTCGGGTACTTTTACCCCCATTTTTAGAGCCCGCTGGGAGAGCGTACTTTTCTGTGGGTGAAAAGTGCTGATTGGCTGGGCGAATTGCAAACCACGCCCGTACAACTGTGAAAATGTTGTGTGGAGACGCCATTGTTTTTCCTCGCTACAAAAACCCAACGCACCGACGGAGCGTTGGGTTTGTTTTTGAAAGCAGTTATGGCAAGCGTCAAGAAATGATGAGGAGGTGTCGGCGCTTCTGGAGATCTACGCCGAGGACGCGCCCCAGGGAATGCTACTGAAGCCAGTTCAGTAGCTTTCACTCGACCTGGGAATCGTGCACAGCCGGCTAAAAATAAAGAAACTCAGGACTACAAACGGCGGATTCAGTGGCCAACGATGACTACCACGACGTAGGTAAAATCAACTACATGCACTGGGGTTTTAATCTGCACAATAATGGTCTCAGATGTACTTTTATTTGCTCAGTAGATCAAGCTAGCCATGCTAGGCTGAATAGGCTAACACCGGCCCCGAGCTAGCTACATCTAGCTAGCTAGATATTCTCGGCCGCTATGAAAACGTTTTGACTTGTGAATAACTGTGCAGTGTTTCTGTAATTTGCTTCACTAACTCATGGCACTAATCGTCTGTTTCAGGCGAGGATGGACAACTCTCGGGATTGGAAACAAGCAAGCTTTGCATTCTAGATCACAGCGCTTGGTCGTCCTCCTTACCAGCAACTAAACGCAAAGGTACACACACTGTAACTTTGTCTTGAAAGAACGTTACGCATCGAACTGATGTTCACAATCATGTTTATTTCATAATATTCATCATATTTTATGTTTAACTTGCCTCAACAACATTAAACAAAGTTCAAGCATACATGAAGCACTCTTCAAAAAGGAACAATCCTCCGTGTTTGAACCTCTTAAATCGCTGCATCGCCGATTTATTTGGACTGGATTATCCCAGAGAGGCTAAACATTCTTTATAACACAGTTTCAGATTTGTGAAACCTTAATTCTATTTGTAAAAATACAAAAAAGGGAGATTTCACTGCTTTTTTACATGTAGACCACATTAGACCAGGTCCTGATCTAAAACCACTACCTAGACTCATCAAATCTGGACTGGATTATCCCAGAGAGTCAAAAGATTCTTTATAACACAGTTTCAGATTTGTGAAACCTTAATTCTATTTGTAAAAATACAAAAAAGGGAGATTTCAGTGCTTTTTTACATGTAGACCACATTAGACCAGGTCCTGATCTAAAACCACTATACCTAGACTCATCAAATCTGGACTGGATTATCCCAGAGAGGCTAAACATTCTTTATAACACAGTTTCAGATTTGTGAAACCTTTAATTCTATTTGTGAAAATACAAAAAAGAGAGATTTTAGTGCTTTTTCGCATCCTGGCCACATTAGACCAGGTCCTGATCTAAAACCACTATACCTAGACTCATCAAATCTGGACTGGATTATCCCAGAGAGTCAAAAGATTCTTTATAACACAGTTTCAGATTTGTGAAACCTTAATTCTATTTGTGAAAATACCAAAAACACATTCCTAGTATGTTGTAATACTACATGGCGACTAAACAGATCTTGTATATTGCTTATTTTCCCCTCTTAGGAAAGCGGACACGGGATGCGAATTTCTTTGACACCGCCCAGGCGTTGGAGGACCGGCGTGCCGTGGTGAAAGAGTCGATGCACGGGGATCAGATGGTGCTGTTCACCAAGGCCCAGGAAACGGAGGACAAGATGCTCACCAGTTCATTTTATATTATTGTTATTACTGTTATTATATAGTCTTGATACAACTGACACTTTATTTTATATTGATGTACAACTTCTATTTTATTTACATTAAAAATGTGAACTTCTATTTACTGTTAAACAGATCCTGTAGCTTGCTTATTTCTCCTGACACTTTATCTTTAGTGACCGTAGCATCCTATACATCACATGTAAGTGATTATTCTGATACCATCATGTTTCATCGGTTATAAACTGGCAAAGCTTTATTTGTCATTTATTTATCATCAATGTTGCAACCTTGTGGAGGAATGGCAGGGGCACATACACAAATATGATAATTTATATCATTTTAAATATTATTTGACCTAAAACTAAATGTTTTTATGATTGTCCTCTGAGGAGGACATGGGGATTTGCAAACTTTTAATTCCCCCCCCCATTTTACACAACACAAAATGGAGTCCACTATGGGCCGAAACTAACATGTATGTTTATGGCAGACGGATGCAGTGGGTCTCAGGAAGATAAATAATAACGGTGGGTTTGCTGCTGAGCCTATTTACTGTGCATACAACACACCTGGCACAGTTTATTGTTATTATATTGCCACACTGTACACTATTGTAATGTTGCCTGTCTTGACTGGAAAATAAAAGAGAAACAAAAGCACTGTACAAAAGATCATCTTTATTGTCAAAATGTTTACAATTTACACGCTGTTCAGATGCCTCATAAAGCTGGGTCGCCGGTAAGGCAGTCCATTCGTCCCTGTACTCATTACTTTCACAAAGGTTATGTAATATGCAACATGCTGCCACCTGGAATGTGATCTTGTCCATCTTGCAGTCGTTTCTTTTCATCAAGCACCGCCACCTGCCCTTCAGTCTGCCAAAAGCGTTCTCCACCACCACTCGTGCTCGGCTTGTTTTGTTATTGTACGCAAGTTGCTCAGGCTGCATTAACTCAGTTACAAAGCTGTATAACATGAGCACAAACAGCACAACTTCAGTCGACTCCATCTCCATCATGTCTGAGGTCGGAAGGTAAACAACAGACGCCTAATGTACAGTGAGTGGGTGGGCGTCGCAGTATACGCGGGAAGTTTTTCTTCTTCTTCTCTTGTTTTGCAGCGGGTTGCAAACAACTTTAAGGTGCATACCGCCACCTACTGTACTCGCCGTGAAGTGGTTTGTGGCCTGCCAGTAAAGCCAAAGCAGAAGAAGAAGAAGTGACGTCAGCGGCTCATTTGCGTAATCTTCCCTCAGGGAAAAGTACTCCGGTGTGAACGTGATCTGTACTAAGTGCCCTGGGGTTAAAAGCGCCGGGGCTCTTAGTGCCGGAACTAAGTACAGGAAAGTACTTGGTGTGAACGCGGCTAGACTCCAAGGAACTTTGGGACACCATGAAGGCAATCACAAATATGACTCCAGCTAAAAAAACTCTCTGTACCTCTGATGACCTGCAAAAAGCAAATGAACTGAATGACTTTTACATGAGATTTGAAACCCAGGACTTCTCCTCTGAATGTACAGACATCTTAGAGACAATCTCTGCTACTGACCAGGATGAAAGGGTGCTGATTGACCCTTTAAAAGGTCCAATCACTTTTCAAACACACCTGTACTAAGAAGGCCACAGGGCCAGATGGCATCTCTGCATTCCTTCTCAAGACATTTGCAGAAGAACTGACTGACTGAGATTCAAAAATCTGTTGATCTTCACACCATCCCCACCCTCTAGAAAAAATCAATAATAAAACCTGTCCCCAAAAAACCTTGTCCAAAGGTAAACAATGATTTTAGGCCTGTTGCGTTGAGAGAATCATGGTGCCGCTGCTAAAGAAAGAGGTTGATGTACATTTAGACCCTTTTCAGTTTGCCTACAAGCAAGGGCGTGGCACAGACGGTGCTCTAAATAGAATCACACACCTGGTCACTAAACACCTGGAAGACCCTAAGGCATATGTACGCCTACTGTTTGTGGATTTCAGCTCGGCTTTTAACACACTGCAGCCTCACATCTTGCTTCAAAAACTGATAAAGATCAGTATAAATCCTTTCATCTTGAAATGGTATTTTTCGTTTTCAACCAATCGCACTCAGCACGTCAGGGTCAACAATGCCCTCTCAGAGCCCCGGACCATCAGTACAGGAGCCCCCCAGGGTTGTGTGAGCTCCCCGGTCCTCTTCACACTGTACACCAACGACTGTACGAGAATCCACCCGGAGAATTATATCATCAAATTCTCAGATGATACAGCCATCCATGGCTTAATGCACAAAGGCAGCAGTTCATCGGCTTATCACTCTGAAATAGAGAGATGTGTGCAGTGGTGTGATTTTAACCATCTAGTGCTGAATGTGAAGAAGACTGAGGAGATGTTGTGGGACCCAAAGGCAGTGGGTGACCTTAGGCCGGTGGTTATCCACAATGAACCCATAACTCAGGTCAGCTGCTATAAGTACCTTGGTGTTCATCTAGATAATACACTCAGCTGGAAGGCACATGTTCAAGGTCTGTGCTCCAGACTTCAACAGCGGTTGTACTTTCTGCGTCGACTCCGGGCTTTCGGAGTCGACCAGAAGTTCATGTTACTATTCTATCATGCAGTGTTGGAGAGCATCATACAGTATGGTATTACTGCCTGGTATGGTAACTTGACAGTGTAGTCAAAGTCACAGATCGCTCGCCTGGTACAGACTGCTATGAAAATTATGGGGGTTAAAAAACACCCATCTCTCCAAAACATATACGAGCAGTCCATTATCAGACAGGCACAAAAAATGGTGTCTGATCCCACCCACATACTCCACCCAGAATTCCAGCTCCTACCTTCTGGTAGAGGATTCAGGGTTCCCAGGAACAGGCTGAACCACTATAAGCACTCATCCCTACCTATGTCCATTAAGCTTCTTAACATTCACATGAAATGAAATGTAGTCAAATGTAATGAAATGTACTTTTTAAATGTTGGCCATGAGGGTTGTGCAATAGGTCGCTATTGTCAGTATGTGTGTATTGTGTTTGTTCAAACGGTGTATGACTGATGATATGTGTATGTCTCTTAATGTCTACTATGTTTGTATATGTACATGTATGCGGAACTGCAGGACGGAGTCCAGAACAAATTTCCTTACAGGGACAATAAAGTATATCGTATAGTAGCAGTGAAGTAGTAGAATAGTTACTTGAATATATTTTACATTTAATTGTGGCAGGGATAATGCAAAATTGACCAAAGTGACATCAAGTGAGCTCTTTCATGTAAAAAGTGTTTGACTACAGGGCTGTGGGGTTATGTCTGATCAGAAAAGGTTAGGAATACCTGCTGAAGACTATCTTCTCTCTATATCTCTATATCAGTTTCAGAACATAGTAGATAGCAATAGCAACAAACTGAAGCAGTGGTCTCTTTGATCAAGACCAAGTGAGTCCTCATCTTTTGTCTTGCCATTGGCTGCGTTGGCATGGAAACCCCGGCAGAGCGGGGAACACTGTGGTCGATCAGCAAATGGGTCACATGGAGAGAAAAACAAGCAGAGAACCACACACGCACACATCGACACACACATACTTAAAACTTGTGTGGCAACCCCCTCAGCGTCAAGTGCAGTGTTACAAAGTAAAGAAACCCCTGACCTATTTCACCACCAGGCGCTAGAAAGAGCCCCTTTCTTTTGCACAACATGCTTATGTCGCAACACGCTATACAGTTCAAGTACAAGCCATGGGACATATGCTTCACTTAGTTATTGCAACAGTTTTTTGAGCATTGCAGACAAGTGCTTATCCCACTTTCCTTTTAGAAAATTCCTTTTAAGTCATTTATTATTGATATCTGAGATAGCTGTCAGTTTGGAAGATGGAAAAGCCTTTTCTAAAGGCAGATGCAGAGAATAGTGTTTTGAGGAGCATTTTAAAAATGAACATTCAACTCTCTGAGGTAGCCTCAGTTTCCGGCTGCTGAAGCAGAAGGCCGGAAGAGGGTTAGGGAGGCACCGGCCTCTCTGCAATTGCCTCCTGCTCCAGGAGAGCCCAGCGCAGTGACTCATTTCTGGTTAGCAGGGAATACTCATTGCAGACAATAACACAGGAAATAAAGAGAGGGGAGAAAGGGAGAGAAGATTAGGGAGAAAAGAAGAGAAGAGGAAAGAGTTCATGGCAGATCATTCTTTGCCGTTCTTTCAGATCTCTGACTATGCCCTCCTGACCAGTTCACAGTCCGAGAGAGTGTGTACTTGGCTTCTAAAGACTTGCATTTACGGCCCACAAAGCAGTCAAAGATTTAGTGTTACAGGAGTTATGTGTGCCTTGGCCCACTGCCACATCTTGGTGACCTTGTAAAAGTATCTGCAGGGCAACGTGATGCAATAAAAGATCATGTTTACTGCAGCAGAATCCGTGGAGGGCAAAAGAAGTTTGCAACATAAAACAACTTCTTTCTCAAACAACCTTTTGCAATTAGTAGTAAATAGTGATACAAGTGATGTAAAGAGAAATAAAGAATGCACACACAGACACACATTTGAACATGTCTGGCTGGCTGGCTCTCCTGCTTGGTTTGGAGCTGGCATTCAGTTACATCATTCTTCAGAGAACGGAAGCTCAGATTACAGGAAAGGCAAACACAGGCCTCTGGGGTCTGTATGAGTGTGTGTGCACTTGCTCTCCCTGTACATGCTCTCCTTATATAACCAATCAGAATGCCCGACACGTTTTTCTCTATGGATGCGGTTTCGTTTGGGTTCAGATTTCATCATTCAATTCGACACACAGTTTCGGGGCTGTTTGTATAGTTGAGATTTGGGTGAAATGTTTGTCTCTGAGCGGCATGAGATATTCTTTGTAACTCTGGCAGTGTACACTTAATTGATTTAAAAATGTAACATTTGGTATTCTATTAAAAATACATTTTGGTAATATTAGATGTGCTTAAATGTAATAACTTGTTTTTAGTAGAAATCCACGTACAGTATTGCTGCGCCAGCATGGAGGTAATACTTGAGTTAAATGAGCCAATAGTTGATACATTTTGGGCTTAATTTATTCTTCTTTCAAAAGTCTAGTCTGAGGCAATTGTTGGGCCTTGCCTAGAACCTTCACTGTACTGCAAAGATACTCTTCATAATCTTACCTTAAAGGCAACCTATTGCTCTGGGTTGCTTCATCACTGGGTCGATTTATATATTTCCAGGTATTAAAGAAGTTAACAAGACAATATACTGCATAATTACCATGGAGACGTATTGAGAGGCACCATCGACAAGCATGTTTAGCAGGAGATAAAGTAGGAGTCAGGACACAGTGCTCCACAGTTCACCAATCTTCCCCTGCTTGTCTTTCCTGAGTGTGTGAGTTAAATCAGTGCAGTATAATTAACAGCACCAAATGGGCTCACAGATGTTCCAAAGTCAATTGGACATCAATAACTCGCGCTGAGACCACTCACTCTCACTTTATAACTCATCCTGTCTGTCTCTCCTTTCCTGTCTCACTCTCTCTTTCACTCTAACTGTCCCTCCATCTCCTCTCCCCCTCTCCCCCTCTCCCCCTCTCTTCAAACTGTGGAGCTGAGATGGATTTCACAGTCTGTTTGAAGCTGCTTTTCTGCCGTGTGGATGGATGGATGGGTACAGTGCTTTTCTGTTGGCCACTGCTGATGCTGCCATTTCTCTCAGAGCATCTCCGGAGCTGGCGGGGCTGACACATGTGTCCGCTGTTCTCGCCGCTCTCTGCCACTCAAAGCTTTCATGAGCTGATCACGGTGATTGGAGCCAGCACTATTGATTATGTGAGTCACAGTTCAGCGGTATATAGGAAGAGGGCCACCCAAGCACCATTAACATAACATCCTGTTAGTAGATTGCTGCCCTTTTTAATCTACTATTATTAGAAAATGTAACTCAGACATTTTCACACTGCTAATAAAAGTAATTTGAATCCAGCTAATGGAATCCAGGTGAAGGTTATTATGCAGCCTACTCACGCATATTTTGTCCCTTACCCCCAGCAGCACCAACAATGCAGATAGTTTTTATTTTTTTGGTTTTGAGATATCTGTGTGTAAGCTACCTTGAGCAGGTAGACTAGAAGGGACTAAAAGGCAGCATTCTCAGAGGTAGATACTGTACCTACAGAAGATGTCAAGGGCAAGGCATAAGAGACAAAAACATAATAGGTTGTCAAAATGTCATAACTAAAGGTTTAATTTTGAAAATAAACTCAAAATGATAAAAACATTAAGTGAAAATGTCTGGAATGAAGACAAAATGTGGGGAATACATTGGAAATATTGAGAATTTTCTTGAGACTTTTTTGGGAATAATTAAAGCATTTTTCTCAAAATGTAGACTTTAAATTAAAAAGCAATATACATCTAAATTATATTCCTCTCAAATGTATTTCTATGCCTGGCCCGAAACCTCCTAGATGAAGAGGTAGAGTACATTTTCTGTCATTTCTGCACAAAAGGTATTGGGTAAATGTAGCTAACAAAGCCTTCATTTGACACCCACCACTCCAAAATGAGATGTATCCTAACAAAACTCTCTGCTTGCATCCACACATTGATATGCTGACTCGATTTTTGCCCAAACTAGGCCAACATCCCACATGACTTCAGAGGCTTGGAGACAAAAAACACATTGTAGTTTTTCTCAGCAAGGATTCATAGAGCATTACAATCTTTTAAAATTCGGCTAGAACAGCAAGTTCCGCCCTTAATTAGTTCAAGAAATAGTGCAGCTCCGCCCCAAGGCTTTATTAGCAGAGAATCAGATTGAGCCATGATTAATCTGTGCCGGGGTAAAATTGAAGCAAAAGGGCACAACGTTATATGCACGCTGAACTGTGCTGTAAGACAAGTCTGAAGGCTAATTCACAGGAGGGCAGGACAGAAACTCCCCCCTCAGTGAATACAGATTGAATTCACCCCTGCCTGGAGAAGATTGTCTCTCCGTCTCCTTTTTCGCTCTCTAGAGTCTCGCTCGCTCACTTTCTATAATGCAATTCAGCAAGGTGACAAATGTGGCCCACATGCAAAACCTGCTTGCCGTATGCAAAACACTGTCACTCCACTCGGCGGAAGACAAAGCCGATAAGAAAGCAGTGATGAAAGAGAGCACACTGATGGCTAGAGGTTGATACTGAGGATTCTCATTTCAACTTCATTCTTCCTTATCACACACACAGATAGTGATCTGTTAGTCATTGCACAAGCTGTCCCTCCTTGTCTTTTTTTTTTTAACTTGATGGCCAGGTGCAAAATTAGTGTCCTCTTGTTGTTTTTTATTCTATTCTCGCCCTTGATTTATGATCTCTTCTGACTTCCTTGCTTCTCTAAGTGTGGCAGCCGCATGACTCATGCACACTGATAGGCAGACTGACTGTTTCTGTGCCACTCTGTTCTCAGCTTTTCCACAAAACATCACAAGTATCATGAATTGTTCGCCTCTCCAACTCAGGCTATGGAGATGATGAAAGGGGAGCATAAAAGAGGGGTGGGGATAGATTGACAAAGCCATAGAGACACACCGAGAAAGACTGAGATAAACTTTGACTTTTAGCTCTTGAATGAATTATCCGAGATGAGAGAAAGGCAGACCGAATTAGAGAATGGAGGAGGAGAAAGAAGCCCTTTCTCCTCCAGGAGTACTGTGATGTGAGGTGAGTCGATGGCAGGGAACATCTCTCTTAGCAACGAGAAGCGATACAGCCAGGCTACAGGATATTGTCAGGGTAATGTTGGTAAGAGAATAACCCACCGATGATCCCGGCAGTTTTGGAACACCTGGCGAGTGATAACAAACCCTGAAATACATTAGCAAGTATAAAAACCGTTTTGGAGGCGTTACTTTCATCATACAACTTAGCAGTTTTTACAGTGGAGGAGTGAATTGACATAAATGTGTACGTATCAATATACAAACCAGATTTACATAAGTAAACCTGAGAAACATTAGCATTTTATCAGCTTTTACGTTGCATGGCACATTTTTTAGCAAACAGGATATGGAGCAAAATTAGCATCCAATTAGAGTTATGTGTTTTGGCCATTTGGTAATGTTATTCCAACATTCATTATACTTTTAGCTCTGTTTTGATCTCCATTCCCACTTCTTTAAAAACATTTCTGTCTATATTAGCCACATGCTATCTATGTTAAGCTAGTAGCTAAATGTATCTGTTTGTTTCTGAGCAGTTAGCAAGCAAGGAGTTTTCCAGGTTTTTTCCTGAAACAGTGGTTGCAACCAAAACACTATGCTTATCAGAACCTTAAAGAAAGCCAAAATAATTACCTGAAAGATGTTAAAAAACTCCATAGAGCTGAGGGAAACCGTAGAGCTGCGAAGTCATTTGTCACTAATGAGCTACCCTTTTATATACCACTTGTCAAGTGTTCCATTGTTAATTTGACTAGCAAGGACAGCACTATCAACATGATGTGTTTTTCTTTTTTTTAATGATTGGTGTGCAAGGCTTGAAAGTGGATCGCAGTTCATCCACCCTCAGAATTCTGCTAGATAGCTTCGAAAAAAAAGTCAAAAGATTACTGAACTATACTGGGTCAATTTGAGTTTTTCAAGTAAATACATACACCAATTCTGCATATACATCATCATCATCATCATATAGGCTAGCTCACCTCTTACTTCACTGCACTACATTGCAGTTATCACATAAGCAAAATGAAAAACAACCTATAGAGCTCCATTTTGTCTTGACTTCATACCCCACTTTGACTGTGCCATCATGTTGGCTGTGTCAGTGACTCATTTCGCAATGTCAACTGATGTAAATCTATGTAAAGTGTACGCAAACGGTCTTGGAATGATGCACACGAGCCACCTGTTAACAATCCATTTGAAATCACCACAGTGTATGAGATGAGTGGGAAATCTGAGCATAGGCTATCAGAGATGGCTTATCTGTACACTTTTAGGTTCAATCTGTTTGACAAAGAGGCAGAGACTCTGTAAGTGATGCAGTATATTAAATGTTTGGTGGCTAGGATGAGCAGTTTGTACAATACTGTCACTTGTTGGCGATTGGCCATCATTTACTGCAATGCAGTATATCACCACTGCAACAGTGTAAAGGAATCAAAGATTTAGTTTATGTCCCCTTGATAAATATTGTCAGCAGAGGAACTCAGGCCAAATACATTTAAAACTGTGATGCCTCGGTGCTTCAAAAGATGTTCGAGGGGTGAATTATTCACTGAGACATCCTGATTAAAAAGTGTTTAATCAGTCCATCCAGGCCAGACCAAAATGGAAACACATTCTTCAACCAATGTAGAGAGGTATTAAGGTTGGCTGGAATGTTTGACTGCAATCTCATTATAGAGGCCAAAAGCATGTAATCTTCTCCCCTTCCCACCCACCCCCCCCCCCCCCCCCCCCCCCCCCCCCCCCTTGTCTCCCTGTTTCATTATTTTGCTCTCTTATTCTTAAGCCATCAAATATGCAAAGTAGGCATTTCCTTCTGTGCTTTAATTAGCACAAAAAATGCAAAGTAGATCAAAAGTTGGAATTGAATAAGTTTCATATTCACAACAAATTAGGTTTTTATTGAGGTGTCTCCTCCCCCCAGTGCAACACATTTATGAGTTCACTCATGTTTAATTGCTGAGCCTCAAAGCCAACCTTGAAAGAAAGAATTCATATAAAACTCACAATTTTCAATACAACTACACCTCTGCAGTGAAAGAGCGGATTATAAAACTCGGGGATAGAGAGGTCAACCATGAGCAGGTTCTTATTTGTATCATGCTGGTGATGAAGTGTAAGTATGCCGTTGTCTGCTCTCTGAACATATTTAACCTCTGCTATCTGCGCCGCTAAAGGTCTAATGTTTGCAAAGTAGAATCCTTTTTGCAGAGTGTCAGTCTCTGGAACCCACATCCATTTATTAAACTAGGCCTGCTGAGTCACACACACACACACACACACAGACACACACAAAATGCCTCAGGCTCTACCTACCATTTGTGTGTGTGGATGATTGTGTAGATGCCTGTGAATGTGCGTGCACATGCACTAACATGTGCGCTTGACTCCTCGTGTTCGTGTCAATGAGTACTCATCATGTCATTATGAAGGCACACATCATGTGCTCCCGAGATAATTTGCTGTTGCCAAGCATGAACACTCTGGGGTAATGCATTAACTTCAACTCACAAACTATATTCCTAATGAATCAAGTCCAATGGTAATGTTTCTCTGGAGAGCGGCTGGCTTTCAAAGCGTTTGAGTAAAACTGACCAAGAAAAAGTGAAACAAATGTTTTTCCTTGATGCGACCCAGATGATGACCCCTGCAGACTGCTAGCAGGAAACACTGTGGTTATGATGATAATTGCCCTCCGTGTTCACTGCTAGAGTGTGTATTGGTGGGAGAAAACACAAACAGAAAACGGATGTCAACATGTTAATTTTGCACCAGCTAACCACACTCACAAACGCCTACTCTTACAAGCCCCCTTCATTACATACAAATGCGAATGCCTACTTGAGTTCATGTACTTTATGCACGTACATCAAACTTCCATGGAATTGAATTAGCACAGAAGGATCTGTTTAACCTCTCTCCTCCGAATTACTGAGTTCCTATCTTGCTTCTGCCTGTCTCAGTTGGAGGAATGACTCCGGCATGACTTCCAAGAAAATAATCAATTCCCATCCAAGCGTTAAAGCCACTGTTTAAAAGAAGTGGTTGGATTCCAGTGATATACTAGGACAGATGAATAATAAGAAAGAAGGTGATAATTAGTGTGTCTGTTTACTTCATCTCAGCACCGCCAGGCTCACATATTGAAGATTAGCATGAAGCATTCCTTTGTGTCATCGTGATAGTAACTCATTGCTGATGGTTGCACATACAGTACGTACTTGTGCATTTCTCTCTGAAATCACGGGACGTCTTGCTGCCTTATTAGTTCAAGAACATCTCATCATGTGCCTTGTGTCTTTTCTGGGCAGGAGCACGGCTTGGTGTCTGAGTGCCTGAAGTGAAGTCAGCCCTCATCAGTAACAATCAAGGTGAGGTCCCTCTCCCCAGGCAAAGCCGAGCCACCAGCCACATGTTTCTCACTCACCGCCTCGCCTTGCATCATGTCCTGATCATAGCCACAACAAGAGACCAAGCGCTCAGTGCTCAGGGCTGGCTGAGGTAAAAACTGAAAACTTTGCATCAGGGCTTTTCATGAAAAAGAGACCGGGTGTGTCCAAAATTGCTAAAAGGTTAAGGACAGAGCTGGTTACCAAAACGTTTCTGATTTCCTCTGTAACTACATTTATAGTTTTATACTAATGGCCTACAAAAAAGATTGACCTGTGATTTAGCTGCTTGGCTACATCAAAGGTCTGTCTGCTGTCAGTGTGTATCAATCCTTGATGAATGGAAGTGCTCTGGTACTCCCCCATCAGGAGATAGGCTTTCCTGTGGCCCTGTCCATTAATGCATTATAAATGAGCCAGCTAGCATCTTCTGAGAGACATGTGAGGCATGTGAGACACCACAGACCAATGCTTCCTGTCTTCCAGTAAGGAGCGGCCAATACCGCGTGACCTGGCCCGGGCAGGAAACCATGTGACACAGCAGTCCAGACCAAAGACTGGCTGCAGCTCCACACAATCATAACACTTAAATCTATTTTAAATTCTTTACTTGCTATGTTTTGACAGAGGTGTAGGAAAATCTGACAATTGAATTTAACAGTTGAGCAACATTTAGCAATAAAGCACTCAATATACGTTACGTACCATTATTTATTGCCTATGATCCGTCAGTAAGACAGAAAAGATGCAGCAAGCATGACATTTTCATCTTAAAGGAATGCTTCACGCCCAAAATGACTATTTATAAATCAATTACTCACTCCGTCTTACCTTGAATTCTTGAAGGAAACTTTGTTTTGCTTACCATACCTCAATGGTGAACAAAGAATAAGAGCTTTTATGAATTTAAGTAATTGGAGGCCGTGTTTAACAACAGTAAAACTGTCAAGATATAATGTAACTCTAATTGTTCGAGTCCTACTTCCCAAAAACATGCATTAAAACCTTTATTTGAAGCACTTCACCGTAATTAGTACCCGCGTAGACAAGAAGCACGCCTGTGCAAGAACTCAAATCTTAGTTTTTTTAATCACCTTGTGAGAAAAAGTCAGCTTTCCATAAGAATTCAAGGTAACACAAGGTGAGTAATTAATGTACAAGGGGAAGGAAGTATGCCTTTAATTGTGCGTTTGACTTCCAAAGAACTCCCATGTGATTGGTAGGCATGTCTGTTCACTTTTTGAGTGACACAACGTAATGGCTGGTCTAATTTGGCTCTCAAAGGCGAATCAAAGGCTTGACTTTGGAATACTTTCTCCAGGTACCACGCAGTAAGGAACATCCTGTCCTTTTCATCTGTGGCAAAGTTACAGTGATACCACGTTTGATGTCTGAGCCAAGAACTCTCCGCTAAAGCACTGCTGCACTTTGAAGCTGCTTGTTGCGCAGGCACAGTTGAGAATTCATTTAATGTTCTGATAGTTGCAGTGTGTACATCATGGGTCTGAGCATGAAAGCTGAAGCTCTGTAAGAGTGGGAATAAAGATTTCTCTTTTTAAACCCCTGGCTCTGTGCTGTGCGCCACCATATGCTCTCTGATGCTTAATCCTGCCCCATGCTCACGGCAGCCGCTAGCTATCTCTTACATACATGGAGCACAAATAGAGCACGCATTACATTAGGTATAGGCTGGAAGAAAGAAGGAGATCGTGCTATGATCCACTCTGGTCGGTGAAGCCCCAAAGCAAGCGCAGTAGTGCTATGAACAGCAGCAGACATGCTACACTCACCACAAACACACATATAAACTCACACACCTGCGCACACACGCAAAGTTGCATTGGGAGAGTGGGAGCCACAATGGAAAGTCTGAGTCATGAGCACTCCTTTAACAACTCTGAACCTAAATCATTGTGGCACTGAGTCTCTACAGGGCTTCCTGTGTGTTCATTTGCGTGTCAGCATGTGTGAGTGTGGACATGCTCACCCTTTACTCTGCACTGTATATTTAAAGATGTGTGCGGTTTTATTTTGTATGCATGTGCAGTCTTTTCCGATTTGCAGTGTTTCCTCTCATATGCATAGTGTGCTTGGGGATTGTAAAGGCACATTAAATATATATGATATGTGTATATGTTCTGCCATCGTGTATGCACATATGCATTAAGATCAACCACGAGAGGAAACCCCTTTTATGAGAGAAATGGAAACACACTGTACTGTATCCTGTGCTGCTGAGGGACTTGTGCAATGATTATATAAAGAGAAAAAGAGAAGCCAACCTGTAGTCTTTAAGCACTAGGTATGCTATATCCATACCCATGTTTTCATTAGTGTATGATCACATAGCAATAAGAATACTTGCATAGGAATCTTCCATGGAGTCGGCCATGTTGCACCACTGGTTTCCACAGTAGCCCAGAACAGACAAACCCAACCCTTCATCTCAGTATTGTGCATAACTGCTAAAGAGAGGTTTACAAAATATAATATGGTCATGTTATTGTGATAAGTGAACTAATTGTATTTGTTTGTAATTAATGAATGTGAATGTGAGAGATTGTTATCTCTTGCGAGAGTTAGCCATGCTAACACACACAGTTTTACAGCACCCGGCACGGCATTTCATTCAAAGATGTTGAGGCATCAGCTATTGTCGATTACACCCGCTAAAGTCTCAAAAGTCAACTTGATGAGCATGTTTTTCTGCTTGTGCACACTCTAATGTGCGATTGTGTCATGTGCATGTGCTTGTTTTATGTGTATGCAGTTATTGAGCCAAATTAATTCAACGTTACAGCACTCAACCGGTTTAAACAATGGTAGAGATTAACGTGAAACTAGCTGAATTAAATCGGTGTAAACTTGAACAACAATGATGGCTGTAAAGAGGGCTTTTTTAAGGTTTTTCCGTTACCTGAAGGCCATCACAGATTGTCCCGACATGCATGAAAAGGGGAGGGATTAGCGGAGGGGTAAAAAGTTTGTTGCAATATGCAACTTCAACTCTAGACTGAATCCTACTACGCGCTGCATCTTATGCCCAAACACGTGGGCAGCTTGTCTTACAGATCAAGGGTGTAGGCAGTCAGAGATGCTACAAATAGAAACATAGTGGGGGATTTTTATTTGTCTCTTATTACCGTTTTATACATCTTTCTCCTGCTCACCTTTCAAGTCTCAAAACATGCTCGCCTGCATGCTACAGTACTATAATGTTCTCAACAGCACAGTTTAGTCTCAGAGCTTCAATGGATGCTGATAGCACATAACAAGGTTGACATGTCAACACAACCCTGGTCAGCAATCACACACTTTCCATCGAGATAATGAGGGCTTTTAACATTCCTGTTGCACTAAAAAGATTGTGCAAATACACACAGACACACGTACACAGAGTTCATGGCATATGTAGAGGGCATCATAACCTGTAAGCAGCACTGAGATCTGTTTGTGGTTGCAATGGCTTGATAAGCTGAATGCCTACATGAGAATGAATGTGATAAGACATTGTGCTCCTGCTTCCTACCCGTGATCCACGTCGATTCGACGCTATCACACAGCACTTGGCAGCCGACTAGCAGTCATGGTTACATGCTTGCCACAGAATTTAAAGATAGCATTTATAGACCGGTCACCACGCAGTGATATATTGCAGCGCATGGAGATGAGGAAAAAAAGCCTTTGGATTCTGCTGAAGGAATGGAAATATTTTTGCAGTTGTGGAGTTCACATTGTGGCCATTCGCTGTCATTTTAAGCAATTATGGAAGATTGTGCGGACACCAAAATATCCTTATGAGACCACAGTGAAGTGTTTTAGCCAGTTGTTGATCGGAAGTCATCTCTGTCTGAACTGGGGCCCGGACTGATTCGAAAATCTGTAGGAGTGATTATGAGACAGGAAGGTGGGAGGCTCTGAAACTGAAACTAGCCCAAATGGAATCAGATGCATGTTCAACCAACCGCCATCAGCCTTCTGCTCGCTGCCTAAAAGCTATTGACCTTTGAGAATTAGACGGATATGGAAATTGTTTTCTAACTAGTTCCAAACACACTTACACAAAAACGGCCTGCATGAGCACAGGTTCTTGGCTTTAGTGACTTTGCAATCACTCAATAAATGTTTTGAAAACTATCTACATGAATGCAATTCAAAGGTACACATTAGGTAGGCATTAATTGAGTCTCCAGTGTAGTGGATTTGAGTGGTTTCACCTTATCATGTGCTTTCTAAAAAGGCATGAGTGCAGGTAGTAACCGAGCCTTTTGACTCCCCTCCACTTCAGGCAGGCATAGCAGGAGGAATGAAGCGGCTGGCTGCCTCAGATGACTCATCCCCATTGATGAGCTTAACAGCCATCAATTCCACTCTAGGGAGCAGGACCCAGCACTCTCCCCCACCCGCTGCACTCCTGCCTGGGCTAGGCTTCCTCTACACCACCCCCTCTCCCAGCAGAAGGCCTGGAGCTTAAATTAGAGCTCTGGCAGCGGGCCATGTGACAGAAGAGCAGTGAGCAGGCAGCAGCCATTCATTCCTCTGGAAGCCTGAGTCAGATTCATTGTAACAGAGACAGGGAAGAGTGGGCCTGTTAGTTTTTCCACAATGGAGCCGTGCAAGGCTTCCTCTAGAGAAAGTTTCCATCACAGTTTGAGTACAGATTAGCTAGTTGGCTTTTTATACAAATATGTTGCTATTCCTCATGATTTTACAGCTTCATCTTTGTCATAAATGCATTCACATATATGCTAACACATGGACCCTATACATTTATTCAAATCTGGCTTAGGAGCTTTGTTGCATGTCATCCCCCTCTTGCTCTTGACACATGATATTATTAACATTTTAAACTGTATACCCCGGTTATCTAGGCCCTTTGTTTTGTTTAATGTATACCATGTTTATCTAGGCCCCTTTTGTTTTTTGTTTGATGTATATATGTCACACTGTAGGACTGCGGGAAACGATATTTCGATATTTCTGGTTGTACAACATGTAGAATTCTTGACAATAAAGCTGACTTTGACTTTGACTTTGACTTTGATGATGAACCAATGAAAAGACCAAAAATAAATCTTGAAAGGGAGGTAGAAACCTGAAGCAGTCTATAAAAAGCCTCTCCTAAAATGAATTGCATGATAGATCAATTAGAAAATAACGGATGGAAAGCAAAACATTTTTTAAAAGACCACATATGGAAAAAACAGACCATGTCTTTTATTTTCTCAAGTAACCAAAAGGAGAATGATGGAAAATATGCAAATTACGGTTACAACTAAGTAAATACTGGTATGAGTGGTTGTGCAAGAAACAAAAGATCAACTGATAATTTATCAATCTCAATTATGCATTAGTTTATTCTAGTTATTATCAGTTCATTCCAGATGTGCTTCTCCTTTGTTCCTTATCAACTGTATTTTGTGTACTTTATGACAAAGTGGTACCCAAGTAGAACCTATATTTATGGGCTACAGTACTGGCATGTAGAATAGAAGATTTTAATAAATCATTAGTTATATGTAATGGATCCAAATATGCATATTGTGGGCATCTTGTTGAAATGTAATTAGCATGAGCTAACAATATGTTGTTGCACATTGCCTCATTGGCTTCCTGCTGCAATCCCTGGTATGTCATCAGCCTGGCAACATTACACAGCTAGTGTAGGAAAGATATCCTAAAAGGAGTGTTAGGGCCTCACAGCATGCGCAGAATCTCCGTCTCTGATCATCTGAAATCGATACAAAGTGACAGACGTATTAAAGCAGCATCTGCGACCCACTGTTGTTTAATATTTGATATTTTCTTTCATTCCGATCCCTTTGTTTTCCGCGCCTCAAAAGTGTGATGTTATCACTGTCTGAAGAGATTGCTTTTCGCTTCGCTCCCTCATTTCTTTGGCAGTTATTACATCTGAAGTCAGAGAGGTCATCTCAACATATTGCTCCGGCTGTAGAAAGCCATCTGTTGGATTTCATATAATGTAGCGGCCCGCTGGCTCTCATGGCACATTCAGAGCAATAATACACCATATCCCAACTACATCCCCAAAGTAATTTACAGAGCAGCGTCTCTGACAGGCAGACAACATGCTGTAGCTGTGCCACATCTGACACAGAACTACATCACAGTAGGACACACCATTGCAGGGAATGATATCAGATATTAAGGCTGCTTGTTCATGTCTGCAGGCTTTTGAGACTTTATATTCAAATATGTGCTCATCTACTTACTCTAATCACCATTCTTAGCATCATGATCATCATAATTGTCTTCTGTTGCCGCAGCTGTGTCGTTGTCATTGTTATGATCATAATCTTTATTAGTAGGCTTTGTCATTGCAAATGATCCCAGAAGGGTATTGGTCTCACACTCTTCTGCATTTATATGAAATCAAATAGGCTGAATAATTCATTAAAATCGCATTTCCTTGAGAATTTACTGACATTTTTCAAAATAATTCAGAGGAAAGACTGGATTATCAGTGCAGTTAACGGTGATGTCAGTGGTCAGGGTGGAGTGACTTTAACATCTGTTTAGTCTGACGGAGAACACTGAAAGCTTCTTTCCTAGAGTGCGCACACAGGAACTTTTTAAAAGTACCCATATGACCTAATCCACTTGGGAAGAATAGTTGGCCAAACATCATTTCCAGTTTTTTCTCTTGTAATTTAATACAACATAAAGCAGAGATAAAAGATGCATCCAACATTTTTTTAAGGGATTGTTTTTAATTACGTTACAACAGCGGCGCTCATTTGCGGGTCACTTCTCAGCAGGAAATGGGTCGAATTTTCCAAGGCCCCAATAATTACATCATGCTTGTGTTATTTGCATCTGTGCGCCTGTTTTTGTGTGAGCATGTGTGTGCGAACCCAAAGAGAGGGAGGAGTAATTAGATTTGAGAGAAAGTGAAAATCAAATGAAAATGGAAATGCATCTTTGTGAATCTGTGGGTAAACAAAAACCCAGGAGGGAGGTTTCTTTGCATCACCTTTCCTCAGTGTTTGCAGCATGACAGCTGTGTTTATTGCTACCAGAACATACTGATGACCCATGATGGGAACATTAGATGGTGGCCTTTGAAAACAAAAGCATCTTGGGAATGCAAGTGGGAAAAGCTTTCTCCCATGCTTTTATTTGCCTGCACACACACATATACACACCTGTGAGGTCAGCGTATAAGCCCCGACTGTCCGAGTCAGCAGAAAGCCACGGCTAAGGTGCTACAGTGAGAAACTAACAGATGAGCTTTTCTCATCCTCCACACATTATCTCTTGATCTTTGCTCCACTTGCAGAGGTGTTCTGCTCTGAGGGGGGAAAGCCATCCTAGATACGATCTGTTACACATTATGCTCCACCCACCTACACCCACCTGTCTCTGTATGATGTACCACATTACACACGTATACAAAACAACAAGGGCCTATCTGGCAGACAATAGAAAAGATTATGGTCATGTTTATCTCTGCATTTATCAGATGACTTTCAAGAGTCTTACTTTTTAACATGAAATGTAAACACTTTAGTTGCATAAGAAAAATAATAGAAACAAGAGGGAAAAAAAGAAAGAAATAATGAAAGCAAAATAAGAAATGTTAATTAATCAATTAATAAAAAAATAGAATAACATAATATTTTAAAATAAGAATAAATAATGTATACACACCCAAATAAATAAAGCAATTGGATACACAGCAAAAAGGGAAACAAATAAATCTCTGTCTCTTTTGAGCATTTTATCCATTTCTAAATTAGCCATCATTTTCAAAAATATAGTAAAAAAGAAGTGAAGTGAAAGAGAGCATGAGCATCCTCTGTACTGGCCTCTGCGAATTCTATGGTAATACACTCAGTCATTTGAGCCATAATAGTATGCTAAATACACTGACCCTTGCCCGGCACTGATGCCACAGGCATGGTTTGTTTGACATGCCAGCCTCTGTTAGCCAGATATGGTAGAAACAGATCATTACTGTCACTGCTAATGCTGCTAATGTAGCTTAGTGTGACAGTAATCGCAGGTCCTTCACTCCTCCTTCTCCCTCTGTCCACCCGGCCTGTTTGTCTCTGTCAGGCTTGAGGCCATTTTGCCTGCAGTGAAGGCCTTTGGAGACGAAAGCCAATTATTATCTTAATACCCGTATAAATATGTGAATGCACGGCATATTCAAAAGCAGTGCGGCAAACAGCCAACACGAGGATCTCTGAAACTGCGACAGGCAGGCATTCCCTTTGAGACTTTCATCATGTTACCATTCATATTTTTCAGACTAAATGATGCATGCTCCTTATCTGATATCCGCTGCCCTCGATCTAGGGTGGCCTAGATTCTCAGTTCATGACGACTTCCATGTTGTGATTTCACAGCACAAAAAGAGAGTCTCTTCCTATTTAGATTTGTCTTGAAGGGGATGTAAACAGGAGGGAGACAGCTCTGTTTGTTTGAACTGATTGGCATGCAGCAGTTATCCCCACTGTCTTCAACAAGGGGTTGTCTGACACCAACAGTATATTGAGTGATTCCACAGAAGTTGGATTTCAAAGCAGCCCTACGTGGGTGGGTGTGTGTGTGTGTGTGTGTGTGTGTGTGTGTGTGTGTGTGTGTGTGTGGTGTGTGTGTGTGTGTGTGTGTGTGTGTGTGTGTGTGTGTGTGTGTGTGTGTGGTGTGTGTGTGATGTGTGTGTGTGTGTGTGTGTGTGTGTGTGGTGTGTGTGTGTGATGTGTGTGTGTGTGTGTGTGTGTGTGTGTGTGTGTGTGTGTGTGTGTGTGTGTGTGTGTGTGTGTGTGTGTGTGTGTGTGTGTGTGTGTGTGTGTGTGTGTGTGTGTGTGTGTGTGTGTGTGTGTGTGTGTGTGTGTGTCAGCCAGCCAGTGTAGGTACAAACAAAAGAGACTAGGCTTGTCACATGAGACAGAGCAGCAGGAAGTCGAGCTAAAGTGGTGAAGTACAGTAACAAGTGATGTCCTTGCCAACATTTTGTCAACGTCTACTTCACTGCTGTATCACACCTCTGTTTCCCCTGCTTTTACATGTTGTGCGTGACTCAAACTGGCTGATTGTTCTGCACAGTACAAGCATTCAAATCATCACACAGTGGTTTATTATTCCTCTGAAATTGAAAAGAGAAGCTGCTGCCTTGCTCCAATGGATTTCATTTGTATATTGTAAACCCTGTTTCGGAAGCTGTTCCAAGCTATCAAGAAAAAAACATGGGAGAAACGCTGTTGCATATGAAATGAATACAGGATAATGAAGCGGTAATTCACTTTAGATGATGGAAATGGCAGTAAGCCGTCCATAATCATGCTGTGATGGAGTTGTGTGACTACAACATGATGCATGGTATGGAGAAAGGGAAGTGAATCACGACTCCTTGCCATAATTTGCCTTTCCAAGCGGGCATGAAACGTACCTTTTGGCACAGAATGGCTCATAAACCGAGCAATGTGTTCTTTCCCAAGAGATTAGAGCACGGAGTCCCTTGTGTGTATTTCAGTGTGTGTGTTTGTGTTTATGTTTGCGGTCCTGTGCAAAAGCCCCTGGGAGATAAAGACAGGTTGCCATGGCAGCAGCTTGAATGTTGTTGCGTGGATGGCAGGGATGTGTGTGTCTTTTTGCATGTGTGTGTTCTCGTGCAGAGGCCAGACAAGGACAGTGAGCTATCGTCATTTCATAGATTAAACAGGCTCTGAATCACAGAAAAAGGAGAGGTTTAAAGTGACCATCCATGAATATATCCCTTCAATGTTGCCAACGTGCTGTCACATTCGATATTATAGCAGCCTGTACAGTCACAGAACACTACATTGCTTTTATTAACTTCACATTGCGTCTTTTTACAAGGCTGTAAAGGTTGTATGGTAAATAACATGTCACATCAGACTTCATTACATTTGTGCCGCATGCTACAGTATAGTGCATGTTGTACATTATTAATTAAGCCCTAATATCACACACAGTAAGTCAATATTGAGGCTGGAATATGGTAATTGTGTCAGGTTATACTGCTCCTAGTACTAGGATGGGTTAAAAGCAGAGAACAAATGTCACTGTGCGTGCTGTGTGCTCTGCATGTGTGACCATTAAAGAGGGTTTCATCCCTTCAATTCTGAAAAAGAAATCAAATCATAGCAAATGCCCATTTCGTAGCAATGTCCTGGTATCTGGTGTCTACACATGCCCTGTATGGACAAAATAACAAGAATTTGTTACAAAATGACACAGTTATATAAAAAGAAAGACCTTATCTTTATTAAAGTAGGAAGAGATTTCTTAGAATTCAGTTTTCTGTATGATAAAGAGAGCAAACATGTTTCCTTTTTTAAAACAAACTCCATGTTGTTCAGTTCATCTCCTTCTATTTTAAATAACTCTTTCATCATAATTTCACAAACCAGTAACAACCCTCAACTTCAGTATTGTGTTTGAATGGATATTAGGTAATTGGGTCTTGCACAGTTGATTGGATGATTGTTGTGTGTACTCTATTTTTCTTCTGAAATGTCACCAATCCTTACCATGGTCTGATGGACCAGCTATGGAACACTAAAGAAAATAGTTCTCTCCCATTCTGTGCATTCATTAGTTCGGAAAAAGTGTGCAAGCTAACATTATAAACAGCATGGGACAAAATACAAACTGTATTCCTAAAGGCCCAACATTTGTATATGTTTTCGAGCTCTGGGTGGGACCTCAAGGTAGTAACGTGTTGTCCCTGTCATTTCATTTCATAAAGTGCTTAAGTGGTACATACAGTAATGCCAAACAAAATTGCAATTCACAAATGAACAACCATGACTTCCCACACAGTGAAACTCAAGCCTTTGGTTCCCAACAAGTGCCCACTTTTACCCGACTGGTAATCCAGCGTTGCTTAAGAGAAGCCTTGTGATAAGCCCCTGGGCTTTGTGGCTCTGCCTGCACATCTGTTCTGACTGTATGAGTCTGTGTGTTTCAGTCTCTTATCATCAAGTTCACTTCTTTGTAAACTCTGCAATACACCTGAGCTGCTGGCTTTGGACAGTATGAGGAAAACCACAGAAGAAGAATCTAACTTGACATCAAAAACAACCTTCTCTGATGCAATGGGGATCACCACTGAGCCACCAGGTGTTTATTAGTTTAACAAGATGTGTTACTGTACATGGTTGAATAATCAGAACACTGCCAAAAACACACCCTGACAATTAGTGAAATGAACATCTAGATAATCCAATAACATATTATTGAAACCATAAACAATGTTTTACGAAGCATTACGACAAGCTGTAATATTGTTTAGGGGTGTAAGAAAATATCAATGCACAATGTTTTGTGAACACTTTCCTTTTTTATTTAAAAGTGTAAATCCAAATATTGCTGAAGAAAGTTGTTATATATTTTTTAACCCGATAGTTCTTCAACCATTTGTCTCTTCCAATCCAACATAATAATGTAAACTAAGACAGGAAGTAGCATAACGTTGTTGTGTTCTTTATACTATGACAGTTTATCACCTTGCCTACAGTATCACATATATCTATAACACAATGTATTTAACTGTAACCCTTGTATCTTGATACTTAAACTATTGCCAAATGTATTGCCAATACACGTTCCTATTGTTTACTGAATGCATTTTCCTTTCGATGGTAGGACTCTCCCGCAAATCGTGGAGAGTTGGCTGACTCACCAGTAGCAAATGCAGCATAATCTTGTCGTCTTTTCCTTGCATCTCCAAAATGTCAAGTGTTGGAATTGGAATTGTAATAGATCTGCCTGTTTTTTACTGTGACGCCTTTGGCACTTGCATGCAGGTGACACAGCGCCAGGAAATATTTCCTGCATATGCAAGACGATATCATCTGTCTGACAGCAGAGAGGAAACACAAATCAAAACACGGGAGATGTTGTATTTCCGGAGATATTCTTCAATTTTCCTGGCAGTTTTGACTGCTCGATTCATCTGTCACATAACCAAATACATACTGCCTATTGCAACAGTGTCGTAATGTCTAACAGTCAGCAATTGAGCTTTGAAGAAATGTATATTATTGTCATCTACACCTATGATAAATGAGAAGACGGGGAAAAGCATTTCCGCTTTGCAGCTCAGCCATTTGGAAGGCTTAAGCTGCTAAAGCTGTGTGATTTCACTTCTGCAGCTCTAATGTATGACTATTATTAACCTCTCCACTTATGAGCGAGTGAGTCACCCTGTCCAGTGACAGAGCTGCCACAAGGCCTCACTCAGCTGTCTGACTTCATGAAGGAGAGATCCAAGCCAGTGACGCCAATCCTGTCTCCCCCTCAAGCCAAGATCCTTCCTCTCCGCTTGGAGGAGGTCTCGTCTGCGTGACCTGCCACTCACAGCCACTCACACTTCCTGCTGCCTCGGAAAAGGGTAATCAGAAAAATGTCTCCTCTTCGGGCAGTACATCCTGCGTTCGTCAGCACAGGACATTTTCATTTTTGATTTGCCTAATGTAGCAGGTCGTACACTCATGTTGGTCAGAAGCCAAGAGGTGGAATAAAGGTCAAGGGAAGTGCCAGTGTTTATTTGATCTGCTAAATAATCCTCTTGGGTTTACCCTGGTGCTGACTGGACACGTTTTTAAAGCAATGCGTTCATTAATTTGCACTCACGCATTTCCTGTACTGCCCTAAGTAGACAAAACGTGTACAAGGCTAAAGTAATGTGAAGGGGTCACAGCGAAGTTGTACAAAATCTTTCCATTGACATTCAGCTTTCTCTGGGATTAAATATTAAAATATAGTTGGACAAACCTTCTATGTAGTGCATAACAGAGTTTTAAGGGTCTTCCTGGTCTTTGTTCTTTGAAGAGATGATAACACCTGAGTGGTAAATGCAACAATCATAGAAAAATAACAATATGCATTTTCACAATTACCAATGACAGCATTCATTTTGCATAACATGTGATTTCAATGGGTTGATCTGATTTAACTTGATACTAAAATCAGCCTTTCAGTTTTAATTGCATTTATTTTTTATGATTGCAAGTCTGTGCCTACTATACCAAGTTAATTATGCGGAAAGAATGGGAATACATTTGAGTGTCGTCCTCTCCCTCCCTCCTCCATTTTGTCTCTTCCTCTCTTTCCCTCACACATTCTTGGTTAAAAACAGGCCTTAGGTCCCAAAGCATCATGAAGGGCAGAATGTGGCACATGTACCCATACCCAAAATAACTTGAAATTGAGGGGTATTGCAGCTGTTGCCCTGCACCAACACGTTCATTACGGGTCATAGATGGAACGAGTATCATGGGAATTTGTTTAATTCTCAACAGTAAATATAAAAATAAACCTAAAGAATCCATGGGAGCAGGAGTCTGCTGTCAAAACAATGCTAAGAATACCTCAACTTAATGTGAGCACTTTCATTATAACTCTGTGTTTGTAAAAAATCTTTGCCTTACATGGTTTGACTTGGTACCCTTTACTCCCACACATTTCTGTACAATTGTGTATTAAACATGTTGTTCTGCTCCCTAGCTCTCACAAAGTATTTCCCCTGTTTTCTAAATTTGACGTTGAGGAGGAGCAACACTTTGTGTCACTTCCATCCCTCTTTCCTCCTTCTTCTACTTTTACTCTTACCACTCGTCACGTTCCTGCCTGCTTCTCCATCCTCCGTCCTCCTGCCTCGCTCTCCCTCACATCGTCTCCTCTCACTCTCACTGAATGATCTCATTCCTCCTATGCCTCTGCATCTTCACTCCTCGCGTATGATCAACTTTTCTCAGTGGAAGTTACCCGCTGGGTGTGGATGTGACAGTTCTGATTCTTGCTGGTGTCAACATGAGCTGGCTAGCTGTGTTGCTATGTGACAGTGTGAAATTGGCTATTTCAATGCACAACGCAAGGAAAATAGCTCTAATTTGAGTGGGTTTTCATGATGCATTCTAAGAAATGTCATTGAATTGCAACCACACATTCCTCTGGTGGATTTGAATCCTTAGGCCTTCCTGTAACGTCAACATTACAGGGGAAACTGACCTTAGATCATTCCCTGCAGGGCAACACAGCCATATTAGGAAGTTGGTGAGTAACCGCGCTCCAGGGATTTAGAGATGCTCACCCGTCCTCGTTGACCTCTGTAGCTTCCAGGAAACATCCTGCTTCAGTGGTATACAGAAGCTCTCGCTGGAAGGCACCGTGGGGCTGCCTGCCGTTACTCCTCGGCATGTAGGCGTGTCTGGAGAGCTGATGAGCCTCAATGGATTTTCTCGAGTGCTGCTCTCTACTGTGCATGAGTCACCATAGTGTATCGGAATGGGGGCAAAGGGAATCTTTAGGGATTATTATTCTCATTCATGCACAGCTGTGGTTCAGGCTTAACGGAATCCCTATCTGGGGTTAGAGCGATGGGTACATTTAGATGTGCTGTCATAAAGCAGAAATGTGCTATAGTAAAATATGAATAAATCAACACGTTTATCCAAGATGTAACCTGCAAAAAGTCCATCATTCAGCCGCATGTTGATATTGTTCGGTGAGACAAAAGAAAAGCTGTTCTGTGGGGAAGAATGTTCCAGCGTTGTAACAAAGAATAAAGTGGGTGGCTCGCAGAGATTATATCACAGATCCCAGACACATACATACACACAATCTTGAGGACTGCGATATATAAAAGCTTGTGGGTGAAGCCACATTCTGAAACTGTAAACCACCGTTTCTGAGATGAGAGGCCTCTGTGTGAAAAATGCATTTCCATGTTGCGGGGGTTTATTCAGGCAGAGAGCGAGAAACACACATTTAGAATAGTGCATGTTTGTGTGAGTGTGTGTGTTTGCTGCTACTGCCTGCAAGCAGGGGAATAAAGGTTAAATGGAACACTTCTGTCAGTGTCCAGCGTCCAGCTGCAAGCATTCCTCTCACCGCCCTGGATTCGTATATGGAATTGCACAATCCTGCTGTCACACCCCCTGGTAATCTAGGAAGAACAATGAATAATGAACCTCATCCAACCTTCTCTTTATAATATATTATGTGGGCACAATTCTGCAAGACAGGGATTTGTTACACGCGATGTATCTAATGCACACAGCCCTGTGCCAGCTTTTAATATAATTCTGTGGCCAAGACTTTTTATTCCACACTTGGCAAAAATATGGAATACAATCCCATATCACAGCAAAACTCATACCTTGCTTTTACATATTTTAAAAATTCATATAAGCTTTTTTTCTCAAGGACAAAGACTGCACTGATTATTGTCATCACATTCTTAGTCCTTTTGTTTTATTATTGCCATCATGTATTTCATGCTCCTACTGTGTATTGAAGGCTTATTTTTAATGCATCATTATATGCTATCATAATGCAAGTTTTGGTATATTTGTTGCAATTTTGCTTACATATCCTTGCAGTGCGATAGCTCATCACTGAATGACATCAGTAGCATATAGATTACATAGTTATAACATTGTTTGTTGCATTTATTTGTACGGCTAACCTTTAGTATTTTCATCTCATGACACCTTAATGAATGGTATGAATGCAAATGCACATCAGTATTATTACTGTGTGCTATTGTGAGAGTGGGATCCCCCTTGAATGACATTTCAGGAGGAAACACATTTGTAACACAGCACGTACAGTAGCTATACCCTCACCCACCCCCCCTCCCCCCATCCAATTTACCAGCGCGCGATGCATTTAGATTTCTGGGGGGTGTAGCCACACTATGGTTCTCACATGACTGCACTGCATATTATAACTCAGCTTGTGAGCCAATGGGGTTTCGATTATGGAGTGACGTCAGGAGGCGGGTCGGTGCTCTGTGCGTGTGCGTGTGTGTGTATGTGTGTGTGTGTGTGACCCCCCCCCCCTCCGCCAGGCAGGCAGGCAGGCAACTCTCTCTCACTCTGTACAGGCGCAGTGTGTGAAGTGTGTGCTGCTCCGCTGGCCTCCCTCCGCACTGAATGGACTAGATTCCCAGCCACGTAAGAACACAGCGGCAGCACGGGAGAGAGGATGTCCTGCTGAACCAAGGGATAGGCCTGGGAAAGTCGGCCGGCCGTCCCTTCCTTCCTCACAGCAAGCTTACAGCAGCAGACATACAGCACAGACGACACTTTTCTTCCACAGGACTAGACCCAGAGAAACAGGGGACGTCGACTCCCGCACACAAAGAGCTACAGTTTTTTTCCGGATGGGGTTTGCTCCTTCTGTGATAGGTGACAATTGCCGTGCATGGATATGATCCTGGGGAACAAGGCCGTGCACTGACTTGGTACTAGTTAGCAAAGGAAGCTAACCAGTTAGCTCTGCACCTGCTAGCCATCATTTGACTGTCAAATTTCGGCTAAATACAGCACCTATATAGCTTGCATTGTATTTTTGCTTGTGCATTTTTTCCCGTGCCTCAAAGCTGTATCCAACACATTGTTTCCGTTTTATGAAACGTGCCATACCATTAACCGGCAAGATAAGCTAGCAAACAAGCTGCGGGGTAACTCAGCACCCTTCATTCATTGTAAAAGCTGACTTTGGTAGCCTTTGTTGCAGTCTCGTCGTGCCTGCTAGCACTGCTAACGTTAATGAAATTGCAGCAGATTTGTTCAAAGGGTTTACAGTCGATTTGGTGCAGATATTCTGTCATTTTAGCCTGGCCTTATCTCTTGAATGGAAAACAAAGGAGGACAAATGAACAGTTGAACTCTGCAAAAAAAATATACTGACCTCTTTTTTGTTGTGCGAAAACCAATCGGCTTCTCCTGTTGCTAGTCTGCAACGTTCCCTAACAACAAGGAGCAATTACATTTGAAACTGTATTCAAGATTTCCTGAAGTACCTCCCGATTTGTGTTATTGCACTGAGTTTACAGCAAAGTGGTGCCCTACTCGAAGAGGAGAAGAACAAGGAGGAAGGCCCCCGGATCTGTGGAGGTATCACACTTATTCCTCATGAACATACAGAGGTCAAATCCAATTAACATTTCACGTTATGGGAGATCGCGGCATAAATCGCATGATTTCGAAGATTTGACTTGTTTAAGGACTACAGAGTCGCACCAGAGTTTCAGTCCTAACCTCGGGTCCCCCAGCCCGCCGGAGACCCCGGACTCCTCGCACTGTATCTCCCGCATCGGGGACTACCTTTTGTTGGAGCCACTGGAGGGAGACCACGTTTTCAGAGCCGCCCACCTGCACAGCGGGGAAGAGCTCGTATGTAAGGTTAGTAATCAACATGGTTGACGTATCCTACCAAAATAGCCCCAGAGTATTTTCAGTACCGTTTCCGTTTGTTCAAGCAGGGGGTTTGCAATGCAGAAAAACAGCATTTTCAGGACAAAATCAAGTGTTCCTACAGGTTTTACTCCTTTGCATTCATTGTCACATTAATGTCTTTTTTTCAATAGTCCCCAACATGTAATGAACATACTCTGCAGAGAAATGTCTTAGTTGGTGTCGATGGGTTTGCTATTGCAGCAAGTCCACACCCTGAACTTTTTAATAATTGCTTGAATTGTAAATAGAGAGCTGGCAGAGCAGCCTAATGGAAAAAGTGAATGGGGCGAGCTGCGTGGTTTGGATTGCATGATGTAACGTTGACAAAGGAGTGAGTAACCACGCACACACTCCTCTGTCCGTGCTATTCTCGCTTACCCATGGCGTCTCTTTTATAGTGCAATGCTGTAATCGTATTGTTTCACCCATGGTTTTATATTCGGTGGTTGAGCATAGTCGTATTGCACACATATTAGTGGGATTGTAATCTTTCGAGGACAGCTGTGCTGAGAGAAAAGCACACAGTGTTAGGGAACTTTGCAAGTTCAGCCAGCTGCTGTGACTGGCTCTGGCATTGACCCTCTAACAATGAGAAATAAACCACTTTCCCTCAAGGTTAAGGACAACCTTAAAGCTTGCCCTCAACACATTTATAGCCCATATCGACTTTGGTGTATTACTGATTATGAGGGTGATTATAAGGGCAGTGGGGTTGTCCCTGAGGTACATTCCGGCTTAAGCAGGCTTAAGTGAATTGAGACGATGGTTACATGCACCATTGGACTCATAAGGTATGACGTATCCAATAACCCGTACCTTTTGACTTGAGATAATGTTTCGTCATGGCAATAACAAATTAATGGCCTTTGGCACAGCCTGTGAGCTAACTGCCTTTTGACCTCATCTCCCTTACAATACAGCAGCGATCAATCCCCACTCCCAGGATTGATCTCTCCTTCCAAGCAGGAAGCTCAGGTCACAGCTTCAGATCTTGAGAGCTGTGGGGTGTTTTTTTTTTTATTGAGTGTGAGCAGAGGAGCAGTATCACCTGAACTGGTGGTGCTGAGAGTCAATGGGGGGTTACCATGGAAACAAAAGAGACACTGCAACCCCCTGGCTGCAGAACAATACCATTCACTAACATGATGCTTTCACTTTGCTTCTGTGCAACCTGACTCCCTCTGCTAAAACAGTAAACACAAGTTTTGCGTCACCCAAATGTGGTAAATAGACTACAAAAACAAGCACCTAATGAGACTGTAGCACCCTACATGAAACTAAAATCAATCTTTGCTATGTAGACTGTAAGTATAAATGTGTTCCTGTCTTATGTTTGCAGGTTTTTGACATTGGCCGATACCAGGAGTCGCTGGCGGCCTACTTTGCTCTGGGCCAGCACCAGCACATTAACCAAATCCTGGAGATCTTGCTCGGGGAGACTCGAGCCTATGTGTTCTTCGAGAGAAGCTATGGCGACATGCACTCTTTCGTCCGCACCTGCAAGAAGTTGCGGGAGGACGAAGCTGCCAGACTGTTCTATCAGATAGCCTCGGCTGTGGCACATTGCCACGACAACGGACTGGTCCTCCGCGACCTCAAACTGAGGAAGTTTGTCTTCAAGAATGAGGACAGGTGAGTTCTGCAGAACCCGTATTTTTGTATTATCGACTACCCACTGTGTACTTTGGAATCTTTTCTTGCCTAACATGTTGTATGTGATGTAACTGCATAATGTGACCGTGTCAGTATTATCTGTACCATGTCTCCGCTTACACAGAGGATACTGTAAACTGAGACGATACAAGACTGGCATGCCTCTCCCAGATGTTATGCAGAGTACAGGAAACATAAGCCCTTTGTGTGTCTAGGAGCTATTTTCGTATGTTAAGTAGTGAATGACACATATACAGTATATATGGCATGTGGGATCACACTTTGGGAGGATAATAGCAGTGCATTTATTCCAACAAGGACAGATCGGTTAGCGGGACTGGCTTTTTTGCATGACACTCGACCAATTCAATTAAGCTTTTTCCACTGCTACACTTCTGTACTCATCTGCAGGAGAAATCTGTAGAAACACTTGTACAACACAAGACTACTGACCTCTGGTGGCAGCATTTGAAAACTACATGCTTAAAATCCAGGCATCTGTTGCCACAGCAACCTGAGATTTTATTGACTTTATACTTTTTTAATTTTTAGTAGATGTTTCTCAGACTTTGCTTTACAGTCTCAATTCTAACGCAAAATGTTCTTCAAAGTCAGTTCTGAGCCATGGCTGAGGCGCAGACTACACTTGATGCCCTCTATTTTAATGTGTGACATCATACTTTGGCACTAGCTGTGGAAAAAGGAAGTTGAGCTATCTCGCATATTCAGTCCAATGACCTTGAATGTCACATCCAGACTGCTCATGAGCAGAGCTGGGATGCCAGACTCTCCCCTCCCATCAGATGATTGATGCCGGGTGAATATTAAGAGTGATAGTGCAGGGCAGTATTGAGTCACATTTACTATATGGCCTGTCAAGAATCCTCTTACACCGTATACCTTTTCAGACCTCCTGGCTCAGTGAACCTTTTTTTTAAGGTGGAGACCAAAGATCACTGGCTTGAGCCCAAGTGTGTGCCAAAAGGAGATAGTGAATGCAAGGTGAAGGAAAGGAACAAGACCAGACTTATAATGATACCTGAGTAGCTCCTTCAGTGTGTCCTAGTTCCCTGACTCGATTTTGTTATACCGCTGTTGGCCTTTGACCAAACAGCAGCCTGTTTAAAGGCGGTCAAAGATTGGAATCCAACACAGCTACTTTAACAGTCACTGTTGATAAGCATCTCCTACAGCAAGCTTATGAGACATGTTACTATCAGCATGCATTGAGCTTGCTTAAATAAAGACAATAAGCTTCTCTTAAAAGTCTTTCTTTGTATTTCTAAGCCCTCTACACTGTAAATTAAAGGTTTGCGCTTATCCTCGAAATAAGTGTTTATATGCTGTATTTTAAAAAAGGAGCATTGCTCTTTATATTGCAGAGGAACAATGGGCCATTGGCACAAGGAAACAAAAGAATGTTCCTGATTAGAAAATGTGAAACTGCATATTAATGAAAGCAAATGACTTTGACTGCCAATGATCCAGTGTGTGGGCTAATGGGACGGTGTATGCATGCACATGTCGCAGATGGCAACACTTTCTGGAATATGTCAGAGCCAGTGCTTGTTGGTTTCCATTATTCTAGTAGCTCCCAGTTGATACTATCACAAACGCTGCCTCTTTGTCTGTCATGTCTCAGGGACCTCACACACAGATGGCAGCGTTTGCTCAGCCCCACAAGTGTCTCTTACCATGAATGTGGAACTTTTTCTTGCCTGAGCCTCTTCAGATTCTACAGTGAACTTTTCTAAACAACCAGCCATTATTATCAGCACTCAAGGGTATCATAGCTGCTATTGGGGGGTTTGGAGAAGAGCACAAATAGATGCTATTTTTGAGTGGGAAGAGCAGGAGAACAAAAAACCACATTATCAGATCCTTGACACTGAGCCAAACTGTTCTATGCATGCATCTTAAGACGATTGGTCACCCGTAATTGGTTTTTCTTTTGAATTGTGGAGGTCTTTTAGAAAGCCCATTTGTACATCAATGCTTTTTGCATGGGCTTTTATCTGAGTGAAAGGAAATGTCAAACTTAAGCCTTGAGCATTATGTGCTCTAGTTTCTCTGATATCCAAGAGCAATGGATATTAAACTCCTAAGATGCCCATCTGAGCGAATTACCCCCACTTGAGTGTCTTCTGTATTTAATTCTCTGTTAGTTGGCATCCAAAAGATTGAACCTTTGGTGATAATTACCTCTTAATAAAATTCAGATTAACAGATCCTTGTGTGTCCATTCTTGGTTTAGGCGATATCCTTATGTTTTTCTGCGTTTTCTTTGTGTTTCCAGAAGCCTCGTGAAGCTGGAGAGCCTTGAGGACACTTATATCCTGGACGGTCATGATGACTCCCTGTCAGACAAACATGGCTGCCCTGCCTATGTCAGTCCCGAGATCCTCAACGCCAACGGCAGCTATTCGGGAAAGGCAGCTGACGTCTGGAGCCTGGGCGTAATGCTTTACACCATCCTTGTGGGGCGCTACCCTTTCCACGACGTTGAGCCCGGCTCTCTGTTCAGCAAAATCCGCAGGGGCCACTTCAACATCCCTGAAACGCTCACACCCAAGGCCAAGTGTCTGATCCGCTCCATCCTCCGCCGGGAACCCGCAGAGCGCCTCACCTCTCGGGAGATCTTGGAGCACCCTTGGTTCACCTCCTCCGGAGCACTAGGGGGCCCCGCAGTGCCCGGCAGAGGGGAGCGCGAGCAGGAGCAGATGGTGCCTGAGGTGAACATGGAACAGGAGCTGGAGCAGTTCTTCAGCTGAGCGACAAACACCAAGCACAAATGGGACGACTCCGCCACGGCCGGCTCGCCACGCTCACAGCAGAGCAAAAAAAAAACGTAGTTTAGAGATTAATAGATGAACATTTGTCACTCGTAATAAAGGTGTTTCCATCCTGTTTCCCTTTTTCCACCATTTCATGGAAAACCTTGAGCCTGGCATGACAAATGGCATCTATACGTCACCTGGCGATGCACCTCCCGCTCGGGGCAAACAATGTAGCAAAAGTTCTTCTTTTTTTTTTGGATCTGTTTGGTTTAATGTGGTGCTCATAAAAGTAGACACATTCACCATTTTTGACACTATGGAAAGCATGAAGGGACACAGGAGACCAAGGAGAACAATTCAAAATGAACTGACAGAGTGCAACACCACACTTTTTCATACAAATTCTGCTTGGTTTTTCGTCATAGCTTCAGGTGGTACCAATTTAAACCAAAGGCCCAGGGTCAGTAATCATAAATCCAACGTGTTGTTAAACAAATTATGACCCGGGACCGATGGATGGAAAAATTGAGCATCTTAAGCTTTTTCTTATCAACAACACGTTTGACGTCGTCTTTGTTTCATGCTTAAGTTTTTGTTTTGTCATCTCATTTTTCTCGCATTTTTATTATCGATTATTCTAACATCACTAAACTCCTTGAAGGCCTTGTTTTCAGTCATTTGTATGTTTTCTGCTTCCTCAGTCTCTTATGCCTTTACCACGCTTCATTCACCACCACATTTCTTTTATTTTCCTTTACATTTATTTGTGTTAAAGCTATTCCACTCTGTCACTCCCTTAACTTCAATCTTAAAACTGTTTTGTCTCGGTGAGCCTCCAAACACGGCATCGTGCATTTGAATGGACGACTCTTCAAAATTAGCTTCCTCTTATTTAAATCCATTCTTCAGTTGTAGGAACGAGAACGTAACATTTATTTAAATTGTAACAGCTATATATATATATATATATATTATATATAAATAAATATAAATATATATATTTAAAAGTACATTGCAGGGTTTTTCTTTATTCAGAGATTCCTTTTTCATGTATGATGTAGGCAATATCTCGACACAGGACAGGAGAGGGAAATGTCTGTCCGAAGTTTTTGGAATACACGATTTCTTCTGTGCCAGTATTCCGCTGCCCCCGACAAGCCCATGCCACCCGATCTCTCTAATTTCTTTATTAAAACTTGACACGAGATATTCGGTGATAGTAATGCTATGACGTGTTCACTACCAGGACCCCATGTTAGTTTTATACTGCCTGCGTAGGTTCTGTGAAATGCTCATGCTCGGAATGAGTACTAGTGGACATGTTTTGTCGTATCTCAATGTTACTTGAATTTGTGTTTTTATCTAGTCTTTGGCATGTGCCCCCATGAATGCTATAGCCTGCCTAGCAGGGGGGGAAGGGGTGGGGGGAGGAGGGTGTTCGTTTTTTAAGAAAAGTTAAAAACATGAAAATTCTCAATTTGCTACTTTTCTGAGTTTGCTTTTCAATAAAAAAGGAAAACCTTTTTGCTTTTCATTGTTTTTCTAGACTGAGCTACCTTTTTATTTAAGTTGGTGCTAATGTTAGTCCGTTTTGTTTCACGGAGGGGGGTGGTGCATGGTGGGATATCTGCCTCAGATGTTCTGATTGTATCGTAACAGATTCTGGTGTTTTGTCCAAAATTATTCAGTAAATAAATCGTGAACTGCTATTTGACTTTGTTGTTCTTTTCCGATACACTTGAGCCCATTATAAAAACCTCACTTTTTTGATTACATTTCATCTTACAATCCTCATGTTACAAATAGAAATCTTAAATCAAACTGACATCTCAGTGGTATAATCTGTAAAATACATCTGATGGTTTATCAAAGGACTCCTTCCTCTGATATTGGACTAGAAAAAGAAAGACGTCCATTTGTCCTTGAGCTACATCTAAGTGATTCCAGCTCTGGGGATGTGGAGATTTTTCAGTGCATTTCATACATTCATATATTAAATACCAATTATATTTCTTCTTCCAGTACACTCCCAGCCAGTGTGCCCTAACAAAAGCACTTCCCAGTTCATCATCAGATTGCAATCATGAACAGAACTTGAATGGTTTCTCAATGAGCGAGGAGAAAGGGGCTTTTGCTCTGTCAGACCCACTTCATCTAAGTGATTGCACACATGAGGCACTAAGGAAAAGCTCTCATAATAATTTTCCTGGTGGCACCCTCATGAGAGACCCTTAACTACACTCTTTTGTTGTTCTGTTCACTATGACAACATTGAAGCTTTGTAAGGCTAGCTGAAAGTCTCTACTAACCTCATCCTGTCTTTGAGGAAGAAAATCACTTCAATTTGTTCATACACGTGTATGTGGACCAACATCTGGGCCTGTGTGTGTGTGTGTGGTGTGTGTGTGCCCGGAGCTTTCACCTGTCATGTTCATACAGGGTAATCCTTACTGAGGTTACAGCCCAATGTGCCTATCTTCATGTTTAAAAAAGGATAAAGCAATTTATCTTGGCATACAATGACAATTTAAAGTCGTTTGTCGTGCGCAACAACAGGGGAATTATTTTTTTATGGAAATAAAAGACTTACCTCCTCTTTCAATCGATTCCTCTGAGCTGACAAAAGATGAGACATTACGAGGTGCAGCAATCACATTCCAGACAGCTACAGCAACAACAAGATTACCCTGTTTCTTTGTAATCAAATGAAAAAGTAGATCAATCACGCTGACACTGTGTATTCTGATTTTGTCAACATTTCTATCATCAGAGCACACCAGAAAACTTGCTGTCCTGGAAAATAAATAATGCAATATGCTCTGAGATGGACAGATAGTTGCCTTCCCAAACCTGAACTGAATGTAAGCCTGACCTCTAGTGGCGTTAGTAACATGCACACATATCAAATTAAAATACAATATTTGTTCGCCATGCTTAGTCCTTTTTACTTTTTTTTCTTCTTTTTAGTTACATTTTGACACTTTGACATTCTCAAAAATGTAAATCAATCTTGACCAGAATTATTTTAATAACAACAACTTAGTAACATCCTCAACTGCAGACTTGATTAACCCTTGTATGGTGTTCGGGTCTGTGGGACCCGTTAGAGTGTGTGTGTGTGTGTGTGTGTGTGTGTGTGTGTGTGTGTGTGTGTGTGTGTGTGTGTGTGTGTGTGTGTGTGTGTGTGTGTGTTAGTGTTAGAGTGTGTGTGTGTGTGTGTGTGTGTGTGTGTGTGTGTGTGTGTGTGTGTGTGTGTGTGTGTGTGTGTGTGTGTGTGTGTGTGTGTGTGTGTGTGTGTGTGTGTGTGTGTGTGTGTGTGTGTGTGTATGTGTGAGACTTTTGTCTTTCTGCCCCTGCCACAAGGTTGCAACATTGTTGATCAATTCAAGCACGGACACCTGGCTGCTCTCACATTCCCACATTATGTCTTGCGGGAACCAGTCTTTCTTTTTTTTCACATTCTATCCCAGCTGCACATTTGGGGCGAGACACACTAAATAAAGCTTCGCCATGTTTGGGTCCTTATCACAACTGATCAAGATGGCCAAAAGATTCTCTGCTCAGAGGGCCTTGCAAATGATTTTGGAAGAGAGAGAACCATTTGATGATGATGCAGAGGAAGAGGTTTCAGAATGTGAGGATCAGTGATCAATGTGAGGTCTGACAGTGACTTTGAAGAAGAGGATGAGATTGAGCATCAGCTACAGTAGTTACAAAAAAAGCCACAGGACCAGCCGGTCAGCGGGCAAAAAAACAAGTAGCACTTTAATTCATTAATGTGATCTAACAAATGTAAAAGGGAAAATATTAACCAAATAAGCTGTTTATATTGCTTGTACTGTAATTGGGATGAAGTAAACATCTGTTGAGTATTTTAATATAAAATAGTTTGAAAAGGCAGTGGGTCCACCAGACCCACGAACACTGGCTGAATAACACAAATATGAACACCACACAAGGGTTACTAGAGAGTAACATATATAAATCACTAACATGACTTACTAACTTTTGAGTGCACAATGTGGCTTTGAAGCTAACAGTATTACTATTTCTATTTTTGACTGACCAACAATACACATTTAGAAAACTGTATGGTTGTAAAAGTCACTAAAGCTAGAGATTTCAAGGCAGTTGAAACTTAGCCAAGTCCAGAAGTGCAGACATCCACATTTCTCCAACACAGCTTGCTTGTATCGCCTTGTTGACAGGAATGATTCATCTCATGTTTACACATTCAGCGCTGTGCATTTCCACAATCTGTCGAGCTCACGGAGAAAGCTGTTGACATTCACAAACTTTTTTTCAAGACTTAGAAAACACGCTAGACACAGCTCACACTCTGGCTTTGTTTGAGGAAAGCAATTGATGTGTGTTTGCCGCTTATTGCAGCACCAGGACAGTGCTTTATCTATTTGGTAAGAAGGGGGTAAAACCATGCAAAGCTCAAGCTCATTTTGTTCCTGTTTGGCAGGTTTATGTGTTTATCTAATATTCTCAGCTCTCCTTCAAAACAAGACAAACCATCTCTGGAAGTGCTCCATTGACACTAAATGGGAGATTTGTTTTGTCCTACTTTAAATGTAAAAGTAATGGTAGCTGCTGGTTCCAAAACATATGCAGTGACCCTCTGCCCTGGTAAATCCAGCTGTCACACTAATCTTCTTTTGCAATGCAATCCAATCTGTAGGGAGATTAATATGAGTACGAGATAACAGCTTTAGGGAGGAAGTACTGTGGGCCATATTCTCTGATGAATGGGAGAGATTAATAATAATATTGCCCTTCAGTGGGAGATAGATAGACAGAACAGTCTGAAAGCTGAAAAAATGGAAATGAATAATCAGGAAAAGTCCCTGTTTTGTGTTCCCGAGATTTAAGGATGCAGTACATGGATGTGTATATCATAATACAGGCAACTAGTTTGCACTATGGATGATGTAAGAACTTCAATGTTAGCTCCTGAATAGATAAAGATTCATCTTGACATAACAGCAAACAAACTTCTTAAAGGGAGCTATGCCCCATTTCCCCTTATGTCTCTCCTTAAGTGTGTGTTTCCTAGGCTACACCCAATCACCATCATGTGGGAATTCATTCATTAGCATCATTATGTTTATGCACAAACAGAATGAGAACGAATAGTTTTTTTCCCTGTCTTTTGTCTGTTTAATGGCCTTAGTATTCTGTCACAGCGCAGAACCAGAGAATGATGTCTTCCTCACTTACTCCTCAGCAGCCATGTAAGTATTCCACAATTCAATTAACTCAGCCTGAGATCAGTCTTCGATTTTATGCAACTCAAGGGAACAACACTGCTCTCTCGGAGCGTTGAAAGTTTTTCTGTGTTCCACCAAGCTTCTCCAATTAAGGTTAATGGCATGGTTGTGTAACGATCCCGCTACAACAAGACCCTTTTCAAACGCTGCTGCTATTGTGTCTGGGCTCTGGCAGAACTCAGTTGTCCCCTGACGGCGCAAGTAGGCTATGAAGGTGCTTCAGCGATCCGGTCCCCAGGCCCGGGGCACTACCCTTGGGTGTTCTGGCAGCAGAGTTTTGTGGCAGGGCACCAAAGAAAACACACAGACAACAGATGGCCTATGTTGTCTTCCACCCAGCCATGAGGCTTCTGTTTATTAAACCCAGTGAGCAGCAGAGATGCAGAGAACCCTGTCAGGTGGATATATGAGTCATATCTGTACTTGTTTACTGTAAATAATCAACATAAACAACATCTCTTCGTCTACAGTATTTTTTTAATGCAAGTATATCATCCTGCCTGTAAAATATGAATGGGGAAGGTGTTCTTTAATGGTACATATATTAATGTATAATTCAAACAGGAACCTATTACAGTTAAAGCTTATAACTTCTCTTAAAAAAACAATGTGAATGTATTTAAAAAGCTCTCCACAGTTATATACCTTACATCAGGTCATGTTCTTCTTTATGATTCTCTGGAAAAATATATGAAAGATAATTGCTTTCAACACTAGATGGTGCTCAATAACAGAGTTTCTGAGTGGTAGCTGTTAAAAGGAGAGCGTCAATGCAAGATTAATTGAAGGACATTTAGTTTTATGTAAGATTCTGTACTTTCTGGTGAAAGGTGAATGTTTTTAAAAGACATGCACATATAGACATTCAACATATGAGTTGGGTTTCAACGGTATATTTCTACTATTCAAAAGTACTTAAAGTTAATCCTCACAGATGATCTTCATGTCTAAATAAGATCATGTACATTAAATCCTGGCAACAATTGTGTTTTTCTTCTGATGTCATTTTTTTCCCCATGTTTTTATTATTTTCTTCAGGGACAACAATGGTGTGGTTTGCTCAGATTTCACCCACAGTGGCCTAGCAACATGAGCAAACAACCCAACAACTGTCTTCACACCCAAATATGACTAAATCCTGATTGGTGCACTGAGGTATGTGACATCACTATTTTCCAGCCAAACCCTGCTTACTTCAAACCAGTGAGACAAATCCCAGATAAAAACAGAAACACAGAAATCTCTCATGTTAGATTATTTTTGTTTTCATGTATACTACCCCACCACTCATTAAGAAGCTGATTGAGAAATTAGGTTCTCCGGGCCTTTAACTCCCTTGGCAACAAAACATATTAAATACTAGTAGAAAATGGACTGATCACTGTCATTTTAATGCGTGTGCAGCAGAAATAATGATGAAGTTAATTTGGTCATTAACTCTTAACAAGTCTTCTAGTATCAGTTTACACCCGAGGAAGCATGAAAATCCGCCTTGCTTTAAAGACTGCACGGCCCAGTGAATAACATTACATTAAACTCCAGGGAGCCAGGAAGTCATGAGTGTGTCAGCCCTTGTAGGCAGTCGCAGAAAATAGGGAAGCATCATCCCAATTAAGTGTTCCGAATCACTTTATGCAAGTTAGCTTGCATTTGACGCTTCACCCTAAAATGTTTGTTTTTATCAAGCATTGCCCCAATTATCTGGTCAGTAAACAGCATAATCAGAGCCTCAAGATGACAGAGTAAATTGGAGAATGGTCCTGCATGCTGTCTTTGCTTTTCACACTCTTTTGTCAATACCCAATTATCCTCTCGGTTGCCTCTCCCACTGAAAGCGCAGGACTTAAAAATAGCTTTTGGGGGCATTGTTTTCTAATTGCAGCAATCTAAACTGACTTGTCGAATTGATCAACCATTATGGCTTTAAACAGGTGGAGAGAGGAGCGATCACTGAGCAATTTCTTGCAGGGTCAATGCAGAAGGTATTTATTTCCCCCACAAATGGCCTTAAAGAGTCAACTGTTTCAGTGGTCCTGACTCCTGACATATGTGGCTGCAATAAGCATTGCTCTTATGATGACAGCAATATTGACTGAAGGCATCAGATGAAGCATTGGCCTCTCTATGTGCCTGAGCATGAAACCTCACACAGTAATTATAGGTGGTGTTGTTCTCTGGGACTCCAGGCTTCTATTAATTGGTTTTTGCAGTGACTAATGTTTGTGATTATTACCACCATGTTTGTCAAGGACATTTTGTTTGTCTCACTGCCGATATTCCCTTATTAGTTACTCAGATGCATGTAATCCCATACTGGCTTTTGTGACATATAATAATGATTTAAGATTTATAATATAAGGTTTGTTAACTTTCAGCTGTCACGACAGGGCAGATACTAGTTTGTGCTCTGGAACTGTTTTCACAAGGGAATATGGCTTTCACAGGGTGACAAATGAGGACGACTAGAAGTAAGTATTGTGCTGTGCTGCTAAATATTAGCTGAGAATCACGGAGCGGTTTCAGTCCTAGTAAGCTGACCTGTGGCCCCCCAAAAGCTTTAAATCATCTGGCTCAATGAATCAGAGTCTTGACTGAGCCAAATTGCCTGACTGTGCCCTGTGGGAGAGATAATTGGGTGAAACAGGTTGTTTTGTGCCTTACAGAGGTACAAGAGAAGCGGGAGAAAGGAGAAAACAACATGGTCTTCTCATTTTAGATAAAACCTCTGAAGCGTGCAGTGCGTAGTTTTAGTTCAGGCTGCGTTTAGGTTTTTCAATAAGGCAGTCGGGAGACACCCTGAGTGCTGCAAATGGCTGAGGGCTATTTTAGAACATGAATTAATACTGGTGTACAGATTGAAAATACAAGCCTTGATCAGTCTACATCCATGTTAAGTTAAACAGCCAAATGTGTGAAGTAATAAACTACGCATGGTCTGGGATTTCTTTTGGAGCAATCTAAAGAAATTCCATGGACTGAAATAAACAGTTTCTTCCGCACATTTTATCACACATGTTATTAAACCTGAAATAACTAATTGTTAAGTATTTATTTATTTCCCACCTGTGTGCTCTCACACTACACTGACATTTCACCTTTCACTTGCAGCCAAAACGCTAACAACATATTTATTCATCAATCAGATACTAAGCAACAGTATCTGGTTCATAGTCTTTTGCAGTTTTGTCTCTGTCCAAATTGAATATTTACTCTCCTTTTAGCTCTGTTGTTGGTCAGTAGTTCGATCAACTAGTCTCTTACTCTCTGCCAGGTACCATCTTAGTTTTTCAGGGTGGAGCCAGGGAATAGCAAGGCCCGGGGATGTCAGATACTGTTAATGTAGGCTAAGTTACCAGTTAACGCTAGCTAGCTTAGTTAGCATGGTGCATTCATGATACTTACTAAAAACATACATGTTTAATGGTAGCCAACAATTTAGGCAATATAGGAACTTGTCAATCAGAAGGCCACACCCTAAAACATACCCTACTTAATCCTCTAATTTACTTAAAGGGGACCTATCATGCAAAATGCACTTTTGTACGTCTTTTATACATGAATATGTGTCCCCGGTGTTCCAGGGAACTCACCAAGTGTCAGAAAACACAACCCTCTCTATTTTCCTCCATACCCAAATCTCTAAAAAAGGGGCTGCAACGGATCTGATAAAAACTGATCCAGATTTGAACACTGTCCTGACGTCAGGACGGTGGCGCTACGGCTATTGGGCCAACTCCACCAATCAGGAGGAGACAGCCAAGGACATTGCCGTTCGAAAGCGCTGGAGACGCTGTAGTACATATGCCAGGCCTGTAGATGGTGCTGTTCTGCCCTTATCTGCCCTTACAAACACAGAGCTAAAAAATGTCAAATTGAGCAAAATGAGGCATGGCTAAAATGCATGATCTGTTTGGTATTTTGCACAAAAAAAAGTATGAATATGCCTTATATAGGTATGGTCCTACACTATATTATTCAAATATAGCATGATAGGTCCACTTTAATTTAAGTGTGAACATAACTTACAAAATTAATATCATGCTGTATTGAAGAACACTGAAACTATACGATTGAGACCATGAACTCATAGGAAAATGTTAACTGTACACATAATTTTCTCATAGAAAGTTATAAATTGGACCTCTTTTTGCAAACTGGAGGCCACCCCTGCTAGCTATTAAAGACAATTCAAATAACTTTGCTTTGCTTTCACTTTTGAAACAGGGAAGTTATCCCTTGGTTTTGCACTTCAGCATTAAACAAAAACAATAAGCTAAAATACATACATTATACATAAACCATACATTTAAGGTGAAGGGAACCATGGAGTCAGTGACAATTCTCTGTGGGTTCAACGCCACTTCCATTTCACATTTCACATAGACATGTGTTTTATGCTATTTTGAAAATACCTATTATAGATTTAAATAGAAAATGTCAGTCATTTCATTTCATTTTCCATTGGATAAGTTATGTCTTCTTAAAAAAATTAACAGCTTATTGTGTATGACTGTAATGGTTAGATACATTTGCATTGCTATCTGAGTACCGAGCTGCCCACAATATAGCAGTTGTTGCTTCTTAAATATCAAATGCACAATGAAGCCTAGTTAAGTGTTCATTTTCAGCATTTAAAACTCTCCATGCCAATTATCAAGCCAAGGAAGAAATGAAGCTCTGTCCCTTGACCCCACTCATCATTCTGCTGTGTTTTTTAATTTACACTCGGCAATGAACATTTGCACACTCACACACAATTACACACAGACAATCAGACACAATGAATGCCAGACAACTCTGCAGAGTTGTGATGTAATTAGACTTGTTAATTGGAAGCGAGCCTTACGCCACCTGCGGCAGTAAGAGTGTGAGTTTGTGGTCATCTCTAGCAGAAATAGGCCTGTTAATTGTTTTGATTTCCAGGCATCCATAGTGGAGGAGGAATTGGATAATACCATTTCTAGTTGCTCTCAAGTTACAATTCACACTGCTCAAACCTGCTGGCATTAAGGGACATTGTGATTAATTTGCAGGGTTTATTGTCATAGGGCTCGCAATTGAATTCACATTCCATCCATAAAAGAGAGAGACACTTGAATATAACTGCAAGAATGGCAACCATTCAACCACGCACTAACCACCAGCCTTCACTGACAGAGCATGAAACATTCTGAGATTTATTTCACATCAAGAAATCTGTCTCAGACAAAGACTAGGCAAGAAATACTTTGGTAGTTTCAGAGGGTGTGCATCAGAAGTGTTATTATTATTATTATTATTATTATTATTATTATTATTATTATTATTATTATTATTATTATTATTATTATTATTATCTAATATAGGCCAAAATGACTTAACGTAGGCCAATCCACCCAAAGGCCCATTTGCAATTCTTAAAAACTTTACATTGTTGCTCCATTCTTTTCACAGGAGAACAGTCATCCTGAATTTGTTTAAGTTTTGTGCTTGACTTTGCTTGACTGTTGTTGCTTCCAACCCTTTTGAAGAGGTTTGAATGTGCTTGTTTGAGGATGCTAAAATGCATCGATCTTTCAGGGCTGATCAGTGATTTATAGCAGCCAATTAATCATTTAAAAAAGCAAACACTTTGGCGGTCAGACCATTATTTCCAGAGAAGAAGTGGTTTGGAGACTGAACTTAACCTATGCTGTTTCATTTCCAGACAGATATGGATTTTATAATGGATAAACACAGACTCACTGTCTGCTTCCTACCCTTTTGACAGGAAGAATGTGTTGACTCTCCCGTTTTTTGTAATTCCACTTAAAACTATATGAATCTCCCACACTTGGGCGAGTCAATATTATACTAATAGCTGCTAAATACAAGAGGAAACAACAATATATCAGCGAAAGCAAAAAGATGAATACTCACATAGATGGAAAACATGTATTTTTTGCATTAAAACACAACGAAGAAGCTTTCTTTATTCTCAATTGTTTGAATGTACTAAAATGAATAAGGGTGCTGCGATTAGCACATTCTCCTACTAAATATTGCTGTAATCAATAACAACTTATAACTGTATCTTCTGAATCTTATTGTCAAGTGAATTAAAGTAAATCAAAACAGGTTCTAGAAACCCAAGTCTGGCAGAATTAGGTCACAACATGGATTAACATGTAATCCTTGAGCTATAGAAGTTTATTAAAACATCATATAAATGATACATTTTTAGTTTAATCCCTTGTTTGATTGAATTACATTACATTTTACAGTAAGTACATTTATGGGGAAGCATCAAATACATTTGCATGGGAGCCAGATGTCCCAGTTCAAGTTGTTTCTACTCCAATCTGTTTCAAATAATAGTTATACAATATTTTGATGGATATCTTTCTCTTGGCAGTTATTCACCAAGTTGAGATTCATTTGTTGAACCGATGTCTCTCCCTGTCAGGCTTGATTCAGAATCCCTTTTTGTAGCAGTTAAAAATGCAAAGGTTGCACAAAAATCCTGAACTTGTTTTTTCTCGGGGCACACACACAAACAGACAGTAATACACCGTGGAACTGACACATCTGCTGCAGAACAAACTACTACCAGGATCATAGAAATGTTGCAGACAAGACACACTTTTTGACAATGATATACACTGACCATAAAAGCACAACATTGGCAAGGCTGGTAAAAGAAATAGCATTGACGTCAAAGTGCAAAGTACAACTAGGCTGATATATAGCCTGAAGTAAATAATAGATAGATAGCAGGGGATTGATAGTTTCTGGAACTGAATAAAGGCATCAGCCAAGAACAGATGAGGGTCCTTAGTTTCCCAGTTTCGGCACAGAGCCCCAGAGCAGTTGTCCAACTCCTATACAACTTTTTCTAAAACTTGGACTAGACATTTTCTTGTTTTCTATTTTCATTCTGTTCCTCTGGATTATACAGTATCCACAAACAAATATGAAATGATGTAGATGCAGTTTGAGTTCGCCCTCCACCCCCTGAGCCCAATTACTGTTGTTAGCAGGCTCCAGATGTATGTCACATACTGTATAGGGTACACCAAAGGGCATGAGTAACAGACTGCCCAGCAGAATCACCGGCACTCTTGGTGAGTCATTACAGGATAACCTGTGCAAGATAACAAAACAAGTTTCAACATGCCCGAAACAAACAGAATAGCAAATATGTTTTTTGTTTTTTCCTCTGATAAACCTTTGACATTTATGTTCCGAAGAGATTCCTGTTCTTTAAAAAATCTAAATATTATCACTGACAACCTCAACGGTCTTGTAAATATTCTTCTCGAGTTCAATGCATCTGCAATACTTCTGTCCAATGAAATCATAGCTCTCACATTTACTCTTTGCTTTCTTCAATAAAGATATACAAATACACTTCTATTTTGCCAATTATTAAATTAATTCACATTTTTCCTTTGACGGTGGAATTCCATCACACTAATGCCGCAGTTCCACTACACGGTCGGCCTCGGCCATGCTCGGTACGGCTCGGTACGGCTTGGCCTTAACAGGGCCGACTCACTTCATGCTGCGCTTCCATTACAGTTTAGGAACTGGGGTAGTTACTATAGTAACGCAGTGTAGGCGGAGCCGTGACGTCATCTTCAACGAGAACTCCAGAAACACAACACAGCCGTTAGCTGTTAGCACTCAGAGCTCACAGCTCCTTATATATGTTCAGAAACTCGACAAAAGTTAAACAAGTACACACCACAGACTGTCTGTGTCATGGTGAATACAGTCGCTGCTTTATTTATGTCTGTATAGGCCGTTGTTGTGAGTGTGGACGGTCAGAGCATATACTGCGTTAGCTTAGCCAATCTCCATCTAGAAAAACACGTATTTTAAAAGGTTTTTGGCCTGCCGTCTGTCTGCAGACTTGACAAAGCATTAATTCATGGTTTTTACTAACCGATATCAGTATGTTGTTACTTCGGCATCATTTTGAAACGTGTATTACAATTAAATCACGGTCAAATATGTCCATCTTGTTGTAGTTGTAGCCCCGTTGCCAGCGCTCCTCTCTCTAGTTTAGCATACTCAGCCCGACTCAGCCCTGTTTGTTGGCCTCGATAGAACCACAATTTTCTCGGGCCAGAAAAGACGTGAAAAAGTGGCCCCGGGCCGGGCCGGGCCGGAACTAGGCCTAGTGGAAGCGCAACCAAAAACGGGCACGGCACGAGACGGCACGCTTAAAGCGAGCTCCGCGCTGTAGTGGAACTGCGCCATTAGATCTCCGATAGGATGCTTTTTCTTTATTCACAAGTCCTTTTTAATACACACTACTACTTGCTGTCTCAGAGTATACTTTCTGGGCTCTACAACAAATCAGTGCACACCGCTGCAAGCCATCCCACATGCTGCCATGGCTGGTAGGCACAGATGGAAGACTTCTGAAATGATTGCAAAAACAGAATTTGACCCCTGATAAGGCCCACCATCTACTCTGCCAAGTGTGACATTTTGATGAAACGCTGGATTTCTCCAAAGTCAGGAGCCCCCAATAATTTACACAAATGTTTTTTAGAGCTCTTTACTTGTATGCTGGTGAACAATGTACTTTATTATTTTAAATACCCTCTTGGAATTTTTTTTTTATAGGCCACAGTTATTCTAACATCACATCAACACACTTCAACATGTATGTCAAGCATTAGAGTGTGTTCAAAAAAAGTACCACAAAAGTACCGTTCTGTGGTATTTGTAAAGTGTTTCTATGTTATGCAACTTTTTTTACTTTGATACATTAATTTTTATTTGAAACGAAAGGCCTTGCACATACACTCAGTTGTTTTTCATTACCAATTAGGCCTCAAGTCAGGTGTAAATGTGTAAATTGGGTGGGGCTATACTGGGAATAATGTGATGTCCCTAAAGTCCCTAAAGTCCTCAGGTGTGAACACACCTATTACCCCCATTTCCAGTGCCTGCTAGAGAGGTGGTAACAAAAAAGTACCAAAAAAGTACCAATTTCTATTGGCTGGGCGAATTGCAAATCACGCCCCGTAAAACTCTGAAAAGTTTTGTGAAGCCGCCATTGTATTTGTGGCATTAGCATTATTAGCATTAGCATTAGCCCCGCGCACCAACGGAGAGAGAATAACTTATGGCAACACAAAAAAAAACATGGGAGCGGTGGAGTGATGAGGAGGTGTCGGCGTTCTGGCGATTTACTCAGAAGGTTTCAGAAGCCAGTCCCAAACTTCGGGGACTTCCGGCCGGGGACTTCGGGCGGCAGTATACGCCGTGAAGTTGTTTGCGGCCTGCCAGTAAACCCAAAGCAGAAGAAGACGAAGTGACGTCAACGGCTCATTTGCGTAATCTTCCCTCAGGGAAAAGTACTCCGGTGTGAACGCGATTGGTACTTAGAGCCCTGGGGTACTAAGTGCCGGCACTAAGTAAGGCAAAGTACTTGGTGTGAAAGCGGCTAATGAGTGATAACAGTGTTAGCAGCTTATTACATGCTATAAAAAATGATATTATTACACAAATGCTAACAGGGTCCACCCATCAAAATAAGTGCACTTTTTAAAAACCTTTGTGATATTTACATATTTTTAAAGTATTTTTATTTCATGTAAGCGTATTCTTATACTGTATTGTTGGAAAAGTCAGCCATGATTAATTGTATTATTTACCACTGTGCTGGTTACTGTATGTATATTCGTTAGTATACTGTATTATTAGTATAGATGAGAGTAACACCTACGTCACTTCCGGGCGAAAATTACGGCCCCGCCCACTTTTGGGGGAAAACAACGCTTTAATTTGAATGGCGGTCAATACAAATTCTGAAGTTTTAGCCAATCCGATCAGAAATTTTTGAAAACCGTGGATTTCTGGATCTTCAAAGAGCCCGATTACGATGGCCAGTCAGGCAAACAATTACATTAAATCATTTGAAATCGACAATCGGGCTCGATATATGGTTAAATTAAAATCAGTAGGCGAGGCTGTGTCGTTTATTGCACCTCAAACATTAAAACAAATCGTTTTTCTCTACTTCCTCTAAGAAAAAAGGACAGTAAAAGAAGAGCTCTGTGGCTTCGGGCTTGATCGCCATTCAAATGACAGCGTTGGTTTCCCCCAAAAGTGGGCGGGGCTGTATAGTGACGTAGATGTTACTCTCATCTATGGACATCGATAGCCTACTACTATATTTAACCATATATTGAGCCCGATCGTCGATTTCCAATGATTTAATGTAATTGTTTGCCTGTCTGGCCATTGTAATCGGGCTCCTTGAAAAATCCACGGTTTTCTTACATTTCTGATCGGATTGGCAAAAACTTCAGAATTTGCATTGACCGCCATTCAAATGACAACTTTGTTTTCCCCCAAAAGTGGGCGGAGCCGTACTTTTTGCCCGGAAGTGACGCATCAAATCAAATCAAGTTTTATTTATATAGCACATTTAAAAGAGATTTTTGGTCGAGCCAAAGTGCTGCACATGTAATAAAAACACATTACTACAATCACAATAAAAGACAATAATTTGTCAGAAAAACAAAAAAACAGAAATATAAAAAACAAAAACGCATGTGTTACTCTCATCTATACTAAGACCCCATATACATGGGAACGTTTGCGTTAAAGCACAGAATTCGTTTTCAAAAAAGTCTTCAGTTCACACCATAGACTGTAGGCCTATATATAAAGGTTCACACGCATTCGGCTCATTTAAAGTGTCCGTTCACACGAGACCACTGGAAACGCTGTAGTACATATGCCGGGCCTGTAAGTGGCGCTGTACTTCCGCACGAGACCGCTCGAAATCGCTGGAGACGCTGTAGTACATATGCCGGGCCTGTAAGTGGCACTGTACTTTTGCCACAAAATACACCAAAAGCAGCGAAGAAGACCCCCGAGCATGGTTGCCCTTCTGTTTATGCCAAGCCCCCAGGAAGTGCGCCGGACTCTGATGAAAATATTCGTGCTGGCCAAACGGCGGTACTACACTTCCTTTTGGTTGCCAGGCCCGGAAACACTTTTTCCCATTGACTTACATGGGGAAAGAGTGGTCTGTAACTCGTTGGATAATTTTTTTTAAACTAAATAAACTACCCAGTATGAACACTTGTATAGCCCTTATTAAAAACATTCGTTCCTCAAGTTGTAAAAATGTGCTAATAACGTTATTCTGAGAGTTATTTCCCTCTGTATTATGAACGCGCATCTAACCCACGGGACCGCGCCGCCCGGCACGTTCATGTGATGTGACGTGTTCAGCACCACATGAGTTTATCTTTACCCATGGATAAGAACGGACCCATATCGCCTTACTGCCAGCCCACGGAGCTGTAATAATGGATATATTGCACATGTTTGCTGTAATTCATCATTTGTAAAATATTATACTACATGGGCTGTATGATGTAAATCTTGTATTAAATAAAGTTAATATTACCGACGTAGATTAACGTCCCTGTAGCTTCTTATTGCACTTGCAATATACCATTAAAGGAGTTGAACGTTGCTGTTTGCTATTACTATAATACCACGCAGGGATAAACCAGAGTTTACAACCTTTGCATGTGGGCACAACACGTTTTGACCCAGATTAATTAGCTATACCATGATATCGCCCGAGGAAGTCGTCATACTTATACATATATAAATAAAGATATATGTGTCAAAGCTCTAATCAAATTAACAGTTGTATTAATTATACTTGTATATGTATATATATATATATATATATATATATATATATATATATATATATATAGCCTGTGTTTTATATTTATACACACAAATGAACAACCTTGTGTGTGTCAAATAACAAGTTGTATTGTAGTGTTTATTTTAGTGTTGTGTTATGCTTATCCACATTTTGATTTCAGAGCACAGGAGAATGCTGGGCACAACATAAAGCTCAAAAGTGAAGCTGGCAATGCTGAACAAAACCATCTAGTTATAATATTTATTCAGCTGAAAAAGTCAAAGCTCTACGAAAATGTAATTAAAAATACATAAGCATTTTCAGGTAGAAAATCAGCATTTTATATAGAAATTCACAAAAATAAGAAATGTATACCTCTTATGGCTGGCATTGTAGAACTAGGTGGAAAAAATAGTGACAACAAATGTAAATACAATTTATATAGATCAAAAGGTAATATATATAATATTGATTGCAATTATTAGATTAAAAGATCCACCAATTATGATCAACAGGAAAGCCCTCTGAAGGCATGTTGTGGTTTGAAAAAAAGTTGAGGATGGGGTCCAGACAGTTAAATCAGGAGAGACTTCATTTTGTTTAAAGAACATTTATTGACACATGTCATATGATAAATGTTAAGTCTTTGGCGATTAGACCCCGATCCTGAAATCTTATATCTAAAGGGGGAAATGCAGCCGTGAGCATATAGGGAACCTCCCCGGGGTCTAGACACTGGTGATGATGATGAAGATCTGGATTTGATGAGGAGATGGGATGAAGAGGAGGTGTGATGAGGTCTTTGGATTAGCTCTCCTGGCTCTGGATATGATGAACGGAGGTGGGTGGAGAAGAGGTGGATGGGGAGGAGGTGGATGGGGAGGAGGCGGGCGGCAGCATGAACACCTGAAATCACAGCTGACTGCAGGAGAGAGGAGAACCATTTTAAAGTTTGGCTGCAGCTCGGTGATTGGCTGCTGGAGAATGAGGTGAATGTAATAGGTTAAAGAGAACGCCTGTGATGAGCTGATTATAAGCAGCTGCGGAGTGAATGTATACATACCCAGTCTTCCTGAAAGAACTTGCGCTGAGCTTCATTTAGTGAGTCAGACTCATGGTCAGAATGCTGGTTGGGAGGCTCAGTTCTTCCTGTTGACAGAAGATGGCACTTTTCTGAGAGGGAGCCAGCCGGCAGACACTGGACAGTGGCACACCAACAGATGAAACAGGAATCCATCTGAGAGGCTATGCGGAAAAGGATAACAAATAATGTCAGCAAGACATGAACATATATAACCACTATCATTCAATTCTGTAATTGCAGGTTTGTTAGCATGATATTTCAAACATAAATGGCCTGTCTTAGTTTAAAGCCCACTCACCACGTCAAGGTGCAGGCCACGAGTGAGGACACAACAACGATCACAAACAGTACATACACACGAGACAAAACTTACATACATATAAATAACTTACATATACAATGAACAATGATAAAGATTTAAATCACAATTGATCATAACTCAAAATACATATATTTTTATATATTACCAAGTGGTTTCATGTAGGCTACAACCCACACAAGTATCATGCTAAATTAAGCTCTGTTGCTTGGATATCACTAGATCCTGTTACATCAGCGTAATATAAAAGTACATAACGACTGATGTGTAAATTAGCATAATTACTAGCTAGCCGCTAGCTGCTAACTGCCGCCTCGTCGTTAATATCAAATCCATCATAACAACCCATTACCATGCTGTCATGAACGCGCGGTGCTGTTACGTGTACGCAAATTGACGTGCTTGATGTGAACGAGCATTTTGGGGGGCATGTTTAAAGTTGCGCATGCGCTATGAGCGCACATACGGGTACTTCTCAGGCATGCCGGGTAATCTGTGACGTTTCGCTCTCTCAAAAGTTGGGCCATTTTGTCATCATGCGCGATTGAGCAACTCTCATAGGAATGAATGAGGCCCCGCCTCCCACGCTGTATCCAGTAGTGATGGGAATTATGGCTCTTTGAAGGGAGCCGGATCTTATGGCTCCGTTCCTTTCAAAGAGCCGTTCAAAAGAGCCGTTTTTTTAAGGTTACTAGGTTTATCTGCAAAATAATCACCAGGATAATGATTGACTGCATTGCCAGACCTAATGTCAATAATCGGCATTGTAAACATGACACAAGGTGGCGCCATATCCATGTCATTCATGTCAGTGAATGTACTTTGAATTTACCCTCTGTATGTGTTAAGTAAATAAAGTTGCCTTGCCTTGAATGAAATTCATGCAACTCTTAATATTAGATACTGTGTTTTTAAGTGGCGATGGAGATTATTTGTTGACCCTGCTTTAAAGGATATTTTGCCTTTACAAATGGTGCGCTTTATCACTGCCTGGGTTTTGGTTGAAGTGCATCCAAATGCTGCTGCGTTTTCGCGTTTGGCTCATTTTCCATCCGAAAAACACGTCGTCTACCTGTCCTGTACCACTTGTTATGACTTCTCTCTCGCGCGTATTCCGTTAAGACCCACCCCATCTCACTCCTCGTGCTGAAACCTACCAATCAGAGTAGTGGCGGATCTTCACAGAATACGTTTGGGGAACAAAATCAAGCTTTTTAAAAGGCGAGTGGATTTTGGCAGGCAGTGAGTGCGGACCGTGCGGACCAACGATTGAACGATAACAAGAACGGCTCTCACCAAGTAGGACTCGGTTCCCCTCGTTCGTACCAAAGAGCCGTTCAAAAGAATCGGCTCGTTCGCGACCGACACATCACTAGTATCCAGTTCTTATTATACATCCATGGTTTATGCCCCCGGTGGATTTAGCAACATGTAGTTCATGTAATTCTCCATGTCCACTTGTTGCTGATGGTTGTGGTAGAGGAGCTGTCGATTTTGCACTAACATCTGATCTGTAGCATGGTCGAGCTGTAGATTTTGCACTAACATCTGTAGCATGGTCAGTAGCAGTAGCTACTGACAGTAGCTACAGCAGTGAGCAGCAGAGGTGGGGAGAGGTGGGGCTATGGCTCATCGTTATCAGGAAAATGATCATATAGGGCGTACACAAAGAGCCGTTCGCTACGGCCTCGTGTGGCCGAACGGGCTAAACGAAAGAGAAAAGTTGCGGATATAATACAACCGTTTGCGTTATGGTGTAAACACCGCCTAAATAGTAAACTCTATTTGTTTACTAAATGCTTTTTAACACAGGTGTTGTCCCTGATTTGCCGTGTTGAAGATGGGTGAAGCTCAAACGCCCAACAAGTGGTCGATAGAGATGTCAATCAAAGACTCCCTCGCGGTTCTTTGAAGGAGGACTAATCAAGCATTAAGTGGCAACACCTGTGGGGTGTACCATGATCAGGTTTTTACAGTAAGAGCAGGTGAAAGGTGAATTTCAACAGTTAACCAATACACTAATGGATTTTACATTGTGTCTCGGACTGGGTGACAAACTATCAGGTAAGCACACATAGCTCTAAACTCATTATAAAGGGTTGTAAAGTTTTGGGCACTGTTTAAAAGTCTTATGTTGTCGAAAAATTCGGATTAGACGGGTTCTTTGTTCAATTTAATTGCCCTGCAAGTAGCCTACTAGCTAACCGAGAGGTGGCAAATAAAAGAACGTGTCTTTATTTAGCTAAATGTTAGCAAAAATGTGCTGATATCTAAGCAGCTGTATAGAATTCAGCCATAGCCTATTAGTTGTATTATTTACACCTTGGTTTTTCCTTCCGTGACATTTCGAAATGCTTTCTGTGAAAAAGCTCTACTCTCTTAGCACCGTGGTTGTATTTTCCTTCATGTAATCCTGCCTTTGCTTGACCGCATAGGGATTCTCATGAAAGCTCAACAAAGCTCAACAAAGGACATTTATTTTAGACTTAGATCCAAAGAGGGAGTCCTGTTGATTTCCATTCTAGCCCTTTAATCAGGGGCTGATTTAAAAACCAGGATGCAAAGTGAATGTAATTACTAGCATTTAACTACCTGGTAGGATAAGCAGCAGTGCTCTTTGGTACTGCAGGACCAAAAGTGAAAAACAACTGGTGTCACTTTTGAAAGATTTGAAAAGCTGTTTTTGCCTTTCACCTAAACACTTCTTCATAGCCTTTGGGAATGTGTTTCACTGCAAGTGGGTATTTAGAAATGACACTAAACTTTTGGAGAACTGAACAAACGTGTCACCTAATTAAGACATGGGTGAACCTCCCTTTAGTGGCGCGTAATGATCCCAGGACCCTCTTACAGGACCTGTATGACTTATCTCTTTACAGAGCTCTGCGGGTGCATGCAGTGGCGCACATTGGCAGGTGAGAGGCGCTGTAGGGCTTGTGTGTACAACCCAAAGTGAAAGGGGAGGAGCAGCATCAGGAGAAAAGTGGCCACACGGCGTGCCAGACCCGTCCAAGCAGTCGCTTACATCTCGGATCCTCCGCCGCGCAGGGAGCAGTGAAAGACGCGTATGCCAAGTCTTGTCCACCCCACTTGGTGACGTGCAGAGAAGCGCACAGACAGGCTACTTACCGAGCAGCACACAGCCGCCACCGGAGCACAGTGTTGTTCCTTATGCTGTAAAATGCAACAGCAGTCTTTGCGGGATAAAGACAGCATTCATACATAGGCAGCTTCGTTGCGAAACAAGGACAAACGCCGGGGGACAGGAGCAGCGAACGGCCGGGGAGGTAAGCGCTTCTCCAGGCAGCGTAGGTGGAAGCAGCCACCACGCTGACTTTATGTACGCTACATTTTGACATGCTTTGTTGGCAGGAGTTTAGGCAGGCACACGGGCACTTGTCCTATCATGAATGAATGAGAGGAGGATCATCAGTTTCACTGCCACCCCTTAGCTGAGGACCTGCCAAATGGTGTGTACGGAGCTCACGTTGTGCGCAAGCGCTCCTGCAAGAAAGAAAAAACTAACTTCACATTTCAGACTTGTGACAGAAACTGTAAAGCTTAGGGAAATGGTAAAGTAGTGGTCAGTGTACAGGTTGGCAACCAAGGACAAACTGATAGTGGCTGTCACAGCTAACATTTCTAAAAAGCCTTTAAAAAATGGAACTTGAATCAAATCAGTTAATATAGTATAAATATGCATTTAGATAATTCATAAGTAGTAAACTATGGTGCAAAATGAAGCAAGTACTAAAACATAGAATTGTGGCATCAATTTTGGTTGCATGCTTTCCCAAAATAAACAATTCCATTAATATCACAAGTGCATAAGAAGGCATCTTATTGCATCCTATAGTGCTGCACTCTGCAGGGTGTCTCAAGTGTAATTAAAACAATTATATTCTTATATGATATAGGTGTATAACTTGTAGCCAGCAGCATGCAAGACTCATCCTCCAGACAACAAAGCATTACTCATCACAAGTCCCATCTGCTGTTACAGTGAAGGGCTGTACCCTTGGCAGTGTGAAGGAGAGCGCTGGTTGTAAAGGACGCTGTCCCTTTTCCATGCAGAAAGTTACAGATGAATCCAATCTATTTAGAAAGGCTCCCGCTTTTTCCATGACGAGAAGCAGCATTTAGTTTTGTTTCTTGGCAAAAGAAAAATACATTGATGAAAGAATGAGTTGAGCTGCAACTCATTCATATTATTCTTTGATTAACCGATTAATTGTTTGGTCTATAGAATTTAAAATAGTGGGAAATGTTTATCCCAGTTACTAAAAGTCCAAGGGTGATGTATTTTTTTAAACATCTTGTTAAATCAGTTCCAAACCCAAACATATTAAATGTAATATGGTGTAAAACACAGAAAAAAAAAGCTGGTAATCTCTTACATATTTGAGAGGGTAGAACTGCATTTACTGCCATTTTCTTACATGAAAAGATACTTTAACAGTTAATCGATTAAAAAGTAAAATTGTATTATTTCAATTTACTAATCCTTGCAGATAGTTGGTACTAATCATAGCATCATCACATTTAATCTGTAGATTATCAACTCTCATTCCTAACGACACACTTGTCAGTCCTCGCTGATCTTGGCACTGAAGCCTGTTTTTACGAGCCCCGGCATGAGTGTGTTTACTATACAGTATACAAATAGATGTACTGCCACCCAGCATGACTGTATGTGTTCTTTTTTCTAAATTGATGTACCCCGGTGTTGTTATTTCATTAATGGGCTGAACACGTGGGGTATGATTAGGACACACATTTGAAAACCTAGCAGGCTGTTGTGAATCAAGGCAGGGATTAAGGGCTTTAAACCTAGTCCTCCCTGAACAGAAAGGGAGCCATGCACTCGTTGAGGTAAGACAATGCGTTTGCCTCAGACCCGGGGCCATTTAGCGGGGGTGTTCTCACCTCATCTGCTCCGTACGATGGAGAATTGTCTCTGAATATTATTGAGAATAAACACTCGCTGTAGAAGGATGATTACGCAGCAGTAACATACAGAGGCGTACGTGTCAATATACACAGCGTTATTGTCAGGCAAGCCTCACCTCTGTGGAAGCATTATGGGTTCTTCAGTCTTTCACAAGCTTCTCTGCAATAAGCTCAATCAGGGATAATCCTTCTTTATCAAACGTGATTTAGGTTGGCCCGGGGAACCGCTTCGGCCCGAGGAATTCATTTTTGAAATAACCCCGAGGCATTTATCCTATTAGTAAAGGCCAAGCGAAAAACGACTCCCATTGTTATGGTCAGTAAACTACAATACTGTAGCTCAAGGCCGTTTATTATTATTTTTATTCACAGGATTTTTTTCGAGATAGCTAATTTGCAGGGTACAACATCATAATTTGATTGGTGTGTATTATTGCCGGGCTGTAGACACAGGCAAAGGATGTAGGACAGATGAAAGCTGTATAGTATATTTCTGTACTTGGATGAATTTGTGATCTGCTGCTTTTGCCTCTGGTGATGGACCATAGTCTAAAGTAGTCCAGAGAACAGAAGCTCCCCAACAAACATGACCACAGAAAGCCAGGATCTCAGTGTTTTCATGTAACATCAGTCGGATAAACATAGTGATGTCTCGGCGTGTGCAAGGCAGCGACTTGGATGAGATGGGGCCATTTTCACTGCTTTCAAGAATGCACATTTATAATGCTTTTGTTTATTTGCTCCTGCACTCCAAAGAAACATCATCTTCAAAGACATATACTGCCATATTCGCTCAATTTCAAAATGTACAACATTTACAGAAATTAAAACTTATATAGGTTACTTAAAAGTCTCTGCACATTTATGTTGCATATAGTATACTTTTAATACAAATGTAGAGGTCGAAGGCCATTCCCAGATGACTCTGCAAAGATGCACATTTGAGCATCGGCACAAAAGTAAAGGCTCTTAGTTGTAATTTCTTTGTTTTCCACTACTGAGATGGCCAAACATCCAAAGAGCTTAAACACGCAAGGGTCTCACACTTTATTTTAATTGAGTGTGAGATCCTAGTGTTTGGAAGCCTAACTTTGTGTGATTGAATGGAAAATGTTGAGTGTATTTTGAGAAAAAATTGTCCTCACAGCATTAGGTGCAGCATTAGGTTCAGCATTAGGTTCAGCATTAGTCTTTTGAACTGCTTGAAATGTCTGCAGTTGAATAGCTGTATTGCTTTATATCCTATTTGTGATTTTATTTGAACAAAAACCGTACTGATTGTACAATACTTGTACACATCTACTTTTTATAAAAGGAACAACATTTTTCTTAAGACTTCTATTTTTGTACAGCTTGAACACATTAAATATAATCTGTTAATTATTGATATTTAAGGGTGCTGGTTGGTAGATGTTACTTTTTGGATAGAAGCAGGCTTGCTAATGTATTTGCCTTTTTGTTTTCAGTCGCTAATGGCGCGTTTCCACTACAGCGCGGAGCACGGTTTAAGAGGGCTGTGACGTCAGCGGCCCGTCTTTGGTTGCGTTTCCACTTGGCTTAGTACCGGCCGGCGGGTCCTAATTCACAGTTTTTCTGGCCTCATAAAATCGCGGGTCCAGGGCCAGAGACAACAAGGCTGAGTCGGGCTGAGTATGCTAAACTAGAGAGAGCATAGCTGGCAAGGGGGCTACAACTACAACAAGATGGACATATTTGACCGTGATTTAATTGTAATACACGTTTCAAAATGATGCCGAAGTAACAACATACTGATACCGGTTAGTAAAAACCATGAATTAATGCTTTGTCAAGTCTGCAGACAGACGGCAGGGGAAAAACCTTTTAAAATGCGTGTGTTCTAAATGGAGATTGGCTCAGCTAACGCAGTATATGCTCCGACCGTCCACACTCACAACAACGGCCTATACAGACATAAATAAAGCAGCGACTGTATTCACCATGACACAGGCAGTCTGTGGTTTGTACTTGTTTAACTTTTGTCTAGTTTCTGAACATATATGAGGAGCTGTGAGCTCTGAGTGCTAACAGCTAACGGCTGTGTTGTTTTTCTGGGGTTTCTCTGAAGATCACGTCACGGCTCCGCCTACACTGCGTTACTATAGATACTACCCCAGTTCCTAAACTGTAATGGAAATGCGCCATAAAGTGAGCCAGTCCTAACGAGGCCCAGCCATACCGAGCGGGGCCGAGCGAGGCCGTGTAGTGGAAACGCGCCATAAGCTAACTGGCTGATGGCTGTTGCCACATATTTACCATACAGACATGAGAATGGTATCAATCTTCTTGTCTAATCATTGGCCAAAAATCACAATTTAGTTTTAACCCAGTTCTCAGACATAGGGTAAACGGGGCTTTTGGGTTTGGACTGTGCATGCCTTAATGTAATTATTTGCCTATTCACAAGATATACTTTATAATTTTAAACAGTCATCCTGAAGTGGTGAAAGCAGCAGTGAAATGACAGCAGGACCATACTTGGATAATCTATTACCTGTTGGAGAACACGGGCACAAGCTTTACACGCAGTCCGCAGTCAGTTAATTGCTCTGAAGTGACACAGAAGTAAGCTCAGTTTAACTCAGTCATTTAAAAAGATCCAGTCTCTCATTGATCATGGTGGCTTTAAGGATGTCCCGGGCATGTTTATGAGCATATCAAAGGTACCAGGCTTGATAGCCAAAGAGTAGAAAGAATGCTTGATCCGTCTCGGGTTGGTTGACTGTGTGCAGCTTTGGTATCAAGATGATGAAGGGTTTTTTAGTAAGAGGAGGATCGTACATCATGTTCTTCTAAAACAAAGGAGATTGAGGCCATCTTTTTTTTTGCACATGCTTTCAAAGTACCACCTGTTTATCATTTCTGACTGTAAAGTTCGAAGTTTCCATTGACACTGATTTCTAATTTTTATTTCTGCAGTTTATTGTTGATGTAAAAATGTTAGGATGAATTATTTTCATCTCTATGAATAGTGCAGTATCAGTGTTTTGCTTCTCCACTGCAGCCTTTTTGATTTCCATTTTTGTGGTATGGTGGCAGTGATATCTTTGCTTTGAATATTTAACATTCGAGGTTATTACAAAGCATAATATACTTGCTAATGTACTGGGGCCAATAGGCCACGGGCAAACGCTGTGCTTCCCAAGCTCTTTAGAGATCAGTGAACTATGAAAGGCCGTCTCTTCAGCTGCCCTCTTGAACACAGTCACTGAAGGGCTAGTGATGCTGGTATCATATTTCTAAAAAGCTTGCAGTTTCCCTGTACAGAGACCCAAATGGTATCGGAATGCACTAAACTGTGACCCTACTACATCTGTGGAGATTTGACCTTGTAGTAGAACATTTTAGTTTGTGCCTTTTTTATAATGCTATTTTCATGGGGGTTTTAATTCTAAAACTAAGACATTTCAATAAAATTAGATCAAACTTGTTAAATCTGCTTTTACATTGTAGCTTGTTTTGTGGATTGTAACAATTATTGGATTGGATTTTATATTGCGTGACCATTTAAAGTATTTCTTCATTTATTAAATATAAGATATATAACTTGTAGCGTTTTTATTTTTATAAAATAGAGAAAAAATCCATCTTCCATTATCATTAACTTTTTTCAAACCAATTTGCTTGATAAGAATCCTACTCAAACTGGCTTGCGATAAACGGCCTTGATGTGAATACTCTTTAGTGTATCCATCCATTTTGTCCGGCGCTATATGTGCACATTTATAGAGAGCTGTGCATTAGCCTAGTATTACTATGTAATGACAATAAAAGTAAAAAAAAAGAAAAAAAAAAAGAATTGTGCATTATTGTGTCCTTTATCATTTCTATGTAGTTCATCAGCTCTGCTTTCAAGGAAGGAAAGACTAATTTGGCCCTGAGCAAGAGCCAGGGCCAAGGGCCGTACTTGTCGGATAAGGACCCAATTCCAAATGTACCCATAGCTTTAACCCAAAGTCATTCCATGTGGTGTCTTGACATATTTGGTTTCCTGGAGGGGAAATTCATAGTTAGCCTTTCTGAGAAGAAAAATTGAAAACATTAACATTTTAATTTTAATAGCCAAATTCACTTGACATGTCGGGGGACAGGGGTGAGGATTTGGTTTGGACTCGGGCCTGTGAGGCTTCATCTCAGGGCCCCTGCAGTCTGTGTGGTGAGGGGCTCCACAGGGGGCAGGTTAAGCCTGTTAGGCCCTTATGATGACACTGCAGGTTCGCTCAATGGATGGGGGAGAGAAGGGAAAGAGGTGGACAACTGAAAATGGTTTCTATCTTAGCCCATCACCACCGCCGTAACTTCTCTCCTGGTTAGTTTTTTCTGCAGCCTCCCATTAAGCCCGGCTGCAGGAGTATTTCTGCTCTGCGGCTTTCTGACAGCCACAGCTCCCCTGGTATCTCTTTTATGAACCTTAGTCCTTTTTAATAAGGTCTACTTTACTATCTTATCTCTACTTTGGAATAAACATCATCTATAATAACATCTATTCTGTATCTCTAGGCCATTAAAAATGCATAGAACATGGAACATTTTTTGGAAGTGCATTGGAAAGAAATGGATGTAGTAATTTATTTGAAATTGAATTTGCCTTGTGGAGAGAAGGGAATTTAGAGAAATACCTCCTGGGACATGTTTTGAGGTGTAATGTTAAATTCAAACCAGCTCTGTCCGCTTGAGGCAAACCAAACTTCAAATGACTTCAAGAGGAAAACAAATTTCACCGGTCACTGAAGTCACTTGAACTCATTTCCCCCGCCTTTCTTCTCAGAACCATGGGAAATTACAATCAAACTATTTGAGATTTGCTCCTGGAATTTGAGTGGTTCCACTCCATAACAATAGTACACAGTTTATTTGCTGTAGTAATCCTTGAGTGTTTTCGCCTTGATTTTGTCATTTGTCTTGGTACTCACAAACAAGAAAGCATAATAATAAATATTTTGATATCAAGCAGGCATTCCCATGAATCTTCTGAAATAATTAGAACCATTTATAAAGACTAACCAGAACTGGCAGGCTTTTCGTTTGCGTGCTTCTAGTAATATCTCTGCTTCTTTATCCTCTCATGTAGTTTGTTTCAAAGCGATCTTCCTACTCCGTGACTGTAAAACTCTAAATCAGTTATCTGCTTTAAGTAATGAATATGTAAACAGTTCACATTTTAATGGAAGTATACATAACGGAGAGTTGCAGCCATGTCTGATTTGCATACTCCTACAGTGCTAGTTGAAAGGTGGCTTTTGAGTTAACAGGATACATAAATCATGTGTTCGCAGGAGGTGTGATATGCATCTGTATTCTCATCCTATTTACAATCTGTTTGCCTTAGCCTGGATGTGTTTTTCCAAGGACTATAACAGCTTATAAAATGTTGGCTTCATTCCAAACCACCTAATGCTTTGATGCATGTACTCCAGCGCTGATTAATTCATGGGGGCACTAGACCTTCCCTGTATAAATACCTTCAGCACAATGACCAGGGTCATTAATTGTATTAAATAATAAATGCACGACGTGGTGACAAATAATAAAAATGGGCTGTTTTTATTTGCAGACTGTTCCCTCAATGCCTTCGTGCTATCTGTCAAGGGGGTCCAGCTGCTGCCATTTAAAAAAATGAATGATGTCGCATTCGCTTGAACTGGATGTCAATGGGTCACAGAAATCTCAAAATGGGACTGTTGGTGAAAAGGGGATTGCTCAGACTGCTGCCTCTGCTCAAATAAGAATCCCAGTTACTTGGCCTCTGATTTACATCCTTACAGCTCATTGGAGTGGATTCATGCTTATATCTGCAGCCAGGGAAATGAAGAGTGAAAAATCAGAGAAGTAAACTCCTGCATGGACAGACATGAAGGGTAGTCTCTGTGCAGCTCATATGTTTTGTGTGTGGCAGTTTTGCGGTTTCTTGTATTCGAAGACACACAGATATTTTGCCTCGATAAAAGTGACCATAATGTTAATAAGACAGCGGCTGAAGGTGGCATTGTAAAGATATCTTTTGTCATTGCCTTGTCCATGCCTGTGGGCCCCGTGTTTTTTTGTAAAAGCTTTCACAAGCAGACTTTTCTATTTCTCAGCATTTGCAAGATAGGCCTATCCATTCCCCTCTCCGGACATGAATTTATTGGCACTGGGAAAAAGAAGCCTTTTGATTCTGAGAGAAATCTTTAAACGGTAGTTACGCCAGTCAGTGGTCATTTTGCAATCTGGCTGACACAAAGCTGCTCAGAATTTGCAGTTTTAGGAGTAGACCATTGATTCATTTTCCCGCTATTATAACAAATGTTGAATTTTCAGACAATAGCTTCTCCTGAATGATTAGTGCACTTAAAAAGTGAATGAAGGCAATGTGAGAGCAGCAAGTTTGATTATTAATGGTGGCTCTCTATCTCTCAGGCCCTAATTGGTCTCTGCTGATTGCGGAGTGTTCTGATTAGGAAATGCCATTAAAATGGATGTGTTTTTCACCGTTAAATAGCTCCTTCAATCAATCGATAATTGCATAGATGATTTATTGCTGAGGCTCATTTTGACTACTTTACAATAATTGCTTTGGTCCAACTTTTTCTGTGCGTCTTGTGTATAAGAGATATCAGCTTCTTGTGCCAATACATTGAAACCATTGCTATGCTAATGTGTTAATGCCGTAGCTCAGCCTAAAAAGGATTTCACAAAGTTTCAATGTTCCACGTTTATCCATATACTGAAAGATGACTGTTTTCAATTTTAGGCGTTATCTGTCTTATTATGAAGTATTTATCAGTTACTGTGGCGGGTCCCTCCATTTTAAATATCATTCTGTTGTGACTTTTTGGACTCAATCTGCATGTTTTTCATTATAGAGATAGGCAAGTAGTAATAGGGAGAGGAGACCACATATACATCTATAGGGAGAAGTCAATGTGTAGTTCATGAATATGCTTTGTGTGGAGTTAATGGAAAACATCCCTTAAGTTCATGGCAAAGTACACATTTTTTCCACTGAGGATTCAATTATTTTACTAGAAAAAATTACCTATGAATTTTAGGTTTTGTTTGGTTTTAGCTTAGTATAATACTGATATTTATTTCAATGTATTTTCGCATTGAAGCCATGCTCTGTTGTGCATTTATGTAGCATACTATATATTAAGGAGTTGTATTATGAGTGTTTTTGTATTATAATACCAATGTATCAAATGATAAAGATTTAAACGGCAGAACATAGTGTATTTAGGGGTAATATTAATTATAATTCTTAATCATTTGTAACATATGCACAGTTGGACACTAACTTTTATTAAGCAGCGATACATAAACAAGCATATGCGAGATATATTTTTTTAAAACTCAGTGCAACTTCATTTTCAGCTCCATAAATTAATGGTGGAAAGAATTGGTTTCATATCAGCGGGCTACTGTCTTTTATCATCCTCTCGAGGAAGATTTGGCAAGCTAGCTGTTTCCATTCTTGCACAATCATCACAATGGAAATCCAGACTTTTTTTAAGAGTTAAGATACATGACTTCTTCCACCATTTTTCATCTTAAAAAGAAAAATGCAGTCAAAATGATGTTCTACAGACTATTAAATCTGACGTGAGGTGTGTGACTTGGAAGTAGAGTCAGCAAAACATGATGAATGAGCATTTAATAACATTTCACTTTTGTAAAGGTTTGACGCTCTGCTTTATCTCAGACATGTGGTGCTACTCTGCAGCCCCTCCGGAGAGCTGTCTATAGCATCGGTGCATTATTTTGAACGAGTGCAGATCCTTCAAACCTTTGAATTGTTTTTTGAAAAACTACTCAAACTACTATATTTCAACTGGTACATTTCCCAGAATGACTTTTGAGCAACCCCAGAGAGGGTACATGCAATTTTCAGCTGTTGGCTTAATGTGCAAGTCGAAAGAAAGCACAGTAATCATAATGAAGGCAGAGCGAACGGTTCTCCAACTTAGAACATGCATGATTCACAGCCATTAAAGTTGACATGGCCATATTGCATTCTTGTTTATGGAGGCTGCTCTACAGAGGACAAGTTACATCTCTGTTCTATGATGGATTTCTATTTGTGTCTAGAAAGAAATCCTCACTTTGAGTGGATTCTGCTAAAGCTTGTTGTTTCCACTCGTGTTTATCTGCAATGGAAATGTCATCTACATTTTGATACATTTAAATGAGAAAAATAAATCATCAAAATGATTCCGACTGATTCAGTCCTTTGTCTGCAACATTGATCTTTATTTCTTTCATTCACTGTTAGGGATGTCCCGATCACCTTTTTTTGCTCCCGATCCGATTCCGATCATTTGATTTTGACAATCTGCCGATACCGATTTTTCCCGATCCGATCTTTATGCAATGCATTAAGAGAAAAAAAAGGAGAAAAGCATTCAAGTTGTCCCTTAAACCTCACGTTCTCCACCACAGATAACGGCTGGTCATCCAACGCGATGAATTCGGCTATCTTGGCTGTTATTTTTTTGGCCTTTTCACTGTTCTGGGGCAGTTTCTCTTTCCTTTTAAAAGTGTCGGTTGTTTCAGTGCCGTTACCTGAATGGCCGCTGTGTACTCGTTGTGTTGTTGTTGGTGTTTGTTTCTCAGGTGGCGTATTAGATTGGTCGTGTTGAACGTAGCTCTGTTCTTTCCACCACGCGGAACCTCCGCCTTGCAAACATTGCATCTGGCTGTTACACTGCCTTCGCTTTCAATTTTATAATACTTCCAAACTCCTGACATTTTCTCTGTCCCGAGTCACCAGCTGAACGTAGCCTCTCGTTAGCTTACTGCTACTATTAGACACTGCGCCCTGCCCACTCTGTTGCCAGATTTGAGAGAAATAAGCAACCAGGTCTATGAAAACAAGCCCAAAAGAAGCAACACATACATGATGTTGTGTAATTTTAAACCAAAACTAAGGCCTCAGGATGACTTTAAGACGTGAACATGGTCATTTTTGTTTTGTAACATTAAATAAAAATAAGAAAAATATTTTATTTAAAAAAAAAAAAAAAAAATTCCGATCTCCGATTTTTTGAAAATCACGTGATCGGGGATCGGAGCCGATCACGTGATCGGGACATCTCTATTCACTGTGATTAAGTCAAAACTCAAAGTGTAAACCAGGATTTGTCTTCACTATTTAAATAACAAACACCCTTGTACACTGATTCCAAACAACAGTCTTTCATCCAAACGCACACAAAGAGCTGGATGTGGTGACTTCCAAAGGCTGCCACCGCATAGGAGTCAGATGATCACTGTTTTTTTTACAAACACCAGGGCTGTTGTTGCGAACGACAATGAGGGCCTTTGAAGTGTCATCTCCCATGCGAACCCTCTCCTTTGTCTTCATCTTAAAAACAGCAGAGCCTTCAGTTTTGCATACAATTATAGTATTTTCTTTTTTTATACTTGCTACAAATCCCTGGGAAATGTCCCAACTATAACCATATGGCATCAGTTTCACCTTTTCTGCTAGCAAATGATCTGCCGTTGACCTCTGATGTTCTCTCAGGACTGTTGGAGAGTTATTGAGCGTATTCCTCTGTGGAGTCATTTATCTGTTCTCCAGACCAAAGATTACACTAATAAATCTCTTGATGCAAATTGTTCCACACTTGAATGTTATTCTTCTCATCATTTTGAGTGAAGGGATGCCTGAGTCTTCCTCATTAACAGATGGCTGGCATGATAACATTAGGGCCAGATTTATAGGCATTTTAATTTCATTTGCGTTCTAAAGCCTCACCATATTCACTAACTGTAATTGTTTCTGCAGGTGTAGACGGCAATACTCCAAAGATCTCATTTGTCTGTGATGAGCATCCCCATCCACCGGAGACCAAAGGTACGGTAAGATATGAAAAGCTCATTAGCTTATGTCCCAATAAACATTGTATTATGCCACAGGCAAGCCACACAGAGTGAAACAGAAGCACAATAAAATATGAGTCAGTCATGTTCTGCCTCATAATTCTATGGTGTGCCTGTTCTCCCATAGAAACTATTTTGGACAATTGTCATTTTACTAACATTATTGTTATTAAATGTATCAAAAATAATAATGAACTTAAGTCTTGTATAACGTGACAAATTCCACTCCAATCTCAATGCTCAGCACTTTATCCTTATGATGCATCTTACTGGGCGTTAGTGTACATGTTCTATGGTGTTGGCCATGTTTAGTGGGGGGTTGATCATCTGGAATGATTAGATATATGGCGTAATTAATTAGGCTTGACTTCCCTGCCGTGTCTACTAAATGAGCTATGTCTGCCTTTTTGTTACTCCTGCAAAAACCTTGCAATTCTGATAGCATGCAAAACCAAATTGGTCCCCTAGCAATTATGGGGTCGAGTCTGATCTTTGGTCATTGAGAGATAGGATTACTCCTGGACCGCAGGACCCCAGGAATGTACAGACCCCTCTGGTGTTCTGCTCACCGCTGATGAAATGGAATTGAATTAATGGGGTAGCCCACTGCGAGGACTGATTAGAACGACGTACTGCCTTTGATCCCAGAGCGAGGTGACCGGGTGCCACAGGCACTTGGGGGTTGGTCTTTGTGTCTGTGTATTCGTGTGTGTTTGTGTGCCCGTCCTGGGTCAGTGCATCACTGATGAGCAGGACTCATTATGTGTGCTATTTGCTGCTGGGGTTCAACCCTCACTGGGGGGCTTCAGGTGTTAAAACATTGCGTAGTGTTTTAGTGTGTGGCGTACCATGGCCCATGTGGCTGCGGTGGTCCATGCTGTTCTCAGTTTTCACGCTGTAGCAAATTAACTGTGCTGCATACATTTTGAAAGGCTCAGCTGCGATCACACCTGCAGCTTGTGTTATGTAGTCTGGAATATAGTACTCGTGTATAGGATTTCCTGTGAGGCTTCAGTGAATAACTCACAATAAAGAAGGAAAATCCCCCAAATAATTGTTGTTTTTTCACTTGTATTTACAATTTTGCTTAAATGAAATGAAAGTATGAGAGTTGATGAAGACCATTTGGGCACAATCTCAGGCCTCTGTACACCAGGGAGTCTGTACCTCAGCCAGTAAGTCAATACTATACTCTAATAGAGTTGCAATGCTACGTTGATCAACAGAAAAATGATTGCCAACATTTTTTGTATCAATCAATTAGTCATTTTCCATGAATGCTTTCACTAGAGATGTTCTGAATGTGTGCACAGTTCTCCCAATTTGAAAGTTTTTGTGGTGTTTTTTTCATGACAAGCTTTTTCACCTTGAACAGCAGTAACACCCTTTTGCATTCTTATAACACTTTGTACAAACTAACACAGCATTTGAGTATCCCCAAACTAATCTCACCTCAACAGTGAAGCAACAACATATCCAAATAATTGATAACCCAAATGTATTGTGGGATAATATTACAGGTTGTAAAGTTATTGTTTTGGCATTGAATTGCTACTCTGTATTATTATAATCATATTATGGAGAGTTTCAGCCGAAAGTGACTCTTAATTTATAATGTCTCCGAGTTTCTTTGCATCTGGAGGGAATATAACAAGAAAGGTGTTTACATTTCAGGCCCCACTATTTGATACCCTGCGTTCAGCCCGTCTACTTGCTAATCTAAAATGTCTGTGGGAATATCTTATGGCCAGTGGTTACCACCGCCGGCTGTAAATTGTCACCATCCGTCTCCGTATTCCCATAAAGCTCATAGTGGTTTAGGTTTTCCATTAGTTGGTATGACTGTTCTTACTCCAAACAAAATGCATACCTTTTTGCTTGGAACAGGACACAGACTAGCATTTTCCGGCAGCCTTGGTGTGGTTATTTGTTGCAGAGCCAAGGTACAATTCTGTCGTTTTCATTTTAACTTAAAAGAGTGTGAGTGATGCAGACTTTGTTCAAACCACTCCAGACATTGTGGTGTGAGTGTGCCCTCAATCATCACCCAGAGTGTGAGAACAAGAGGAAAGAATATCGTTTAAATAATCGGGAAAAATTAAAAATTGCCTGCCAAACCTGCCTCCTGAATTTAAGCTGCAACACAATACGATTTTGTTTTTTCTTACCACATACCTTGGGAAGTAATGGTCATCATCGCCCCTTGTTTGCCCGGCAGTGTGCTGTTTATGTTGGGCCCCCAGACGGTAAGCTGGGGCTGTCTGTTGGAATCATTCTCACGGCCACCTCGAGTAATGATAGATGACAAGCTTCTGCGAGGAGGAAAACAGGTCTCTTGGTAGCACGCAGAGCCACTCAGACAGAGGTGCCATCAGCTGGCAGCCAATACCTGCTAAACTGGTTGTGGAGGAGGGTAGGGGGAGGCGATGGATGAAAGACCGGAGGGGACAGCAGGGGAATCCGGAGGGGACTGCAGCACCTAATGAGATAGAAAGCAACATCTTTCCTGTTTAGGAGTGTAGTAAATTATATTGAGGCATGTGCAGTGATTCCTCCTTGTCAGTAAACAGTAATATATTAACCAAGTAGTCACCTTTTTGTAGCTGAACATGAAAGTCCCTGTTTTGTGCCCGTCTTTGACTTTGTGCTGAGCATTACATTGTTATGAGTTCATTATTAATTGTATGTGTGCGATGCATATTCATTGTTCTAAGCACCTGTTTGGGAGCGCTCTCTGGAACATTAGGTGCAGGGCCGGCATGTCATATGCCAACCATGATAAAATGAAGGAAGTCGTGTACGATGGTGTAACTTTCCTTTTTAAAAAAGGTAACTCAAGAACTGTGGAAGCCATGAAAATCCACAGCAAATTGTGTGCAAATCATGCCATTGATTTGGGGACTCCATTCACTGACAGACCTTGAACATTTTGAATAGTTTTTCAAGCTAAACTGTCCTCAAGCTCAAGAATATTTGTTTCCATATGGCCTCTAGTTTTTCCGGAGGCACTTTACTAGAGCTGAAAGCAATTATAATTTTCATTACCAATTAAACTGATAATAAAAAAAAATGTTTTATGTTTCCCAGATTCTAACGGGGCATCTTAAAATGTTATTTTTCAGTCAAACAGTCAAAAATATATTCTATTCACCATTATATCGAACATCATCTTATTAGAAAAGCTAGCAAAGCCAGCTAGCATTTCACAAATACTAGTGTCACTAAAACCATTCAAAATCATACTACATTTTTTTTTTAAACAATGGCAACCAGTCATTTAAAAAAAATATTTTCTCTTGACCAAGGTGTTGAATGCACCACCTTCATTTATTTCACAATTTTCTTTACCATGCCACAATATCCGTGTGAAATTGGTCTTATTAGATTTGACATACTTACTTCACTCCATATTGCAAAATATTAACCATTTCAACCAAAGCCATAAGTGGTATTTATTAAAGAGGAGTTGTCAAGAACACCAGTATTTAATAACATGGTATTACAAATAAAGTTTTTGCTTTTAAGAATGTATTATTCATCTTGTAGAAATGCAATAATGTATAATTACAATGTGCCTTTGCACACATGTGCCTCTACATAATAGAAGGTCCCGCTGTGAGGGGATAAAGTTATTAAAATGCACTCTCCTGTTTATTTGTAGACGCAGCTCTTGGCCTGTCACGTGTCCTCTCCTACTGCTACATTTTTCAGCACAGTTAGATAGAGCAGAAGTAGCCTTATATAAATCCCTGTCTTTGAGTCTGTTTGATGGCCGCCTCTGCCTACCCATTATTAAGACCAGAAGGAACCTTCCCCTGCTGACAAAGGGGAAAAATCCTTGAAGGGCATTTATCTGGACACAGTGCAGTAAAGTATTTAGCTGTAGAGACAGAAAATGAGGAAGGGTAGTTCTGGCTAAAGGTATGTTCTTAGCAAAATATTGATGTCACTAATGATGTGACCTCGGACCTGGTCGCCATGAGGTGCGCGTCTGATATTGCTCCTGCAGCGGAGAGCAATCAGGTGTGCAGGAAGGACAGAGAAGGAGCAAGGTTGTGCTTTTCACAAGCCTCCCCCGCTGCCATTCATGAGATGACCTGCGGCCCTCGCAGCGGCCTTTAATGATAAAAATGGCGTCCTCTCTCTTTTTTTTTTTTTTATGCGTGTCACACAGCGATCCGGTTCACATGCCGTAACTAGACCATAACAGGGGCGGAACCTAAACACACATGCATAAACACTGCCAGCGTCTCGCGCTGTCGAACGGACCCGCTTATATTCTTGTCACATAAATGGCGAGGCATTGTCTCCTGCTCGCCCCCGGGGTGATTAAGACGTAGAGCACCGCGGGGGGTCGGCCCATGGTTAAAGGGGCATGGAATCCTAAGAGTCTGACACACTCAAACACACACACATAAACACCACAGGGGTTTTAGCATGGCATCTTATCCAGGCCATTGAGGCTAATATCTGTGAATGGGGCTTGCTGGCACTTTGAGCTATGCTATCAGTGTTGTCTCTCTTCCTTAAAATGCCCCCCGGGACCACACAGCATAAACATTAGGGAGAGGAAAAGTATGTAACTTGTAAGTGTCCTCACTAAGAGAGGAGAAGTAGAATAAGGGCAATACTCCCACGTTTCAAGTCATTTAAGTCTAACTGTCACATCATGTTTTGCTTATAAGCTTTCTACTTTCAGCTAGAGAGATTTGACTCTACCGGCTGTGGCTTTATGATGTTACCATCATGTTCTCACACTGATGTTTTAAATAACCAGACTAATAAGCTCTTTTGTTCACTATTTCAAATATCACATAGCCAATTAGATTATATTACAAAAAGCCCATTGCTTTTATTAGTTTCATTATAAACTTTCCAAAATGAAAAATAAACACTTTTTAAATTGTCCTGGAAGGCCAGGTGACATTTTCAATGTTTTAAACCTACTTTTCTCATGATGTTTATATTATAAAACCTCACTGATATAAATATCTCTGTCATTCGAAGATGGGCAGCAGTGACAAAGAAAAAAAACATCTAAATAAAAAAAAAAGCGGCAACTCATTCACATTGCCTGTCTTTTTCTTTATTGATAGAATACGGGATTTACAATAAGCTTTTTTAGGATGTAATCGTTTATTGAAAGTCTCTCTAGAAATCTCCTCTTTTACTTGTTTTAAATTGGCAATTCAGCCGAGGAATGCAAGTCGAACGCAGTGACCTAACTCAAAGAGTAAGCTGCAAAATGTTCAGCATCAGTAGCTGTCCGTCCATCCATCTATTCATCCACAAAATCCTGTCAGCCATGCTTTGCCTGAGCCCTCCGTTGCCAGTCCTTCACTTCCCCTTTGGTGAAGATGTCCTGCGGCCCGACGATATCAAGCTGCAGGCTTTAGCATTTCAGGGGATGCAGTGTGCCTGTCATGTCAGCTGTCTTATTTAAGAATACCTAAGTGAGTCCTTGTGCTCGGCCTCTATGCAAGTGATGCCATATTGATTTTATACTGTGTCTCTGGCTATGGAGATGCGTTATGGCGTGACCAATATATCCAAGCTTAGTGTGTGTCATTAGCTACCACGCTATTGTAAGATACAGCAGTTATCACAGTAGGTGAGGTATATTGTTTCACTTAATGTCTCGAGCAGCACTCAACTGCAGGGATATAAAACAGTGTGTGCTTCAGGAACAGTTATAGGTAGTTTCATCTTTGCAGAGCATTACATTGTATAACATTACTCTCTCTTCATCATACATACAAGCTAGTGTAAAAATAGCAGTACGGTTGTTTTTTATCTCTATGCAATAACACATTGTTTTATTCCACTGTAACCTCCACAATAATAATGGCAGCATGCACATATAAGACAGTCTTGTGCAATATGAGATTCAGATAAATCCGGAACTTAGTGCTTATCTTGTCCTCTTTGTTGCCCGCTGAACCTGGCTGGACATTTCAAATGTTTAGCTGACTCAAGCTGTTTGATGGGAGAAAAACAATCAGATTTCCTCTCCATTTGCCTTCTGGGTCGAGCATTTGCACTGTGCAGCAGCGGCTTCCTGTCCAGCATCAGTTTAACACACGGGCATTGTGCAAAGCCACAGACCAGCCGCTCCAGCCCCTGTCAGATTTACAAAGATACGTTTGAAAGGAAGCAATTTCCATGCCTGGTATGAAAACTCCTTTTTAACCTTTAATTACTTCACCGTCTGTAAGGACCCAATGTTCACTGCTGAAATTAATTTCCCAACAGGGACTCTTATCAAAGAATTCAGATGTAACTTCTTATCATCTGCGGTCAATGGGTCTGTGTAAAAATGTACTCTGATTTAATTGCAAAGTATCTGTACATTTTATTTGGATATCTCCCTAATATTGACAAGAGCCGTAATAGCCATCTGCAGAGTGTAACTCATTATGGCACATATCTGTGTCCATACTGTATGTAGGGGACGCCTCGGATGTTTTATGGTGTTTTCCACTGCTGTTCACAAGCGTGACTACGTGCTAAGGATGGCGTGCACAGTCTTTCTGCTCGAGGCAGAGAAAAACTTAAACTGCATTTTCTACTTAAACGGGGACTTGAGAGGCTGCTGTCATTTATCTGAATGGTTATTGCTGAAGTCTTTCAGTGGAGACGAGAGAGCTAATACAGGCATTAAGTAGTTGAGAGATTACTGGTATTCGACAGGTCATTTGCAGTTATGCATTTAGCCAGGCCCTTGAAAATATAGATTTGTTCTTCAGCTTCTATCTGGCCTTAATGATATAGTCAGGCAGCTTTATCAGTAATCGCACATCATCATCATCATCATCATCATCATCCGCAGGTTGTGCATTTGGTGCACATGCCAGACTATTAAAGGGCTCCTTGTGCAGTTCTATGTGTGGGACATGTGTAGTGCAGATGTCAAAGCATTTATATAGGGGCTCAACAAAGGTTACCCCACACTTGTAAATGTACATTCCTGCCCCATATGTGTTTTTCCTCAACTCTGCCCCCAGAGTGTCTTCAAAATTCCTTGCATATCCCTCAGGCAAAAACAACTCCATTTTTTACCTCCTTAAGCTTACTAAAATAATCGAAATTCACATCTAGCCACTCACACAACTCAGCAGTTTTTCCCTTCAAGTTGTAAAGTGAAACATTTAAGTTCAGCTTGCCAATATAGCTTTTGAAATTTGTTTTGATATGAAAAAGAAAAACATGACACTAGCATAGAGACCTAAGCAAGTTAAACAGTACAGTGAGGTACAGTGAGGTACAGTGCAGTTCAGGGCTTTGAGCTAGGTGTGTTGTCTGGAGAATATTCCAGGTATGAGCAGGTGTTCTTTGCTTTTGAGAGCAGTTGTAAATAAAAATAAAAAACCCTCTCCTGCACATAGCCTACTGACCTCCTGTGGCTAGACGGGCTGATGAAAGAAAACAAACATGTTAGTGAATATCCATCAGTATACTGCACCTCTCTGTGCAGATGTCTCCCAGGTGTTCTTTCAGAGGATGCCACATATACTATATACGCACATGTATTGATTTCAGACTCGATTTAAAAGCAGCAAGTATGAATTCACTTTATTCTGTCTCAAACTATTTTTCTTTGCCGTTTTATCTCATCATGTCACTTATGTTCCACAGATGTTTGTGTGTATAATGTATTTTTCCTGTGTGTGAACCTCACCTACTTTTGTCAAAGCCACCCACTGAGATCAGATTCAACCAGGCATGTCAAACACAACACCACTGAGTCGCACGCCTGGAGCAAAGCATGCTGGGATGGAGCGTCGCATACAGTGCGCTCCTCTGTGTCGTCTGTATGGGCGAGTGATTTAAGTGGTGCCGTCTCCTGCAATTGCTGTAAATCTTATTTGGTTGTATGGTCCACTCCATGGGTATTTTGATGCAGCCATACTGTAATATGTTTTTATGAGATTTCCCAAAGTTCTCTGGCGTACATATAAATAGATCTGTTTCAAGCTGTGGTAAACTTTTAGATACTTTTTACTGTTTACGAAATCAACATTTTAAAAATATTAGATTTCCTGAGAGTTCCTCTGAAAGATCCTGTCAGAAACTGACATTACCCACAACTTGTGGACTTTTAAAATCTCAGTGTCTGAAACGTTGGGAGTGGAAAACGTAACAAATGCATCTTTCTTGAAAGCGCTAGTAGGCATAGAGCTGTTTTTCTGTATCAGCATGTTTGTTTTACTGTGGAGTTTAATTAGCAAATAAGTACTTTTTCGAAGAAAATCTAGACACTTTTTAAAAAGCAAATTACATTTCATAAAGGTTTACACCCTTACCTCTTGATCTACCCACAATATTTGAACTGCAAACTAACTTGCATGTCTAGCATTGACTTTTGTAACACCAGAAGTTAGTTTGGCCTTACTTATTTTTTCCTTTTCTCATCCCCATGGCAAAAACACGGAACAAGTTTTTTGAGGTAGAAGTTACACTTTCCTATCATCTCTGGGGAATGACGTTTCTGACATGCCTGGAGCGATTTCAGCACATCCAAGAAAAGAGCTGACAGGGTCACCAACCTGAGATCCTCGGCCCCTTCCCTTACACCCGGCCAATCTGCACTTTCTTCTACTCACTCTTCTGTTAACTACTTTTTTGTAAAAAAACAAAAAATCTCTTTACCAATTCAGCCACTTCTATGCTGAGAGGGCCTCTTGTTTTGGTTGTGAAAAATCAATAGCCATTATAGGAGGGAGCCAGAAAGCGAGAGAGGGGGAGCCCGCTCAGTCAGCCTGACCCTGCCTGACGGCTGTCATCTCCCTTAATTGCTTTGCTAATATCATCCCCACTCAGCCTGGATCTAGGTCAGCAAGGCCCCTCTGCTGGAGCTGACTGTAGGCTGTCCTTCTTCGTGATCTCTCCCTCTCTCTGCCTTTTTTTCTCCTCTTTTAAGGCCATCTCAATCAGAATTAAAAAAAAAGAAGCACAGTAGGAATACGAAATAGATACATTGTTCCTTCTTACGAGATGACCCCAGTTTGGATTAATCCAATCAGAAACTTTTTTTTTCTCCCCGGCAGTAGATAATCATTTATGCACTCTGCTCTATTCTGGGATGCGAAATAGGCTTGCCAGAATTAACCTTTTATATTTCCCTTAGGTGATGCAAGATCTGCTTTTTCTTTGTCTACCAGTCTCTCTGCTGTTTGCACCTTCAGGTCAGACTACAAAGCTTTTACAACAAACGAGAGACAGCATGACAGAATTTACTATAAATATAATGCAGTTGACATGGTATGAACTTTACTGCTGTTATTTAGCAGGGTTAAATTGTGTTTGGAAAATGTAAAGCTGCAGTCAGTAACTTTTATGAATAACCATTTATTTAGAAGGAATGAAACAAAATAATCACCTTTTAGGCCAAGGGTGGGCACTTTCAAATGTTCAAAAGTAATTTATTGATGGACTTTATTGTCTGGAAGGCAGACTAGTCTTTTCTCCGGAAATAATTGTTAACACCCTAATGAAGTCCTGAAAGCCAACTGCATTAGTATTCGTACCAAACAAACCACAGTGTTAAGTCTCAGATCAGTCAATCCTTCAATAATTTTTACTATCAAGTATGTCAGCTTACCAACATTTTTTTTTACATTAAATTGTATTTTTCCTTCCAGCTTTATTTGGCAAATGGATACTGGCTAAAGAAAGTAGGAACAGTGGTGTTGGTGTTTCTGGTAGAGAGGGAGAACATTATGTGAGTGTTGAGGATGAAGCACAGACCAGCCGCTGTCTGCCTTAAGAAAAAAAGCAATATTGACTGTGATTTAATGAATGGTTTAGAACATTTTCAAATCTCTGCATAGTTGTTTCACTTTTAAATGGCACTAAACATGATTTATTTACAGTTTTATTATAATTCAAGTGTTTAGAAGGACAGTAGTATTAGCATATTTAATAGATGTCACTAAGGCCCAATCCCAAACCACGCCCTACACCCTACCCCTCCACCCTACCCCTCCGTTCGCGCGGAGGGTCCGCCACATTAAGTGCTGTTCCAAACCAACGAGTGTGGAGCAGTGTGGAGGGGGAGTGGGCTATCAAGCCCTCAAACAGCGAGTCTGCATCGCTGCTGACTTCAACTGCTGCCCTACCTGACCGGTCTCAACGCTGTGTGTCCGTCAGGAAACACGCTGTTTACAAACAGTTCCAGCAAACATCCACTGATAAATTGCGATGTTAACAACCTCATGATAACCTCATATTTGTTTAATTTAGGATCATACCTGTGTTTAGTCTAGAAAAAGGTAAATGTGTGCATTTTATTATAAAGTTGTGTATATTTACAGACTGTTGCAAAAACTAAGAATCTTATAAAAATCAGGTTTAAAACTAAAATAACTTTATAAAAAAGTAACACAATTAAAGATGTTTGGAGTTTTATTTTAGTTATTAATTTAAATTTGTTTTCAGTTATTAATTTTAATTTGTTGTCTAAGTAAGAGATGCTGATTTGAAAGCGTTGTTGCATACAGTTACGGCATTTCCTGTTTCTGCCGGAGAGAGGGGAGGCCGTCCCAAAGCTTGCCGCTGTATTTACTCCCTCCATCTGACAGGAGGGAGCCTCGTTGAGCTGAGTGTCACTCTACGGAGTTCACTCCGTCACGGAGGGGGAGTGTGTAGGTGTAGGGCGTGGTTTGGGATTGGGCCTAAATCTGCCCAGCAACATGGACCAAACTACTGTCACAACTGAACAAAGCAACAAAATAGATAAATAATGGAGGGATCAGTTGGAAGAAGCAACAGTCCTTGTCACTGGGGTGTTGCTCGGTCCTCTTGGCTGTAGCTTCTCTGTTGTTTACATCCACAGTCGTGGCTACTGGCAGCCATTTTAAACAAGGTACCAAAGCGCGGACGGGGACGAAGGGGCTAGTAATTGTGTCAGTGGCAGCACAGCTCTGAGCCAGTAACTGTCAAGACCTCATACTTTCCCCCCGCTCCCGGTTTAATGGAGCATGTGAGGGCCAAAGTGTGCTGCCCTGGCCCCAGCCTAGGCTCTGTTCAAATGCTGTCCCGTCCTCCTCTGATAGGCACTGCGGAACAATAAGCCTAAGGTGGAGCAGCTGGAGAAAGCATTATTGTAAGACCCTTCCTGCAGCTTGCCATTTCAGCCTCACTCCCCTCCGTTTGCTTCCACAATAAGACACCTCTTTTCATGACCTATAACAATTGCAATAACCCCCGTTTTGCGCCTCAAGTTGTACTGTTGAAATTCACTGTAAATGTACAACTGATGCCTGGGTCCAGCATTCGCACCTTTTAAGTGCAAAGTAGCATTTGGAAGCTATGGCTAATGGTCTGCTGATCCCTCCCTTTGAGACCAGGTATTTTACTACATCCCCATTCCTTGGTGGGCTGTAATCTTGTGTCTGTTGGCCCACAGTTGCAGATTCCAAACACAATCCGACCGAAGCTTCCGTTCATGGTACAGAGTGAAAGTCCAGCTGTCACACAAACTGTTTGGTTTGGAGGATCTTGGGAATGGAAGCAGACCCTCTGCGTAGCACAAGGCCTGTTGTTGTGTAGTTGCTATTGGTGGGAATTATGCCCAGATTTCACAGATCTGTGGTATCTCTGTTCAAATCACATCTCGGCTTGGTAATAATGAGCTTTTGACTCACAAAGACACATTTCTCATTCACATTTTCTCTGCTTGCGTTACGCCAGCATTTTCTCTGACACAGCTCGCTGAATTTCATTGTTGTTCGCCACACGCCCTTCTGCCCTCATGATATCAGAATGTCCACTTCATTACAGATAGCGAGTTAATTATCTATACAAATATGCTGAATTATGATGCCACTCAATTCAAAAATATTTGAAAATATTTGTAACTGGGGCTTTGCTGTCTGTTTCGTGTTATTCTTAGTCAACATTGTAAGAAAATGTTAGCTTGTTTTGTTTAAGCCCTTTCTGTGTTCAGTCAGACTATTATGGCACATTTCCACTACACTGTCGGCCTCGGCCACGCTCGGTACGGCTTGGCCTTAACAGGGCCGACTCACTTCATGCTGCGCTTCCATTACAGTTTAGGAACTGGGGTAGTTACTATAGTAACGCAGTGTAGGCGGAGCCGTGACGTCATCTTCAATGAGAACTCCAGAAACACAACACAGCTGTTAGCACTCAGAGCTCACAGCTCCTTATATATGTTCAGAAACTAGACAAAAGTTAAACAAGTACAAACCACAGACTGCCTGTGTCATGGTGAATACAGTCGCTGCTTTATTTATGTCTGTATAGGCCGTTGTTGTGAGTGTGGACGGTCGGAGCATATACTGCGTTAGCTTAGCCAATCTCCATCTAGAAAAACACGCATTTTAAAAGGTTTTTCGCCTGCCGTCTGTCTGCAGACTTGACAAAGCATTAATTCATGGTTTTTACTAACCGGTATCAGTATGTTGTTACTTCGGCATCATTTTGAAACGTGTATTACAATTAAATCACGGTCAAATATGTCCATCTTGTTGTAGTTGTAGCCCCCTTGCCAGCGCTCCTCTCTAGTTTAGCATACTCAGCCCGACTCAGCCCTGTTTGTTGGCCTCGATAGAACCACAATTTTCTCGGGCCAGAAAAGACGTGAAAAAGTGGCCCCGGGCCGGGCCGGGCCGGAACTAGGCCTAGTGGAAGCGCAACCAAAAACGCGCACGGCACGACACGGCACGACACGGCACGCTTAAAGCGAGCTCCGCGCTGTAGTGGAACTGCGCCATTACATCTTAAATCTTTTGGGTAAAGGCTCAAGTCTAAATTAGCAAATTGTAGATCGAAGTGTTCTGATATAAATATTAAAAGCGTTGTCAATTTAAAGGTGGGGTAGGTAATTCACTTCAGAAACACTTTTTGTTATATTCCATGGAATGCTCTTAACATCCCGATAGCAATGAATACATTAAATGCTTTAACAATAAATACATAAAGAAATGTCATCTGTGGAAGCCGTGGCGCTGTAAAAAGCACGACCAATCATCTGAGCCGGCCCGGCTAAAATAACTGGATGGCCTACCTGCCTGTCAGCCTTCCATCTGTGCACAAACTTATCTCGTGCCCTCATTGGTCATGTGCGCGTTCGTGTGTGTTGGAGGAGGGGCTCTGTAAGGAAGTCTGAAGGAAGGGGCAGATCTTTTTTCGGCTGCGTACTTTCAAATGATAGCGCACTCGAGCTGGTTTCTCCATTCTTACCTACCCTACCTTTAACTGTAGCGTGGCTCCATGGATTTCAAATTATTTAAACAACTATTGAATTGACTGAGTGACTAGTTAGACTATTAGATGTGTACATTTTATTAACTTGAGGAACACCTTTCGATGAATAAATTGGTGCTGTTCACACTGGCCTCAGCTGTTCCTTTTTCTTTATGCTGGTTGCATGTTGACACACTAAACTAAGATGGTACACATGGTCAAATCAATATCATTTTCCAGGTGCTTCCAATGCATTGTGTCCAGCCAGCATGCAGGCTTGCTCATTTGTGTTATGTTGATTAGTCAAAGCCTTTTTCTGGCTCCTCAACATCTGCCTCAGTGTTTGCCTCACACTCCAAAATCTATACAGATGTGAGTGAATGCCAAAACAAATCAGATTGGAAGACATTGACATGAACACTCAGAGGTTGAATTTGTGAGTCAAATTCCCCCCTTTTCTACCCTGCATCCTGGTAAACAGATTTTGAAGATGAGCTTGTTGAGTGGCGTATTCTTCACCATGCAGGTCCACAGGCTCTCAGGGGAAAATAAACAGCGGTATCTAGGATAGAAGATGATGACGAGGCTATATTAGAATGATCTTTCCATCTATTTTCAAATGGCTTCATTTTCTTGCCTGGATTGGTCTGCGATGGTATGTATGTGTATCTGCAGGCAAGTGCCAGTTATCACATTTGACATCACAAATTGACTTCCATCAGTCTGTAGATAGGAGTCGCTTTCCCCACAAAAGTGTTGAATGAAAGAGGCTTATTTTTTTTTTCTTACAAAAAAACCCAACCTAGCAACACCTTTCTTTCTTTTCTTTATTTAAACATTTATGCTTTTTTAAGAAAGTCTGTGTTCTCTTGCTCACACCCAACTCGGGGCCATACTGTGCATACTGTGCTCGTAAAATACCCATCATTTGGTAGAATAAAATTGGTTCAATCAGTCCTTAATCCTTTTTACATTGAGGGATGTGGGGAAAAAGCAGATAAAATGGAGAAGTTCATCTGAAATTGGTCCTGACACATGGTGACATCAGAATTGCCATTCCTCATCTCTGGGTTTTTACTGTAACGGGAGAATACAGCCAGAGTGGGCTTCACTGCTGGTATGGTGCAAACCTATTGAACCGTTGTAATAATCAACAAAACATTGCACAGCAGGAGGTGAGATGCTACATACTTCACGCTGGATAATGGATGCAAAATAGATTCATGCAGGACATCAAACTGTTCCGCCACTGAAATATGACATTTTATCCACGCTAGCAGTGAGCTGTTAGTCCACCACTTTGTCAACACAGTTCATAATGCAATATCCAAAGAATTTCAAGAAAAATTGCCTTGACATTTTTTACACATGCGAGAGGATGGAGGACACACATTTTAGGGAGAGGAATAGCTATTGTTTTTTTAGTAATGATGTATACTATTGAGAATAGCCACAATACACCAAAGAAGACAGTGAAGCATTTTACATCAGTACAAGCTGGACCATCACACATTTTGTGCCCTAGAGAACTATTCCTTATGTTAATAATCCCTGACCAGCATTTAACATTTGTATTTGTCAAATACTTTGGTTTGGGACCCGGATTGTTACGTTAACCTCAGCTGTACTATGTATTATGCTCTCATTAGAAAATGTAAGCATACTAAAAATAAATTAGTGATAATGGCATTGCCACTGTAAATATTTTACCATGCTGGTGTTAGCATCCATTCAAAGCCTAACTGTACCCTATCCCGTCTCTCAGAACCATTAGCATTGCTGTAGACTTTAAGCAATCTTTCATGTTATATTCTCTAACATTTTAATCTCATTTTTGCATAATTTTCAAAAATAGAAAGGGATTTTTCATGAAAATGACAATAGCAGGTGTTTTTTCTGGAAACAGAATAAATGGAAAATCTGCATTCAAAACCTCGCGTCTACATCACTATGTCTGACAGATCACAGAGAGGAGTGTTGAATGTGTAAGTTTTAACCTTGCATCCCTCAGATAAGATTTACTGCACCTCTTAAATATTTCAACAAAAGCACATACATGCAATGACCCCTAACTTTTACATTGCAATGTCACTTGCCGCCCAGACAGAGAAGTTGAGTGAATGTGATATTTAATAAATGAACAACAGGATGGTTCTTTTCTCTCAAAGTCTTTGGGTCATATTAGATGGATGTCTCTCAAATTATATTTTATGATTGGGCTAATTGAAGTGGCCAGTCATTATTTATGTCTGTGGCAGGCGGCTTTACTACCTCCACTTGAGAGGAACGTGGAAAGAGTGACATCATGAAGGACAAGCAGATTCCTTCATTACTCAAGGCCTCATCGCAATCTCATTTTCTACTTATACCAGTCGTACATCCAAGGAAGTTCCAGGTCTCACAAGCAGTTTTCAATAAGAAAGGGGCGGGGATTCAAGACATTACATTTCTGTGTCTGATTAACCTGAAGGTTAAATCAAAACCATGCCATTTATTGCTTTTCACAGCCTTGGTTATATAATTCTTACATTATTAATTGGTTTGTGATACATATTAGACGCATAATGAGGAACATGGCAATCCAGGAACTCTCTCGCTCTCTGTTTATTATATCTAATTAGATATTCAGCTGAATTATGTTTGTTTATCACATAATTAATTAACACCATCACATTATAGCTGGCCTCTACAAGAACAGTCCATAGACTTGTCCGTTCTTGCTTTGAGCAGTCGTGGTGTTTTAGTTTCCCCATGGTTGTGATTTCATATGAGATTCACTAGACAATTTCCAGTTTATTACAGCAGTGTCCAGGCAGTCCCTGATAAGATTAACCAATGTCTATGAATCATTACTGGAGAGTATTGTGAGGCGCCCTAGCGTGGACGGCCAGGATTGTTCACAAGCAGTACAGTGCCCTTGTGATATGAGCAACTTTACAGAGACTGCACCTGACTACTGATCCAGGACTGCTGTGACCACTCTGGGGTTTCTGCTCTGGGATTGGTTGAGGTTTGGATTGAGAGCCTGGGTGTGATGATCCCTGATCTCTGGAAAAGGCGCTGATGTGCCTGTGGGGAAAACACTCAGCCCCAAACCCAATTTCCACTTAAAGATTGAGAAAGGCTAACGCGCTCTGGACAAGGCACTGAACTCTTTGTTTTTCTCGTCTTGTCTTCTAATCGCATCAGGCTTTTAATTGTTTCATAAAATAGCCTCGGACCCTTTTTTTCTACATTTCATGAAGAGCGGGCAGATAAGAGCTGTGATTTTCCGCTTCGCTCCCACAAATCTCGTCAGCAGGCTGCATCTTTTTTTTTTTTTTTTAGAGGAGTCTTTTGTTTCACTCAACACTCCTGGTAATTGTGCGAAGGGAGGTGTTGACTTTGACTGATGGTTTACCCTTCCAACACTAACCCGCACACCTATAAATGTGCTTCCACGTACACACAAAGAGGTGATGAATTATGTATTGGTGCTCTGGAAACAAACTAATCGATATGAAATGTCTAGCTTCAGTATTGACCAGAAAGACGGCACCCATTGGCCACAAGGAATACAATATGGTCGAGAATATGAGGTATTAATGGCTAGATGTGTTGCATAAAAAGATGTAACTGATGTGCAGTTATCTCACACTGAAGCTTGAGAGGTGCTTTAATCCTCCTGCATATAGATGGATGGATGGATTGATGGATATCAGATCTGTGGGTCCATGTTAACATCATGCTCATCTTGTCTCTGTCTGCCGGGCTTTGCAGACCTAATCCTGACGGGTGGAAGTGTTGTTCACCTTGTGTGTGGGCTGTGATACAGATAAACTGTCTGAAATCAATACGTTTCTGCGCTACTCTATCTATGCGCACATATCCCACCTTTTACCTTCCAAAGGTCAGAGGCAGCCTTTCACCTCATTGTTTAGTGTGTCTCCTGTCCAGCTCTAATGATCTGGCCGGTAACACCTCACCACCATCAGGCTGTCTCCTCCTTTGTCATCGGCTCACAGATTCCTTGGAAGATGGATGGTTCTAACGTCCTTGAATGGTTTGCAATATGCGCTGCCATACCCTCCCTCAATCTAGCATTTCAAATCACTGTTCTCTGTTTGATGGCAGGCAATTACAGGAGATTGTTTTTCTTTTGTTGTACACGCTGGTCGGCACAGGGCCCCTTTTCTTCTCGGAAAGTAGTGCCCTGTTTTTCTACTTGACAGTTTGAAGATGAGCAGGATTTGACTTTGCAAGCACCAAGATTGATGGGAGGTTTATGAGTAAATACAGTCAAACGTGTTGGCAGTTGCATGAAATTAGTTGTTTGCTGGATATAATCTTCAAGCGTTCTGAAAGAATAATTATTGTTTATATCTTTGGTCTGTCCAAATCGTCAGTTTACTTTGTATTAGATTTTTGTTGTCATAACAAATGCTTATTGTAGAATACAATATAAAAAAAAACATCCAGGAGTGTTTGGAGATATTCCACCTGAAATATATTTGTATATTCAAAGCAGATAAACATTTATCATCCCGTCAATCAGGACATCTTGGTGATACTGTTGACCAATCCGCTTGTTCTGCAACACAAAACAAATTTTGCTCACATCAAACATTTTCAACCGGAATTATGCTCGTGAACCTTGATTCCATATAACATGCATAAATATAAATACTGCATATTCTACATTTCGGCCGCACGCCAGTTCATAAACATTGCACCATGAGGGTACAGTAGAACTATAACAACCCACCGGTTGAAATTTATATATTATAGTTTAAATTATAAAATGATGGCAATACCTATTAAGGCGGGCCGCCACAGTCTTTGAATACTTAAAGCAGAATTCATGAAATGATGCATGTTATTCAGCAGTGATGACAAACTTTTTTATTGAAAATAAGTTAATAAATAAAAAAATCGAATCAGTCTTCAATATACACAATGAGGTGTTCTTGGAGCTTGCTCTCATTCATGTTTAAGAAATGTTCTTATATATATATTATATATATATATATATATATATATATATATAATATAATATAATATAATAAAATGAGGCTGTGGTTTTGTCCGTCCCATGCTCTGGTAGCTGAAAAAGTGCTACGCCTTATTAAATCAGTAGATATAAAGAGCTGTGAGAGAGATGATGTATAGCAGTAATGAGTGATGGCAGAATGAGAGGTATTGATAGCTGGAGGGGAACGACCTTGGCGTCAAACATTCATATCTGTAGATGTGGGAAATAATCAGCATGGGCTCCCAGCACTCAGCAGCAGCAGCATGCGCCTGATGACTGTGCTGCAAACAATGAGCCTCACTAAGCAGGGAGAGAGTTACAAAGAGATGCTTCAGTTTCCTCTCTTTTAACTGTTCTTTAGTTTTTTCGGTTTTTAGCTGAGAACAATCCAGAGCCTGCTCGGCTGTGCAAGTGAAGGAGCCACTCAATAAAAGTGGCAGCCTCGCCACCACCAAATAAAATGCCAGACTAAAACTGTTCCTGTTAAGTTTGTTTACACTAACAACACATAAGATTCCTAAACTAACTCTATTCCACTTCCACTGAATGTGTCGAGTGGCGATGCAGTAACACACCAATAATTTGCCGTTAGTTTCTCTGCCGAATTGATATTTATTTGTCTCTTAGTAAGTGGGAATATAGATGTCAGGGCCCTCCTCATAGTTAGCAGTCACCCCAACAGTCTATGACATTCAGCAGCTGGAAATGGCATTTGTGACATTCACTGACAGAGTAATATATTCACCTCGGTTGGCTCATCTAGCCCTTACCGGAGTAGACAGCTGCTATAAAGGCTGCGTGCACCGAGCATCCTCACACGGTCAACAACTTGCTGTAGCCAGGCTGCATGATTTTATCACCCCAGAATGGAGTGAAAAGCCAGCGATATAGGGGTCATTCTTTATTTAGACATTCAGATGGTTGCTTTATATTGGCTGTTCTTTGTTTTTTATCTCAAATATATACACAAAGCATTTTCACATTTGTCTTTTCTTTTTTCCTCCTTTATCGCACTCCGCCACGGAACATCCACTTTACCCTCGCCAGAAAGCGGCGAAGATGTGGCAGTAGGCTATTACGTTCTGACATATTGCAATGCACTTGCCATTTAACATTTCATTCAAATGATGGACAGGGATGCGTTTCGACATTCAGCTTGTCACAAAGAGCGTGCTCTAATATTTTCTGTTCTTCAGGATGTATTGGATGACAAAATTGCAACTGCTGCCACTCTCACAGTGCCGATGTGAAAGTCTGATTCCAGAAGTTTTATTTACTGTCATCGTGCAGCTTGAAGAGTGCAACACAACCACCCTTTTCAACCAAGGGAGAGCAAACAGCTGCTCGCCTTTTAGTACCAGAGATGTACTGGATAACTACAGCTGCAGCATAACCTTCAAGCACTCTGGAAAACCTGCTTGAAAGATCACATTGGTGGTTTGCATTACTTTACTCAAATCACATGGATTCTTAACAAAAAGAAGAATACTTTAAAGGTTTCTGGATTGATTTCCAATCGTCTGGGGAGCCTTTGGTTTCCTATAATTTCTTATTTGAAAATCTAGACTTAAATTCAGCTTGAAATAAGTAATCCATCACAGTGAACATTTCATCGCCTTTTAGTGTTAGTTAGCACCTCACTCACTCTGCCCTACTCCTTCATTTATTACTCCCTCTCAGCTATGCCTCGGGACTCCTATCCATTCATACATTTTCCTGCCTCGCTCTATTATCCTATCAGTCTGAAATCTGAGAGCCAACTCTTTCCAGGTTTGCTTTATCCAATCATGTAGACATTAAGCTGCCAATTCTCTTTATTAGCCCAGTTATCTGCATGTTTAATGCACCGCTTCCTGGTGCTGATCCCCTGCCACTTCTAGCAACAGTGTGGTAGTGGTCTGCAGTTTGTGTTGCTGCTCAGCTGTCTTTTTAATGTGTGTGAGGTTAAACTCTGGGTTTCACTTTCTCACTATATCTCACGTTGTTTTTCTGTAGCTCTGTCAGAAGTAACGTGTCCTTCACCACAAGCCAACAAGGAGAGTTTTCAAATGTTCCCTGCTCTCTATAATCACACAACAATAGCATAGCGTTTGCTTTGTTCACTGTGATCTGAAGCAAGGTTCAGTACTCTTCAGTCTTTATCAGGCTCCACTAGTCTTTCCTTCCAAGTTTGAATGAAAATCGGGCCAGTCATTTTGCGTGATCCTGCTGGCGGATGATATAATGACGGGAGAGAAAATAGACAGGACTTGTAGGTGACCGCCGTTGAGAGATGATTCAGGACTGCTAATGAGATGTAATACAGTCTACTTCTCTCTTCTGCCAACTACTGCTGCTGCAGAATCCCTGCCATGTCTGAAGGACGTCTGAGCACCCTGCAATGTCCAGCCTCTCCTTACCCATCCTCCTGCCCGATCACCCTGTCATTTGTGAATTCCCATATTTAATCATTGCCTGATAGCTGTTGAGACATGGAAGATAAACAGACGAGAGAGGAAGTAAAGGTAGGAATAATCCTATGATCTCCAGCTCCATGTTGCTACTGTAGAGCTGGGATTGGTTTAGCAAAGGCTAAGTCTGGGCTTCCTAGGCTGCTGCATTGGGGTAGATTGACGTAGAGCAAATATGAGTAAGAAATAGATAAACCAGTAGAGCTAGATTGCACGTGTATGCATGCGCTCGCCACTCCCCTTCACTCCTCCACCAGAGGATTGAGCAGGCGTGTAGCGCTGCGTCCACAGAGGGTTCCCAACACCGCCGCACATTTTACCGCTTGTAAAGCAATCATTTCCATCCCCACCTTCCCCCTCTCTTTCCCCCCCTCCGGCTGCTGGGACTGCTGAGTCAGCTCACCTTCATATGGAGAGTGGCTTCCTCAACCGAGACGTTATTGATTTGCCCCTGTTTGTAAGGGGGAAATGTTCCCAAGCCTCTCAGGCCAATTTTGCTGCGCTGCACAGCCAGGAGGACCGCTGGGCATTGGTATTGAGAGGAGAGAGGAAAAACATAAACATTACTACCATCTCAAACATGTACACACACACACACACACATGAGAACACAGGCAGGCACACATGCATTCAGAAACATTATTAGGGGGTTAGATTGGAGCAAAAATGGATGATAGTATGAACACCAACATAATTACACACATGGATACAGAAGCACATCCTGACACTAATACAAGCACGCATACACACATTTGTGGTGCATCAGTTGTTTGCCAGCAGCTGTGTACGCTGTTGAATGAGAAACACAGCATTTAAGTGTCTACTTCTTTGGCACTAGTATATATTTTTTCTTTCTCGGGATTCCAGATTAGCATGCTGGTCATTACAACATAGAGTATAAGCTTCATAAGCCGCATATTGTCCGTTTCTCTTCTCCCTAGTTTTCTCTCTATCTCACCACTACCATACTGGTGGGAGTAAGCTCACGCGCACGCACGCACACTCTGACTCACCGGGAGCACATTTGACTAGAGCACACACTTTACTTCAGTGTGGGCCCGGGCCAGTGAGCTACATCATTGCTTCGTTTGGATCAAACTCCAGAGCTCAGGAGTCATTTATCTACATAGTGTGTGTGTGTGTGTCTAACCTTCAGGCATCCTACTCTTAGCCACTGGGAGAAATCAATGCCAGGGTGTGGAACAAAGAGAAAGCCCCCTCTGACTTCACTAAGGTAGACATTTCAATGAATGTATTTGTTATTCTTCTGCTGTACACAATTCATCAATGTTCGGACATTATAGAAAAACCTTGTGCCATTTCTTGTCTGTTTGTGTGGAAACTTCTTTGTGTTTTACTTGTTCTCATCTGCTAGAAAATGTCTGAGTGTACTATGAGCACACAGCAAATCCATGATTGCCTTTGGAAAAAGAAAACAGATTTCTTTGCTCTGTCTTCAGAGATGAGATGAAATATTTTCCTTTAATTTTATTTGTGCTCTTACATTGCCCTACCGCTGCATTTATTCATTTGTAAAAATCTGCCTTCCCTCAAATTGAACCTGATCGTTCCCACTTTTTGCCGCACGGCGTCGCCCTTACAATCTCCTTTATTTGCCTTTTAAAAAGAAGGTTTAGCAGTGCTTGCCAAAATAAGAGCAAGCTTATATACAAATGTCAAGGAGCTTTAGACGGTTGCAAAATTCACGAGATGGAAGTTTGCCATTATCAGCATGTCTGTGTTTGTCTAAGCCTGAAGTTTCCCAAACCTGTATACTACAATATCAAGAATGACTTTTTTTGTTTGTCCTCTGTTTGTGTCCCGATAGTGACTGATGATATCTCTCTAGCCCAGTGACTGTCTGCACTTGCAGCTTCTGAATGTCCTGTCCTTTATTCTGTAATACACACACATACACACACTATGTAGGTATAAGCACGTACACACACCCCTGGTGTCTCGCTATCCTGTTTTCTCATCTCCCGTGACTCCGTCTAGCTGGTACTGCTTGAGTGACAGCTCTTGGTTTGTCTGGGTATCCGTGGTTACAGCCCAGAGGCCTGTGCCGGGGGACCCGGACCTGTCAGCACTCTCTGAATCCTGAAACCAGAGATGGATGGCTGGGAGCCACCTCTGCCCTGAGCTGTGTGCTCTGCTCCTCTCTCCTGCTGCTCTCCACTCTTTACCCCACACCCTCCTCCTAAACTGAGCTATTGTTGGCAGCTTGGTGTTGCAGAAAGTGGAGCCAAATATGTCTCGTTACCTGATTCTCTTTAGGGTTACAAAGTTAAAAGATTACTATCATTTGCAATCAATTGAATAAGCCTGGATATAAATATTAGTTAATATCTTCTTGTAGTAATAGTTGTAACAGCCAAAAAACAAAGATAGAGATTCAAGTTGCAGCATTTTAAGGACAGCTGTTACTGTTAATCTTGATTTTGTGCTAACAACTGGGATTAGCGTTCCCAAAGGGGAGCCCCAGTTACATCAGATCAGGTGTCTGTCCATCTCCAGTGCCCCGCTGCTTCTGCTTTGACAGAGAAATGTATGACAACTCCGACGCCAGTATTGCCTGTCGCTTCCAGCGCAAGAAGCGGATAAATCGAGACAGAAAAAGAAAAGTGATGAAGACAGGAGGAGAAGAAAGCACAAGGGGGGTGGGGGTTGTTTTGGACCGCCTAGGGTTCAGACGGTTAAGGTCGGTAGCAGTGCTGCTGTGTGTGTGTGTGTGTGTGTGTGTGTGTGTGTGAGCTCTCAACCAGCTAATGAGAATATTTAACATTTGCTGAGTCTACAGTGTGTTGGAAGTCATTCATCACCCCACTGATTCAGTCCTCGTCTGTTATATGTTGAGTATGCAAGATGTTTGGCCTTAGGGCCAGAGGGCGGGGCTAAAAAAATGCAATGGTAATGAAAGGAACCAAAATTATCGTACCAATCTGCAGGCTGCAGGACATCGGGGTGAGCGAGCAGCTTATTTGATCCATAACATTTTTTAATTAGTGTTAATAATTGCTAAATTGGTAATTTGTCAAGTAATAACACCAAAAGTTATCAGGTTTCACCTTCTCCAATCCAAATATGTTCACATTTCATTGGACATGAACTATATTTGAGTTTTGTAATCCTGGAGAAATACAAAAGTTAAAGAAGTAGAGTGTAAACTGTGCTAATGTCACATTTTTGACATTTCATTTATCAAACTGTTCTACTTTCTATTGATAAAACAAGAGTGGGTTCTTCAGCATGCTAGCAGCTCTGTTAAGCTGTTCTTCAGCAGTGCTTTAACTTAATGCCAACTCAGAATGATGATGCAGTTTTAAGCCATTTTGACAATCTTAGTTTAGCAGGTTAACCAAGTCATTCTAACTCTTCTTCAGTATTTCACCAAAAACATTGTGTGTCTGTCGTGTATAGTTATGTCATAAGCACAAAGTCTCGAGTTTGCTTGCTGGGTTTTTAGTTGCTATTTTTGCTATGTGGCAGAAAGTGACATACTGCATCTCCCACACTACGGAGGACAAATGCACCATTTAACTTGCTATAAAATGTGTGCTTTCCATCATAAACTCTAGAGAAAAAAAACTTTTAAGTGAGGGAGGAAACCAAACATCAAGTAGAGATCTCTGAAGCCATGCCACTTTCCAAACGCGTCTGATTGGCTCCTTCAGTTGAACTGCAAAGGGCTGCTCCATTGTGACTGACCAAACACACACGTTACTCTTATCGCCCGATAAGAGCTCAAAGGCTGCTTCCTCTTTCATGTGCTTTGCTTGGTGACCTTCACATAACCAGCTTACATCCGCTCACTCAGACAGGAACACAAGACAGCGTTCTCAAGTAAAATAGAAAGATCCCCTCCTGTGTTTCGGTGACGCGTCAAAATGCTCAGTGACCGTGATGTGACCTCACTGCATACTGCAGGGTTAAAGTGAGGTGAACGTGCATGTGTGTTTGTGTCCATGCCAGTTCTTTAGCGTGTTGTGTGTGGAGGCTCGCATGTGAAGATGAACTGGTCCCATAAGAGAAGAGCAGCCCTGCACTTTACCTGACCCCTGCGGTGATGAGCAAAACATGAGCACTAAAGCTGAGGCAGCCCGGGCATGGCTGAGCTCCGCACAGGGGCCCATGATTATTTAATGTCCATTTCCAGGGCACAGTCCTGGAAACACTCCTCCTCCTAGCTAGTGTGTGTTGTCTACAACATTAGAGAATGAACACATAGCTCGGGAATTAACATGAATTAATGTTGACAGTGGCGACATGGGAAAGTCAGCACTTTGCCGCTGGAGTATGATATGTGATTGTACTGTACCTCTGAACAGAAGGGAAATGGGAGGTCACATAACAGTCTGGTTTCTTCTATTGCTCCATATACTGTAGATTTAGCCTATTTTTACTTTCAAGCTGATGTTGAATGGCGCATTAAATCAAAACCAACTCCCGGTGACCCCTTTGCTCCTCCATTTTGAATGGGATGTAACGGCAAAAGATCAATTTTTAAAAGGACTTGTGCATTGCTAACGGCGCTTCTATTTATAAAGAGTTCACCAGGCAGGTTGTCTGTTGTCATCACAGAAGTTGAAAAGTACGGAAGACAATTAATAATTAATTCCTTTAGGACAACTCTGATGGCCGTTGTGGATGTTTATGATAATGGCCGTGTTGGAAATTGCATCCTTGCATACTTGATACTGCCTAGAAAATTAATGAATAGGTATTCTATTACCAGCACAGTGTTAACACTGAAAAACAAATCTTCTTTAAATGACTGTTGATCACAACAATGATGTTATGCAAATGTAAATTGCCATAACCTCTTTCACTCAATAAAAAAACAAAACATGTAACAGTACATTATACATGTGAGCTTTTTATCTTGTAACTGTACTTCAACATCACTCGCCATGATTGTAATTAAGACTGAAGGGCTGAAAAGCATTTAGAGGCAGTAAAATATGTCCAGTTACTGTACCTCACGTGTCATACTCTTTCTATATAGGATATATCTTGTCTTTCTCGTGTACACAAAATCCATATACTATGCAGGTCAAATACTAAGTTTGATTTCATGCATATAACTTCCCTATGCCTATGATAAGTCAGAGGCAAATTGTGGCCCATTTGTGAATGCCTTGGAGCTGCATTTCATGTTGTAAAATACATATTTTCAGTTACCTCTGCCTGCAGCACTGCTCTTTAGGTGACTGAGGAAACCAGAGTTGGGAGAGGGAAGAATGATCGGTTAATAAAAGTTGATGAGAAAAAGATGGCGTAAGTGCAAAATGAAGTGAGGAGTCATAGCCAATTAAAGTTTCAATTTGTAAACAAACAACAACATAGATTTACAAGCAAGATTTACTTGCATAGCAAACCTAAGACTGCCTCATTTTGAACTAGATCATTTTTGTTGTAGACTGATCTGTTATTATGTCTTATTTCCTTTTAATTGTTTCCGGGACATCTCATACATGAAAAACACAAGAGAGATATAATAAGCACTCAAGCCATTAAATCAAGCAAAAATAACTCCCACTCAATTTAGCACAGATCAACAGTGAGTATTGTGTTTTGCAACATTAAGTATCATTACACATTTTTTAATGATATAACCTATGTTTTTCCAAAGGATATTCTGAGAAACAACTTGGACAAAGGTGGATGGAATTTAATTGAAATAGAATTAGAAAGCCTATTATTGTCATTGGGTAACACTTTATATTAAAGTGGACCTATCATGCTATATTTAAATGATATATTGTAGGGCCATACCTATATAAGGTGTCTTTATACTTTTCTGTTTTCAAAATACCAAACAGATCATGCATTTTAGCCATGCCTCATTTCGCTCTATGTGCTGTTTGCTGTCTACGGGTCTGATTCTGCTGACCACGCCCCCCTGCAGGAGAGGTGAGCCGTGCTCTGATCAGCTGCTGGGCTGTCAGAAGAGGGGGAGAAAAAGAGATCTCCGTCCTCCTGTTTTATTATATAGAGTCGTTATTCATTTGTTTTAAAGCTCAATAAAAAACAAAGAAGACCTTTGACCGGCACTTGTCTAATTTTGTCCGGAAGATTTAAACTTTAACGGACATCTTGACCGGCGAAACAAACTGAAACTGAAACTCTGCCGCACGGTCCCCTCGTTCCTTGGAAGAGGCGGAGAGGTGGGTGTTTGTCATCTGCTGGTGGACTAACCGGAGAGAATTACAGTGCTTGCCTCGACGGGGAGGGATTGCATTGAATTAAAGCAGCGGGAGGAGCAAACGCTTGCCTCGGGGATGGAGAAAAAAAGCCACAGCGGAGAATAAACAGAAGGGTAACCATGGTAACTATGGGCGGGAAGTCTTCTTCACTGCTTTTGTGGCAGACTACAGCGCCACTTACAGGCCTGGCATATGTACTACAGCGTCTCCAGCGCTTTCGAGCGGCAATGGCCGGCCGTGGCCCAACCCCACATTCCCCTGATAGGTGGAGAGTTGGCCCAATAGCCGTAGCGCCACTGTCCTGACGTCAGTAACGTGTTCAAATCTGGATCAGTTTTGATCAGATCCGTTGTAGCCCCTTTTTTAGAGATTTGGGTATGGAGGAAAATAGAGAGGGTTGTGTTTTCTGACACTTGGTGAGTTCCCTGGAACACCGGGGACACATATTCATGTATAAAAGACGTACAAAAGTGCATTTTGCATGATAGGTCCCCTTTAAGGTACACCAATTAACCATCAACTAGCCATTAGTTGAGAGTTTTTTCAGCCATGCTCCTTTATTGACTTATTTGCAGTCCACTGACATTCAAATGGAGTGAAACTTTAAAAGAAGAAGTTATAAGGCACTTAATGATCTCATACATGCAAGTGTAACATACACAGATTAACACATAGGACCGCTAAGTGTAAACAAAGTAAATATAGCTAATGCTAGCTGTGCAATAAGCATGTATACAGGCTAGTATGGCTAACGCTAGCATGTATGCTAACGCTAGCGTGAATGCTAATGCAAATGCTAGCGCCCATATTGAGCAGCGCATATTAAGACCAAAACTCATGTTCAACAACTTCCTTACTTGCAATAAATAAGCACTAATTAGAGGGTTATTGAGGAAAAACTCTCAACTAATGGCTTATTACTTGTAGAATATGGTCATGTTAATAAGTGTTTTATAATGACTAATAAAGAGCCAATATACTGCTAATATGCATGTTAATTAACAACTAGTTGATGGTTAATTTGTGTACCTTAATATAAAGTGTTACCGAATTTGTCCTTAAGATAGAATCATTGGAAGGATGAGTACTTTTAAGCAGCTTTAGTGGCTATAAATCAACATTTTCATGATCTCATTCCTCAGTATGATATCACTTTAATATTAAGTGATTTCTAGATTTATATAATTACCTCAGTTAGATTTCGGATGAGTCATACCGCACACAGCCAACTTGACATTCAAGAATGTTGATCCAGTCAGATCTGGAGGATGCAGGGCTGTCTTGAGACTTCCCCAGGTCCTCTATGTGCCTGTCCCTCGACGGAGCCAATCGGTGCAAAGCTTGACAAGTCATTGTCTTTTCCTAAGCCACAGTAATTCATCAGCACTTGAGGCGGCTTTGGCTGATTGCATTTTCGACAGAGCAATCTCCACTATGTCATAGAGAATTTGGCTTTTATGGCGGCACAGAACTTTGATGCCAAATACAAGGGACAGTGGAGGAGAACATGGATAGTTCACCACGCTGGGTCTGATTGCATATTGAAAATCCTGTGTGTATCCGCGCCTTACACAGGTTGTGTACTTCAGTGTGTGCAGGACAGTCAGTGTGTGTGCCTCTTGAGATATGATAGAAGTTTTTCCCTCTGCTGCTCCCTTGAGCCTTATTTCTTTCATCTCCTGAGATATATGCATAAACAGTAACAACAATAATGGACACTGCGAACCACCTTTCATCTGACTGCCTTGTTTATTTGTATGTTTCATGGAAATAAAAGCCCTCTTCCTCATTTGCCATCTCTGTGACCACAATAGTTACTGTCCATCTTGAGCAGCAATAGCGACAAGGAAGGAAATAGCAGTATTTTCTAGTATCTTAAAGTTTTGTGCTGTAAATTGTGTGGGGAATATAATGAGCGTGCAAAGCAACGCTAAGATGAGAAGCCTTTTTAAATGTCAGTGTGTTGTAGGGGTTCAACTCAGCCAGGGGAAATGAGTTTCCCAGGAACACTCTGGAGAGGCAGGTTATAACTGCGAAAAGCTGATGGGCTTTAGTATTCAGAGGCAACATCAATCCCTGGGGCCTCGGTAATATTTCACTGTCATTAAGAGAAATGACCAGGAGAAGCCAGAGATCGGAAACAAATAAGTTGTATAGCCAGAGGGTATCCAACCTGCAAGTGGAGCCTAACACCCGCCGTGCATTTTTCCGTCCCCGTCCACACCACCTCAGGAATAATTTATTTGATTATTAAAAAGAAAATCTTTGAACAGGCTTTCCTAACAGAGAATGAATGCCAGAATCTCATTAAATAAAACCAACACCAGACTGCAAGATCTTAAACTTGTATGCCTTTCTAAGCTTTACTAAAATGCAGACATGTCAGTGTTTTACCCACACCTTTGCTCTTTGGTTGATTCATTCTGATGTGCTCCGCTAACTGCTCATACCAAAGTAATCTGGCAATTAAGTAGCTATTCTACAGGAAGATTCCCAGACTAAAGGCCCAATGGAATGCAAGAATATCAGCAGGTACCAGTCTACCTACTGTAAATCACCCAACTTATTGGCTCCATGCGACATGTAATAATGGTGAACAGTGTGCATATGTTCGATGGGTTGTAGCGATTCTGGGATTTTAGCCCTTCTAATTTCCATTTCACTGCTTGAGTGTCAGTCCCTGAGTTTTCCTCATTCAAAGCCCATTTTTTAACAATAGGAGGCACATGAAAGAGCCTCAGCAGCAGAGGTTGCGCTAGACTTTTTCGCTGCCCGTCATTTTGACGGGCAGGATCGTAACATTTCCGTCAAAATCCAGAATTACCCGTCGGCCTTTACACAACTCTGAGGGGGGGGGGAAGAGAGCATGCTCGTGAACTGTCAACCGGGGGGCCTTTTTGGAGGGCATGCATAACACGGCATAACACCGGAGCCTCGCTGCGGGGAAACTTTGGTGCTGTTCCGAGTTTGTTCTAATCTGTCAAAATGACGGACTGCTTTCAGATTTTTCCGTCATTGTTACATTTTTTTCGTCATAGACGGAAAATATTCGGTTAACGCAACCTCTGCTCAGCAGAGCAGTGTGTTGTGCAGTACTCAATACTTTACATTTATATTCACTATACTTCTGGGCTCAATTTTTATTTTTGTATTTGTATTTACAGAAACAGATAGGAAAACAGTGGCACAAAATGGATCTTCTGACATCAGATGAGTAACAGTCATGTAGTCCAGACACTGCTAGGGCTGCTGATTGAATTTCCTCTTTATTGCATTATTGCCCTGAAATGGCACTTGGCTATGTGATGTGCCAATTGTGAATATGCATTTGATTATACTGGCTAGCCCCCTCCACCTCCACCTTGTCCCCACGGCTCCAACCTCGTCATGTTTTAACCTGAATCAGCAGTTTGGACGTAATTGGTTGAACAAACTAATGGTTTTAGTATCTCATGGTGCTGACGCAGGTTTCCTTGTTTACAAACTGCGCTTGCTACTTCACTTGACTTCACCCAACTGATCAATCACGTGATTGATTATCCTGTTAATGAACTCCAAACAGATCTTTTATCTTTAAACATCCGACTTTGAATGATCGTAATAGCCTTCATCATAATATTCTTCTTGATTATAATGCAGGTACTTGTGAGGGATTGGCAGTGAACGATGACAAGTGATGCCAAGGTATCCATTACAATGGAGCAGAGCTATTACGAAGATGTCTATTATTTTGATGCACACCTCCAATTCACACAAACCTGAATCAGACACAAAAATCTATTTTAGATGTTGACATGCCTTTCCTATAGTTACACATAGGGATGGGTATCGTTAAGATTTTAACGGTACTACTACTTTTATCGATACCGCTTATCGATCCAGTCCTTTAACGGTACTCTTATCGGTTCTTTGAAGAAAAAAAAAAAAGGTAAATTAAATAAACAAATTATAAATAATGTGAACTTACAGAACTGTAAAAAACAAACAAATAACAAGTATTTAATGCAACAATACAGTGGTACAGAGCAACACAGATGGGGCATACAGGTATGCTGCAAACGTTCTTTGCAGCATACCTGTACCTAACGGTTCTTCTGGAGGAAGATTAAGGATACATACTGTAACATACCTGACGTGGAAACGTTACTCGTGGATGGGGCTACAGAGCTACTAGAAAGACAGTCGAAAACGGTGCATTTCTCCGTCTGAATGTGGTGCACTTTTGCAAGATGTTCAGACAAATTGCTCGTGTTACCGCCCTTACATGCTAAACTCTTATTGCACTTTTGGCAACAAGTATTGTCCACATCGACAGATTAAACACAAAGTTTAACCACATCTTGGAGCGCTTAGTTCTCTCCGCCATCTCTGCCGTGTGTTGCTGCATGTAGCAGCCGCGTGTGTGTAAACTGCCCCGCCCCCTCGCACACAGACGGGGGAGAGAGAGATCTTTCGTCTGGATTGGAAAGATCGAAAATACATCAGACGCATTTTGTAGTCTTATTACTAGGGTTGCAAAATTCCGGGAATTTTCAAAGATGGAAACTTTCCATGGGAATAAACGGGAATTTATGGGAATAAACTGGGAATTTTCTAAATTGAAGGTTGGCTCTTCATAGGGAACTTAAATATAGTTGGGGAAAGTATATTTTAGCATAATCTTGACTAAAACAAACAGATGCCATTCAAGTACACTTGAATATCCATGCCATAGCACACTGCTTACTGCATGGCTATTGAGACCACACCCCCTACAGGCACTGTGCATTCCTCCATCACATGCACAGATGAGTAATATTTAACTCAACATTCCTGTTTTCGTTCTTCAATGAAACAAATAATTGTTCAATAAAATAATTAAAACTTGTTCTGTTATACTTTAAAAGAATTCAAATTTAAAAAAAAATCTGTTGAAATGTCATGTTTTTTGTTTAATTTTGCATCGAATATTTCCAAAATTCCCCAGCTTAACTTCCCATGGAAACGTTATGGAAACTTTCCGGAAATTTACCAGAAACTTTCCGCCCCTTTGCACCCCTACTTATTGCATATTAGATACGGAGTTGGCGACACTAAAACTGCAATATAAAATGTATGTACTGTAGCAATAATATGTATGACATATATGTTTTAAATGTCTCCAGTACCAATAAAAAGACCGATAACGTCGGAGCTTAACGGTACCACGGTCTTTAATAATTCCGCCCCGGGGCCCATTTAATACCGGGGCTCGGTACCCATCCCTAGTTACACAGTAAGTTATCAGTTATCCCTCTAACCCCAAAGCAGGAATCATTGATAAACAGTTAAGTTGAGGTTGTGTATATACAGTAGGTTGCTGTAAATTACATAAAGTAATGTTACATTGGTCATTTTTAGTGCAGCTTTGATTATGGGCTGGATGTCATCACCGCAAAAGAACTCTCAGAGAGCCAGCAAAACAAAACCCCAGTCACTTAATGCAGGCTTTAAAGACTAATACAACAATGAAATGCACTGAGCTCCTGTATCAGACTGGAACACATCTGCATTGTAAAAAAGATGTGGTTACAAATTGTCTCATGAGCTTCCATCCGAGAGCCATACATGCATTGCCAAGTGTGATCTTTGCCCCTAAAAGGTTCTGAGCAAAGAGTGACAGGGGCAGAACAGAGGTGGATGCAAATGAAGCCATTTAATACATGGTAATTAGACTCCACCGTGGCACTGAGGGTGACCTTTACTGCTGGGGTCTTGAGTTGTATCTGGACAGAATGGAGGTATTAAGTGAAGTCCAGCAGAGAGATAGTGAGTTGATGCGTGGAAATTATTCATCTTGTCAAGCATACACTCTTTTAACTTCCTTATACATTTATTTTTTCACATACAGTTTTGGTAATTGCATTCTGCTCTCAGGGAAATGTTGCCAATTCAATCTCTCCCTTGTTTTTGATGGGAGTTTGTTTGGTGCATATATTAATAAATTCAACACATATTCATGATTGTACAGGCCCTCTCATCCAAATGCATTAGTCATTTTGGAGATAAAACCAATTTCAAAGCTGCTGATGCCTATGGATTTGTTTAACAGATAACGTTCTGTTTGTATCATTTCCTCCCCTTGTTCAAAGTGCTGAATACTTATTATTATTATTATTATTATTATTATAATAATGATTATTATTTATATTATGTTTGATTGTGATTGCAGTAGTTACACTTCTAGGAGCTTATTCACATTTAAAAGACATATCCCGTGTTTTCTAAAGTGAACTGGTGATTTTTATTGTGAACTTATTTGAATAAAACTTTTAAATAATTAAGGTACATATTTACAGTTGAACACATTCTTCAAGGGAGTAAGCTGGAACAAATCTGGTTTAAAAAATGACTTTGAACCTCAGGGCTTAGCCATTGGATCATTTTAACTTGTATCAATCGTTTTTTCTTTTTTTAACTGGTTACAAAAGTTTTTTCAGACGTTGCTATCATAAAATACAAATAGGCTCCTTAAATCTTCTACTTCCCAAATGTGAAGCAGATTGCGTTAACACTTGATGTGGAACGTACTACATTTTGCATGAAGCAGACATCAGAATCCAGATTTCACCTGAAGACTAGTCTGCTTTTCAAGGCCCCAGCCAAGTTCAAAATCAGATGTTGATTCAGAACCATTTCAAGTCCAGTCACTGACCATAAGGGAACACTTTGTCTCCAAAACACTGGCATAGCATTTTGAAATGAAAAAGCATGCTGCCATGACTTTGTACTTTAACACATTTGCCGACTATAGATGAAACGAAATGAAAATATCCTCCCAGAGCGGATTTATTTTCTACTGCTGACTATACAGTCCTACCTTGAACTCCAGGGGCCTTGTACAAAATAATTGCTGAGGCATACATTCACTTTCTTCTGCACGATCGATAAAGAGCAGCGAATGAATGAGGGAGAAAATTAGGACTAAAGCGAGAAAAGAGAAGCGAGGCTGGAGAGTAAGAGAAAAGAGACTTAAACTAGATGGAGTTGGGTAAACGGTGTTATACTCGAATGAAGGGTGGGCAAATAAAGAAACCTACAGAAGACCACGCACACGCACACGCGCACGCACACACGCACACACACACCACACACACACTTCAACACTCATGGGTCTATAGCTGTGGCAATATATTATGGTTTGTTGAACACACTGTGAATCCACCCAGATCAAACCTTCTTCAGTTCCTTGGATACAGTAGCTGCAGCAGCTTTATTTAAAGAACAGTTCCATATACCTACACTGTGTGCGCTTCCACCATGTGATCTTCTATATGCACACAGGCAATGTGTGCTTACATGTGAGCATGTATAGCTGGCCTTGGTGTGAGAAAATGTACGTGTGCTTTATAATGTGGTATCCTGTCCTTGTCTATGCTCTTGTGTGTGTTCCTGCATGAGTACATTCTGTATGTGCTTTTCCCTGGTGTGTGTGTGTGTGTGTGTGTGTGTGTGTGTGTGTGTGTGTGTGTGTGTGTGTGTGTGTGTGTGTGTGTGTGTGTGTGTGTGTGTGTGTGTGTGTGTGTGTGTGTGTGTGTGTGTGTGTGTGTGTGTGTGTGTGTGTGTGTGTGTGTGGTGTGTGTGTGTGTGTGTGTGTGTGTGTGTGTGTGTGTGTGTGTGTGTGTGTGTGTGTGTGTGTGTGTGTGTGTGTGTGTGTGTGTGTGTGTGTGTGTGTGTGTGTGTGTGTGTGTGTGTGTGTGTGTGTGTGTGTGTGTGTGTGTGTGTGTGTGTGTGTGTGTGTGTGTGTGTGTGTGTGTGTGTGTGTGTGTGTGTGTGTGTGTGTGTGTGTGTGTGTGTGTGTGTGTGTGTGTGTGTGTGTGTGGGGAGGTCAGTTAGAGTGCAGCGAGAAAAGTGTGTCATCTGGGAGGAGGTACTTAGGTCCCTTCAGACTGGTCTTTGCAGCATGCTGAAACACCGGCGCTGCTCACAAGAAGTACAAGCGCTCTTTGTCCATCCCTCTCTTTTTCTTGCCACGTTTTCATCCAATTGTATTGTACATTTTCACATCATTTTAAGAAAAGATTTAATTCTTGTTTTCATCTATTACCGTTATGTTTATATTATTCATTTTGGTCATTTAGACAAGCATTAGGTGGTGCCATTTGTCCAGTCGGAAACCATTTTGCCGCAAAAACGCGTCGTAACTGTGTTTGCAGCGAAGAACTTGTCCATATTACTTTTTCTGATACACCAACTTTCCAATCTTTGCCATGTGTACAAACTGGTGTGGCAAACATTTATTTTCAGGGTTAAACTTTTTAGCTACTCACATTCTTTTGTCACATGCAGTCACACTATAACACAGTGTTTCACACTTACTCACAATCAGCAAAAGGACACTATTGCCTCAGAGTGTGTAGCTTCTAAGTTGTACACAGCGGACAACAAAATTGCACAAAGAGTGAAGCGTCCTCAGTCCCGTTTTCTCTCTAACAGAATCAGACAGGAAAGCACACATACATATATAAATAAAGAACCACCAATATTCATGTACATACACTTCAGGGCAAGGAGGCACGCGTGTCCAGCGAGTAGACGAGCTTATGCAGATATATTGGCTAACAAACAGCGCTTAATCAAAACTACAAACAAACTGTTGCATGTCCGCGAGTGTCGACATTGAACATTTAGAAATGCTTGATAAATAGAAATGTATTTAACAAAAATGTAAAGCAGACATGTATTTTGGGTCTCCGCCAAAACATGTTTACATGGTTTAATGAAAAAATAAACATATAAGCTTTCTAATACCTACCTTTTATTTGAAACATTGCATTTCACACATTTCAGGAAATGACTAACGAGGCAAAACTTTGCAGATGAAGTCTTAACACCTTTTCTGCCTTCGCTCCTTTTCTGACATTTCCAAGACTAAATTATAAAGTAATTAAAATATTCTGAAAAACAGGAATTCACTTCACCCTCAGCAAAGCCAGCGGTTGATCTTCTATATGAAAGAGATATTGGCTCATCTGTAGTCGTATTTCGGGAACAAATGACTTTCAACGTAGACAATAGAAGTTAGTTGCAGCCCTGATAAGTAGCTGTAGAGTTAAAATGATGAAGATCATTACTCGTCCCTCTAGCGTTCAGCAACACACAGGAGGATGCACACCAGCACACACATGCCCAAACAGAGCTTGCCAACTGTATTTACTCAACACTCACACACTGTAGCTGCATGACTGCTGTTGTTTTTGTTTAGTTGTGGTGAATGAGGCAGGCAGTGCAGCGTAGTGGTACAAATACAGTAAACACATCTCCAACCGGGCAGGGTAGCTGTTTGAGACGGAGTGGCCGTCCCCAGCTGAGCCGGCTGACTGAGAGTTTTGGGCCATGGTTCTGACAGCAACAGACCCTGGGAGAGGGAAACGTGGTGGGGATGCGCATTTTAAGGAGGATGTTGCAGTATTTATTTGTGTCTACAAGCTAAAGTAGGAACAAGAGGGGGGAATATGAAGCTTTATTATCTTTGTGTGTTTGCATTTTTGTCATGCATGGAATGACACTTTATATACACAACTTTATTGTGTGTGCATACATACTGCATGCCCTCCGCGGCAGCGTGTAATGCTCAGTGTGTTCATTAGGGTTTGCCTTGGAACAGAATATATAATATACTGTAATGGTATTTCTTGAGCAAGTGCTTTAACTCTCCTTGGCGTCTTTTAATGGGTTGCTTAAAAAGAGGGAATTGATTTTCCTGGTTTCTGCCTCCGAGACACTTCCGTGTAGCACCAAGGGCTACTGTAGCATCACATGTTCTTCAGTTCCTGCGAGTGCGTGCACGGTGAGAGCGAGCAGTGGGAGACAGGAGTTGAGAGAGGAAAAGGAGAGTGAGACTTTGCAGAAAGGGAGAGTTTAGTTTCTCCCCAGCTCTTTAGAGTTTCCCTGGTGAGTTGGCTGGCAGCTTGTTTGCTGGCAGAACAGCAGGAGGAGCCGCAGCAGTAGTCGGAGGTAGAGAGATTGCGATAAGCCCCTTCAGCGGCGAACAATAGACACTATAATGCCCTTGGAATTAACGACTGGCATTCCATCGTTTCTCATCTGATTAAGACCCAGTGACAATCTTCTTGCTACAGTCTCTAGTTGTCACCAGCTATGACTAATGAACTGTGATATCCTGCTCCCCTCTCTCTCTCCGTGTCTCACCCTCTCTTCACTTCACGCTCTATCGATTATTGAAATACTCTCCGATCCCTTCCATTCTTAACACGCCCTCGCAGCTTATTTTTCTCTCCTTGCTCCTTTCATTTGCCCGTCTGCTGTGCTCGCTCTCCTCCCCCTGCTGTCCTTTATCTTGTACCATTCATTTGGCTAATTTGATATTTGCAGTTGATATGGTTCTGAATAGAGGCCTGTGTTTTCACATACATTTGCCTCCATCTCCTGAGCTCTCATTTCTCTCTCCTTCCCTCTCTCCATTTGTCTCTTCCCCCTTCCTCTCTTTTTGCAGAGCAGTGATAATGAAATCAGGCTCCAACCCTTCATCTGTATTAGCAGCATTTGCGGGTCTAAAAGAGACTAACAGCCTGCTAATTCTCTGCCTCTGATTCGTTAAACTGACAGAAATTTGCATAATTTTGCTGCCTGCTTTCTCTTCATCAAAGGTTGCCTGCAGACGCCTCTGTCATTGAATTGAAAGCTGTCAACATAATGCCTTGTTTGATCAGTTTTGAAAATGTGTTTAGAGATCGGCGCTTGAATAACAGAAATATGCCTCTAAAAAGCCATTGATTTCAAAGCGATTAAATTGATCTGCCTTACAGAAAGTTAAATGTTTTTTTTTCTTCTGACAAGTTAACCTAATTCTTTTTAAAGTTTTTGAACCTCACTGATCTGACTCACCTTCAGGGTCTGTAACAGTATTCACACATTGTCTCCCCCCCCCCCCTCCAGCCAAGGCGCTCATGTCTAGAGAAAAGGGGTTCTTCCTCTCCTGTGATGCTGACAGAGATGAGCTGTGGCGGCGCTCGGTGGAATCTCTTTTACCGTTTCTATTTGAGCTGCGGCATCTCAAGGCTCACAGAGCTCCGAGTGAATAATGTACGAATGGAAAGTCGCATGGAAAAGCCACAAGAATTTACAAAAACCCACACATTGACTTCCATTGAGTCACACAGATCATGCCTCTCGCTCTCAGTGTGCACACAGGTGTTCCATTAACCTTGCGGCTGACAGTGTCTCTAGGTAGCTTCATTACCTACGGCATGATTAGCTTTAAACTAGACTGTTGCTTTGAGGTGTCACACACACACACACACACACACACACACACACACACACACACACACACACACACACCTAATTGCCTCCTTTCGTGGCCCCTATTGTCAGACGCAATGTAGTCATGCTTTTCACTACAGATAAGTGGCTCTGTGAGGGAATGAGAAGTTGTGTGTGTGTGACCCACCCCCTGCCTCCATGCATTAATGAAGAGATGCGGTACCAGGTGCCCTCTGTAAGAAAGAGACAGTGAGGGAACCTAGTGTCTGAGGAGGAGGAGGGGGGGGGGGTTAGGTAATATGGCTTGGCATTTTAGCGGCCTCCTTTCCCTAATGGTCCTCTCGGTCTCACTGGGATTATCCAGCCGGTGCGCTGTGTCACGGTCGTTAACCGCGCTGCGCCGGGGGGAAAGGGCGTGCTGAGCGGGGGACAGGGGTTGCAAGGTGGAAGTGTCAGGAGAGAGTGGAAAATGTTCTCAAAAATGCCCCGAGGTATGCAACCTTTATCAAAGTGAAAGGGCCTGAGGGATGCCATAAAATAGCAGCCCCCTAACCCAGTGTGCCTCGGCTTCAGGGGGAACGGGGCGTCGAGGGGTGGCAAGTGCACGCCAATGTCAGCAGCATCAATAAAAGACTACAGAAAAAGAGGAAGAGATGCAAAATGTTAACAGTCTTGTACAATGAATCATTTGTCATCATTACGGGCGAGACGTCGACCTTTGCATAACAATACATTTTGAAGATTATATGTCTTAACGATTCAGATATATCAATCACGGCTCCTTGTCATCTTTTGAATTCTACTTTACAGGGCAATTAAAAAATGACTCCAAAGAAAGCACTTTGCCCTACTTGAATGTTCTGGAGGGACTACTTGAGAAAGGGTTCCACTCTCCACTGATGAAATATGTCTGTAGAAATGTATAAAACTGCGCTCCCTCCAGAGAGCGGTTTGGCATTTTTGTTTTACTGACGTCCCCGCCAGCACTTCTTTTACAATACCTGTAAATTATTGTTCTGCTCTGAAGCCGCCCTCTCTCTCCCCCCAATACTTTCCCCCCCCTCTGTCTCATCCTTCTTTGTTTCTTTAACTTTCTTCAACACAAATCACATACCTGTCTTGCAGCAGCCTTAACATTTAGCTCCACAATATAGAACCACACGAGCGGCAGTGTATCTTTTAGGCATAAATGTTTTTTCATGCTGCAGTCATAGCTCAGGTCTCAGTCCATCCATACATAAAGAATACATTCATAGTAGTGCCCAATGCTTTGTTTTGCCTGCTGTACACAAACATTCTCCCTCCCTTCTCCTTTCTGGCTCATCTGCCAGAGAACCCGGGGCTGACCCTCACAGCATATCAAATTCTACATTTCACAGACTTTTTTTTACTGAAACTGCAGAGCGCGGGGAACATTATCCACATATTTATTCCTCTCTGGATGCAGGCTCATCTCTGAATTTGCTCACTACGTGCACGGCCATGTTTGTTGCCACCGGAGGTCAAAAGGCCACAGAACTGTCCCCATTTGCTTTGCATGTGTTCCATTAGCATCAATATCCCATTCCATGTGAAAAGTGCAGTTAATACCAGGCAAGTAGCTGGGCTTGTTTTATTTATGAACATGCGCCCATGGAGACATCCATTATCTTCAGTTTTTACAAAGCCCCAGTGTAGAAGCTGGTAGGGGAGTGTTACACTGAATCCCAAATTGTTTTCACCATGAGCCCATCTAATTAAAGCACATGTCTTCATACCCAGGACCCAGGGGCATTATGAATTACACCAGAGCCTTACCATAGCTCCTATTCCATCCATGTTATATGAAAAAGCATGGTTCAAACGGCTGATATCTTTCATTGGAAATGAGAGGCGGCTGGTTAAAAGCCTGCTTACAAGAGGGAGCATTGACAGATCCTGTGCTGTCCAAAGCAATTCCTTTGATGCCAATCGAATGATAAGCAGTCTCTCCTTTGATGCAGATGAAACCGAAGCAAAGTGGTTTGCCTTGGCCATGTGTCACGGGTTTGTCACAGGCTAGGACTTAACACGCATCATTAGACCTACATGTCATTAAAATGTGTAGTGGGAAAATTGTCTTTACAGAGAACACATAAATGTCTTTAAAGAAGGACTCCTATAGAGGAAGAGCAAGACGCCTCATCTTCATCAGTAGTCATGTGCAGCTCTTTGTGGTCAGCTAATTAAGATCAAATTGCGGGAATTGATTGTCACAGGGTTTGTGCTGCTTGTGGTTTGGCCAAATGAGACATCAGAGAAGAGACAAGAGAGCAGCCTTGGTCTGACAGAGAGAGGACAACACATTACTGCTATCAGACGCATATTCCAGCTTCCTGTGTTCACATTAACATACAGTCATATACCATCCCAGGTATAGGCATCTCAAACCTTACCAGTGTACGTGTCATGCAGCATAAGAGGATGCATAGGTTGTTGATTTCATTCCAAATGAATAAAACTATTTTCAAAGGTAAACTCAGGTTGTGGCAGATGGAAGTATCAGTATGTATGAAATGCAGGGAGGATTGAAAGATATATGTGAATGTTGGCGACTGTAGAAAAGCAGAGACAGAATGACAGAATTGTCAGAGGCAATGGGTCTGGTTGCTTATCTCTTGCTTCACAACAGCAAAGGTATATTGATTATACTGAATCAAGTCCACACAAAGTCCGGAAGTTGCCTTTTACACATATAGTCGTGACGGTTCGGGACGAATACGGATACCGTTACACCCCTAATATATGATGGAAAATGCACACATTTTTGTTATATATAAATGATAAAAGGTTATTCAATTAAATAAATATATAAATAGTTGTCATTCAACATTTAGATGTTTTGACTTTATCATCCTAGCTCTTATATTTGTTTAGACTTTCTGGCTATGGAGAGTAGTTTTAAAGATACTATTAATGTATAGCTGACTTATTTGATGTAAAGAGGCAGACGTGTTACTGTTGGGTTTGGGGTTAACTGATTTAGCCTGCAAGTTAGTAGCATATCCAGCCTTTCTCCTCACTTTGTGCTGACCCTGTAACTGATTCCACGTTTTGAGGGTTGAATTTCAGACTCTCCATTATAGCTACCTACATTAACCGGCCATTTCTTCTGTTTCTCCAGCTGGTCATTACTCAAATTCATTGGTACTTCGACGAATTGTAATCAGACCTAGACTGGAATGGTCTGATATCTTGAAATCTAACAAGTATTCAAAAAGGGTATGATTAATAGTACAATGATGAATAGTCTACCTGTATAATGCAGCCTACCTGGAATCGATCCACACTTTGACAGTTGTTCAGTTGTGTATTGAGGCAATATGTCATTGCGTCCCATCATCAGCCGGTCTTGTGCTTTCATTTAGCTCATGCATTTATCTCCATTTGCCCATCCATTAATCTCCCTTTACTGTAACCCATCCAGCTACTGGCTGGCCAAAGCAGATGAGACGCCCCATTACTTATTTAGCACCACTTTAAAGGGGACCCAAGTCAATTGAGAAGCCGCTCTCATTTACGGTAACAACATTTGCCGACTGGTCTCAAACACAGCGAGCGAAGATGAGATGGAGTTAGATGGAATCAAGTCAATAAAAGACATGGAGGATGATGTGGCCGCGGTCAGATAGTTAAGTGAAGGTCAACCCGCAGGGGCATTGTGTAATCTGGTGCCTCTCCAAGCGGTGACAGGCGGACAGATTTGTGACGCCAAGGTGAAAAAGTTGCCTGGCCTCCAATATCCCCGAAATCAATGTGACCCGAAGAGAAGAGGGATAGTTTTTACCCCTGTAATGAATTTTTTTTCTCATATTATGGTGGATTCATGTTGGGAGTGCAGGTTTTGATGCATTGAGAGCTCATGAGAAAGGACACACGATAAGGGTGTTGAGAAAGAGAGTGTGTATGTGTGTGAGTGAGTGTGTTTCTAAGGATAAGCCAGCATGGACACTTTATCCAACCTAATCATGATTCACCTGCTTTTATCTGAGTGCAGACTAACTGTCCAGGCCTATACATCACAGCTCCCCCAACACACACTCACACACACGGCCACGACTCCCCCCGCTTCCCGCCTTCTCTCTCACGCTTCTTACCCACTATATATTGCGTGTTTCAGCCTCTGACACTCTGTGAACATATTAAAAAGAGGGATAGTGGCTGCTCTGTTATTGCCATGAAAGTAATTTACCATGTGTCCACATTCCCACCTTATTGATTAACCTGTGTGTGTGTGTGTGTGTGTGTGTGTGTGTGTGTGTGTGTGTGTGTGTGTGTCACCGTTTCTCAATCTCCCTGGCTTTCTTTTTTTCACTCTGTTGTCATTGCCTTTCCTCCTCCTTCTCTTGCTTCTCTTTTTATCTCTCACTTCACTTCCGCTATCTCTGATGTTGCCCAACAACCCGCATCTCTCTTTTTTCTCTCTCTGTTAGCCCTGGACTCATGTGGATGATTTATAGCACAGCTGAGATGTTGGAAAGACAGACAGACAGACAGTCAATCAATGAGGAATAAGGAGAGGGACAAAGAACGGGCAAGAAAGCAAAGATAGCGTTTCCCACTGTAACGCCATCTACTGTAGCCGCAGCACCATTCATTTATTCAAATGGAAGAATTCAGAAATAAGATACTTTTAGATTCTCCCACACCTCTGTTATACTGTGATGATGGGATCTACAAAATATTAAACTCATATTTATGCCTGCAAGAGGATTTTTCTCATTATCAGATAATAGTTTCTATATGAATCGATTAAAATTATATAAATAAAAGTTTGAAATGCCCGCAAGATATCAGAGCCCAAGGCCCGTTCTCATTTCATCAAATGTCCCTCCTCGACTCCTCGACTCCTCGGTCCTCCGTCCTCCGGTAGTGACCCGGAAATGAATTTTAGCGCGCCATGTTGAAGGACATCTCATTTCTCGAAATGCACATCGAGGACCGAGCGTCGAGGAGGCTCTCTGGAGGAGCTATAACCGAGGATACACTGATGGGTCCTCCATGGCTCCTTCGTGGATGCATTTCCGGCAACAGAGAAGTTTCAAAGAGTCGTGATGCACGGCCGGACTGATCTCAGCCAATGAAAGCTCTGCATGCATCCCCTGGATATTATTTTATTAACTTCTTTCATCGCGACGCGATGTTTACAGTGAGAACAGCTGTGAGGTCCGTGCAGAAAGCAGAGCAGTGTGTAAAATATATATCACTCAGTATAACAGACCTACTCTCTTTATTTGCTTTAGTTTAGTAGATATCTACAAACAAAGTCGATATTTTTCTAAAACCATTTAGTGCTTCACATAATAAAATACACAACGGCTGTAGCCTGATTATATGCTTTAGGAGCTGTAGGTGCGTGTGTGTGTGGTACAGTGTGTGCGTAGATGCAGCGGACAGACAGGTCTCAGTTGGTTTGGTGTCCTCTGCTTACTTGTAATACTTGTAAATAAAACTTTTGGCCCGTCATTTATTTCCCTCATTGTAGCGACCAAAGAGGGGGGGGGGGGGGGGGATATATCCAGTCTCTGATAGTGTTACGTTATTATGAGAGTGCTCTGTTTGATTCTGAAAGTGTGTGTGTGTGTGTGTGTGTGTGTGTGTCCGCACTGTGAATGAATTAAAAGTAAATATATAAGTCGTCATGAACACATCTGTCCATCAGACAGAGGGCTGCTGTGCCTCCTGTCATCATTAATGGACGTCTCTTTAAAATGACCGCTCAGAGGAGAGGAGTTCTCATTTCTCTAACCGCCTGCTGCTTCCCCTCTTTTCTCCTCGGCTCCTCCGCTCGCATCTCCTGTGGGCGGGACTAAGTCTCGAGGATAGGAGTCGAGGAGGGACATTTGATGAAATGAGAACGGGCCCAAGATTTGAGATGTTGTTTAGACAAACTAATGGTGTGATTAGCTGCTCCATGTTAGCATTGTTATTGTTAGCATGCTGATGGAAGCAAACATTTGCTTTATGACCAGTATGTAAAAACATTCCTTTCAGCCTTTTTGTTTTAGTTTATTGCCAATTAGAACAAAATATCATGCTAACACCCTAAGATACTGAACATGGTTAACCTTATACCTGCTTATGATCAGCATGTAGCGCTGTCACCGTGGTGGCTAGCTCAGCTGCACATAGCTGCTAGCATTCCTGTAGGCTGTCACTGTTGTTGCTCACTTTGGTGATTAATTGTTTATCAAACTCAATTAATTTCTGCCCGTTGACTAATCGATGAACTGTTGCAGCTCTGGTCACATCCGTCCATGCTGTCACATGTTATCACAGTCAAGTCTGCAACTATAGCTCAATACACATCGCAGGCAATCCTCAGAATTACTTCTGCATAATTACATCACATCAAACAAGTACCAAATGCATTTATCATTCTCTCTTTCTTCATATTTTTCACAATACTTGTCACCTATTTTTTCGAGTAGAAAGTTAATGTTCATAAATGTATTTTTAACCGCGGGAGCATTTAATGAGGTTTCTATTCTTAATAGAGACTGCAGTTCACTACATCTGGATAGTGTCCGACCTTCATCCAACCTAGGTGGGAGGAGGGTCGTGTTGAATGATGCACATCGACCCATTCATTTTTAATTCACTTCTTCAGTCTGAGGGGGGTATAAAACTATACTGTGACAGAACACATTTCCCCAGTCGGTACCTCTCCTACAATTTAGTGTACGCCTCATTCTCCTTATCATTACCTCTCTCCTCTTTTCCTTTTTGGTCATTTCAGTGGCCCCCTTCTATTTGTTCATCCCACTTGCCTAGACTGTCTCCTGGGCCATTAATCTATACCGCTCCAACCGCTCCTCTGGGCCAGACCTGGCTGCAGCGCCACTCACTGCGCGCTCTCAAAGGCCACTGTGTTCATACAGATATGAAACGACGGACGGAGACAGAGAATGGCTTTTAGAGAAAGCACCCAGAGACATGAGATAAGTAGAGAGAAAGAAAAAGCATAGGAAGAGAAAGGAAAGATACACTCGCCCCCGCCTTCTCTTTTCATGTCATAAAAGGCAGAAGTGACAGAATCGTGTATTTGAGAGAGTGAGATGATGTTGCCCAGAACGAGTGCACTGAGGTTACCGTGGCATCTGCCCTTTTGAAAAGGTTGAGATTTGAGGAGATTAATATGCCGTTGGATCGCACTGGGGGATTTCTGGCTCGCCCGGAGTCGCCTGGACACGCAGAAGCCGTCGGTGGTGACGGGGGACTCGAGCAGATGGCCCTGCTTAATCAGGGAGAGAGAGAGCCGTTCTGGGTGTACGTCTGTGTGTGTACCTGGGTTTGTGTGTTGGAATTTTCGTTTGTGTACTCTCATAAATGCACATGTGTAATGCTAATTCTGTGTCTGTGCTTTGTAGGAAGAGCAATAAATGGTTGGACCATCTATCTCGAGGCTCTGTCATTAACCGTTATAAAAAGTATTGGAGCTGACTGGGTTGGGAATTTGGAGCATAGCACATCTGAATTCTGTTTTGCTTTAGCTTTAATGTAATCGACTCTCTAAAATACAAACATCGGTCTTTGATTTATTGAATATTCCTTGTAGTGTGCCATTTAAACTTAATCTATTAAAGGCCCTGTTTACCCAACTGCGTGCACAAAACAACTCACTTATCTAACTGTCTCTGAACAGTATTCCTCTGCATGCTTACAAATGATTAAATCATCTTTGATTTTTTCCATCACTCGAGCTAAATAATAACTCTTTAACAGTCAATACCTTTTACAAAATCGCCACAATTTCTGCGTAATTGCATCCGCAACCATGTTTGTCTTTTGAAATGGCATTCAAGTGTCAGTCGTTTCCATCTGTTACAAGCTTTTCGTTTTGTTTTATGTGGCTTTTCAGACATGTTTACTTTTCCTCCCCCTCAGAGTTCAACATGTTCTCAACAGGGAGCTGAAAGGTTGTTACTGTTGACTAGGCCTGGTGTCACTTGGGGAAAGTATTGCAGTCTATGGGCAAACCAGAGGAACCTGGGTTCTATTCCCATACTGGCAAACATTCACAATGCTGAGGTTGAGCACTAAATCACTGGCTGGCATTGAACTTGGATGGGGCCAAACTAAGAGAGACAACTAAGTATGACTTGGGGAAGTTGCAGTGCAGTAAATCTTGTTCAGTGGTACATTGGCAGTAGTTGTTGTGAAGGCAGAGTTATTTGTTCACTCGGTTTCCTCAGACAGCCTGGGGATCCAACCAGTGAGCTTTCCGGTCATAAGCACACTTTCTTTACCACTGTCCCTGCTGTCATGCTTAAAGTTCTAACAAGGGAAATGTTGGCTGCAAAAGCTGTCATTTCCCAAAACCTAGACTTAACAAGAATATTTAATAAGAACATTTAATAATTTCAGCTTAGAGAATCTTGGGTGGTTGTGTTGTTCTCATAGTTTAATCGTCTTTCAGTGCTAGAATTTTGCATGGTGCAGTGCTCCACAAAAGCTGCTTGTAGTATTACTCTTTTTGTCTCATACAGTAGACTTTCTGCAGCCTCTACATCCAAATGCTGTTCCTGCCCTGTGGTTGGGGTGCAGGGTCAGCCAGCAGGACTGGTGCCTCTAGAGCAGGTAGGGGTTACATATCTTGCTCAAGGGCTCTTGGAGCACTACTGTACGTACACACAAGGGGATCAAACCACAGGCCCTCCAGTCAGAGGAAGACCTCTGTAACCGCTTGGCCGCGCACAAGTCAAAAATGTAAGGGAGGGATGGACCTAAATGTGCAGCCTTTGTTGCTTCGAGAGGGGGGTCAAGCTACAATCCTGCCCCGAGCATCTCTATGGTAATGACGCGAAGAGCAAAATCGAAGACGCACAGGGCATCTCCATGGCGACAGAGGGGAATGTCATGATCTCTGCTGCTGGCAAACTCTCTGCAGCTGAGGATGCAAACTTCTCTATTGTAAATCACTGTCCCTGTATCCACTCCCCGTGCTCCCTTTCACATTGTCGCCCGTCTTTTGCTATCGTTTTATTCTCCGCGTCTCTTTTTCACTCTCTCGTTGCCGCGGTGTCTCTGTTATTGATGTATATATCTCTTGATCTCTCCTCCAGTTTGGCCGCGCACTCTAAGCCGGTGGTGTTGAAAGAGATGGATGCTCACTGCCCTCAGTAATCTCCGCAGCAGCCATTTAGATAATTAAGTCACTATTCTTGCACTTTGTGTGTGTGTGTGTGTGTGTGTGTGTGTGTGTGTGTGTGTGTGTGTGTGTGTGTGTGTGTGTGTGTGTGTGTGTGTGTGTGTGTGTGTGTGTGTGTGTGTGTGTGTGTGTGGTGTGTGTGTGTGTGTGTGTGTGTGTGTGTGTGTGTGTGGTGTGTGTGTGTGTGTGTGTGTGTGTGTGTGTGTGTGTGTGTTGTGTGTGTGTGTGTGTGTGTGTGTGTGTGTGTGTTGTGTGTGTGTGTGGTGTGTGTGTGTGTGTGTTGTGTGGTGTGTGTGTGTGTGTGTGTGTGTGTGTGTGTGTGTGTGTGTGTGTGTGTGTTGTGTGTGTGTGTGTGTGTGTGTGTGTGTGTGTGTGTGTGTGTGTGTGTGTGTGTGTGTGTGTGTGTGTGTGTGTGTGTGTGTGTGTGTGTGTGTGTGTGTGTGTGTGTGTGTGTGTGTTGCCGCCGCCGCCGTTGTTTTTTTTTTTATTTAGAGAACAGAGAAATGTGTAGAAAAGGATGCAGTGAGGAGAGAAAAAAGGCGACAGCTTCCATGGGCCATAGAGAATACACGCAAAAGTACAGTGCATGATTGGCGTCTGGAAATCTGCGTCTCCCACACCACGTAGAACAGAAAGCATGCAGAAAGTCGTGTCGGTATGTGTGCACACTAGCCCCAGGGTTTTTCTCCAGCTCTTTGTCTTGTCGTTGTGATAATGTGGCGTTTTGTTGAAAGTCTGTGTTTTAATTAACTGAGCAGCAGCGTGCGGTGATGGAGGTAGCAGTGCCTCTCTCTTCCTCAGGCTTATCACATGCCTGGGATACTGTCTACCTAACACTGGCAGGGTGTTACTAACTCGGGCATTGCAATATTTCACAACACCGTGGTCATTCCTGTCTGGACGGCTGCCAGTGAGAGCTGACATTTTGAACAGGAAAATGATGGTTCGTCCCGTGCAAAAGTCAAAACAAAGGCCTGTGTTCAAACTACAGCTTAGAAACACTTGCATCATGCCGTGTCCCACCACAAAAACACACATGAAAAACACACACACACAACACATGCTGCTGACTTTTTTTCCCCAGATAGATCAGATAGTTTTACTTGTTATTTCGCTGCTTAAATGAATTGTGCTGATGCACACTGAGGAGGAAGTCTGCTGTCAGGGGTGCGGGTATAGGCGATATTTCTTTATCTTATAAAATAATAACTGGTTTCATCCCTTCTTTGTATTTATCTTTCTCTCTGTCAACATAATGCACCTTATCCCTTTTTTATCCGCTTTGAATGATGTGGCCTTTTCTTGCATGCTTTATCAAAGAGAATATGATTAGGAATTTCCTGTCTATGGCAAAATAAGGCAGTGTGTGTATGTCACCCACCAGTGTTTCATCCATCAAGGTGTCGGATGAATGTACAGTGTGCCATCTCCCACCATCATCGCCTCTGAAACCTCTGTGAAAATCCTAATAGGCAGATGAGATAAGGAAATGTGAGGTGCTTGATTCAGATTAGTGCTAGAATCTGCTCAGAATGACTGCCTGTGGTTAGGTTTATTAAAGTCAAATGCTTCCCAGTTGTCCTGTAGCTGCAGCTGTTTAAGTAAAACCAGCATACGTGCCTCTAATCATCTGCTAAAATGAAGGCTATTTATGGTTTGAATGGTGCCTAAGCTGGTGGGCTCTGTTTTGAGACATCCCATGTTTTTATGATCCGCTGCTGACTGCACGGCGTCTCCGGATTCCACTCAGACCACTAATGAGGTGTACGAATTGTAGCAAAGTACTAATTCCCCTCAAACCGCGGGGATTAATTGGACCCGCTAATGCTAGGAATCAATCCCAACAATGGGCTCGTTGGTTTCCATGCCAGCAGGTAGCTGCATTCATCTCTGCTTCTCATCCCTGAAGATGGCCCTTTCTCTTCCTTATTGCAACCCCCACACCTCGCCTCTACACACACGAAACTCCATTTTCCCTTTCCTCTGTTTGCCTTTTGTCTAGCTTCTTCTCTGTTGTTTTCTTCAGTCTTGTGCAACATCAATTAGGTTTCTCCTGTATCACGTCCTCATGACGGCACGCTAAAAATACCCAGGAAGCCCTTGCTCTTTTCTGGAAGATCAGTTTGCTTTGTCAATCAATACTTGAGAAACATCTCCAAAATAAAGAAAGTATTACCAACATACTCTTTTCACAGCAGACATTTAGTCTTTTTTATATTCTACTCCAATTTGTATTAAACAGCTTGGATGCAATATGTAATACTTTCCCCTGCATTATGTAATACTTTTTTTCATCTTTCAGTTATTATTACAATTCCTAAAATAATTTATGAAAATGCAATAATACATTATGTTACCATAACTTAAATGATAATATAACCAAGATGAATGTTTCAGACATGTTAAATTGTTTTGGAATGCTAAGGAATATAATGGACATTTATATAGTTTTTCCCATTTATTATAGTTTTATAATTCTTTTTTATTTTGGATGGTTACTATACAATGCATGTTTTTCATGTTCATAAAGAAACATTTCAGTTTTAAGTTGTAATAACCACTGCAATATGAAATAATTTGTATTAAAATGCAGAGACATGTGTTACATCAATTTATATTACAAAATGTGGCTGATTGTCACATAGTGTGGTTTTAATACAGAACGTGTTGTTACACATTCTATGATTTAGTGTGCACGTAGTTCCTTAATTAATGACACCGCATTGATCGTTTGTGCACGCATGTATTTACGTAAAGGTGTAAAAGATGCACTGCCCAAATTGAGACTCTGTATCTTCATCATCTGGTGTGTGTTGAGCGGCACGGACCTGAGCTGAGGAGCAGAATTTAAAAAGACCCGAGACTGTGCCTTGCGTTGCTCCAGGCTATTCCTGTACCTACAGTCTCCTATTATTTAAATATCAGGATGAATACCTCTATTGTCCTGGAGGAACTGTCGGCACATTTACTGGTCTGCGATTGTATCTGTGTATATGTAACGTGCGTGTGTGGAAGTGTGTGTGTGTGTTTTAGTGGCCGTCTGTGCACATCTCCCACAGGGCTGCTCATTTACAGCAATATCTTATCCTCATAAAGTTACAGTATACCTTCCCCGGCCCTCGTTTGTACCACACAGGCTTGCTGATGGACACATTGATTATTAGCACAGAGTGTAGCAGGTGGCTCTGTATATGTGTGTATGTGAGTGTGGTGAACGCTGGGCTGTCACTGGGTCAATAGACGTAAACACTACTACGGATTGGAAATAGAGCCTCGTCTCTCTGGGAGTATCTGCAGCTCGGGGACTAGCGGGGGGTATTCAAAGCAAAACAGAATGTGCCAGCAAAGCAAACATCACACCCTAGAACAGAAGTATGACACACATTCCCTCCCCACCCTGATCACATCTTTAACACTCATCTCTATTTCAGGCTGCATACACACACATACAGTACCGCTGTTACATCTCATTTGCTCGCTCACACTGGCTCGCTGTCACTCTGTCGCTGCCATGTTATGTCCATCTGTTATGCTCCCTCTTTCCTCACGTCTATCTATGACTCCCCGCGTATTCCCACATGGCTTTGTTAACGCAGCTCTGTCACACACACTCCGACATGCTGCGTGCCACCTCGGAGTGACAGATGCTGTTCTTTTAGGGTGTGTGTCTCACGTTCCCACCTGCCAGACAACTTTTTTATTTTTGGCTAATCACTCCGCCGTCGCTTGGGGAACTCAAGTTATTGAAGGTTCCTGATGTGCGCTGCGTGGAAAGTGCACTCACAACTGGCACAGGAACACACAGGAACATGCAGGGCATCCCCATGGTGACAGCAATGAGGTCATGATGATGACAATAGGCCTCGCACACTTGCGATCAGTGGCGTACGCCCAAACGTTCACATTACACTCATTAGCTGCGTTTCTTTCCCATGTTTGTACACCCCCCACATAGTGTCACTCTTCTCGCTCACCTGAAGATGCATTTAGAACGCTGGGAAGAATTCTGACGCATCAGCAGGGCTAGAATAGCCATTTCTAAAATACCCGGAGACCAACACACACACTGTACCTCCTCTGCAGCTCTTAACTCATGATGTGACTGACAACACAATGGATATGCCAGTCCGACAGCTCATTAGGTTTGATTGCTGCTGACATGATATTTCTCACTTTCTTATTCAGCTCTTCTCTGTACTAGCCCGTTACTATTTGTGCTTCATCAGGATTAGTGATTATTTTAATCATTTGTTTGGATTTTCAACTCTCTGGAATAGAATCTCAGTATTAATTTGAAGTAGGAGCCAGAATCAGAAAATAGCATTTGGCGTGGGAAAGTCTGATACCTTCGGGTTAGATGCTGACAGGATTGCAGGAGCTGAAGCGCCTCATTGATTGCTGCAGGGCATGATGGCAATGCTGTCATTAATTTCTTATGAATTTGAAAAGGCTTTTAAAGAGGTTGGCTTTAAATGCGGGCCTTGCTTCAAAGATTATCATCTCTCCTCTGAAAGGCCGTTGGTTTGTCCAGGGCTCACAGTGACTACATTGGATGTGAAAAGGAAAGGAGAAAAATCTTTATTGGTACCTTCTCCCTAGAGCAGTGCAGAGCAAGGTGTCATTGTAGATGTGATGTATTTAAGTGTTTATCTGGTGTGGTACAGTCCACAGGTGTGCTAGGTGTTGGTTTCCACAAGCAACTCTGAGAGTGAATTTTCTTTTATCGCCTCTGTGTGCAAAAAACACTGTTAGCGTGTCTCAAGGTGCTGTGAGTTTATACACCGCCACCGACACGCACACATAGACTTGAAAGCAGTTGCAGAAATTCAGCTGTGAAAGAGTTTTAACGGCCTGTAATTAGTAGCTTAAATCATCCCGTTCACCAAGGAAGGTAGTGGGATATGTGACACTCGTTGTGCAGGGATCTGTTGCCGGCCTCTGGTTATATAGCATAGTACATACTGACATGCTATGTGCAGGGATGAAAATAATTCACTCAAAGGATTGTGCACATATTGAAATGTAGTGCACAAAATGCAACTTGGGTAAATGAGTGGATTTGAAGCATGCGCTCCTAAAGAAAAACAGCATTTGTTGTTTGTATATACTACTTAAAACAAACCGCAGTTTAGGGTGTACCATAGCTTCTGGTTAAAGATCGAATGATTTTAATTTATTTTTAAGAATCAGGTTTTATTTGAAGGTTAAGATCACATTATTCTGGTCCAATCGTTTTATCTTGAAATACTCTCTAAAAATATCCATGTCATTATTCACTGGTGTTATTATAAAATGGTTATACTTTTTTATTCTATTATCTTTGCAAAGAACAAATATTAGCAAATAATCTTAGCATATACAATAATGTATTCAAAATAAACATTAAATATTCTATCAACTTTAATTATTTTTAAACAAACTGTATTTGACATGTCCTTTTTTATTCAATAGAAATATGTTCTTTACAGGCTCCTACATAATGCATTTGTAAATGATTTCCATGCATCTGCTATAAGTCAATATGCGCTGGCCAAATAAAGGCATAAATACACCATTTCACCAGATACTTAACCACTAACATCTTTTTCATTTGCTCTCATAAGGTTTCATTCATCTATATTTTTATTATAAATTGGAAAGACCGAGAGATGAGAGAATAATAGTTTGGTGCCGGATTAAAAACTTCTCATTTCATACATAGAGTGCTGAGCAACCTCCAATCCCTCTTCTAAAATATTATCTTGGAAATCCTGTGAACTTTACTTAGTTTCTGCTAGTTTCCTTATTCAGTATATTTCTGAAGGTTATCCCACAAAGCTCTTTTACATTTACTTTAATCCCTTTTGAATATATTTGTACGCCGTTTTACCTAAAGACAAAACAAACTGAAAATGAGTATTGAATCTTGATACTGTCCAGACTGAAGAGCTCAGTGGATGCACAATGGCCTGCACCCACTTCACATCGGGAGAGGGTTGGTCAAAACAAATTGTACAGAATGCAAATGCACTCTGCCCCCAAGTTTGCCTATTGTGAAGACATGGTCCCATTCTTCCCTCCCCCCCCCCCCACCTCTATCTGTTTTTATGTGGCGGAATTGTCTTCCTGCTCTCTTATTTCTCAACTGAGGTGTGGAGCTCGGATGATAAGAGAATATTGCCGAGCACTAACTCTGCCATTGTTCCACTGGACCAGCACCTTGTTCCTCTCTCTTTCTGTCTCAAACATGTTGCTGAGATAATACAAAGCCTATTCTATTGGAAATGTTGAGGTTGTTAAAAGAGGTTTCTGCAGGAAGGTGGAGAGGTTATTGCAGAACCAGTGGAGAGAGTGTTGTCCCGCAGCTTTTAGTAGCTCAGTCTGGCTCTATCACCGACTATCAGCCTGCTGTATTTGTACAGAGCAGACCATGTTTAGAAATACATAAATAAAAGGTGGGATTGGGAGAGGAAATAAAACACAATGAAAAATAATTAAATGGAGATGGACATAAAGGAAGAAAGAGTGAGTGTTTGAGCAGGTAAATGAATGGACGGTTACAGCAGCTAAAGATGGAGACGGGCCAGCGCTCCCACCACAGGCTGCTTTGTGTATCGCTTGCATCAAAGCTTTTTCAAAGAACCTTTTATTTCCAGCTGCCTGCTCAAACACTTACTACTACTCGTACAGCACACTGTCGTTTTTGAAAATGTGCGGTCTCATTACATCTTACCAAAACAGTACGTGCATACATAGTCATTCACTTGTAGTACACACACACACACACACACACACACACACACACACACACACACACACACACACACACACACACACACACACACACACACACACACACACACACACACACACACACACACAGAGCAATACACACGGAGAAGCTGGCATTTCAAGGCGTTCGCTCCTCTGTGAGAAAAGAAGCAGCGTGACAGACCCCAGTGTGAGGAATAAAGACCTATCATCTGCTGTCATTCTCTCCTTACAGACCAGGGGATTTTGCAGGGGGCTTGCTGAACCTGGGTTTGAGGTTGTTATTTATTTATTAAATCTGTTATCAAGGGCTCGGGAAGCATAACGTGCCTTTGGTGAGGAGGAGTACAATGCGCTGCAAAACCCCTCAGTGATGGATTTCACTTCTCAGATCTTGTGCTGCTTTGATTTATGATATAATATAGAGTGATCCGCTGCTCATGCTACACAATAGCGCCATGCCCTATACTGATGTAATTCTAGCTCACTGTCGCCTATCACAGCCTACTGTGCTGGAAAAGGGGAGAACCCTCAAATGCAATTCAAGGGCGACCTGATTGAATTAACCATCCATTAGATGTACGAGATGAGCTGTAATTGCGGGGGTATTTATCTATGCAGGTGAATGGGTTTTGACCGCAAGGTCATGCTACTGTTGTGTTGTCCTTGGAACAACTTGAGCAAGCGTGCACTTGTTCGTCTCTCGCTCGGCCGTATTGCTTTAACCTCATTGTCGAGCCTGCATGCTTCACGCGGCAAACGTAGCTCCTGATGGTGTTTTTTTTATAGACCTGCTTAGCAGTGCTCATTTCTCTCCCTCTCATCGCAGCCCTCGTTAATGACTGGGAGAATAGAAATTAGAGGCAACAAATGAGCCGCAGTGTGTATGTGTCAGTCAGGTGCATTGGGAGCAGATGCTTTGAGCATTTACATCTCCATGTCAAGATGTTCTCCTCTTAATTCCTCCGGTGTCCCCTACTCTTTTTCTACCTTTAAGACCTTGCCTTTGTCTGTGTATCTCCTTCTTCCATTAGCGTATTTAATAAAACTTCACATATACTCTCTCTCTTTCTATTTACTGCAGGCTTGCCCCCGTTATTCCCTCTGAGAGGAAGAGGAAGTGATGTCACGCCACCACCACCGCTTTGAGAGGGACTACCGGGGACCCTGGGAGCGGAGAGACATCCGTCCTTCTGGCCTCCACAATGGAGGAGCCAACCATAGCTGTGCCTCTGCCATCGTCAATGGCAACAACCGTCCGGGGCTCCTTCCCCTCCCAGTCATCCCCTCCCTCCTCCCCACCCCGGTTACAGTTGCCGTGACAACATCGAGTAGCGACATCGCGGTCAAGCGAGGCATCACGGCAGCAGGATCAGTGGCTTCCGCATCTGCCAAGGTAAGAGCGTCGTCCAAATGAGCGCCGCAACACCTGCTTCCCCTGACTAGAAACTAGTTTCCTGCTGCTCTGACTATCTTTTTTGAGTCTTTGTCTCTCTTTGTGTAAACTTTTTAATCTGTGAAAACTCCCCAGCTGGACATAATCTGCAACTTTCTCCATACTTTTGAGGCTTTCCAGCTTCGCCACTTTCTCAAAAACGCTTCTGCATTGTCCAACTCACTGGCATGCCTGCCTTCATGGTTCAACGGTCTCAGCTCTTGAAGCCCCTCCGCTCTCCCCTTCTCTCTCTCTGCTGCTTCCTGCACTCTCCACCCTTATCCCTCACTCCAGTCCTGCTGCTCCCTCTGTCCAATGCCCCTTTCTTGCCAAACTATTTTCCTTCCATCTTCATTTCCTCCCTCTCTGCCAAATGGCAGGCTTGTCCTGCCTTTGCCTCCTTGGTAATTTCCTTCTTTCATTATGTAAATGACCTCTGACAGCGGCTCAAATGTGTGCTGCTGTCACAAGTTATGGCTATGGGTGTTTCTACTCTAACAAGCAAACAAACATATAGGACCGCATCATTATATGAGCCCTGAGTAATATTACTTATTTCTCTTACGGTACATTTCTCCTCTTCAAACTTCGTCACAAATAGCAATATTTGTGTGGGTCTTTTGTGTATATTTTCCTAATTGGACAATATATCACTTTTATATTTGTGTTTGGACCATGTACAGAAAAGTGCAGCGTGGAAATGTCTGAGCGGTATACTCAAGAGTCGGACAGTTTGTGTTCTCCGCCCCCCCACCCGGGGATCTGCTAGCTAGCTGGCTGTCAGCCGCCCTGTGAAGAGAGGGCCTTTACCAAAAAGAGAGTTAGACATTTCAGCCCCTCCACTCTCTCTGCTTCCATGGATACCATTCATCTTCTTTTGATATTCCTCTTCACTTTCAGATCATTTGCTTTAATTTAAACTTCAGCAGATCCATCTGTTTTTTTTTCTTCTTCTGTGCTACGGCACCTTCTTGGGCTCTTGCTCTCGGTGGGGCCTGCACTCTAAGAACAGAGGTAAACAATGCTTTGGTAATTTAGCCCGTAAGTGCACATCATTAGATACCCTGCTTGAATGCACTGACCACAGACACAGTAAATCTGCTCTGGCACCGCATCGGCCCCTCCTTTTGTGCAACTGAATAATTACATACATCCCAACAAAGTCTCGCCAACTCCCACCACGGCCATTGTCATCATTCAATGGCTGCCAGAGCAATTAGGTGCCTTGCACTGCACGTGAGTGCGCATTAGTTTAAAGGTACAGTATTTGTGGGAATAAAGCAGATATAATGCAGGTCCTTACCTAGAAGCCACCGTGCGTAGGTTTATTCAGAGATTTACCTTTCTTCTTTTCCCACCTTTGACAGTCCTTTTTGAGGTTGGCAACAGAGAGCAACAACGTTTAAAAAGAGAAATACTCAAAGTCTGGGCTCTGCTTTAATTATGGTCCATACAAGTTACAGGGGCCTCATGAGCATGGCCAATACCTTAGGAGCCTGTCTTTCTGTCTTCTTCCTAGCTGTCTGCTGTCCTCACTTACTCTCTCTCTCTCTCCCTTTCTTTCATCTTCAATCAAAGCTGTTTGGGGGACATACAGAGTCTGATGGACGGATGCAGCTCTCTCTCCGTGGTCCCTTTGTCTCTGCTCTGTCCATGGCTACAGTAGAAAGCTGACAGGCCGTTGTTGATCTGCACTGTTTGGGGACTTTCTTATAAACACTGCGGCCCAAGTGGGGACACAGTCAAATAGCTACACATGTACAGGAATGTGTGTGTGGGTTTTCTGTGATTAAATAATCTTTCTACATGCAGTTAATTTTAAGTTTGAATGATCAATATAGAGTTGTATTGTTGGTAGGAATAATTGATAGTGCTGTGTGTGTGCACATGTGTGGGTTGTGGAGGGCAAATGCTAAGTTTAAAAGTGCCACCTGGTAGCATTGTCCATCCTAATGTAAAGCTAACCACATGGAACATAGTACATTTGAAGCTACACTTTGTGATCCCCTGCCAGGGCCCTTAATTAATTGTTGATGTATTTTTGTTCAGTCGTCACGTATGTAAGGTCACTATAGAAACTAAATCCATGTAGTTAATAACCACATCTGTTCTGTGTCCTGCTGATAAAAAGGACGCTTACATGTCAGCTGGAGGTCCAGTTTGACTCTGTATGCCAATTGCCTAGTATATCAATTCCTTTCAATTTACTAGGTAATAAATAAATGGACTTCTTTATATTAAGTGACTGTTACGTTATGACTTAATGGACTTGCCAAAATGAGCTATACTTCAAATTCATCTTTATAGCAATCATGGCCATGGCAAGCTATTGTAAGGTTACAATTTAGATAAAAGGGAATAGACCGACATTTCACCATAACATGTTTTTTTTTTCATTCCTGCTGCAATGGCTGTTATATTACATTATTACATGGCTTAGTTGAACACTCGATTCTGATTGGTCAATTCAGAACACGTGACAAGTTGTTAATCCAGTAATACATACCACTGTCAAGGATTTATTGACCGTTGTTAAGGACGCTCACATCTGCAGAAAGAAGTCCGGTCGATTTAACTGTATACAGCTTGGTTGAAAAGCAAACTGTATACAGCTTGGTTGAAAAGCAAACTGTATACAGTTTGCTTTTCAAACTGTTTGCTTGTCTTTAGTTTTCCGTTGTCTACCGTCTGAGAGCAACATGAAGGATTTTAATATTAATTGTAATATATTTGGAGAGCACAGTAATTTGGATGAATGGTTAGTGGCTGATGAGTCCCCAGTGAAGAAAAGAAAATGACAAGAGGGACAAGAAAACAGCGGAGAAGTAAGAGAGGCCAAAAGACGGACCACATTATGGGCTATGAAACTATTTAAAGACTGGCTGATTAAAAAGAACCAACCAACAGAGTTTGACAGCAACGGTCAGAAACCCTCAACACAGAGCTGCGGTCCCGACATCAAACGGCAAAATATATTCAGTTGCCAGTTACTTGGGCATTAGGTCAGGGATATCTAGATACTTTTCCAAGGATTGACATAATGCATTTTGTGTACTTTTAAAGCAAGCAACAATGTTTTCAAATCTGTAATCGCAAAAACGCTATCGAAGCAGTTCCTGACGTTGCTACGTAGTTCAAACGGTAACAACGGACTATTTTTCTTAGCGGATGCATGTCATTTTAAATCAATAAAACTATTTTTTAAATCAATAATACTATTTTTTAAATCAATAAATGTTTTTCTAAATCAATAAAAGCATTTAAATTAATATTGGGAGTCACGTCGTTCCTTTTTGAGAATGTGGCCTTCAAGCTGATCAAGATCCCTCCGCTTCGCGTCGGGCTCCCTGGTCAGCCTGTCGGGTGTTCTTTTACCCATAATGACCACCTCGCTGCACATTATCCCTTACGTATACACTATTAGGTACACTATAAAAAATAGGTAAGCTTGCAGAGACATGAAGACAGAGATACAAAATTGTCTGAAAAGCTCAAGTGAGGCTAAAGTCTCTTTAGCCTCACATTGTCAATGTTTTTAATGAGCTTTTTTACATTTTATTTATGTTTTAAAGACCATAGTATGACCATGGCACTGATTCTAAGGACACTATAGTAGCACATTAGCCAATGATACATATGATGTTCTCGTTTAGTTGTTTTTATTAAAACAAAGTAACATCACTCTTGTTTAAGCTTTGATACCTACTGCCGTTTTCATCTCCTACAATCTATAATACCTGCTGCTGCCAGTCCATTAAAGTGCTTTCCCCCGACAAAGCCAAATAAATCGTGCTTCTCTGCTGAGCACGTATAGACACAAAACGTATTCAATGACAGTTGTCTCCACCTGGCAGAGATTCCTTTATAATAAGTGGTTACGCCAATTGTCTAAAGCAGTGGTTCTCAACGGGTCAGGCCTCGGGACCCACTTTTTTCTTCTCAATTTTGAACTGCTCAAATCTATTCAACAAAAAATCTGCATACAATTGTAATTAAAGTGAAGTACAGTGCATATATCCTTATATCCCTTCACAGAACTAAAGTATGCTTTTAAAGAAAGTTTAATCTGATGATGGTCATCAAGTTTCTAGAATCAAAGTTGAACTGTATAACAAAAAAAGGCACACTTGACTTGTATTCAATAAAAAGGCAGACTTGGAGCCAATCCTGCAAATTCACCACACGTGAAAAACATGATATGCTGAAAACCCAACCCCAGAAGGGGGGTCTGGGGGGATTCTCCCCCAGGAGATTTTTTGAAATACTAACATATAAATACGCATTCTGATACACTCTGAGAAGAAAATAAATAAATCTATTACTACCTGACAAATGTAATAATAGTTTATGCCATTTTCTTATTTTCACTTTGTTCTGACAGCTGAACCTGCTGCTCCACACAGAGAGAAGAGGAAAGAGGAGATAGTCTGTGTGAATTACTTTAAATTGTGGGTAAGGGTAGATAGCCCCCATTGTTCTTTGACCTGTCAATCATCAAACCGGGGGTCGTATTTCATTACTTGTTCATTTTTATCTGAATATGTACCCATGGATGTATAAAGAATAGTTCTACCACCAAGTTATTCTGCCATTATGTTGATTCCGATTGGCCAGAAGACTCGAAAAAACATCAGCAAAGATGTTTTATTGAGAAGATGATCACGATCACTTTTTCAAAACCGTTTATGTTCTCCGGCATTTCCAGTCCAACGCCTACTGCATGCGCAGCGTTAGAAAATCGGGCTTTCAAAAATAAAAGTTTGACTTTTTTCACATTTTCTTTTTCACTCGCATGTGGGTCCACCCTACGTGAGGGTAAACTTCAAGGTTGATGAGGGAGGGGTGAATGTTGTTGGAATTTGAATACAATTCACCAGGAGAGTTTTCTTGACTATCATAACGAATTCCGGTGGTTGGAGCTTAAAGGAGAGGTGTCATGGCCATTTCCACTGATCATAATTCCATTGTTGAGGTCTACTAAAATAGATTTATACTGTGCATTTTTCCAAACTCACATTGGTTTCTCATGATACAGCATCTCTGTAAACTACTTGTATTCACTGAATTTCACTCTCTGCCTTTAACGGCTCGTTGTAGCTCCAAAAGCTCCAGCCCCCACCCTCCCTGTGAGCACAGTGTGCTCTGATTGGTCGGGACGTTGTGAATCGCGCAGAGCTCCGTGGAGGTGTTGTTTCCTTGTTTAGGATACACAGCCAAACTCATCCTGAGCACACACAAACTCACATCCGAAGTAAAAACAATAAGTGTGGCTTGATATTGAGTAAGAAAAAGGTTGATAAACGCTGTGAGAATGGGTCTGCAGAGAGAATTTCAATGACGTATCTTCAACGAGGCGTTTTGGGGAGGTATTTTCTGTGTTAGAGTTTTACTCGCTATAGGGTGTACTTTGAGGGTTTTGACTCTGCACACCGTTTACATGCATAAAAATGTTCATAACACACAAGGGGACGGGTAATAACCGGAAAAGCATGACACCTCTCCTTTAAAATAAATGAATTCGAAAATGTACATGGCACTAAGGACCACCCTATTGTAGCCATGTTAAAAACATTGATTATCTATGTTTGTCATATTCATTTTAGAAAGTTTCTTCTAAGATACACACAGAAAGTTACATTTTGAAAATAAAGTTCAAGTCATAAGAGGGAAAAAAATCCCAATCTCCCAGTATTGACAGCACCAATCAATAGAGCTCGTCTTGAAACCAAATCACACATTGTGTATTTTTGGCCATTGATTTTAGCCAGGTCAGCCAGCCAATGTATTGAAGCAGACGCACGCTGTGGCAAACACAACATGGTATCCAGAGAACAGCAGGTGTCACGGCCTCACTCTGACACAATCAAAAAGAGAAGGAAAACACACAAGGAGGAGTCTTTCGTTTTTTTCTGTTTTTTTTGTGAGCAGTTCGAGGCATGTGCGTTTTCTTCCTGACAGTGACGAGGCGTACAAATTTAGATGCAATACATTTCCTCAGCTTTGAAAGTCTCTCCACTTTAAAGGCAACTGCAGTAACATTTGACTGTGCATCACCTCTTTAGTGCATTAGCAGTGGTTCAGCTCTTATTCTTTTTTAATTGCATGTATCTCTTTATTTTAGCTGGGCTTTAAATCTGCTTTAAGAGAAAGTCTCCATGTGAACATCACTGTTGTGTCAAGGAGCCCTGGTAATGAATCCACTGGAAGATTCAGAATTTTTATTGAGGTTCAGGCTAAAAGGGGGAAGACGTCTTTTTGAAAATCGGGATAACCTTGTGACAAGTGAAATCGAATGTGGGATGATTAAAGTTTAAGAAGGCGCACGCTGGGGAAGCTGGATGAGGGAGACAGAACGGAGACAGGGGAGGCGGGTAACAGGGGAGGGCTGCTTTTGAATTAGCTTCAGATAAGAGAGGAAACTCGATTGTTCTATCAAATAGTGAACCTCTCATCATCCAGAAAAGATGAAACTTTACATTTCCAAAGCAGACAGACTCACCATGGGGTCTTAGGAGAAAACCAGCTACCTTACGAGGAAAGCCAAGAACCCTAAACATAGCTGGAGGAGAAATGATTGCTTCATAGCTTGAAGCCTGCTTTTTGTTACTTATGGACTTAATGGACGATGCATCCCATTTGATTGCATCATTCATCATCAGCTGTTGTTTTATTCTTGACATTTTACTTCAATAGAAATCGAAAATATACACTCAAAATATTCTCCTTAAATACTAAGTAGCACATGCTTTCTGATGTGCCTTTATCTTTCTTTGAGGAGCAGGAAGGTAAACAATCTTCACACTCTGCTGCCTGCATTTTGATTTATTAGCTTATACTGTATGTTTTCACCCTATCACAGACGTGCTGCATGCCATTTGCATTCACAGAGAATCACAACATCCAGCTCTCAGAAGACGAGTCCTCAGAAGTACACCCAACTGATTGATGGGAAATACTTTATTTAGACACAATAGCTTTCATTCATTATCCGTACGCCATCATGTAAAAACCTGAAGGCTTTTCTGTAGGTGAGTCGAGTGTCTATTTATCTCATTTTCAGTGTTTGAACGGTTATGCAATTTCAAATATGCAGAGCCAGAGGTCTGTTGTACATTTAGTTATTTGTAAGTGGTTAAGTGGTGAGTGTGTCAGAGCATATTTTAGCAGTAACAGTCAGCTTGTTTGACGGTGAGCGAAGATGAACCTGTCAGCCCTTTCTGCTTAGGCCGTCCAGACTAAAGTGTCAGTTATGATAAAGACAGCCCTCAAGTATTAGACTTTCCACCGTTACAATTTTCACTGCCTTTTGCTCCTACTGATTGGATTTCTCCACATTGGAAAAAAACAAGACTTAAATGACTGGCACAATTCAGTGTGCCTGCTGTTTCCTCTAAATAAATTCATACCTTGTTAAGTTAAATGGGAACACCTGATTTTAATTGGTCTGAGACTTTATGAATCGCACACCCTTAGTCACAATAGCATGTTTAGGGTTTAAATAAAATAAAATAAAATAAAATAAATACAAATAAATAAAATAAAATAAATACAATTAGTTGTATTTTTCATTAGTTTTACCAAAATAACTTGATTTAATTGTATTTAAAATAACATTTCCAAAGAAATCCTTCGAATCTGCCTATTCAGTTTCTGTTTGAATGTGAAGGGTTAAATGAAAGAAGCTCCTTGAGCCGTCTCTGCGAGTTACTATGAAGAGAGGAGCTGATTGGTGGTCCTGCTGTAAATTCACTGAGGTATAGGTATAAAAGTCACGGCTCGCCACTGTTAACCGGATACTATACAAGTGTGCAAATGTTTCTACTCTGTTTTTTCCCCCCGTTACCCCAAACATTATCATAATGGATGTGGACAAAGCTTCTATACAGTGTTATTAAGAAACAGTAGACCGCAGGGAAGCAAAGCAGGGATTAAGCATTGATTTTCCTCAAGATGGAAACTTTTAAGTTGTTAACTAAAAGCAGTGATTGTTGTTTACCAGGAGCGATTGCACCAGGGTCTGGATGTATTGGCACCATGTGGGGAAAATTAAAGCTTTGCACTCTAAATCAGACCAGGCTATACTGCAGTGATTGCAAATCAAGGACAGAGAGATGACGAGACAGACACACAGACACAGACACAGACACAGACACAGACACTGACACTGACACACAGACAGACTGACACACAGACACACACACAGACAGACTGACACACAGACAGACTGACACACAGACACACACACACACACACACAGACAGACTGACACACAGACACACACACACACAGACAGACTGACACACAGACACACACACAGACAGACTGACACACAGACACACAGACACCCACCTCTGTCAGGAGGACTGCACACTGTCAAACTGTCAGAGGGAAGGCACTGTAAAAAAGGGAACTGTCAGACTTTATTTTTTCACGATTTCAGCATTTGAAATCGGATGGAATGAAAATGGTAATCCTGAAACTGATGACAGGGTTATCAAAAATCTCAACCCACCATGGCCTTCTTGATTTAAGAAGAAGATCCACATAAAAATGAAACAGTCGGCAGATGTGGGGTGATAACTGACCGGCCAAAGAATAGGTGAAGATAAGTGTTATCTTCATCTGTCTTGTCAATCTCTCTGTGACAAGATGTTCTACAGGTTCCATCCTATCTGTATCCTCTCGTGGGTCCTCTTGTGTCTTTCTCTATAGCAGTAGCATCCCAGCTGACCTTTTGTAGCTACAATGGAGCGCCACGTTTATCAAATCCAACCACCAAGTCCTCTCTCATCCTCTGCTTTTGATGCATCTGCTACATCTCAATCCTCTTGGAGAAAATAAAATGGATGCAAAGACGGGATATTGTTCTGAAATCCATGGATATTTCAAAATAGGAGACCTTTCAGCTTTGTGGCGGATTGTTCTGGTGACAGCATGCTTTACCAAAGGCTGAATGAACAGCCCTGGCAGGAGAAAATATGGCGGTCCAAAAAGGGCTTGCTCTCCTGTTTTTCTGCCGTGTTTTGTGTGTGTGGGTGGTAAATGGAAAGCAGGCCTCTTAAACACACCGGCTGTCTTATGAGTCTGGCTCCAAACTGACTGCCTGATGGCTCCATCTAATAAGCAGTCATTGGATATCAGATTCAAATCTCTTTCTGCTTTGTGAAAGATGAGATCCTTCTCTATTTATGTCACAATGACTATGCAATATGAGTGTGTGTGTTATTGAAGGGCTGAGGAGTGTGTTGTCATCCAATACTGTACATCTGCTCTCCCGGCAGTACACAGAGATCATTGTCTCGCTGGTCTTTGACTGAGCAGAAACTGGCGCGTCAGACGTCACTGTCAACAAAGTATAGATTCCTCTCGAAGGCAAACTCTCTCTTTCTTCCTTTTGGTCTGCCCTCTGTGCTTGCTTCATCCCCTGTGCTCAGCGTGGGTTTGGAAATTAGGAGCTTTTCCTCTTTTTCTGTAGCAGCTTGATTCATAAAAGTTAAGTCAGGAAAACCCCATCCCCACGTTATCACCCTCCATCACACTTCCATTACTTCCATGTAATTCTCCGGCACATCCTCCCCGACCGCCACCCCTTCAGCCACTTCAAACATACTTCTTGTCTTTGTCGAAGCATGTATCCTCATTCCTGCGTCAGCGTTGCCTCCCTCTGAGCGCGCTTGTGTGAAATTGGATTGCTGATCCGTTGGCTCTGAGTGGCATAGATGTAATATAGGATACTGGCGACTGCATGTTCTGATGTGGAAGACAGCTGTTACAGGACACCGGCGGATCACAGATGGCGCTTGACTGGTCAGTCCTCAGCCCTTCAACAATCCAAACGCTCTGAGCAAATCTCACGACAACATAAAGGAGAAGACTACTGAACAACAAACAAACACTCAAGGCTGTGGTCAGGCATATTGCACTCGGCAGCACGGGGAAGGTTGTCAGATTCGCTAAAGTGTCAAGAGGTCATTGTTGATCCCCGGGCAATTTAAAGTGGCTGTCGTCTTACATTTGCCATTATCATTTGTCATCGCTGCCACCACTGCATCTCACTTCATTTCTTCATGACAGTGAGACATTTTTGTCAAAAGAGGAAAGTGATATTTCACACATATTAAAGTACCCTATGATTATCACACATTCACACTCTACTGGCCTGCAAAGTGTAGCCAAAAAGTTTGTGGTTTGTTTTCTGGTCTAATTAAATAATTGCCATGGAAACTACAGATGTCGTTTTATGTTTTGTAATGTTACAAGAACCAGAACTTCGGTACACAAATTCTGGATGGGTTGTGACGAAGGTAACTAATTTATACTAATTATTGAGGTAGTATTTATTAACTGATTAAACCGTATTGATTGGAATGTCGTCTGGCAGGTGCTGGTCGGGTCCTCGGCTCCACCTGAAAAGAGAGGGGAGTTAGCGAGAGCGCCGAAAGTATTTATGCTGGTGTAAAAATTACAGCGGTTGAGAATAATCAGGTTGCAAAGGATTTGTTGAGGGTGTATGGGTCATGACGTTGGGTTGCATTGATTGTACGAGTTGCCACTGTGTGGAGTTGACATGTCACTCCCCCATGTCTGTTGCTGCTGATTGTGTGCACCTGGTGCCCTGTGTTGTCTCCTCCCCCCTCACCTGTGTCTTGTTGGTTTGATTGGTCTGGGTGTATTTAGGCTCTGTTTTCCCTGTCAGTGTGGGTGAGATCCTTGTGATGTTCACATGGACAGTCAGATTGAGGCTGTGTCATGTGTCTATGATTAAATAAATGCCCACACCGGGTTATATGTGAACTCTCTGGGTGTTTCTCAATCGCGAGTACGCTTGCTTGGTAGCACATGTCTGCCGAGCATCTTGCTTCAGAAGCGAGGCAAGAATACTTCCTGCCATTCGGAAAACAAAGGGTCCTTCTCAGGTCGACTATTTTCATTTCCTCGGTCCTCGGTCCTCGGTATCACCGGAAGTTGATTTGTCTGCGCCATCTTGAGTAGCGTCCCATGGCTCTTATTTCTGCCGGAGGATCGAGGAGCGAGGAGCGATAATGGAGGAGCGATAACCGAGGAACCACCAGACCATCCTCCGGTGAAATCCTCAGATACTCTCCCCGCCCCCTTACTGTGTATCGCTCACTGATTGGACGATGCAGCGCATGCACTGATCTGATGCTTCTTGACATGAGAGCAGTTTCCCAGCGGAGTGAAGAAAACACATGAAACTCACGGGAGTCACTCCTCAGTTTATACTGTGTTTTGTTTCAATTAATGTATCATTTAGTTACAAATATGTGATATATCTGAACAACAAAGTGGTCAAAAATCATTTTATTCATTTATTGGAAACATTTTCATGATCGCTTTTTTCGTTTTACATTTTCATTTATTGTCATTTCCATTCAGTCAGTCATTAAGTGCTATTTAAAATGTTAATTTGCTACATATCCACACAAACAAACAAAGTGTGCAATCCATGCAATGAATGTTAATCTAACTGGGTTTTGATAGATAACATATCTCTTTTTCTTCTCTCAATTATTTTATTTCTATTGTGCACTCTAATCAATATTAATCTAACTAATGTTCGTTTATACATTTTAAGAATGGCGTTTATCTTTTTTGAGAATGAGTTCTTATTTGATTTTATTTATTTGGGTCTACAACAGATGATACAAATGTTTGTGTCAGTAAATGTGTACTAACAGAGGCGGGGGTGTTTGTGAAAATAACGGGGACAGAGCTGGCTGCTGTCAGACGAACAGCTGTGCGGCGTCATCACAAACGGACGTCGCTTCACGTGACGCTCCGGAGGAAAGGACGTCCCATTGCTCTTAAAACTCATTTCCCTGCTTCTCGTGGTTTCCTTGCGTCTCTCCATGCTTCCCTGGTGGGAGGGACTAGTCGCAGGGAAACGACGCAAGTGAGGGACGCAAGGAATCCATTTAACCGAAGTGAAACGCAGCCAAAGAGTGGAACAGGCTAGCAAGTGTGCAGGTGTGCGTCATATGAGAGGCCCCGCCTTACATCTTCCGCCACAGATTTGGGGAAATTGGTCCGTGCGCAAAGCATTGTGGGGATTTTAAGACCGCGGAGTCTACTCATGTGCAGCCTCGATATTTCTCCAAACGGAGTACGCCGGGCTCGGTAGATTTCCAAGTATGCTGGAGATTGGAACAGTACTTCGGCGGCACTCGATGACGTAGTATGCTTGAAATAGTGGCTCTGCAGCAGCTTTACTCGCGATTGAGAAACACCCTCTGCCTCTGCCTCCTTGCTTGGTCGGGCCGCTCAACGGTCAGCTTCACATGGGTGATAGACAAGACTTACTATGTACCATTATTGCAGGACTCAGTTAATTCACTATCGACACCAATGGACACACCCTATTTTTTACCTGACAATTATATGTTATTAAAAACAACCAGTATCAAATTGGGATCAAGAAAAGTGGAATATGGCATTGGTATTCCTTGTGTAAAAGGAAAAAAAACATGACAAAAGGTTTAAAAGCCAAAATAATTGGTAAAACCGCTTTACTCTCAGCTGTCAACCTCCTCAGTTCATTATATTCATGCCATATATTGACCAAACTGATTATCTATTCTAGAAGAAAACTTGCACTGTTCTGTCAAAAAAAAATCTCAGGCACTTTAAAGCCTATAAGAGGTGTGTTTGTTTTGTCGGCCATTTAATCTCCAACAAACACCAGTCTACCTCTAGGTGTAGAATCTCTATTTATAGAGAAGTGCAATCTAGATGCTAATATCATGCAGCACTAATAACAACACGTCATGTCTGTAAAAAGTATTGGCTGTATATTTTAGAGGCTACCTTTTTTCATTATGCAGAAATTCCATGGACCCAAAAAAGGATTCAGCGCTGAAGTTCCGAGCTGTCATTCATCGTTCTGTGTAATTTAGCTCATCATCGAATCAGATCGCAGCCCTTCAAAGACCCACACTTAGTACCCATATTCCCCTTCAAGTGTTAAATGAACTCCCTGCTGAGCCAGGCTGATTGTATGTCATTTGGCTTTCCACTGCTGGGAAATAATTCCCCTTCCTCCATAGCCACCCCCTCCTCCCTTTGTCTGTCCTGTTCCACAATTACAGAATAAAGAGCGATGGCATTTAAAAAGGTCCACATGTGGAGGGGTTGACATTCAAAGTGCTGCCACCTTAAGGTTAACTCCATACGAAAGGTGGTGCTGAATGCAGGCTTTTAAAGCATCAGTCATGTCATGTGAAATATTAGATTTCAGACAGTGTGTGGTTGTAGATGCACAAGTAAACAGTACATTGTTCTCCGCTGTGTCTCAAGGTCTAAGGGTGTTCTCAGACCAGTTACATGCGGCTGTTTGACTGCCCAGGTTTTATTTGTGAAATGAGCACGGCTATAAAAAGAGGAGTTGCGGACAATTACCCTCAGATGTTGCCCGAGGCTGATTCTTCAATCCCGCAAAACGAAGACGTTAACTCTTTTATTTTTATTCGAAAAAGGTGGACTAAAGTACTTGCACTTTCTTTGCTTGCAAATAGACATTGACAGCCTTTGCTTTGAAATGTCTTTGCTTGGCTTGCTGAGGGTTTCAGTTGGGTGCACAAAAGAAGCAATAAACAAGGCTTAAGAGAGGCCTCTTGAAAAGACTTGGAAACAAAATCATTAGTCAATTGACTTTGTCCTTTACTCCCCCGCTGAGCCAACGTCTGTGAAGGATCTTCGCTACGTTTTGTTTAAGCTTCAATGTCTCCATTTCATGGATTGCCATGAATTTTGGAACAGATATTTAAGGTGGCCATATTGTATCCTGGTGACTTTGCGGATAGCTTTTCATCTATAGCTCTCAGGTCAAATGTACAGTTGAAGCCAAAATGATTAGCCCCAGGAGTTATGGAACATTTTCCTAAAATTCTTCCCAATGTTTTCAGCATTGATAAAAGTTGATATAATCAAACATTCACCAGTGCTATTTAATAGCTTTTGGTACATTTTGGAACATAAAATACGTTTTTAGGCTTGCTTTATATCAAATATAGTGAAAATTGGTTGGTCAAAAATATTAGCCCCCATGTGAATATTTGCTTTCAAAACACACCTAATCAATCAATCAGCTTTCAAGCCACACCTGAGCATTCAATCAGCATAAAAGGACTCCAAGAAACAGGCACTTGAATACCTTATTGAGAGGGACTATACTACTACTACTCCTACTCACCATGCCAAAGACAAAGGTCAGTCTTGAGCTCAGAAAGAAGATAGTGGAGGCTCATGATAAGGGGGAAGGCTATACTGCTATTTCCAAGCGCTTCACTGCTGTACGTTGCATCATTGCGAAGTAGAAGGAGACAAATTCTGTAAGAAACAAACCTGGGCGTGGTCGAAAGCGCAAGATTTCAAGAACTCTGGAGAGAAAAATAGTCAGATGTCAGCAAGAATCCCCGGACATCTGCCAAGATGATTGTTGCTGACCTGGCCTCTTCTGGAGTTGATGTTTCAAGGAACACAGTTGTGAGGGCTCTTCATCGTGGTGGGCTTTAGGGCCATCGTCCCAGAAGAACCCCTTTACTCAAAGTGCGGCACATCAGAGCCAGACTGAGGTTTGCCCGTGAACATTTGAAAGGTAAAGATGAGTTTTGGAAGTCTGTGCTTGGGCACATGGATATTGCTTATGTTTGGCGAAGAAAGGGAGAGGCCTTCAACTAGGGCTGTGCAATTAATCATATTTTAATCGCAATTACGATTTTGGCCTGCCACAATTACGAAAACAACATAATCGAAAAAAACAATTATTTTGCTTTGCTCGGTTGTGACAGTGCACTGCAACATATTTGATCTAATTTATTTTTGACTAATTTATTTTTATTTATCATATTTATATATGTTTAGTAGCTTGTGGAAGTGCGCTCCAAAATATTTGTTGATCTTGTTTATTGGTATTTATTATTTTGATATTATTTATTTAAATGTAAATATATATTTATCATTTATTTAATCATTTTTGTATTGGTTTTTCAGTTGAATTATACGTTCAGGGTAATCAACAGTTAAAAAGATACTGTTCAAATTATTATTTGTATTTGTTTTAAAGTTCAATAAATGGATGTTTTCAAAGTCAATGAATAATCGTATTTAATAATCGTGATATCAATTATTGACCAAAATAATCGTGATTATGATTTTTGCCATAATCGCACAGCCCTACCTTCAACCCTAAGAACACAGTTCCCACAGTTAAACATGGTGGTGGGAGCATCATGCTGTGGGGCTGTTTTGCAGCCTCAGGCACAGGGAGCCTTGTTCGGGTGCAAGGCATCATGAAAAAATAAAATTATGTTGACATTTTGAGGGATAATATGAAAAAATCTGCTCTTAGTCTTCGCTTAGGTCGTCGCTGGGTCTTCCAACAAGACAATGACCCAAAGCACACATCAAAATTGGTCCAACAGTTCCTAAAGGACACCAAAACCAAGGTGCTGGAGTCAGAGGTGGGAGTAAGTCCTACATGTGCAAGTCATGAGCAAGTCTCAAGTCTTGACCTACAAGTATCAAGCAAGTCCCAAGTCACTGTGGTGAGAGTCAAGCAAGTCAAGTCAAGTCATTGCTCAGGTCAAGCAAGTCAAGTCAAGTCATACGAAATTCTGATGAATAACCCCAGTTTCCGCATTTAAATCAGTTAAAAGACAGTGGTTATGAAAATGGATTCAACCCACACTATGATCTTCATTACATACACAGTTAATAATTTGAAATCTAATTTAGACCGATGACAATCATATTAGATTCATATTAACCCTAGAACTGCAGACAATATAGCTAGGACTCAATCAAAAAGTCTGTTCAAAAAGGCAGAATTCCAGGTAAGAAAATCATATATGGCATTTGCCATTACACATATTTAATTTAAATGTCTGTTAACACTAGAACCGCCAACAGCGTCAGCACCTACATAGATATCATTTTCAAATCATTTAATTTGTTCCTCTTCATAATTTCCTTATAAACTAAGTAGGACGATTTAAAACTCAGTTAATTGGGTTAATTTAGAAATTGCTTCAGTTTATCATCATAACAGATCAAAAAGTTCAGATTCATTTTACAATAAATCAAAGAATGATGCACTTCTACAAACAAAAACAACATAATTAAAACATTTAAACAAACTACTAAAAGTAGATTAACTACATTATTCAACAGTTTACAGTAACTTCTGATAATAACACAGGGGAAATAAACGAGGCATCTCTTTTCCTCTCTCTCTCTCCTGACAGCCCGTCAGTATCAGGGTTAGTACAAATGAATCCCTTGGAGGTTCTAGTGTTAATTTACCGTTTTGTCTTCTCTTTGTAATGCTTAATCGATTTGAAACCAAGTCTAACGTAGCTTAAACTTAACGTTAGCTTTCTAGCTAACACAACACATTCACGCACCTTTCTCTGTGGGTTTTTTTGTAGTGACGAATGAAGTTGGACGTTGTGGTGGTCGTGTCACTGATCTTTATGCTGCAGACCCTGCATACCGCTGTTCTCTTCTTATTAGCGTCATCGACAACATAATCCTTGAATCCAAACTTCACTATTTGTGGAGTAAGCTAGCCGCTGCCATGTTAACTGACACTCCTGCCTTCTAGTGGGTTGCCAGGTTTGCGTGCACGGCGCTATAATCACCCAATCACGTTTTTCGAAAAAACTAAACGTAATATCTCACTACAAAAACAAACGCAAATATTTAATTTTAAACAGTCAAGTCCTTTCAAGTCATCTGTCTCAAGCTTAAGTCAAGTCTCAAGTCATGAATACCAAGTCAAAGTCAAGTCAAGTCTTTTATCAATGTTAGTCAAGCAAGTCTCAAGTCAAAAAATATGCGACTCGAGTCTGACTCGAGTCAAGTCATGTGACTCGAGTCCCCACCTCTGGCTGGAGTGGCCCGCACATAGCCCAGATCTTAATCCTATTGAGAATCTGTGGCGGGTGCTCAAAGTGAATGTCCATGCTCGGAAACCACGCAATTTGGACCAGCTAGAACAATTTGCAATGGAAGAATGGGCCAAAATAAAAAAGAGAGACCTGTGCCAACCTAGTAAAGAACTACTCTAAGAGGTTGTTGTCAGTTGTGGCTCAGAAAGGGTACACTATTGACTATTAATGGCCTGGGGGCTAATATTTTTGACTGATTTCCTTTGTCTTTGGCATGGTGAGTAGGAGTAGTAGTATAGTCCCTCTCAATAAGGTATTCAAGTGCCTGTTTCTTGGAGTCCTTTTATGCTGATTGAATGCTCAGGTGTGGCTTGAAAGCTGATTGGTTGATTAGGTGTGGTTTGAAAGCTGATTGATTGATTAGGTGTGTTTTGAAAGCAAAAATGCACATGGGGGCTAATATTTTTGACCAACCCATTTTCACTATATTTGATATAAAGCAAGCCTAAAAACATATTTTATGTTCCAAAATGTACCAAAAGCTACTAAATAGCACTGGTGGATGTTTGATTATATCAACTTTTATCAATGCTGGAAACATTGGGAAGAATTTTAGGAAAATGTTCCATAACTCCTGGGGCTAATCATTTTGGCCTCAACTGTAATTAGTCCAATGACTACTTGTTAGCAAATGCTCAAATGCTATAATCTCATTATAAACATTATACCTGCTAAACATCAGCATGTTAGCATTATCACTGTGCATAATGCTAAGTGCATCTCAAGTTGCTGGCATGACTTTAGCCTTGTTGTCACTGCAGAGGCCATTCATTGATGGATTGCACTCCAAAGCTAAAGCAAACCAAATGTTAGGCACAGTTAAACTTCCATAAAATGTCATTTTACGAGAATAGTTTTGTCAATGACAGCTTTGTCAAACGTTTTTCTGCTCAATAAAGAGATGGACAGAAATATTGCACTTATCTCTCCGCTCAGCATCCATCATGTTGAACAAACAAATGTCCGTTACCCTGTCACAAAAAAGATTATATTTTTGCTTAGAGTCAAGACAACTTTGTATCTCTTTGTCATTATTCTCCCATTCCTCCCTTTCTATTATTTGATTGTCAGCCCCCATGTTTTTTGGTCCAGTTGCCCCTGTGCACTGAGCTCAGTTAATCCACAGCCAGCCATTTTAATAATGTACATAAATAATGGTTATATTTTAAATGCAAATTACTTAATGAGACTTTGGTGGTGACTCAATCATGCAGCATTTGTGGTCTGACCTTAGATCTTGGCTAACAAATGACTGGGAGCTCTGTGTTTCTCAATAAGAGCTCCACGCATCATCACACTGCCAAGTACTCCTCTGCCATAACCACAACTACTGTACGCTGCACGACAATGTTTCCCTTTCATCTTTACAGTTAAGTAGAAATTAGCTATTCAATCTGCTTTCTTTTAGCACTGTTGCTACACCATTTTAACAAGTGTTCAGTGTCATGCATAGTTGAGATTAACACGTTATATCAAATGGCATCAAACTCTTAACATCGTGCTACGGTTGATGTAATCCAACAGTTATGAACAGGGCCAGCTCAATATTGCTAGCATCAGTGTAGAATAAAGAAAGCTAATGAGACTGCCACATTAATGACTGTTTCTCCCCCTCCAAAAAATCACCATCAAATCACACAATGACTGATGGGACAATTAGTAATAAAAATGCACAGGTGTAGGATCAGGCACTGCTCAAAGCTGTATTCTGTATTAAGTATCACTATAGCAATGTAAAAAGCATTTTTGTTACAAGTACAATTCTTGCAAAAATGTTTTTCTTCCATAGTTATAATCTTAGACATTTGAAATGCAAAGTAAACTTGGTACTGCAGTATCTTATTGCGTAATTTGCAGATGATACTCTCACCCCTTAATCCACTCATTGAACTTCAACAACTTCAAAGGTTTTAGTTTAAAGAAAAACAAAAAGAATCCGGTACCACAAAGTCCCCATTCATCCATTCAACCTCTATTCAACCTCTATACAACCTCTATACCTGTTTGTCCTGTTGATCATAGCAGGGGTTCACCCAGCATGCACTGGCTCAGCTTGCATGTCTGGCCTCATGCAGACACAGCAGAGGGAACCACTGAGCCACTGTGCCTCCCTTCATGATGATAAAAAGAAATCTTGAAAAACTGCAGAGTATTTGGAAACTATTGAAGCAATAAATCTGGACTGTGTATCATAGCGGGGACATTTACTGCATCTTGCACAAATATTGTAAGAAGTGCCTCCATACAAGACAGCAAAACATTCCACCAATCCAATAAAAAGATTCAAGTATAGCAAATATTTTAGAATTCCTGTAGTTATCATGTCATAAAGACAAGGTATATTAATTGCATTTTAAAGCTGTGACTTGCTGATTGAATTTAAGATAACGTCATACAGCTCTGGACAGCTTTAGCCCCAATTCTCCAATCCTATTTCACAAACATTGGTCCAGTCCTAACAGTCCTTGCTGCTTTAGGCTGCAGCCACACGAGGACGATAACGGTCGTATCCGCTACAGTTCTCTATCATATAGACGGTTCGGCCACACGAGGCCGACAGGGAAACGCAGATAACGATAACGGGTCCCAAGGTGGGTAGATCTGCGGACGAAGCGCTCTGGGGGGGGCAAACGGTTCCGTGTCTACGCCCTATAACGATCATTTCCTGATAACGATGACGCAATAGCCCCAGTGTTTCGAGCCAGGTCCCGGTATCTCGCAGGACAGTGCACCCAGCAGGAGCTTCCAGCTAGATTTGATGGACATAAACGCGAGTGAAGTCTATTCGGACAGGAGAGGAGACACGCAGCTCTGCATGATAACCTGCAGCTCCGCCCGCTGTGATGGAGCGATGAGTGGAACAAAACACACACTTCAAGTTAGATCATCACCCTTAGCTATTTTAATTACCTCTCACACTACCTAAAATATGTTTATTTTTACTGTCGGGTCACTCATCACTGGATCAGCCAGCTGCATGAGACCACGGATACTGACGGGCTGTCAGGAGAGGGGGAGGAAAAGAGAGGCTCCGTCCTCCGTGTCTTATTCTTATATTATTATATGGAGTCGTTATTCATTTGTTTTAAAGCTCAATAAATAACAAAGAAGACCTTTAACCGGCACTGTTATAATTTTGTCCGGAAGATTTAAACTTTAACGGACCGGCTAAACCCCACCCCTGCTGCTAAATCCAGCGCGGAGAATAAACAGAAGGGCAACCATGCATGCGCGGGAAGTCTTCTTTGCTGCTTTTGGTGTATTTTGTGGCGGAAGTACAGCGCCACTTACAGGCCCGGCATATGTACTGCAGCGTCTCCAGCTGGTCGAGGGGTCTCGTGTGAACGGACACGTTTCTGGTTTCTATTGCGTGTGCCCCGAAGACTTTTTTGATAAAGATTTTGGTTCCTTTCCGTTATCGTCCTCGTGTGGCTGCAGCCTTAATCACCAGTGGGCCATGAGAGTTACCTACAACTCTAAATCCCTCCTAAACCCTGACACATGTTGTTCGAAAGCCTCTCCCGCCACAAAAAAGGTGCGGATCACCAGACAACAATGAAGGCCACATAGCTTGTATTCCTCTAATTCTGCTCTAATAACAGTAGTGCCTACTATATTGCAGCCGTAATCAGATTAGATACTTCAGGGAAATAACAGTTGATAATGTTTGAAGAGGAGGATAATATCCCTGTTCAAATTAGTCTACAAATTGGAATGGAATAAATTGTCTGTTCAACATAATATTTTCCCGAGTCTAGAGGCAAAACATTTCAAAAGTAATTGAAAGAAATTAGATTATGATTACCAAATGTAATTCATCTGCTGTTGTTTGACGTAGGTAATCTATAACTGTAATGTGTAAAAAAATACATTTTTCAAGTTATCTATCGCTAACATGTTATGGCACCGTTGACAGAATAGTGGATGTTCTGTATATAATAATGTTGCTCAGTGCAAAATAAAGCTCTGTTCTCTTGAGTAACCGATTAAAATTAGCATAAATGTAATATGAGGTTTTTAGCATTGCTCAGTTTTACTGTTAAACTCTGTTATCAGCTCTAAAGTTATTTTCAACAAACTAGAAGTTAACTAATGTCCCTATAATCAATGATTGTCAGTCTAACAGCTTGATTAAATCAAGTAATTACTTTATAATTGCTTGGTGCTGCAGTGGAGCACTTCTTTACATACTGGGGTGATTATGCCTTAAATTGCTATACAGGTGGGCGAGCAACTCTGTGTGTCCTCACTCTCATCATCACAGCATTATTAAAGGAGTACATGACACCTCTTGTTGTCCCTGACTGGTTTAAGATGTACCGATCTCTGTGAGTGCGGCGCTGTTGTCTCGCTGCCAGTGGACTTGGCGGTCTGTTTCAGTTTCGTCCTCCGCCAGCTATGCCAGGAGGTACTATCATTTGAAGTGTGTGTGTATGTGTGGTGGTTTGACACGTATAACAATGTAAGGTATGATTGTCGTATCGCTGCCCGGCCCCCCATTCCATTATGACACCCCCTGTCCATTTGATCCATTACTGGTGTTATTACTTTGAGGTATAGCTTAAATGTCAGTCCACTTTAAATCATCTTTGTTTTTCTCCAAAATGAAAACGGCAAGTTTCGGCCTCACAGCACAGCTTTCTTTTTGCGTTAAAGTTGTTCCCCTTGTTTGAAATTCTCCAGCTGCCACTTCAAGTAAATATCTGATTTCTAGGGACTGTTTGCGAAGTCTCGCGTGTCTCTCAATGACACGCTGTACGTTGGAACCGAGCATAAAGAGAACACCCTCAAGGTCAGATTTGAAATTGAAACAATTTCAGCACAGGACATTATGGGAATTACCATGCATCTGAGGGGGCAATAAATATTGACAAACGCCAGTCAATTGCAGTCTGTGTACAGCGCTAGCACCTGTTATTTTTAGGGCCGGGGTTTATGGTCTTTCTTTTTGCAGCGTTGTTTACATTTTAACTGTCGGAGATCTGTGACCGGCCTTCCAGTTATGTCATAATTTGATAGTCTTCTTTTCCTGCAAGCCTGAGTCCTTCCACAAATTGGTAGTCAGGTTCAGAGCTATAACAAAAAGAGTATAACAAATCATTAGCATTTCATTTCAGTAAAAGGGACCTATAACAGGATCTGTCACCAATTGAAATGCAAATAATGTATGTTGTTCAATTGAAGGACAGTGCTTCTGGCAGATGGTTTAATCTGATACTGCTAGAAAATGCTTGCCAGCACCTCTATTGACTTTTATATGATGGTGCCAGCGACTGGGACATTTAGAGAATATGAAGTGCATTCTGTTCTTCACAAGACCATGTCCTTCATTAATAAAGAAAGCTCCTCAAGTAATTAAATCTAGCATGTCATGATTCACCTCGGCCCACAGAATCGACCAGAAACGTGTTATGTTAATATCTCGGCTTAAAAGGGCAATCTGAGTTTGACACAATAGAGGACTTGTATTGTTCACTCGTTGGACAACATCTTAATTTTGTTTCAACAAGCAAGTAATGTCAGATACTGCAAACATTTTCTTTTATATTATTTTAAGAAGGGCAGTGTAAGCTGCTTCACATTAAATCAAAGAAACATGGGGAACCATCAGTTTGTTAATCGACTGAGTTATTATCTCGGGCTCTGTTAACCCAGAGTAGAGATTTGTGAAAATGAGTTTTTGTCTACTTATTGTGACATTTAGATAAACTTGGAAATGAAACTTGTCTTTTTTGCAGAGCATTGTGGGTTTGTGTCTGCGTGTGTTTGTTCTCTCTGGAGAATACAAGCAGACTGAAGACCATGTGTTCTCCACAGAATGATTACCTTGACGAGGTTAGAAATGAACAAGTGCATCTGAATAAACCATCTTCACTGAACAACAGCTGGTGATTTGAACCGTGTTGCCTACGCACTATAAACTTGGCGCAAATTGAAAAGCAAAACCTTTAAGATAAGCAAGGTCGCTGTCGCTTTGTGCGTTTCTTTCACCACATGATTGCAAATTCTTATACCAGGTTGTTTCAAGAAGTAACTTTAGTGCAAAAGTAAGTCTTCATTGTCAATAAGCAGAGACACAAAAGAAAGTAATAGAAATTCTGCCGCCTTACTAGTGAATGTCTTGAACCGTAACAGATTTGTGATACACTAGGGCTGTGCGATTATGGCAAAAATCATAATCACGATTATTTTGGTCAATAATTGACATCACGATTATTAAATACGATTATTCATTGACTTTGAAAAAATCCATTTATTGAACTTTAAAACAAATACAAATAATAATTTGAACAGTATCTTTTTAACTGTTGATTACCCTGAACGTATAATTCAACTGAAAAACCAATACAAAAATAAATGATACATTTAAATAAATAATATCAAAATAATAAATACCAATAAACAAGATCAACAAATATTTTGGAGCGCACTTCCACAAGCTACTAAACATATATAAATATGATAAATACAAATAAATGAGACCAAAATAAATTAGATCAAATATGTTGCAGTGCACTGTCACAACCTAGCAAAGCAAAATAATAGTTTTTTTCGATTATGTTGTTTTCGTAATTGTGGCAGGCCAAAATTGTGATTGCGATTAAAATACGATTAATTGCACAGCCCTATGATACACCCAATGTGCCCTGCTGAACCACCCTGCTTCAAGGGCAAATATAAGCTCTATGTTTTAAATCACACAAAAATATAGATTCCAGTGAATTTTAATATAAATAAAAATAAAATATTAAGTTACCATTTCCTAACACCTGTTGCTCAGGAAGTCGTCCAACAATCGAAAAGTGTATGTGCATGTGAAATAATTGTACCTTTGTTTCTGGTCATTTGGTAAGTTAGCCACTTCTGAGGGAAATATCTCAGTCTTTAGCTGCTAAATACAAGCTAGTCGCTAACTCTTTCTGTCTGCTCTGCTGTTTGGTGTAGAGCAGGTAGCTTTTTTTACTCAAAACAGCTGCCTGCTTAATAAACTGTAAAAAGAGTGTATTTGTAGGCCAGACAACTGAACTGAGCTAAAACTCGTATGAACATTCTTGAAGTCAAGGTGCACTGTAGAATCAGACGATAATCATCTCATCACTACAAAAGATTCCTTTTACCATTTGTATTTAATACATTGTTAGTGAAAGAATATCCATTACAGCCGCTATAAGTTAACAATATATGTTTCCAATCCATCAGCTCAATCTTAGTACATTAACCAAATACTAGTTGGATACTCTAAATGAAAGATTACCTTACAGAAATCAATCATTGCGGGATAGACTGTCTTTTATCGCATAGACATTTTGATATTGTTTTAATTTCATTTTACGTGGCTGTATTATGCTTTTGTACAGTAATTATAGTAATTACGCTTGGTCCTCCCGCAAGATTGAAAGTGTAAAAGCCCAATGAGTCAAAAAGAGAAAAGTACAATTAGCATTGTAAGCTAGCATGAAAGAAAACGGCACCTTTTTGCTCTTTGAGATGGACTTTTTGAATCACTTTGTACTCACTGTCTATAAAGCAGATGCACTCAAGTCTTTTACTCTTTAAGTTGCGAGCTGACATTTTTAAATAGCTAGAATTTGTCTCCACGTATTCACTCCCTGGCATAATGGTCCATCCGCCGTCTCCAATGTTCTTTATTTTATATTAAACTGCCTCCTCAAACATCTAGGTTGAGCTATCATTACAATGTATAAAGATTCTTTAGTTATCTTGCCGCTGAAGGAACCTACTTAAATTGTGTTGTGGTCAAAAAGAAGGAAAACATGAATATTTATCAAGCGGAAATACAGGGAGAAGAAGAAATGTAATGGTTTATCTCATTCAAATCCTTTAAATGGGTTTGGAGCAAGGTGAGGATGTGACTAGAAATCTCTTGGTGTGTGACCTGCATATTTTCCTGGTAAATGAGACATGTTAAATGATGTGCCAGAGGGAAAATGGGTCTTTTCAAGCAGCACACACTGTTCCGATCATCACAGATAACCAAGCTGGAAGGGCAGGGACCTAATTTAAGGCTATTTACCATGCGCCAGATTTTCAATGAAGCTGCACCCGGCTGCAGCAATGGGCAAAAGAAAATAGAGAAAACCTGCAAGGGAAAAATTATTTAAACCTTGCATAGCCCACCAACACGATCATCTACATTTTCAAAAGTTTACAAATGCGTTTAATTATTAATTCATCCATCTAATCTTGTTGATCCTTAGCTGTAAATGTTTTCTGAGCTCCTCCTCAGTTTTAGTACTCTCCCTGAAAATGAGGCAATCCAGCAAAGAGGACCCACTTCGATCAAAACAAAGAGGTGGGATGTGATTAATTCCAGGGCACATCTTCTGGCTGTATCACCCTTGACTGATTCATCAGACTTGAGCAACAAAAGGAACACTGTTTTTTGTAATCAGTCGTAATCCTGGATCAGCACTAAAGCAGGATTTGTCTATAAATGAGTGATTGTTGTCGCTTCTCGACATGTTTAGGCGGCACGTTGCAGTAGAGGTGCAACAATAAATGTTTAACAATGAGATCCCTCCCCCCCCCCCGTCTCCCTGCCTTTTGTGTGTCTTTTCTTTATCTGCTGTTCTCCACTCACCTGATTCATAATCTTCTTGACCATGTTCATGTCCAGCTCGGTCAAACTGTCCTTTAACAGGAATAACAGCATCATTTGTTTAAGTAAATTCCCAATGAGGATGTTTTGACCTTCAAGTGACAAAGACCTCTATGCCTCTATTTGATCTGTTCACAACTGGCATAAAACCGCATCTCCACATTTGTCTCAACTTACCACTTGTGATTGGACCCATTTCCCTGCACTATATATCTCTGCCTAGTCTTCCGAAATAAAGAGAACAAATCTAAACATAACTAAAATATTCTTATTATGGCATTTATACGATGAGAGTTATGAAAAGCAGTAATAAACTATGCATGTTGTGGTTTCCTTTGGAATTGTTGGTTTTCTAAAATTAGTTTTTGCACTGCAATTGGTACGTATTGTTCAAAAACCCACCATTGTATTCACTTGTAGAAATTCTTTATAAAACTAGCAAATGCACCAGGTAAAGAATCCCCTGCACCTTGCTTGAAATTGCATACAGTACACACAGTTATTATGTGTGTGTAGAGGCACTATGTTTGCCAGAGCTGTTCGTAAATAGGTTTTTCTTTGCCTCTGATAAGTAACCCTAGGTTGAATAATATCTTCTTAAGGTAAACAAATAAAACGGTCAAATTAAAGCTTCCTAATGGCTGCATTATTAAGTTCTGCTCTAAGCACTTACTGCATGTTGGAGTTGTTGTTCCAGTAATTGCTGGTATTAAAGTTTATTTGACAGTGACAGAGGATGTTGTGAACTCCCTGCAGCCGGAGACTTTGCACCCAAAAACCCGGGCTCTTCTTTCCAGCCAGAGTTATAGCATACTTGACTCAGGAGAGATTGTGTACCAATGAGAAAAAGGCGGCTATTTTCTTCTGTTTCTGCACTCAAATATACTGCCTCATTTCATCGGCTTAATGGCCTTGTTTAAATGAGCCTAATGACTCTCTCTAATGTCTGGGCATGGCCAAGAGATTGTGACTGTTCTCGCAAGCAATGTCCTCTGCATGCACATTGTATATCTCCATTATGAAGCCCGGGCCTCTATGGAAAACACATCCTATTTATTGTCTCCTCTCTTAGGAATAATACAAATATTTTACAACCGCTCCTCTGATAAGCTGTAATGTGTACAGGTTACAGTTTCTGGCATATTCTGAAGCATTATTTAGCTACATTTGTGGCTTGTGTTCAGTAATAGCTGAAAAAAGTTGAATACCTCAATTTCATCGAAGCACATTGCTTCCCAGGCAGTAGAGTTTTGACAACTGAATTGAGTCCTGGAAAGGTCACTGAAATGCTAATGCCAAAATATAATTTGAAGTTGGCTCTTCAAAATTCACAGACAATACATGACAAAAGGGAAATGTTAAACGTACATATCCAGATGTATTGGCACTTATTGCAGTCTTTGTGTCACAGCTTGGGATGGCTCTTCCGGGGCCCCGTCAATTTAAAATGTGGTAGTTTCCATGTGTGAATCCAGCAATTCAATACTATGTTATGGATCAATTTAAATATGGGACGATGCTTGGCGTCAACATAGATCAATATGTAGGCGAGCTTCCTGATGTGGTCTTAACCACCGAAGCGGTTCCATTATGCGAAGTGCTCTTGTCTAAGACACATGTAGAAGCACATACAGTGGAATATGTGACAGGAAATCAATGCTTTTCTGATGGGGACTGAAACCTGACAGCTCAATAAGCTTTGGAGGGAATATGTACCCTACTATTCCTCCTCGTCTTCCCCTTCCCACAATAACTGTATCCTATTCCTTCAAGGGACTTAGCGGCTCAACCCTGCAGACTATTTCAGATTACAAGCTCCTGTCAACAAGTGCACAGGGAACTGGTGTGCAGGGTTGTGTAAGGGAAATGGGAATCTGTATAGAACACCGATGCTGTTGCTGACAACAGAGGTGTCTTTAAGACCTGTCTCCAGAGGCATCGTTACCTCATTCAGATACAGTGGAGAGGTTCTGCACACTAGTGGTCAAGAAGGGGGACCTTTTAGATAAAACTTTAGTCAAAACTGCATCAGCTGCTACAGAAGAACACATATTAGCATATATTGCATTCTAGAATGTAGTGCCGCCCCCTCTTATTACGACTAATTGGTCGTTTGGTTCTTTGCCTACTAAGTTTTCTTAGGTCTCTTATTCCCTCTTTATGCTAATTTCATGCCGGATGACTTATTTTCGAGAAGCTTTCCAGCATATCTGTTAAACATATGAAGTGGTGCATTTGCATGATTCTACAAGCTGTACAGATAGAATCAACTGACTGATTTGACGACAAAATTGTTTGAGTGTGGCTCAACAGTAGGGCTGCACGATATATCGTGTCGTGGCGATAACCACGATATGCGCATGCGCGATATTCACATCGCAGGACGTGACGATTTAAAAAAAAAAAAAATTATTTTTATATCTATATTATTAATTTATTTCTTCTTTTAAAAAAAAATTTTTTTAGGACTTGCGATATTAAAAGTAAGGTAGGTAATTTTGGAGAAACCAGCTCGAGTGCGCTAGAATTTGAAAATACACAGACGGAAAAAGACTGCCACTTCCTTACAGAGCCCCTCCTCCAACACACACGAACGCGCACATGACCAATGAGGGCACGAGATAAGTTTGTGCACAGATGGAAGGCTGACAGGCAGGTAGGCCATCCATTTATTTTAGCCGGGCCGGCTAAAATGATTGGTCGTGCTTTTTACAGTACTACGGCTTCCACAGATGAAATTTCTTTATGGATTTTTTGTCAAAGCACTTAAGATATTCATTGCTATCGGGATGTTAAGAGCATTCCATGGAATATAACAAAAAGTGTATCTCGAGCCGGTTTCTCAAACTTACCTACCCCACCTTTAAGTAGGCAAATTAACTCAAACACGTCATGTTACAATTATTTTGTTTCTTGCTACAAAAGGAAAACATGCGCGGCTCTCATGTCAGGGGTACTTGAGTGAGTGACATGCAGGCTCTGCATGAACAGCAAACCACCAATCACAATCAAATCTCCAAAGCAAACGGACCCGGTGATTAAAGGTAAAAACACTGAATAAAGTAGTTTCATGTGTTTCTCCAGGGCAGTTCAGCGCTGCTAACCGAACTAGCTCAGCTTGTTGCTCTGATAACTTAAAGGACACCTATCATGCTATATTTGAACAATATATTGTAGGGCCATACCTATATAAAGTATATAAATATAGTTTTTTTTTTCAAAATACCAAACAGATCCTGCATTTTAGCCATGCCTCATTTCGCTCCATTTGCTCTTTCCAGCACTGTTTTTGCAGGGGGCTGATTCTGTAAGCTGCAGCTTACCACGCGCCCCTGCAGGAGAGGGGAGCGTGCTCTGATCAGCTGCTGGGCTGTCAGAAGAGGGGGGAGATCTCCGTCCTCCGTGTTTTATTATATTATTATATAGAGTCGTTATTCATTTGTTTTAAGCTCAATAAATAACAAAGAAGACCTTTGACCGGCACTTTTCAAATTTTGCCTGGAAGATTTAAACTTTAACGGACATCTTGACCGGCGAAAAAAAACCTAACTGAAACTCTGCCGCACGGTCCCCTCGTTCCTTGGAAGAGGTGGGTGTTTGTCATCTGCTGGTGGACTAACCGGAGAGAATTACAGTGCTTGCCTCGACGGGGAGGGATTGCATTGAATTAAAGCAGTGGGAGCAAACGCTTGCCTCGGGGAGGGAGAAAAAAAGCCACAGCGGAGAATAAACAGAAGGGTAACCATGGTAACCATGCGTGGGAAGTCTTCTTCGCTGCTTTTGTGGCAGACTACAGCGCCACTTACAGGCCTGGCATATGTACTACAGCGTCTCCAGCGCTTTCGAGCGGCAATGGCCGGCCGTGGCCCAACCCCACATTCCCCTGATAGGTGGAGAGTTGGCCCAATAGCGCCACCGTCCTGACGTCAGTAACGTGTTCAAATCTGGATCAGTTTTTATCAGATCCGTTGCAGCCCCGTTTTTAGAGATTTGGGTATGGAGGAAAATAGAGAGGGTTGTGTTTTCTGACACTTGGTGAGTTCCCTGGAACACCGGGGACACATATTCATGTATAAAAGACGTACAAAAGTGCATTTTGCATGATAGGTCCCCTTTAAGATCCAGATGTCCGTGACTAAAATCCTTCATCCGGTTAAATATAGTTTAAAAAATACCAATTGTATAGCATTAAAGTTCAAGAAAGGATGGTTTGTGGGGAAAAAACTGTCTTTTCTTCAATTCCTGTATGTTTTCATATCGCAATATATATCGCAGGGGGGGAAAAAATCGCAATGTCAGTTTTTTCAAATATCGTGCAGCCCTAGTCAACAAAGACATCATTTTTTCAAGTACACACCTAGAAAAAGTTCTCTCTTTAATATTACTATATCCAAGATTGTTGGAAACATATAAACTATTGATGATCTTGGTTTTGCATTTTATTGATCAAGGGTTGTTTGATGTGTCTCTCCTATACAAGTGAGACGACTGAGAGAAAGAAGACACTTCAAACCCTAACTCTTTGCACATTGGTATTCTAGTTTTATATTTGGCTGCAGGAACATTTTTTACTAATGTGAATCATCCATCTAAGTGATTAATCATCTAACTCATGAATATGTATCTGGTCTGTCTGTGTCCATGAAGAAGAAACACTTTCATCTCTCACATTATCACAAAACAAACAAGTAAATCTAATAAAGAAATTGAATCATTTTATAAATGCCAGAGGGAATAAATATTGGCCCTTAATTGCATTTCAACCACTTTTTTATTTATTTGCAAATCATATGCGTGCATGTACCTGACACAAACATCTAAAGCAAATCTTTCCCTGATACCTGTGACTGATCAAATAGACACTGAACTGTTATTTTCAAGACTGGGGAACAATGGGGAAGTTATTCTTGACACATTTACTGTTTGTTGTTGATTTAGTCATATAAATTGGAGGACTTGTGGGTTTGTTTGATTGTATACTTTTAAACTAGAATGTAACCCCAGTGTATGAGTCTGAAGTAGGATGCGTTTAAAACCAAAAAAACAACAAAGTACTGGTAGTAAAGATTGTGTGTGTGAAGTACAACATTGACAACTACATTGATTTGACCTCTTTCCAAGATTTTCATTATTTCTATTTAAAGAAAAATACAATGGGGATAATAGTCCAGAGATATTTATGCAGACTTCACTTTTATAACTAGGTGAAATTGCATGCCGTAAAACAAGCATGGAGAGATCAACCAATCTTCAAAAAGATCCTAATGTTACTTCGACACAGGATATGGACCTTGAAATTACTTTTGCCATCTCTATAGAACAGCATTAGCATTTGAAAAACCCAAAACATTCGAAATCCAAATCAAGAGAAACTCATTCACGGGTATTTGAAAGGCGTCTCTAAACACACAGAGGCCTTTTGCATAATAAATCCCCCCATTATTCAAGCAATCGTCTGTTTATACACCTGCCGCAGTCTAGTTCATGGCTATTTCTCAGTTTCTTTAGGACTCCTAGGTCTCTAATGATCCCTGCATGTCTCCCAGCATGTCTTTCCACTGTATATCTTATGCTTGCGTTGTGTGGAGTCCCCACTGAGCTCGCAGTGGAACAGAGCTGCACTGACCACTTCATCCTGTGGAACAAACCAGTCTTTTTGTCTCCTCTTAAACCCTGGGGGAGCGGTGCTGGAGCTGCAAGACTGGAACCTCAAAGGTGGGATCACTGCCACATGTGGCTGCCTGTGCACTGCTTTAATGTGTCTTTTTGACTGATAAAGTCTCAGGCCAGGAGTCCATATCCCCGCTTGAGTCATCTTAACTCACATAAAATAGATCTGGAATTAGAATATAACACATTTTGTTTTATTGTAAACCTTAATGTTGACTAATAGAGGATATTTAATTCCTCTTACTAGTAAATGCTCTCTGGTGAATACAAAGGCTGCAAAAAATAAGAGATGGTAAGCGGCTCTTAGGCACACTGGTAATTATATACCTTAGTGGAGTCACGAGGGGTTTTGATTTGACAGCGCTGATGCAGATTCTGCTGTACCTCACTTAATACGGCTATTTTTAGGAACCCCCAAAGAAAAGTGATAGGCACTCTGTAGCCAACTGGCATATTCATTACAGTGTCCAGAGTTCATCTGAGTGGAGCTGATACATTGGTCATTGTGCTCTCATAATGTTGCAGGACTGTTTCATTAATTAGGCACATTTGCAGCACATACTGGCCATTGGCGTTGCCTCCATTTTCAGTTTAATTACTCACACTTGTAAGCCTTGATTAGATATTTTGCCTTCCAGGTGTTAAGGTGATGTCACACTGTATAAACGCTTCAGTATGTGCACTTGAGCAGACTAAATCCTACAGATATAGATTGGATGTAACACAAAACAGCCTTGTTTACTTTGATACCATCTGGTTTGAAATAAGCAGTTTCAGGGCTCATATTTGGGCATTTCTCAGACCAGTGTGGAAGTGCGCCAGAAACCTGACTGTTCTGTACTTGCGTCCTCTATTGACTCTAGGCTGCTTTTTTGTCTGCCAGATGTCTGTGCCCAGCAAAAGCCAATAGGAGGATCCATCTTACTGCTCTCTCAGATTCATATCAGTCTGTGTATAAGTATCAAATCATGAAAATAGCTTCAGACCTTTTAAGAATCCAGCTTTTGACTATGGATGCTTTTTCTAGAAAATCAAGATAAACAGAAGTCCTATAAACAACATTTTTAAACATATAGTTGTTATTATTGGACATTGAGTTTGATGAAACCTAACCCTGTAACACTGTGTGAAGCGATTGTCTCTCATGAACAACAAATTGTTGATAGCCTGCATTTATAAAGCCCTTTCCAGTCTTTACGGATCCTTAAAGTGCTTTTACATACATAAGTAAGCATTCAGCCATTCACACGCATCCATACAGAGACGGGCTGCCATACAAGGTGCCACCTGCTAAGGAAGACTTACATTCACACACATTCACACACCCTGGACCATCAGGAGCAATACAGTCAACATCGACATGTTGACTGCAGGGGCTGGGGATTGAACCAATGACTACCCATTTACTGAGCCACAGCCGACCCAATCCAATCCACTTACTTTTGATAGCTACTGTTTGAGAAGAAGGGTGTTCAAGTAAAGTGTGGAGGTAGAAGGTTATGGACAGTTTAAGTGAACAAAAGGACAAAATAACTGAAAAGCATAGTTTCTCCTTTTAAAACTAATGGTAAATCTTTTCAGGAATTATGTCAAACACCGCATCTAACTTTTCCTTGGGGGTACAAAGTGTGAAGAAAAAAAGATTCATTCAAATGTATAATGCTGGCACAACCGCAAACTTATTACATATATATTCCTTTCACATATACTGCAAAATCTGGAATTTTAATAGATTAATTTGTCCCAGCTCTTCCTGTGGACAACAACATTAACATTTTGTTCAAGGCAATATATTAAAGCTCAGTATATCAGAGAGCTGTGTGTACAGTTTAAACATGGTGGTTATGAAATGATTTTGTTCAGACAATATGCCAAGTTGGAACTTGAACCACTAAGTATGCATCCACTGCATTGTCTCCCAGATTTCCAGCCCTGCCATATGGTCATCTGGATTTTTGGCTTTTCTGCCAGAACATCAACTATTTTACTTGCAAATTGTATGTGTTGTTAAATGCATTTTAAAACTCCCCACACAGCACTCTTGGCAAAGTAGATATTGTTTCCCTTCATATTGCAATATCAATATAAATTCAATTTATTCTTTAGTGCTAAATGGCTGTTCGTCCAGTTAACGCTCAATTATTACAGCCACACATGCACTCTGTGCGCACACACCCACCCAAGGCTACTCATAGCAGTCGTTTTGCTTCAATTGACCACAGACAAGAGCTACACAGTCATCTCTCTTGGTCTCCAAGGTTTCTGCTGTGACAGGCAGTAGATAGTTGTTCCCCAAACACTCACCACACATCAAGCAGGGTCACAGCTTGCTGGAGACCTATGTCTCTCACTGTGCCTGCCAGTGCCAACGGAGGGCAATAGGGTTTTCTGACATGCTCTTCTGGGAGGTGTTACCATGACATAAGGATGTCTCCACAGCTCGCATGTCCAAGCACTAGTGCCCCTCTCTCAGCTGCCTCACCACCGCAGCTTAGTCCCACAAATAAAACATGTTCACGAATCCGCTGCATTGTCTGCAAGAGAAAAGAAAACACACGTAAAAGAGGGTTTGAGGTCGGGTTTGGAGGGCAAGCGCTGCAACCTCTGAGCACTCATGGGATAGTTTCCAGTTCTGCTTTTCCGCTGAAGCTTGTCGGCCTCGCCCCTCTGATCATGCCTCTCTTTTCTTGAATGTGTGCGGCGAGCCAGGAGCTCGTCGAGCTGTCGGAGTTTCTTAGCTGAACATTTCACTGGAAGTGAAGTCCGTTCCCCTTCAGTCGTTTGGCCCGGGGCTTGAAATTATAGAGTCTGTATCCATAGCCCCTTCTGTGGTGCATAAATAGCCTATATACCCACAAGGCGCCTGGGTTGTGTGTTTTCATTATGTTTGTCTCTCGTGCTGCCGGGAGTCAGTGTTAAACGTTGGCGCCTGGAAGGATCTGCTTTGTTTGTATTTTCAATTTTTAGTGCGCAAACTGCCAGTCATGAACAGTCAACTCTATGTAATGGCAGACATTTTTCTTGTTTAAAGTGATATTGCCTCGATGCAGATGGTGATTTCAGATATGACATGTTTTAAACTGCCGTATTTCTTCAAGAAAGTGGCAGGTGTTCTCAATGGTAGCAAGCCTTGGAAAAAACAAATGAACTTAGTCAACCTTTTTTTGACTTCTTTCAGGTAAATAATGTTATAGGTTTTTTTTTGTACCTATAATGGTATTTAAACCAAAAATTTGACTTAATATAATCTTATTTCACTGAGTTCTCTGTATCCTCTGAATGAAGATAGTATTTTTTATGATATTGTTTTGAATTGTATTAATGCATTTAATGCATTGCCCACCAGTATCAGCAGTAAGGGATTTGATAAGAGCTGTGCTAATAGTCGTTTCTGCCTGAAAGTGTCAGTTACGTAGGTATACATTTAGTATAAGCTTAATTTACAAGTAGAGGTTTGACAAGCACACAAGATTAGCTTTTTAAAGTTCAAGAAAAGCAACGTTTTGTGTCTTCTACGATGCAATAGATATGTCGAATCGCAGTACAGTACAGTGTCTGTTCACATTTTTAAGTGAAATACAATGGATCCTGTGTAGAAAAAGAAATATTACCCCGATTTCTCTCTGTCCCTAACCCAGTCTGCAGCCATCACACTGAATACGCACCTTCTCCTTGTATCGCATTACGCTGTTCGGCATGTTGGAGCACCACTCCGTTCTAAGATGGCTGCCAAAAAAAATGGCGCAGTAGTCTCTTTGTTTACTCGTGAGATGCTCTGCTATGTTCCAGTTTAATAGATTGGACACAGCCGCCCCGTGGTTCGGCTCCAGCATTCAGCACCATTATGACGGAAACCCAGAACAAATCCACTTCACATTTAGGTGTCAGAGCGTTGTCATGGAAAAGAGATACCTCTATACAGTAAGTGAATAATGTTCGAAAGAAAATGAGTTGTGCGCTTTTGTACTGTCCTTAGCGCTGCTGGTCAGTGTCAGACCACACTTGGTTTGATCTTTTGGACGGAGCATGAGGAGGAAAAATATATTTTTTTCCCCTCCATTTTAGAAAAACTGAAAATGATCTGTCAAAGGCAATGATACGAGGCTATTTGATGGATGGTTTGTCTTATTCTGCCTCTCAATATTTCACTCCTTTACTGCCATTTTTTTCTCCTTTCCTCTGAAGGAAAGCCATTATTTCCATCACCCTCCACATTTCAGCCAAATTCGCTGTATCTGTCCATGCCTGGCCAAAAGGAAGAGAAAGCCATTCTGTCGGAGTTGAATTTCATTTCCTCTCCTACACATAGTTTTTTTCCTATGATTTGTTCATGGTGCAGGCTTACAATGCAATATTATTTTACGGGTAAACACAATATAGCAATACTCGGCGGTGACTGCTGTTATTGAAATTTGGTTTATAATTACATTTGTATACATGCATCTCCCCGGAGATAGTGTGCCGTCTGAGGAGATGTTTTTGTTTTGTTATGCATTTAAATTAAACCATAATGGTGGCTCCACACTGGACCACCAGAAAACAGGGACATTCCTGGTACGTCTATTTGGAATAGATTAACAGATAAACCTATCAGGAAAACAAGTGCCCATTAAGAGGCCTGATTGTCATGCCAGCTGAGTGAATTCACTCAACAGTGAACCTCTGCGTCTGCTATTTTTTCTAAAAGTGTTGCTACTAGAGAAACACTGAACCTTAAAAGGTATAACATTATTAACCAGTGTAGCACCGGCCTGCATCTTGCACCTCTCATTGTGTATGGCAGTTGTGCTAATGACATTTCACTATATTAGCTTTTCACTGTGGTATTGTAACCTGCCTGTTTTATGTGAGTGTTTGTGCTGGCTTGTTCGCCATTAAAGGCCCAATCTCCCCTTCATTTCTCAAAACCTCTCACTACACTGCTTTTTTCGCTCAGAGATGTTATTAAATCTCAAAGCAGTTAGTTGACTTGATCAGTGTGTGCTGAAACGTTGTTTACCCCAGTGGGCCCTGGGTGTTATAGACATACTCATCCCTCTCTCTCGCTCTTACTTTCTATTTCTCCCAGAGTCGAGCAATAAAGTGATTTCTCTGGGGAAACTAAAGCCCTCTCTTAACTGGATGGGACCACTACATGTTCAAGCTTAGGTATACTGGTCCATACCAAAAACACAATAGGCACAAAGAGCTGCAGCTTATGAGAATGTCCATTGTGGTAGTTTTATATGGATGCCTGGTTAGGGCTGTGCGATTATGGCAAAAATCATAATCACGATTATTTTGGTCAATAATTGATATCACGATTATTAAATATGATTATTCATGACTTTGAAAACATCCATTTATTGAACTTTTAAATACAAATAATTTGAACAGTATCTTTTTAACTGTTGATTTCCCTGAACGTTTCAATTCAACTGAAAAACCAATACAAAAATAAATAAAATAAATGATACATTTATATCTACATTTAAATAAATAATATCAAAAATAATAAATACCAATAAACAAGATCAACAAATATTTTGGAGCGCACTTCAACAAGCTACTAAACATATATAAATATGATAAATACAAATACATTTGATCAAATATGTTGCAGTGCACTGTCACAACCTAGCAAAGCAAAATAATCGTTTTTTTCGATTATGTTGTTTTCGTAATTGTGGCAGGCCAAAATCGTAATTGCGATTAAAATACGATTAATTGCACAGCCCTATGCCTGGTGTCCTAAACCGTGTTATTATAGGACTGAACTGGTGCAATAACTCACCCAGACAAAGGCTGGCTTGAACAAAATGCAAAGGCAAACACAGAGCCATAAGCAAACGTTTTCTGTTTGCTTGGATGTGGATGTTGTGGATAACTCAAAACAATCAAAGCCGAGAGCCCTTGATCACCACATGGCCCCTCCTATATGTACCCACAGCAGATGGTGGCCAGTGGCAGGATGTTCTGCTAGGCATTTACTGTATGCTGCTTACTATTGCGAGATGGCAGGGAGCACATAATGGCAGATGTCAGTGTTCCCCATGTCCAAGAAAATAACTGATACGCTAGCCAGACTCTAACTGCTGTCTACCCGGACGGAAGAGCAAAAGTATTATATTAAGGCCTGATGCATCTTGATTTTATCTTGCTCTCTACAATACTCTGATTTGGCATATTTGCAACAGTCAGACGTTTGAGAGGGGAAAGAGCTTTGCAGTTCTGTGCATGCATTTGTTTGCTTATATGTAACTGCATGTGTGGTTGCTCAAGAGGAGCAGATGGATAGCCTTCTTACCCCTGGCTTTGGGATATTGTATTAGCCATTTTAAACTGTCTTTCGTTTATATATCAAACACTTTATCAGTTAACCCATTTAAAAAAGAAAATTAATTGCATGTGTGCATTTTGTGCCGACATAAAACTCAAGGTTCATCTGCTTAAGAATAATCGTAATGTGTGCTTTCATCAACATATGCAAATGAATGTGTATATTGTAAGTATGCAAGAGTCTATGCTAGTTCCATATTCCACATTTGCAGTATGTGGTCCATATGCACTAATGTTTGCTTCAGTAATAAAATAAAAAATCCCCAGCCAGCTTGACAACAAACACAGAATGGCTTGGCACGACTCGAAAATTATTTATCTGGTTCCCCTCCTCCACTCCAGCATGGTTTTTGTCGAGTCAGAGGAAACCATCTGCTGCCCGGTGATAATGGGCGGCCAGGGAGGAGGGGACTGGAAATGGGCAGAGCAAATAAGATTGAGAGAAAATGACAGGCGCTGTCCCAGAAGCTCCAGTCCCTTCCTTCCTACCTGCAGCAAGTCTGCCATCTTAATAAACATCCCGTCTGATATCTCCTGGCTCCTGTGAGTGTGTGTGTATGCGCACACCTGCTGTGTGTGTGTGCCTACACACTTGTGTTTCCACAGTGTGTGTCTTTCCTATCTAACCTTGATCATTTTCAACTCAGAATTGTTCCTGAGCCCAGCTGATATGCTGTCAGTGATGGCGCTGACTAAGAAACTTTTTTTCCCCCCGCTATGCTAAGACTGTGACAGCTGAATTACCTTTCAGCAGGAGAGATCTTTCCAGTTTTTTTATCCTGTTTTGAGTAAATGGGTGGGATTATTAATGAGGGAATAATATTAAGGCATGTGCAGGGCCAAAGGAAAGTAAGAGTAAACTCTGCGAGGTAATGAAGAGTAGCATTTATATAGGGGAAGGTAAAGCATGGCTGGAGAGGAATACAGTAAAGCACAGAGCGAGGAGGAAAAAACTCTCATTAAAACAAATGGAGAGTTATAGAAAACAACTCCTCACCTTGAAAATGGTCCGAATTTTTCCTTCCCGAGTCTCCAGGGTTCTCGGATTGAATTGAGCGCTTAGGGCATTCTCTGAGTAAACCATTTCAGTTTTGTCTTGTCTGAAGCCGACAGGTTGAGCTGGACAAAAAGACTTGACAGCCGTTCTCGCCCTAAACCCAGCTTCATTCTCTCACTCCATCCCTCTGTCTTCTACTTTGCCTTGAGATGTTTCCCTTCGCTGTTTTTCTTTTTTTTTTCCTTTTGCCCCTAGCACTTACAAACTGTCAGATAACTTTCAGTATGAATTTATCAAGCCAGTGACACTCATTTAACCCGTCTGCTATTGTGAAGTTGTTTATGACGGAGCAGATCTTTGGCTGCATCAACACCATGTAATGTCTTTAAGTGTTAAAAACTCTGTAAAGCTGTGATAAATCCATCTTACAGCAGGGAGGTTGATTTTCCTGCAACGGGATTGATGCGATATGTAAAGCTGAACATGAATTTGACACCAACTGAAATGTTTGGTTTGCTTTTTTGTCGTGGTTGGGCGTTGTCGACACAGCTGTCGGAATGCACGATGGCATGCTTGATAAAGTGGACGCCAGGTCAGGGAGGATAATGGAATTGAAGGATGGAGGGAGGTATGGAGGGGCCTGGTGACCAGGTCTTTTCTATTAACTCAGGAGGCCTGCTGGGTCGAGGCGGGGAATCAGGCTTGGCTCTGCCCTCTCCCTGCCTGGTGGTTAGCCCTAGCGTCCAAGCTGCAGACAGGGAGAGGCCAATATTGCTCAGGGGTCCAGTGGTGATTGACCCGGTGTTTTCATCAGCCTGGGCTTACCTGATAACATTCCTTACCCCCCTACCAGAGCAAATATAAAAAGTTGCGGGTGCATAGCACGGCTTAAGGAGCTCTTAGTTTGGTCTGGTGAAGTTGCATTGGATTTGCCCAACCCCACACACACATTGTCTCCCAGCTTTTCATTTTCTTTTTTGAAATTACATTTTTCTCTTCTCTCATGCCTGCAAAAATGATTTCATTGTATTTACTCTATTTGTTGTATTTGTGTTCAGAATACTATTATTTCACTTGACTGAACACAATGTTTAATTCATTGCAAAATTAAGATATACAAAGTCTCAGGGGGAAGGATCTGAATTTGAATTTAGCCTACACTAGAACGTTAATTGTTATTAGTATATAAAAAGCAGAAATACTGGTCTTTCTGCAAACACTCTTGAGGTCGTGAACAAGATTTTTTTTCGCCCTCATTCCCATTATATATATAGTCTGTAATCAGTACTCACTTACTGCTAATAATATACCGTGCTCCATCATCACAGCTCTCTTCAGGGCCTTTAAAACAGATTGATGACTGTGATTTGTTGCTTTTTTCATTCAAGCTATAACATATAATATTTTTATTTACCAAAGCTGCACTGGTTGGGATTTATTGATCAAGTGGCACAAATAGTTGTGGTCCTTATTAAGATAAGATGGACCTTTATTTATCCCGATGGGGAAATTCAGGAGTTTAAAGCTGCAACAGAGTGAGAGTAAAAAACTTGACATACAGATTCACGAGAGGATAATACAATTAAAAATACCATTATATAAGTAACTGTTAAAACGGGATATCACAACAAGGTCAAACGTTTATCATTTTAATAAACGTATATCCATGTTTGAGTTCGGGTTATTCAATATATTTACATGTGTATGTGTGCTGATTTGAGTACAGGCCAAATTCATTTGTACAAACAGTGCAGATTTGATGTAGGTACAGTACGGGTTACTTTGAACTGGTTGCATGGTTAGCCCTTGGTTGTGCAGCCTGAAGGCTACAGGCACAAAGGACTGTCCGAGGCACTTAGTGCTGTGCCGAGGAGGCATGAGTGTGAGGCTGAACGTGCTCCTCATCTTCACTAGCTCTGCATGGAGGGGGTGGGAGGGGTTCTTAAGGATACAGTCCAGCTTTCTCCTTGTCCTCCCTTATGCCACCTCCTCCACATTGTCCAGTTTTGTATTGTCTTGGAAACTCCTTTTTTTTTATCTCGTACTACACTCTGAGTTATGTTGTGTTTTATGCTGTTTTTTAGGTATCAGGTCTGTCTCCCGGAGATAACCAGACCCCAGGACTGCTGCTGGCCCCAGGCGTGAGGTGGGGGCAGACACCCATCAACCAGCTCACACCCTGGGATACAGATGAGCCCCCTGCCAAGCAACATCGAGACAGCGAGCCCACTGGTAATGAATCACACACACACATGTACATACTGGTGTGCCTACGTACTGACACACACAAGCACCCACACCACCTGATGTAAGTTTTTCATCATTGCACAGCAGCAGATGTATGCATGTACACGGACCAATCGCTTGCACACACACTTATGTGTTACACCCCAGACAGCTCTGGCCAGCTACACTAGCATCTAATGCTAATGAGACGTAGTTGCCGCTTTGCCCTACATAAAACACACACTTGCCTCCAAAACAGCATACTTTACATACACAATCATGCATAATTAACATTCAAAAACACCATCTTTACATAAACCAGTTCAACAATTTACTGTATATAATTATAGAAATGTAAGTTTGATATCAAGGAGTAAAAAAAAAGAGGGCAAAGTGTACACGCTCACAGGCTTCCAGTCCCCCACCACCTTCACTATGCTCATTTTATTGTCCTTGTTAATGTTATAGTGTCACTAAATGAAGCTGATTTAGTCTAAATTAAACCTATGAAAGGAAAAGTCCTCCAAATGATCTTCACCAGATCTAATTTAGATGTCGACCTTATTCTATTCATGCCCCTTTTACGACGTGTACAGAACAACAGTGGCACAGCAGAGCAGTGTGCACGCCTGACATCAACGGGTTAAACCATTGTTGAAGTTTTTTACTTTTTGTAATGAACTCACCCAGAATGGCTCTGCCCTAGAGCAGTTAATTTCCTTCCATCGCTCTGCTGGCCTCTGCCTCCTGCTCATCACAAATGTGTCTCATTTAAGAATAATACTGGCACGGAGCATGTTCCACTGGAAATTCCTGCTCACCAAATCCAGATTGTAGACAGCTGCTACTCTGTGGTAGCAAAAGCATAAAAACATGTTTCTGCCCTCCTGTTACTGCCAGTGCCATCTAATTGGAATTTGCATATCTTACATATAGATTGCTTCGTGAATGAATTATTAATCAGTTTGACTCAGGAGGGATGCTTCTCTAGGAGTGGGGATCTCTTATGATGGAAGCATGCTGTTGTGATATGAGGGAATGGAGCACCGCGGCGGTGTGCCCCCCTGCTGTGTGACCACAACCCCCTGCTGTGCACAGAGGGGCAGGCTGAATTGACCATGAAGCTGTGGAGGGAGCCCCCCCCCCCCCCTTCCCCCCACCCACCACCACAGCTCCCACACCCACACTTCAGCTTGGAGTAAAGCCTGACTGAGAGTGAGATGTCACAAACCCAGCACACTGTCGCATATGACACTCAATTCTGAGCATAGTGTTGCATATTGATTTGCATGTGTGCGCTATTTCAAACTGTGACTGGCGTTTGCAACGAAGCCAGCTCCTCTCCACACTTCACTGAACTGTGTTGCCAGAAAGTTCGTCTGCCAATTGTGGCAGAATTAATCAACGTTTCCTTTCAACAGAAACTTCACTGTTGTGTCTTTTCAAGAAAGTTTGTCCTTTGGAAAATTTGTTTCTACTTTACTTTCTTTGTGCGAAAACAGCTCTTGTTTTGACATCATGATTTAGACCCAAGCAAATTGTGGAATATAAAAAAAGGTACATGGAATTTTTAAAAGGTAACACTGCATTTTTAAACTGATAATTATGAGATACAACGCAGCCAGCCATGTAATATTAATGCACATTTAGTTCAACTTTGCAGAAGGACCTTTGAATGTAGGCCAACGTTGGGTCATGATAATCCAATTCTTTGACAAATTAATTATTTATTTTGTTGGTTAAAGAAATTATAAAACATAAAATCGGAGGACGGAGGCTTTAATTGCTTATCAATATTATCACTGCATTAAAAACTTAAAACTTCATACAGTAAAATGTAGAGTTCTTATACTAACCCATTTAATTTGAATCCTTTTATCAAGATGATCCACAAAATAAGGGAAATTAAAAAGTGTTGGTAAAAGCTCAATGACATGTAGATAATGAACTGTCCTCTGGAGTCTTCCATCCCCACCCTTTTATCTTTGGTTCTTTTCTTCTCCCTGCCTGTCTCCATCCCTTTCAGCCCAAACTATTATATCAGCAGGGCCAGTTTCATGAATAATGTGGACGTTTTTTTCATTGCTTTTTAGCCTGCTGTGATTTAGCCTTTGGCTCTTTGGCAGAGTGGGATGCTATTTTTGGAGTTTGGACCATGGGCGGGAGGAGCTACAGATGAAGGAGTCGGAGCAAATGAGTGAGCGAGGGAGGCAGCGTTCAGGGCCAAAATGGCCGAGCTCACCCTCAGAATCGACGCCCTCAGGGTTAAAAAACAATTGACTCAGAGTGTTAGGGTACACTCCTACACAGATTATTCTGTCGATTCTATGTTTTCACATTCAGAAAAGCATTCATTTTTGTGTAGAAAAGTAAACCTCCTAATCTTATTATGATGTTGATCTTGGGCACAGATCTGTACATCGCTGCAGATATCTTTGATTGATATTAAGTCAAAAACAAACTTGGACTGAAGCGAAGCAGCACACTGACAGATGTGGTGTGGAGAGCTCAAGCTGGAATCCGTCTTCTCATGCTGTTTTCGGTCTCTATTTGATCTTCCTTAGAAATCAATCCAGAATTGGGGGGGGGGGGGGGGTTTCTCTGTCTATGACTTGTAAATAATATATTATAGCTACAGTATAAACAACGATTTATATGAAAGCTGAATAAACAATGGATTAATCTCTCCCTTTTATCTTGTGTTGTCTAAAGGTCCTGCCTGGGCTACATCAGTAGCAGCGGTGAGCCAGCCCAGCCTCCTGCCCCACACCTACGCCCTCGCCCAACCTCCCTCCTTCAACCACAGCGTGACTGCGCAGTCACCCATCATAGGGGTAACCCCATCCATGCAAGCACCAATTCTCCCGCAACACCCTCTAATGACCGCCCACTTCCAGCTGACGCCGCACTCCACCCAGCAGCCGCCCTCCATGGTGCTCAACATGCCTGGACAGCCTCCGTACCCCTCCATACCGTCTGCCCTCGCGGCCCAGGCCAACCACGTTGTTCATCCAAACCCTCACAGCCTCATGGGCAACGGCCACTTAACCTCTCACCCCGGCCTCCTCCAGCACCCCGCCCTGCCTTTGACTAATGGACAGGCGGCAGCAGCACACGCCCAGGCCACAGCCGGAGACAATCAGGACGGTCCTAACGGGGTGCAGATGCTGCGCACCGTCGGGATGGGGAAGTACGAGTTCAGCGACCCGGGACATCCTAAAGGTAAGAACAGATGGCCTCGGCTGATCTGCACAAACGTGTGTTTTTTTAGTTTTTTTTTTTAAATCTCTCTCTTGCAGATATGGCACCTGTCACGACTTTCTGTGAAATCACAGCAATTTTGTTTTAGCTGGCAACCTAAGCTCACAAGTGAATCTTAGCCAAGAAGGTATTGGGTATTAAATCAATGGACACTTAGCTCTCTATTCTTTCTGACCTACCCTTAAGCAGGGTTGTGCTGGAAAATGCAGAGGTCTCTGCCCTACCTCTAACAGGGCAGTTACAGATGCCAGCAGTCATAAACAAGGCAGCACACACTCAAGATAGGTTTGTTAAAATACAACTTGCAAACAGTCACAATTGGCTTCAAATCTGCTCCAGGGCCGGAGAGAAGCAGAGGTGCTCCTAAAGCATCAGTGAGATAGCTGCTTCTAAAATCCTGTAATACAGCCTACAGTGGATTCTTTGGAAAGAACATGTTGTACAGATCTGAAATGACTATACAGCTGCAGCACTGTTGTGCTCTGAAATTGGTTAAAAGTGTGTCAGGTTTATCGTTCCTCCGCTCTCTGTTGCAATACTCACTAGGCCAACTAAACACAAGGCAGGAAGAGCTTTCAGTGCCTGCCCTCGCATCACTCTCGAAAATCGTTTGAAGCCTTGTTGACTTGCGCTGTGTTTGTGAAGGTGCTTCACAGCTCCAACTCACGCCTGAGTCTGCGAGCCATAAATTGGTGTTTGGTTTAACCTTGGGGTTTTATGACGCAGGGCACCAGAAACAGATGTTCGCAATTCCCCGACCAATTTTCACATTTAATGAAGCTTTTAATTTAGGTTTAGATTGTTTTCTTTTTCCTGACTCATTTTGATCAACAAAATGTGTGCAAATGAACTTGTAGATTGCAAAAAAGCAATTATGTTGGGGACTGCCTGGGATACATTGAAATGAGACTGCAGGTAGAATTGGAAATGGATAATTAGACGGGCTCGTATGCTCGGTCCGGCCTATATCGAATGAGAGCTTTTTAGCTTCTTTGTCGAATAGAATGTTGCGATTCATTAAACAAGTGCATGTCAAAATGCACTGACCTTCGTCTTACAGGCCAAAGAAGCTAGAGTTTAATTTGAATTACAGTATTTATACAGAGTCTTTTATATAGAGGAGGCAACCCTGTAGGATTGTTAAAATTCATTAGCTGTCCCTGTGATTCATGTTATGGGAAAGTTAATACATTCAGTTTGTATGTTACACTTGGTCAGCTGCTGTATTTCAAAGGCAGAGGGGAAAGCTTCCCTGTGTACATTTCTAGACACAATATGCGCTTCTTGACTCTTACATCTTCTTTTTAGTTGTTTTTTTCCATCCCTGCTTGGCAGTGAATAGACATTAGTAAGTCGCAAGAACAGTGAAGATGGGGAAAACATTGAACAATTGATTGACAATTAGAGGCTGTGGCATCTCTTCACCATTTTCTCCCCTGACAGGAACACTTAAAGGTGGAGTAGGTAATTCACTTCAGAAACACTTTTTGTTATATTCCATGGAATGCTCTTAACATCCCGATAGCAATGAATACATTAAATGCTTTGACAATAACTACATTAAAACAATTCATCTGTGGAAGCCGTGGCGCTGTAAAAAGCACGACCAGTTATTTTAGCCGGCCCGGCTAAAATAACTGGATGGCCTACCTGCCTGTCAGCCTTCCATCTGTGCACAAACTTATCTCGTGCCCTCATTGGTCATGTGCGCGTTCGTGTGTGTTGGAGGAGGGGCTCTGTAAGGAAGTCTGAAGGAAGAGGCAGATTTTTTTCGGCTGCGTACTTTCAAATTCTAGCGCACTCGAGCTGGTTTCTCCATTCTTACCTACCCTACCTTTAACTTAGCAGCCGTAATCACAACTTCTCCCCCCCCGCACCCCCATTGCCCCTCTAGACACTGCCCACTGCTGTCCATCTGTCTGTGCTTCTCTGTCTTTCTTTATCTCTGCCGCTTCCTGTCTTTTTGTCTTGCTATCCCTCCCTGCTTTCTCGTTAACTCGGAGATGTCATAAATCCCAGGCCGTCACTAATCCAATGCACTCTGTTTTTAAATCAATTAACACTTCATTACAATGTGGCTATAGTGTGCTGCTGTAGTGGCATACTGGTAAAATACGGAGGGTTAGCTCTTGCAAACTGCATTCTGGCTCACTTCTGGTACAATTTGCTTAACCTTCTGTTTGTCACTTCTTTGCCTACGCAAAATACACATATTTTGTGAAAATAAAGTAAAGCAGCTGTAGGTGAGAGGTGAGCGTTTCTGCAGCCCTCTAATGGCTGAAGTGAGGATAAAAGGGTTGGCAAATCTGATCCCAAGGGCAGAGATTTTGGGCAACGCGTGCATCTGGCATAAAAGGAAGCGGCAAGTCCCAGGACCAGCTCTCACAGACAGACATGGTGTATTTCTTGTGCTTTTTGCTCAAAACCCTTGTAGCGCATACACAGACTGTACACCAATCCACTCGACCAACCTAGTCAGGGCATCTGGGGTAAAAGCCAAAATGTGGAATAAATGAGGTGCACACTGTGCTGCTGACATGTTGGAGAATTTGCTTGAATAGCTGATGCGTTATCAACCCCCACAGAGGTGGAGAAATGAATATCCCTTTGCAGATTTAAGCATTTAGTGAGGATGTGTTCACTACTGTGGTGGTCACAATATTGACTTGCAACTACTGCTATTCAATTACCCAAGTTACGAATTTAACTTCTAGTGTTCATGAAAACAAGATGTGGTCATGTCATAATATAATCATGATTTTTACAATAATCAAGCAACCTTACTTGCAACGTTCAAATCCTGATGCGGCATCCCACGTCAGAGGGGTTCCAGAAGTGATTTTTAGAGAAACAGTTTAAACACTGAAGCCACCGCTTAAGAAAGCTTGTTTGTGCATTCAAACAAAAAACAAAAAAGGTTGAGCCTTCAGACACAATGCTAGTCAGCGCTGATGTGCAGAGGAGGTTTTGTGGCTTTTTGATGGCAAAAGCCTGGATCTTGGAGGAGCTGACAGAGCTCTTCCTCCTTAATCCAGTTTTACAACAGACTGCTGTACGTGCCTGCGCATGCATGTGTGCGTACAAATGTGTGTGCGGTTTGACACGCCTGCACAACTTCTTGGGTGTGACTGCATAGATGTTTTGTCAGATGTCAGCCTCCCAGCCTTAAAGCCAAACACCACAGTGACAGAAATCACACTCCGTGTTTGATTTGGCTGTGCCTTCAAAGGGAGCAATTTGTCTTCTCTCTGCATCAGTGGGCACATCAACAACTGTGTGCTCCTCACTCTCTCTGTGGGTATTAGTCTGTGTGTTTTCTGTGTACAGTATATAGTAAATGTGTTTGTGTATGCCTGTGTAAGAGCCATATGTTTGTGTGTTCGTGCTAAGATACACGCAGAGCAGCTTGAAGGCAGTTTTAACCTGAGCACCTGCTGTGAAATGTCAGTCAGCGGGCTGTGATCTGCCTACCTGGTTTCTCCATCCACATCAGGGGCTTTCCATTATACCTGCCTGTCATGGTGTACAAATCAAACCTACTTGTCAATTGTTCATTTCCTTCACACCACCCACTTTCGCTGACATTTGATTGTCTTTTCAAAAAAGAGAATCTCGCCAAGTTTTTCAAACACTTAAATAATCGTATCTGTAGCTCAAGCAACAGCAATCACAACTGTCGGCACATTTACCAGTATGTGGGAATACAGGATGACTCACGTTGTCGAAAAATGGACAATACAGCAAACAAAGAGGATCAGTTGCCGAGAGAAGAGAAGCTGGATACAGAGAGAGGGAGATGCTGAGAGCGGAGTCGGTGCGTGTCTATTGACCGAGTCATTAAAATCGATGGCTGTCCTGATGAATATCAGCCGAGAGAAGCTAGTGCCGGAGCTCAGCAGGGACACACTCGCTCACTGCAAACGTGATTGAGCAACATTTAAAGGCAGCTCACGACTGAAGAACACATTCATATCAAAGGAAAGTTATTATTTCCACATCTGCGGCCTGTTTTAAAGGTTAATACTCAAATGATGTTTTTGATATTGTTTTCTCAGCATAGCATGAACTGAGACGCCTGTTGGTGGCTGCACTGCGATCCTGCGAAACACTGTGATGCTGATGGAAACACAGTCCTGGTTGGTAAATGCTTAAAAAAAATAATAAGCAGATGAAGCAAAGCCTCGACAAGTGAAGGAAGGGGTTGTTGAGATTTAAGTTTGGATTCAGAGACAGATCTGTCAGGCCACCAGCTGTCTTTCTGAGCATTAGCCCCCCCTCCCAACCTCGTCAGACTTCATTTTAATGCGTCCTTCCACCTGGCTGACCTTTACCGGTCCCCTCTTTGTCTCTCTCACACACATCGCTGGAGACGCACATATGCACTCAGACGATCACATGCGTAAATGCATTCAAGTATGAACCAAACACACCCACTTCAAGTGAGGGACGTAATCCTCCTCACATCTACAGCACCCAGCCTCCTCTCTGCCCAGGAAGTTCATCTTCCAGTCAGCTCACATCAGCCATCATCTGGGGGCCAAGCTGCTCCAGAGCTGCTAGTGAATGCAATTAAGATGCCTTGCTGAGTTAAGATCAGTGCTTTACTTTGCCACGGCAAGACCAGCGCAGCCTCACATCCTCACCTCTCCTCCGCTGTGACCATTTTACCTGCATTATTCAAACGGTGGCCTTAGTAAGATTTCAATTATGTTTTCATTGTGTTTACTTTTGGACAAAGCGTATATGCACTGTGGCATTGCTGTCCACTTATTACCCTGATATTACCTTTTAAGTGTGGAAATTATGGATCACCAAATGAGTAAGATAGTGACTGCTTACAAGGGCAAGCTGTGTGTGCAGGTGCTGTTGATTTAAGGGAGAAATTAGCCTCCCTTCACGACTCTCATCATACATCATCAAAGGTTATTTTGGAATAGACATGCTAATTTATTGTTGTATCATTTGATGTTGTTTACCCGTTTACTGGATTTGATCCTGATGTTTGTAGATGTGATAGCAGATCTCTAACCTCGGAGATACTTACTAGCTATAGAAGCTACTTAAATATTCTTTCTGATTCAACCACAGTACTGTATACACAGTATACTATAGCTTGACAAGCGGTTCAAACCAGTTATTAAAAACAGAGCCAGTTTGTGATAGCCACGCTGAGACCATTAATCACAGCAAGCACATTAATTAAACACCCCTTTCATTCATATCCCTCTTTCTCTGTCCCTGCCTCTCTTTCGCACACCACATCCTCACTGCAAATCATACAAAAGTATGTCTTTCCCTGCGACAATTATAATACTGATTCTGCTTTAAGAGGTTTTTCTTCTCCTTTTAATTTTAATTTCCAATATGCTGACTCGGATCAGCGTCTGCGGTGTTAGCGGTGGTAAATTAATTAAAGTCACTGCGGTTGTTGTGCAGGGCGATTATCTTAAAGCTATCCACATCAGGATTAGCTAAAGCAGAACTTGCGGTTATTATGATTACAAACAGGCTTAACTTGGAATATTTAATGCATCTATTTTAAAGTGTGTTATTATTTAACATCACTCCTACAGCATTCCTGAATTCTAGGTAGCTATAGTAGAAACCAAAAACGCAAATAATGTATGAGGTTGAAATATATTCTAATCACTGTGGACGCAGTTTGTGCAGGTAATTCACCTAAATGAATACATGCAGTACCAAGGAGATATGCTTATGAGTATCCTTGGCACACAAGTCTATATGGGGCCTACATATTAATGATATTGACTCAAACATCTCATTTTAGAGCGGTGCACATGTAGCAGAGCGACCTGACGCTGTCTCATCAAATTCACTAAAGATGGCTTTCATTGAGATGTTTTTAGTACGGCCTCGGCACTCGGGAGAGAGAGGAGGGGGGAGGAGGAGGAGGAGGAGGAGAGAAAACTTGAGGTGAGCAGCGGCAGTGTCATAAGCGGAGGAAGGAAAGCTGCTCGCCCTCGTTCTTTCTCTCCCTCGTTATCGTATTTTAAAAGAGAGGAGCCCCGCCAGGAGCCCCATACATTATATCCCCCAACAGTTAATATAGGGACGGCGGAGAGCTCATTAAGATTGATCATCCCTCGTCCACCTCCTCCATGCAGAACGCGGCGCCGGCTCCATTAATCACCGGCGTTTCAAGATAAAGCTCAGTAGCGGCACAGATGCAGGACCCGGAGCCTGACAGCCCGGCTCCTACATGCATAATCGCAGTGCAGCCGCCCGGCTCCCTGCCACGCTAGAGGGGGCACCGCATGCACGCCTCTCCCCCTCCTCCACCCTCTCCCCAAACCTATACTCTCCTCCTCCCCTCCTCCCCACCTGTCCTTTTCACTGCAATTGTCTGTCTGTTCCTATCACTAATCTCCAAACCTTCTTCCGGGAACACCCCTCCCATGCTGTTGTCTCTCAGCATTACCCCCATGGAAATGGAATGGAAGGGATTAAAGAGTAAAAAAGTAGTTCAGCCATCCCACACTGCTCATTTGAGTCAAGTGTCAAATGGCTGTGCCTAACTGAAACGTCCAATCAGACCATCTTTTTTGCCTTATTCAATTCACAAAAGTCAGCATTTATGTCCAGAGCATTACCTAGTCAATACAAATGTTTCTTGTTTCTAAACAACTATTCATAAAAAAAAAGAAGCTTTTGTATGAGGTTTACATGTGCACACCTTTCTGTAAAAGCTTTGATCAAAAATGTGAGTTTTGTATGAATGCTTTTGCAGTTCAAAAATGTTCATAAACATGTACATGCAATAGATACATTTTCAACATTTTCTGGGTCCTATCTCAAATGAAGGAACATAAGTTGATGTTTGCCTGTTTATTCTTGGAAAGGTGTGACACTCGCTCAGAGCTGCAGTACTATGCGTTGATTCTTTGAGAGAGGTCTCTGATTGAAACAGTAATATTTGCCCACACGAAACATCCACTGCCCTCAGTTATTTGGGAGCAAATTGATTTGTGTATAGTGGTGTCCAAGTTAATGGAGGTAACACAGGGAATGGGTCTGAATCTCTAACACACCACTCGTTTTAGAACCCTTTTAATACGACAGGAATAAATGCCACAAGGCAAGTGTTGCTGTGTTATTCTGCACATCAGCCCTGAAATAGGGAGAAATGCATTATCAATGAGGCCGAGGGTAAACACAGCAGATGTTACCAGGAAGTTAGTCAATAGCGGATGTTTCTCTGTAATGAGAAGGCATAATTGCAACAAGAAGTGAACTCGTATCCAAAACAGCAGCAGATGTGGCACAACCTCTCAGCAACTAATCTAAAAGAAGTTCAGCAGTATTAGCTCGATAATGTTCACGGTGTGTTCACTTAGATGTGTGTCAGACTTTTTCCTTACCCAGAAACTTTTAAATGGGTTTGATAATGCAGGCAAGGCATCTAATAAATACTAATGACAGGACAAGACATTAGCAGGAATGCCCCCCTTCTACAACTCATTATTCCACAGAGTTAGCAACTGGTTTAGCATGTGGAGATATAATTGTTATGTGACATAGACAAATGATAATGGCATGAATTGCAATCAAGATATCTTTGTAGGCTATAGTGGTTTACTCTGTAAGCTTGATAAACATAAAGCCTCCCTTAGCAGTAAGATAGTATACAATGAGAGGCCAAACAGTAATATGCCATTGCCCTATTAAGTTCACAGAATGGGCTTTGTTGCTAGAGGCGACGACTATCATTATTTGACTAAAGTAGTCTTCCTACCCATTGTTCCCACCTATCTCCAATACAAACATTGTTTTGTTATAAAATGCAGCTTGCTGAAGTGCAGGTTTGAAAACAGTATTATATATGAGAGTTAAACCTAGATTTCAACTTTACAAGGACACAAAAGCCATACAAGCATTGGAGCATACTGGACACAATCAGCATGGTTGCATTGGCCTAATAGATAGTTTTTATCCCTGGAGAAAGATGGAGAAATAGAAAAACAAATGGAATATAGAATAGGAGGAGGAATGAAAGAAAGAAAGAAGGGAGAGTGGGGAGAAAGAAATGTGAGGAAATGCTAAGATTATTCGCCTGACTCCACTGTAGGCTCGGGGAGCTCATCTCAGGTGTGCAGTCTGCTGAGAAGACCATGCACCTAACCCCACCACCAACCTTTCTGCCTGGGCTCTGATGACTTTCACAAAGTTACCCAGTAAACACACATTGTCTTCAGGGGGATATGTGACATTTATCTCAAGCTGCACAGGTGACATGGGAGTTTTTATTTATTTTAGTTTTTCTGTTTGTAGCAGCGTCCCCCTGCTGTTTAAGGTCAACTGAGGCAAGTATCAACCATGGGCAACGCCTATAAGAAATGTTCACAGACCAAAACTCATAAACACAGTGGAGGTGTTAGCATCAGCGGTGCATATCTACTTTCTCTCACACAGCCACTGGCATCAGAGCTCGACCACCAGCATGTCTGCTTCCTAAATGTGAAGGGTAGACTAAAGCCTGGCACAGCTGAGGGTGTTAGTTCCAGGCAGCAGTCGGAGGCAGCCGAGGAGAAAAGTAACCTTAGACTTTTAATTAGTACTCATGTGGAGTTTGCATTTTGTTTTATGTTTGGTTTATTTGCACTTTAAATACTCTGAAAGGTAAAAAAACACTTCACAGCTATCCTTAGAGAAGCTCACACATCATTTCCATAGAGTATTTACAACATTTAAAGGGCATGTGTGCTTTGTATTTACCAAATGGCAACCCTACTAGTTGCCTTTTAAAGAGTAAACTGGAACTTTTTGTTGTATATTTGTCTGACTGTCATGTCAGCTGAGATTTTGACGGCAATATAACCCACAGAGGTGGCCCAGCCTCATTTCATCATGCACAACAACAGTGACATGGGTCTGTGTCATTTGTCCTTCTCACAAATCTTTGATCAACCAAAACATTCATCGTCAGATTCCACTTCCAAGTTGAAAAGGTCACCTTACTGGAATGATTATTCACGTACAGTACTTTTTTTTTAACGACTATGTTGAGGCCTTGAGGTACTGAGCTTTTTTGTAACGTGTTGATAGAGGGAAATATTCACATTTTGAATTGGAATTTCAAAGGTCAGATTAGGGTTATATTGAAATATTTAATTACTACATTTCAAACTTCTCAACCAACGTGCATTACCGAGAAATTATAATATTTGTAATACCTCTTTTATCACTGTCTCAGCTCTTTACAACATCAACTGAGTAAATGTAAACTATGTTGGAAAAGAATGCCAACTGACTGCATAAATATGAACTTGAGTTTGGTTTTGCAGGAGAGTTTTTAAAAGACAACTAGACTGTTGTGAGTTTATTCTCCTGCTGCCTGGGGTTAAGAAAGTTCCAGTCAAGTGAAAACTCAGACTTCTGGTGATGAAATGCCAGAATGGACAGGCTACCTGACCGAGGGCCCGGAGACAAGTTTGATATTTGTTGCAGTCGAGATGGTTTAAGGTCTGATCTTATTTTTATTGTGTGCTCGGAACAGTAGCAATCCAGTACAACAGAGTATCAACCATTTGCTTGTACTGAGCAGCTCTCGGTTCTGCACGTGTGACGCAGTCTTAGTTTTGGACACAGCTGGGCGCTCTGAAAACACTTGAATGCTCTGAAAACACTTGAATGCTCATTCCACCCTCTCAAGGTGAATACAAATGAAACAGAGTTGGCACAGATGTTCTCTAAAAGGTTGCATTCACAAGACCTGCGTCCAGATGATTAATTTCACTCAATCAACCTTGTTTTTCCTCCGTGCTTTATAATGTGTGCTGGGCAGAACACTGGCCCTTGCAGTCATTTATAAGAAATAGTAACTTAGCAATTTAATTAAAAGCGAAGATTGAGAAGCGTTGTACACCCACTCATTTCTAATCAAATCCCCCTCCAAGCATACAGTATGTTATCTACACCAGCCAGCAACATTATTAGGATTATTCTCTCATGACATTGTCTTGCCTAAAGTTCTGCGAGTGCATGTTTGTGCAACGTGCTTAATTGTGTGTAGTTACATTTGCATGTGTGTTTCAGTTCTGCATATGCATGGCTGTATGTGCGTCTCTGCATCAGTGGGTTTTTGCACAATGACAATGTCCTCTGTTGTTGGGTGAAAGAATAACTCAACCCCGAGCTGAGTTTGACAATGCTGTCCTCCATAATGCTCCAGCACAATGTTTGCTAATCTGTGACGCAGCCCGGTCCGCTTTCCCATATTTTCCTGTGGCATATTGTTAAAAAACACTAAAAGCTGTACTGGCATGTTGCCACTTGACAGTAGTCAGACAGGAGCATTGTGACTGTGAAGTCAATCCAAAAACTCAATGCTTAAGCTGAGCCTGCGTATTAAAAAAGTGGATTTTTTTAAGCATTCAGGCCTACTGTATATTCCCTTAAGCATTTTATCTCTGTTCCCAAAAGCAGTTCTTATTATAAATGCACATTAATTGTATTTTCTTTCAATAGACAAAAATGTATTGGCTAAATAATAAATACCACAGTATAATAATAATAATAATAAATTCTATTTATATAGCGCTTTTCTAAGACCCAAAGACAGTATGGACAGAAATTGTTATTTATTTGTTGATCACTGAGGTTATCAACTAATTTAGGTTAGGTCCATTGTTTTATTTGGAACTATTATTAGTACCCACCAAGCAATTTGCACAACTACAAAAACACAAGTTATAAAGGAAACATAAATGATTGAATGAGAGACAGTTGCTATGCAAAAATGAGGCCAGCCCCTCTCATAAATCTGAATAATTGTCTGTTTGCCTCACACCATTCAGACGGGATGTTCAGTTGCTATACATTGTAAGACATCTTAATTAAATTAATTAAATGATATGCCTGCACATACTCCTTTGGGTTTTGTGTGGAATAGACTGTAATTTTGCGATTGGCTGTAATCAACTAGCATTGCTTTCAGTCAACCAATCGGAGCTACCGTCTCAGTGGCAGACAGCAACTGCCACGTACGCAGCGTCCACACGGCAGCGTGCGTTGAAGCTTGCCGGTGGGCGTGTCTGAAACTCGACCAAATCACATGAATCTCCCGCCCCGGACACACAAGCACGTGGTTTGATTGGCTAGAGCTTGTACTGGCATATTATTTGATTGGCTGACGCTTCCGTCGAAGCTTAAAAAGTTGAACATTGCTCAACTTTTGAAGCGAGCAAAGCGAAGCGACGGAACCACAATGCAGTTCGGCAAAGCGTGACGTCACCCCATTCAAATTGAATGGGCAGAAGCGTTGAAGCTTCAACGCACGCCGCCATGTGGACGGGCCGTTATGGTCGAGCAGTTAATTGAACTAATACATTTTTAATTATTACTTAATTCAGTGTTCTACACATCTCATTAGTATTTCTTTCTGCCCCGCTGCCCTTTACTTTGTGAACTGTGTTGTAATGCTGAGCTAACACTGACAGACTGAAATGTGGATACATTTGTGACAACATCAACCTAGCAAACTAACATGAAGCTGCCTTCAGGATGATGTCCCAAACATTACTATGTTGAGTTCAGGTTGCATGAATCAGATGAGCGAACGGGTAAATATGTCAGAACATTTTTAGATTCTTGGTGATGGCCAGGTTACTAATGTGACATTTATGTGACGCAGAGCAGGAACATTTGAAGCATCTATTGGTCATTTTTGAGCTGTTGAAATTCTCTGTTTCTGACAGGAGCACTAAATAAGCTGAATTCATCAGCTCATTTAGTGCTCCTGTCAATAAGGACTTTCTCTTACAATTCAAGGTGAAATTAACATAATTTCAAGTACATCAAGCTTCATCCACTCTAAAATAAAAGTCTAAGCTTGTGGCCGTGGACCTCCTTCTTTGTGAAGCTGTCATCATCTGTAGAGAAAAGTGGAAAATATTGGATGTCTCACGACAGACTTGGGTTAAGATGTCAGCTTCTTAGACAAAACAGGTGGCGGGCACTTAGCCGCTTTCCACTTGTAAAAAGAGTTAAATAGCGTTTCCAGTCTGGCGTCTCTGAATGCTTGAACGGGTGTTTCATTTCAGCGACGTATGATGGAAAATATATATGTATGTTAATGTAATGGGTCAGGATTTTCACATTAGTACATTGGTACCATATTGATTTTCACATTTCGAGCAGGTTTAAAAACAGCCAGGGAGGCGTGCTGCACCAGTAATGACGTGTCAGAAGTCTATAAATGGACCACACACACGCACACAAAAAGAAAATGGGTTTCTAGAAATATAAATCTATACACATCTCAATCATGTGACATTCATAGCATTGAAGTCCAAGTCATTAAACCTATTGTACTTTTGTATTCCCTTTTTAAGTCTTCATCTGACCTGACTGGGTGACAGGCATCGACATAACCATTATTACCTCGGAGCCGTCTATTTAATACTTGCTTTCAACAAAAACATGGTTTCTAGCCGTGTAATAATACAGACTTTGGAGTGCCTCTGATTCTCTTGGAACATGAGGGGAGAAAAAGCATAATGACTTAATGTTGGTTATTATATTATAGTTTCAAATATTTCACCTGGAATAAACGCCACGCTTCTCCTTGGAATTATTTGTATTAAACAGCATGTCCCAGTTATTCCTGTGGTACAGATATTCCTGTGGTATAGACTTGCTATACATTAGGCAAACAGAAGACATAGATAGGCTTTATTCTTTTTCTTTTATTATGGCCTTTTTCCAGGCGATATAGGAGTATTACTTTAATTGTAACAAAGGCACAATGAGCTAAATCTTAAGGACAGAAAGGCATGATTATATTAATATCATATTATATAGAACATATTATTCTGACAGTTAATCCCTGTAATAATAATGCTTTTTTAGAAATGAATGTTTACTGATCAATTGTAAGTGGTATCAGAAGATTTAAAATGTGAACAGACCACAGCAGTAAAAACACACTGTACACTGAAATAACGGTGCAGTCAATCTTTTTGTACTTCCTATGAGAAGTGTCTTAAAATAGCTCAGAGGGGATTCTGTGAACTGTAATGTCATAACTGCAGCACTGCATGTACATTTCAACCTCCTGTGAACTGTAACCAGCCAGAGGTGTAACCCACCGTGTGCTTACAGTACATATTTCTATTTCGTGTATCCAGAAGACAGTCATAGGAAAGTCTTTCCATTTCTCGACACATTTAAAGTCTGCAGCATTTGATTTGTCCAGACTTGATTAAAACCTGAGAGAGGATGACCGCTTGTCACCCCCTGTCCCTTCTGCCTGTTTTAATGAGGAAGTCACCGCAGACTTTCTCCTCTCCTCTCTACACACAAACACAAAGAACAAGAGAGAACCGCATGACATCCTGTCGCACTGTTCCAGCGGCCAAAGGATGCTCCCATGGCTCTCCTCTGAGCCTGTACTTGCATTTGCCTCCACTTTGTTCTACTTGTGCCAATAGTTTCCTCTCGAGCGTGTGTGTGCATACACGTCTGACCCGTGGACCAGAGGGTGTATTTAGAGTTTGGAGTGTGCGGTAAACAACTGTGCTTTCTACCACTCCAGGTCTTTTCTTGCATGTCTATTGGAGGAGGCAACAAAGGCCCACACGGCGTCCTTGAGGGGCACGAGTCCCTGACTCTCCCTTTCTCCTTTGTCTTTTATGTCATCCCCCAGCTCAGCCCAGGTTGACAGCAGTGCTGAGGCTCAAGTAGCTCAGCTCAGCAGATTGGAGAAATAAAGCGTCCTCATCATTGACTATTCTCTTGAGCTGCATAGTGCCAGAGCTCACTTACAGACTCAAATCAGGACAGATACACATTTAAAGGGTCTCGAGGATTTCTGATGCCTTGCATGAGCTGATTTCTGGGAGTAGGCACAGAAACGTCTCCATGACCGAATATGGTGGATATTGGGAAAGGTATGTTTTAGAGACTGTTTAGAATTACTGTACGCCTAGACCTGAGCTAAATTAGGTAGCACATGAGATCTGTTGTCTTTTATCTGCGTAAAGAATCCTTTTTTCAGAAGTGTGCATCTAGATGGGTGGCCTGATAATGTTCATGACATTTTGTACCTTAAAGTTCGACATTTAGCCACCATGGCTTTTTGAAATGATCTGACCAGTGTTTAAGATGATGGTGTTTAAACGAATGGCTTTGGGAAAGTGGTTACCTTCTCGCTTTGTTTTGTCTAACAAATAGGACGTGTGCTGCGTCCCTTGCTAGATTATTGTGTGAACACAAAACAAATATTTCAAATAGAAATACATTTTAAGATGAATACAAAAAATGTGAACGTTCAAATACAAGTAAAAGTAATAGTATGGTGATGAAAAAGGCATTAACCATCACCCGAGCATTACAGGTAATTACAAATATTAAATTAATTATTTTGATTTAAATATTGAATACATTTACACAAAGGGTTGTTATGCAGGCAGCAGAGAACTTGTCAATGATTTTCCAAAGATCTTTAGAATTTTACATCCATTTAATGTTTATATTTCCTGAAAGAAATTAAATGTCCAAACCTTTCCTTATGTAAAACAAAATGGTATTAACAATGTGGACATTTTGATTGATTTTGTTTATTTCAAGCTATTTTATTGTTTATCTTTAAGCAGGCCTAATGAGCACATCAAGAGAGCGGACATTAATTATTTGTTTTTAAATCTTTGTTAGCAAGGAATTGTTTGATGAAAAAATATTCAACCACTTATATAGAGTAGTACAAAAAAATATACAAACACTAAGGTATACGTGTGGTATTAAGGTGTAATTATTTTTCGAAGAAATGTAGCGAAATATGGACACTCGGACATGAACATTTTATTAAATAGAAATCCAATTTCTTAGTATTTTCCATAACTTTGCGTTTGTTATTGTTATTATAATTTTTAAATAATGTAATTAAAATAATAAAAAAATATCAATTCACAATATTTAACATTTTCCATAATACCTGCTCCTATGTAATTATGAAAACAGGATTGCATAAGTGGCCTTTTTATACTGACTAAATAAATACTAGTTTTATATTAAGTTTGGCATTACATAAAAGCCACAAGGAGCCCATTTTATTCATATATATATATATCATTTATATCTGTTTTATTGCAATTTTGCGCTATTAGCAAGCTACTGTACCTCACAAAATCCTTCAGGAATTGTTTTCACTCCTTTAAGTTGTTTTAAACTGTGGTGAAGGGATCTTATGACCTGATTTAAAAAATGCCCTAGCTGCACAGGGAAAGAGAAATCAAAAATATCAGTCAGGAGTCAGTCAAGGCATTCTTAAGAATTCTTGGCATCAGAGCTGAAATTGAGCCTTTTGGGCTTGTTATACTTTGGACCTGAGGTTGCAGAATAGAGAGATTTAGTTATCCAACAACTTGTGCTGATAGTGAACTTCTGACCATCTCTCCGCCTGCAGAATGCTTCGTGTGGGTGTATTTAATGGCTGCAGTCAGAAACTGAGAAACCATTTAAAGTGTTTGTCTTATCAAAGTCAGCAGGGGAGAGCAGCTTTTTCCACATATCCATCCGTCTGCTACTCGGATCATCTCTACATCTTTTTGGATTCTGAGATAAACACTGAACAGTGAAGCCATAATAATATCAGATCATTAATTCAATCTAATTCTGTATGCACCACTTCCTATGGGGAATATCCCTCCTGAAAGACATTGTATATTCTTTATTATGGGGTTTCGTTTTTTCTGTGAAAATGTTTTGCTTGGAAAGATTTCTTTTGTTCGCATTCACTATGAATAATGCTCTTGGCCTGCTCTACTTATTCTGTTGCAAGTTCCTCCCTGACATAGAATTTCTCTGTGTCCCTGTGTATCTAAATACTGATGTGCAGGGACATAGAATTTCTCTGTGTCCCTGTGTATCTAAATACTGATGTGCAGGGAAGCCTCATTTGATCAGACTCCCTCAGGTCAATCTGTGTCAGTCCTGCAACAGTGCTGCTTCTGCTGATTTCTAAGTTAAAGTAGGCCTATTTTGCAAAATGCAACCCAAATTAATAACGAGTAATTGGAAGTAACTTTTCGTAAAAGTGAAATTTGCTTTTCTTTAGCTAACAAATGTCAGTTTAACAAACAGTTTGAGTTAAATGTTACATATGTTTTCAACGGTTTATTTATTTGTGTCCTGCTGTGATTTTTTTATTGGCATTGTCAATCATTCATTTTTGTCATTTTAATCATGTTGTAAATAAATATCATGAGATAAACACACTTAGAATAATATAAAGTATATCTAATTCATATTTATATTTAAGTTGTAATGCTTTTTTTTAAAAGCATCTAATGCTAAAACATGATAATTAAAGACACTTAAATTAAAATAAATTAAAAATGGTGATAGTTTGATTATTTGAATTCATTGACATCATTTGAAGTTGATTTTTATTTTTCATAGAATGTAACACATTTCTTGAAAATATGAATAATAGAAAACGCTTTATGGCTTTTTCGTGTATTTTTGCTATGCAGATAACAAGTCATTTATTTTCATTATCATATGCGTTGTGGAAGAAGATCCTGCTTTATATCAGTTAAAAATGGTCTCCTCCAAGCTACAAAAAAGCATTATGGCAGAGTTGTATATTGAATTATTGATCAGCTAGCATAGTTTTTTCTGGGTAATTAAGCTGTGAGTGTTGGTGGGAATTGATTGTTGAAAGTTTAAAAGAGAACAAGAAGGTCAGGATGAACACATCAGCACCCTTTCTGCTGCGCAACATAGAATAGCATCCAGTCGGATAAATATGTAGACTCCGTTTACTTGTGCTGTAGAGAAGATTGATCAGAAAACAAGAATTAGAAGAGAAATTATTATCTGGATTGCAAAATTGAGGTTTTTAGCTTAATTCACTATACACGGTACTTCACAGGGTGGCATATCGTCTTTTGAGTTACAACCTTTGCCTTTAAATCCTCCTTGTACTTGCTCTGATGCAATTAAACAAATATTGTTGAACCTTTTCCTAATTTTTTTTTTTTTTTTATATCATAACAATAATAACAGTTTTGACTATAGTTTTATATTTTAGAAACCATTGAAGAGATATTCTCAGCAAAGGAAAAATGAAATTCAAAGCGGGTCCATTGTAACAAAGGCACGGAACAGTTCACTGTGTTTAGCTTTAAAATAGATATGTCTATACATTTTGCCCTTGACTTGTTCACATATAGACACAGCAGCTCTGGCAAGTTTGCAAGTAAAAAAATACGTAAAATAATAGAAGATTATAAAGATTGTATCTCAAAGGTAATATTTTATATCAACACAAAATGGTGGTTAACAGTAACACACATGTAAAACCCTAAAATGGCTTTTATCCGTTCAGCAACCAATGGTTTGCCGCATCTCCCTTTTCCAGCAGCCTATCAAAGCTCAGCGGGCTACTTGCCACACCTAACAGTAGGAGAAGCATGGTGTGTGCTGATTGGTAACTGGAAATAGCGCCCTGGGACCCCATTGGCCACGGTGCTCAGATGTTTGACAGTAGAGTTACTAGGCTGAGCAGCAGAGTTGGCACTGGTTTCAAACCCCCTATGCAGTGTGTCAACCAATCATAAAGGGCCACAGTGGGGCATTATAATAATAGTGAACGGCTTAGGGGCAGGAAACTACCATTGCACATTTCATCACTGTTTTCAGTCCACAACAATACTCCCAAATTCCTGTCTAAATCCCATGAAACAGACCTTACCAGTATTTTATCGGTCTGTTGCAGAACTTGGCGGTCCTCAAGAGATTTTTTCTTCACTAGTATTGAGACGTTTGGTGTTTCAAAGTCGCTGGGGTCCCATTGAACATGGCTGTGCCTCCCCACACTCCGTGCCGAACCCGAAAATGGGGACGTCATGTGCAGTTTCATGGTCCCCGGGGTTGATGAGTTGTTCTAGGGCGCTCACCGACACACCCCCTAAGAAGCCATAATTAGCTTTTCCATCAGGCATTCAGGTCGGCCTTCACGGCTCCGAGGGAGGCGGCCATTGTTTGCTGACAAGTGGAGGTCCCTTGTCTCCCCCTCTCACTTTTTCTATTCTCGGGGCAAATGGATGGTATGCGGTGTGGCTGATTGGAGGTGAGAGCCATATCGGTCGCTGGAGATTCACTAATGCAAACTCAAAACTACTGTGTATTCACTATTCACAGTCCATGGCCACATAGTAATCAGATAACTGGCCAACTGACAAGCAGCAGTGGAGTGGAATGTGGAGAGCGGAGAGAGATGGATGAAAGACAAGCCAAATGCCCAGCTCTGTTTGCCTGTGTGTGTCTCACTCTCACATTGCAGCCATGCATCCAGCCAAACTATAGCAGTACATATTGCCCAAAATTGCCTCTATTATTTTTCTCCCCATTTGGTATTCAGCATGTTTAATAACCAGGTCATTGCTTTCTGGCCATTAATTCCTCCGTGCGATAACTCTGAAGGATGCACCACTCAGAGAAAAGGCTTTTACCAAAGCGCGCTTCTGAATTGCACCTTATTTGTCGTGTGTCTTTATACTGTATAATTTTAGCTACCGAATTAATTCAGAGCTGAGCCTCCAGTGTCGGGTGAATGGAAGGAGCTAAATGAGTGCATATTCCAGAAAAATAGAGGGGCAAGTGTCATTCCAGGTTAATTAAATCGCTGCTTTGAGTCTGGCATGAACACAGACCTCTTTCAGGATGATAAAGACAAGGTTCTTTCTTTCAGCTCGGGTGTTGCCGATATCATCACAAGTCCGATCAGTTTTCTACATTTAATGACTATACCGCTGTGTAAATCACATATCGCTGCCCACACATGCACATCTTACTTGTTACACGTAACTGACAACAAATGAGTCTGCTTTGCTATGCTAAAGCAAGAACTGTGAAGGTAGTGTCAAGTTTTGAGAAAAATAAATCTGCTGATGAAAAAAGGATTTGCCACCTTTCTTACAGTACCTTAGTCATTATGCCTCTCATACCGCGGCGGGTGTTTCTCTCTCCCCAGCATGAAATATGTGCCTTTTATTCAACGCAGACTACGCTTTGTGCCAAATGAATGTTTACTATACCTCCCAGCCTGCAGTCTCTGTTAACCCTAGGAGCGTATGGAGGCTGGCTCACTCGCTGTGTTCCGCACCATCAAGTCTGTCGCTTATTAGTTGAATCTCTAGTGCTTTCTTTTAGTGGAATTCTCTATATCAGATTAACAAAGCTGCACTGTTGGTTATCCCTTTCTAAGGCCATGGAATAAGTTGCTAGTCTCCCGCTGATTTTCACTCTCAGCATCCCCTCATGGTTCCTCATTAAGACTCTGAGAAACAAGCGCCCCCTCCCCCCGACCCAACGCTACAGTAAGGCCAGGCCTAACATGATGCGACTACACCACATAAAAAAGACTCTGCGTGTTCGTTGGCCTTCGACAGCACATCGGTTTGCTCCGAGCATGTTTTCTCTGATTGCGCTCCGTCCCTGTTTTTTTTCCCTTTTCTTTTCAGAGAGTAACGCGAGGGCGGGTGCTGGGTATTTTTCTAAGAGAGCGAGAGGCGGGTGTTGGGATTTGGGGATAAGCAGTTGTTTTCTCATTGAGCGACATTTGAAGGTCAACTTTTCGCCGAGTAGGGCACTTGTGAGAAGCCAAATAATTTTATTTCGGTATGAATAATGCATTGACAGTGTCTCTGTTTTCAGCCCACATTTCCTTTAGGCGCTTTTTAATCTCATTCAGCTTCCCTTCATTGAAGTTCTAGTGCTGCAGTGTAAAGTCAAATACAGCTAAACAAGTGTCTTTTCTCACAATAATCCTAGTATTTATCTCATTCCAAGTTCAATGTTATCCACTGGGTATTGCAAATTCCTCTAAAGAGTATAGAATATGAGAGCTAACTATTTCCTTTTTTTGCATGCGCCCTTTTCTGCTACATTTTTACATCTCATTATGCCTTTTCTCAAGTGTTCAATTTAATCTGTTCATGTAACTTCTTCTCTATCATGTGAATACATTGTTTCTTAAGAGTGGCCAGCAATATTGTGTTCTACAATCTGCACTTTTCCACATTTTGTTCTGTTTCTCCGTTGTCATGCTATTTGCTCATGTTTGTATGGAACCGATACAATTTCTAAACCCAAATGTGGCGTTGTCTGTTTCTTTTTCTTGTTCTACAGAGATGTTGAAGGAGTTGAACCAACAGCGCAGAGCGAAAGAGTTTACAGACCTGAAAATTATTGTTGAAGGCAAAGAGTTTGAAGTCCACCAAAATGTTCTAGCTTCCTGCAGCTTGTATTTCAAGGACCTGGTGAAAAGGTTTGCCTTCGCTTTCCCTCCCACCAGCTGTTGATCCAATCTGTTCTTTTCATAGGGCGCATTTGTGTCGCTTTTTCTTTTTTTCCCCTTCCCCTCTCTCTCTTGCAGGTGTGTGAAGACTTTGGTTCCTAACACAGGGCCAGCAGCCATTCCTTCCTCTTCCCGCTCAAATGAATGTATCTGAAAATTGAGAAAAAGGTCAACCCTCGTCATTACCTTTCCTCCCCATGTAGGGCAATTTAACCACATTTCCATTTTAATGAGCAGTGAAAATGTTCCATGACTGGGGATGTTTTGAAACTCACCAAAGGGCCAAAACAAAAGAATCATGCATTTTACACTTTGGGTGGTAATTTTCCAAAGCCACACTGTCTTTTGTGGGCAGAGGGATTTTTGTCTCCCTAGCTACCACACAGCTACCTTTATTTTTCTGTCGTTAATTCTTGAGTTTTTGCTGCAAAAAAAGCCTTTTCATATTCGTAAGTCTAATAAAAAATAGACGTTTCAAAGTTAACAACAAAGGACAAAACATAAGCACATCTGAGACAGCTTACTGAACCACCACTTTCACAGGTTAACACCATCCTTCACTAATGTATTCATTTGAAGTGGATCTAAGTATTCCCCTAGTATTCTGCCCTTCAGACTCCATATGTGTTGTCTTTATGGGTTGTTTTTGTTTCCGCTGGTGTGTGTGTGTGTGTGTGTGTGTGTGGTGTGTGTGTGTGTGTGTGTGTGTGTGTGTGTGTGTGTGTGTGTGTGTGTGTGTGTGTGTGTGTGTGTGTGTGTGTGTGTGTGTGTGTGTGTGTGTGTGTGTGTGTGTGTGTGTGTGTGTGTGGTGTGTGTGTGTGTGTGTGTGTGTGTGTGTAGTGTGTGAGTGTGTGTGTGTGTGTGTGTGTGTGTGTGTGTGTGTGTGTGTTGTGTGTGTGTGTGTGTGTGTGTGTGGTGTGTGTGTGTGTGTGTGTGTGTGTGTGTGTGTGTGTGTGTGTGTGTGTGTGTGTGTGTGTGTGTGTGTGTGTGTGTGTGTGTGTGTGTGTGTCCGACCTTGTTAGTGTCCCCAGATGTGTGTGAAGTCTGAGAGCGCAACTATGTCTTTTTTCATTTGCCTTGTTTTCCTGGTTGGGAATACCGTAATTCCCTGATGTCCTCATCCTTACTTCAAATCCTTGCAGGTGTTTTCGGCTTGATTGAAAGTTGTTTTGCCGCCTTGGTGTAGTTTGTTTGTTCTTGCTTGCATGACTAGGGATGAAGCATCGAGCGAAGACAAAGACAAACAGAAAAGACACACACAGTCGCTAGAGGGAAGCCGGAATGCCTTAGGGGAGTTTGCCCCGCAGCCTCTTTGCCTCCACTGCGAGCTCATCATAGAGCTGAGAGCTGCTTATCAGCCGGCGCGGCCTCCTCACTCACCAGCGATACACTTGTTTCCCCCTGAATGGGAATGGAGTGAGGTAGACCAGAGAGAGAACAGAGGTAGAAAAGCCACGTCTGTACTAGGGCCACTCATCTCCATGATAGCTACACTCGTTCACACACCATGAATAAAAAAGAGACAATCTTATTTTAACCTTGACAATAGCATAGAAGCTTCCTGAGGGACTGAAGTGACTTTGGAGAGAACTGAAGCCCCCATGCTGGTCAGCCTGTCTATCAGATTGTCTCCTCTGCTCCTCTTATCCATGACGAAGCCAAATCATTTATGCATAAGACGGTGGCTCCTGGAAGACACCGGGGCTCCCAAAGGAGCGACTGAATTTACATCAAGCTCGTCCTTATGCCTGCTGCTGCTGCCTAAATTAACAGATTTCTCTTGTTTAATTTGACAGTTTAATGCCGCAAATTCCCATTAATTGGCTAATTAATAGTAAAAACTACTCTGATATATTGTCATTACACTGTCATTTTTTACCAGATAATGTCTAAAATAGAGATCTTCTCATTTGACTGGAGAATATCTAATGAACTTGTCCCGCTAATTGTTTATTTTGTAAGACGTCTTTGGTTTGATGTAGTGAAGTCCGGATCATTAGCATTATGCTAACACGACACCGTCAACTGTGGCTGCCGTTGATTCCTCAAGGCATGTGGCACCTTGACTTTATGGAAATTAGAGCTGTGTCAGAAGAGGACGGTGAAAAGTTGACAAGGGAAGGGTATCCAGGGAGCAAAAACAAATGAATAAAAGGGTAGAGCAGGCACAGATTATAGAGATGGAGAGAAGGGGCATTTGCGTTTGCAGCCAGTCAGAATGTAGCAGGCTCGGTCAGAGAGGAGCACAGAGAGCCCAAGGCCTGTCCGTCATTGAGTTACAGCCTCCCATGTGCAGCTCGGGTCACTGTCTCAGTGCAACTGCAATTATGCTGAGGCAACACGTGGCCTGCTCGCTACTGTCCACATCTTTATGAGGTCAAATAAGAGAGAGCGAGGTACTTAATCTCCCTAGATGCCCTGCTCCCCACCCATCTCATTCAGGAGGCATTCACTGCCTTTCAGACCCCTGTCAGCTCACTATAAACCACCTCGCTGTGTGTGTGTGTGTGTGTGCAGTATGTGCTTGAAATTTAGGAAAATGTGTGTGTGTGTGTGTGTGTGTGTGTGTGTGTGTGTGTGTGTGTGTGTGTGTGTGTGTGTGTGTGTGTGTGTGTGTGTGTGTGTGTGTGTGTGTGTGTGTGTGTGTGTGTGTGTGTGTGTGTGTGTGTGTGTGTGTGTGTGTGTGTGTGTGTGTGTGTGTGTGTGTGTGTGTGTGTGTGTGTGTGTGTGTGTGTGTGTGTGTGTGTGTGTGTGTGTGTGGCATTCAAGGACGTAATTCTTGTGTTATCCAGGCAGGCTGCCATTACTTGGAGAGAAAGAAGATACTGGAGGGTGAGGGAGTTCACATCACACTTATATTTCTTGGCGTACACACACACCCACAAACCAAGCCAATGGCTCGTTTAGGAAATTAAAGGCTTGATAAGCAAAGACCTAGAATGTTGCGATGCAAAGTAATTGCGAAAATATTGCTTGAGAAATGTTGAGTATTCTTTTAGGGTGATATTCCTTTGACTCCAAATTCTCAACAAAATGAGATTTTTCCATTTTGCTCTACTCATCTGCATAAAGAGTTAAGGCCCACCTTACAGTAGGTGTTCATTCAACATGCCATCTTACCCCACGATAGTTGAAGGATGTAATGCTGCTTCAGAATGTGCGCGCACGTCTGCCCTCGCCCCCCAACCAAAAACCTATTACCCTACACTTTTAAGGGCCGATGCACGGTGCAGGGAGACAGATCATCTCCGGTAATTCCATTTTATACCCCTCAGGATTTTCCAATGAGTGTGCTCTGCAGGCATTTAATTTATGGCCACTGCATCTCCTGCACCACTGTAATGTAAAAAGCTCCAGAGTCTTTGAGCAGCCCTGACACATGGAACCGTGCCATTTGTTTCTCTCCCCCGTCTGTCGACCCATGAGGGCTCTATGCTTGCGAGTCAGAGAGTGTTATGACCATGAGATGGGTAGAGAGCTGTGTTAAAGCCCATTAGAGTGTCGGCCCTGTTTGAACATTGCAGCTGAGCCCTGAGTGCACTGTTCAGCCCTCTGCTGCTCCATTCAGCCTGAGGGGGAGCCAGGACACTGGAATATTCCCCTTAAATTTCAATTAGCAACAATGTATTTAAAGAGATAGCCCACTCATTTCAAGCCATATAGACAGACCGGGCGATTCTTTGTCCAAGTGAGGAGATAAATAAACCAAAATGCTGTTACATCATTCTGTACAACAGAGGTGAATCCACTCATTAGTGCAATAATGTTCACTGCATTGAACAATGACAATGGCAGTGTTATCTAACCAGTAACAATGAGCCTCATGCAAGAACATGTTGGCGTTTTCATATATCTCGTACCTTTTGTGATCAGAAGTCTGACTCACAAAACTCTAAACTGTAAATTGCTGTTTTGCTCGTTCGTAGGTGCGCTTCTTTGAGATTTGATCATTAGCATGTTCCGACTTTCATTCACAAAGATGTTACCCAAGAGTAACAATAAGAATTTCACATCCTGCTGTCAGAAATCAGCAGATAACAAATTAGGCACTGTCAGATTAAAAAACATCGAGACAGATTTCAACAGCGTATCATCAGAAATAATTGTCAGGCCCCGATTTGCTGAACTGAATAATAATTTTGCACTTTTTAACTTTTTGGATTTTGGTGACTTCAAAAATACATATTCCAATCATCAAAGCATCATAAATCATTGTAAATTATACTCTAAGGAAGAAAGACATCGTCTTTCGCTGACTCTTTTGAAAGAACGGATTACTTTAGGATTTCATTTGAAAAAAAAAAATTCAAATTAGGAGAGCAGTTGTGAATTTGACAAGTGCTCTTAGTTGTTTGTATGTTCGTATACTTGTTTTGCGAGAGGATCAATGTCTGGATAATTCAAAGAATACCTTATCCATTTCCCACACGGACAGAGGTTTAGGCTTTCAAACTCCCCACCTGTCCTTTTTGTCCTTCAGAGCACAAACAGCTCGTTCCAAATATAAACACCGTGTCCTCAATACCACAAAGCAAACCATAAATCCCAACACTGATAAAGCTACAGCATTATTGTTTATTTTTATAATTTATTCCTGATTTATGTTGTGACAGAGCATGTAAATACAAGCCATTTTTAGCTCAGACGGTGTAGGCTTTGCATTTGAATAAGCTCCTATCTGAAACGTATCTTGGCAGCGTATGTACTTCCACAGAATAGATGGTCTTGTAGGGAAAAGCTAAATGTATTCCCTGTAAAGTGTATTTTTTTGGGAGTGTGTGTGTGTGTGTGTGTGTGTGTGTGTGTGTGTGTGTGTGTGTGTGTGTGTGTGTGTGTGTGTGTGTGTGTGTGTGTGTGTGTGTGTGTGTGTGTGTGTGTGTGTGTGTGTGTGTGTGTGTGTGTGTGTGTGTGTGTGTGTGTGTGTGTGTGTGTGTGTGTGTGTGTGTGTGTGTGTGTGTGTCCCCCTCCTCCCTCTCCGCCTTTGCTCACCACCGTTTTGACAGTCTCTGCTGGGCTTAAGACTTCCTCTTGAATAAGTGGTGCATTTTTCACAAACAAATGTCTTTGCCTGAGTGTGCCCATCTTTTTCCCCCCTCCTCGCCCTATCTCTCCGCCTCTGTCTCTCCTGTCCTCCCTGCCGCCCGCTTTCACGATTTAAATTCAAGTCTGCAATCAGACGCAGCATAAATATCCACCTCTTTTAAGAAGCTCTGGGAAAGTCATTTCCATAACATAAGTGCTCAGACAAAACAAACTGCCACTCGAGCTGGTTCCTATTGCACTAATTGAGCAGGTTGATGAGCATGCTCTTCTTTTATTTTTAGCTCTGCCCCCCCCCTCTTTTCTTCCCCACCTCCCTCCATCACTTTAACCCTGAACGACCCCTTCCCTTCTTTCTGTCTTACCACCTGCCCCCACTGCAGGGCTTTGAGCGGAAAAAGGGCAATAACACTATGTGGCTTTTTGCTTTGCAGGAGGAAAATGAGTAACTACTTTGGTTTTTCCAGCCAATGTCCATCCAGAGACAAATGCCATTGTCTTTTTCATTTTATTTTTGGATGTCCTTCTCCCCTCTCACCTCCTGAGTACGCTTTAAATGACGACTAATGTCTCAGTTCATACACTACAGGCTACTGATGATTATTGCAGCGGGGACAAAGGCTTTGTTTAGGTGTGATGGTGGATTTTTTTTCGGGGGTGGGCAGGGATATCTCTTATTTAAAAGACCAAGGCACAGTCATGGAACAACCCAAACCCTCCCTCGGAAGGATGGCTGCTGGCTCCCTGTGGAAGAACCGTCTCGCCCTGCCTCCCTCCCTTTTACTTCCTTCTCATCGCCCCCCCACCCCCAAACTGTCTTCTCTCATCTTCACTATAACCATTTCCTCTACCTGTCTCATCTTGTTTGTTTTGCTGTCTGTGTCCCACTAAAAGCTGACTGTTTGTCATGATTCCTAGTCCGACAAACTGGCTCCAACAGAAAAGGAAAAAAGACAAACACACACACACACATACACACAGAAACAGGCCATGACTGACACAAGCAAACAGCCTCCATCCATCTTAATGTAGGCTACTTTTCATATTGTTGATGCCCGTAGCCGCAGGAGGAGAGACGTAGTAGTGGGGGAATTCGTTCTGCCGGGCTTTGATTCCATTTATTTTGCCCTTGAGTGGATTATTGTTTCACATGGGACATTAGACATGGGTGGTGAGGTGTTATTCGACGCTCTCATACCTCTCTGGGGGGATCCTGCATGTGAACTAATCTCTGCCATTTGATCCCGGTGAAGTCACAACGTGGCTGAAATCCTCCTCGCACATCTCAGGCTCTGCATTACGCAGGGATATCATATTCTATTTAATTTGCTCATCCAAGCCCTCCCTGGCGCCTCTTACACCACGTCAGTAGGAGTGGATACTCTGCTCCTGATACCCAGCACGCACACGGCAGCAGTGTAAGCTCACAAACAGCGAGAGGGCCCAGCGCCACATGCTTTAACCAACATACCTTACATCCTGTCTTATGTCCCTGTACGAACTGTGCCGTCACTTTCTTTCTCTCTGTTTCCCGTCTAATAGCTCATAATGTACCCTGCCATGTATGCATGTCCACCACTTCAAAACTATGCATACATGAAAACCCACATGTGATAAGCATGCCTGTTGAAACCAAGCAATAACTTTTGTTTGCCTAATCTTTGTTCAGAGAGTTAATTTTGTTTCAGATGCAGCAATATAGTTGCAAATCTGCTAGCCCCCATAGAAACATAGAAACCATCCAAAGTTCTGTTTCTGTCCCTTTTCTCAATTTACGTTATCTTATCGTGTAATGATTCTCTTATTTTTTTCTTCCCACTCTTGTACTGGCCCAGGTGTGTTTTGGTTGTTGTATGTAGCATATCTTTGTCCCTATCCCCATTTTTGTTGTATCTCCCTTTGCCTTTTCTCTAAGAATATCCCTAACTCTGCTCTCTCCACCATAATTGCTTGATCAGGTCATCGGGGGAGACGAGGAGCGGGGAGACTCTAGAGCTGACCATGAGCAACATCAGCGCCGACGTGCTGGAGCTGCTGCTGGAGTTCGTGTACACCGGTTCGCTGGTCATCGACTCTGCCAACGCCAAGACGCTGCTTGAGGCTGCCAACAAGTTCCAGTTCAACACCTTCTGTAAAGTCTGTGTCTCCTTCCTAGGTAGGAACAGCTCAGTGTGTGTTTGATGCTGATATCAAGTGTGCAAGCTTATAACATGATCAGATATTCCGACGCGACCTTTCCTGGTACATGCAGTAACTAACGCCTTGTGTATTTTCATCCGTTGTCATACTTCATCACTATGCACAACCTTACAGAGTGCCGTCTTATGCAGAAGCTAAATGTCCTCCCTGACTCCGGCACGTCACGCTCCTGTTTGTCATGTTTCCAAAGGCCGCAGTCGTGCGAGAATTCAGCCCGCTAACGCTCTCAGTTGAGCACGGTGCCTCTGATCTCCTCCCAGTGGGCAAGACCAAGCACAGGGGCAGATTTTATAAAAAGGTCAGGGAACAATTGTCACTTAAATGTCAAATCCTCTGGCCTGAACCACGAGAGAATCGAAAAATAGCAAAAGAGATTGATACCTAGACAAGGTATGGAAAGTGGAGCAAAACAGAGAAGGGGCTTTCAGGAGCCCAAGGGGTCACATGAAGCACAAATGGCATGTTCCAGATTTTAGAGGGTAACCAACCAAAGAGGCGACCAAAAAAGGCTACAAATGTCAGGCTTTGCATTTCCACTTTACGAATTGTTTTGAATGTCGGTAACACAAGGGAAGTGCATGTTAGCAAAAAGGTCAACGGCAGGAAAAGAAAGAAAAAGAGAACCAGCAGCCGTCATTATTGATTTGTTTCTCTCAATTTGGGCGAGAAAAAAGGGGGGTCGGGGGTGAAAACAGGGAAACCATTTGTACACTGCATTGCCAGTGAGATGTCAATTCATTCTTCCTCGACAAGATTCATGACATTTCAGCACGTTACGAGGGGAGCAAATACAGGCGAGAGCGTGTGTCCTTGAGCGAAGAGAAATTGATACTGTGTCAGATATTATTGAAGTTTGTAACAAATACACCGAGGAGAAATAGCATCTCCTCGACCTACTTATAACACTTTGACTTTTATTCACAGAACTTCCGAAAATAAAAACAAAGTCACTTATTGTTTGCCTATACTACTCTGGAGAAATCCTGCCTGTTTTATAATCCGAAAATGTTAAAGAAAACATGCCCTAAATTTCAACTCTTTCAAATGTATTGGCATGAGTGTGCGAGCGTGTGCAGTGAAATAAGTCTTTGCTGAAATGACATAACAGAGAGACATTTAAAAACAGTCTATTTTTGTTTAGTCCCTACCCCCCTAGTTGATGAACCGTGAAGCCATCTTTTATTTGGTCTTTGGTTTGGCTGGTGTTAAGCTTTGATTTAGCAGATGTTAGATGACCTTCATGGGCTGATGTTTGTTTATGAAAGACTCTCAGTCTGACTTCAATGATAAGGCCTGGCATGGCTTCCCTTTTGATGGCTATTATTTAATCAGGCCTCTTTCATTGGCCGCTGACCCAGTTCATCCACATGTTTGCCTGTGTGTGTGCACTACACGGCCAACACATTCCCCTCTCTTGTGATAAATGGCGATGTGTGTAAAAAAAACTCAAATTACCAACACACCACCTTCAATCCCGCACCCTCACAAGAGACTGCAGAAGGTAGTGTTAACCTTCTCCCGTTAGCCTTCCTTTAAGGCTACTTTCATATATCCCCAGCTCTGTGTGTGTGTGTAATAGTAGACCCTGAGATCTGACAGGAGTTCTTTAAAGTGGTCCAGCTAATCCCAAATCCCACTTCCTGCTTTTCTCCACCTCCTGCCTGGGCTGTGAGCGATCGATGCCCCTCGTTGTTTGTCCCCCGAGCTGTTTTGAGTTATTAGACTTGTTCTCCCTCTGTCTCAGGAAGATATACACGATCTGTGCTACCTGATGCCTGCTTTTTCTGTCTTTGCTTTCTACGTCTCTGATCTTTTTAAGGATGTCTAAATGATGTTTTTCTCCATCCTAATCAACCTGCCTGTGTCTTTGTTCGTTTGTTGTTTTTGTTTCTCTGTCTGTCTCTTTTCAACCTTGTTTATCGACTCCAGAAAAACAGCTGACTGCAGCTAATTGTCTTGGAGTGCTGGCCATGGCTGAAGCTATGACTTGCACGGAGCTCCATAACATGGCCAAAGCTTTTGCACTGCAGAACTTCCCTGAGGTGGGTAGAGATTTAGCATCTGTCCTGTCAGTCTAATAAAGGATTCCTGAGGAAGATACATGCTGGATCCAAAATAATAAATGTACTAAAATAAATACAATTATGAACAAACAGAAATTAAATCAACTTGAATTAATTACAATCATTCATTATATAGATATAATGCCTATAGCAATCAATACATGAATACATTACTTTTCGGAAGCAGTACATTCACAAGGAATCACTAAGGACAGAACGATTTGCTCCGCTGCACAGTACGGATAGAAAATATGTTGCTTTTCTGACCTCAGCGTCATCTCTAATGCCTCTGCAAGTTTATTCATTAGCCATCAAAGAAGAAAACACAAATAATAATTCTAGTTAACCTTCAACTAGGGAGCTGGATGCAGCTATTCGTCAAGAACCTTTTACAGAGTGTCAAAGGGCTTGGAGCTAATTAAAGGGTCCCATTTTGAGTTTGACTAGTTTCTTCCTTGCTGTTCAGGTGGCAGGAAAGGAGGAGATTTTGAGCGTGTCCAAGGACGATCTGTTGGCCTACCTCTCCAACGACAGCCTGAACACCAAAGCTGAGGAGCTGGTCTACGAGACGGTCATCAAGTGGATCAAACGAGACCCCAACACCAGAGTGCAGGTAATAAAACAGAGGGCTGATGAGTGTGTTTGTGTGTGTCCGACACTACAGTACACTTAACCAAAAGGAGCACACCCTGTATGTGTGTCATGGGACAAAGAAGTGAGATAAAACTCACGTTACAGCATATGTGTGGTGGTTCTATAGAGAGGTACACAGCATGGAAATCCAGTAAAGTGACTCCCTGTTTTCTATCGGTGGTGTTCATCAATTTATGTGCCTCAGATGCATCCTAACACAGCAGTTGTTCATAATCCCAGGAGTGCTTTGCCCTCAGAATGTGCTCTATTCTTAGTTGCACTTCATTTGTTTGTGAGACAAAGTACCGCATGAGAAAAAAAAACACAATAAAAACACAGACAGCAGCAGTCCTTTACCGTACGCCTAACCGGTGGGATTTATTCCTAGAGGCTGTTAATCATAACCCGAGGTTAAAACCCCCAGAGAGGTATTGACACTCAGGTACAGCAGGTCAAATTTTAACAAACGTGGAATCGATAAGCCTCAAGGTCAGAACGTCAGTCCACATTCACGAAAAATGTAAATGGCCTGCACTGCATAGGATATCCATCCAGCGGGGGGAAACCTCATGTCATGAGATTTTTATGGATTCACTCATGGAACCTATGAATTTAAAGCTGATGATTTTTAAAGTATTTTGTAGCTGTTTAAAAAGTGGAGATGAGATTATTATCAGATGAATTACACCGCTCCTTCACTGGAGGAGCCATTCTTTCAGAGTAATGTCTTTTCATCAACCTGCACAAAGGGGAACTGCCTCAGATCAGCTGGATCAGTTTTGGCACACACCTCGGCAATCAAAGTCACTTTATTGGGAACCACTTTTATGACCCATCCGTTTTTTTTTTTTACCTTTGTATTAAACATTTAACATTTATCCTTTGAAATGTAGAAATCCATCAGGACTTAAATGTGCTCTAGGGGAAGTTTGAGAATATTTTGTGCAATACAAAGATTAAGCACAAGCCATTGGAAGCAGACGTTTCTATATACATGTACATGTAGGAGCTGAGACAAAATATAGTGGGATTAGCTTTTATGACATGGTGACTGATAAATCCATGGTGGCTGATGGCAAATTAGACCCGGTGGTCCTTCAAATTCACAGGGAGCCACAACAAGGTCGCTGCACAGTTTTTAGGAGAACATGCGACCCCTGTCATCTGCATCGAAAACCAGCATCCAGTTCGGTCCAGCAATCTCACACTCTAATGGAGAGGTGCAGAGGTGAGTTACTCAGATGAAGTAGAAGAAAAGAGAAATGAAACATTTTCCCGGTTGTCTGAACAACTCCACCGCACTGGTTCCTGAGACGAGACACCAGGGTCACCCCGTCTCGAAAGAGAGCGGGAGAGGGAGAAAAAGGAGGGGTGGTAAGACAGTTGGAGTGAGAGAAAGAATCGGAGCGAGACAGAAGGACAGATTGATTGAGAAACGAGAAAGAAAAACGAAGAAAAGGGATTGGAGAAAAAAAGAAGGCCCTGTGTTCTAATCTCATATCCAACAGTTTGTGCCTCTGCGCACAGCCATGACATCCAGGCAGGGGAGATGTGATTGAGCTCTCGGTCAAGCTCAAATCCCCTGCCCATGTGTGACCGAAAAAACAACTAGCAAGCCTTGGGCCTGCGGAGAAGACAAGGGAGGAGTGCGGAGAGAGGATAGTCTGCTTCCATCATGCCACAGGAGAAGGTTATTTGACCCAGAGGGCTGAGTTTACACGCATGGTCCGTCCAGCACAGCTCATCATCCCCCCCCCCGCCCTCCCCTCCATCCCCACTGCCCGTTTGGAGGCAGCGAGCAGCGAATCACTACCCCCGAACCTGTGACACTTTTTAATGACATGTCAGGGCAGAATGTCACAGCTCTGCTCAAGAACTCCAGTCATGGAAGGGGAGGGGGGAGGGGGGGGGGGGGTCGTAATGCCCTGATCGAAGTTTATGTGCGTTTGCATTCAACGGAGCGCACGCCAATGTGTGTCTTTGTACGTGCATGTTCTGTGGGTTGTAAGCTGCGGGCTATAGAGTGGAAAAGTGGCATATTGAAGGCGCTGGGTAAATAATATGCAATTTTCTCTCTCCGCTACGCTGTCACTAACATCCGATGGCACCAGGAAGCGTGGCCCGGACATCGCTTAGAGACATTTTGAGCGTTAATAATGGTTTGCTATGAGAAACAAAACCACTGAGTGAAATAGAAGAGAAAGCTTGTCAGTTTTCCTTGATATGAATATTATTGCAGCTGTTTATATTATATATGTATATATATTTGACTATATTCATGAAATAGAGACTACAAACCCTTTGGCTGAAATGAGAGATTGATAGACCTTAAACAAATCTACAACAATTCTGATCATCATAAATCTATAAGGAATAGTATAGATATTTTTCGCAATTAGATAATGTGCTTTCTCGGTTAGAATGACATATGTTGCATATGTTACAAATACTGCCAAGAAATGGTAAGCTTAGCATTTAATGAACAGAGTATTGATCTTGGTAAATGGACTGTACTTACATAGCGCTTTGTCAGGTCTTTACGACCCTCAAAGTGCTTTTACATACTAAGTCATTCACCCGTTCACACCTCATTCATAGAGCAGTACCACTTGCTCTAGGGAACTAACATTCATACATATTCACACACCGTCGTGAGCAACTCAGGGTTAAGTATCCTACCCAAGGATTCATCAACATGTTGACATTAACTCTGATCAATAAAAAGCAAATAATGTCAATGTCAAATAATAATAATGTCAAATAATCTTAAATCCTTTATTAAAAAAGCTATCAAATGTTTGCTCAGTTGGTCAGACAGTATAATAGTTAATAATACATATTTATTATTTAAATTATACACACCTCAATGTACTAAAACCTCTTAACATTCATCCTTTATTGATCGTAAGAAGCTACATCTGAGAACTAAATCTGCCTCCGCATTCAGCCAACAAGAAACTGGATCCATAAGTGAAGAGGCGTCTTGTGTCATGTTTTCTCTGTGAAGGTGCTTACAGGGACAGACCTGCCCTTCTTTTGACGCAGCGCTCTTTTGTGGGACGACCACAGACACATGGCTCCAATTATAACAGTCCAGTCTCCTGCCAAATCCCTGAATAGGACCGCCATTACGCCTCACTTGAACATATTTCATAAAGGATCCTATCTTGCCAGGTGACTCAACCTGACAAAAGAGCCTGATTAATTGGCTCTTTGGAAAGTGGCCAACTAATGTAACAGCTAAAAAGGACAGTCAATTGTGTGTTTTCATGATTAAAAAGGCCAGCCTTGCCATTAGCAGAGACCTGCTGTCCACTCATCAGAAATAACAATCACCTGCCCTGCATTTGCGGCTCCCATGCCGTATTGATACGGTTAAAGGTATTACATAAAACCTCCTACTCTAAGTTATTAGTTATATTTGGTGAATGTATTACAATAGACTCTAGTAAAGTGACAAGGTGATTTTATTTGCTTCCAGTGCTCATTAAGAGGGAAAAAAAAAGAACAAATGATGCTATCATTATGTAGAGTATAACATTATCAAAGGACAAAAATGCTTTGAGGCTGTGTAGGGATATAAACGTTTCCCTCAATGTTTAACATTTTCATTTACCTTCAAAACCACAAATGACCCTTTCACCACAGGCATCACTTTTAATCTAGTCATTTTCTTTTTAAGCTCCAAGTTCAAACCAGAAACTTTTCCTCGCCACGCACCCCTAAAGAAAAGGTTAATTGTGTTTTTTCAAGATGAGGAGCTATGTGCCACAACAAACATCCTTGAAGAGGAAACGGAAGCTTGCAAGCAGAAATGTACGGGTAGGCCATCTTCAGCATGACCTGTGACAAATAGGCACTCTTGAAGAGACGTAGCAAGGCAATGGAGATTGATGCATATTGCAGTCTTTGCTTTTTCTCTGCTCTCCAACTCACATGAATACAATCCTGCATGTACACACACACATTGAGAATGCATCGGATGTCACTGTTCATATCCCAGTCCTGTGCTCAAACATTCACACAAGACTAGAAATCATTTGTTGCGGTGCGACTCGCGTATTAGAGCGGATGGGATCTGATGCAAGCCACTGAACTCCGGACCGCGTTCTCATCTGTGTCCTTTGTCGTCCCAGAGTGCGCTCAGTCCTGATGTGTGCAGCCAGTTGAACCGCAGTCACCCAACCATGGAGGCTGCATAACCACAGCGAGTCGAAATGTGCCTTATTTCCACTGGGCTGCTCTTAAATAAACACACAAGGGTTCCATGAGCGATACGGCGAATAGAGAACCAACAAATTACGCTATCCGTTCGACGAAGCAATCTTCTGTTTTCCCAAGATTCATGAGGAGTGATAAAAAAAATTGCAGCGCTGTACTGTATAATGGAGGGCAGATACGTAAGTTGCTACCATCACATGTCACAAATAATTCAGTGAATTAAGAAACAAGCCAGAAAGTTTTATGTTAATATACAGCCAGCAGCCGTTCTTACAAATATGTTTTGTATTAAATGAGCGGAAGAAAGCTCCTTTCTTTTTTTGTTGAATGAAGTCATGCTGAAAAAAGGCCTCAGAGGAGAACACATTGCACCTGTCAGTAGTTGCTCAGGGCAGCAGTCAGCGTCTGTCGTCCGCTACATCTCTCTCCACCCCCTCCATCCATCCTCCTGGCTCATATGCACACCGAGTCGTGCCGTCACAAAAAACACACAAACACGCTCAGGAAAGCATTTCATGAACCAAAATGAAGTGCCATTTACAAGACCGTATTTTATGAATCCATTATGTGTTACTACGCTAAAAGCACATACGTATTTCCTCACACAAACCTGAACACTCTGAAAAGGACACAACGAAGCTGTGGTCATTTCAGCTGAGTGGGTTTGTTAGCACTCTGAGGCTAAACATGGGCACGTGCTCTATTGAACACACATGTGTGAACCTTTGAGAGTGTGTGTGTGTGTGTGTGTTGAATTTGTTGTTTATTTCTTAGTTTTTTCATCTGCATCTGCATTTTTAGCATTTGCCTGTACATTTTTCACTCTAAAGCAGAAGCTTACTCCTATCTGCTCAGTGCAAATAAATATGACCGTTCCTGTGTCATTTATTAGATGCTGCCATGACACTGAATCGTTTCACACACACATATGGTAAGAGGCGTTAGTCCTCGCTGACAGTAGTAAAATGGGAAAAGCTCAGTGGACATTTGTCATCCGTGTTAGCGTATGGCGGCTCCCCAGCTGCTTCTCTGCCGCCCCTGACAGATCTGAGAGGCTCACTGTTAGACACATTATCCCTGCCGCTCACCGGGCTCAACCCATCCACATTGTGTGTGTGTGTGTGTGTGTGTGTGTGTGTGTGTGTGTGTGTGTGTGTGTGTGTGTGTGTGTGTGTGTGTGTGTGTGTGTGTGTGTGTGTGTGTGTGTGTGTGTGTGTGTGTGGGTGTGTGTGTGTGTGTGTGTGTGTGTGTGTGTGGTGTGTGTGTGTGTGTGTGTGTGTGTGTGTGTGTGTGTGTGTGTGTGTGTGTGTGTGTGTGTGTGTGTGTGTGTGTGTGTGTGTTGTGTGTGTGTGTGTGGTGTGTGTGTGTGTGTGTGTGTGTGTGTGTGTGTGTGTGTGTGTTGTGCCCAGGAACTGTGTTTTTTTTTGTGTGTGTGTGTGAAAGGAATGTGTTTTTTTGTGTGTGCTGTGCAGCAGTGAGAAAGACCATTAGAGGGGGGGAGTCACAAGGTGTTATCTGGGTTGAATGTCAGAATACAAGTGGAAAAGCATATGGACTCCTCATAAATGATCCTTGTCCGAGGAAAATGGAAGATGGGGGGGGATAGCCTGTGTGGGCGGACTAGCTAAAAGTAGCGTATCCATATGTCCTCAGACTCCTGTGAGCACTTTCCATATGTTCTACTTGTTGAAAAAGCAACCTCCTTATAAGGAATGTAAAAACATCACGCCATATTTTTCTTTTAAGGCACAGTAGGCTCATTAGCCTTTGCAGTATGGACTGTAGCTATAATAATATGCATCCATTAGACGCCATCCCTGTTTTGAAAGCACACAAATATGGTTACATGAGTAGGCGAGAAGATGAAAATGACAGGTCACACCATTCGTCTGGAGGGACAGAGCTTACATTCACTCAGCGTGCCTGAGCCTGTGCATGAGAGAGCGATTGCTCAAGAGGTTGTTGGAGAGAAATGGAGTCGGATACACACCGTCTGATGTCATCCGCTGAGTGCAAGCGCTGCACTCATTGCTCGGAGTGTCACGAGTACTCTTAAACACCTGCTTAGAATCTCAAACATATAGATAATTGAAATCTAACCCTTTTTAGCACATATATCATGCATCGAGTGTATGCAGTCTACACTTAATGTGTGATTTTGTTCGGTCAGTATTGTAAGAACAGTCATTTCATTTCCCGCTATGACCACGTAAGCCTCAGTTCAACAGGAGGGCACACTTTGGGAGAATGTATGTAATCCCCTGGGTATATCTGCCACGAAAAGAGATTTCATCCGCAAATATAACGGATGAAAATTATTTTGGCAGCTTGGATGAAAAAAAGGGTGGTTTAGCCAGGTGGAGAAGATGGAGGAATGAAAGGACTAGACTGTTTAGAGCTGTTTGTATTTTAGTATTTTCCATACAACATCTCAACAAAGGGACTGGAGTAGAGGATTATCATGGTGCAGCTGTGTTGTCGAGAAGGATATGCCTCTGAATTGCTTATCATTTCACTCCGTGTTGTCACTTGCACTTTCTGAAAAAGGTTTTGTAGGCGAAGAGTATACATATAAATCCACAAACTGATTCGCTGCATTGAGGGAGAGATCCAGCTTGGCATTTAAAAGCTGTGCAAAGCAAATCTGGAATTAATCCTGTAAAGATAAAACTTGACACAATTTAAACATTCCTCTTTAAAGGATTACAAATAAACAGTAGGCATCTGACAGTTACACAATCGAACACGTCAATGGTGGTTTTGTTATTCCATGTTTTACCTCGGTTTTATTTTTGCTGTCTTTTTGCTTTAATTTATATTTGAGTATCAATCAAACTTGTCAACTTATTATTGACATGTTTTATCTATAATGAGGTTTTATGTTCAGCGAATATTTACAATTTAAAACTTTCTCCTATAGAAGCAAAAAAGGGAAGTTAGTCATTAAAGTAATTAAAGGGGCTCTATTATGGTTATTAGGGTTTCCCTTCCCTGTAGTGTGTTATATAGGTTTTTGTATATAAATGGTCTGTAAAAGATAAAATCCCGAAGTTCCACCAGCGAGTTTCTCTCCCTCTATGCAGCTAACCAATCAGAGCAGACTGAGCTCTGGTTTCAGACAGAGGATGTAAAAAGGAGCTGCAGCTCAGGCAGTATGAGGAAAATAAAGACCTTTTTCAACATTAAAGCATGAAAACAGTAGAGGCTCAAAACACAAATATGAAACCTCAGCATAATAGGGCCCCTTTAAAAAATCATGTGTTTCGACAAGGTACCTGCACTGATCAATAGTAGTATTGAATATTAAACAGGCGTAAACCTTGATTGTCCACAAGATGAGTCTGTAGTGCAAAGATACCAAAAATGCAAGAAAGTAAACATTTCCAATAAACTTTCACCAAAAAAAGGTATTTTATCACCCCAAAATATAGTCATGTTTTGTTGAACATGCAACAAAACAGTCTTTGTTTCTTTAAAACAAAACCAGAAGATAAACAAGAACCTGTTTGCGTTTATTCCTTCTTGAGTAGTTCCAACTGGCACCAAGCACGACTACTTTTTTTTTTTTTTTTATGCAGGGTCTGACACTTTGGATTTGAATTTTAACAGCAAGTGTGCAACTTCCCCTCATTTCCATGCCGATGTATGCATGTGTGGGCGGGAGAGCGAGGAGCGGGAATGGAGGTAGCAACGAAAAGAGAGAGTTGGTTAAAAAGAAATGGGTGAGATAGAGTTGGATAGAATTTCTGATGAAGAGTTCATTTTTTATATTTCTCCTAGAAATGGAGCAATGGAACAGTCAGGAATAACTGCTCTACACTGAAATAAAGTCATCCTCTCTCTCTCTCTCTCTCACACACACACACACACACACACACACACACACACGCACACGCACACGCACACACACAATTCACAACATATTCGAATTCCTGGTTGTTTATTTAATCAGACGTCAGCCCATGTGACTTTACATTGTCTAAATCTTTTTAACCAGAGTTTCATTGAATCAATGAACCAACCGGTTCAACAAGTTTGACCTCAAACAGCACATGATTAAAATGACAGTGCAATCAACCTGCAGCTCTACTGCTAGTCTATCCATCTGTCTCTTTCTGTGTGTGTATATACGTGGGTGTGTATTTAGGTGGATATTTACGTGGTAGCGGCCCTTACCTTTTTGCAGGCACCAGATGCTGTCTCTTTGAGGTAGTTTTACTGCCATTTTAAAAACGTTTGGCAAGTGAAGAGAGACCACAACAGATGTGGGTTTGTGTGTAGCTCAGACCCGCAGATGGAACAGTAGCAAGCTTGTCTTTTCTTTACTTCATTTTCCCACAGGTAAAGGAAAGTTAACTTGGTGTGCATGTTGTGTGGATGTGGTTTACAAGGTACCATGACAAAACTGCTAATGAGAACACGTGTGAGCTCAATTGTTAGCTTAGTCTGTCAATCACGCCTCAAACTCTTGACCCGCGCCTCCCAATTCATCCGCTCTCTGAATGCTGCGAGCAGTTTGCTACTGAGCTCCCAGAAGACCGATTTTCTATACTCTCCTATTCCTATTCAAGGTCATTAAACGGACAGGGATGCATCTGGGACAGGTCATGACTTTATTGCCTTGTAAAATGCATAAATACGTTCTCCAGCCCACCTGAGCTGCATGTTTTCGAACTGTATAGAAGCAGAATATTTGAGATGCAAACTTCACACCACAGAAGACCACTAACAAATTCCTAGCCCGTCCACCTGCTGTTCTGAATATGAGCAAGATGTCCACAGGCAACCCTAGACATGTTAGCACATTTATTTATGTTGTGCCACTGAGGGCACCACCTGGCTGGAACTGGCCCATATTCAGCTTTAATTTAGCACCGAGGGTCAGTAATGGACCTACTTCAGATGACCTGCTGATACATGAATGATCTCATGAGCCAGAACTGACTTTAAATACAGTCATATGCAGTTCGTTCCTCCTTTACTGAAAAAATACATTCTAGTGATTATTTTTCCAATCTAATTTATTTTCTATCTATGTTATAAACAGATGCAAAAAAGGCTTTGAATACATTCCTCCTTTCCCTAAAATAAAATCAATCTAATCATCAATCCATTTTCTCGAAGGAAGATGTATTTATGTCAGGACGAAGTGATTGTTGTTGTGATACCTGTTTTGGCCACGAGAGGCTGCAGTACACCACACCCATATATTAAATAGGACTAAATAATGTATGTTTTCTCAAGGGGAGTTTAAGCTTAGCACAGATTAAATTACATTCCTAGTAAAAACAGGACATGACCATCCTTTTACATAGCCTACGAAAACACACTATGTACTTTGATGTAAGAGTACATGGAGAAATTGTAAACCCAACAAATCAGATTTACAAAATTGAATACTAAAAAACAATGTCTCACTTGCATCTCGTTTGAAAGAAATATGTCTTAAAAGCTTTTACTTAAGTGTCAAAATATATTTAAAAAATGTGCCCCCCATCCGATTACTGGCATTTAATGAAAGATGTCATAAAACAAAAGTCGCCGAGATTAAGGCAGACATGAAAACAATAACCTGAAGCACCTCTGTTTGTGACATGACTCAGTAACTATCGGGGCAAAATCTCGCGGTATGGGGGCACTTTAATTGAAAGCAGTATTTTCTCCTCACCTTGTGAATCTTCACTGAAGAATATCTCAGGATGCGACACATGCTTTGACTTTACCTTCTTGCTTTATTAGCGCTGGGAGCGAGTGCTGGTGTTTATGTGCATATTGGGGTGTATCTTTGATAAAATGTTTAGTACGTCTGTGGAGAGGGGGAAAAGACAGCCCCATCTGCAGGACGCTGCTTTGCTCTCAGGGCTCGCAAAGAGATGTCATCGGCAGATTTCCCTGAGTGCCGTAGATCCGTCTCATCCCCTCCTGTTCCTCTCGATCTACTTTCCCTCTTCTTGTCTTGTCTCATTCTGCTCTTCTTCCTCCTTTCCTTCTCTTCTGTCCTTGCTTGCCTTCACCCTCTTGTCCTTCGTCTCCCTTGTCCTTCCTCCCCCATGCCATTCCCTCCTCTCATTCTTCTTTCTCCACCATCTTATTTCCTCTATTCTGGTCAGAAGCTCTGCAGGACATTGTTAGAAACCAAATGGGACACATGCCAGAGTGAAAAGGCCTCAGGTGGGAGTAGGGAATGCTTAAGCAGAGTGTCAGCTTATTATGTGGTCTCCCCTGAATGATGTTGCTCAGAGTCTGTTGTTTTTGTCGCTGTCCCCTGCACGTCTCGGTCACGTCGCTCTGAGCCGAGGGGTCATCGGGGTCAATCTCCACCCAGCTCTCTGTCGTTCTGTCCAAGCTTGTTTACAGCTTTTACTGTCGACATAGATGAGGCTCCCATGGGAGTACAGACGGGCACACAGACATTTATACACACACATGCTGAAAGAAAAATGAATAACATTCGGCAGCAAGAGCTATAGAAAAGGTTACCATGGCAACAGGCTGTCCTCCCTCCATGGCTGAACACCTATACATTAGCACACATGAGTATATGCTGCCCAGCAAAGGAGCAAACACAAGTATTTTGAGTGCAAACATGCACTCAAAATACTTGTGGTGCCGTAGTTGAGTATTTTAATAATTTTGGTTCACTCCACATCATTAATTATCTTAAAAGCCTGCTCATCCTGCTCAAATCCTCACCTTAAAACACACCTTAAAGCAAACGGTGAACATTTTAGGTAGAATTTCTTTATTGTTGGATTTTAAAAACCTGGTAAGTAGCTTCTTTGGATCATCACTTGGCATCAATGGGTTGTGATTAACCAGAACTGTGTCTTAATCTCGCTTCAAAGGAACATTAGACTCTGTAAGATTTCATTTGGAGCCGGAAAAATCAGAAGCAGAATGTGGGAAGCGGTTAGATACCCCCCCGCTGCCTCGAAAACCAAATGCGCTTATGAACGTGAGATGGTGAGCGGATGTGACTGAACACTTTTGTGGCTTCTTGTTTAATGATGAATCACTTTTAATGACTGAATTAAAAGTCCCTGTAGTTGTTTTTAAGTTTTGTTTGGATATGTACAGGCGCCAAATACATAAAAAAAAACTGCGACTTGGAGATTCTTCTTGTCTTGTCATCCTTGCCTGGGCATTTTGTCCTTCAGAAATATAGAAACCGAAAAATGACACATGCAGCGTGGTAAGCCCAGGCTTTGAGGGCCTCACACTGACAGTTACTGATCTAATGGTCACGCTACTACCAGGTTTCCTTACTATAACAGCACATGCTTTTATCGCTTATAGTTGTTTTTCCTTTCTGCTTTCATGATATTATTTCGAAGAAAACATGTATAATGAGGTTGGGAGTTAATCCAACTGTTCTTTGCTAAAGATGTGAGAGTCTGTGTTGACTGACTGTGATCTGCTGTGTTTTAAAGCTATTTGTTTAATGTTCACATCAAACCTCTTTGATCATCCCCTGGCAGTTTCAATTCCAGTATAAATTAATCTGCAAACACTGTTTTAGTACTGTTTACTTCTGTGTCCGTTATGTTATCTTAGCATTGCTCAATGATTGCCTTCAACCTCATTTCCTTCTTCTCCTTGCCCCCTCTCTTGTCAGACTCTGTCAGACCTGCTGGCGGCGGTGCGTCTCCCCTTCATCCACCCGTCCTACCTGCTGAACGTGGTGGACAACGAGGAGCTGATCAAATCGTCGGAGGCGTGTCGCGACCTGGTCAACGAGGCCAAGCGCTATCACATGCTGCCCCACGCGCGGCAAGAGATGCAGACGCCCAGGACCCGACCGCGACTCTCTGCCGGTAAACACAAACACACTCGTATAAAGAAGGATAAACTGATGTGCATCATCTTTGCCCCGGGGTGACCTGAGAACAAGGTGGCAGTGACTTTATCTCCCGCCCACCAGCGTAGTTGACCCAGAACACATCGCCAGGATCTATTCACCCACACACACATACTGTATATCCGTTGTTCATATTTGACTGCTACAGGGTGACACACAGGTCATGTCTCTATGAGGACAGCCTGACTTGCCATTGCAATGTATTGATTTGAACCCACAACAGGAATGAAATGTAAAAGGACTGTAAAATACTTAAATGTACATAAGGTTATGTTTCCAGATGTCAGCGCATGTTTTCCTTTCTAACAAAAGTCAAATGGATTGGGGTTACAATGAAAGGTTGAAACCATGAAGGCTTCCCAGGACTTCTGCGGGATAGGGAACGATCTTTCAGCAAATCCAGCGCATAAACGTCTCCTAACGAGTTATTAAACCAGTGAGGCACAGTCAGGTCTGTCATCTGTTTCTAAGCAACCGGCCAACCATTCACAGTCTCACCACCGCTGATGTACAAGCCATTGAAGACCGTGTTTGTTTACATCGTTACATTCAAAGAATCATTCATGGAAATTGGAAGGCGCCCTGCAAATTGCTTTTGGCCGTCAGATTTTTCCCTAAGGTCGGCCAGGACCCCCCCCCCCCCCCCCCCCCCCCCACACACACAGTGAAAATAGGCCTAATTATAGTGTCTGCATGGCATTATGAGCTTCGCACCAGCACACCTTCCCATTCCGCACAAGTTATTTTCTGCTTGGTAGAATAAAGATAATTGCCTAACAAATGGCACTTTATGGAGAGGTCTGTGTAGTAGCCAACGCTGTTTTCCAGCCATGTTGTGTGATTATTTGCCACAAAACAAACATTGGCAGAATTGGGTGTGGTAAATAATTTTGCATCGATAATGACCTGTAATACTGGTCAAATTATGCTTTTATAAAGAATCATTTGCCTCTTGAGAAAAGACGTTTGTGGCGTCATACGGGCTGAGCCTCAAACCATTACTCATCCTCGATCCAGTAGTTTGTCTTTTCTTCTTGAAGCATTTTCTGTCAAGGCCCATTTTATAGTCTTTGGTATGTGCATATCTTATGCCTCCTACGGCCCCATTATGCTGGTTGAAGTGTGTATTGATTCACAGCAGCTCGTGGCTCTGTACAACAGAATTATATAAATGCTGCCGGGATGAATACATTCATGATGCATTATACCCCCATGGCAAGCGAATGTGAAATATATGCAAGTTTTCCCGATCAAGTTTTGAACCCCTCTGAAGCTGCAGCTCTTATTATGACTGACTATGTGGACTGAACATTTTGTCAGCGTGTGTAAAACTGCGTGTGCACTTCACTTGATATACAGATAAACACGAATATGCTCTGACATTTTGTGTATTCTCCAGGCTTTTTTTATGCCTGTGTAGGCGTGATTGTCCATGTGCATGCATGTATTGCTCAGCCATCTGCTGCATTGGACAGGGTGGGCTCTGCACAGCAGGGGGTACGGTCACCGGGATGCAGGGGCGGTGTGGAGACAGGCAAGTGTACATGCAGGACAGCCAGAGCAATAAAGAAAAGACCTTAAGGAGAGTTTGAGGTTGTTGAGGACAAGAAAGAGAAGGGACGTGGGACAGAGCAGGTTGGGATGTGGTCAGAGAGTGTGGGGGGGGGAGAAGTAGCCAGGGGGATAAGAAATGAAATTTGAAGGGCAGACATTTGATTGAATGTATTCCTTGAGCATGTGTCTACTTGTGTAAGCAGTAAGTGTATGTGTGTGTATTTTAAATGTGCGCAAGCAGATGGGCACCACCTGAGCTGGGTTGATAAGTTTGTCGAGCGGAAAAAGAAAGGAAAACTGCCATCCGTGAAGCACTTCTTGCTGAGCGCAGTCAATCTGTGAGCGTGTGAGTCGCGTGCATACGAGGGTGTAGCTTAGTGTTTGTGTTCAACACAGTGTGTGTGTGTGTGTGTGTGTGTGTGTGTGTGTGTGTGTGTGTGTGTGTGTGTGTGTGTGTGTGTGTGTGTGTGTGTGTGTGTGTGTGTGTGTGTGTGTGTGTGTGTGTGTGTGTGTGTGTGTGTGTGGTGTGTGTGTGTGTGTGTGTGTGTGTGTGGTGTGTTGTGTGTGTGTGTGTGTGTGTGTGTGTGTGTGTGTGTGTGTGTGTGTGTGTGTGTGTGTGTGTGTGTGTGTGTGTGTGTGTGTGTGTGTGTGTGTGTGTGTTAGGCTGCACATGTGCACACGTCTGAGTACTTCACACATTCAACCTTTTTACCGGTGATAAATGTGAGTTGAATAACATTTTTGCAGCCTAGACTTTTCATTTACTCTTGTGGGACAGATTTTTAATTAAGATCCTTTTATAGCTAGACTCAAATGTGTGAGTCCAACCATAGAGGTTATACTCACAGTGCATATGTCCTCTTTCATTAGCAAAGGCCCAACCATACTGCATCACTGAGGCCCATAGCAATATTTAAAATAAATGTAGTCAAATAAAACAGATAAAGATATATCAGCTGTTTATTTTGAATGTAAACACTTAACAAAAGCAATTATTTGTTTTATTAAGATGTCAATAGTTAAACTTTTGGGGAAATGGGCTCATTGACTCTCTGGTTTTTGTATTGACACAACAAAAAATAAAACTGTGTTAATGAATGAGTTTTAGAGTTACATTTAACATTTAGAAGAGTATTTTAAACGGTTAACTACTTCTGCAGTTCACAGAGGAAGAAGGTGTTGTGTCTTACAGTGTGGGACTTAAACATTTAACACAGTGAACAGACTACTAAGAGTGACTGTTTTCAAAAGACTTCATATTTACATTAACTCTTTACTTTGACGTATCATACAACAACACAAACAGATCTGTGATAAGTTAATATAGGCAACACAATAAAGTGTACACACAACATTGACATATTATCACCTAAAGCTAATAAAGCTAATGGCTAACGTGTTCTCCAACAGTGGGTCATTTACTAGTGAAGTTGGCATTAGTTTGACTTGTGTTTCTCTCTGACTGACTAGAGTATGATTAACTCTTCTTTAAGCGACAGTAAAGTTACATCAAATGTAACCAATTAGATTAAGACTCAATAGAGGTGAGTGGAACTGCATAGTTCACAATTGACACCTTTTACCTTTGTTAATATAGACATATTGAGTGGAGAGGCTTTTAATATTACATGATGATGGTAGTAACTAGGCGAAATGTTTATTAAGCTCATATATCATGTCAAGGATAAAGGAACCCATTAATATGAATATTAATGGCCTATGACGATTCACTTTGCAATGTGTTCGTAAGATGGAATAGTGTGAACTTAAAAATGTAACAAAAAGGCCGACATCTTAATGAGTACTTGCTCCATTAGCCGTAAGCTCTAAAAAAGTTATTTCTTTTGCAGCTGAATAGAAGCAGCCAGATGGTTTCCACACACCCTTTCATTATCTTGTTTTCCCAGGTTTTCTCTTTATAAAGAGTCCCGCTGTGCTGCGTTGTTGCAATTTGTTTTTTCACTTAATAGCTCAGTTTTTAGTGATGGCTGATTTTTGTATTGGTCCCTCTTGACAGGTCCTGGCCCATCAACACATTTTCACTGGCTGTGTTCCAGTGCAAAGTGAATGGCTGTAGTTTCAAAACAGAAAAGTACATTTATAACAATGCTGGAAAACATTCGGAAAAACTTCTGTTTTCTATCAAAGTTACGACAAGGCAAGAGTCATAAAGTCTGCAAACCCACCAAGACATAAAGTTTATTTTTGAGTTGCCTTGCTGGCTGAAATCGTTTGCATGCTGGAGTGTTTTATCGAGTGGATGCTCTGCCCATTCATTTTATTAGACTCTAATTAAGGTTCCAAAATATATTCAGCATAGAAACTGGCTGTCTGTGATTCTCAAATTAAAACATCAAGAGAAGCTGAGTATGCTTGAGTCTTCGTGTGAATGTGTGCGAGCAGATGGCGTTATTGTATCTTTGTTCAACATTTTGTGTGTGTACTAATTTTAGGGATACCTTTTTCTACCTCGTCTTTCTGACTGTATGTCACTTCTCCTGCTGCACTAGTTAACTTTTCATGAATGCAGGGGGCTGCTGTTTTGTCTTTGTTAACAGCCTGCTGTCTTCCTCATTTGGCCAGAAAAGAGTCTTGGGTAAACTGAAAACTATGAGTGTCTCATAATGATCCTCGGTGTTTTGCGTACAGTATGTGTATCCATTAGCTGCTAATTGGTTAATTAGAGTGTGGATGTGCATCTGATTAGCTGTCATTAGACTTTCCAGGGGATCGGGGGGGTATAAACAGCCGCTGGCGCTGAGAGATGTCTCGCAAATCTTTGTTGTCGTAACATGCACTTTGGTTTGTTACACCTACGTGTGTGCTATTAAGGAGCAAGAAAAGTTTCCTTTTGTTATGCCTCCTGTGTGTGCCCCCTGATAAAGTCCATACAGTGTTCCCATTTCCCTCTCTCCACATGTGTCGCTGTGCTGGGCTCCGAGGAGGGAGAGAGCGCCAGAGCAAACTGTTAACTCAACCCAGCCAAGTGGAATAGCACTCAGACAAATGAGCAGTAATGACTAGGAGACGCAGGGGTCCAGCTCCGCTCACACTGTTTCTGTCTCGCTCACACACACTCACACATTGTTATCCCTCTTAAATATATACACTGCAGAAAGGAATCCTTAAACAGCAGCTACATTTTTTTTCTCAGCCTTATTTTCTCTTTGTCCACTTCATCGTCTGTAATCAAGCATTCGTATATATGGAAAGGTGGAGTAGTCGAGAATGAAGGAACAAGCACAGCAGCAGCAACAGGGGGAACTAGAGATAAGAGTTTAAGTATGCAGCAGGTTCACTCCACTGTTTGTGTACACGCGTTTTAATCTATGTGATTATTCCTTTCACTGGATCAGAGTTTAAAGTGTTTTTTTCTTCTTCTCCCAAAACTGAGATCAGGGCTGCGGCATGTGTTGACATGAAACCTTATTGACCATTTTACATTTCAGCAGCAGAGCCCATTTCTCGCTGCGCGGTGGTCTGAAAATGGCTGGAGTGCATTAGCCCGCACAATAGCTTGGCTTGCATCCAAAGTTTGGAGACAATAAAAAAAAAAAAAACCTGGCTTGTTCTGTGAGGTCCGAGGCCCGTAGGCGTGACATTCATCCACTCATTCACACCTCGGCCAGCCGGCAGCTCCTGGGAGGCCGGAGAGGTCCACCAGCACAAAGAAAGCAGAACAAGATTCACACCTTGTTAGGGGAACATGATCAGATGTCTTTTCCTCTGAAGTCTGCCACCTACTGCTTCTGGCTCTGGCTGATTAACACTCTTTTCGCCCATCGCCTCAACGTTTCCTAAAATGCCCCTCGTCAACGCTGACAGTAGTTCTTTTTCATGGATTGATTTAATTGATTTGTCATCCTCCTTTCTGGTTGTACTGCACGCTAACCATTTAGCAAGTCGAACGCGGCGGGGAAGATGTCAGAAGTTTCCAAAGACAATTATGAGCTTTTTTTTAATGTCAGGACTCTGTTGATTATTGTCCTGCTCTGTGTAATTATTCAGCCTGGTTTGTCTTTTGGAGCCAATGCAGCGTGAGATTACTCACCTCTCAAACTGGAAAGCAAGATGCGTGAGAATGTGCCAGAAATGTCTTCATCGCTCTATGTGAAGAGTGCCCTTCAGCGGATCCTCTTCCGATTTTATTTCTGGAGTCTGAGATGGTATTTGAGGCAGGGAGGTGAGGGTGATGAGGAAGAGGGAAACGTAGTGAGCGAGAAGGAAAAGAGAGAGAAAGTTTAATGCAGCTATTCACAGGAGAATTGAGTGTGAGTTTTTGATATTCCTTCAGCTTATAAGGGAAATCTCAAGCAAACATATCTATCTCTGCTCATAAATGTAACATGGAGGCGGCAAATCCAGATTAGATAACCTCTGAATGTCTGCAGGGGCTGCAGCCAAAATCAAAGTTCCATCCGCTTGACCTTTTGACTAGTGACTACTGTCAGCACGAGCTACCGAGCAGGAAGGGAAGGGAGGAAGGGAGGGGGAGACAGGTGAAATATTGCCAGAAAAATTGACTCGTTTTCTTCCTAGAGCTGGAGTTCGTGCTCAGACCAAAAGCAAGCAGCATTTACAAGAACACGGATGAGCCTCAGCATCGCTCATGCCACAGCTGGCACCTTAACCTGCAGCAAGGCTGCCTCAGCCTCATCCAATATTCAACAGACAGACTGAACCTGCTTACAGCTGTATCAGTGCATGTGCTGATGGTGCAAATTGGGCTATGGCTGCATCTGTGCCTGCATGCATTTAAATAGTGAAGATGTTTTTGGGTCATAAATACAAATGAAAAGAAACACTTCTCACTTATTAGCTAGTTTTGGTTTTATCCCAGTCTTTTTTTTTTTTTTTGTGTCCCAACTTTATTACAATACATGGACGAGAAGTAAAATGTCATGTGCTCGGCTTGCAGCATTGAAACATTCATTTTAAAAATTCAACAGGAACATCTTTCTCCATTGAAAATGCCCCAGTTACTCTAGGAACTCCTCAAAATCAACTTTGAACAGGTTTCATTGGGAGTACACTATGTTTTTACTGGCAAGTAGATCCACCAAAACCTGTTCAAAGCAAGGATCACCCTGAGTATTGGGGACACTGTTTCTCGAAAGACACAATGCTGTTGAATACATTTGATTTGATTTTACAATGCTGCGAGCACCATAAAGCACAAACCTTGATTTTATTGGAGGTGAAAATCTCAGAAAATTATACATTTGAAACTAGGACAAATAAGACAGAAACTCATTGCATGGCTAGAAACCAATTAAGATATATCAGTCATTTTAGTGTACTCACACTTTGAACATAGTTCGTGGACCCCTTTGCTTGAGTTTTGCTCGACAAACAACAAACGTCAAAAAATGTGCATGCACACGCACTTCAAATTGTGCACATTTATACATATTGTACCTTCCTGGATGATGTTTCGAGGGCCTTTGGCCCCTTGATCCTCACCATAGCAAATGAACACCCTGGGAGAGAAATCATAGGCTTAGGGAGGGGGGGAAAGAGAGAGATTAGAGAGAAGCGTTTGAGATAAGAGGAAATGGTTATGGACCAGCAGTGAGATATGAATGGCTCTGAGCTCTGAGAGACAGACTGCCAGTGTCACCCAGTGAGACAGTTTTCCTGTCATACAGTATATGAATACATTCACACACATATATATTTAAACATCTGACACCTTTATTAAACCTCAGACAGATTTGTCTCCTCACGAGACCAGACCAGATGTTGGTTTTTCATTGTCTTCTGTGTATTCCTGTGATTTATGTAGGTAATGGCTGCCTGCAAAGCGACCACATTTCCTTCAGGATAATAATTCAGTTAAACACGATTGAGAAATGAAGCTTGATTGTTCATAATATGACAGTGTGATCAAATATTTGAGCAACGTAGTCCTTAATAAAGTATGCTTGTGAGTCAAATTCGTCCTCAGTTTAAATATGTACTCGTCATAAAGAGGATGTACAAATTGACTTCATACAGTAGACCATTTCAGGGTCAATAGCCTAATGAAAGCCGATCATAATCAATGATGATGCAGTGCGTCTGTTGCAGATAGGTGGGTGGTTGCTGAGCTATTAACATCAACAGTGCTTCTTTAGTTTTGTTCTTAAGTGATCAACGGACAAAGCAATCCAAGACTGAGCTGACCATCAATTGCAGTTAATCATATTGTTTACCATTCTTTGGAAACAATTTATGCAACAAATATATGAAATCACAGGAAACATCAAGTATCTACTGTTATTTAATTTCCATATGAATATGCATCCTGTTATTGCCCACTGGGAGACGCAGACATTAATGCAATGGTTTTTGAAATGTACACATTCACTGAGAACAATTTGAAAACTAATTCAACTTAGGTTGCATGTAAAACATGGAATATCTATTTTTGTGTAGGATTTTTAAACACTGAAAGAATCTGAAGGATTGGACAATGCTGTCCCTCAAACAATTATAAAAAGTGACAAACAAAGCGGTTTTGACCTAAAATCTGTTTTTGCATCAGCAGTTTTATTTCAGATGCTCATTTCTGTCTGATTCCTAAAGTACATTTTAAAACCTTTATCTGCCAATACAGATGATGTGCTGATGCCCTGCGCGCTTAGTTTACAATTCAGTTTTACAGATCATTTTCAACCTTGGACAACATCCTTTATGAACATTACATGATATGATTAGAAGCTCAAGAACGGTTACTAAAGATTGACAAGGTCGAGAATGACTTTCTGGAGCTTGTGTTTGTTGTTGTCATGATATGAACTCTCAACCATGCATTTATGTGTCAGTGTGCTCGTCTCTGCAACTTTCACAACCCAGTTCTCCAATCTACCCTTGACTTTAACTGCAGCCAAGTGCGGCTGGTTAAAGAAAGGTCACAGAGCTGAAAGACAGGTAAAAAGTGCACAGGGGTGAAAGAACAGGACGCAGTGAAGGAAGATGAAATGGAGAGCATATTGGGAAAAGGGCAACGACTCCTGGGGTTTCAGAGAGAAAGAGAGATACAGATTGTGCAAAGTCTCCCGTAGCTTGAGATAGATGGAGGAAGAGGAAGGTGCCGCTGGGTAAAAAAAAAAGAGTATGAATAGTGAAAGCAGGGTCACAGCATGGGGCAGAGAGCAAGGACACATAACAAGGTGAGATAAGAGCCAGTGTGGCAGCAGGGAGGAGGAGGTGACAGAATCTTTCCGTTCTGTCTTTATCTCTCAATCAGCCTCTCTTCTTCTGGTGTGTGTGTGTGTGTGTGTGTGTGTGTGTGTGTGTGTGTGTGTGTGTGTGTGTGTGTGTGTGTGTGTGTGTGTGTGTGTGTGTGTGTGTGTGTGTGTGTGTGTGTGTGTGTGGTGTGGTGTGTGTGTGTGTGTGTGTGTGTGTGTGTGTGTGTGTGTGTGTGTGTGTGTGTGTGTGTGTGTGTGTGTGTGTGTGTGTGTGTGTGTGTGTGTGTGTGTGTGTGTGTGTGTGTGTGTGTGTGTGTGTGTGTGTGTGGTGTGTGTGTGTGTGTGTGTGGTGTGTGTGTGTGTGTGTGTGTGTGTGTGTGTGTGTGTGTGTGTGTGTGTGTGTGTGTGTGTGTGTGTGTGTCACAGGGAGGGTCCGGCTCAGTCCAGCATGGGGTAAAGCATAGGCGATGTGTTCCTGTCACATATGGATTTCATTCGGTTGACATCGAGTTGGGAGGAAATTAGACACACAAGCTATTTAGAGGATGTGTGTGTGTGCTCCTCACACTCTATAGGTGGGCATCAACTTCACTTTGAGATTCATCCCTTACCCCAAGTCTGTCTGTCCCTCAGAATAAATACTTTTCAGGGCTTTTTATGTCCTACAATTCACAGCCTGTGATAACTTACCTCCTCCTGAGAGATGTTATACTAGGCTCTGTCCAGATGTTACCATGTTCGTCTCAGTTTACGCTCAATGCATGTCGCCATACTGCTTCACCAGTCTGCTGTCTCACTGTTTGTTGCTGTTTTAATGGGCCGTTCAGGGTATTAGCGCCGATATTTATTTCATTAATATTTGAACTGATCAAATGACTACACCTATGTGACCTATGTGGTTGCTTTTGGATCATTTATAGATGCAGCAGGGCAGCTCTTTCAGTAAAAATTTGAAATCCCACTGTGACACTACATACACCAGGAATGTGTTCAACACCACCTAATTTGATACCAAGTCATTACGAGTCCAAGAATAAGACACTAACAATCAAATGTGAAGACTATGTTTGCACCAGGTACTAAAGTAAGAATCTAGCTATAGAATCTATGCAATAAGTTTACTCCAAGCAGTGCTCAAAAGCTGTCCTGAGTGGAGTTTTCATGAATATAGACGGGTTAAAAATATGAAATATGACAAAAGGTCAGTAACAATATGGAGAAGTCTGCATTTTCTTCCAAAAACTGCCAGGGGTATAAACTGCGTCAGAAAAAAAACAAGAGCTGTCAAGACTTGGTTATCCCTTCATCCCCAACTGCTCGTCTCCATTCTTCGATCTTTCATCCCTTCATCCCTCTACCCGACTCCCATCAAACCTGCGACTGACTGACAGCCATCCCTGTGAGGCTTCCTTTTTTCGGAGAACAATTCACACATACATACGCACACAAACACACACACACACACACACACACACACACACACACAAACCCACGCAACCATCGGATCCGATGCCGTGACTCGCCGTCAGAGGTGCCGCTCTCCTTTTGTCTGGCGTTCTGACAGGCCGGTGTTGGGTTGTGTTAGCTCGTGGATGTGTTCAGGGCTTGAGGGGTCAGCCTCAACGCCCAGATGTGGACTCTCCCTGACGTGTCTGGCCAAGCGGAAAGCACCAGAAACAACCCTGCACATGTGCACTAGGTGATAATAAAGACCTGCATGTGCACAGACATTCAATTCGGCACGTTGGAAAGCATGTGGATTTCTTTAAGCTAATTAGACACCGTGGGGGGTTCAAGAAGGAGAACATCTTTGTAGAAAAACAACAAAATAAATTACTCTTGTGTTTTTGTTCAGTTTTTTAAGTTAACATTGTCAAACTCGCAGCGTCGGGACTGTTAGTATTTGTACATCTTCCACCTTGTCAAAAACAACAAACTGAAACAGCGAATAGGATGAGGAAAAGGAGATGAAAAGAGATAATCCTATAAAGGTAGAGAAAACAGTCAAACTTTTCAAATCCAATGAAGTCAAATTGTTGTGATGAAGAGAAATAGAGTACAAACACGATCTGCAATAGCAGCAAACTAATCACCTGGAATAGCAGAGCAAAGTCAATATAATGAATGTGTGTGTGTCAGTATGGTTGGAGGCTCCTGAGAGGGAATACAAAGAGCCTGTTTCCACTTAATCTTTTTTAAAGCTGTAGCTGCGGCTGTCCTATAAAACTACACTCCCATTTATTAGCTGCAGATCCAAGGTGTGCTGTAGGTCTAGGGCATGATGGCAGAAAGCTGTGGAAACGGGCCCATGATGGGAGCATCTTTTACTCGCTGTCAGAAAGGGAGCGTGACTCCTACACCCTCTATATACTGTATCGTCATGACCCTCCTTTTTTTAGCTTGTGTACCTTCGTCCCCGAAGCGACACTGTCCTAATTCTCCTTGAGCCATCACTTTCTTTCTCTTCCTATGTTGAGAAACACATTCTTAAAATCTCACTGAGAGAAAAAAGCACGTTGGCTTTAAGCTGTCCACTAAGTCTAAGCTGTATGTCCACGATATGTCTCAGGCAGTGCGTACCGCTCCGTCTGTTTGCTCAGCCCCGCCAAAGCCAATTGTTTTTTTTGTTATCTTTCTCTTCTTTTACCCTTTTCCTCTTCCTAGAGAAAAACTCTCTGTTTTACCAGCTTTGAAAGAATAAGAGAAGCTTAAGAGAAAAAAGTGGGGGGATGTTTTTTTAAACAGAAGTTAACGACGCCTATGGATGTGCCTTTGAGGCGAGTGTCTGTTCGGAAAATATCGATCCAAGCAGATGAACCAGTGGTTAGCCTTGGTTTGGAGTGTATAAAGATTAGTTTTCCCTCCCCCTCCTCTCTTTCTTTTCTCTCTCTTGAATTCCGTCATTGCTTTCCTCCCACTCTCTCTCTTCTCACACTCTCTGCCTCCCTGGCTTGCCTCCCCTCCACCCGCCTGCGCGCTGCTTACAAACACACAGCTCATTTCTGTCTGGCGGATCGTCGTCTTGCCTGCTCACTGGAGAGGACCCGCGACACGCATGTGGCAGCCTGCCAACGTGTTTGTGTGTTTTGGATCACTGGTGTCTTTATCCAGCAGCTCCGAGTGTGTGTGTGTGTGTATGTGCATGCGTGTCTGAGAGCAGAGATCGGCTGAGGAGTAATAGGGATGAGTGCTGAATGTGTCTCAAGTATCTTCTTAATCACACAAGGCCCTCAGTGTGTGTATACATGAGACCAGACACATCTCCAAGTACAAATGTACACAAATTGATTCCCACCTATTGATTTTTAGCGTTTCTTTCCGGCCCCGCTCAAACACAGTGTTTGTTTCTCTGTGAGTGTGTGGACAAGTGAATGTGTAAGTTGGTATTTGTGTCATGTGTATAAAGAGAGAATAAGATAGCTGGGTGGGAACCGTACCTATGGCAGCCCCATCAGTCTCAGTAATTGAGTTATACTTTCCTATTTAACTCAGTGGTTTCCTGTGAGAAAGCGGGAACTTTTCTATTTTGCATTGAGTTTATATTTCCCCACTGATTATTGACTCTGGGACAGCCAAGGCGTGCTGAATTCAAAACAGCAGACTTATAATGAAGGCTGGTTGCGTTTGTATGTGTTTATGTACTATCAAGGTTCCATGAAAAGTTGATTTTAAGTGGTGCCATTGCTCCTGTATATATTTAAAAAGAAATCACCTCACCTTGAAAGCAATATCTATGAAATACTTAAAGGTCAGGCAACATGCCACGGAACATTTTTCCTGTTAGTTACAGCAGCACAGGGGCGTCTGAAAGAGGCTTTGATTCAATCTTGGCTCTTTTTCAAGCTTCCCTGATGGCTGGCTTTCACCCATCTCTTTCCTTCTTTTGTCCACCCCAATCATCCTGTTCTTCCATCCTGTTCCTTTGTCCTGTAGGTGTAGCGGAGGTGATAGTTCTGGTGGGGGGGCGTCAGGCGATCGGGATGAACCAGCGCTCCCTGACAGCAGTCACCTGTTTTAACCCCCAGAGCAGTAAGTGGTACCCACTGGCCAGCCTGCCCTTCTACGACCGCGAGTTCTTCAGTGTCATCTCGGCAGGAGACAACATCTACCTGTCAGGTGAGTCTTATCGCCCACTCCTGCAGCACAATTGTAGCTTTCTAGTTGCAGTCATTTAGTGCCCAGAGTAGGAGGACAGTAGAAACCTCAGTGCAGCAAGGAAATGTTACACCCCCATGCAGAAACTTTTCCGACTCAACTTGGAAGTAAAAAAAACATACTATTGTTCATCATGAAATACCTGCAAAACTAATGAACATCAGCCTTAACTGTAAAATGTACTTGTTAATTAACAAATGTAGCATTGGTGGATGTAATCATGCTAATATTGGAACCTTTGCTAAACATTAACATGTTAACGTTGTCATTGTGAGCATGATAACATGATATTGTGATGGTAAAACTCTGCAATTTTGCTCAACAAGGGTGATATTTCATACCTTTGAGCTGCAATCATGAAACACCCAATCACTTTTTGGTAGGAGGGCTTAAGCTCCGCCTTTATTTATAAACCTTCAACATAGAGGCTTCATAGTCCATACCGAGACAACAAACTTTATTGCTCCTTTCAACCTTGACAAAGGAAAAGCAAACACTATCCGCTTTTCCGTTCTTACCTTTCACAATAAAAGCCCTAGACCTATAATATTTTGCGGGCACGTATACCACACATTCGGTTTTTTAGAGGTGAGAGGTGATGAATAGAAATTCCCTCATATTTATAGGTCAATAATTGAAATAAAAAGTACAGGTAAAAATACGTGGTTTGAGAATTAAAAAAAAAACAATCCATGGAATTCCTGATGTGTGGCCTCTTTTGATTTGAAGTTCCTTTCATAATACCAAATCTTGACCAAGGTCTCCACTCTTTGATTCCACAACTCTAAGTGAGGACATTTTCACTTTGTTACAGATATATTTCAACAAAGTGAGGCTACCTAAGCCATTGCCAACTTTTTGTGACCTTCTGTGAAACATTTTAAGAGTTTTAAAAGGGTGGCTGCCCTCAACACTTTCTCATATGTTGCTTTGAAAACTTAGTTCTATCAAACACTGCTGACAACTGTGATGTCTTTATTTTCAGAAAATCATTTTTTTAAGTATCTGCTATTAACCTGCTATGGAGCATTTCTTTGAACTTGACATTTTTCTCTGTGTGGCTCTACAGCGGTTCAATATTCTGCAGTTTTGTTTCATAGTGGCACACTGTGCACTCAGTGACTCCCTCTATGAGGCACCTTTAAGTTGTTTCTCCAGAGGTAGACTGAATTTCTTCCTCCACGGTCCATTTGTGCAAAAATCCTGCACGGTACTCAGACCTTGACATTGCACCGTGAAAATGTTGCAGGATTTGTCCTGCGTTTACCTTTCCTCTCCCCCTTTTCATATAAATGTAAATTTGTGTTTGGGCATTGGAACAGGTATGCATGTGTCCGCTGGGAGTCAAGACAGCCAGTGGGGAAATCAGAGTACTTCTAGCTAGCCAATCAACAGGCTCCGGTCTGTAACCTTCCTCACTCTCTGAGCGGGGTCACTGAGTCACAGCTAGTGTTACATGTCAGACTACACAGCTAACAGGGCTGCTTCGAAGAGAGCTGAAACAAGTACAGTCTTAATGGTTGGCTGGTCCACTAGTCAACACAGCGGCATACAACTTCCGGTCAGTTGGCCAAGTGGGTCACTCGGTCTTTAAAATCTTTAAAAAACAAACAATATAGGTGTTATGATTTCAATATATAACCTTGTTCAACCTTATACAAGGAGCTACAGGAAATAATTATGCGAAGTAAAAAGTCATAGTATGATGATTTTAAAGTCAATAATTTACTTTCACACGTCTTACTGTGTGAAAGTTGCTTGGATAGACAGGCTTCTTCTATGGGCTTTGTGCATTTCTTTATGGATTGAGCGTTTTGATAGTATTTATAATATAGTACCCAGGCCTAATTTATGATCAATTAAACAAAAAGGAAATCTCACACACAAGTTCCTTTTACACTCTATGGATAAGCTTTCAATATCACTTCTTTTCAAACATCAAACAAGGAAATAAATATCCGCCTGTCTTTTGTTTATATAAATCTTTAACTCACCCAGTCCTTGTTAATGAAGCAGCACACAATGTGAATCATCTGTGGCTGTTTTTCTCTACTCCAAACCCAGGTTAAGTAAACTCAAATTGCTCAAAAGGTTCTTGGTTCCTAGGGAAAATATAATCACCCTCCACACCCACTTGAATAACTGTTCTCCTACATGTTTTCAGGGGGCACAGAGTCTGGTGTGATGGTGGCTGATGTGTGGTGCTACATGTCACTGCTGGACAACTGGAACCTGGTGTCCCGGATGACTGTGCCCCGCTGCAGACACAACAGCCTGGTGTACGACGGCAAGCTCTACACCATCGGAGGGCTGGGCGTCTCTGGTAACCTGGACCACGTGGAGAGGTAAGCTTCACGCAAAATCAACAGCAGTCAATCTCCAAACAGCAGACACCTGCACAGTCCCATACACCTGTGAATGATTCTGCAAGCGTAGGTGGATGCTGAGCAATCCAGTTGGAGCAAACAAATATTCACGCTGCACAGCGAAACGTGGCAGATGGTGTGGCATGCAGCAGTGCGGTGCAGCATATTGCAAAAGTGGTTGGACAGGTTTTTCTGTGAGAGCAAAAGGTGCAGAGGAACGAATCTGAGCCGGAGCAATTTAAATGGTCACAGCTGCGTGTGTTGTTACGGAGCGACCGAGCCCGTCTTACTATCGTTAGAGTGGCGCATCAGGGAGAGGATTCGCTTTTTGAGAGTTGAGTGGTGTACTGTGTCTGATTCCATCCACTTCAGCATCATCACATCACTTCAACTGAAGGTCGTCAACTGTGGCCCATTCAGCTTGGGTTTTTCTTCTTATTTCTCTCCTGTATTTGTATAAAGTCTTCAACATTAAATCCGACATAGAGAAGTCTTCTTGCAGTGTATTGGATTTCTGGAAGCACAGAACATGAATACATATTGTGTAGATTCAATCATTTGATTCACATCGTCTGAGTTTTGTAACATTTCTCAATTTTTCTTACTCTCCTGTAACCTGGGCTGAGGAGTGGGTTTCAGCAGAGGGAGGGGGCTACCTCCCCTGCACGGCAGAGCGAGATTAACCAAAGCAATCAAAAGAACATTACTGAGTATATTAGAGCAGGCCGCTGCCGCTCATTACCTAGCGTCTCAATTGATCTCCAAAGCTGTTCGCAATGCACAACAGTACTCCAAATGAAACAGCCTAATTTGATATTTCCCCGTAATGCTGCCATACAGTGTCGTTATGACAGGGGGTAGATGGAATATTTGCCCCGTAATGGAAAAGCATTTGATTCCTCTGTCTCTGAGCTGCTTAATTTGAGAGCAACCACTGCATCTAGGGCATTTGCAGCTCCGAAGAAATCAGCGCTTCACCCCATGATGCGTTTGTATGTGTTTCGCCGTCTTTGCCCTTGTGTGCTTTTTGAGCAATCACAAAGCTTCTCCGAGGCCCTTAGCAACTGGACTCAATTATCAGCGTGGTAAAACTTTAACCTACTTTGCCTCCCTCCAAGAACTGCCAGAGGCCTCCTCTGCTTGGTATTACTGCCCCAGTGCTGCACTCTCGAAGGTTGTGCCGGCTTGGGAGAAATAAAGCATTCTCCGAACAAAATAGTTGAACTCTTAATGGTGAGGAGGAGAATGCATGGTGCTGTGTCTGAAGCAAAAACATCTATAACAAGAGGTCGAGGTCGTATTCAAAAGCCTTATGTAAAAGCTAACAGGTCTCTCAACTTGTTTGGGGAAATTTGTCAGGTCAGTCAACGGGCCTGTTTCTAAGCAACCAAGGCTTTTATTTTGTCTTTTTCAGAAAGCACTATGTTGAGCGAAAGTCAAAATGTAGTTAAATGGTCTAAAGACTCTCTTTCTTGGACAGAAGCTACAATTTGTGCTTTCAGAGAGGGTGAAGATATATGGGAATATTTTCACGGGTGTTCCTGCTGATGTGCTATATTAAATTGCCAGTTTTGTGTACATTTTCTTTTAGGATAGTGATAGCAAATGCATTATTCATTGGTTCAGATTTCCATTTAAAATGTGGTGTCCGTATTTTGATTGGTCTACCTTTTTATTTTGAAAAAAAAGACCTGCTGTAAATGCCTCTACCATCGACTTTGATGTTGATGAATTGTAGAATAATCATCTGGTAAATGCTGGCAGTGTGGGCTGCATGCACCCTGATGGAGACCAGAATATCAAACTACATTCAATGTGGAGAGGGGCGACAGCTGTGAGACGGGAGAAAAAAGTAGATTACGTTTTTGGTTTACCATATAGTGTTTTGGCATAGGTGCAAGACAGAAACAGGACCAATACATATTGTAATATCTATAGATATATGCAACTAAATAAATGTAAATGAATGTTATGACAAACTCTCCCACTTGTATTTGAAGGTCCCATGTCATGGCCATTTCTACTGATCATAATTCCATTGTTGAGGTCTACTAGAATAGATTTACATTGTTCAATGTTCCAAAATGACATTGGTTTCTCATACAGCATCTCTGTATAGTATGTGTATTCACTCTCTGTCCTAAACGGCTTGTTGGAGCTCCTGCCCCCCCCCTCCCTATGAGCCCACTGTGCTCTGATTGGTCAGCTCGCCCACTCTGTTCTGATGAGTCCACCACCGTTACAGCGGAACATCAGTGATTATGTGTTACAATGGCGTTAGCAACCAGGAAATGACACCAGCAATGACAAACAGATGAGAATGCTGCGTGGGGTCTGGGTGCCGTGTTGACGGGACGTTGCGGGGCTCGCTGCTGTGAGGAGGGGACAGTGTGAGCCGGCTTACTGGTGTCGTTTCCTGGTTGCTGCGTGGGGTCTGCGAGACAGCGCGAATCTAAGCCTGAACTCAGCATGAGCACACTCACACACACACACACTCACAGGCACAGCCGAAACTTCCATTTGGCTTGCATATGTAAACAGAGCTTTGTAGAAATGAGGCATAATGGTTGCGTCCTGCAGATTTAACCTGTTTTGTTTCTGCAATATTATTTTCAAAATACTTCACCCCAAAGTTGAGGATGGGAGGAGGAAATTACCCCAACACTGGTAATGTTACATTTTAAATGAGACATGTTCTGACATGTGCTTTAAGGCAACTATGACGTTAAGATATCATTCTGTTATGCCCTTAGAGAGAAGAAGTACTTTGTTGTTTGTTGAGTTTGTGAAGCAAGACTAATGTGGTCTGTTATGCATAATTTACAATGAAAGTTTTGGAGAGAACTTACTGCCCTGAACATAAGTTGTCAACTTCAAAACATTTCTGGGAATCACAGTATTAATTAGTAGTGAATGACAACGTGGCCTTTTCTACAAGCATAAATACCCATGCTGAAGCAGTACTGCACATTTACACCTTTGGGTAGAAAAACGATCTCTAATAAGAGATGCAAATGCTGTTTAACAATCCCACATCACTTTGCGATGCAGGTGTTATTTCTCTCTGTAGGAAGGTAAACAGTGATAAAAGGAGGTGACAACAATGACAGAGCTCGACGGTTCTTGAGTATCCAGGGATTTTCTATTGAAACTGATGGACGGAGCATTTAATAATAAACTATTCCCAGATTCAATATTTAAACAATGTGAAGGAGATGGCATGCAGGCATGATTTGCCACTGAATATGCATGATTGTGTTGCAGAGGTAGAGCGAGCTATTTCAATGCTTTAGGAGGATTTGTGACATTAACAACAGGCAGCTGGTCTGTCAAACCAACTCAAAGGAAAGGGGCTGTGAATCACACAATCGCAACGTCTTGGGGAAGAGCTTGACAGATTAACAACAGCAGTTTATTCTATAAAACTCATAAACGGTTCATTTAATTCCTCAACTAAATTTCTTAGTAACAAGATGGCACAAAAGCATGATTATTTGTGTTATAATTAAACCCAGCTTGAGAACTATTACATTGTAAAAACAGTCAAGCTGATGAATTATGTAACCTTTTTTCTTTTCTTCTTATACATAAACAGCAATGTGTCTGAATAAAGGCTTATTGTATAACCTTGGCATTGCTCTCACTCCCACGCAGGAGGGACTCAAGTTTGCTTCTGCATACATTGAAAGCAGCTTTTCGACCTTAAATTATCATATTTGAACTGAAAAACATAATAAAAGGTTCTATATGAATCACTACATAAATCTCTAAGCTGAACAGGAAACACTTGAGGAGCATCACTTCCAGGCCATTTCTGAAGGCATTTGTTCATATCTGCTTTGATAAATGAGACTCATTAAGTGCTGAGCCTTTATTTTGTAGCTAACCACCAGATTTGGCAGGTGTGTCTCTTCTGTGAGACTCAGTTGGCTCTAATGCCACTCTGTAATGTTGGGCCAAAACTGGAAAAGATAGTAGAGACTCCGGCAGGGAGGCTGCCAGTCAACAGCAGGACTAAACCCTGTCCGCTGCAGATAAGGGAAGTAGCTACTCAAGGCTTTTTTGGTCGCCTCTGCTCAAGGAGGAAAAACTGTACAGGTCTGAAGTGCAGTTGTGAAATAGAGAGCTAATAACATTCAGAAATCATTAGTCAGTGTATGTGAATGGCTGCCTTGTTTGATATGCAGATGGCTGGTGGGGATTGCATCTGAAGGCTGGGGAATGGCATGAAAACGGTGCGACAGCCAGACTTGATTTGCTCCGCTCATAGAGTGATTGATGCGGAGATTGTTTACACACGCAGCCAATCTTTCTCAGCGTGTGTGCATCTGCATTTCTGTGCGCACATGTTTGTTCCCGTTCTCATTGTTCCTTAAGTATATGTACATATATACGGCAATCTGTGTACACACTTGTGTTTATTTGTCTGTCCATCTGTGTCCGACTGCATGTATGGCTCTGAGCTCTGGCTCTCAGCACCCTGACTCCTCATTTGCAGTCCTTCCTGCCTCCCTCGCTCCCCATCTCTCCATCCATCTCACTAAGGGTTTCACGCTCCTAACCGTGAAATTCACCCACATTCACAATTATGTCTTCAATCAGAGCCATCTCAAAGCTAAGGATGCAGTCTTTCTTTGGGAACGGCAGGAGGTCCAAATCAACACTCAAAAGACCGCGCAGGCTTATTCCTGTCCCTGCTCTCTACCCTAATCACTGACAGATTTTTAGGGATGGGAGCAGTCGAGTTCGGAAGGCTTTCAACTTGCAATCAGGTACCATGGGCCCGCATGCTCCTCAGCATGTTGATCCTTTGGCAAACCAATATGATTGCAGAAATTGAATAATTCATGGGTGTCTAATGATGTGTCAATCACAGATGGTTTTGTTTTATTTATTGCACGCCATGCACAGGTTTGTGCGTCCTCCCATCTCTATTGCAAGTTAATATTGCATGAAGACTGTTAGCAACATGACACTGAGTAGAGCAACTAGCTTTTCTCATCAGGGATGGTGTGCTGTTTTCTAACAAGTCTGGAGGAGAGGAGAGCAATTTGCAAAGAGCATGTTTGCTCTTTTTTTTACATCTTCATACTCAAATGACCCTTTTTGAATGGCAGTACATGAATATGTGCCCTGGAAATCTGTGGTTCTTTATTGTACATGCTGTTTTTCCGGTTAATTTAATGGCACATTGGTTGTTGTTGTTGTTGTTGTTGAATAAGCGTCCCTGCTCTGGCCCTGTCCCTGATTGCCAAATGTATTTGCCATCCCCCTGAAGGTTGTTGAGCTCCACTCTAGCGTGTAGCCTTGCTCTGACTCAACCAATGCCTTCATTCTACTCTGGACCCATCTCTCCTCCATGTATTTATTGTGTTAAACGTTTTCTTTGTGCAACGTAAACTTCTCGACCAGCTTCTTTTTTCTTTCTGTTTCATAAACCTTGGCATTGTCTGACACAAGAGGCACATCATAAAGCCTTGAAGACCTTGCAGAGAAATGCATTAAATGGCTCCCGGGAGGTTTCATGAACCCAACCATGACCAAGAACATACAGCGAGATGGAGTTTCCAGCGGGAGGCTTCATCACGCCTCGCGCTGCACACAGCTGAAGTCCTCTGTGGGCGGCTCGGTGAACTGACAAGTCCTTAAGTACTTGATGTCCGCGGGCGGTGTGCAAGATGGGTTGCCAGTCACCCAGAGAAAGGTCCCCTTCTGTGGGGCGCCAGGGGTGGGAGAGACCCCGCGTTGTCCTCATAGAAAGAAGAGGCTGCATCTGCTCTTTGAGTTGTGGCGTGGCAGGGGTTTGCCTCCTGGCTGCCTGTATGAGCGCTCTAACGGGGATCCACTCTTTTGTCTGCAGGCAAAAAGGAGCTGTCAGGCAGCCAGAAAGAGACCAAGGTGGGTCCGGTGCATTCAGACTCACACATAGTGCCCTCCACCAGAACTGCATGTATACTGGCAGCTTTTATCCATGCTACACACAGACACTTGGAGATGGAGGTACTTTGCCCATTTCAGCTCCCTGCCCAACAGCACTCTCTTTTGGAGACAGAGGGAAAATAATCAGCAGGGCGATGATGCTAATAATAACGGAGCGCCCCGCCGCTCTGCGGCCCCAGGTGGTCGGGGCCGTGCAGCGAAGAAGTTAAGAAAGAGGGAGGGCAAGAGAAAAGTAGCGAGCCAAGAAGAGTTTTGCAGCGCAAATCGGGCAGGAGAAGATGAGAGGAGAGGCCCCGGTGGGCCTGTGAGCTCCGCACAATCAGTCACACTGGAACCAATGGGCTCACTCTTCTCCCCTGAAGCCTCGCTACACCAATAATGAAGTGATGCGCTGTTGTGCATGTCTTTAATATGTCTACGGGTGTTTTTCACTGTTTAGATCTTCTCCCATACTACGTCAGACAGTGCCTAGGGCTCCTTGTGGTTGGAGAGGGGTGGTGGTGGTGGTGAATGTGGGGTTTGGGGGGCTGCGTGGCCGGCCCTAGTACCCTTGCAGTATGGCACTGTAGTCGGGGACAACGGGCTCCCAGAGCCCCCCTGCCGAGGCGGTTCCCCCCTGCAGAGCTAATCCCCTGCTCCTCAGGATTAACCAACTTCACAGCGCTGGCCCCTACTGCGCTGTCAAGGCACCGGCTCACCCTACAACCTTACCCCCTCCACCACCCTCCCCCTCACGCACTCGCATACACCCTCATTACCCCTCCATGGTACCCCTCTCCCCACTGAAACGCCAGTGTGTATTTCCTCTCCTCTCGTCTCCGTCTCTCTCCTTTCCTCTGCATGTTATAATTATCCAGATTGCTTTACATCAAAGCAAACCGTTTTCTAAACCATGCTGCTTTAAGCTGCTGGGTTTGAAACATTCTTAATATATATTTACTACATGGCATCCATTGGATTCCTCCCATTCCACCACAACATCAAACTATGTTAGCAAACTCTCAATTTGTTCAATTTTAAGTAACACTTATGAGGTAAATAATCACATGACATTAACCACTTTATTAGCACTAAGGCTAATTAATAAAGTGTAATTTGTCAAGTACTATGATATAAAATTATATTTGAGTCAAACTCCTGAAATCTGAGGATGACCTACCTGCAGACAAATTGAAAGGAAACATAATTGGTAGCTGCTGCCTTAAATATAACCCTGCAACAAAACAATTCAGATTTGACATTTGCTATGAAAAAAAAGTGTTTTGATTCTCAGTGATCCATTAACGAGCCAATCTTTAAGTGGTCAGCAAAAACGATGAAAGAAACTACCGTGCTCCACCTGAGTGCTTTCTGTACTCTACCTGTTCACATCTGAGTTTTTAACTTACATTTAAACGGTTAAAAGAAATAGCTACCAAACAAGCCTGTGTGAATGTGTCCTTTAATGTGGGTACACTGACAAAACGTGTGTGTATCACGCTGTATGTGTAAGCACAGCCATTTCCCAGCTGCATGGAGGTACTGTGTGATTTTGAGGCTCCAGGGCTGAGAGAGAGTGGGCCCAAATCAGGCAGATCATCACGTCTATTTCACATTTCTCTCTCTCTCTCTGTGCCATTTCGCCTCCCTCTATCCTCCCCCCGGTTTCCTCTTTTAACCACAATCTCCCACCTTTGTTCCACTGCTCCCTCCATCTCTTTACAGTGCCGATTACGTGGGCAGGAGATGATGGGTGTATTTGGGGCCTTCGAGGCCGTTGATGTCCAATACGTCTGACATGCTCTAGCAAAGACATTGTCTGCTCTTCCTCGTCTCCTAATGGGCGCTGAGCAATGGGAGACATGGAGGTAGATGATGCAGAGAGTTATAGAGAAACATTGGAGAGCCGCGGCAGGTGTGCCCAAGGATGGTATTATGGGAAAGGTAGAGAGAGGCTGCAGCTAATGATAAGTAGGAGCTGTGTGTGCTATCCCCTCCGTGATAAACGACGGGCTGGCACTTTGGACAATTTCCAGCCTTTACCAACAGGCAAGTCATTTTTCTCTCGCCTTCTTTCGGTGCTTATTTCTACCCTCTTACTCTCTAGTTCACATCCCTCTGTGTGAAAACCACACACACAAAAAGTTCTATTCTCTCTCACATCAGGCTGCCACCTAGTCCCCCGGTCGTTCACGCCATCAGTCAGGTTGCAGCAGTGTGTTGCTGGCTAATTATCAGTGGTTAGGGTGTGACAGATGCTGCCGAGATGGTTGGCAGTCAGTCCGCCTTCCCCCCCCCCCAGGAGGAAGCAACAACTGACCTTTAGAAAGCAAAGCCCTGGCAAACCATCGCAATATCCAGACACCGCACCCAGGGAGGGATCGACACTGGAGGTGGAAGGGTTAGTTGTGTGTGTGTGTGTGTGTGTGTGTGTGTGTGTGTGTGTGTGTGTGTGTGTGTGTGTGTGTGTGTGTGTGTGTGTGTGTGTGTGTGTGTGTGTGTGTGTGTGTGTGTGTGTGTGTGTGTGTGGTGTGTGTGTGTGTGTGTGTGTGTGTGTGTGTGTGTGTGTGTGTGTGTGTGTGTGTGTGTGTGTGTGTGTGTGTGTGTGTGTGTGTGTGTGTGTGTGTGTGTGTGTGTGTGTTGTGTGTGTGTGTGTGTGTGTGTGTGTGTGTGTGTGTGTGTGTGTGTGAACTTTTGTCTTGTGTGTGTAGCAGTAAGCATTTTCATTTATGGCAAAATTGGAATCCTTTATTAATGGGCCCTATTCAGGGGAGCCAATGAGAACCCCTCTTGCTGAAGACCCTCTTTTCTTAACTCGTTTTTTTATTGATGAAAATGCTCTTAGTTTTCTCTTTTTTAAATCCATTGAATGCTTATTTATTAATAACCCTCTCCAGAGGAGGTTATATTCTCAGTTTGGGTTGTAAGTGTGTTTCTCTTGGAAACATTACTGGCCTACTTTTCATAAACATGTGTGGAAGCGTGTAGCATTGGCCATTGTTGGACCCATTTCATACAGTTGTGAATTTTCTTTATTGGAACAACTTTGGCAACGGTCAGAGCTCTTATTGTTTCCTTCTAGTTGAACAAGATTACATGCAAACAGTACAAACATACACCTCTTTGTATGCAGATGACTTAATAAACAACACTGTCACCATACATGCTCGCCAGTAGTGACCATTTTTACAACAAAAAAAACAGTGATTTTCTAAAGACACAGCTTATCTATCAGACAGGCTGTTGCTACAGCCACAATCTCCCCTGCAATTTGAGCATCATTTTTTGTTTTAACCCCCCTTTCCAACCGCCTCTACACACCCCACAGTGCCACAGTGCTGCCATACATGGCTGCTATCAACACAGGGGCTTACTCTGTTAATGAAGTGAGGTCTCAGTCTTCCATCTCCTGTCTAGTTTTGAAGAGAGCTGAGCAGTAATTGGTGTATGACCTACACCACCGACAGCACTCTTGTCCCCTGTCCTACGTGACATTCCCATCCAATTAAATCTACACACATACACACACATTCACACTCAGAGACAGTAAAAGAGAGCACACTGACTATTATCATAGCTCCCTAAATTCCCTTGCAGATAGTCTTTCAAGGTGCCTTTTTAAGTTTTCATAAGGGTTGCGCTGCACTTTCATACAGAATATGTGTGTGGGTATAAACACAGATTGTGTTCTCACACTTTGAGGAAGCACAACATCGGCTCTGAATGAGTTCATTCGCAGGGATTATGGGTAAATCTGTGTGGCCAGCGGATGGATAGCTCTCTGTCTCGCATGGATTAACTGAAGGTTACAATAAGGTGACGGGTCCGCATCCATCTGTTGTATGTGTGTCTGCTACAGTCCACTATTTGTGTGTGTGTGTGGCAGTGGGCATTTGTGCTTGGTGTGTACACGTATGTCTGTTATTAACCTGAAATGGGCTGCAATCCATCAGAGTTAATGAGTTGTGTATGTGTGTGTTCTCTAACAGCGATGGCAGTGGAGTGTGTTTTGTGTGTGTGTCTTTTGGCTGACCTTGACTTCAGTCTGTCAGAGGAACACACTCTTACGCCTTCCATACGGAGAGTGAGACTCCATCAGATCTCCAGATGTCATCAAACACAATCTGTCAGGTGTGTGTATGAGCAAATAATAAGCAAAACACCTGTGCCCTTCAATGAGTGGGATTTGGGAGTTCATGAATGAGGAAGTGTGTCTTAGGTGAAATCAGTAGTCATAAATGCCAAGAGAGCAGGTCTTTGAAAGTTAAAATCTAGGCTAATCATAATCACGTTTTGGAAATTAACATTGTTGTCAACCTGCTACTGTTGCTGGTCTACCATCTACTCGTTCCCAAGTCTACCATCCACTCGGTTTAACTGGTAGAGATAAATGTGTGAGAAAGAATAGAGAATATATTCAAGCAACAATTTCATAATTTGCAAAGTAACCTGATCTCCACCTGCAAGAGCTTAGTGAACATATACAAAATTAGCAGCCACTCAGTAGATTACCATTTTTTTTGGGAGTAAAATAAATCTAGCAACTAGTTGCATCTTTTACCAGTAATTGGAAAGGGGCTGCTGCTAATTGTCCTACCACACATTGGACAACATGTATATTGTACATGCAAACTACCAACTCTGAAACATAATACAAGAGAGAGTACAGCACTAGTAAGTCATGCCATGCGGTAAAAAAAGAACAACTGCTGTTTTGTCTTCTCTACAATCCCCAAGATGAAGCCACAATCATGTCAGCAGAATTATGTGATTACAATAGCATGCAAATACCCAAACATTTACATTTTCGAGCATCTCCGAGCCCCTCCTAAGTAAGGAAGGACTCTGTAGATTTCACCGTCAGACATTGATTAGCAACCCGGGGAGAGAGAACACAGGTACAAACAGCTGTCACATGCCGAGAAAATCAACACGGGGAACAGAGGTGCATACAAACAAGTTCAAATTAGTTGTCACAAAGCTGCTGTTTTTGTTTTCATCTCTGACAATTTGCGCACTGCTGTCTTTTGTGAAATAGAGCGTGGTAAAAGGTGAGTTTGTGAGTGTGTTACTCCTGCCACATTTGACCAGAAAAAAACATCTAGTACATACAGTCAAATTGCATGTTAGATTCCACACTGAGATCATAAGGAATCTCCAGCACTTTTCCATTATCACTATTAACCTAAAATACACACACGATTATAACCAAGTAATGTTTTACAAATTATTACAACTTTAACATATGTTTTTGATACCAAGATTATTTAATAAGCAGTCATTCAATAAGTGACTTATAACATAATGAGGAAAAAAAAGGCATCCGTGTTTTTGGTTCAGAAATGAGCAGAGAAGGTTACTGTACATACCCGCCTTTTATTAAAGTAAGAATCAAGCAATTATTAGCCTACTTTATTGGCAATTGATGCTTTGTTTGGTAGTTGTTACAGTATTTCTCCTACAAGACCAAACACAGATGGCTTCAGACTCTGAGAGGTGCAGTAGTTCCAGTGCAGCTATCATTGTATTTGAGTATAAGACATTAAAAAACGATAACAGTAGCTTTATATTTAGATGAAGACAATAAATCAAAGAAGGACAAATGTGTTATAAAAAATAAAAATGTTACGACCAAAATCCAATTAGTTGTTCGCTACAGATACTCAATGTGTTTGTAACCGATTGTCAAATGTGTGGCAGTCGGAGAAAAACAATGACATTGATGGTTTGTTGACATGTGTTACAACGAGTGGAGGTGCCCAACAGACAGCAGGGGGATAGCAGAGGTGTGGGCAAGCCTCACACTTTCTGTTATGTGCTCTGACACACAGATGGCAGCTGACACAACACAGATAAACTCCGTCCTCTGACACACACACACACTCTCCTCCTCATTCTCTCTCCCATTGGTCTTGATGACTTGATGAACATTTAAATTAACGCAAAAACTATTATCATCCTTTTCTTGGTTTTGCTATTCCTTTAACTTCTTTAGCCCTTTCGGTTCGTCGCCCTCATCTACATAGCATTTTGCTAAGGTGCTAGTAATGCATTTTGGTTGAGATACTATAAATATGCAGAAGGTCTCAGTTGAATGATTTCAAATGAACACCCACAGTCCCTATCAGCAGCCTGCTTTGTCGAAACAGCCCACCTGCACAGTACAACTGCGAAGCTAAATCTACTTTAAAATGAAAGTTCAGCAGACATTTTCAACTGCATTGTTCCTACCAGAACTCTATAGCGTCCTTTTTTTGTCATGGTGGAAGATTTCTTGCCACCTAGCTGCTAATGAATATTCCTGGCAAACGTGAGAAATGTTAATGTAAGCAAATGATATTTGTGTGCAAATAGTTTTGAATGCCCTCCAGGCAGGAGCTGATTCAAACAGAAGCCCTGTTTTCCTCAAGCCAAATCACAAGCCTTCAGTTCATTACTTCTGACAGCAAACAGAGGGCTATGAGGGATTGATGCACTCCCATGTACGTGCTCTCCCTCTCTCTTCTTGTGCCTGTTCCAAGGCAGTATAGAATCCATATCAAACGACTGTCAAAGATGGCAATGCATGCAAAATACATTTGGATAGTAAGTCTCCGGGTCTAATTACACTCGGCACCAGATGGGGAAGCTTGCAAACTTGGGGGCTAACTGTAACATAAAGACAGTCCGTGTCTTTATAGTCCCTGATTGTCTAGTTACCAAACACACAAATCTCTTCGCATTTTCAGTGAGTCAAAGCTCTTCAGAATCAACAGAGGAAAGGTCAATTAAATACATGTAACCCTTTAGCCTGTATAAACACAGCTTTGAGCTTAATGCTAACATGTTCATTCAAATGCTGACGATTAGCAGCCCTAAAAACGAGGTATGGTTGTGGCTGATGGTCATGTCTGTTTTGCCGGTACTTCTAACATTAAAGTAAAGGGATCACAAAACTTATTTTAATGATTCATTTAGAGTGACATGTCATTTTGTCCAACAGTTGTGGATATATTTCAATCGGTAACAAACCACCAGATATTGCCATCCTTGGAGCTACATCACTACAGTAGCATGGGTACAAATACAATCAGTGCCATAAACCTGGGTAAGAACTGTGTAAAGATGTCAACTAGTTTGCTGTAATCAAGACCAAATATGACACTTTGATTTGGTTTTGAACTCAATTGTTTCTTTTGCAATCAAGGCAAATGTACCCAAAAGACTAACAAATCTTTAGCGATACATGTTGCTGCATTCTGACGTTTTGTGTGGGCAGCCAGAGGAGAATACAACAGAGAGGTGTAGTGCCCATGCGAGTCAGATAGATAGCTGTGGTGTAGCAGAGATGAATGCGAATTTCTAACTTGAGGAATGCATTTTTTTTATTCAATCAACTACTATTGCATTCCAGTCCACGCACTACATTTGTAAAGGTTACAATGCGGTTGTTTTGGACCTGAATTAAGGTTTCGTCTTTCCTTTATTCCTCGCTATGAGCTATTTGAATCTCAAGAATGTTAATGTGTGTGATACTGTAGCTACTGTTAAGCAGTAAGAGTCGGCATGGCATTCCACTGTGGTTATAACCGCATGACGCACTCTTCAGCCACTTAATGGATCTTTTTGTCAGCATTGAGGTGTATGGAGCCTGAGTGGTTTTGTTATCTAAGTGAGGCGTCTTTCCTTCTTCCTTCTTGCTTCCCACTCTCGTTTCTCACTCTATATGCTGTAGTTTGTATCTCAGGGGAAACGGATACGTGTCAGTATCTCGGAGACTGGCAGCCCATCCATTATAGCTTATCGCATGTGTGTGTTTGTGTGTGAAAGAGTGAGGCAGAGATGTGTGGAAAAATACGTGGCTCATGATCCACACACCCTGCAGGTACCCATATTAGTGAATTGGCTGTGATGCCCGGGGCGCCTTCTCCATGGTGAGATTGCATCATCCGTGTGTTTTGTGGAGTGAGAGATGGACAGAAATGTACTATGTAGGTCATGTTTGAAAGATGGAGGATATGTGGTCAGCTTCAAGAGACCAACATTGGTCAATAATGCAACACATTCTACCTCCTGTTCACATTATATCACACTTATAAATTCATATTTTTTCCTCTGTTCCATTGCAGCTTCACTAAAAACAGAGAGAGAAACAGATGGCACACACACAAGGCTCTTAGATGTGTAATGCCACCGAGCAAATCCAATAGAGGGCTTCATAACGGCGTTTACAGCATCCATTCATTTTTATGCTCTCTGACTCAGATGTACGTTTCCTAGTAAATGATAGAAATGTGTGCCCCAGGCGCAATATCTGCATATGCTCCACATTCTCTCAGCACATCTGTGATGACGTCGTCACTGAGAGAGATAAGGGAAGCCCACGTCCAGAGAACAGAGATGTTTTTTTAGAACAACAGCTTGCTGCATAGATGCAGGCTAAAAGCAACCTCAAAGAAGGTACATCTAAATCATGTATTTTCAAAGAGACTTCAATTAAAATATAGAGCTAGCTCAGCAGATCTCCTCCACCCTGTCATCCTGGAGTAAATTGTCCTGATGACAAGCCCAGTGTCCTCTGGTTTTCGCCTCGGTTACCTCGACAAAAAGGCAATTGCAATATAGCTGAAGATTATCTCTGTGGAAAACAAAAGTTGATGATACACTTTTTGTTCAGTTGTTCAGTAAATTGTTCATGCCGTTGCACAAAGCATGAAAATACCTTTTTTCAGGCATATTACCAGAATCACATTAAATATGAGGTGCAAAAATCGCTGACTCAAAGCTGGCCCTATTAGGTATAGCTTTGTCAACAAAAAACATATGTGAACAAAACATAATTCATTGTTCTACTTGTATCTAGGTACTTCCTGTGCCATCAAATCCATCAGTATTAGTTTACTTTGCCTTTTGTTTAAACACAAAAGTGCACAATACAGAGTGGCGATGATGCAAAGTATTGAGAAACGGCATCACACTTTGATGGTTCGGACCTTTGGTGACTTTTAACTACTTTAAATCCACTCTAAAACATAGAATAGATACAGAACTGAAGTATGTGTTTAATAAATGGTGTTATATCCATAAACAAATGTTATCTATTTAATTATTCATGCTTAGGCATATTTAACCATCCAGCCAATACCAACAAATGTGTGATCCAAGTGTGAATTGTCATTCAAATAATGCATAGTCCACCCCCACCTTAGTATTTAACACCTGGTATTTATAATGCTCCATACTGTAGGTGGCAGATTGGCATATTAACGTTGGATATAATTCTTCATATGCACTATAGAGAGCATGTAAACAGGACGGGAGGTGGTAAACCTGTCAGCTGTCAACATAAACAAACATGGCAGGTGTGACATTTCAACTTCACCTGTCAGACATTCTGCTTTGTATCCAAACAGGTCAGTGGAGAACAAAGGCCAGAGAAACGTTAGCTTGTACTCTTTTTTTCATATTGCGTGGGTAGCTTTTACACCTGGCTGACATGGAATTATAACTCTTATTTGTTGGCTTGTCAGTCGCAGTGGGTGGGAGGAGAATGAACATGTTTGTCTTCATCCAGATTACAGAACATAGAGAGACGGCACATTTAGTTGAAAGAATGGCCTCTTTCCTTCATTCATAATCTCTGTCTGCTCTTCCTATCTGTTGTTATCCTGTCTCTCTTCTTACACAAAAGAACACAATCCTACATTGTCTGCTGTGTTGTAACCCGGCAGCTGCATTTTGTGAGATGATTGTCCCTGCGTGATGAAACAAGCCCTGTCAGGAGCTACAGCCGATTACATGGCTTCATGCAGTGATCACTCTTTGTGTATAAATACTTTAGAAAAAAAGCAATCGATGCAATGCAACATGTTGATGGATAAACTCCAACACTGACATTGAAAAATCTCTGTCTGCCTTTGCTGTCTGACGGAGAGATTCAGAGTTAAGAGGAGAGATGTAGGCACAGGCAATGAACACAGAGATTTGGTTTGCTCCCTCTCTCTTTCTATATTCTCGTCTGCCTTGGATATATAATCAAACCATATGCAACCGCTCTGAGAATCTTTTAGTCCTTATTTCACGGTTCGCATTAAATGCTTGATGGTGCATCACACGTGTAATGAATCCAATCAGATGCGTGACCTCTGAGGCTCTCTGAGACGCTGAGTTTTTCTGACCTGCCCATGTTAGTCTTTATGAGAACTCCTGACCCTTTTGACTGCATTACAGCTGTGCCATGTTAACACTAATGGCCCTTTACAATTATGTCTTGATCCGCAGTCTAACATGAGCCAAATATCATCCAACCAAGTTAGAATTATAGTGGTCGTTTTGCATGACAGATGTCTGTTTTGTCTCACCGCTTTGAAGTGAGTAGGAACGGGTGGAAAAAAACCTTATTTCCACCAACCTATCAGAACTTAAAAGGTTAAGCGACAACCTTTGGGATTAGGCAGTGAAGCCTGTGTGAAAGTGCCAAAAACTGTTGTTAATAGAATGGCCACTTGAGGCTGGAGCAAAAGGGAGTTGAGCTCCATCGAACCCTAAGTTAAAATGTCCAATTTTACTTGAAAAGAAATCATGTTACAGCCTGGTACCAAAGAACGTGTGAAAAAAGTGTGAATGTCCCCAATGAAGACTACTGTACCGGGTTTGAATTGTTATGTTAGTTTACTATTTGAATACTATTTTGAAAGCCTTTAAGTAAGCATTATAAGGGGCTTGGCCACTTTAAGTGACAGGTGTCCTCACAGGTAGCTAGATGCTTGCTGTCTGGTAGCATATGTTCTAATGTCAGAATAGTCCAAAAATAAACATCACGACAATACATCTTTCAGAATTCCTAACTAACTTTAACAGTAAGAATGTGAATTGTGGTTTTAAGTTCTTTTTTCATCATCCAGACCAGCTATTTGCAGTAGTCTTATTGTTTTTTTGTTCCCATCCCCTAATCAGCTTCACTCAGCAGTGTCTGACCCTTAAATGTATGAACCTCCCCCGAAGTGGTCCAAGGGGTAATTACATCTGCCAGAGAATGAGACACGTGTTAGTCCTTCTATCTCAGCAGGGCGCAGTTACTCAACCTGATGCTAGTGTGTGTATGTGTGTTTCTGTGGGTGTGTGTCCTTGTTTAAACAGTGCTAATTGGCACTCTGGAGTGTTTCGACTCCACCTCTCCCAGAGTGTCTTGTGCCGCCACTTTATCAGACTGCCAGTCGATTTTAAATCCATCCCCTCAGCGGGTGTTGCCAGAAACATTATCAGAACCCCAAAAGAGAATTTCCCCAAGGGCTATTTCACTTGCCCCTCTCACTCTCCTATCTAACGGCCTTCTCACAGGAAGGTAGAGGCAAACAGAGCTTCCGGGTATCTTTTTGAAATTGCTACAGTAAAGCATCCATAGCCAGAAAAAATCTTTGCACACCTGTAAGCCTTGGACGAGTACATCCCTAAAACTGCACAAAACGCCCAATGCTTTTGCAATTTAAGGCTTCCAATGAAGCCTTAAATTGCTTTCAAGTGAAAGAATGGGAATCTACTTTTTTGAGCAGTAAGTTTGATTGTGAGGTTGGTTTTCCTGGGGGACATAGGCTACAGTTTTTGTTTTATGTAAAGGTGTTTTTCTTTTATATCAAGACACAACATTTATTAAGAAAGGTTTGCTTTAGTTTGAATGGATGTGTGTTTTAATCACAGATCCCGTATATGTTAGCGGCTCTTTAATGAGGCCTTTTCAAGCTGGAAGGCTGTCAGAGCTGCTGCTTTGATCAGTGGCCCATGGACACAGGATTACACTGCTAACACGCTACGCTAATGGAGCCATGGGGCAAAAACACACTTACAAACATGCCTCTAAACACACACACACACACACCAAACACAAATTCAAATTTAGTAAATATACATAAAAACACACTCAACCTCTAACAAGGGCACAGTGGCATAAGCCGGTGTCTTGTTGTGATGCAGCCCATTATGTCAGGCCCTTTCATCTGTTTGTGGCGGTTTGGGTCGGCTGAGTTCTAGGCTCGCAGCTAAAGGCTCTGCCAAAGAGGGCTCAGAGAGAAAGGTCCAAAGCTCGGCGCTGACACACAGCCCAACTCTAGAGACTAATGGTTTGTAGCTCCCAACATATGTTGCTTTGTGTAATTGCTTTAATTGCTGTCATTGTACGTAATGGTTGGTCTTTTTCATCTTCCCTGGTGGTGTAGGCATTCTGCTAATTATATCTGTCAGCCCCGCAGCCAAAATGAGAGTTTCACAGCCATTTCAGAGCAGTGGGAACTTTTACATCTGTAGTTTCTGGATACTATCGATGTTTGTGTGGATGTAAATGACTGAGTGATTGTTAGAATAGCTTATGAATCATTAGAGTTCAGATCATTTAGAAACTCCCCATCGTGAATCTGTTTAATGGACCTGGGGTGAGGTTCAAACCTTAACCGGCTTTTCCTTCCGATTTATTTCGCTGTGGTTTTTAATTTGTATTTTATTTTATTTTAATTTTAATTTGTACATCCAAGGTTGAAATGACAATGTTGGTCTAACAAAAACTGGAAATCTCTTTTTCTTTCACTCCAGGTACGACACCATCACCAACCAGTGGGAGACAGTTTCTCCTCTGCCGAAGCCGGTCTACTCTGCAGCAGCCACGGTGTGCGGAGGGAAGGTCTACGTGTTTGGAGGAGTGAACGAGGCCGGGCGCGCGGCGGGGTCCTGCAGTCCTATGTACCGCAGAGCAACACCTGGAGCTTCATTGAATCCCCCATGATAGGTAAGACAGGTGACAACACCCATGGTTATTTATCTATAAATGTGGTTTTTTTCACACACAAGCTTCAACACAGTGCAGACATGTCCTCAGGGGACGTGTTGCCATGTTTGCCATCACCTTTTATGTGATACCATAACTGTTGCTTCCTTTTAAACCAGTCGACCAAGTTGATATTCCCAAATGCGTGGTTTCTCTTTCCTTATTATGGCTCTGCATTTTCCCTATTTGAAAGGGAATTAACCACACACCAGCAGAAGAAAACCCATGAATATTAATGTCTGCTTTTTATTAGTAATGTAACACTGAAAAAGGCACACATTGCAGTATTACTGTTCTCATTTATATGCATGCTTTCCTATAATCCTTGGTCATTGACTATCTTGTTAGAGTCTTTGGGCCTCCATTATGGTTCCCATGGTTGCCTAGCAACAGTGTTTTCACAAATCTACCCACTTGAATATCTTCCATATCATGTGCTTGACTTGTCCTGTCAAACCTATAAAATACCGATGGCCATTTGAAGAAAAAACTGTTGATGACTTTATGAGGCTGAATCCTTTACTTGGGGCTTCTACTCCCTTTGCACTTTGTACCTTAAAAACACATGACGTGACATCCCACGTTGACATGCTTGTTCGTTTGATATATTGCAGGCCTGCCTACACTCACGCATTGAGCGTGAGAGTCACGCAATTAACCCATATCTCACGCACTCACGTCCAAAATAAATGTAGCCTATATAAATATAAAAATAAAGTGAAGGAACAGCAAACCGAGCGGTCTACGAAATGAGACGGTCTTCTGGCTTAGTTCAGTCAAGTTGGAACAATATTGGGAGATTCGGATTTCACGGATCAATAACTCATGAACAAAACATTATTCAGACACAAATGACGTCTCCTAAGTACCGTGGTAAGGACAACGAACTACAATCATATTTTGATCAAAAAAAGCCAATACGCGCCGTCCTCCGAGCTGGACACATTACATTGGTCTCTATCCGCAGCCGGAGAAGAAACGAGTGCTCAGGGACCGTCTGCAAAGTGCAACTCCGAAAAAAGAGAATACAATAATATTCACTATTATACAGTATATTTCTACCAAACTCACCACACAAACCAATAGTCTCCTGTGTGTCATACTACAGCAGAGAGTTTGGAAGAATATGCTTTTGAATAATTTGGGGGAATATTTATAATGTAAAATCTTCAATAAATATGACATCATCTTCAATAACTTTACTATTATACAGTATATTTCTACCAAACTCACTATTTGCATTGTTGTTGTTAGCATCTGGTTAGCTAGCTGCGCTAACGGATATTAGAAGCTGTTTCTAAAACAAGGAGAAGAGAGCTCTCTGCTGTCAGACTGAGAGAGATAACTACAGCTCAGTGAGGTAAGGGACTCTGAGTGTTTAGATAGTTAACTTTAGTCTAGTTATCTCAGTGGGTCTCAAATGGTTTGGTCACCATTTATGAGAATAAATGAAAAACAGTTATGAAATACTATATGACAGTAAAACAAGAATACAGTTTAAAAGGTGAGTGATTTGTAAAATATCCATAAAGAAAAAGGAAATCTGTTTACAGTTCTGTTTCATATGGGTGTTGAGTATCCATAAATTCATTTTGCTCTCAAAGTGCACCAGGTTGATGCATTTAACTTCAATATTTAAAAAAAAAATCTTCCAGGGGGAGCATGCCCCCGGACCCCCCTAGAGGAGGTGAGGAGCCCCCCCCCCCCCCCCCACACTTATAAAATAGCACTTGATTGTAGGAGTCGCGGGTACACTGTGTATGTGCGTATTCCACTGTAGCGCCCGGTACATGAATGGGAAACCCTAGTTTGTACATGTTCAATACATTTGTAACACTGAACACATGAACGTTTCTTTTTTCGGTTCACCAAAAATAAATCTCACTCCAAGCTGAACTCAAATGTTGGCAGCCCTGTATATTGATATATATATATATATATATATATATATATATCAATATCTCCTGTGTGTTAAGGTGAAGATAAAAGCCAGCCTTTAAGAACATTAACGGTGGTAAAACCTCTACAAATGAGATTTGAGTGTTGTTAGAATGTTAGAGTTCATTCATGTCGATTGACCCACACTCAGGAAACAGATCATTCATTGGTCAGTGTGACCTTTTTCCATCCTAGTTGTTTTCTTCTTATCATTATTTCCTTCCTACTCTGTATTTAACATTATTCACTTGTTATTGCTCCATCAGTGTAATGAGAAGACCATAGTTTGCTGCAATGTTTTGGACCTCTCTGTAGTTATTCACCGCAAAAACCTGCAGCCACGTTCCAGTCAGAGCCACCAGGGTCCTGTAAAGGATGCAGCATCAGAAGAAACACTTAAAGTAAGCTGCCATAACTCCAAGGTAGCAGGAAAAGCACAAAGTGTACGACCCTGCGTGAATCAAAACACTGACAGATGTGTTCCCACTGCAAAGATCTTATCAACAGGCGGGGTTTTTTAAATATATTTATTTGAAAGGTGCAGTGCTGCAGGGATGATTGCTATTGATTTGAACACATCCTGTGAGTCTTTCCGTTTAACATTTGGTTCTGGACGACACTTTTACACACTGACACACACCACACGTGGAGTGTAAACCTATCCCACAAAAATGCTTTCTTTTGTAGAGTTAGATTGATACCCCTGCTGTCTGTCGATAGATATGAGGAAATAGCCAGTCGGACTCCAAAATCCAAATACCAGCAACTCTAAGGCTTTGTTAATAACATGTTTTATCTTGTACATTTCATCTGCACTAACATATTTGACAGGGGGGGGGCTCAACTATTTCCTGGTTAGGAGCTTTAGCCAGTAACCAGTTGATTTGTCCTACACCAGAAATATTCCTTCAAATCAAATGGCAAATTGTCAGTTTTGGCTTTGTTTTTTCCACTAAGTTAGCAAAGAAATATAACCTGTGCTAAAATAAGATAATGCTAGTGGGGGCAGCCTTGCACTTAATGGCCACATATGATCCTGGCTATGTTTAAGTACATTTTGATACATTTAAAAAAAAAGATTGAAATGATCTATTTCATGCCAGATCATCCCATTTAAAATGTTGGCAAATTACGTCATCTCTAGGGGTAGAGCTATCCAGATGCGGCTCAAATGGCGGCGTACTGATGCTGCAGTTAATTCTGGCTTAGAGCAGAAACACTGGGTCATAAATGTATTTGAATTCAACTGTTTCCTGACACAGTGGATCATTAAAGCACTAGAGCAGCGGCACTTCCGTCAGCACTGATGCCCAGTTCCTCCCTCTCTGTTATTAGAGCCTTTTCAGAGACACACTACTGCGAGCGTAATTCAGATTATGTAACGCTGGTGTTTGGGGCGAGAGCTGAATGGTATTACTGGGCAGGAAGAGAAGCTGGCAGAGGAGGAATGAGAGCAAAGTCTGTCGAGTAACACACACATGCACGCAGACACGCAGACACACACAGCCTCTACTTACCTCATATCAACTATACATCCCCCAGGGGCACAGGTACACAGCGCATGAATTATGTAACGAGCCGGGAGGTTACTCTGTGTGTGTGCATGCATTCTGTTTGTCTATTAGTGTGTGTATGTGTGTTAAGGACAGACAGACAGACCGTCATCTGTCAGGGTGTAGATGAGCCTGTGTCTGACAGCCAGCGAGCCGGGGGATAATGGACAGGTTTAGTGCTTCCTGTGAAATTGGGCCGGCGATGATTTTAGTGAGCCGGTGGGGAGCGCTTCTCGATCAACCCTCTGCCTCCCACCATCGCTCTGCCTCTCTAATCTGCCTGCTCATCTGCCCTCTCTCCCCCCCCCCCCCTCCTTCTGTCTCACAGCCTCCCCCTCCGTACGCCTCCCCCCCACGGTCTCTCGCGGTCTCCCAGCACTGTCTTATCGACTGACACAAATACAGCTGTGTGCGTTTTCTGCGACTGTGTGTGTGCGTATGTGTTTTCCCTCAGCATGGACCATCTCCCGCATGAACTGCAAATGGGTTTCACAAACACTTATCAGGACTGACTTCCCATCTCTCGCAGAGCGAAAAATAATATCCCTTGTGCCAAAAATAGTCCCCTGAAAAAGTCCATGGAGATGTGTGGTGTCTATGTATCCTCCTTTGTCTTCAATATCAGCTGAGCAGTATATGTTCTGAAACATTGGATGGTACAGTAATGGAGCCCCCACACATGCAGTCAACCATTTATGAAACCTCGTTGCCTTCCTTAAAAGGTCAGTTCAACAAAACAACCTCAATGCCAAGGTTTCACAATGTCTCTCTCTGAGATTTCTGCCTACGCCTCAGCACAATGGAGGTGAAAGAAACTTTGTTTGTGCATTGAAAAATGACATTTCCTGAAAAATCCATAATCCTGGGTGATCCAGCCAGGCCTCTCAGACTGCGACACCCTGTATAGCTGTGAGGTGCGAGGACATGTTCTCATATTATTCGGATATGAAGTTTTTCATACCAGTTACATTTCAGAGTCAACTCTTCCATATCAATTTACGTCTTCTTTTAAAAACTATTTCAAAGTCTTTTGATCTTTATCTTGTCAAACGTATTAAAACATTTGCGTTTGATTGCGGTTCAGTGAGCATTTTTGGGGGGGATTAATATGCTCCACCACAACATCCATGTTCCTCTCTGCATACATTAAAATAACTTATTGTGATTGCTTTTTACCTAACTTCTAGGCATCAGAACTCAATTTCAATTTGTTCAATACTTAAGGTTATAACCAAATACTTAAAAACACAAAATAATAAAAGGGGCTAAAATGTGCAGAGCTATGTCATGTTCTCATAGCTTACCTAAATGCACATCTGAGTCTAGGTACAGTACGACAGGGCCTTCAGCATAGCTGTAGGAGACACTTAGTCTTTGTCTTAAAAGTCATAAGGGATGCGAGCCCTTTCTAGGCTTTTGTCCTTTTATTAATTAATGTCTACTAAAGAAAAAGGCCCCTACAAAAAGTGTTCACAGCGTATTCTGTAAAGGGCACTTATTCCACAATACTGAATAATGAATGAGGAGATCTTGGCGATTATTATTATTTTTTAATTCCATAATATTATGGCGAAAGCAGATATTAAAGCCAAAGAGAACTCTCCAATATGTCTCCATGACATCACATATTTATGAAAAATAGATGAGCAATATCAAAGTTTAGCTTCTATGTGACTCTCCTATCCAGTGTGTGGGTTCTTTAGATTTCATTGACAGTAACTAAACACCTCACCAACAGTCACATTCAAATGGTTTTAAATGAATGTTATGGAAGAGAATACGTTTTCGAAATGAAAGATTCAAAGGCTTTGTTTTCATATACATAACGGTTACAGCCTGGTTAATGCAATAAACATTTTCATTCCCAGGCTCTTCCAACAATACAATATACTTAAGACATTCAAATAAATAAAATAGGGCAATTACAATAGTGCAAGTGTAATGCAAGAATAAATGAACATGTACAATTGAATGTTACGACAGAATGTGAAATGAAATACTGTTCATTAAATTATAATACTGTTTATTTTAATAATGTATAAATATGCACACTATAAAACAGAATAATTAAGACCTACCCACTTTAAACCAATCAAAAGATTAGACAGATTTATACAAAATTGTCCCAAATTACAAAAGTATGCTTTACTTCATCACCAGCCTAATTTCAAAAAAGTTTCCGGGGACTCTCTGCGTAGATATTTATATTTTGGGTACCACATGTTTTAATACTCCCTTGCTATCACACATCCTCTCAGGCACATTCAGAGTGAAGCACACACACACTGTACTTCCTCTCCAAGGCCCCCTCCAGTATTCAGCCAGCGTTCATCCCCTGCTGACAGACGGGTCTCCATCGACTGGTGGACGCCGGGGACCTGAGAGCAGAGGCGCCGCGCCCAGACTGCTCTATCGGGAAATTGACAGCAGAACAACTGCTCGCGCAAATGACGTGTCAGCCCAATGGGCACGGCAGGTTGAGAGTGCCATTATGGAGGTGGAGCATGTACGAGGTGAGCGTGACTGAGCGCGAGACGTGGAAAAGATGGAGTGTTTCCATAGCTACACCCCCCCCCTGCAATCGTTCCCTATCATACTTAATTAAAGCACATCATCCTCTTTCGCTCTCTCTGCGGTTTTTGGCCAATCATTTCAAAGGCTGCTCTTATTCGCCTCACACCGAATAAAAGGACGTTGTGTGATAAAGGAAAAAGTTTCTGCTGCTCCAATTACCTTGTTGTAATCTTATCTAAGCGTCTGGCAGCAGGAACTGAGGCTTCTTTGTCCTATTTCCTCCATCTCCCATGCGCTCTCTGGTGGGACGCAGGAAGCCGGAGAGGACACCCAGCACCGAGCCTCCATCTTTCTGAGGAGAATGACTCGTGTATTCCTTGTTTATTGTTCTTCCGCCGCCTATGACTGACTGCACATTAACATGTCTCTGTTGTGCTTTGTGATGACGACTGCCGTTTGTAGAGTCTTATCTGGATCTCTCCAGTGTAGTATTGTAATTGTGTGATATATTTGTGGTCGTGTTATCTCTGCGGTAGTGTTCAGCTTTATTCAATCAGATATCTGCTGTGATGCAGGACCCAGATAGGAAAGGATCAGGGGTTAAATTGGCCCGGGGCTGTCCAGCATGTTAGCCGGAGCTCTTTCATCATCAGCCTTGCACAGCTTCAACACTGAATATCTTTACAGAACATTGAAATGTGTACTCAGTGCATAGAAAAGGCATCTGCATATCAAATCAAGCGCTTCCTAAATGAACAGAATGACACCAGTCAGTTGGAGAGATGTTTTGACTTCACGTTTGGCAAGTCACTTCGGCTTTGCAACACGCCATTGTTGAAGGACTTGGTGAAAGTGGCTCCCTGTTGGTCAAATGAATCGTATAGTATAAATATTACCACATATATAAGAAAATTGCAAATAGTATAGTATGTCAAAAAAGTTTTAAAAACTAAATAGTATAGTATATCGGAAATATGATAAAGAACTGCATAGTATAGTATGACGGAAATACATTTGGAAAAAAGTTAATTAAATGAGAAAAATTGCAATTATATTGTGATGAAAATATAAGAAAGAATTGCATAATATAGTATGTTGGAAATATAAGAAAAATACATAATTTAGTCTTAAAAATATGAGAAAAAACAGCATCGTATTGTACCTCAAAAATTTGAGAAAAAAAACATCGTAGCTTATTATGTTGAAAAATTCTGAAAATATAACATACAGCTCTGGAAACATTAAGAGACTACTCCAAATTGTTCTTAAATCTCAATCTCTAAATGTTTGGCCGCCATTTCATTCCAGTGTCTGTTGAAATCCAACACAGGGAAATGTAGTCAGTAGTTTATAGAATAAAAAAAATAAAAAAATGTTTACTCAAACACAGACCTAGAAATAGTAAAACCAGAGAAACTGATGATGCTGCATTGGTACATTCTTTCCAGAGCACTAGTATAGCAGGCCAAATTCAGAATCAGAAAAAACGACTTTGTATAGCATGTCTATGAAACAGTATTACATGTCGAAACAAAGTCATCGTTTAGTAACTAAAATACAGGAGAAAAATAAATGAACTTAATAGTGTAGTGTATCAAAAATATTCCAAAGAAAATCATAGTAAAATTGGTCGGAAATATTAGAAAAAAACGACATAGAAAAGACCAATTACATCAGGTTACATTATATTCAACTTTATGGTATGCACAAAGTACAATTACTGTAGTTTGCATCCAACCAGAAGTGCAAACAAGTGATATAAACGGTGCAATATAAATGTAATACCCTTTAAAAGCTGGTAATGAATATAGACAGAATAAAACAGACACTTCAGACAGGACACATATTAATACATCTTAGACAGTTATTGATCCTCTCATAAAGGCTCAGAATAAATATGAGTACATTTTTAGACATGAAACATTAAAGAAACCAACCTTTTATTTAATGGATGTATGGCAACAGAAAGGTGTTTGTTCTGACAGCAACCTCAAATGTCATCATAGCCGTGTTTGGGTGTGTGTGCGTCTTCACTTGTTTGCTGTCCTTGACCTCAGCCCGAGGGGTCCCAGATTCGGTGACTAAGCTGTTTTATCGGAGTGTGAGAGGCTACGTCAGCCCTGCTGCCCTTCAGGCACGCCTGTACTTCTATCAGCTCTGCCGTGTTAAAGCCTTGTTTTGCTGTCTGCCTCTCCCTTCCCTTTGTTCATGTTTAATGTAGAATGTGGTCAGTTGTGAATTCTTTGCCCAGTGTTTTCTAACATCAGATCTTTGAAACCAGTCCGTTGTGTCTCCGAGAATAGCAGGGTTTGTTTAAACTTGTGCCCTCTTTACTGTAGCTCAGTGCTGTTTAGGCACCAACAGCATGTGTTCTGCGGCGTAGGCCAGGGGATGAAAGCAGGAGCTGAGTGTCGGGGAGATGCTGAACCTCAACAGTAGTCCTTTGAGGCTGGCCAATGAGAATGAGGTAAACCTCAGGTCTACATTCTCCAAGCACTCAAACCAGATGCTTACTGCGTGTCCTCGGTAGACAAGCAGGTAGCGATGGTGAGAGTTTCTGTGGGGGAAAGAGAAAAAGGTTTTTCCTTTGAGAGCATCCTGTTATTATTCTGCCTCAGGCGCCGAGCGGAGAGAAATGAGTGTTCTGTGTTTATGGGACCTAACACAAAACATCATGTACACACGTTTATGCTGGCACACAGACACACACACACACTATGAGCGACTGGCAGCTGCATATCAATGAGATGGAAAAGGTAAAAGAAGAAAATAAACACGTTGGGCAGAATGTGAGGAGGACCAATCAGTGGCAACTTGTCTGTCAAGGGGCTGAAATTGAAGCTGATGCCTCAGATGGCTGCGGCGGAATTTCAGATTGGATTTCATTGTGCGTAAATGACTGTGCCGTGGTCATGTAAGACATGAAACAACTGCGTGAAGTCATTTAGAGGCTGAAGTTAAGTGGGATTTTGTATTCAGCCATGAAAGCAGCATGGATAGCAACACACTTACTTCCAAGCCGGCATCTACAGTGCATTATGAGGGTATTGATATCGAATTATGATGCTTCATGAATGCACCATAAACATAATAATAATAATAATAATACATTTCATTTCCAAGCGCTTTTTCAGGTGCTCAAAGACGCTTTACAGTGGTGATAAAACGAGATATAATAGAATACAAATATAATACATTTTATAATAAATATAAAAACAGCAACACAATATAATTCACATATTCAAAGCCAGTCTGAAGAGGTGTGTTTTGGTCAGTGTTTTGAAGGTGGGGGGGTCGGTGCAGTCTCTGATGTGTTGTGGAAGGGAGTTCCAGAGGGTGGGGGCAGCGATGGAGAAGGCTCTGTCCCCCCAGAGGGTGGGGGCAGCGATGGAGAAGGCTCTGTCCCCCCAGGTTCGGTGCTTGGTTCGTGTGGGGATAGAGAGGAGATTGGCTTCTGGTGAGCGAAGGCTGCGGGAAGGGGTGTGGTGGTGGATCAGGTCGGTGAGGTAGGGGGGGGGGCCTGGTTGTTGAGAACTTTGTGTGTTAGCAGAAGGATTTTGAAGTGTATTCGTTGACGGACAGGGAGCCAGGTGCAGGTTTTGAAGGACGGGGGTGATGTGGTCTCTGGAGCGGGTGTGGGTGAGGAGGCGGGCAGCGCAGTTCTGGATATATTGCAGTTTATTTAGAATGTTGGATGATGAGCCCTACAGGATGCTGTTACAGACTACTGTCCAGTCTTGAAGTGATGAATGCGTGGATGAGGGTTTCAGCAGCCGGGAAGGAGAGTGAGGGGCGGAGGCGGGCAATGTTTTTTAGGTGGAAGAAAGCGGTCCTGGTGATATGGTTTATGTGTTTATTGAATTTGAGCTGGCTGTCAAAAATGACTCCAAGGTTGCGAATGTGCTTTCTGACGCAGCATACCAACAGTCATAAACATGCATTCTAAGTGTCTTATGGACTGGTTCTAAACTACAGGTTGGTTGGTAGGGTTAATAATACATTATTACTACCTTTACATATCCTAACAATCATAATAGTCAATGCAGTAACATAAGTTGTTTTTGCATGTGTCAATTAAATGAAGTACATATTGATGAATCTATTATATATATTTATATTATGTATGCTCAGTATACAGTAGCATACTCTGAGTCATAAGAGATCAGATAAGAACTTTATTGATCCCAATTTGGGAAATGTTTGTGTTGCAGCAGCATAAAAAGACATGGCATTGTACAATAACAATTAAGACAAGAAATAAACAAGAAATGTTGATTTACAAATGAACAATAACAAGATATAAAGCAAGGTATTATATATACATAAGTATGTGACAGATGGAATATTAAATATGAAACTTAATATATAAATGTACAGTGTGTATCCGTAGTCATAATGTATTCAAAGCTTTATAACTAGTGGAAAGCATCCATAAGCAGTAGAATACATTAGTCACATGTATAATGTTTGACTGTTAATGTCGTGCATCAGAAAGCATGATCTGTGTTTAAATGTAGTCATCAAGCACTATACATGCAGCATAGTTGACACAGTATGATGTTTGTAATAAGTGTGACCATGACATTGTGAGGCATGTTCCCTGGAGAATATATTACCCTCAGTTGTGCTCTTATGTATTGCTCTCTCCTAAATGTTAGCAATCTTCGCTCTACAGAAAGAGGGAGACTGGTACCATAGACACTTGCTAAGCATCAGTGTGTTAGAATTGTAGCATTTGTGTGGCTGTAGACCGATGTATAAACAAAACATACAAATCATTTATAGTCCCACACACAAAAACCTCTTTTACATCAATCACACAAACATAGCAAAACCAAACCAAGACATGGGTTTACTTCACATTGGCACAGATATCTGGTCCAATATACAAAGGAAGTGGACCAGATTTCCTTTTTATTGTGAAAAGAAGTCATATTTCGAGGCATTATGTGCAGTAGAGTTCCTTACTAAGTATACGTATGAATATATATGAGAAAGGTAACCTTAGAGTGTCAAATAATGTGTGTTTACCAAGTATCTATCTATCCATTTCTCTATCTTTCCTTCTATCTATTTCTCTGTTTCTGTTGTTCCTTTTGCGGTTGAAAGTGAAATGTCAATCAAATGCGCATTTCTTAACTTGGTTGTAAATTACGAAAGGGTGATGGGTTTTATTATTTTTTTTAATTAACATTCGAGCCGTGTGTTAACGACCTTTTCCTTTGATCCTGAGTTGTGAAGCACTTTGTGGTCTGTTTCAAACTGAGCTTTGTAAATGAATCATCGATCCTCTGTATGACATTTAAATGAATAATTGAGATATTACTGCCGTTATGCTTTATAGGTGCATGTGATGAATGTGTGCTATGGGCTCTATGAATAGCTACATAATGACGGCTGCTTCTGGCACTGCTGGTGAATCTCGTTGATGCGACACCATCGGTGAAATCCGTTGTCGTTCTTTTTATTGACAGCCCGCTCTAATGAGTGGTGAAGCTGTCCCAAATATCAATACACACCCGGATGTTTAGGATTGTTTCTAAATCCATTTAGAGAGTACTGAGGGGAAATAAGCAGTGTGTATGTCTAGCTTTATATTTCAGCATGAGTCTATGCATCCGGCCCCTAGTCTTGCTTTTACCGAACATTATGGGGTAGCCTAAAACATAAAGCAGTGAGCTCTTTCAGCATGTCAGCTTCTGAAGTGCCTCTCGCCTCCAGAGATGACCTGCTAATTAAACATGGCCGCCTCCTTTCAGCAGCGGGGTGGAGGGCGGGGAGAAGGCGAGGCGGTCGGACAACACCAGAGCAGCTTTGAGGGTCTCCGCCGGCCTTATTAAGGCATCATGCGTCCCTCCTCCTGATGAGCGATGTGTGTCCGTTGTGGCAGAAAACTGAGGAGGACGCGGCTCTCGGCCAAGTGTCTGTGCATTATTCATGCTGCTTGTAAATTGGCCAGCTGCAGTCTGCTCAAGAGAAATTGCTCCGACTTTGAAACACACGTCCTCTTCCCACACAGCGGGGCTCTCAAGCTGCAGGTTTTCAGAGGCATTGTTCCACACAAACCACGGTTTCATTTTGTTTCCTTATCATCTATAGTTCTTCTGCGGTGCTGCTCTGTTTTCCTCCTCGCTATATATCAGATTGAATTATACAGTATGCACAGAATGCAGTATCCCACCTGTTCACTCATGTATCGCCCATAATGTGTGCACTATGTTTTTCTCAATTTCTTCCTCCGGTAAATGTATGGATCTGCCAGAGGGCGTAATGCAATTGTGAATTATTGGGACTTAGGTAACTCTTTTATATTGCTGCCAAGCCCAAACATGTTTTGGAGCGGAACCCAATAAAGCCGCAGTGATTTATGAACTCCGCTTTTTCACAGGTCGGCCATTCATTGCCTATTTCTTTGTTTTCACCAAAGCAATCTTGGAAATGGCACATCTGTAAAGTGATAAGGGGAATGTTGATGATGATTTTTGCATGCGGCCCGAGGAGAGGAAAACAAATTGATGCCATTATACTGAATGGAAATTGCCGCTGCATGTGAGAATGAATTTCAAACAATAGCTCTGTTTTGTTTTTTTAAATCTCTCCTCTTCTTCCCCCCTTCTCTCGCTCTCCTCTTCCTCTCGTATCTTTAGATAACAAATACGCCCCTGCAGTGAGTCTAAACGGTTTTATATTCATCCTGGGAGGAGCCTACGCCCGAGCCACCACTATCTATGATCCGGACAAAGGCAACATCAAGGCCGGGCCCAACATGAATCACTCCAGGCAGTTCTGCAGGTAACATATTATTAATGAAGCTGCGCCACATATAACTCAAACCCCCCAGCAATGGAACTGTAACCATGTTTTCAAAAGCCCAAAGCATTTGTTGAAGCTTCAAAAACACACAGCCTCAAAAAGATGTCAAACTCAACTGTATTAGTTATCAGTCTTTGTGTGGAAGCGCAGGTTAGCGGCTGCACACGGAAGTGTTTTTAAGGAAGTTAATTCAAAACGGAACAAAACCAGTCGTGAGCTGACAGTTTTCAATGAGTTGTTTTGGTAGATAAACTTTTCCGTGGCAGAATCATGGCTTTAAATTGATGGTCTTGATTTTCAAAATGGCTTGATAAGTAAAGCCTTTGTAACAATTCACATCAAATATCAGAAGCTCTGCTAGATTTAATCAACATTCTTTCAAAGCAGTGAATCGCTCAGTTTTATCCTGATTTCCAGTAAAGCTAAGACTTAGCATGTGTTCTAAAACGGATCCACACCTGTAACCTTCACACCACTTGTGGGCACATAATGGCTTATAGAGGGAGATAAATGAAAAGGAACGACAGCATCCCAGTCAGCTGGAGCCACTGAGCTGTGCAGCTGGATAATGAACCCACTCCTTTATGGGCCAAAGTGCTTGTTTTCTCTTTTCCTGCAGAAGCAGAGAAAGAGAAGCATGCACACAAAATGCATTCAGGAAGCAATTACAGGCGGGGATCTTATGTGCAGAATGTGTAACATAAATCACATTGTCAGAGTTATTGATAAGCTGCAGCAGCACAAGCCAGGCAGCTGTTCTGCTGCATTTAACTGAGTCTGACAGGAGAGAGGGGGAGCAGGGAGCAGCAGCAACACACACACACACTCAGAGACTATCTGCACATGAGATGAAGTCCAGCAGGTCATCGTGCAGGAGAGCTGATATACTCCCTCCGCTGCGTCCGGCCCTCCGCAGGCCCCCCCCCCTCCCTCCCCTCTGTTTATCAGGAAGAGCAGCTCCAGGCTTTGCCCCTGTGCTCTCTCTCCATTTTGGGATGAGCTGTGCTTCCTCTCTGAGTAGATTTAGGCTTTATGTAATAATCTGTTTCCTCCCCAGCAGTGTGCAGTAGGACGGCATGCTGCTGGCTCTGTGTGTATTTGAGCGTGCACCTTATGTAAATGCAGATCGCTCCAAACCCCAATAGGAGCACAAAGCCCTAATCAGCTTACAGCCCAAGTTTTAATCCTCTCCGCACACAAACTCCTGTTTCTGTTTCTCCTATCAAATGAGCACATTTGTAGAAATATTTGCTTTTTCATTCGTTTTTATTTTTCTTCTCTCGCCCTCAAGAGGGAACGTTACGTTTTCCCCCCCCTCTCTACCTTACAAAGTATCCTTGTTGGGCAAGTCGTGAGCAAGCGTAAGTGATGTCAAACAAAATCAAACGCAGCTCTACAATCAGCGTGTTTGTGGATGTGTTGTCTCCTATCTGGCTTTGTTTGTCTCATCACGATTGACAATGAGAGCAATATTCCTGCGTGCTGAGTCACAGATATCTCATATCACCGCCAAATTAGCTCACACTTGCGTTCACCTACTTATCTCCCCGACACTGATTATCTCTCGCTATTAATTGTTCCTAACCGTGAGGGCTTTTAATAGGAAGCAGCAGCCGTAGGAAATGTTGGGTCTGCATAAGCTGCATACAGACGTAAGAGAGGGAACAGTTAGAGCTGGGGTAGGCACTATGTTGGGCAGAAAACCCATCATTTGTAATTGAAATGTTACCCCAGGGTAGGCAGTATTCTGGAAGAGGTTAGTATGTTTCTCTTTGGGGTTGCTTTGCATTTAAGGAAGTTGTTGCCGTGCTGGTATAGCAACCTTTCCTGTAGGATATTCCATTGTTGAAACCGGCTGTAATTGGCCAAATTCTCCTCTCACTGTATAAAGTTTCTAACAGTCTAGTTTTCTCTCACACCACTTGAATTCAAATATGCTTGAAGATATTATGAGAAATAAAAACTGCCTACACCAGATTAAGGACTCAGGCTCCTACCAATGAGAAAAATAATGGATTCAATACCAACATACTGACCATGAGTGGTTTCAAAAACACTTCGATCATCTACAATCTATCTCTTTGAATTAATACAAATCTTGAAAGTCACACAAGAAGCTGTTTTTGTGTGTTCTGTGAATACAAGAATGCAGCACCTCAGCTTAGCACTAACACTGGACAGAGAGCCTGTGTTGTAATTGATAACAAACTCCACCTGGCATACTCTCTGCTGTTCAACTTATATCTTGCTCAATTTGTTTATTCAAGCACATTTAATAATATATATATTTATGCCACAACAAGTAACTTCTGAAATTGCCACTGATAGCCAAGCAACTGGTCAGATTTAAAACGTTCTGTTGATTGAGACATAACCCCAAAATTGAGTAAAATCTTAACAAATAAGAAATGATAGAATGTACTTATTATTGCGCTTTAGAGGTGATGGTAGGTAGTTGTGTTACCATTTGACAGAGGCAGGCTAGCTGTTAACCCCAGGTTAAAGTGTGTGTGCTAAGCTAACTAGCTAATGGATACGACTCCATATTTAAAGGACCCTAACACCCCACCTCACACCCATGTGTCTCTTCCTGTGCAGCGCTGTGATCCTGGACGGGAAGATCTACGCCACCGGAGGCATCGTGAGCAGCGAGGGTCCGGCTCTGGGCAACATGGAGACCTTTGACCCCTGCTCCAACACGTGGACGCTGCTGCAGTCCCTGCCCTGCCCGCTCTTCAGGCACGGCTGTGTGGTCATCAAGAAGTACATCCAGAGCAGCTGAGTGGGCTGGGACCCCGACTCACGGGGTCCACGGCAACCAGCTGAGCTCCGGCCGGGGGGCAACGTGCGACGGCAGCTTGGGGGCGGGGGCCGGTCTGACGACGACCTCTGGACGCCAGCACCCACCCACTCTGTCTCCTGTCCCTCCACCCAAAAAAAAGCCCTGTGCAGAATGTACTCATGTTCAGCTACTCAGCCATGTCAGGTGACCTAACCTCCAGTACTGTATGTGTCATGGTAGTAGTTCATCCTCTCATCCAACAGGCACAGGGACCCTCTTAGTAAACTACAAAAAAATAGATTTCTTTTTTGTTCTGTCTTTTCCAGATCTCCATGAACTCACCATGTTTTTCTTTACTAGGAGCCATTGTTGGTCCAGATTTCTGTTCCTTTTTGAGAATTCTGTTTGACAGATGTACGTTTTACAGTCAATAGAGCAGAGTTCCTGTGGGGGTATGAATGTCTTTTCAGTAGGGACATCTAAAGGACACGAGGAAAAGTAAAGGAATCCAACAACTGCTTTCCTCTGTTTCGGGAAGCGGAATGCCTACATCCAGTGTGGATTTATGAGGTAATTTTGGAAACAGATTTTGAACTCTCTGTGTAACTCTGGGGAAACATAGGAAAAACCATAAAATCTGGGTCATGTAGAGTTTACAAGAGGAACACTTTATTTGATCTGCATTCTTGTGAAATTCCAGCTGGATTGAGATAACATCTGGGAGGTGAGTGGCCTGTTTGCCCCTTAATTCACACTCTGGGATAAAGACAAAGACATTGAGAGAGGGAATTGCCCCTTCCGCTGACCTCTGATCAGATGATCTAGAAAAAAAGCACAATATCACCTGTGACTGTTATCATTTGATCCATGTTTGATGTCTTCATCAGTTTGCCCCTGCCCCCTTCTCTTTGTTTTATACAACGTGTTCCATTGCAACCCTTGAGATTTTGGGGTTGGTATTCTGTAAATACAGGAAGGAAAATGTATATTTTGAAACCTGAAGGCAATTCTGTATAAATGTTTTTAGAAAAAAAAAAATTAGGTTGGATTCAAAATGGTATGTCTGTAAATCTGTACCCAAAAAGGAGAAATTAACAATTGTTATTATTGAAACCTAATACATATACCAGAACATGAACACTTTGTTGAGTCTTTTTTTTGTATACTGTATTAATGACTGAAGGGTAAGATCAGTGCTCCACTCAATACAGCTTATTAACAGAAATGTTCTGTATTTCGAAAACAGTAAGAAATATCAACATTTGAAAGAATCAGCTTGCACCTTTTATTCAAGTATCACAGCAGTTTATTTGAGAAATACAGTAAAAGTTTCATTTAAAATAATAACTTACACTAAAGTAACAATTTCGAACAGGCGTGGTAAATACACACAGAACAGAATAGACAAAGGTATGGAAAGTCTCGACTAAAATTAAGTGTGAAACAATAGGCAAGAACAAAGTATTTCAGGATAGAACAAACCCTTCCTTCTGCATACTGGACTAAGCAGTCTCAACTACCAGACAAAAATTGGTTGTTAGTCCAAACTGGCTACAATTTTTTAATAAGAAAGGAAGATCACAATGTATGACATTTAACTACCCATATTTTTATTTCCATGTGTGTTTCTAAATTCCTTAAAAAATAACTCTTGGCAGAAAGTGGAGACAAGTGAACAACATTTAAAGAACTCTGGTCCTTTTTCTCTTCCTGGGATCTACTAGACGGATGCAATGTTTTTAAATATCCGTCCTCTTCCCGTATGCCAAACAGTCCGTAACCACTTTAACGAAGAAAACAGCGGAACAATTAAATAAATAGAAACGTTGCAAGGGCATGTTGTCGCGTGTTGAACCTGAGTGACCTGTAAACCTTTTATTCCCCCGCACACGGCAAATAAAACCTGCTACACAAACGCTTCGCAATTCAACAACAATTGTTAAAACAGACGCGCAACGCTTCCCCGATTCATTACATTTCAAACGTACAAAAAGACAGTTGACTGAATTAGGTGTGAAACGTGTTTTTTAATAAATAATCTGAATCATGAGATGAAAATCTGCACCAAGAAAATGCTGAATTTAATATAAAGGCCATGGTTGTGTGAGGAGGAAAGAGATGTAGCTTCTAACAAAGTCTGGGTGTGATTGTTCTGAAAGAGGAGAGAGATCTATGTTATCTCCTCAGAGTCTAGGAACGGTACAAATTAAACTAAAGCTTATAATACAGTCCACAAAATTACAATGTATGCAATCATCTGGCTCAAATGCAAACATAGTGAACAATGGGAGAGATATGAGGAACTCTTGGATTACTGCAGGGCCGTGCTTTCACTGATCTGGTACTGGAGATGTTGCAACAGTATTTCGGGGGGGGGGGGGGGGGGGAGAAACACTGATTTTGTACCCAGTAAACGGTTGTCGCATTAAAATAAATTAAGCTGAGGTAGCGTTGGTTTTTCTCTCTGCAGTAGTCCAAGTGCTAACCTGTGGTTGCCAGTTTGCATATGCTCTTTGTTGTTGTCACCTAGAGTCTGAGAGAAGGCAGAGAGCTTGAGGTGAGTTGGAGGGCCGGACCAGAGTGAAGGAAGTCTGCACCTGCTCACAATATGGCATCTCCAAAAACCATGACAATGCCATGAAAACATTATAAAGCTTCAGTAAATATCTTCATTTACTGCAGTCAGAGAAACAACTACTGTGTTGGCCACAGATCAGAATCCAGCTTCTCTTGTCTGGTGTCGAGAAAAACTGACAATGAATTCCATAAAGTCGGAAAGAAAGCCATTTGAAAAGGAGGGGGAAAATAAACCGTGTAATGCTTTATACAACTTAGTGACGGCACTGCCTAGAGTGGCCTTGTTCATTATGGGTTGCAAAATGTCGACTCAAGCAAAGCATTTATACCAACCAAAAAAAAAACCCGTACAAAAGTATTATCAAATATACAACATAACATAACACATAGGTTGTTGTGACCATGTAATAGAACATTTTCATAGTTAACAAAAATTATATGAACAGGTTATTTGAGCACCTTCTTTTAAGTGAGTGGGGTCAAACTTGGCACCGTAAATCGTCTGACTAGCATCATCATTTTTGCATATGGAAAACTGAAGAGAAGCTGGTGGTGTCAACCTGTCCTACACCTGCTGTCCGCTCAGGTGGAGACTGCTCTGGGTTTGTAACAGGGCATGAATACATTTAAATATTGAAACATGTCAAGTGCCTGAGATGCGTCTGGCCAGACTCATCCACCAAAGGTAAGTGTTATCTAAAACTCCTTTTGTGTTCAGATGTTTTAAAGTTTGGTTTTTCAGTTGGAGATGTAACCTAGATTTGATTTTAAACAACCTAATGGTATTTAAATATATATATATTTTTTTTTGCTTCAAGGTCACTGACCTCAGTGGTTAGGACCTAACCCCAAATTGGAGCCTGTTCATTGTCACAAGTAAATAAAAAATCCTGCTAAATATATCAGAGTTTTAATATAAGGGGTTTTACATAAGGCACACGCTAGGCAGTGCAAACTCTAGACGCATTCCAATTTGTACTGCTTCCAGTTCCTCAGCCGGGGGGGTCGGAGGGAAACATTCAGACTGTGAATGCTAGTGAGGAGGAGGAAGAGGAGGGGTGTGGAGCTACCACAAACTATTTAGGACATGACAATCTGCTGCGAGTGTGAATGCCAGAGGCGGGGTACACGAGAGGTGGTGCAGCTGACCTGGTCACCAGTCAGTCTGAGACAGAAACTGTGAGGGGGGGGGGGGGGGGGGTGGTCTCCACCGGGGCCGCTGTAATGAAGAGGACATAATCGGCTCTAGTCCCGCTGCGCTAACCTCATCCAGTTTTGTTCACACTCAAACTATTGTTCTGGGGTGAGTATCCTTGACGGTGGCTCAGGTATTGAATTCATCAAGTAGCTAAAATGACGGAAAAAGATGAGCCGCGTAATAGCACAGTAACTACTGGCCTATGACGAAGCATTTCACTGGGGGGTTTGGGGGGGGAGGGCTCAGCAATGTGGTCCATTGATTCAGAACATTATCTGTCCTCATCTCCTAGCGGGACTCTGCATTCACACTTTCTGCTGGTGAGGGTCCGGGTGAGTGTGTGCATTCCGGCTGTGTTTGTTGAAGTACATGCAAGAGTCAGGGTGAGGGTGTGTGTGTGTGTGTGTGTGTGTGTATGTGTGTGTGTGAGTGTGTTGCACGGCCTGCTGCAGGAGAGAAGCAGCCTCCAGGTGACACCACCCGATCTGTTGGCTTTTGCTCGTCATCAAAGTTAAGAAGTAATCCCAAAGAGCAGTGTGGATGAAAGTTAGGATAGCACCCGAGTAGCACCAGGGTCGACCGTCGTGTGTGTGTGTGTGTGTGTGTGTGTGTGTGTGTGTGTGTGTGTGTGTGTGTGTGTGTGTGTGTGTGTGTGTGTGTGTGTGTGTGTGTGTGTGTGTGTGTGTGTGTGTGTGTGTGTGTGTGTGTGTGATGGTCTGGATCTGGCCAGGTTCCTGAGACGATAGCACCATTGAATGTCCTCAACATCGTCCTCGTGTTTCTCCTCCCGGCAAGAAGAGGGCGCTGGATTCTTGTGTGTGTGTCTCTGTGTGTGTGTGTGTCTTTGTGGTCCCAGGCTGATATGGTATCCTCTCCGTCTCACAGGAATGTATCAAAATGCTGGATTTTCCCCTCCATCTCCTGCAACACACACACACATCAAAAGATATTGCTTAGTCTCAACGCTGCAAACTCAGATGTGTGCAGAAAGCATCTGTGCGCCGTGGTTTCAATATTACTTGGATATTTCCCACAGCAAACAACAGCTTTCACCATGATAAATGATGTAAAAGGAAGCAAAGCTGTGCTGGAATGAGACAGGCCATTTCTCTCAGCGTGAAAACAGCAGAGTTTGACACTGACTAAATCTGAGCCGAGCCAGAGGAAGAGAGATGGATGTTAGCCGGCAATAGACCATGATTAATGCCTTGAAGATGTTCCACTGTGTGTGTTCCCTCATCTGTTTGGCTGAGTCAGTGCGACAGACGCACATTTCAACATCTACAACAGAAGATAAAAACTTTACAGTAAAAAGCTATTCTTTCTCTTCTAAAGAGTTTAACTTTTCCTTATTTACTGAAAACTTTAGAACCCAACACCATAATGACAACAGACACCATTTCCTCAGACAGAGAAGAAGTGCTGTAACGCCTTGCATGCAAATGACTAGAAAGCAATAAGCCTGAAATTATGAGTCAATCATATTTTATTCGATCTTGATAATTAAATAATTTATTGTTTTGTTAAACAAAAAAGATATGTTTAAAGGGGCCCTATGATGCTCATTTCAAGTACATTATATATGATTTATATATTTGTATTATTTATTTTCTGGTTTTCTTAATCTTTACTAAAATAATAGAATCAAATTGAGACATCAAGGTTGTGGATTTTTAGTTGGTCAAAAACAAGCAAAGTAAATGTGTCATGTCGGAATGGAATTGTGAAATTATTATTTCACTATTTGATATTTTGGGGAATACAAGTTAAATTGAGGGAAAAAACGGATATTTCCAGAATTGTCATCAGCATTTAAATGTTTGATTTAGAAAGATGTCCAAAAAGGTATTCATTATAAGTTCCTAACAAAGATCAGCTTAGAAATGCTCTTGAAAGTCTACCTCAAAGCCTTTTTAATTCACAAGCTAATTTCTTAAAATCAATGTCAAATATCATCCTCATGTTCACACACAATGTTCGAGTGGTGCTGAGGGAGTCGCTGTTAACTGAAGAGTGCATTGTGGCCAGCTGTTCATTTGGTGATCTAGATATAATGAAAACTATAGCCAATGTGTTCTGAATGGATTTAAAAAGGTCACAGGACGGATGTTACTCCGCACGTCATTTTAACTTCCCTTGCAACTCCAATTATAACATCAACAAAGCTCTTTATCATCATGCCCCCCCCCCACCCCACACACAACCATCGGCACCAGGTCACACAGGCTGTAAAACCCAACTGTATGAAAAGTGGAGCTGAGGAATAAAAAGTCACTAGTTTGGAGAATTCCCTGAAAGTTTTTGCTCATCAGGCACAGCCCGTATTTAGACACATCTATGCCACCCGTCTGTTGTTGTGTTACGCTGTACGCCCACACACCGCCGCGCAGATAAGCTCTTTCCCTCCCTGCACCTGTGTGATCTCGAGTTGATCTGCCAGGAGGCCTATCACCTTGTCATCCCGAAAAACCCAACAACAACAACAACAAGTCTCTGCAGCACCTCTGTCTCACTGATAAAGTTCTGTAGCGCTCTCTAGCAAGTCCACCAGCGCACCCAGGTTTAATTCCTGTGTCGCTCATTAGCTCCAGCATGGCAGAATTGTAGATTTAGGAGTTTAATTTCCCGATGGCACCATCAATACAATGCATTAAAAGAAAATCCAGCATCACCGCTGTCGAGATGTCTTCAATTTGTGACAAAGGTGTGATGAATTACTTTGGTGTACATGCCTCTTTTGAACCGGTCTCATCTACTTCCGCCTCAGTTACTGATTTCCTTTATTTCCCAGATCGAATTTCCTACAGCCCCTAGGAGAGGGTAAGGGTTCCCTGCGGTGTGTGCGTGCAGGTAAAGAGAGCCAGAACAACAACATAGTACATTTGTATCCTCACAAAAGAGAGAGTCGAGAGAACAATCTGGTGTATTGTGCCTGGATATGAGTGTTTTTTTCTCAAGCTACTGACAACGCTTTCACACAATGATGAGAGATTGGGCTGCAATGCTTTCGGTTCTACACAGCCTTCTGTCGTAGAGAAACTCAATTCTCTGCCAGATTATTTTGTCTTCATATGACAACAACATTGGCACACAATGTCTTGAGATAATGCCTCAAACGATCCCATTGACTAACATCAAGGCAAGATGTTTGTCATGACTAAATTAAAGAGTACACAGTGTTACTGCTGGGAAAACAGCAAGACCAAAGCAAATGGACCAAGAATCCAAGTAGTATGTACAAATCAACACCTCCACTAGTGGTGCTTCCAATATAAAAAAGATGGCCTGCATGCTCTTGAATGAACAAATAAGCAGAGAAATAACCAATGTGTGATGTTCCGCTAAGTCGGCCAGCGGCATGCACAGCTGCAGAATCACACGGACGCAGGTTAAAGGTCTTCAGCTCGTACAAAGTCTTAAATTGCTGTCTGAGGAACAAGGTAATTGTATTACTAGTTCTAGGGTGATATGAATGCCAATTTGTAGATAGGAACACAGTTGGTGTGTTTTGTGTACAGGGCAGAGAAGGTCCCTCTGGCTTTAACTGGAGGCAGGGTGTAGTCCGCTCCATCTGCTGAAAGGTCAGCTCTCTGGAAGACGGAGACAAGCCGTACCCAGAGGAGGGCGGGGGGGGGCAGAGTAAAGGAGACAAATGTATGGACACGCTCCATTTCACTCGTCTCTACAAAGTAGACACAAACACCATGCGCTGCAACATTAAGTGGGAATGGCTCCAGCCGCCATACTGAGTATCACCCAGCAACAGGTCTGTGAGCGCATGTTTCTGCATTCCCTGGTGAGGAACAGGGAGATGACCTGCTGTGTGTTCGTGTGCTGCAAACACAGGCAAACAAAACACGTGCCAAACAGGCTGACATTTCTGCTCTGAAACACCAATTTAGGCTGGCAGGATAAGATGAACCCAGACACACGCCCCCCCCCCCCCCCCTCCTCCACAGACAGGCGGCACCACCTGGCTCACTGCCCTGCCCCCTCCCCCCCTCCCACTTCCTCCCCCTGACATCCTGACAGGCAGTCCTAGCTTCCAGCACCAGGACCGCCATTTCTGGCCTGCTGTCTGAACTGACATCTTACAGCAGCAGCAAATGACCAGATGGGATTCTGGGAAAAAATACAGCAGCTCTTTTTTTAGACGGAACATTGTCAAAAAGACCTTAAATTAAGGGTTAAGTTGACACTTGCTTTTAAAGGGGACCTATCATGCAAAATGCACTTTTTTATGTCTTTTATACATAAATATGTGTCCCCGGTGTTTCAGGGAACTCACACAGCGTCAGAAAATAAAACCCTCTCTCCTTTCCTCCATACCCAAATCTCTAAAAACGGGGGTACAACGGAGCTGATCCAGATTTGCGTCCAATATGACGTAATATCGGCAACGTGGGCTGGCTTTACACACACGGCCCTATCAGAAACGTTGCTATCAGAAACAATGCCCGACTGTTTTGGACGTAATATGGTCTTTGTTTACATTAGCAAGCATCGCTAACACTCAGAGCTATCCTGTACTGGAGAGAGCAGTGGCGAGCCGTCTGTGAGGGACTAGTTATTTTTGGTAAAACTAATGAAAAATGTAACAAAAAAAATATATAAAAAATAATATTTGAAAACATTAAAAAAAAAAAAATTATTTTTAAATATAATTTTTTATATATTTTTTTTGTTACATTTTTCATTAGTTTTACCAATATAACTTGATTTAATTGTATTTAAAATAACATTTCCAAATAAATAAATCCTTAGAATCTGCCTGTTCAGTTTCTGTTGGAATGTGAAGGGTTAAATGCCGTCTCTGCGAGTTACTGTGAAGACGGGAGAGCTTGTTGGTCCCTCTGTACATTCACAGAGGGCCAGCTATAGTAACTCAATGAGAGAGTAATGTCAAATGACAGTACAATTGACCAATCATATCTTCCCTCTAAATGGGTGGGCTTTATTTTCGCGGACTTTATGACAAGTTCCGCCCGCTGTGAGGTTTATGCATGTGTATAAAGTGGTGCAGTGACGCGTCCTAAAACCCGGAAGTAAGCTGCGCTCGGGTTCCCTCGACAGAAAAGCAATGGGATTTCTCATGGATGTAATAGCTCGGAATAAGGTCTGTGGAAAACGAACCTGTTAGATAAATGCACGTTTTGTTCAGCCGGATAATATCCACATGTCTACCCTACTTTTATTATTTTCGAAGCATAAATCTAATCGATAGATTTATGATCGATAGATTTATGATTAGCATAAGTTTGTTCATGTCAGTGATGGTTAATAATTTCGCAACGATGTCATCACTGAGTCATTTTCAAGATTGAGTTACAATGATGAATAACTCTTCTTTTTTTTCGAGGGAAGGGGGGGGGTCAGAGGGCCTAGGTATAAAAGTTACGGCTCGCCACTGGGAGAGAGTACATGTGTGAAGAAGCAGGAGAGAAAGCCTTTGAGCTCCATACTGTTTCAGAAATAATCCTTGATAATCCATGATATGACGTTTCATCACAGCAGTAACTGCCGGTAGAATCTCAAGCATGAGCAGGCATAAACTCCGCCCCCTCTCTTCTTCTTTTTTAAAGCTTTATACCTATGCTTTATACCCAGAATCAGCACTTTTGTAACAGGAAGTGAAATAGAGGGATATGAGGCATGGCTAAAATGGGTGATCTGTTTGGTATTTTGAGCAAAACACTTCATAGACATGTTTTTTATATATTTTTATGGTAACACTTTATATTAAGGTACACAAATTCACCATCAATTAGTTGTTAATTAACATGCATATTAGCAGTATATTGGCTCTTTATCAGTCATTATAAAACACTTATTAATGCCTTATTCTACATGACCGTATTCTACAAGTAATAAGCCATTAGTTGAGAGTTTTTCCTCAATAACCCTCTAATTAGTGCTTATTTATTGCAAGTAAGGAAGTTGTTTTGGTCTTAATATGCGCTGCTCAATATGGGCCTAATAAGGCAGTAGTATCACAAGAATAGTAATTCTCCCATAATAACACTTAACAAATATGATCTATTCTTATGTAACAAGACATGAAACTATAAGTGTTAATTGTGTCTAAATAACTCAAAATTAAGTATTTATATCTAAGAATATGTTTTGGGGTATTGACAGTTCAGCTACCAATAGCTATTTGCACATTTATATTTGTGTAAATTGTGTACTACAGGAAACCGGGTACAGGAAGTAGGAGAAAGTAAACTGAATAGCATGGCAGTTAGACTACTACTAATTTTCCCTATGCAACCTGAATAGTAAAAGGGTCAAGTCTGTCAGAAATGACTGTAAGTGTAATTCTCACTGTAAGGATTAGTAACATGTATTGTGTTTATGTGATGACATTTGGAGATGTTTAAACTCAATGAGAAAATGTGTTAGCATTCGCGCTAGTGTTAGCATACACGCTAGCGTTAGCCATACTAGCCTGTATACATGCTTATTGCACAGCTAGCATTAGCTATATTTACCTTGTTTACACTTAGCGGTCCTATGTGTTAATCTGTGTATGTTACACTTGCATGTATGAGATCATTCAGTGCCTTGTAACTTATTACACATACAAATACATAAACTCTGTTAAAAATCTGTTTTTATAAAAAATTAGGCCTACAGGCTGCATATGTGTTCTCAGCCTTGGAGAAACTTGACATGTTTTGGTATGTGTCTGAACCTCTCTTTAGTGGTTCATTAACGTGTGCCTACTTTGTTCATGTACTGTTGAGGTTAATTTCAGTAGTTGTGTGCTATAATGTATTTACAAAGTAGAGTCAAACTACTAGCTTATTGGTTATGAACAAGACTTCACTTTAAAATAGGGAACATATTCTTAGATAGAAATACCTAATTTTGAGTTATTTAGACTTAATTAACACTTATAGTTTCATGTCTTGTTGCATAAGAATAGATCATATTTGTTAAGTGTTATTATGGGAGAATTACTACTCTTGTGGTACTACTGCCTTATTAGGCCCATATTGAGCAGCGCATATTAAGACCAAAACTCATGTACAACAACTTCCTTACTTGCAATAAATAAGCACTAATTAGAGGGTTATTGAGGAAAAACTCTCAACTAATGGCTTATTACTTGTAGAATACGGTCATGTAGAACAAGGTATTAAGTGTTTTATAATGACTAATAAAGAGCCAATATACTGCTAATATGCATGTTAATTAACAACTAGTTGATGGTGAATTTGTGTACCTTAATATAAAGTGTTACCATTTTTATATACCTGAGACCTATGCTATTGCCTAAAAATAGCATGATAGGTGACCTTTAAATATTTAAAATGTTATGACCTCAACTTTAAAATACTTTCTTTTTTGCTTAAGTAAAGAAAGTACTCGTATATACTTTCCCAGAGTGGAGCAATGATCTTTTTAAAAAGAAAAAAATGTATACGATTTGAAATTAAATGAAAAATAGTAGGGAACTCCTGAAGGCCGACAGGCCTGCTTGTATAGTAAGAATACATTTTTTATTTATTTTTTATTTAAAAGTTAAATTGTTCTCTGAAGTAAATTAAAATGACTTAAACGTCTGACCTGACGATTGAGATATCCTCTTGCTAAGAACTATAATTGACAGCATTCCCAGATGTTTTAGTAGCATGTGAATTCAGTTCTATTTTTATAATAGAAACAATGACTATTCAAAAACGTACATATTGTCTTCTAGATTCACACTGAAAAACGTCCAAATCGAAGATGTGTGTGTGAGGCTGTAGTGTGCATTGTGTGTGCTTTGTGTTTGTGGTTCTGATGCGTAAAACCATCATGTGTAAATATGTGTAAATTGGGCTGGTATAGAAATGGGATATATGAGAGGGATCGGGTGGCTGATCTCTGTGTCTCTGTGAGGAATATATTACTCTTTTATTTACTGTTTTGGATTCCAGCTCATGGGCTCACTTATCTCTGTATGTCGCACACACACACATCCTGAACCCTATCTTACTCACAGTCCCCACTGTCTTCATTAGATCCTTTGAAGCAATAACACCTATACAAAAATAAATCCTTAATTTCCACCCTGATATCGATTCATACACCAACTGCACTTCTCCACCTCTGTGGTGGGTATCTATCCTCCAACAGCTACACCTAGCTGCTGTTTCTGTCACTTCCAGACTCTCTTCCCTGGTTCAGCCTGTCTCAGTGTCGGAGGACGTCTATATCCAACCCCCTAAAACAGACAGTAAACGGATCTTGGATATCATATGCCCACTTCACACTTTTCCATAATTCCTGGAATGTTATTAGTTCATTAAATGTTAGCAGTTGTTAAAAACCTCACAGTAAAAGTCACAGCATGTGTCCTGGCATCGTGTTACTCGGACTCAGTTACTCTGCTTACATGGTGACAAAACTGCAGCACCACCAAAAAAGGGAAGTAAGACCATTTTGCCTCAGTAACGACTTGCAGGATCACTAATGATAAGTGAGATCAATGATGTGTGAATCGTCAAAACTCAGGACATAAGGAGGCTCTGAAAATAAAGGGTTGTGTTGCACGTACTTGAATACATTTTGTCAGGACTTGTGTGTGTTATGCATTTTAAGTCTGTTTTTTTTATGAAGCAGCATTAATATCTCATAAAAACAAAGCTTAAATGTCACATCATTTATATTGCAAAAGAAAGATGTCCCTTAGCTGCAATAGAATGGTACAGGAATGAGACTTTAACCAGTTGTATATAACTTCCGAGCTCCCTTTTCTTGAAGTCAATGTTTTTTTAATGAGTTCTTGTTTTGATTTCCGATATAATGTCTGTGAGGAAATACTCCACTGGTGAACGTCTTAAGCTTTTACTTGAATGAGACTACTAAACTTCATCAATCCGGACACAAATCGGCCATTAGCTTAGCTGTTTGGCGTTGTCATGGTGCAATCATATTGATTTATAGTGTTACTTCTGGCGATTTATTTTAAGATTCAACTACTATAAAAGTGGTGTCAAGATTATCTTGCTGAACAACAAATAGGTATTATTGATGTATGTTTGACACTAATGGAAAATGTCCATTGCTTTGAGTGCAGGGAGCCCTTGCTATGCTTACTTCCAGGTTAGCAAACAGAAATACTTCATTACTGCAGCACTTTATAGAGGTTCTCACATTCACTTAAAACAGAATGAGCCATGTTCAGATGTTTTCTTAATTGCTACCTGCTTGCTGGCATCAAAAAGGGAAACCATTGTGAAAAGATGAGAGGTAGAATCACGTAGTTATTTCCCACAAGGGGCAGCAAATAACAATTATTTTACCAATCATTATTATGCTTATTATTTTCTTGATGAATCAATTAATTGTTAAGGCAGAATGTGTGTTTCTGACCTCCAGTAGCGTGGTCTTCTCGTACTCTCTGCGGTGCCGGTAGATGCTCTGGCTGAGGAGGGAGTAGAGTCTCTCCAGCTGCTCCACGCTGTATCCTTCACTCTTCTTCACCACCATATCCAGCAGAGCCTGAGAGGAGAGACACACAAACAGACATTACAAATAAAGTCTGAGAGACAGTGTTTACTTTACATTATTTCTGAAACATGGCTATGGAGAACAACACGGTGCTAAATAACCGGCCACACAAGCTTAGCGCCGATGTTGGTGCGTGGACATTTTGGAGGTCAGCTCTATTCAAAAGCAATTAAGTTCAGACTGACGGCTAATTTGGGCTAATCATAATTAGAACCAAGTTTACATTTCACTGCTACTTTAATTAAAACATTGTGGACAGTCAACGGCCCTTTTAATCGACCCGTTTCTCACATTGCACCCAGTCCGTGTGTGTGTGTGTGTGTGTGTGTGTGTGTGTGTGTGTGTGTGTGTGTGTGTGTGTGTGTGTGTGTGTGTGTGTGTGTGTGTGTGTGTGTGTTTAAACACAGGCCTCATCAGAATGCAGGGACTGACACAGGAAAGACACAATAATTAAAGGTAGCGTCACTGACACAAGGCAAACAGAGTAACCTCAGACGGAATTAAATGCTACGTGTTTTAGAGAGAGAGACAGTGACCATAGAGTTAAACATAAAACCGCGGCAATGTCAATATTAATATGACGTGGATGTTTGTTTAAGCCTCTAATCAGCGGACGTCTGAGAGGGCCATAGGACGTCTAATTACAGTGAGCAGAAGCAAAATGACAGAGGCAAAAAGGTTAGCATTGTATTAATCACTGTACTCCATCTGACTAAGAGTTCTGTTTAAATGACAGACTACAGCTTCACGTCAACACACATGTTAGTATAAACTGAATCCCAAGACGCACTTAAGTTATAAGAACAAATTTGACCTTCAGAGCAACGCTTCACTTTTGAAGGATTTTTTACTTTTCAGAGAAAACATTCTTCATTGAGTTACAGAAAAGGAATTTCAAACATCTTTAGATAAGGGGGTTGCTAATGTGATCAGAACATTATCCTGCTGTACTAAACAAATAACGTCTATGTATGTTTGCCTCGGATCATATTTTCTGCGGTACTGCAACAAAAACTTTAATAGAAACTGAATCCCAAGACTCACTTAACTTATAACCGCAAATTTGACCTTTAGAGCATTACTTAATTTTGTAAGGATGTTTTGATTTTTTCAGCAATAACACTTCTAATGGAGTTAGGGGAAAGGGAATTACAAACATCAGCTGCCCTTTAGCTGTTGAGTCATTTCCCAAAGCTGGAGTAGTATACTTCAAAAAGATTTTCTTAAAAGTGTGACAGCTAAAAACAAGATACATAAAACGTCCACAACACCATGTACAATAGACTTCTGTGGCTCAGGAGGTGGATGGTTGTCTGAATTTAAATGTCTGTAGTTCCATCACCAGCAGTCAACATGTCAATGTGTCCTTGGGCAAGATACTTAATCCCATTGGTGTGTGAATGTGTGTGAAGGTAGGTCTCCCTGAGCAGATGTAGTATGGCAGCCTCTGTATGAAGGTGTGTGAATGGGCTAATGCTGACTTGTATATTTAAAAGCACTCCGAGGGGGTCGTAAAGACTGAAAGTATATATATATATATATATATATATATATATATATATATATATATATATATATATATATATATATATATATATATATATATATATACACATATATATATATATATATATATACACATATATATACACATATATATACACATATATACTTTCTATACACACTCCCCCCCTGCCTGAAGCGCCTCGATTAGAATCCTATGTTTGCTAGGTGGCGTACATCTCAGACACATCTCTAAGCGGTTGACCTACACAACAGAGTCGATCAGCTAACCAATCAGAGCAGACTGGGCTCTGGTTTCAGACAGAGGGTGAAAAGAGGTGCTGCAGCACAGGCAGTATGAGAAAAATAAAGAGCTTTTTGAACATTTAAGCATGTGAACATGTCACAGTAGAGGAAGAAAATACAAATATGTACCTGGAATTAGCATAATAGGCCCCCTTTAAGAAAACTTTATTAAGCAACAAGGAAGTCTCCAAGGACGATCGTCGAGCCAAGCTGTGGCTACTGTTGCATTACTCTTCTTTCATCTCCCCCACAACAATGCTGACAGGAAAAGTAATGGCCGACAGGAGAGATTATTAGTGCTTGTCAGAGGCCTGCACTGTTATGGATGTTTTTTTATTTTAGGTTTTGTATTTGCATCCGAGTAACCCATTACAACCCTGTAAATATTATTGTGCCCAACAATGAACCCAACAATATTAAGAGTGAGAAATGACACCTTCTACAGGATTAGACGCATAGTAGCTGTTTAACTCTAAGGGCCATAAACACATTCTCAACACTTATTTATGATGCCATTACCTACATAAATGTTTTAACAAGAGTAAATAGGCTTACCTTTAAACAAAGCAAATGAGAACAAAAAGGAAAACTTTTCAAATCTCTTGCAAGTTAGCAAACTTTCTGTCGTAGGTGCTTATCATACTGAACTCAAGAGCCCAGAAACACGGCTTGTAATTGAGTAGGTACTGTAATACCTTTTCAAATATTCACAGTTCCATAACTTAATCTGGCTGTGTAGGAGGATTCACAGGTAATATGCCTTTGACATTAAAAAAAAACCCTCCGCCTGGCCCATCTAATAAATGTAGGTCCCTTGACAAATAAAATGTGCATACAGAAGCTGAGAACACCGAGCATCTCTTATATCTGAATTGATAATGATCATCTCAGCTGCTTTCAAAAAGCGCTGTCCGCTGCTCTATATCGAGCATTTATTTATTGGATTCTTTTTGTGCTTTTCATACAACCATGCAACTCTGGTCTTTCTTCAAGGCGGCTATCAGGTTTCAAGCCAGCCATGAGAGCTCATAAAAAGAGGAGCGAATAGAGCACATCACGATGAGATGCCTATTATAACAACACGTGCATAAAAGCTTTAATTAGCATCATTAAAACCCATCTCACATTGTGAGAAGTGTCTTACAGGAACATTATTTCACATCTTTCCTTTCATCCAACTGACACTTCATTTCTTTATATTTTTCATTTTGTAACCCATCTCTTGCTTTAAGTGCATTTCACCACTTTCTTTATAGCAAACCTTCTATTTTTGTTTTAAGTGCATCGTCTCACCTCCTGCCTCCTTCAATGTTTTATTCACCTTATGTCTTCTTTACCCAGCACTTTAGCTCCTTTTTCTTCCAATGTGTTTATCTTTCCGTACTTTTCTTGTTCCTGTATTTTTCTTCGTTCTGTCCTCTCTCTTTGTCCTCTCAATTTATTCTCTTCTTTACCGTCAGACCGGCTGATTGCGGCGGTGTACTTCCCCCAGCCTCCGTCAGCCTGATCAGGATGGCTGTGACAGTGTGGGGTAAATGGTGAGAGTGTGTCTTACACGGCCTCCGTGATTGAGTGAGCTCACTGCACACAAAGGGGCAGTAATCCCATGCGTTAAAGACTGCTACTGACATGGACCATTTAACCTCACCCCTCTAAACTCCCTGTCCCATCTTCCCCCTCCCAACGTCCCTTTCTTTAGCCTCATCTCTATCTATCCCCACGTTTGTTCAGATGGCAAACAAAGCAGAATGATGGTATTTGGAGTTTTACAAGAACCACTATTATGCCTGTGAAAATAGGATTTGATCTTAAAGAGAGTTTAACTTCCAGGATTTATCATAGCACAAGAGATGTAATACTGGGTTTATGCTCATGAATGATAATTTGTGCGGAATTCTAACCAGACAATTGCACTATTAAAATGCATTAACCAAAATAAAAATGCAAAACAACACACCCACTCACTACATTCTCATTATTAGTGAGAAATACACATGGAACAATACAGAAGGGATGTTTTAGAGACTGGGCACCATCACACTTCTTCACACCATGTTACAGCTCTGCTACTTAAACCCTGGCCTATGGACCAGATGAAATGTCAATTCTAGTCACACCATCACCCCTCCTGCACAGGCGTGCCTATATTTCTCATATTTCTTGTGACCTCCAGGCCAGGTTAGGATTACTTGCAGATAATAAAACCACTCCTGCTCTAACCTACTTCATTTCCCAAACTACTTATGCCGCCGTTCTGACACCAGAATGTCAAATTTGAACCCTGTGTCTCGATTCGTTATGGCAAGGTCGAGAAACTTCAGCATCACTCTACATGAGCTCCTTCTGTGTAATACAGAACATATATTAATACATGTATAAATGTGGGGGGTGATCTCACGACCAGCAGTCAGAGAATGCAAGAGTTTCCATTGGTGTCGAGTTGCTCCTCAAAACATAATTAGTAAAATATTGTATTTATCTCACCCCAATGTCTTAAATTCTGCCAGAAAGAAAAGAAAAACTAATACTGCTATTATGTGAACGCAATATTTTGATGGTATTATAGTTATGTGTTAATAAGGTTTGAAATTAAAGTTTTCAAACCAAAACAATTGAGGTAACTGTAATACAGTGGAGTTTCTCCCTCTTTGATCATGGAAGGATGTGCTAGTAGCTGCGTTAGAGAGAGAGTGTGTGTGTGTGTGTGTGTGTGTGTGTGTGTGTGTGTGTGTGTGTGTGTGTGTGTGTGTGTGTGTGTGTGTGTGTGTGAAGAGCTTTCCTCAGTAGTGAGTGAGAGAAAAAGGCAGTGAGGGGAAAAAAACAAGGATTTGAAGCCCTACGTTCACTGTCACCAGGGACACTATTAAGCCTTCAATGTCTGCCTCAGAGAGAACAATTCACCCCCGTCTTCCTTTCCTAACTTTGATTTATTTTCTTCTTTAACACGAGTAAAAAAAAGATTTATAAATGATTCTGGTTTGCTCATTACCATGAATGCCACAAATGTGGGCAGTGAGATGTGGCATTTGGATTTGCTGAGGAAGACGTTGCAGCGGCAGATAATGTGGCTTACAGGGCACTCGGTCACACAGGTAATGCAATATAGATAGTGTCATGAGGGTCAGGGACCGTCATGACAAATCATATTACCATGGTCTCAGCACATTAAGATGAAATGGTCATCCCTTTTGGATGGGCATGTAAAACCCTTGCTGGGGTTGACAAATCATCTAAAATGTGTGGCTTTAATAACATCTAACCACTGGAATAATCCAAGCACTTGTTGGTGTGCAGCCACTTCTGGTAAATTGGATGTGGGAAAGATTTATCATATTATGTGGTAGGTAATTTGGGCAAAATCTTAATTAAATACAATATTATTTGACATTTTAGTTAACGCAATCCCCTGATATTATTTTACAAAATTATGTTTTTATAGGGGCCCTATTATGCAAATTCTTTCAGGTTTCATATTTGTATTTTGTGCCTCTACTGAGACGTGTTTAAATGATTTAATGTTGAAAAAGTGGTTTATTTTTCTCATACTATCTGTACAGCGTGCAGGCAGCCAACCAATCAGAGCCCAGTCTGCTCTGGGTTTCGTAGAAGTGTGTGGGAGAGAAACTCCTTCTGGAGGGAACTTTGGGATATTAGCCTTTGTAGACCATATACATGCACAAAAACCTATATACAGTAACACACTACAGGGGGGGGGGACCCCTAAAAGCATCATAGGGCCAATTTAATATGTGGCCAAAACAAACTGATTTGTTTTGTTAAAATGTATGTAAATCTGTATATTTGTGTATTATGAAAAGGGTCATCTTTTTCAGTAACAGCACATCTGAGACCCATTCACATCATGTACATGAAATATAGAAGTTGGGATATAAATAAATAAGAAATAAAACTTCAGGGCAAAGATCAATAAAAGAAGTTGTGTGAAATCGATGTAGAGCTTAGCGATTCATGGCCGGTTTCATGGCCAGGATATAAACCAAACCAAGACAAGGCCATAATGTAGTGAATCCTGTTTAATAAGTGGCTTTCCTAAACACTTCCTGAATCTACTTTCCTCTTAACTATTGACAATAGTGAAGAGACGTTTATTTGTCGAATGCACTGTCCTGATCAGTACATTGTTAAGTGGTAATAATAAATAAAATAATAAATAGCTAAATGACCAAGGTCAAGATTGTTTTTAGTTGGAGTAAAAACAATTACTTGAATCTCTAATACGACTAAAAAAAAATATATATATATATATTGATAATGGCATTATCCTCCAAAACTGCAGTATTGTTCAGGGCATACTACGGAGAGAGTAAGATCAATTCAACTTGTTAAACACTGAAATACAGGGCAAGTAAAGTTTAGCGTATAACCCAGTACCACAGTTAATATTTCCCCAGATTTGAGGGGCTATTAGCCTTCTCTAAAGGTCCTTACACACCAAACTGACACTAAAGAACACTAAAGAACACCAAAGAACACGTCCCGACGGAACAAGAAGAACAGACTGCGTGATAACCGAGAGAAGAAGAACAGACTGCGTGATATAAACAAACAACAATTAGCGTGTGAGTTCCATTTTCACTCTACAGCGAGAAGCTCATGGGGCTTTCCTGAACCTGTGTCGAGAGCTGGAGTTAAATGAAATCTCAGATTTGCCTTCTTAATAGTTTGTTTGGGTCCCTCACTTCCGTTTCGCTTCTCATGCACTGATTCGCTAAGCTGAACAGCCAATCAGAGTGATTTCTTTTGCCGACTGCCTTTAGCCGACAGCCCACCGATTCAACATGTCGAATCGGCGGCGGAAGGTGTCGGCACGGCCGAAAAGATACGACGGTGCGGGACACACCAAGACACACCAATCTGAGTAGGGCGACACGACGCTCATCGACGGCCCGACATCTATCGACATCTATTGACGCCGAAAATCGGCTTGTTGTGTAAGGACCTTAAGAAGACATTCATGTATACCTAGACTAAAGTCCGGCGAAATATTTAAAAATATATCAATACGAATGTTTTATGATTGGCGTAATGTGTATCATAATGTGGCAAATTGTATCCAAAATCTACCTGGCAATATTTCTTCATACACTTCCAATAAAGCATTGTCTTTCTGTGTGGCTGTTATTGCAGAACATTTGACCTGTATCTATCTGAACCCTACTAGAACTAGTCGTTACATTACTGATGTCCATGTTTGAAATGAATATAAACTAATAATTTGTATACCTTTTGGCCAAATTAGCTTAGAATATGAGAGAATAACATGCATTGCTGTCGTATTGTGCCACACTTTCAAATCAGAGCATAATTATTCACTAATCTGTCTATTTGACACACAAGGTCAATGTAAGAATAATGAGAATTGTACAAAATGATGAAGCCGCCTTTAGTTCTCCTTTTCCATTGACAAGTTTTCAGGTGACATTTTTTTTCAAGAATAATACAGATTCTATTCAATAAAACATATAAGTACGAGACAAATACAATCTACCGTATGTAGGCTAGAGGAAATCATTTTAATATTTGATGGATTCAAGACAGCAGGGATCCAATATCAAAAGGTAATAAAAGCTGGAGAAACTCGCAGCACTGACTTTACACAAATAACCCCAAACACACCTCCACATAACCCTGTAAAATAATCTGATGTTTTCAAAATGAATGCAACGAAGGCAAAACCGAAAGGCATAAAAGTGAATATATCAAAGAAGTTAGGATTAGGTAAAGGTTATGGAAAGGACCATGTATTGACCAGCTATGGTTAAACGCAGGGTAAACCTCAAGGGAAATAAAGGTTAATTGATGCAATGTCCTTTACATGTGTAGAAGCAACAAACAGCGTGTCTGTGTGTGTATTGGGTTATGGGAAGGGTGTTGAACAGTGCTGACCAAGCACTAAGCATCTCATACATATAAGTTATGCATTGTGAGAATATATTTTCTGAATATACACACATATATAACCGTGAAAATGTCTCCTTGATTTCTGTCTTCAATGGATTTAAAAGAACTGGGTGATGTTGAACCTGTAAACATGAGCCCTCTTTATATTCATCGTTAATTTGTGGTAATTGAAAGCAAAATGTAAGACGCTAACTGGCCAAAGAGTAATATGTGTTAGTTAATAGTCGAGGTGCGAATCTAAGCCAGGATGAAGTATTATCTAACAAATGTAATAGCATCCTAATAGCATTATATTCCCTCCGGCTACTGCACAATTTTTCCATCAACCTAAATGCCATTTTGCTTCCAATTGTAAGCCAGTACTGTAAAGCTATACTATAAAGCGTACCATGGTTGGCAAAAGCAACAAAAAGCGTTGTTAAACATTCTGTTGATGTACGTTTTAAAAATCCACAAATTCTAAGGCTTTACTCGAGTGGGATGTATGAAGTGTGAGAACTGGGAAAAAGGGTCAGAATAAATCAGCATAAAGGCTTGGCGAGGAGGCAAACTACTAAAGAATATATAAAGAGAACACAAGAGACTTGTATGTTTATGTTGTGTGAGCTGCTGGCCGTCACATGCATGGCCAAGAGGCGCAACATCGGAAGTGCAATTACATGCAAATAGCCACATTGTCAAGGCCATCAGTGGGAATGAATGGAGATAAAAGAAGCACTTCAAACACCATCTATTTTTATTGACAATCAAACACTGGTCCAGCACTACCATTAAACTGCTCTCTTTTGATCAGACATGTGGCATGAATACTTTGCCAGAGCCCCCCCCCCCCCGTTGCTATTGGTACTAAAAATGAGGGAAGATGACAAACTGAAATGGGGCAATTTCTGTTGACAGGCTTCTCTAAAACAGGAAATCCTGACATGCTGTAATAGCTAAAGCCAAAAGACTCCATGCTGTGCCAGCAACTAGAAACACTGGCTCCTTCTAGACAGCTGCTAAAGAAAACAGCAGAGCAGTCGATAATCTGTGTGTTCTTGGTGAGATGAAGGAAAGATTGCCGGGCCCAGATTGGATTTTCTAGTTTCTGAATTCTCATCTGCAATCATCAGCAACACTTCTCCCAGTCCATCTGTGGACAAGTGTCTGATTATTGATGAAAGAAAACAGCTGACAATAAGAGACGCTTTGGAGCAGTTGGAGACGCAAGCCTCAGGACATATTTATTCATGCTGAGGAATTCATTTTGATACAGAGAGCGTCAAGCATCATCTCAGTGAAACGGGCAATAACAAGAACTTGATTTTAGTAAGTGAATCAGGGAAAATAACTGAGCCACGGTTTTGAAAGGCGGGATGCTAATACTGAAATAATACTACTAATAATAATAATCTGTCCTACAGGCTTTGAGTGTAGGCTATGTGAACAAACTCATAACATTCGGATGGTGTTTAATTCCACAGAGTTTCCAGAGTCTCTTCCATCAACTTAAAAGTCAGAAATAATCAGCGCTCAGCAATCAATGGCTGAAGCAACAGTATAACACTCACTGCAGGCCTCCATAGAAATCAGGCGGCATGCCAATCTGAGCCCCTGCCAGCAAATGTCTGCTTAAATGGTGACTCTCATCCTGCACACCGGATATTCAATTTGTTCCGTAAGCCGGGGATGAAAAAGCAATTATTCACAGTCCCCTCTTTTCACGATCTGTTTCTCTCAGATATGTCCCTTCTTCCCCCCACTAACAAATAAACCTCCAGATTAGTGCAGTGTGTGGCTGCTCACAGGGGCAGCCAGTTGAAGCACTTAGTTCAGGCCAAAAAAAAAAAGTCTGTCAATCAGTTTGAACGATGGGAGTGAGGTTTTAGAAGACAAAACACACACTCCCCACCAGCCTTGTGGGGCACGGGTAAAAGCCACTAGATAATGGCTTGATAGCTGGATGTCACTTCGAAGCATGGAGGAAAGGAGTAAGCACATGTCAGAAAAACACTTTCTTTTACATGAATTACACTACACAGAGCGCCCTGAAACCAAGCAGCCCTAACTTGATCAGGGAGAAGCGCTGTCAGGGGAACCCACTCAGCCGAGGCTCCAATTTACACTTGGGGTATTAGGTGGGACCCTAGCGTGACTGTGCGGGGGGAATAAAAACACAGAGCTGCTTCATATGCTCTCCGTTACTGGAACACATCCTGGGACAAGTTGGTGGATGTAGTGAGGCAGAGAGAAGCTCATGTTTCAGTCATAACCCTTGTTTCCTTCAGATGTCGCAGGAAGAGCACCTGTTGATTGAATGTGTAATTGGCTCCCTCTCAGATAGCGAGGATACAAAATTGATGTATGAAAGATGAAAAGGGGGAAGAGAGACAGTGCCATGACCATAGGGTGAATGGAAAAGAGGGATAAGGCTCAGAAGTTATCCATCTGATAAGGGCAGTGTGACAGCAGCAGACCTATGGATGTCGAGGAAGCTTAAGGCTCGACATCCATGATTGAGTTTCCCCACCTCGTGTCCCATTCCACAAAAAAACTTCAATATATGTGCTGCCTTCCAGGCCCAGCTCAAATAATGCAGGACTTTGCATTATCCGGACACCAATTATATTCTATTCTATGTTAGGAAGCTATAGAAAACACGGAGAAATAAGGCATGAACTAATGCCAAATGAAGGGTTTTAAACGAGCGCCATACAGAGCATGTGACAGGGTTTGCCTGAAAGAAAATGGCATGACGGGTGAAGCTTCCTCGGCTGGCCCACTAAAGATAACACGAACGGTTAGCCTTCAAAAGGAGCAGGCCTAAGCCAAGGATGATTGTCAATGCCATTTCTAACAGCATTCTAACCGAAGAACAAAAGGGCTTGTTCATTCTGCTGATTTGCATTTTAATGTCTGCACGCAAAAAAACAATACTTCTTTTTATTAACTGGTTCGATGTTGAGCTGTCTATTTTTTATGAAAAGTACCTACTGTCTCTTCATAGCCTTAGTACTTTGTATTAATATAAGGCTACACTGTCAAATCTGGGTTTTATGTCTCCAACACGGTTTGTTGCTACATTATTAATATTGCTTAAATATTTCATTTGTTAAATTATTTTCAGAATGTGTGATGTTCTTCGAGGGCTCTAACACATCGACACTGGTTCCTAACTGCTTAAACAGCTGAGTGCATAAAGTGATCACGATCTTAATAAATGAGCGTGGACATTTTGTGTGACCGTGTTCATCTTCCTGTTACCACATCATTGCTTTGACACAGATCACAGTACCTGTTAACTCCCCAATAAGCAGTCCGCGCACAAAGCCAAATCGGCCCAGCTGTTACATCCTTCATGGTCTGTATTAGAATGATGAGCGTGTAGAATCGAGCAACATTGTAATGTGGCACGCTTTGGGGTTTTAAAAAAGCGGAAATCTTTGTTTGTAAAATAGTGTTTTAAGTGGCTATGAGGGTATTTCTAACAAATTGCCAGAGCTGAATAGTAAATGTGGTTCCCTTTAAGCTTTGATGCAGATGTCTGTGTGTCTTTTTTCTCGTAAAATCCCAACCCCACAGCAACAAATGCTTCCATGACTACAAAGGATAAATGACAAGGCGGAGGATGAATACTCAGCATCATGTTGGAAATCTCCATGTTTAAAACTAACACCATTTGAGAGGGACTTTCTCTTTAAATGACCATCCATCACCATAAAGAAATAAAAAATCCGTAGTTTTTTTTCATGCAAGGAATGCATTTTAATCAACATACATCTATTTCACGCTGCTGGAGACTATCATATTCAAATGTAATTAAAAAAATACGTACCGATATGCACACATTCCAGAAATGTGGTGCTAGGTGGTGACCTTACATGAGAAAAGGGCTTCACATTGTCTTTACATTGAAATCAACTCTTAGACAGTGTCAAAACAGAACAGACACGTTTCTCTGATCTGATTTCATGTGTCTCCAGTCTGTAGGCAATTCTTGCTTTTTAGGTGACCTTTTTAAAGATGGAGGGCAGACAGTATAATCGGGATGATTAATCCAGCGTTTACTTTCCCTCGTAAGAAGAGCACAGGTGTTGCTAATAACTTGAATGATGAATCGGTTTTATTTTAGCGTCCCAGTTAGTCATGACAGTGTGACGGTGAACTAGCAGGCACACTACCAGGACCCTGAAATGTATCAGCTGTAAGAAATTCAGCGTACATTATTTAGTATTATTAACACGTGTGCTTTCTTTAGTTTCCACACTGTATTGATAACTTGCTAAACCATGACCCTTAACTAGAGCAGCTTTCAAACCGAGAAATCCATGTACCGAAAAATAAATAATGGAGAAAATAACTGATTTATAGAAATATTTACCGCAAGTCGCTGGTGGTCAACCACTAAAGGAGGATGGGGGGGGGCTGGTTGTGGCTCTTCCTCCGTCCTTTCAGTAATTCCCTTCAGCTGCTCTGACATCTCGGCTGTGGAACCCCCTATAAAAAGACAAATGGATTATTGATGGAAGAAGGGTTGACCATGTGAGTTACAGTGTGAACATCAAAAACATCCTACAATGAAGGGGTCGGCTACATTTAAATACCTCTTCGGAGTTACGAACCGCTGAATAGCACAAACTAGGAAATAAATTCCAACTGCCATGGCTACAAGATGAATGCAATACGTGAAGAGAATACATATTAAAGTACTTGCCGCTACAATATTTCACATTTGGTCTTTTTCCTGTCCATTTATAACAGTGCTCAAGCGACACTTTGATGCAAGCAAAATGCCTGGCTCAGCTTGTAATGAGCGCGGGGCGGAGTGGCTGGGTTGTCTGTTGTTTGAGGAGCCCTGGTTTGTTTTTGTTCCGTTTGCTGATCGTGCCATCCTCTGATGGCTTCTCCATATTCTAGGAGCGCCATTACCTCGGCTTTCCAGCTGGCCCCTAGTCGTCACAAGCCAAACCACAGGCCCGTAATCACACCCATAAACCTTTTGGCTTATCTCTGACTCAACAATAGAAACGGCATAATGGCTCATGGCAATTGTGAATCTTTTATAGACAAAAAAAAAATAAGTCAGAATACATATCAGAAGCTGACGAGTGTCTACAATGGTACTCGTAGCTTCAAGCATGTGGGGTTTCTCCATTGAATTATACTATCTGCTAAGCCAGAGGATAGCATTTCTATATTCTGTATGACTTATGTTGCATAATTCATGTCCTCTCTCTACTTTAAAAGCTTAACCGAGTGCAAATCACAGGAGCTGGATAGTAATCAAAAAAGTAATTCATCGTCGTAATTAGGTGGTGGGCAAAGCACTGACTGGATGTATACAAATTAACAGATTTTGTTAACTTGCTTAATTGCATATCTACTGTGAAGATCAACTGATTAGCAAGTGAAATGAGGAAACCAAAACGAGTAGCTGAAGAGTGAAAGATGTGCTCTCAAATCTCATCTGTGACCCGTAACTCATTACTTAAAATACAACATGCATCCAGCAACAACAGCATTTGGATTAAATGTTTAGTGCTGTATATATTTACATTTTCAAGGAATGCTGAAAACATACAAACATCCCAAAAATAATAATAATAATACTTGAGATTAAGTCTGCACAGTTTATCACTTATTCATTATTATCACGAAATGGTTTCAAAGTAGACCGTTAAACTAAATTGCACTGAATACAGGTGAGGAAGAAACTTATTTTCATGCTAACATCTGGTAATTAGCAGGAATGTAGCACAGCGTGAAAGTGAAAGCAGCGCTCTTGTGATTCTATTTTGGGCAAAAAGGTTTTAGCACAATGTACCTTCTAATTTGGTCCTAGGAGATGCTCCAAAAATAAGGACTCTTCTTAGCTTGAAATAAGATTTGTTCTTTGGCAGCAGTATAATACAGCATGGAAGTGAAACGGCTGTGTTTGTTTCAATGTGTTAGTCTAATTAAGATATTGTGTCCCAATCCCAAATCAATGACTTCTTCGTTATAGATTATTGTTGTCTCAATATTGATCAAAAATAATCCTGATAATCATTTGGCAATAGTTGTGCTTGAAAGAAAGGGAGAAAGAGCTCTATTTTCCAATTTCTAATTCTATTTAAGATCACAGAAAACTCAAGGTGTAGCATTATACCTTCTGTATGTTGATGTTCCACAACATTTCCTGTTTCTGCTCTCCCATCCTGGGGAGGGTGCTCCTGAGTTGGGTTGCTCTCGTGTTTATCTTTGTGCTCTTCCAGTTCTGGTTCATTAGAGCACTGAGCCGTGCTATGAGCAGTTCTTTTCTCACCCTCGCTGCTCCCCTGGAGGCTGTGTGAGTCCAGGCTGTCCATTGACTCGTTTCCATTCACACAGTCCGCTTGTGATACTAAGACACCCTCTGTGTGCTTAGGCTGGACCTCAGCATCTGAAGATTTGGACAATTCAATTGACAGCTGGAAGTCAGCCTTCTTGGACTGGCCATCCCCATCTGCCTGGGGCTGAGAACTGCCACTGAGGCGAAGCAGCTCACTGTGTTTCTCTGTGTTCTCAGGCTCTGCCTTTTTGGCCGAGGGTTCCTCCTCCGTAGGCGTTTGCTCTTTTTGGGCTTCGCTGTCATCTGGAGGTTCAGCAGGAGCTGCAACAGGGGGCTCGTTGGAGCTCTCCTCTTCCGTAGAGGGGACATGGGGATGGTGGCCATTGGGCTGGGGTCCCATGGTGTCACATGATGATTCCTCGTCCTGCGTTAAACATGAGTCACTGGGCCCCACAGCTTCCACCTCGGCCTCGGGCTCCTCGGGCTCCTCCTCCTCTTCCTCCTCGTCCATTCCTTTTTTGTAAGTCTTCTTCTTACGAATGATGCCCCGCCCCCAAGATGGCCGCCGGCGAATCTTCCGCTTTATGTGATCTATGATAGAGAAAAAAGATGGAGAAAGACAAATAAATAAAATATTACATTAACCATCAAAACATTTAAAGTTTAAGAATAACTAAGAACTAGAATGACATCCTCAATGTTTGTATCCTTTTGCTAACAAGTTGCTGTTTACATCCATGTCTGTCTAAAATCTCATCACCTTATATTTATGGTATGAGACATTTGTGTGAAATTGTCCAAATTAGCGTTATTTACAAAGAAATATCTTGGGGGGTCACAGTGACAATGACCTTTCACCATCAAATTCAGTTGTTTTTTGTCCAGAGGCATATGTGATCCAAATTTGAAAAAGAGACATAATGTTAAAAAGATTGGATGGTGGAAAGCAAGGACATAAACAAACACAACTTTCTCATGTTTAACACCATCATCTTTTTCGTCTCCATGTAGTATTATATTCGTGTTTGCAATTGAATGTATTTTAATATGGACGTTTGGCCTTTTTCAAAGATTTACAGGCAGTGGGTGAAAAAGATTGTAAGAGAGAGGCAGCCAGACACAGCAGCCCTGCTACATCATGGTTGTTGGACACTAATGACAACAGATGGTGTTCTGGGTTTTTAAGAGGAAGGGAGAAACAGAAGCCGGCTTTCCAAGAGTGCAGTAAAAATGTCAAAGCAAGCAAGCAAGAATGCTAAATGCAGTGAAACTTGAAGGCATTTGCCTTCATTTACTTCCAAAGCAGACGCTGAGATACAGACCAGAGCAACAAAGTCAGAGAGAAGAGCCAACAGAACGAAAGTGTGAGAGAGCAAACACATAGGGACCCACACATGTCGGTTTCCCAGGGACAAAAGCATTGAGTCACATCAGAGGGTATAATGCTCAGCACCAGCAGGATAAAAACTGTAATCCTATCATAAACTATGAACAGTCTCAAAAAGGAAGAAATAACTTCATAAAGATCCCACATGCATGTGCATGATGTCATTGACCCGAGACGTGAATATAGATCACAATGGACTCATTAAAAATCCAAGCCATTGTATTTCAAGTCAAAGGCCACATGAATGAGCTACATCTACGAGGTGGATCTTATGCAGAATCAATAACCGTGTCAGCCTGGTTCTGAAAGGACTAAATGGACTGGACAGCATTATTTTATTCAACATCTTACTATACAGCATACTTCTACTCCCTTTATGCTTTGAGCAAAGCGTTGGATTTAATACTACCGAAGGCTTCCATTGTATAATTCGTACCTTCCCACAAAGACACAAATAGGCAATATCTGACAAGAAATCATGAAATGCCTGCTTGTTGACTGTCAAGTCTCCTTTCCCTCAAAGCTTTTATCCACATATCCTTTTACCACTGTAAAGATGTGATTATGCACACTGTGCGTACTTCAGAGGTAGGTAGAAAATTATACCTGTTTACTTGTCAATGGAAAGGGAGCAGAAATGGAAACATTACACAAACAATTTTTTATCCTAAAAAACACAACATAAACAGGGATAATAAGTGAACCTTGGATTACTAATGTGTACAGGACCCTCCTATTTAGTAACGTTGACCCCTTAATGACCAGCCAAGCACTTCCTGTCACAACTAGCACAACAAAAAACCCATGGAGCAAGTACGCTTGCTGCTAGCTAATGCTCGACAATAATTCTAACAAATGCAAATTCACATAACTTTAGTACATTTAGGTAATATTTCGTATCATGCACACTTTCAAGGACATTTCGAAAAGTACTTAGTCCATGTGATGAAGTGAGGCCGTGAATTTTTCACTAGGTCTGATTTTATAATACACCCAGTGTTTAAGCCGTGTTCCGGCTTTTGTTCATTAATGGAGACCTTTTAAAAACAGCGCTATGAGCAACGTGCATGCACAATAATGTAAATGATAATCACAGGAGAAAGGACAACCGGTTTGCCACTAGTAATTCACACATTTCACAGACACTGGTCTTTAGGAGACAAACAAATGATAAGCCAGGGCCTGGGCAGTTTTCCCTGTAGAGAAAGCCAACAGAGCGGGAGGTTCAAAGAGACAATGACAACACACACACACAACCCCCTGCCATGGCATGCTTCAGCGATCGACAGCCATTATGCCCAGTTTGTCATTGAGCCTTTTTTCAAGTGTCAAGGTGGGATGCAGCTTTAGTTTTGGTTTCCTTCTGATCGGATCTGGAACGAGGAGACAGCCGAAGGGTAAGCTATGAGAGTATGCGAAAAGTGCCATTCTTTTTCAGGCATGACTGGCCAACGGGATAGTTGCAATGCAGTAACTTGGAGATTGGAAAAACAGAAAAAACTAATAATTGTTATATTATCCGAGAGGATACATTTCGTTTAGAATGGTCATGTGTCAAAGCTTGGGTCTTTTCAAATTAAGTAAAGAAAGTATTGCTTCTCTGCTCTGAGTTTTACATTTATGAGTTTTTCTTTAAACATGTTATGTCTATTCAAATATCGCCAAGTCAAGGCAAATGTCAGCATGTAATTATGAATAGAACATAATAAAAAAGAAACATAGAAGCTTCATTTTCTTTTTACCCCGCTATGGATAAATATTTCTCAATCTTTCTATACACAAAAGATCCACAAACCAGTGAAAGAGGTCTGGAAAGGGTCAGGTATCACCATCAGAGCTATGAAGCGAGGAAAAGGTGAGATAGAATGGCAGCAAATGAATCGTAATAGTCAGCTCTTAAATAATGCATGAAACAGCCAACCACAGAGGGAAGATAAGCTGATGGTGGAGAGTAGGAGGAAGGGAAAAGAGTGCCAGAGCACTTTGTAATAATTAAAAGTGCCTAAACCCTGCTAGATTCAAGAATTGGTAGGAACATTCGGAGCTGACATCACACACACTTTCAGGACAGTATGTGTGTGCACATGCACATACTGACAAATACAGCTTCTGATAGCAAAAAGCCCCAGGAGACAAGTACCAAAACTGCCGTACCAACAAGTATTAAATAAATAAATCAGTGCTGTGACACTGATGGACAATTCAGCGCTATACTCTGCCAATGCCTTTGGGTGGAATTGTGAATCAGAGGCTCTGATTCACTGATGTCTTTATTTAATAATCTCTAGTCTTCCTGGTAGTGGGAAAGTCACGCACAGTGTTGAAAATAGGACAAAAGGAAGGACATGATCTGTAGACTCTTTAGAATAAAACTAGAATACAAAACTAATTGAATGCATTATTCTGTGTTCAGGGTTAGCCGTTTTCCTTCCAAAAGGTATACACAGCCAGACTGATCCACTAGTCTCTTTGGAACAATCGAGTCATGAAAGCCCCAAAGCTTTGTCAGTTTAATCCAAATAAGTATCTATCTAAAGTTTATAGAAAGGCCATCTGAGGAAACACTGAAGCACCCCATGCCCATAGCATTATAGTGAAGCTATTTATTACTTTGATATGGTCCCCAGACACACAAGCCCATAAAGGCAACTGTATCCATCTCAGATAGATGGGTGTGATGGGTCTGTGGGCGCATTGCCAGACTTTCAACAGCACTAACTCATACTGTACAATACTTACTGTGAAACCCAAATATTGGCAATCACTCAGATGGGCTGCTGTTTAAACTCTTTGATAAGTTCAATTTCACATCATGAAAAATATATGGACTGAAACTTATCAAGTCTGCCATTTTGGGAAATTCTATTATTGTTTTTTTGTCCAGAGAAGATTGATCCCACTCTGATGCCTGAAGATAGACGGCACTCGTGTGCAGGATCGTTTCTTGGTTGGGACAAGTATCTTCATTGAGTCTGGTTGCCATGCAACTTGTCCTAAGCGTTTCTCACAAAATATTGAAAAAGCCCAGAGGACACAGTGAAAATATTAACTAAAATGGAGGCATCAAACCTCTTATCCTCACCAAACCATGCAGACACACTATAAACTGAAATGTAATCATCCACTTGGGACCCGCTCCAGTATCTATCGACAAACACACTGTCCATTTACAATTTGTATATCTCATGTAAGTGCATCATTACCAGAATTGCGACCCGCTTTAAAATTCACATTTGGCTAAAGTTGTGTCCTGTGAACTTTAGGACCTAAACATAAAAGTCTTTGTAAAAATATGATAAAAGCTCAACATTTACTGCTTGGTTAGAAGTGTATTTTTTTATTATGATCTTAACAAAGGTTCCAATTATCACCCTGAATAATGTGAGGAACAGTAATTGCAACAACTACAGAGTGTGAATGCTGACATTGTTACACATGCAGTAATGCCATCCACTTGTGAGCACTTTTGGATATCAACACCAGTTGAACACATTTTGTTCAAACTGTAACTGTGATTGCAGACAATACTAATCTTACTGAAGGTTCTCATTAACATTCAAGCTTTAAACATAAAATACACCTTAGCCTCCACACGACGATATTAGCTCCTTTGTTTTAAAGCGACTGGAGCGCAGTAGAGATGCAGTGCCTGTCCATAAACATAATTTCACCAGATTTCTTGTCAGCTATCCAATAAAAGGGATTATGACTAAGAGTGGTATTGACAGCATCTTGACTAAGAAAGGTTAGGCTTATTTGAGGCTAGTGCAGTAGCACTTAAAAACAGTTTGACTTATGAAAAGCTAATGTTCTGACAGAGTACTTGCTTTTTGAGTTTGTTTTTCCATGGTTGAATGCATTTATTGTAAGTCGCTATGGATAAAAACCTCAGCGAAATGAAATGTAATATAGAGGATGGTAATTTAACTGATTAATGAGCTGAAGAAACGTATTTCAATAATTGTCTTGCCATTAATGTCCCAAACTATACATTGCTGCTTTTTCAGTCACGTCTCATGTTTATTTCATGGACATGTGTCGTAAATGTTCAGTGCCACTGGTCCGGAAAGTCAGCCAGTCTGCTCAAATCAGTCCAAATTCACAGTCCTCTCCTAACCTCTACAGATGCCCTGTTGTTTACTAACCTACTTACGTGTGTGTGTGTCTGTGCGTCTGCGTGTGTGTATTCATTTTCCTTGCCTCCAGTAAATCCTTTGCTCTCTAATTCCCCTCTCTGAATTCACATGTAGGACACTGAGCCAACCAGAGTACACTCATGCTAGGAAATAAATTACAACATTTCTGGACCAAAGGGGGAAAAGAGCCAGAGAAAATATGTGAATAAATGGGCTTTTTGATGTGTTTAAACGTAATGACTATATAAAAATGTTGTTGCGTACCAGAGTTCAATTGATTTAAGAATCACATGAGTCACATGTAAATTATACACTGTCAAATTTGAGTGAGAAAAAATAAATAAATGGGACCAAGGGTAAAATTAAAATAAAAACACTGGTAAGTATTTGATTGCTTCCTAGCGCTCATTAATTATCATCTTTATTTCAAATATTTTATAATAAATGATGTCTCATTTGATGATTATAAAATGTTTATGTTAACATTGAATACCATTATATTTGTGAAACATAGTAAAAAAGACTATATAAATGACTGTAGAACATGACCAAAACAGATTATCTAATGGAGGTGTACTGCATGCTGCAAAGAAGCAATCATGTCCCCATCCAGCTCTGTGAAGTACAGTATATAAAACGTGATGAGGCCCTGGTCTCAAACTAATTAAACACTTATGGATGAATTGCTGATCTGCTGCCCTCCCTAGTTACCCATTGTGATGGGCTGTGTGCGTGTTCATGCATACACGGCATATAAGAATAGGTTGTTACAGGCGCACAGGTCCACCGTGTGCCTGGTCAACGGCACGACCCGGCATCAAACTCTGTGTCTACCTGGCTCATTGGAATCGACTGGAGTTGGGGCCTCAACCTTTTAACATTAATGAAGTATCGATCCGCCCTGCTCTCATCACCTGCAACTGATGGGGAGGAGCTTGGAGTTAAAAGTTGTGTCACATTCTTAAAACAAACAAACTCACTCTCATTTATCGGAATTTACAGAGGTATACTTGGATGCTTTCTTTCTAAGCTTCTTCTGTTCAGTATTGGCTTAAATCACTTTTGTAGGGAGAAAAGAGCTACGTAAGCCATTATTGTTGGATAAGGGTATTTCTATGCAAGGCCAAGAGAGATAGAAAAAGAGAGAGCACTCTGTCAGTGAGTTTTTGCATTTACACACACCCACACACAGTCCTTGTGACAATTGTGCTAGTTAATGCACAAAGGTGCAGCTTTGAGTGGTTTATTAAGGCATAGTTCGGATTGGTGTGGACATTCTTCCATAACGGGAGCGCCATGGATCTCTTACCGGGTAGGATGGGGGCATGAGTTAAAAATCTGGATATGCTACTACCCAATATGCTTTGAGTGAGTACATATCAATTTATGCTATCACTAAAAATTGCTATTCTTCAATATGTTTGGTCTAATAAATAGCATAATTGTTTTGTTTATCATATAACTGCAGGCGCCTTCCATTGCGACAGTGCAAACGGATTGTTCCAGTTTTTCGGAAATCTTATGATTAAGGAAAGGTGAGCACTGGTCGCCTTTGAGTCTGTTGTCATTGAAGTATAAAGTAATTGGATTCTAAATGATTTAATATGCTTCAAAAAGCTTTTGTCTTTTAGACATTAATTCAGGCTAACAGGTAGAGTACACAGTGTTAATAATGACATAAAAGATATAATTGTACTTAAAGATAATACATTTTTTTTCCATTGAGAAATCGATTGGTAAGAATACATTTGACAAAGATGTTCTTGTTTTCTGCGGCCTTTCTAAATATATATAGCAATTGTACAGAACTGAAGTTATTGTCATTCGTTTGTCAGTCTGGAGATGATGGAATGGAAGCAAAAAAAAAGTCTGCCATATGTGTATCAGCATCATCAGATACTGACTTCTAACAGGTGCCATTTATCATTAAATTACATTAAAGCATGTGCTTCAGACATTTAGCTTTTAGTTGGCAATCAAGGGGGATATTAAGGTAAAGAATCTAAATTCTGATACTGCTTTGGTTTTTCTGTTGTAAGCATGAGCAATAAGAGCTTATTCTTGAAAACTATATATTCCCAACTCTATCCCTCCCAGGGGATTAAAGCCATTTTTTCTTCCATCTGAATCATTCCACTGAGCTGTAATTAACACAGCACAAAGGCAGTATATCCCCTGCCGTGACTGCTGAACAAATTCCAATTCAATGGTTCCTAATCACTTAAACTAAATGAATAATTTAAATTCTGTCCTTAGAAATATGCACAAGAAAACATATGACAACACTCGGACAAAATGCATGTCAAGGATAGGACCCCCTTAAAAGGCCCGGACACACCAAGCTGACACCAAAGAACTGACACAGACGGACCCCCGACTGTTGTGTCGCCTCGCGTCTCTGCGTCTTGGCCATGTGTCGCACTGGAACACACCGCAAAGACTTCAGCCGACGGCCATGAAGCACGTACGAACTGCGCATGTGTAAGTGGCAATAACTCTCCTTACCAGCAGTAGTATGTATTCGTTATTCAAAAGAGGCAACAACCGGAAGACAGACTGCGTGATAACCGAGAGAAGAAGAACAGACTGCGTGATATAAACAAACAACAAATAGCGTGTGCGTTCCATTTTCACTCTACAGCGAGAAGCTCATGGGGCTTTCCCGAACCTGTTTCGAGAGCTGGAGTTAAATGAAATCTCAGATTTGCCTTCTTAATAGTTTGTTTGGGTCCCTCACTTCCGTTTCGCTTCTCATGCACTGATTCGCTAAGCTGAACAGCCAATCAGAGTGATCTCTTTTGCCGACAGCCTTTCAACATGTCGAATCGGCGGGTTTTCGGCCGAAAAGGTGTCGGCACGGCTGAAAAGACACGACGGTGCGGGACACACCAATCTGAGTAGGGCGTGTCGACGCTCATCGTCGGCCTGACGCCCATCGTCGGCCTGACGCCCATCGACGGCGTCAGGCCGATAATTCTTTGCCTCTGTTGAACTAGCAATATCATAAAAAGCCTACATGTAAAATTGTAAGCATCGGTGGCGATAAATTAAAACTATTTATTAGTCTTGCATCAAGCTGTGCTGATAAAAAGTCAAATGATTTTCTTTCAGATTAACTTCAATATTTGTATCACTCCATATTTAAAAATGCAACAGAGCAGTACAACATGTTCTTTTCCATGTGTTCACAGTATGTAAAAGACATGGTGAGAAGCAAACAGGAGACTGCATGGGAGACACTGTAGAAGACTGAGAAATAAAAAGGCTGTCATGGTGACACAGAGCCTCAGGGTCTTTAGGTCATGAAAGGAAGATAGCTGTTTGTCACCTGATGTGACACTTCAAACTGACACCAGATCAATAAATGATCCCATCCTTGCTTTCTAAAATGAAAGAGATCACTCACTTCCCTCAATTGCCGTTATGTTCCCTTTCCATCTCCCTCCTTCACCCGCACCCTCTCTCCCTTTCTCTCACAAAAAAACTGCCATACCACCCTGCTGGTTAGAAGGAATAGTTCAATATTTTTGGAAAACACACTTGTTTGCTATCTTGGCAAAAGTCAAATGATAGGGATTGGGAAACAGATAGCAGCTAGCTTTGTCCAACAGAAACAAAAATCTCTCTACTAGAGCCTGTAAAGCTCACAAGTGATCCTGTTTGTTCTGCACACAAACAGCAACGTAAAAAAACGTTTATCTATCTAGGAAGTTGGCTCAGCAAGAGACTTTCTGGAGTCTCAGCTGGTTGCCCAGCAACCTCATGCTGACAACGATAGGAAATGTTGACGCAAATATGAAGGACTAATTCCCTTAGACCATAATTCTACCATACAATCCAGTGTTTACACATGCACTGCTAATCTATCTATCTATACAATTCAGCATAAATGTTTCATAACGGAGATCCAAGAACAGCCTAAACATAAACATAACTTTGATGGAGAAGAATTCACACATTCCATATTTGCCAGCCGAGTTTGCAAAATGCTAACAAATCACTGCCATGTCACAGGAGTTGTCAGACTCTAAAGCGACAAAAAGCTGACATTTTCTGTAAAATGTGACTGTATATTATTATTATGCTAGACTATAAGGAGAAAATACAGTCACAAAGTGGAGGGATTGAAGACATTATTCAGTGTGGGCATCTATCTTTCCCTGTCCTTCTCCTCTCTGCTGCTCAGTAAATGGCCGGTGGGATGACGGTGCCTGTGGTGCCCTCTTCTCAGAAGACAGATATGCCCTAATGCACCAGCAGCTCCAAGTTCTGTTGAAGATGTCAGCCTGTGCGCACACGTACATACAAAGTAGGGTCTGAAAGCCTTCTGGGGGAAAGGTCTGTCGCCCACAGCCAAAACATGCATATAGACAAGCTGTAAGGCAGGAGTGATGAGGTAAAGAGATGTGCACTGGTTTGGCTCATTTGACTGACGTTTGAGTTATCACAGCCCTTGTGGAGGAGAGCGTGCACCTAGCAAGGCCGCTCCAAGGAGAACAGCAATGTCAAACAGCTAGCCCCTGGTACATGCCTTCTGTGCAGTGAATGATGCAGGCCCATCTCAAAGCCAGGAAATCAATGTCAAATTGGAAAAAACAACCTGCTACTCCCACAATATAAAGGGGCACGAGCTGTTGCGTAACAACCGTTTGTTCTTACTGTACACATCTGAAGATACACCTTGGCCCATAAATACATAAAAACGCTTTCGGTCTCTTCTTCTCTCTAAATGTAGCTTATTAAAAAAAGTGAACTACTTGCAAGATTCTAGCAACTTGTTGGGTCTTACCCACATGGTTAACTGCACTTACTGTAAGTTGCTTTTGGAAAGATAAATGAATGTTAATTTGTTTCAGGCAGTAATGTAAGTTGTTTACTATATGGTTACTGCTATGTTTGTCTCAACGTTGCTGACCATCTGACAAAAGGCCATGATCTCTGAAGGGAAGCCATTGTTCTTTGGGACCAGAGACAAGAGAGAGAACACTTAAACTTGCCAAAAGGATTAGATTAGATACAAATTAGATACTCTGTGAGCTGTTTAATAATAGGACTCTGCAGAAAGGGGATATTAAATTAAACACATTTTTTACACAGTGAGTCTTTGCTCTTCCTAGTCCCCTTACTGGATCCAGCTTAAGAATGATTGACTTTTATATTAGGTGGCCACTTTCAGTCACATGCGAGAGGTCATAACGTCTTGACAAGTACCACTAGGGAGAAGAGATGATTCGCTTTCATTTGTGCAACATGGTTTGCTCATCTTCTTTTCAGGAGTTTTGCTTGAATAAAAAGTTGCTACTTTATTATATCAAGCTGCCATTTGTCCTCTGAGAGTTTTTTCCTCACTCATCCAAGTTTCCAAGAACTTTGCTATCACTACATTTTTCAAAAGTTAGATTCAAGAGCTGAGACAATGGGCCCCTGCTGTAATGAACAGCATTAAGGAATAATGCAGATCAAGGCAGCACTTATATAAATAATAGTTTTGATCTTCTGCAGACAAAAAGTTTGCTATCTAAAGTGGTTTCCTTCAATAGATCATATATCCCTCATTATCTAATACAAATGAAATAAAAAAACACAACTTGAGGTAGATAAAGACATAGACGTATTCTGTTCTCCTTAAGAGAGAAATTGGATATAGGTTTGGTTGTATGATCCACTAACAAACAGCAATTTTCCCAGACAGTGTCTAGACTCAGGCTAATCCGAGCTCAAACCGCCCCATGGTGTGGTTGGTGTTGGACTTTGAGATGTTGGGTGGGGGGGGGTTATTATTGATTGCTCCCAGCTCTTGTTTTGTGCTGGTTCGACAACTTTGCCTGCAGGCAGTGATCAAAACAGAGCCAGGCACCAAAATGAAAGCCAGCATTAACATTTATTCTCTTCTTCTTTAGTCTCTTAAGGTGTCAAACTGAGTCGCTGATTCTGCTCTGCTGTTGCTTTCTATGCATTCAGCTTTAACAGGTTCTCTTTTGCTCCTGCTTGGTCAAACTGATCATGTTTATATGGAGCCTTTACCTTTTTATAGGTTTTTGTTCATGTAAATGGCTAAAATCACAAAAGTTCCCTTCAGAGGGAGTTTCTCTCCCCCACACTGGAATTACACGTGGGAAAGTTAGGCTCGAAATAGGTCATGTGATTCATTTGCATTCTTTCTTTTTTTTCAACACTAGTGTTAATCATGAGTGTAACACATTGACAGCCATAGTTTTAGTACAAACAATTGATATATTTGTTTATTCACTACACACATTCCCTCAGCAAGGAATGATGATATACGAGGATAATTGCATCAGTTACAATTGATTGAATTAAGGATAATGTAATAGTCTGTCTGTGTTCCTGTTTTATTTTGATATTTATTTTCTCCTGGTTTGTGTTCAGCTGTGTTTCACCTCCCCTCCCCAGCTGTGTCTTGTCTTGTGATTCCCCTTGCTTTCCCTAGTGTTCTCTCTGAGTTCATCGTCATTTTTCCCAGAGTTGGGCTCCTGATCTCTTGCCTTGGTGTTCTGGATGTCCCTCGTCTGTCCTCCTGTGTCTTCTGAGTATTCCTGGTTTGTTCTAGTTTGGTTTGCTTATTTTCCTTTTGTTCAACCTTGCCTGCTCCTGCAGTTTTGTGTTTGTTTCGTACCAGCTTTTAATTTAATAAAAGCTGGCTTTTTTTTATATTCCTATATCCGTCTCCCCTGACAGAAATAGCATATAGAGATAATTCTGATTAACCATCATTAGTAATATCATATATTATATACATTTCTTTGTATGATCACTCTATTCCCTTCTGGTTTTACTTGTAGGAGAGCTAAGTGTGTTTTATATTGCCGACCTTCCCACACTTACAATGCAATTAAACTTCTAAACTTTTTCATAACTTCAAACCAAATTGACATGACTATAATAGTGTTGTGTAATAGAAACCAATATGCAAATGCTAAATGTAATTAGGGGTTCCAAAGTGCATTAACTAAAAGCAAAATGTAAACATAGCCTTCAGTAGTTTGTACAATATATAATATTCTACATTTGCTGAGCAACAGTGATGGACTCGACTGCCCGGAAAGCTTATATTTTCTAATCTAATACAAAAAAAAGCTCTGTAATAAATCATAGCTTTGGTGATAAATCATTTTTAGGACCACCAGAGTGACGGCAATTCAACTGTATTGTTATGTTGTTGATGCGGTTTGTGGTGTGGCATTGAATTGCATTTGTAAGGTGGCCATGTATGGATGCGCATATACATATAATGCAGTTAGCTTCCTAAGTGATGGGATGATTAACGATGCTTTGATTTGAGAGCAAAACTTCCATGAAAGTGTGAGAGTAAAAGAGAGAAAGTATTTTACAGCGAGCTGTCTCTCATAAACCTAATAATATTATGATGGAGCCGCAAAAACAAAGAGCAGCATCTCATTAAACAATTCAAAGCTATATGTTATTGTGCATAAACATGGCCGAATTAACAACAGAAAAACCACAGAAAATATAGTTTGATATCTAAAAAATGAACAATACACAGGCCTGACTTAACATGGGAGAGCTGATGAGTTACATAACTGCCTTGACCTTTCATGACATTTCGTGATGAGTGGTTAGCCAGGGAAAGGGCAGTTTTGAAGAGAATAAGCATCTCATCTCTGGGGTTTAATGGAGATGTGATGATTAGCCTAGATAAGAGCAATTCTTAGAGTAATTTCATGTAGTTAACAACCCAGTTGGCGCACACTCCTATTCATATTGTGGTATAATGTGACTCATGTCGCTGAATGTGACCATCATGGAGCATAGAGGATTTCATTTGTGTTCAGGAAAGAAAAGCAGTCTCTAACAGAGAACATGTAAACATTGGCTTATCTATAGTTCTGGAAAATAAGATGTATCCGTACTAAAAACCACCAAAACCAAGACTACTCCAAAAGATTTCTAACCACGAAATATAACACAAAAAAACGAGATCAGGTGTTAGAGTGATGTGTTCTGTTGTGGCTCAGTCAGTAGGGGCTTGGACTGTGAGCCGTAGGGTCGCCGGTTCAAGTCCCCGACCAGACCTAAATATGAAGTGTGGACTTCTACTTGGAGAGGTCCCAGTTCACCTCCTGCCCTGCCGTGGTGCCCTTGAGCAAGGCACCGGACATCCCCCTTCCCCCCTCACTCCCATTGCTCCCCGGGCGCTCTACAATAGCTCCTAGTACTAGACTCCTGGTACTAGGATGGGTTAAAAGCAGAGAACACATTTCACTGTGTGTGCTGTGTGCTCTGCATGTGTGACCATTAAAGAGGGTTTCATCCCTCCCAATTCTATTCTATTTGAAATCAGAAAACCAGTAACTGCATTCAAAAGCAAACGGAGGTTTCAAAGTGGCCACATAATAAAAAAAAGGTGGATCTTAATGAGGAACAGATAACAATTCTCTTTCAATGAAGCTGGGTTTGAGTAGTGCATAAAGTCACAAAGATAATTTGGATCCCACACACAAATCCATAAGTCATTCCATCTAATCAAGCACAAATGCATCATGTTTGAGCAACTGTTCCAGTCAATTACAACGTATCAGAACCGAGCAGAGTAAGGGAATACACCCCATTAAGCTGCGTGGCGTTTACTGGCTTCTGATGTTTACTGAAATATGATAAAAAAAAAACAACGAGAGTAAAAGCCTAGGAGGTCTCTTTTAATGTTCTGTCTGTAGTACAAACTAAATGCTGCAATGTTGGGCTGCCATTTATTGTTGGGAGAGAAACAAAGAAAAAAAGATAGAGCCCATTATCATATAAAGAAAGCAAAAACTCAGATCTACTATAATTGGAATGACAGGAAAACCAATCCCTCGTGAAAATATAAACCCGTCTACCACCCATGGAAGCATCTGAATGTAATTTGTGATGGACAGATAGAGAGAGAAAATCCTAGCTCAAAACAATGAATGTAATTTGAGGTCCAGCCATCTGATTCACCAGTCAAACCACAGAAATGTTGGTGTTTAGACCACAAGCCCCACAAAGTGCACTAGGTGTTGAACCAAATGTATGTCGGGGCCAAGCGATGGTTATGCCATTGGGACCAAAAAAGCCCTTTCCTGTAGACTTACAGTGGAAAAGAGTCACTGTTAATCAGTGTATAATCGTTTCTAGGTAAGTTAACTGCCCAATACAAATAGTAATGACAATAGCCTAGAGCCCCAATTTGGCCAGGGGCAGCACTGGTTCTGGGTGTTGTCCTCCAAAGATAGGCCATTCAGACTTCATGCACCAACTTTCATAGGAATGAACAGGGCCTCGCCCCAAACACTGTACCCTTTTTTTCCCGTTTTTTACATCCATGTTTAACACACTGTATAAAGGCAGCTTAGCTTTCACTCCTCTCCATCTCTCTCCTCCCCTTCCATCACCTTTTCTAACATCCTTAGGCAGCACAGCTTGCAGTTATTGGGCATACACAGAGGCAATGAGCAGCAATGCTCAATCATTCCAGTGCAACTCCCCGGGCTCATTCATTTCAAGCGGAAATGAAAGCGCTTTACCATAATATATACTGTATATGGCTATCTGCATGGCACAGTAATAAAAACAGACATTCAAATCCTGTGAAGAGGATCACCACCCGACCTTGTCAATTGTGTACACTTATCACGCAGTGATACGCTGGGAGTGAAAGGACCCACATACACAGGAATGAAATTTGGGAGACACTAACAATGATGTCAGCTCATCTGCAAACAATAAATGGTAGCAAAAGGCATCATGGATGATTTTACATTCATTTCACGCTTGGTGCCACAATGATCCAAGAGGCATCTGTGCCCACAAAATGGCAGCTTAAGCTCAGCGCTTATTCGCTGAGGGCTTTGGATGCTCTGCATGGATTTTATCATTGAGCGCCACTGGGTGTCAGAGACTGCCATTTAAGATTGTTTTGTGCCTGGTAACAGAGAGGTAACTGGGGCAGCATCAGTGTCCAGTTCTTATAACTAATTAATAGCACTACCATTTCCGTATGAGACTAGATATCTGCTGTCGACCATTAATACATGACCATTATATTACCCCTAAGGGAAATGAATGATGTGCAGCCCTACTAATTACATAATTAAAGATTATCTTTTAAATATATTACTGTAAGAACATAAACCAGGTTTTTCTAAAATGGTTTTAAGAAAACACTGTTCTGCCTTTTTATAAATCAATTTGCCAAACAAGAAAATAATCAACTCCCAAGGACAGAATTTAATTATCACATTTACTTTTCCAATTTTCAGATTTGGAACAAAAATGTGAGCGGAGGAACACAAGTGGAAAAATCTTATCCGAGGGATTGGATGACATGAGGGTGTTTGCAGATCACTTGGATTGAAAGAGTAGCTTTAAAGGCCCGGACACACCAATCTGACAACAAAGAACTGACACAGACGGACCCCGACTGTTGCGTCGCCTCGCGTCTCTGCTATTGGCCATGTGTCGCACTGGAACACACCGCAAAGACTACAGCCGACGGCCAAGAAGCACGTACGAACTGCGCATGCGTGAGTGGCAATAACTCTCCTTACCAGCAGGCGGCGGTAGTGTGTATTCGTCATTCAAAAGAGGCAACAACCGGAAGACAGACTGCGTGATAACCGAGAGAAGAAGAACAGACTGCGCGATATAAACAAACAACAAATAGCGTGTGCGTTCCATTTTCACTCTACAGCGAGAAGCTCATGGGGCTTTCCCGAACCTGTGTCGAGAGCTGGAGTTAAATGAAATCTCAGATTTGCCTTCTTAATAGTTTGTTTGGGTCCCTCACTTCAGACGCAACAGTCGGGGTCCGTCTGTGTCAGTTCTTTGTTGTCAGATTGGTGTGTCCGGGCCTTTAGAGGAGAGCTTTAGAAAAGCAACAATGGCAACAACGGGTATTTAGCTTCTGCAAGCAAAACAAATAATAGATGTTGAGGACATCAGCTAGCACGCAAAGCACATCGGCTTCAAGGTTAAACTTCTCCCTTCACCAAGGCTGGAGCCACACGGGAACGGTAACGGTCGTATCCGCTACAGTTCTCCATCATATAGACGGTTCGGCCACACGAGGCCGACAGGGAAACGCAGATAACGATAACAGGTCACAAGGTGGGTAGATCTGGGGACGCAACGCTCTGGGGGGCCAAACGGCTCCGTGTCTACGCCCTATACGATCATTTTCTGATAACGATGAAGCAATAGCCCCGCCTCTCCCCACCTCTCCTGCTCAGAGATCAGCTGCTGGGCTGTCAGAAGAGGGGGAGGAAAAGAGAGGCTCCGTTTATTATTCTTATATTATTATATAGAGTCGTTATCAATTTGTTTTAAAGCTCAATAAATAACAAAGACGACCTCTGACCAGCACTTTTCTAATTTTGGACATGTTGACCGGCGAAAAAAAATTCAAACGGAAACTCTGCTGCACGGTCCCCTCGTCCCTTGGAAGAAGCGGAGAGATGGGTGTTTTTCATCTGCTGGTGGACTACCGGAGAGATTTACAGCAGGAGCACACGCTTGCCTCGGGGAGGGAGAAAAAGAACCAGAGCCCTGCCTCTCCCCACCTTTGCTGCTAAATCCACCACGGAGAATAAACAGAAGGGCAACCATGGCAACCATGCTAGGGAAGTCTTCTTCACTGCTTTTGGTGTATTTTGTGGCGGAAGTACAGCGCCACTTACAGGCCCGGCATATGTACTACAGCGTCTCCAGCGGGTCGAGCGGTCTCGTGTGGAAGGACACGTTTCTGGTGCCTATTGCGTGTGGACGGAGGACTTTTTGGATATCGAATTCGTGTGGCTCCAGCCTAAGTGTCTTAGGTCCATCGTCCTTGTAAACAGAAGAGGCAGAGAGATGAGAAAATCACGTTAATAGAATTGTCTGCAACGGTGCTTTGAGTTTCTTAAACGAAAAAGTGCCCCCTTGTTAACCCGTTTCCTTGTCAGTGCACGTCACAGGCTGTGTGCCCATTGTCCTTTTGTCCTGAGCAAAAATACAGGCCATCCTTTTATGCAGGAACTACTTCAGCCCTAGGTAAAAGGAAGCAAGGAGTGTTTATTATGCCTTTAAATATCCCATCAAGGTCTGGTGATAGATTGATATTGGCAATGGGAAGAGGAGTTGTCTGTTTACTGTGAGATACAAGGCAAGGGAGAGATGGGCCATGCACAGCAGTGTTCCAGTAGCATGAATAGAGCCGGGTGGCTGCTGCCTTGGGGCGCACTATTGAGTGGCGGGGATGGCACATTACGCAGCGCCTGCATCGTTAGTCTTTTATTCCACAAACAGCTGAGTAAGGACAATCTTTTCAACTTGCAGTGGAAGGACACTCATGAACCATGGCAACAAAACTACTGAAAAGGTCTATACTAAATTCAAAATTATAACACAACTCAAGTCTGACTATGACATTAACAAAAAAACTGAACAAAAAGTAGACATTAATATTTAGCTGACTGTCACAGAGAAAAAACAGCTGATCGAGATAGCAAAAACAGTCATGAGTGAGAAACCCGAGACGTTAATTATGAATGAAAGCAAGGCACTCCATATGAACCAGATCCTTGTGGTGATGCACTACAAATGAACCCAGGGCTGTGGCCTAGGTAATGGGCCTCAGGTTTTCTGCCCCCCCCAGGGAGAGAGTGACAGAGGAGAGGAGAGAGAGAAGGTCTGTGAGCAGGAAAACCATGACTAACCATGCAGGCTAATGGAAACCACATCCTTCTTCCTGTATTCTTGTGCATCAACAGCAGCGAGGTCTCCCACCTTTCTAGCCCTGACTGACCTGGCAGTGGCAGAGGCTGCCCCCATCCATCTAAACAGGCTTATCCGCGGCCACTGCTTTTAACACCTGATTCAGAAATAGTCTTCAAAAAGCTTTTTGCGTAACTTCCTCCACGGTTTCCAAATGGTGCATCCCATCACGGCCACCACTCTCCTGAATGTCTAAATGTCACGGGCAATTCTCAGCTCTAGGCAATGGGAAAAGAGGGCTGGAAGGAGTGGGGGAGAGGTGGCCCAGATAAAAGCCCCATAGAAGTGCAGATACCAAAACAGCCCCAGATAGGCTTTCCCCTGCAGGTAATGATCGAGGATAACTTTAACCTTCATGTGTCCTGACCTTTCACAGAAGAGGAAGGGAAAGCCAACGACCCCAAAATGACCTGGCTGCAGTGGGCAACAGTTTATTTATTCAGTATTGGCACAAAGGATTGTAAAGGGACTCTTAGCTTATCAATCATTGTAAGCCATTGTAATTTAATCATTTAGTTCATAATGGATAACCTTTGTAGCATGTCTCTTCTTTCTACGATCCAGTGAGACTAGCTTAAGGGAAACGTCCAAATGTCCCTTAAATGTGTATTTTTCGTGACAGAGGGTAAAAAAGCTGTACGATTCTCTCAATCTTTTGACACATGCTTTTAGCGGACCTAAAGTATTCTGTCCATTATAACAATATACTCATATAACTTCAGTCACCAGTGTGTGTGAGTTTCTATTGTGTTATATTTTAATATTCTGAATGATAAAGTACCGGATCGACGACAGGATGCCTCTCTCCCAGTAGAAGCACTGCGCTTTTATTATGATGTTGTGTCACATCTCCAGACATGACTGACTCTGTGATCAATTAGCCTAATAGCTGCCTTGCTGAGGTGCTCCAGGTGAGAACAGGCTGCAGATGTCACAAATTAATCACCTGAGTTAGCTTAATTAATTAAGCCTCTGGTGGAGCTGATAACGACTCTCCCAAGAGTTTTCTAAATTGGTGGTCCGCAACTGTGACATTTGGCTCTGGAGATAAAAAGAGCAGCTTAAAGTAACATGTACAGGCCTAGTGTTGGCTGTCACCTTTAAAAACAAGAATATAGGTCTGTGTGGATTACACATATATTAGCTGATTAAAGGGGCTTTTGGGGGATTTACCTTTCCTATATTGTTATACAGGTTTTTGAGCATATAAATGGTCCCAAAGTTCCCTCACCCACACACCCCCCCCCCCCCTTTTGAAACACCTCCATTGGACTTCTTTGTTTACTTCCGTAACATAATGACATCATTATGTAACACTCACACTTCTATTGGCTAGCGCTCCAACACATTGTTAGTGATAGGCCAAGGGGCTGGACATCTCTAAGTGGTTGACCAACCAGCACTAAAAGAGGTGCAGCAGCACAGTCAGTGCTGGAAAAATAATGATGAATAATTGTTGGAACATTAAAACATGTATTCATGTCACAATAGAAGCACACAATTCAAATATGAACCTGAAAATGAGCATAATAGGGCCCCTTTAACATAAGCATGTACTCTTATTTTACATTGTGTTTCACATTGTTAAGGATAATGAAATTGATTAATAAAGGTTTCATTGTTGCCAATATACCTAGACTTAAGTTCATATACAACTTTACAATAACAGGCCAAAGTTCATTAAATACATGTAGGTTTCTTCAGGTCCAATTTTTGTTGACCGTGTCAGAGATGTTGAATAAGCTCTGTGGCAAATACGGCTGTAGTTATTATTAACTCTGGTGTACTAACCCAGTATAAGACAGAACGTTGAATAATATGTTTTGACATTTAAAAAAAAAAAAAACGACTTGATCCATCCTGAATGTTACCGTCTTTCATCAAAGCTCCATTACTTTAACCTGGACTGAATTATGCTCGAGGAAAATCAAACACTTAATTTAGAATTGCCTATATAGCTGTTTTCCAGGCTTATTAGGACAAGATGAACTGAAGTGAGCTGCAGACTTCATCATGCCCACTCATACAGAAATAATGGTGGCAAACAGAGGCCCTCATCTCTCAAGAGAGGACCATCTCCCTGGGAGAAGGAACGGTTTACCCACACAGCAGGGGCTCAATGAGAAACACTCTCATGAGGGACAAGCACCCCCTTGTGTTGGACAGTTGTACTACACACACACACACACACACACACGCACATACGCACACAAATAAATATGTCAACTTTTGCCCAATATAAAAAGAACATTATTTATTATTAATAAATAATACTTTAGGTAACATCTTTGCCATAAAGTCAGTTGAAGCTGTGTCCAGTGGAGGAAGAAATGCTAGGATTTTATAAGTAAGTAAAATTAGTATTAGTAAATTGTTCAAATACTCCATTACAAGTCCTGCATTCAAAATCTTACTGTAATGTGTACATGAGTATTGACATCAAATTATGTTTACTATTCAGGACTAAAAGGAAAAGTGCTCATTTTGCATTAGGGACAATTTCAGAATAATAATGAAAAACCTATGAATCACTGTATGAGCTAATAATATGAATCTGCAAAGTAACAAGTAACTAAAGTTGTCAGATAAATATAGATAAGAGTAGAATATTTGCCTCCCTATTGTAGAGGAGTAAAATAATTAAGTGGCATTAAATAAAAAATACTCAGGTAAAGTACCTCAACATTGTGCATAAATAAAAAAGGCCTCAAATGTGATTTGAAAAGACAAGGAAATAGTTTTTCCAGTCAGAGCATATGTTACCACCCATGCCCACATTCGTATGTCTAATCTAGATTGTGTACTTTTCATTTCATTTTTATTTGTTCCGCTCATGGTACGCAAAACTCAATGTACAATAATTGCCAACAAAACATGTCTCTACAAAAACACCATTGAGCGAAAAGGAGCAGGGAGAAGAAAAAAATCTTATATGACGTGCCCCTTTCTAAAAAAAACAAAAATAAATATAAATAGATGGTCTGCCCTTCATAATATATATTTTTTTTTCACAGCCAAACATAACAGTATCTTAGGATACTTGACTTCATGATGACTGTTAAGGGCGCCACTTTTAGCCTAAATCATGTACCATTATTTTGTCCAGGTGGAGGCTCGAGGGCATTCTTCATATTACATGTAATACCCGCTTACCTGTGATTCACTCCCGTAAGAGCCTCATTAGTCTGCCCCCTGCCCATACCTGGCCCTCCATTCACCCTTAGGCACCTGCCGTCTACCACAGGTGGGCATGTAATTGCTCTGTGGCGTGGTCATGTTCTGAGTGGTTAGGAGAGAGCAGCCCCACTAATGAGGCAACTCACTGTGAGGCTTCTACGCTGCTGAGAAATATATGTATATGTGTATGTGTATGTGTATGTGTGTGTGTGTGTGTGTGTGTGTGTGTGTGTGTGTGTGTGTGTGTGTGTGTGTGTGTGTGTGGCACACATACATCTGGTATACAGTTGTAATACAACACAGCTGTTTGACGCTGTGTCAGAGACAGAAAACGAGTTGAGGAAGAGAGCCAACGTTTTGTGGGTGTGCTATTCAAACGGAGAGGTAAATGGCGCTGTTCAAAGTGATTTTTGTGTTTGTTTGAGCTTGGGGTGTAACTCTTCATAAAATAGATACACAATAAGTAAGAACAAATAATCATGTGTGCAATCGCTTTAAAATCAATTAAAGCCAGTTTGAATGCTGACCGCAACCCTTTGCTTCATACTCTCACTCTCTACTCTATTTAATAAACGGGGGAAATATCTAAAGTGGTTAAAGTGATATTTCACAATTTCACAAGCCAATGGTTTAGATAATGTCTCTACCGAAACAATATTTTACCAACATGTAGCTCTCTTTTTTTTTTTAAAGTCCTCTGCAGGCATGTTTTAAAGTAAAATACCCTGCTGTGATTCGTATTTTATTTAAAATGGCTTTCCCACCTAAAAAGAGTATAAAGAAACGCTTTTATCATTCAGGACAAAAGGCTTAAAGGCAGATCTACTCCACTCCATAATTAAGAAAATTCTGTATCTGGCCATGAGCCACAAACCAGTTATAGCAGTTGTTTCAGAATGATAAGTGTAGCGGCTTTTAATTGTTTGTGTGGTTTGTGAAGTTTTGGATAAGCTTTGAATACTCACTAGTGGTGCACTGTTTATCAGTGGCCTCGCCCTGAGTGCTGCTCCTGGCCTGCTCCTCTGCTCCAGCGTGGTGCCTTCTGGTTGCCACGGCGCCCATCAGCTCCGTCTGCTGAGCTGGCGTCTGGAGGTCTGCGGGGCCCACAGAGGATCAGTTACCGACAACAGACAATACTCTTTGTGTGTGCATTGTGAAATTGCGCGTGTGTGTGTATGTAACTGGGAAAACACTTCCGAAATATAGTGCTGGCAAGATAGAGTGCATGTGTGGATATGTATGAGTGTATAAACAACAAGAGGCTAGGAAGGTACTCTGACAGACCAATACAAATATGATCCTCCAGACAAATATGACCAAGGGGTTGTGATAGGGTCAGTCAGCGAAACGTGATGATAACGATAGCTCCATGTCCAGAAACTTCAACCCTGACATTAAGTGATATTTAAGTTTATCACAGATCCTTTCATCTTCTCACAGGGGAGAAAGTCCCGAGATGCACTGTGGGTTTTGAACCCTGCCGCAAATGGGCATCATAGCGTGTTGGGTTAACTGATAGCTTTATAGCAAAACCTTGACTGGAAGATGAAATATTTACGCTGCTGTATTCCTCCACTCAGGCAGTTGACTTTTGCTCCTGCAATATTCATTTAGCATCCTGTGCTTTTAGCTGCTAAAAGAGGAAATCAAAAGCAACAGGGTGGCTTCGGAAAATTGCTTCCCCTTTGATAAGTTTCTCGGTTGACACGGAAGAGCCGGGCCTCTGTGGCTTGAGTCAGAAGTCAATGGGCCCTCAGGGGGTAGGGCTGCGCTAATAGATAATGTTTTTAAAAGGGAAATCACTTCGTCTTGTGCAGTTCCCTCAATACTCGTTTGAGCTTTCAAAAAGATGTTATGTGCGTCTCATCTCATTGAAGGGATAATAAAAAAGATTAGCGGTGTCAATCGATTAGAACATTTGAATGCGTTAATCACGATAATAGCCTGTGATAAATCATGATTATTCACAAGTTTAAAATGCTAGTATTAAAGGGCCCATGTCATGCTTTTCCGGTTATTACCCGTCCCCTTGTGTGTTATGAAGGTTTTTATGCATGTAAACGGTGAGCAGAGTCAAAACCCTCAAAGTACACCCTGTAGCGAGTAAAACTCTAACACAGAAAATACCTCCCCAAAACGCCTCGTTGGAGATACGTCATTGTCCATTTGATTCTTCCATTTCGTTCCGGGTACGGCATGATGTCAAGCCGTACCCGGAACGAAATGGATCAATCCGTGGAGCCGTTACGTTAAGCCCCCGCTGATTGGTCCAAATTGACCAATCCACGGACTTCCTCACACACAGGCAGCTCTGCTGATTTCTCCTCCCTGGCTGCAGGCTGATAACAGACAGTTGGGATCGCGGCGAAATTCTCTCTGCAGACCCATTCTCACAGCGTTTATCAACCTTTTTCTTACTCAATATCAAGCCACACTTATTGTTTTTACTTCGGCTGTGACTTTGTGTGTGCTCAGGATGAGTTTGGCTGTGTTTCGCTATGTATCCTAAACAAGGAAACAACACCTCCACGGAGCTCAGCGCGATTCACAACGTCCCGACCAATCAGAGCACACTGGGCTCACAGGGAGGGTGGGGGCTGGAGCTATTGGAGCTACAACGAGCCGTTAAAGGCAGAGAGTGAAATTCAGTGAATACACGTAGTTTACAGAGATGCTGTATGCGAAACCAATGTGAGTTTGGAAAATTGCACAATATAAATCTATTCTAGTAGACCTCAACAATGGAATTATGATCGGTGGAAATGGCCATGACATGGGCCCTTTAACTTGTAATTTTGGGAGAGTTAAAACAAATATACATATGGGGTTATAATAAAGAAATGCATGATAAACAGTTAAGACAAATAAGAAGGTTTTTATTTTATTCTCACATCTTAGCTTCGTTTTCATGATTTCGGAATTTATTTGTAATTTTATTTTTTATTTGAGGGACATGTCGTAATGGCCAATTAATGAAAGGGTAAAACTAAAACTATTAATCAGTAACATTTCTTTCTGATTCGGCAGTCTCAGATAAGGGGGGCGGCAGTAGCTCAGTCTGTAGGGACTTGGGAAGCGAATAGGCACTGCTTCGAGTCCCTGTACAGACCAAACATTAAGTAGTATGGACTGATAGATAAAGATATGCCAGTTCACCTCATGGGCTCTATCAAGGGGTCCTTGAGCAAGGCCATAGGCCCCCAACTGACTCCTTGCTCTGACAACTCTACGTATTTGTGTGTGTATGGGTTCTGTTTGCTTTATTTCAACTGTAATTGTATAACGAAAAAGCAGTGAAAACTAAATTCTTCTTCTAAGCATTAACTGTGTGCTGAATCTTTCCAATGTGCCGGTGCTGTTGTTAATTAGTCAATTCCCACGTGGGCAAGTATAGCTTATACATGTGACTATACGATATATATGCCTCTATGCTCCATATCTGAAGAAAAACATGTGTGTTTCTACATTCGTAAACCTAATTTAGAGTAACTCTAAATCCACTCAGCAGTGCTCGGGGCTGTTTGGTGTGGAGAGACGCAAAGCACCATGCAGACAGCGAGCACAGAAGGTACTGTCTGGAACACTGGAGCCTCGGGCATCACATACTCTACACTAAAAACTGACTGCTCCATCAAGTAATACTGTGGTACAAAAAGACGGTCTCCATTCTATGAGATAATGTATCAAAGACTACACAAAAAGAAAGAGGGTGAAAGAGCAGGCTGGGGAAACACACATGGACTGGCTAGGGCTCATTATTCAAGTTATTTATTTAGATAAACAAACAATGCTTTTCAGTTCAGTGCCATTAGTATGCTATATTAGTCTGCTCTACCACCATCCCTACATAAAGAGGGCAGTGCAGAAAAAAAAGAAAGAATATTTATCAAGTAATTGCAATTATTAAAGTGTATGATTTTGCAAAGCTGTGCCTTTCATTAGAAGACAAGTACTACTCAAGGATTTGTTTGGGCATGCCCATTTCTTCATGTTTATCAGAATTAGAGTGTTTAATTTATCCTGGGGAAATGGGGTTCATTTAAAAATGTGTAAATAAAAAGATAAAATTAAACGAAAATATCTCTATAAACATAAGAACTTAAAGTAAAAATGTGCAAATTGAACAATTAAAAACAATAATATGTAAACATTATAATATTTGCATTGGTTTAAAAGTTATTAATGATGAAAAGTAGGTATAATTAGATAGAGGTGATCATGATAATGGAATTGCTCTTAACCTTTACAACAGTGTACGTATTTAGGTAGCGTGTTGCCATGTTTCTGCGATTCCTTACCTTTCTTCCTGCGCGCCTCTTTGATGTCTTCGCACATGCGGTCGAACTCTGGGTCCAGCTCGGCAGCAAATATAGCGTGAGCGGTGTCCTTTAAACTGCTTGCTCGGTGCCGGATCACCTTGTCTGAAAAAGGAAGAGACAACATAACATTAAGGTCACATGACACGAAACTGTGGTTTTCTGTGAGTACATGTGTTTTATAACACAGGATATTCAACCAGTAATTCTGACATTTTCATTTGTGCCCATAGTGGTACTATTCTCTGGGCTTGATTACGCCCAATCAAGCAGAACAATAAGTACATTTTTCTTACCATACGATGTTTAGAGTTTGGGACCAGGGAGGTTATGTTTTTGGTTTTGTTAGTTTGTCAGCAGAATTACAGAAAAATGACACCCAATTTCCATGAAATGTGGTGAAGGCTGTAGCATGAGGCCAAGAAAGGGCCCATTAAATGTTCGAAAAACAGGGAGGGAATACACGAACAACTTTCATTAAAATTGCAAGATGGGGCATTTTGCCTTGGCGGAGGTCTGCGCTCTAGGTCAGCAAATTGAATATCCAAGATAGGAACCTATATAAAGTGTAAAAAAGGAAATCACAATTTATCTCTACCAGAATTCAAGGCTTTAGACGAATCAGAACAAATTGCCCTTTTTCTCTTAGACATACTGAATATAGTCTTTGGGCTAAATTGGGTTAAATGTGAGTTCCTTTTTATGTCACCTTGTAGTTTTGCAGTTTGAGGTTGCATGTTCTCCACACCCCGTCATGTATGTAAATGGAAGGCTTAGACTTGATAGCAGCCCGCCCCTTTCCCCTGTATCTGTGAGAAAGGGGCTTGTAGCGTTTTCTCACAGGTTGAACAAAAAAAAAAAAAAGGATCGGGTTGGCTTTGGTAAAAAGTGTTAGCGGGCAGAAGTCAGAGATGTATGAGATTCTTGATACCACCACTTCAGCCAGTAAAGACAGAGGTGGGTGCATTCACACAGACATGCAAACTGAAATATATTTGAATGCGTACTCATTCTTTTCACACTCCTTACACCTTCATAACTCTTATGCCTCTTTTCCCTTAGATGTAGCAAAGCATCATTAAAATCCTCCTTCTTACCCGCTCCTGCATCTATGGAGGGAAAATAGAGACGCTGCTGAAGACGCAGGCTAAAAAGGCGCTGTAAACAGGCAGTCTCTCATTACGGCAGGCAGAGGGGGAACAGTTCAGGCAGAGTGGCAGAGGGGTCACAATCTGCCAGCTTCCTTTGTCTAATTGGAAGAAGGCTGCCTAATTGCAGTGGAGGCAATTTGTGTGTGCGTGTGTTTTTCTACTGACAGTTTGTGTACGTGCATTGAGGGAGAACATGCCTGTCAGAGGAAGAGGAGTCAAAGGCCAGGTAGGATGGCGAGAGCTCATCAGAACCCTTATGGGCCCTGCCTAACCTCAAAACCTCCAACAGATAGGAAGGAACAAAGCTGTTGCTTACGCTTCTTTCATAGTAAAAACGTTGTTATCACCATTTCCCCTGAAGCAACAAAGTATTCATGACACCGAGTCACATCGCGGAGCACGGAGATATCAGCCTTTCAACATAACCAAGTAATTATTTAGCAAGGTGAGGAGGTATGAGACAAGGAACATGATTGCACGGGGAGGACGGCACGATGAAGATAGCAGGGAGTACAAGGAGAAACCGACCACTGAGGGATAATGAGCTTTTTTCCCAGCACTTTTTCTGAGCTGGCGCAGAACTTTACGAGCAGCGTAATTGTGCCGGGCCATATTCCCTGGGCCAAGCACTTGGGGGGGGGGGGGGAGGATTTGTTAGTCTTTTTTTATTAAACTGCCTAATTGCATTTTTTTTTTTCTTTAGTGGGTTATTTGTAGACCCTGCATTCCAACAAATGACCCTCGCCTGCAAAGACAGAGATATGATTTATTCATTTGGGCAGACAAAGAATTGCTTCCCATTGGTGCGAGGTGCAAGACTATATCCTGGAGAGTGCAGCAAGCCGCTAAACACACAAAGCCACATTTTAAATGGTCCTCTCAATTGGATAGTATGAAGTAAGGCCAACTGCATGTGGTTTTTAATTACAAGAACATCTTTTTCTTTTGGGATTTGACTCTGGCATAAAAAAAGGTTTGTCCAACAAATGCTCTTCACAACATCTTTGGACAATTTTTACACAAAAATGCATGTCTCTTAACATGGGCATTTCCCCGCCATGCAAGATAGTTCTCCTTTAAACAGCAAATCTAAATCATATGTATGAGTAAGTGATTGCAAGGTGTGTGTGCACATGTGTTCTAGCACTCATTATGAAGGCCATATTTAGCTTTGGGGAAAAGGTGCTGAGACAAGAAGGAGGATGATGTAAGAATTGGTTCAAACTGCAAGACAATTACATGTTCATGCATATGCAGCCTTTCTCATCCACGGAGCATGAATTACACGGTGGGAATGTATTTTCAGCGGGGGCTGTATGCACTTTATTTCATTAGAATTTTCATGTAAAAAAAAAAAGAAAGAAAAAACATCTCGAGCTTCTGTAATTGTGCTGCCTGGAAGCTCTCTAGTCATTAAATATTAAATGTAATTACTTTTTATTCACACAATGACAGCCAAATGGAACACAACAGTAACTACAGAGACGCATGGTCATACTTATTTGGGTAGTTAAATGCCAAGGGACTGTCATACGCCATCGCATGAATAAAAGAACTTTCATTTGGGAAAAAGAAGTGTGACAGGTTGATTTTAGATTACTACTAATTACAGTTTAAGGGATAATTTTGCGATTCAAATCCAAATTCTAAAACATTTGGGTGAATTCACTGTTTTTTCATGTTTCAAATGTAGAGATTGTGTTCATGCAAGAAGGCACATGGTTGATGGTAGTGCAAGCATTTACATATTTTGCATTTCATGTGTACATGTTCTGAGTGTATTCATGTACATGCCAGTGTAATTGTTCCTCCTCACCTCCAGGATCCTTGTCAGGGTTGTATTCTAAAGCATTACTGCAGATGAGGTCGATGTCTCCCAGGAAGTCCTTCACCCTCAGGTACTGGTGGGTGTCAATCTTGGTCATGATGGTGGATAGATCCATGGGCTGCCGAATCACCTCCATGTAATCAGACACCTAACGGACAAAGTACATTTTATTAATAGTCAACTGTGAGTGGGGTACCAGGGCGTGGGGCAGTTCCTCTTTACCTCATCGATGTCAACTGGCTTGCTGAAGATGTTAAAACGTTTGTCGGTGGCCAGGCGCTTGGTCACGTCCCTGAGAAAGAGCCTGAGCTCACGCAGTGTGTTCTCCTCCTGCTCAGCAAGGCGGCGCTGTTCCTCTGTTGACAGGACTCTGGGCCCCGGAGCCTCAGCCGCTGGCAGAACCTCTTCAGACCTCCCTGTCAGAGGAGAAACAGAAACAGTTTGAGGCAAAAACAGAGACGTTTTATAACTAAATAATGTCTTCACACCCCTTCAATCCATGAACAAGCCTGATAAATCTCAAACCAAGAGCGATCGCCTATAGCAACCAAAGACTTCAACTACACGAAAAATTGCTACACTAACTATGCAAATCAAATATAAAAACACACATATGCCCACTGGTTGGAAGACATCAACAGACGGTGTTGACTCAAACCTGATCCTTGACTATTCCCTTTTATTATCATTGCCAACACAGACTTAAAAGTTATTCAGCCCAGGGGGGAAAAAACACGTTTTAAGATTTTCGCAGCTGCAAAAAAATAACAGAACAATGCTCCTTCCCAAACACAGGTTTTGAAATACACTAAGGAAAAGCCTCTGGCCAATGACAGAGTGATGATGCAAGGCAAGCAGATCTCCTCTCCTCCTCTCCCAAGGCGCCAGTCCTCGCCCAAGGCATCTGCCGACATCGTTAAGAAGGCTCCGCAGCACCGTGCGCCGCTTCGCTCACCAGCAGCCATCCAAACCCTGATTCTAATTATGGCTAATAGCAGCCGGCCCCTCATTTCAATTCCTCGCCCCGCTTTTCTGCCGGTCTCTCTGCTGGAAGCGGGACTGCAGTCTTAGTCAGGCAGGAACCCCTGAAGAGCAGCGGGTGAGTAAAGCGGGGGACCCCTGCCTTGCATCAATGAGCAAACTGAGGATGAACAGCGAGCACAATTTCCATTTGAAAGCCTTGGTGGACAGTTCTCTCATATTGAACCAGATCCCGGGGATGGGGGACTAGTGAGTACTGGGGCAATGGCAGGTCGCATTTGGGGGGGGTTGGAAGAAGGTTGCTTATTTTGATGTGGGTGGGGGATGGTGATATCCAGGAAAAAACTGGATTCTAGGGCTGCACAATTTATTAGCATTTCTTTTTACTGAAATTGCGATATTTTGTTATGATATAAGAGGGATTGATCATTTTGAAACATTATCCACATTATCATTAAAATATAGATTTATGTTCATGTTGTGATGTTTTAAGATCTGTACCGAACAAGGATTTTTGTCTGTAGAAAACCGGGACTTTTAATATATTATGTCATTGCAAAATACTGTGCTTACTGAGTTAGCTACTGCAGTGATTTTAATATTTTAAAAAAGGATTTGTGCAGCCCTACAGGTTTCACCCCGGCCAATTATATACTTACTCCCTCATCTTACATCTGTATATCTGTGTCCTCCTAAAACTAAATTGAACAGATTCTCAACATGAAATCATTTAACTGCAATGTGCCATATGTGTGATTGGTTATCCACACACATAATGTTGCAAATGAAATAACATCTGCTCCTTTACCTTTCCCTGAATCAAATGCAGACAACACTGCCCTCTAGTTCCGACAGCAGAGATGAGTCATAGCTGTATACTCCTGTAAGTGTATGTCAACGTGATTACAGACGGTACCTTGATTCTTGAGGCGTGGTGGAGGCCTGGCTGCTTGCTCCAGCAGCAGGTCAGAGAAGAAGCTCCTCCTGTCCTCTTCTTCCGGAGGGCACAGCGTCACTACCTCCCCGTAAGACCTCTGGAAAATACTCCTCACCTGGAAGAAAATAAATGAGAAGGTTGATAAGAATGATGTCGCCACCACCATATCAGTTTGTCTGTTAGAAAAAAAACAGGTAGTGTGCTGGTAAACGTTTCACGGGAAGTGTCCCTATTAAACCTAATTTGTAAACAAACCAAAAAATGGCTGACAATTAAACTTCTGTCGTAATATAACAAAGGCCATAACACTTAACATTCACTAAGGAGGCGTGTGGCGCACTGGGTTGTGCGTTGGTGTTCGGATCAGGGGGTCACAGGTTCAAACCCCACTGCAGTCAGCATGTCGTTGTGTCCCTGAGACACTTCACCCCAAATTGCTCCTGTGGTGATTGTCCACAGTATTGAGTATGTAAGTCGCTTTGGATAAAAGCGTCTAACATGTAATGTAACTATGAAAAAATATTTGTATTCTTTTGTTTCTTAATTTGAGCTCCCTGTAAAAAAATAACTTAAATTCTGAGAATGCTATATTTTATTTCGCTTTCATTTAATTTACCCACCGGATTTAACTGATTACTCCAATTTGTTTTGTCACCTAATAGGCAGTGTGAAGCTGATTGTGCCTGTTTTTATCAGCCACTACATTAAGCAGAAGTGCGACTGAGCACAGCAGAAACTCTGCATACTGATTAGAAGTTCACAACTTCACGAACAGATGAAATATTTGATTTTCACATTACTAAAGTGGTGAGAAGAAAATAGAGTTTCAGTCATTTCTAGACCAGATAATACCTGATCAAAGCAAATCCTCCAAACTTCCTCAAAGATGCATCTCTTTTAAGATGTAAGGATGTGATCACCGTGTGATTTGTTTTCAGCTTTCAGGCATTTGATATGGACTGAACAAAAGGAAAAATATCTTAGTGTTTTAGTACATCCAGTTCCTGCACAAAAGAGCCAAAAACTGCTAATAAAATGGAATGAAACACTATCATTGCAACTGGCATTTTTTAACTATGCGTATATGAAGTTAATCTCCACAAGTATGCCTGATTTAGTAGTGGGTCCAACACGATAGCGACATAATTACACATATGGATGGCATCTTGAGACACAGCGGGTTGTGTTTTTGCGGCTATTATTATTATTATTATTAAGCTTCCGATTCTTGAACCGCGTTTATGAGGAACTTAGCATGGGTAAAGAGGTTGGGGAAATGTGCACAGACATCAGGACTGGCAAAAATAGGTTCTGCAGCAAATTGGTTTAATCTTGCCAACGCACCTCCTATGAAAATGCAATTTTTGAACATAAACCAAACTCGCACCTTAAGTCTGATTGATCTGACATTATGCACACATATTCAGCAAACAGCATCAGGGGAGGGTCAGACATGTGTCCATAAGAATAGACAAAGATCAGTAGGGCTGTACCCGAATATCCGAATATTTGTTCGTTGGAGTACTATTCGGGTTTCAATTTCGTTATTCGGATATTCTTTTTTTAAATGTTTTTATTTATTGAAAACTCCAATATCAACATAAGAGCTTGTGCCTCTTCGGGGGGGGCTAACACTTAAAGGGGACCTATCATGCAAAATGCACTTTTGTACGTCTTTTATACATGAATATGTGTCCCCGGTGTTCCAGGAAACTCACCAAGTGTCAGAAAACACAACCTTCTCTCTTTTCCTCCATACCCAAATCTCTAAAAACGGGGCTGCAACGGATCTGATACAGACTGATCCAGATTTGAACATTTCTCTGACGTCAGGACGGAGGAGCTGACCTATCAGGGGAATGAGAGGTTGCCGTGGCATGGTAACAGCATGGTAACACGACGCTCGTAACTCGGCCCCCTCCTTTGCAGGGGGGCGTGGTCAGCTGCAGCGCATGCAAAGACAGGGTGGAGAGCAAAATAGAGCAAAATGAGGCATGGCTAAAATGCATGATCTGTTTGGTATTTTGAAAAAGAAAACGTATAAATATACCTTATATAGGTATGGCCCTACAATATATTATTCAAATATAGCATGATAGGTCCACTTTAACCATAAACGTTATTGTTTACTTTCTCCGTCTTTATATGTAGATATTACTTTTTCTCCGCTAATCTCCGTCACGTTGTTTCCATAGCAACAACAACTTTCTGTCAACAGCGCTAACTCTCCTTCAAAATAAAAGCATGTCCATACAAAATATGAAGCCACACCAAATTACACTTAAGACATATATACAACTGCAACGAAAGTAACAAACACAATGCAATATCCTTTTCAATTTCAAAGAACACAAATTGGGTTATATACATTAACAAATAACTATAAAAACAACAATACTGTAGAATAACAAAATGAATGCCGTGAATAAACCGAAATACACGTGTTGAAGCGGTTCGCTGCTGATTACTACGCACCCCCCGCGTGGGCCGAATATTCGAATATTCGCTGCTGATTACTACCGAATATCTGGAGCCCGAAAAATGGTATTCGGGACAGCCCTAAAGATCAGTCAAAAACATGGCGGCCAGTCTCCAAAACAGGCGCATTCACACATTTGTCTTCAGGGTTGTCCAGCAAAAAAGCTTTAATCCATTTGCTGTGATGCAACATGATGAAGGTAAATAGGTGCATTAGCTAGTCTCATACATGCAACACTTCTGGAAGATTACTTCGCTGTATCCCATTTGTTTACCTACATATCTATGTGATGAAAGATCAAAAACTTCCCGCCCTAAGTCATAAAATCCTGTCTGAGTATAAAAAATCTCTGTGCAGTGTTTTGGCATCTGATGAGCTGGATTTGGTGGCATGCTCACAGGCACCTGGGACAACACGCTGCTTTCACACAGGGCTGTATTGAGACTGAATCCCTGCTAGTTGATCATTCCAGAAACAAAATCACACTCATCCTCAGGGATAAGACAGCAGCTATATGCTTCTGCTAGTCCCAACCCTTTCCCAACATATTGAGGCTTGTCAACAACATTGTGTCTGACCCCAAACATGTCCTGAACAGCCAATGTGTCATTTCAATCAAATCGGATAAACAGGATTATACAATTTAAAAAGGTTAGACTGAAGCAATCTTTTGTGCAGTCATCAAATCAAATACACAGTTAAATCCCATGTTAAGTGTAGGTTTAAGGGTCTTGAATACAATGCCATGTCTTTCTACAATGCCATGTCTTTTTAACACAATGCAACACAAACATTTCCCAAATCGGGATCAATAAAGTACTTCTTATCTTGAACCTATTGTCTTTAGTGATTATAATGTTATGTTCAATTGAAGTTCCTTTGTTTCTTGTCCTAAACATTTGTCCTTGTTGATGTTGCAAATGGAGCTGCTGTGACTCAATAAATATTTCAGACTTGATCTGACAATAAAGTATCGTATCCTATTTCTAGCAGTCTTAAGATAGTTTAGCAGGCACTGCTTTCCAATTGACGTCATCCTTTGACACGAAAGAAACAACCTCAAAATATGTTGATAAATCTACTTTTGTGACCAGTTTTGACCCAATCAACTAGCTGAACTACACTGTATGATGATTTCAACCACATTTGTCAAGTCTGTTTCACGCATAGGTGATGTCTGTAAAGAAAACCTTAAGCTGGCTACACACCAACCCGATTTTGGGAGTCAGAGGCCGTCAGAGGCAGTCGGGCATTCGCGGCGCCCTACTCAGGTTGGTGTGTCCCGCACCGTCGTCTCTTTACGGCACCTTTTCACACCTCCCGCGGGAGGTCAGAGAAAGTCGGCCCTAGCAATCACTCTGATTGGCTGTTCACACTACCGCTGCCTGCTGGTAAGGACAGTTATTGCCTCTCGTCGACTGAAGTATTTGCGGTGTGTTCGTAGGCGGGCGGCGTAGGCGGGCGGCGTAGCCGACGCAGGCGACGTAGCTGACGTAAAAGTCGGGACCCTCCGTTCGAGTTCACTACTATGGGAGCGCCTTCGGTACGCGTTCTTTGGTCTCAGGTGGGTGTGTAGCGGCCTTTACTTTACTAAAGAGATGATCAATAACACATATGACTGGTAACTATATGGTCTAAAACATTAGCTAGGGGAGTTTACTAGGTATTCACAAGCAAATGATAAAGCAACAGAATTATCCCGCAACTGTATGGCCAGCCACTAGTTATAAATTATTAAAGAATGACAATAAAGTATTGGCAGACAAATACATGAGCCTCTTTCCAGCTACTTTAACTTCTGCTGTGCATCTATACAGGGGCTACAGGGGGCTTCAGAGATCCCAGTTCAATTCTGCGCTGGAGCCTAAGGCCTCCCCCGACGGGAAGCCCTGTTGCTGACTAAGCACCTACTTTCCACTTTATATCTCCCCCCCATCTGTCTCTCACATCGATCCTCTACCTTATCCCCGACATGTTTGTTTTCTCTTTCGCTCTGCATTGCCTTCGGTTCTCTTTCTTTCTCTATGACTCTCTCTCTGGATTTTGTATTCTCTCCTCAGCAGAGAGGAAAGAAAAGGAGAAATGAGGAAAAAACTAGAAAGACAGTAGGGGAGCTGGAGAGAGCCAAAGTGTATGTAGCACACAGCAGGTAATGATTTGCAGTATTTTTCATCATGATAAAGTCTGCAGGAGTGTTGACACCGGGTGGCTGAGCAGAAAGGTGTTAATAGATGTTTAAAAAGGAGCGGGGGGGGGGGGGGGGGGGGGGGGGGGGGGGGGGGGGGGGGTGGGGGTAGAGGAGAGAGACGATGCTTCAAAGGAAAGTGGGGATGTCGGGCTGGGTAGAGCAACTCTAAAACTAAAGTGGACACCTGTTCTGCTAGCATGATCAAATCCTAACTGTAGAAACAGACTTAAAACATTCCTGTCAGACTGCAGAACTTTGCTCTGCTATCTCAAGAAGAAAGTCAATCCCTATACCACAGCAGGTATAAAATAGATAGGAATACAACACAGCTTGAGTAAATGACTCAAATAATTTGCACACAAAAAAAGCTATTGCCGAGACACCTTTCTAAATCAGAATGTGATGCACTATATCAAAAAAAGGGCTTTATAAATGCATTCCATTTACAATCCAAAAGATGGTACGTTAATGCTTGCAGAAACTCCAAAGGGTGATACAACGATACAAAGAAGTAAAGTAAACATCATTGCAGGGAAGTGTTGATAATGAGATCCAGACAGAATTGTAAACACTAAAGTTCAGATAGGGATAATCCAGTCAGGGTAAGATAGTGCATTAGATAGAAAGGGGGAATGGTGCAGAGTCAGCAGTAATGCAGAGGCTATACAGGTCTGTCGGGGTGAAGGGGGGGGGGCGACTGAGGCTGAAGGCAAAGCACTCTATTCACCGCTCCTTTACATTGAAACCCTCATCTAGTGTCATGAGCTCTGGGTAGTGACTGAAATAATGAGCATCTGGATGTTAGTGGCCAAGAGGAGCTCAAGAGTTGAACCACTGCTCCTCCAAATTGAATGGAGCTAGTTGAGGAGTTTGATTCAGATGCATCACAGTGGCATCTGAATCCTGTGGAGGTGTTCCAGCACAGCACTCATCCAAGAGGCGGTGGCTAGAGATAAGGACATGTGGACTAGGCTTGGCAAGGCTGTTGCCACTGCGACCCAAACTCTAACTCAATCATTTATATCCACTGAGGAATAATGAACACTGATGTTTAAGTGCATTGGCTAAGAGTTGCTTTTGCAGAAACACAAGCGCTGGTATACTTATAAAATAAAAATCGGAATTTAGAAAGTCCGATGTTTCAATTATTCGTGAAGACAAAAGTGGTACAATGTCACACCATTGATTGTAGTGGGAACTAGAGAAGAGACTCAGCATTTGTTTTCGATCCGCTGCAATTTGTGAACTAATAAAGGGGACATCATCATTTCTGTCATGGGTCCTATGTGTATTTTAAAGCCTGAGCACATTGAATATTTAGATGCACTGGAATTCAGGAGGAGTGTAGGGTCCCATCAGATTCTTCCCATCTGCCAGCCAGTGTTGCAAAGCTGTTATTTCACGTTTGCACTATACTTCAGGACACACTTTAAAAATGTATGGTTGTGCAACATACATTTGAGATGTCCTGTGCTGCATTGAAACATAATCAAGGTTTGAAGCCTTAGAAACATGTCATCTGCAGTGTGCCTGAAAACATGTTAACCGTGCTCTCAGCAAAATAGAACTCAACTATAATAAAAGTGAGGTGTGACGTTTTGAAAATGATTAACCCTGAAACCCTTCAAATGCAAGCCATTTTTAATTGTGTCGCATTATCTAACAAAAGCAAAATACATAGCTGTTGTTTCGTGCTGTGTCTTTATCTCAGCATTAGAACTAGATGAATGAAGCATCAATACACAGGTCCTGTCCTTATAGCAAATCCTTTGGTAGCAAGCAGGTCATTTGTGCCATTACCATATCAAACATCCCACAATGTGTTTCAACGTTTAAAGTAAAAAACTGATACGACAATATATCTCACACTAACTGCAGTAACTTCACACTTACAATCACATGTTCAAGCTATTTCCCTCGGTCCTCCACAGAGGAGGAAGTGAGTGTAAGCAGAGTGAACGGCTGTTAAGGGACGGAGGGAGGCTATGTAGTCGGACCTAGGCTTGTAGTGTCAGTTTTGGCTGGGGAGGGATGCTGCGTGTTCCCCGCTGTGGTTTGGAGCTGAGACAGCAGCTGTCACTGTGTTCTCCGTGCCAGGGAGTGAAACAACACACACATAGCCAAATCACTCAAAGCACCATAGACTGTCAATGCCAAGAAAGACAAAAATCCTCAAAACTTGATGAAAGAAGCTTCTGGGCCACTTTAGAGACATGAGATGAGCAATATCATTTAATAAAACAAACAGTCCAATTAATAGAAAACACAACTGCTTAACACAAACACAGCCACAGCAAGTTCCACCCATTCTGCAAATCATACTCTGTGGACAACCTGGGGGCCTGCTTCAGTGGGAGCAAATACTACATATGTTTTAGGGCTGCACAATATGAAAAAGAAAAAAGGTATTGCAATTATTTTTGACTGATATTGTAATATGGTTCACCATATCAGAGGGAACAGTCATGTTTGAAACATACATTATTCACATTACAATTGTAAGGTATATAAAAATGGTCATAATGTGATTTTTATCTGTATCAATCTAGGATCTTGTTTATGTCTGTAGTGTTTGTTGGCCGGGATATCACTACAGCGCCACAACACTTCATTCAGAAATATATATTTTTTAATGTTTGCCTTACGATTTCCATATTGCATTAGTGAATATTACAATTAAAGGTAGGGTAGGTAAGTTTGAGAAACCGGCTCGAGATACACTTTTTGTTATATTCCATGGAATGCTCTTAACATCCCGATAGCAATGAATATCTTGCAAAAAAAGTGCTTTGACAAAAAATCCATAAAAAAATGTCATCTGTGGAAGCCGTAATACTGTAAAAAGTACGACCAATCATTTTAGCCGGCCCGGCTAAAATAACTGGATGGCCTACCTGCCTGTCAGCCTTCCATCTGTGCACAAACTTATCTCGTGCCCTCATTGGTCATGTGCGCGTTCGTGTGTGTTGGAGGAGGGGCTCTATAAGGAAGTGGCAGATTTTCTCCGGTTGTGTATTTTCAAATTCTAGCGATCTCGAGCCGGTTTCTCAAACTTACCTACCCTACCTTTAAGATTACATTTGTATTAATTGTGAAGCCCTGATATGTTCCCTTACAGACATACAGAAAGATGTTACACCAGCATCACATAGAAAACCACCATCAGCAGTTTTGTGAGTTTCTATGTCCGTCTTCAACATAGCTTGTTTGTGAATCCTTATTTTAATAGTTAGAATCATTTGAAAACACAACTATTTTCAGATGTGTACTCTTCTTGTTTTACTGGTTACCATCATATATAGTATAGTTATAAGAAACATTCATCAAAGTTATTCTATTGTTTATAGTAGATGTAACACCATTGGTTTAGTCTATTTGGAGCATTTTTGGTAATTGGAAGCTTCAGCATAACAGATTTACGAGTTGCCGTCAAAATAACCAGACTCACTTTTATTGCCATATCAAAACTAGTAAATAAGTATGGATTTTAGGAAGCATAACAAGGCACAAGGGTTTGGCAACAATGTTCATCTTTGTTGACAGTTTATGCTGCACATTTGTCTTTGCTAGTGTAGAAAGGAGCCAGACCGGGGCAGAGTTTGTGGCACAGGTACATGGTTTGCTTTAAACTAAATTCAAATGAGAAAAGGTCTGGATCTTCTTACAATGTAACTGCACAAAAGAAAGAAAAAGAACTGATTTACAAGTGCAATGATGCGATCCAACTTCAAACTTTCAGCACAAGACAATGAAATGGGGAAAGAGAGCCAACATAGCCTAAGGACAGTCTTGATATCCTCATGCTGGCTCCACATTGACTTGAGCACACCATTGAGCTTCCCAATCTTCCACACTGCATGGCTATGTGTGCAATCACCACAGTGGTAATTGCCAATCCTACATGGATTCATCCAGTCACCTAGTATGTAATGAACAGCAATCAGCCATGTGACACAGAGGCTGACGGGGTCTGTGGGGTGAGATTCATTCCATGTTCATACTTAACACAGCATGTTAGTCAACAAGTTAAGTGAATTGAAAATACTTAAAGAATGTAAGAAAGGCAGAAACTACCAATCACACAAGAGGAAGGAAAGTAAAAACACTCATACGCGCACACACGCTCACACACGCACCCACACACACAGAAAAAACATGCATAGTCTGCACAGGCATATCGACATGTTGTGTGTGTCCTGGGGTGATGACATGAGGCTGCCAACCCCCGGACCTAATTAAAGCTCTTTTCTTGCCCGACAAGAGAGGACCCTCTTCCTTATTTCAGTCTCTTTTTCCCCCCTTTCCAATTTTCTCTATTTCTCCTTCCCCCAACCAAAACCGTCCCTTACAGGCTAACCCACAACGGGTGGTCTGACTCTGCTGTGGCTATTCAGAAAGAGAATAATAAATCCAAGAGGAAGGGATGAAGGGGCAGGGGATGGGATCCCCATGGTGAAAACGGGCAGTGGGATAAATGACAAGAAAAGAGAGATGGAGTAGAAAAAACTCTGTGGGAGCAGATGACCTTGACTGTGACACCATGTGTGTGTCTGCACTAGTGCTCCTGAGTATGAGAGGCACAGAGAAGCCTCATGCTTTAGCCTCCGATACCATATATAAAAAGACATCAAGGTAACGCTCTCCTCTCTCATATACTGGAAGCAATTCCATCAACAGCAATGTGTAATCACAAAAAACATGGTGCAAGCCTCGAGGTAAATCTGAAAATGTCAGCACAGACGTGTGTGTACATGGTGTGCCTACCTCGTCTGACAGCTGTGAGTAGTGAGTCTCAGCTGTGGCGAGGATGAGGACGGGGCTGAAGGAGGGCACATCATGCAGCAGGGTGAGGAAGGTGCTCTTCACAGTGTCACTCACTGTCTCCCACCACTCTGAGATGTGCGGCATGAAGACCACGCTGGGCACGCTCCGCCGGGCCTCCCGGAAAACCTGCAATGCACACACACATATGTCAAACACACGTTGGGCCTGATGCAGCAACATTTTCTTGAATATTTCTGAAATGTTATTTCATTTTTTGGACTGTGAGTGTTTCTGGACTGTGTAATCAAAAGGGTTTTTTCTTATTTTGACAAGAATTATCTTGACTACTCGTACATTTTTATCAGCAAAAAGCAGAAAACTTTTGTGAATCCCAGAAATAAATGGGTTCAAACAAAACAGAGTATAATTATAGAGAGGAACAAAAATATAAAGTAAATGTGTAATTATATCGCTTCCTGCAATAAGCCAATTGTAGCTTCAATCTAACCCAATTAAAAAAAGGTGTGATAAATCCTAAAAGCCAGTAAGTTGCTTACTCCTTTCAGATTTCAACCACCTGTGCAGCAGATGGCCTTGGGTGGATGTGTGTGTATGTGTGTGTATGTGTGTGGATGTGTGTGGATGTGTGTGTATGTGTGTGGATGTGTGTGGATGTGTGTGGATGTGTGTGGATGTGTGTGGATGTGTTTGTTACCTGAGCACAGGACTCCTCTGGTGTCTTACAGCTGACGGAGTAGAGAGTGGGCAAATCCAGGCGGTGCACCGGCAGTTTGTCTAGGTGGTGCAGCAAGGCGGGGGCCAGGTGGGAGCTCTGTCCTGAGCCCGAGGCCCCGGCCAGCATCAGACGAGGCCGGTATGCTGTGGGCTGTTGGAGGGCGGAGCTAGAAGCAGGAGAGAGTTCAAGTTTTGATCACTGGGCAGCAGTCATACTGTCATTCAAACGACATTGGCACAGTATTGCTTCAGTTCAATTCTGTTCATTTCCTTCAGAAGTTGATATTGCAGTGTAAATCTACACTTGACACTAACTGCAAAACCCTGAAACCCTTCAATTGAAATTCCTATTTATTGTAAATGGCATTCGAACACCGTTGCAGTTAAACCACTGGAATGTTCTAATATTGTCAACATATGCTGAATATGTAAACAATATAACATTCCAGATAGCTTCACATATTGTGTAATGTCAGTTTGAAAGATTTTAAGGACAAAACAGAGTTTACTGACGAAAATAAGAGCACAATAACGATCTTAAGAACAACATTAAACACATCAAGTCCGAGTAAAAGCAACCCTGTATCCGAATAACGTACCACTGTGGCACATGTGTTAAAATAACTAATTCTCTTATATAGTAACAGAGCCTACAGGCATTACACGGTTAAGTTTAGGGACCATCCAATAAAGCATTTAAATATCTAAATACATTGCAATGAGGGTTTTTTTCTTTCAAATGCCCTACACATCACTGCAGTAAAAAGTGAATCCTTAGGTACTGGAGGAATTGTCTCCTCTGATCTCTTCACTTTAAAGTGGACCTATCATGCTATATTTGAATAATATATTGTAGGGCCATACCTATATAAATGTATGTCTGTGAAGTTTTTTTTCTTTAAATACCAAACAGATCATGCATTTTAGCCATGCCTCATTTCGCTCCATTTGTTCTTTTCCAGCCCTGTTTTTGCAAGGGCTGATTCTGTGAGAAGTCTTCTTTGCTGCTTTTGTGGCAGACTACAGCGCCACTTACAGGCCTGGCATATGTACTACAGCGTCTCGAGCGGCAATGGCCGTGGCCCAACCCCCCATTCCCGATAGGTGGAGAGTTGCCCATATAAGCGAAGCTCCCCGTTTCTGACGTCAGAACAATTTCAAATCTGTATCAGCTCCGTTGCAGCCCCGTTTTTAGAGATTTGGGTATGGAGGAAAAGAGAGAGGGTTGTGTTCCCTGACACTTGGTGAGTTCCCTGACACACCGGGGACACATATTCATGTATAAAAGACGTACAAAAGTGCATTTTGCATGATAGGTCCCCTTTAAAGCTCTTCTCTTATCTTGCTTGTTTTCCTCCAAAGCCGAGGATTTTGTACAGGTGCCGACTGTGAAGCCTAGCTTAGTCGTCTTATATACAGTCCCGATGATTGTATAGGTAATAATATGTTACATCTTAGTCAAGAGGTGTCCTTTTACTAAGTATACTTCCGAGGCACACTATTATTCCCCAACTACACTATAAAATAACCTCACTACAGGCAAAACGTCCCCGTTTGAAAATAAATACATGTTCCGTGTCTGTTTAAATTAAAATCTATAACATTTAAATCACTTTCAATCTCATACAGTGCTATATTAAAATACATTTTTTAAATGTTTTATTTCCAAGTGTTTCTGTTCTATAAATACACAAAATATATTTATTTTCTATGGACTCACAAGGAGAAGTGAAGGAAGGGTGTGTGCGTTGCAGAAGAGGAGAGCTGAGTCTTTGGGGATGCAGCAGGCTGGACTTCATAGATGGAAGCGGAGCGTTGCTCATTGTCATCGTCGCTGTAGTCCTCTTCGAGCAGTTGATTGTCACCGCCTAGAACAAAGAGATTATTCAGCCATGGCTGTTGCAACTCACTTGGCCTCATCACAACGGCGCTAATGCACTTAAAAGTTTGTATCTGCAAAGTCTAATCCTCAGAGCGGCCCTATCACTGACATTAATGTGGGCATTTCACGGAAAAAGTGAGAGCAGGCTTATTAGGCAAGATGTAATGGGCGTTCTAAGGGGAAACGGCCGTATGGGAAACTCGTGTCATTATTGGGTGCGACTCCCGTAAACAACCTCCTGCTGGTCAAGTGCTGAATTGTGGGTAATCTGCTGTAAAAACTTCAGTTTACTGGCTTGGGATTTGAGATACTGCAAGCAGGGATGACTGGTTATCCAAACTCTGTGCTATCACCTCTGCAATCTCAGGGGGATGGTGTCATTGGTGTGTTAGGGTGATACAAAAGCACTTTAATAGGATAGGGAAATAGAAACAAATAATAAAATACTACTTAAGTGCCAATACTAAAATGTGTGAAAAAAGGTGGCGAAGAAGAAGAGAGCAGTGCCAGCAGTAGGGGAGTGAAACCAATCAAAGTGTGGGCTCCTACCGTGTGCGTTGTCCCTGTCAGTACACTGAGCGTGGGGGAAGACTCGGAGCAGGGCTTTCAGCACCAAGGAGAAAGAGCTGGCCAGCAGGGGCCTGAGGGTGGGGGACAGGGCTCGGCCGGGGGGGGCCAGTGCCCTCTGGGAGGCGGGGACGATTGTCCTGATGGCCTTGCTGAAGTCGCAGGCCCCCAGGACGATGGAGGCGACATCCAAGCTCAGTTTGACGCTGCTGCCGTAGATCTGGGGGTAGCGGCGGCGCAACGCGGCCAAGGCTGCCTCTGTGCAAAGTGCTTTGATGTCTGCGCCGCAGTAGCCTGGATGCAGGTGAGATATACACTGGTTATTTGTTTGCTTTGATTTTAGCTTTATTAAGGTTGTTTTAAAATGGCAGAAGAACAGGAAGGTTACATCAAGACACATTTTTAAAGACGCTGTGAACTGATTTTTAACAGCAAAGATAGGATACAGTTCTATGGACAGACTTCTCTCTTACCGACGCATTTTTCTGCAATTTCATCTATGAACGGCTTAGACAATTTGGGATTCCATTCCCGTGTGTGAATCTCCAAGATGTGCTTTCTGGCCTTGGGGTGTACAAAGGAAAAACAAACAAAGAAAACAGAGTCAGTAAATGAGGGGGCTCAAGTCCTGCAAAGCTGAATAAGAAAACATGTCAAAAACAACAATGGAAACTGTCACAGTGGCTGCCAATACTAACACCAAAAAAATGATTTAATGTGTCATTTAATTGGTGTTTTGCATTAGACAGGATAAACTAAACAAGCGTGACAATTATACCGGGGAAATCAAATCATAAATATCGTCATTACAATTTCAGCACAATACGCCTTTCATTTCTTCATCTCCACAGGAATCCCCTTTGATGAGCAGGCATTCAGAACAAAGTGGTATTTTTCTCGAATCAAGGGCAACAGTTTTCATCATCTTTCATCATATCTGCCTTTCTTTACAAAAGACACAACTGAGCCAGATTTCTTGCAGGTTTCTATCTCTATCTCTATAAAAAAAAAAACAGGAGGGAGCTGTTCTTGAATGTGTTGAGAAGATTGGTATTTGTACAAGAGAAAGTTTTTTAATCAGCACACTACAGGTGAGCTTAACTAGCAATGGCCTACAGATTAGGCTTTGATTACCAACCATCCTACTGTGTGGTGCGAGGCGACACATTAGACAGACTCTATGGAGTAGAGTCACCTTCATTGAGTTGTTTATTTGCGTCAATGTCACTTTACACGCGTTGTGTGTGCAGCAGGGAGAAAATACATGTTTCCCCAAGCACAGGAATAAAGTAATCAGACCTGCATAGCAATATTATTTTCTAATGAGCATCTGCTTTGTCGCTTGCTTGTTGGATCAAAAGACCCGACACCGAGGAAAATACACAGTAGAGGAGACTCTCAATAGCCCGGGGGCGGCGTTACTAATTCTGTCGCAGAACTTTTATGAGAGAAACACCAATTACCTCTGCATTATACTGAGTCTCCAGCTGTGCGTTCCAGCATTGTATGTACAGTAAGTGCTCCCTATAGACTAACTTGAATTCCGTTATCTCACAGTTGGCCAGGATATACTGGAGTCTGTGGTGCAACTACAACTTAGCAGGACTCCACAATGCGATCATTTAGTGGCATTTTGCAACCACTTAGAGGCAGAACTACATTTTGACTAGGTGCAGAGTGTTTCTAATGGGTGCAGCTGCATGGCTATTCTGGGCCCTGCGAAATATAGATAAGAAATAATGAAGGGGATTACCGTATTTCTTTAACAACAACTAAAGCACAGACACTTTTATAACTGGATTTTAGCGGTATTAAATGTCTGTAGGCTACATCTCAAAAAGTAGAAGAATAACAATGAATTTATTTGAAAACGGATGTAAAAAGAAAGCGTTTAACTTGATCAAATAAACAAAATCAGAATGTAAAACTGGCCTGCTCAAACTGTCCCAGTGTTGTGAATGGCCACACAGAGGTTACATTTAAAAAAAAAAAAAAAGAAAAAGCATTTTTAGGGCAGGAATCTAATCTAATATCTACTAATAATCTCCCTGTTTACTTGTTCTGTAAAGTAATACATTTGTTGATTTATTATTTGGTACGTCCAAAAACGCTTTTCATGAATATAAAACAGCACATTGTTTATTTAGTTTTATAAAGAAAGCTTTATCACTAATAAAGATACGATTGTGTGATGCATTCAATGTAACATTTCAGTAGGGAGCTCTTTATGGAAAGAGGTTTTCTGGAGCCCTGCTTAGGTCAAACTGCCCTGGCTCATTTTGGACATGCGGTTTTTCAGGTATATGAATGCATAGTTGTTGCCCCTACACTGAAAAACACATCTTCCGTGCAGGGAAAACAAGAGTTTGCATGTGTGTTTTTTGTCAAGCATGCTGTCTACGATATTGACGTTTCACTCTCTCACCTTCTTGTCGGGCAGGTTGAACAGAAACTCCCGGTCAAAGCGCCCAGGCCTCCTGAGTGCCGGGTCGATAGAGTCAAGTCTGTTTGTAGCACCGATGACAACTATCTCCCCGCGACTGTCCAAGCCGTCCATCAAGGCCAAGAGTGTGGACACAATAGAACTGGACAGAAGGAAGGAACATGTGTGGATATTTAGACCCCAAATACTTTACCGAGATGATATTAACAAGACTCGTGAGCCAGTACGGAGCAAATAAACAAGACATTATTCCTGCAAGTAGAACACAGACCTGATTTATCAAACATGCATAATTAACAAACCGCAGGGGGTGAAAATATCAACTGTTTTATTTCTGTCTTGGCTACAGCTCTATCACGCATGTATTACCCAGCAGGGCAGGAAAAGGAGAGCAGCACGTTTCATGTTTGGAGTAAACTTTTTTTCCAAATTATATTTCACAGTTACAAATAGTCCTTTATTCACAGGGATAAATTGGGAGCCGTGTTTGCATAATAGGATACTTCCTCCCCTGCAGTTCATATTGAAACGGTGTTTCTCAGTGGTTGAATTCTTGTGATTCTCCGATATTCTATTGCTATGGATACTCAGCGCCAAATAAACTAATTGAACAGAGGTGTCCCTGAAGAACTCAAATCCATATCCAGCCAAATCATTTAAAATTCAGAGCTGCAGTCTGAGAAGTTTTGAACAGTTTAGAGCAGTTAAAGAAAACCTGCACCACCTATTGGCTAGTCAAGTTACAGCAAGATTAGAACTGCAGATGCAGACATACCAATGTCTGCAGAAGTAACAGCAGATGCAGTTTCAGCACTTTCATGTATGTGGGGGGTACAAATAGGGTTTCTTTTTAAATAAGCCTTACCTGTGTATCTGGTCTTGCCTGCTAGAGCGAACAGGAGCCAAACCATCAATCTCGTCAAAAAAGATTATGGATGGCCTCATCAGGTAAGCCTAATCAAAAGCACACACAGGAAAAGGGTCAAATCAGACAGAAACAAATGATCATGCTCATTGAAAAAATATATTAAAGCTGTCTGGGTTTAGTTTACCTAAAGACAACAAGAACATTTTCTCAAAATAAGTGACAACGTAGTATGATCATTTTAAGTTAAAATGGGGTGCATATGGCTCAGGGGGTTAATGCGCTGCTCTCCCAATCAGAGGGTCAGTGGGTTCCTGCAGTCATTATGTCAAACAATCCTTGGTCAAGGTACCTAACCCTAGATTGCTCCCATAGGCATGTGTACGGTATTGAAGTGTCAAGCTAAATAACATATAACATTTAATGATAACAACTGCTGAACTGAAAATAGTTCTTCAGCAGCCATCAGTTTTTTTTTTACATTGTGAAGTCAATTCAGGTCAAGTGACTGAAGCTATGGTTACAAGGATACTTCCCCTCAGCAGTGTGCTGGCTAGGTGTCTCAGTAATATTCAATAATCAGTTGCTCTTCATCATATAAGACATCATAGCATAGAAAAAGTGTGTGAGGTTACTCACCTGGTCGAAGAGCAGGCGTAGCTGGCGTTCTGATTCCCCGACCCACTTGCTGAGGCAGTCGGCTCCTTTCCTCATGAAGAAAGAAACCTTCTTGTCTCCCTGGCTACACTCATTGGCAAGCGCCCGTGCTACCAGAGTCTTTCCCGTCCCGGGAGGCCCGTAGAACAAACACCCTCTGAAAGGAGACAGGAGAGGAAATGGAAACTGTGTTTTAATGGATAAACAAAACATAAAAATGTCGACCTCAAAACCAAATAAATGTGACATTCTTCGAATAAACACATCTTGGTTTTTCTCACCTGGGGGGCTGAATCTTAAACTTCTCAAAGATCTCAGGATAAAGCAATGGGAACACAACCATCTCTTTAAGTGACTTTATGTGGTTACTGAGGCCTCCCACATGGTCAAATTTCACCTGAGAAAAAAACACAGATTTGTAATCTAAGATATACATTCAAACAGTAATTGACTCAAAAAATGACAAGTCTACTTTGTATCTTTGTGATGACTTAAACTGTGCTGCTTTACAGATTTGTATTGTTATCATTAGCATTTCTACTTACTGAGCTATCAAGATTCATGGGATCCACGTCAGCCAAGCTGGCACCCACTTTCACCCGATCACGCAGCACCCCACTAGACAGATCTTCTCCAGTCAGGTTCATGGGCAAACATCTGTTGGAAAGAAATGTTTGACATTTATGTTAACATTTTAGATCTCAATTATGCTTTAGGTCTTGTTGGATCAAAAGAGAGGAAGATGAAAGGGAAATAATAAAATGTAGAAGAAAGAAAGCAGCACCTGTTCCTGGCCCGGGTCATGCTTTTGCCTTTTCTCCGCTCGAACCGCTCTTCATCAGAAGACGAGGTGGTGTCACTGCTGTGAATGGCATGTTTCTTGACTCTGGAGAAATGTGACAATCTAGATTTAGTATAACACCATTGCACAGTCATGTTTCTGAATTAGCAGAGACCACTGAAGGTGTAAAACATGTGTTCAATAACCACAGGATGTATTATCCAAAGGCTGCTTAGGATTCAAACATATGGAACACATTTAGCATGAGATTTCACTGCTATTTTTGTCTAAGTTTCCACCAACCTTATATGGCTTCTTCTTGCTGGGGATCTGTGGGTGTCAAAAAGTGAGGGGCTGCTCTGTTTTCTGTTCACCGGCTCTGAGAAAGCAAATATTAAGAAATGTCACACACTGAGCCTTCAAAATTGTTAAAACATGATATAATTAGTAGAAATCATTAATTAAATAGACACATTCCCTAACAGAGCTAAATTAAATGTATCTTTTATTAAAAAAAGAAGAAAGAAAAGCAATTACCGATAGGTGGTGCCTCATATCTCTGCACAGCCTTTCGCTGCCTCAGGTTATACCGTCTGTCATTGTCATTGTCCTCCCCTGCTTCTTCTGCTTCATCCCCTTCATCATCTTCATCCTCTGCATCCTGCTCTTCTTCCTCACCGTGAGAATCTGAAAGTCCCACAATGCCGTTTTCAAACCTCAGATACCACCACATTTGAGCTTTTAAAAAATTCATTCCAAGATCACTAAGCAATCCCTTTTTCATCGTTTTGATCAATTTGAGTTAAAGCTGAGTTGGTTTATTAAGTTTTCATGATCTAGCTCTTGCTCCACTGATTCAGAAGTACAACATTAGTAGGAACCTGACCTTCCGTTCCTTCCTCCTCTTCATCCTCCTGCTCAGTTTTACTCATGGCTTTGTGGTGTGTGGGCATGCTGAAAGTGCTCCTGCGCATGGATTTCCTGCGCTTCACCCGGGAATACATGTCCATGTTTTCCTGGAATAACAGGGGCTTTAGGGTATCAGTTATATTCAAATGAGATGATCAGGCATTGCAGCCATACTTTTCTATCTTTAGGTTGGCCGTTACAGCAGGGCCACACTTACCTCCTCAGTGTCTCCTGTCCACATGCGGAGACGCTCCACCTCGCGGTTCTGCCTGATGCTGCTGATGTTGTCCATTTCCTGAAGGACAGCCTCGGCAGTGCTGCAAACACACACACAGAGAACAAAACTCAATATGACAAACTAAAGGCACCTTTACAGACATGCATGAACCATTCTTTTCTTACAGAGGTAGAAGATTTACAGTGTCTAAAGTGCAGTTTTTATCTTTTTCATAATTCTTGTTCTATGATGGTAAAAAAGAGCTGTCCTCTGAAAGTCCAATGATCCTGCCAATTTACCCCATAGTAGAGCCATTGATTTCATGTTGTTGTAAGTCAGTCATTGTGCATTAAATTGTATATATTTGTAATAGCAAGACGGCTGTTGTTGCTTAATCATGTGAACATTGTTTCCCACAGTCTCTGGACATGAATGGTGATGACACGGCAACAAATATCACACGCACAAAGCACGGTAAACAAGACGAGGTCGGTGTTTCAAGATGGGTCGGGTGGTTTGTCGATATGGCCGCAGACCCCTGACGCACTGAGCAGTCCGCCTGGTCGACAGTCGTGGTGGAAGTAGGGGTCCCCGTCCCTCCCTGCAGGGAGAGAGGGCACAGCGCTAAGTCCACAGCGCTAAGTCCACAGCCCCGGGGGGGGGTAAAGTCAGGGGCTGACGTAGTGTCAGTAAAACTTCAGCCAGAATCAAAAAGGTTCTGATTTGGGCATAGCCCTGTAGTAAAGTGCTGACTCTAACTTGGGGGTACTCTCAGTGAAATGATGTGAAAAGCAGTGTAGAACTTGAAGCCTCACTGTTGTGGTGTTCAATAATTGATGAATATTTAAGTACAAAGTGTGGTTTCCATAGGTAAGCTTTGTGAAGGATGCACACCTGGACAATAACCAAACAAAATATATTTATATTATTTTGGGATTTATCATACTTTTTCTTCACTATAAGAATTAAATTCCATATATTCCAATATAGATAAAGTATGCTTATACTATTTAAGTCATGCTTACTTCCTGCTTCTCTTGTGTAAGGTGAAAGAGAGGTGTCAGTAGTGTGACTGCTAGCTACCTGTTGACCAGCTGGTCGAACAGCAGGCTCTGATTGAGGTGTTCGAACTGGCTCTTCTTCACTCGGCAGCTCCTCTTCAGCTCCACATGTCCATTCATGTGAGAGTGATCCCCCACTCCACGCTCCTCATTCCGGTGACTCATATGGGCTACAGTGTTAACAAAGAATATTCATTGTTATTTATTTGTATACCTCCTAAATCACGTGATCAATGTATGGCTTTTAAAAAAAGGAAGAAATTGAAAATAATTGCATTACCGTGGCCATTTTGCATGATGCGAGAGGACAACCTAGAATACACAGAAACGAGTTCAAATACACATGCACAAAATACTACATTTATTCAAACATAATATTTGTGTGCTCGTGTTTAAGTTTGCCTGTTTACCTCATTACAATAAATATCATGAGAAGAATGAGATCTGACTTTACAGCCAGTGACAGACAGCCGTCTAGAGTAAACCTTGCTTATTAAAACTTGGTACAGACAACTTTGTCATCACAATACATTCATATTTCTGCCAATGAGTATAAAGTCACAAACTACACAATTGTGTGGCACAATATTATACATTCAGAGTTACTTGTGAAAAGGGAAACAAAGGCCAGGAAATCACCTGGTGTGGTAGGTGGGAATTTCCCAGCTGACCCTCTGGGACTTGGTCTGTGGGGACGGAGAGGTGTCGCTGGAGCTGGGCTCAGAGGCCGTCTGGCGCCGCGTTCGCTTGGAAGGGGGAGCCAAGCGCGGACTGCTGGGACTGCTCACATCACTACTGGGCTCCTTCTGTTGGACAACCACAATTCAAACATGACAATCAGAACATGTAAACAACAGAAAAAGGTGACACCTCATACATTGACAACAATTAGCATTAAAACATAAATCCAATCAATCATCAAAAATATTGTATGTGTGCTACAGCGGGGGAAATATAAATGTTACAGCAAAAGGGACAGGGCAGATATAAGGGAAAAACTAAAATGAGTACACTAACATATAAAGAGGCAAGCACATGTTAGTGAAAAAATCAAGTACACAAATATGGTTGAACATAAGTAGCAGCATGTAGCAAACACATATGTCTTGAAGTAGCAGTAAACAATAATAAATTGTAAGAAAGGATATATTGCACAGTGTTACTTCACAAGTGTTGTTAAAGTCGTAAAGCCAGAATATTTAGCAAATAATAGGCAAGTTTAAACAAATCAAGGTAAAAATGTAATCCAGGAAAACATTAAAGCAGGAGCAACATATCAAAATACAGTGTTATGCTGAGACAAGACACCTTGAACCCATCCTCAATGTACTCCCTGAATCACAACAGAGCACCAACCAGACACATGTCCTTGATGCTTACGCCCTTCACAGTTTAACTTCCCCGCTGATATGAGAGCATATCTCACTGTTGTCATAGGCAACTGTCTGCAATGCCTGCAGAGGGGTTTGTCTCTCTGACAGACTGGATAGATAGATGCAGACAGACTGAAAAGTGGCCATGGTCTCAAGACAGGAACATTTGAAAAATGGCTGAGAGTTTAGTGTTCCAAAACAATCTGAATTGAGAAAGTGTAAAAGGTATAACTTTCAAGTTTTACAGTCACTGAACGCTAAATCATGTGTCCTCAGTTAGCCTTTCTTGCGACACGCAGCCAGGACTGATTCCAAATCTGTAACCCCTAACTTAACGAGAAACCTTTGCGAAGCACGTTAAAACTCAAGAATGTTCTTATGGCAATAAATGATCAAAGTAGCATGCAACACATGTGTTAAGTGCTATACAATTGCGGAAATACGGAGCCTCTCGCCTTGCGTAATCTCAATGTTTACATTTTAGAGACAAAGACTGTCAGACAGCTAGTAGGTCAGGCGATCAGAGCAATAACATAAGCTATACATTAAGGGTGCACTTCAAACACGTAGAAAAATAGCATTTGGTATAACGTTTAAACCGAAAATGTGAACATCCTGCTGTCTGTGGGGCATTGGAGCATTTACATCAGAAAGTTCACCAAGTCCAGACTTGCTAAATACGGGACTTGAGCCAGCCAACTGTTTGGAACCTGGGACTCCCTTCCCCCACTGTAAGCTAGTTGTCGGGCTAGCTATAACCTACAGACGCTAGCAAAACTAAAAGGTTTATCTTTTCACATTTGAATAAATAACTTAGCCAATACTTCCAGCATGGTGTAATGCTTATGCCCTCGTGTAAAAATACAGTTGTCTTTTTGTAGAGGGCTAGTTTGTGGAGACAAAGCTGAAACAAGTCAGCCGGGTAAAATTGCCAAACACAAAGGGAACTCAACTTGGGGCTAGCCAGGAGTTAGCGTTGCTAGCTTGTACTTTGACAGCTGTGCAATGCGTTCAGTACAAATGACACGCTTATGAATAACTGCATGCAAGTCTTTTATTGTGTATCTTCGTGACTGAGTGGGTGTCAACTTTGAAATTGCTTTTACTTTGCTGTAAATAGCACATAATGTTGGGCACCTTGAGGCCACAGCTACAGCTAGCTAGCCAACTAGCAGAGGCAGCTAGCTCACCCGGCAAAGAAAAGAGACCGGCTTACATGTTCCTCCGAGTTCATCTCGGTTCTCGACGACGACCTAGTCCTCGAGGATATGAAGTGATCGCTTCCCGGCCGTGAGCTTTTCCTTGTGTTCACCATGTTTTTTTCTTTCGTCTGCCCTTACTGAATCTCCCTAGCCGGCTCCAAACACTGCCTCAGTGAGCGCAGCATCGAGGCGCCATTTCTCTCTTTCCCTGTCTATCTCCCTCAATCCTACCTCCCTCTCTCTCTCTCTCAAGTGGATGTGGGTCTGACTGTTTGGCAGGTGCAATAACATTTGCTGACTGGACAAAACAAGCACAAAAACAGTAGCCTAATCATCATAAACATACTATAAATATCACAGAGACCATTGTAATTAATAGAAACCTTGTGTAAGTTATTATGGGTTATAATGTCCAATATACAGTAGGGGAATTTACAGTGGACACTGAGGATACAGAATTCCATAAAGTTTTGTAAAGTCCTTCATCTTTGTACTGCTGTAACACAAAATATCCCAAAAGGAAGTATAAACCGAAAAATAAAAGAATGAAATTAATACATTCAACCTTTGTAAAGTTGAGTACACAGTGTTCCCTTCAGAGATGAATATCAGTGTGCTTTGTCTTCAGGGTTTAGAGATTGCATTAAACATTTAAACCCTAAAAATAAAGTCTACTCATTCTCTATCATCTCTATTCCACAAAATGTGTAAAATATATATGTATATAAATATAATATGACTAAATATATGATAGTCTATTCAGACACTTAAACCCCAGTCATTAACTTCAGAAGTTTGGAAATATAATGAAAAAGTATTGCAATGACTTCAATAAAGTATTTGCAGGCTTTCCCAGAGACACACTTGTTATTACGACTATCAAACATTGTGTCATTCTTTAGTACAACCTCATTGCATGTGGTCTAAGTTAGGAAAATCATAAGCATCATTTTTCACTCTTGCAGTTTAAAAGAAAAACATAATATCTGTCAGAAAGAATTTACATTGTTGACCAACAAAGACTATCTGTTTTTCGTTTTGTTCAGTCTGCACTAGATTGGAACACTTGAAGCCTTTAATCTCACTCGGTTTCCTGAGACGAAAAAGGGACATTTAACAAATGTGTAGTTTGCCAAGAACTTCCTGTTCTCCTCTCCAGAACCCCTATGGGATCGTGTGACTCCAGTTTGGGGACCACTGCTGAAACCCAAACTTGTGTGTGTGTGTGTGTGTGTGTGTGTGTGTGTGTGTGTGTGTGTGTGTGTGTGTGTGTGTGTGTGTGTGTGTGTGTGTGTGTGTGTGTGTGTGTGTGTGTGTGTGTGTGTGTGTTGCTTGTTCTATATCTGGCTTGACTGAATATGCAACTGCGCCAGCCATCTGTTTCGTGATTTTTGTTCAAGCTGTGTTTTTAAAAAAGCACAATCAAAACTATTTTTATTTCTATTCCATAAAACATTTTTTGTCTGTGTTCCAAAAAATGGGCTACCCCCCACTGATAACTAGATTTAAACCTGTTATAATTCTCGAATGTTCTGCAATTAGGACAACACCAATTTTAATGTTTTTGATGCTGAAAATAGTTAATTAGTAATATTTTTAAGTGTTGATTTTCTGAGAAACAAACAAATTAATCCATCCTTGAGTACTCTTCAAGATAATGTGTGAATATAATACACAATAATGGTTAAAATAAATGATTATTATATATCCCATTTAAAAACAAGATATCTTCTGCCAGGGAATCCTGGCCATGAAAGAAATCATATAAGCACTAATTAATTGCGGTTATAATAGCTTACTAGTGGTAATTATGGGGCATGGCAATGATTGTCCGCACTGTCCCCTCACTGGAACACTTCACCACCTGAACACATCTTTATGAAAAGTTATATATGGCTTGTTTTACATGAGGTTATCTTCATCTAAAACTCAATTTGACACTTGTATGATTGAATGGGAACATTAAGTGATAATAGACATAGTTAAAAAAAAAATCAGATGGCAGTCCAATAAAAGTGCAGTGATATACAATCAAAATGTGTATAATACTAGTAGAATGATGATTTTGAATAAAGAATCTACATAGGATTGTTAACCTCTTAAGCCCCACAGAGGATGAGGACATTACAGTCCAGATGTGCAAATGTGTTCTCACTGTACCACTGATGCACTATATATATTAAGAAGGTTATTGCAATGCTATTAGGGAATCACTGTAAAGAAAGAGGCTTATGATAATAACACACATAACTTAATTATTGGTATTAGTATTACATAACTCGTGATAGTGGTGTGTAAATGCAGTGTAAATTAAAATTGCCATTAGGAAAAACAGAAAAATATAGATGGATACAGAGATAGATACATAGATACATACATAGATAGATAGATAAATAGATAATCAATTTCTGTTTCAATTGCAAGACTGCTGAGCTCATCGGTACAGTTTCACTACGACAAGAGGAGACGACGTACGGCACTACTACGTCACACAAGTTGCTCGGCAGCAGAAGAGCCACTGAAGGAATGGCTGGCTGCAGATGTGTAGCCCGGGATTAACCGACAAAACACAGACTGGTAATCATTATTTGACATTACCAATAATACGCGCATGCAGATTAGCATCTACAGTGTGTATGTGTGTGTATATATAAGCCATGTTGTTACGATACACAGCAGGTCCTACGTCGTTGGCTATGTGCGCAGCCATGTCTTCATACGCCCATTTACATAATGAACGAAAACGCTACAGGCTGCCTGGCTCAGCTGTTTATCGATATGGTATAACATAGAGCTCTATACAATTGACTTGTGAATGCCTGTGAATACATTTGATAATAAACCATTGAGATAATAAAGGTTTCCTCGAGATGTATTAAATATGCTTTTAAAGCTGTGATAGCTAAGCCATATTGTGACGTTTGTCCTGTCCACTTGTTTTATTATAGATGGAAAACACACAGAGGCCTGAAAGAGATGGACACTGTGGGGGATGAGAAAGATGAAAATTGGTAGGTCACAACAAATTGCTAATAATTTTTTCCTTAAAATCCCTTATATTAAAATCTTACTTTACCTGTACTTTACTTACTGTTTTAACAACTGTTTACATTTATCTATATATGTATTAGGCATATTTCACATTTACTGCAGTCCTGTTGCCTTTACATTTATTTGTTACATTTTGTACAAATTACTTAATTTTAATTTTTTTACACATCTTATTTACGTTTATGTTTACACCCTATATTTTAACACTATTTTATGTTTATTTTACGTGTGTCATTTTCCTTTTTCCACTTATATAGTCCAAAAAAAACTTGTTCAAGATGTTCATTGTCAACAACTGCTTCACTGTATTTTTAGTCATATCATAATACAAAATGTAAAACTTTAATTTAATGTCAGGGTTGCTATAATACTTTACAAACCTGCACCCTTAACCAAATGTGGGGGTGAGAAGTCACTAATGCAATGTTTCTGTACAATAAAGCCTGTCACTGCAGGCTGAATTCAATAACACATAAAATGACTGAATCATACACTTGTCTATTTCTTGATGGGTTTCCAGTGAAGAAAATGAAGAGGGGGCTCCAATGAGGCGTACCTTCTCGGTAGAAGACCTCCTTGATGAGGTGGAGAAGATCTGTTACGATGCCTCAGGGACGTCAAAGGTCAGCTTCAAATGTTTACCTCTAAATCTCCGGGGTCGTCTCTCTGCACATGGGCCTTCTGCAGCTAGCACAGGAACATCTCATTATGTCCTTAGACATATTTTGGGAGTTTTGACCGTACAATGTTTTTATCTAATATAACAGTGTTAGGTTTTTTAGGACTCATTTTGTGGTCCTCATTCCAGGTGGAAATGGTGGTGAGGCTATGGAAGGATGGCTTCACTGTTAATGATGAGGAGTTTCGCAGCTACTCCATACCAAAGAATCAAGACTTCCTGGATTCCATCAAAAGGGGGTGAGTGAATGAATTTAACAGGTCTTACAGGTGTATTGAGTACGATTTTATAACCTTTATACCACAAAATTGATTCTTAAGCTGTTATAGGGCTGCTGGTGAATACTGGTGACTTAACAACTACCTGAGTAACTGCAAAGATGTCTGGCTTTATAAAGTTAACCTACTGGCCTTTACTCTGTGACACTTCACCCCAAATTGCTCCTGTAGGGATCGCCCACAGTATTGAGTGTATGTAAGTCCCTTTGGATAAAAGCGTCTAACAAGTGACATGTAATGTAATGTAAAGCAATCAACAGATGACTCCATTATGAAAAACATATAATGTGTACAAGTAGTTTTGTACAAAATAGTACACAACAGTAAATGCTGCTTTTACAATCATACATGAGTAATAATTATCTTAAATATAATAGTATATAAGAGGGGACATTTTTCTGAAACGAGTAGCCGACATATATACACACATAATATATACAACAGAGTATTTTCACAGTGTATTAATAGTACTTTTGCAAATTATTTGAATATTTCTCAGAAAGATGGACATTCAAAAGCAAATAACGAAGCAGTGCTATTATTATTATTATGATGTCAAAAAATGTTATTGCGGTATTGTGCTTTATTACTGGATGTTTCTGTTGGCTCAGGGTTGTATTGAGAAATCACATTTCAGAGTTATATTTCTGTTCATGACAAACCACTGAAATAGGTATCAGTGACTTATTAAGGCAATATCTAAGGTGAATAAAAACAATTCACGATAGATGTGACTGAGTGCATCCAGGTGTTCATGCGTCCACCACACACATCCTCACAAACACTTGACCTCCATGCCAATTTTGAAAAGCAATAAAGTTGCTGGTCACAGCTAATAAAAAACTGACTACATTACATTATATCAAATTATGTTGAATTTTGGCTCGCTATCTCTCACTTTCTTTCTTTCTCGTTTTCTTATTTATTGAAGACTGGTATTACGTTGTTTAAATTCCTGTCCTCAACTATTAATATGATAATTGGGGTTCCCACAGGGAATAAACCTAGGTAGGAGAATTGTTGCAAAAAACATTAGGATAACACATTTTTATTCAGATTGACCCCAGACAAGAATCAGCGTGTTTCTATAACAAAAAAAGAGGAATTCAGATAATGTTTAGCTGGTGAATGACCAATTTTCTGATTTTATCTTTAAAATAATTAACAAATGCTGACAAACTCTTTAAGAAAATGTTCCCATGCTCTATGCATGCATTGTTTTTCTATAGAGAGCTGTACCCTATATGTACCTATAAGTATTTCACTCCAATGTAACATAATACGTGTCCTTGGTTCGATTATGTTCGAACATAAGTCCCTAAAGGGAAATGAGCAGTTCCTACAGACTACAACCAGGCGACATAAGATAGATAAAGCATAATGCTCGTTAGTGCTCATTTGTCATATTGATGTATCTGACTCCGGTCTTTTATCTTTCCCAGGGAGCTTCCGGCAGAGTGGGGGAGCAGAGCAGAGGAGGAGGAGCTGGAGATCAGTGTGGAGGACCTGACGGAGGAAAATTATGTCCCCAGGAAAAAGGCCTTTCATCCCTTCAGCGGCCGAGGATACCGACTCGGCAGGTAAGAGATCGATGTTGTGAAAATATTACAAAGGTTACGGGAGTATTAACTATGTTGAAAATAAATAATTGTCTGTAACACTATATGAAGGTCATGTATATAAAGCATTCTGTGCACATTCGTAAGACATTATGCTCCATATATAAGCCTTCAAATGACTCTTTATTAAAGTCTTTAATCACACATATCATTATATAGCAAGGTTTATAAGTGGTGGACATAATGTGTTATAGGTTTAGCATTTATTATGAGTTACAACTCAATGCCGAAGGGATAACAGTTTGAAAAAAGGCATTGACTCCTCAGTTTCACAGCACATTATAATTACTCTCGTCTGTTATGAACACATATAGAGAACAGCTGTTTATGTATTATAACGTATAATATATTCAACGTTTCTGAAATGGAATAATGTTTAATAAACCTCAATAACAGCATGACTTTGTGAGCATACAGCATTGTATGTGGTTTTCTGATACTTGCAGCCAGCAAAACACTGCTCGTAACTCATTAAATGTACCACCAAGGTTATGTTAGTTGTGTTTGTTCCATTCTTTGTCATCAGATTAGAATGACTGAAAATTAAAAGTCAAAATGACACTCCATTGAAGGGTGTAGCATCAACCACAGATTAACCCATTAGAGTTGGTGTGGATTTGAGTTGGTTTGCAACGAGAAATATTTTTGGCCTTTTTGAAGATCTATGTTATTTTTTAAATTGTGTTGTACTGTAGTTTTATGCACCTTTTATTAAGCAAGGAGCCACTAGAACCCGCAATTTACAGTGAGTTTACAACACCTCTGGGGCGTTGTTTGACTTAACACAGCACAGTCAATTCAGTAAAAGTATGCATTATAATGTCTTGAGAATGCCTAAAATGCGTTATAGACACGACCTTTATGTAAAGGTTTACCAAATTTGGAATAATAATAACCAATAATAAACCTGTTGAGTTGCCTTTAAAAAAAAAGTAGTGTTAGTTTTAAGTCCCAATATATTATATTACTTTATACCACTAGGTGTCCCTCTAAATCCAGGTATCAAAACACCCACAGGCAAATCATAGCACACAGACCTGATGAAGTCAGAGGCTCAACATTTCTCTGTATGAATACTAAATTGTCCAGAGAGTCCAAAAATGATTTAACCTGAGATGTTGACCATTTACACCTGGGAGTAGACTGTTATAAAAATACACAGTACATATGCTGTATGCCCTTTTAACTGTTTTTTAATCTTTTTATTTTTATCCCTGTCCATCCCCAGTGTTGCACCCAGAGTACTGGTCAGGTCACCATCTGTGCAAGAGGATGGAGAATCTCCTCCTATTCCCATGGTAACACTAGACCACACCCTTCCTGTTACCTCCCTGCAGATCTGGTTGGCTGACGGCAGGAGATTGGTGCAGAGGTTCAACCTATCGCACCGGTGCGTATCACAAGGTCCAAAAAACACACAACTCGGCTTGACATCATATATACATCAAATAATATCTGCATATCAAAGACAGACTTCAGTATTCAGCGAAGACAATATATATCGACACTCTCTACCCCTGCTATGCTGAAAGTAAATCCCATATCATCTTAAGCATCACAGGAAAAAATGTAGTTCAATGGATGACATAAGACTTTTGTTTATACATGCTCTGTGAGGTGGTGAGAGGGTTTGTTTGAAGATTATGTAATGCTTTGTTCTCGGCTGCTTGAGTTGAAGGCATGGTGCATGTTATATCCCCCTGCCACAGTGCATGGGGCTGCAGAAAACATAATCTGAGATGTAGCAACGGAGTGGATCTATAAAATCCCCAGAGAGGGATTGCGTAACTGGGATGCAGCATTTATATAACAGGGTTAGTAGCCAAAGCATAGGGAGGGCTGAACCCCTCCACCCTTCAGCTGGCCTCAGTGTTAGAGGAGTGGGCCGCCTTAAGATCGCTTGTGTATGCTGGACCGTGATTAATAATGGATGATGTTACTAGTATAGTGCTTCAGAAAGACATCAAGTGTCACAAGAGAGAGTATAGTATTTGGGGGGTAATGCTTTACTGTTGAGGAGATGTATAGTTCTGCCTATCTTTATTGTTAAAGGGATAATGTACAGAGAGCAGGTCATTGTTACAAAATAAACCCTGACTGGGTGAACAGGTCTAAAATAACCTGAAGGGGTTCAATTTGCAACCCGCTTCCAGTACTTTATCCCCATTATTACATTGTAATGTAAATATTTGCCACAAAACGCGACAAAAAAAATCAACACCCATTTTATGTTTTGAAAGTGATTTTATTGCTTCCGTTAAGAAAAATAATCATTCCACGGTATGAATTGCGTTGCTATATTAACATTGTGCCCATAGCAACTTAAGTTTGTAGTCTTGTTAAGATTTGCCTGCTTAAGTCTTGGTTATACTATCAAACGGACAAGTATATGGGCTGCTGCCATGAATGTGTAGTAGTCCGGTTTATGCTGTCCTCTTGGACTACGTGTTCCATCCAATCGCATTATATTACTATGCCACCACTTTCCAGTTCATGGACGTCTGCAAAGAGCCTTTGCGTACACCCTGGGATGACAGAATGTATGTCACAAAGACCCTAGCGGACCATAGCGTACTCTCAGATGCGAAAAGTCAAACATTGTCTTTTGCAATGGCTGTTATTCATGCTAAACTGAACATTTCCATTCTAGTAAGTTTAATCGTTTAATGTTTAACCTATTCATTAAATTACCACAGCTTCTGATTGAGGGTTTTCTGCCCTGTAACTTGTCAGTTGATATTTTTCTTTACAATCAACCATTCTTTAAACACTGCAATAACCCACTACAAGTCCTATTCAGTGTTACCTCATGTTCATTTAGTTGATTTCTCTGTTGTCCAGCTCTTTATGGCCTTTAAACTTTTTTTTTTAGCCATGATTGGATGGGGTCCTCCAGAATCTATGATCAGTGTTTCCATAGCAATAGTCTGTTATTCGTAGCAACGTTCTGCTTTACAGAAATCACAGACCAAAAAATGAACCAATCAGAATTGAGTTTATTTATCTTCACAGTGTAATTCTCTACATTCCATCTCGATCTACCTAATTCTGTCTCTTATTCTTTTCTAGGATAACTGATGTTCATGATTTTGTGGCACGCTGCCAGAGGAGATGCCCACCTTTTGTCCTGACAACATCAGTTCCTATCCGTGAGCTGGGCGACAAGGAATTGAGTCTTGAAGAGGCCGATTTGTCCAACGCTGTCATCGTCCAGAGACCCCTAAACACACAGTCTCCGTTTGGACACTCCTGACTACAAAGACCCCTGTAACACTAAACCCCTATACCTAAATCTCACCTACTCCGATTGCAGTCTCACGGCCTCCTATAACTTATAATGTGTCTTTATTCTGCAGTGTGTGCTGCTTTTGATGATTTTACAGTATATTAATCTACCTGCGGGAGAGCATAATGTAGATATGTTCAGTTCTTCACCATCACAGGTGCTGAAGTGCTGCTGTCAAGGCTTACTTTGTCTTCTCCCTCTGGAGGACAGTGTTTACCTGCCAACAGATATCCCAAAACTCCCAAACTCCAGAAAAGCAAAGTCTGGCGCCCGTGCAGATGGTCAACCATGTGTATCCATCTGTTGGTCTTCCGCATGTACCCCTCCCTTCTTCCTTAAAACACAAACACACACACAATACCACCACCAGCACCAACAACCAACTCTTTAAAGTCTTCCCCAACTGCACTATTTGAAAATGTAGAGGCTGATATATCAATGTGTATCTCTGAGTTTACAATTATATTTATCGAACATATGATGTTTTGTTTGCACATTGTTAATATTAATAATATATTATAACAAAAAAGGGATGATATGACTTAAAATATTGTGCAATTTTTGTGTGAAAATGTGCCTTCTTTGGGGGCGGTTTATTTCTGAATGTATGATGTATTGTTTTATTTGACTGCATCCTTTCGAGACATATCAAGGAACAATAAAAATACTCCTCAAAGTTCTAAATAATGGCATTTTTTTATGTAAACAAACAAAACAAAGTGGTCTGCCCAGATGTAGAGACTGCTGACAGAATTATTTCATAATTAAGTGATTGCAGTTATCGCGTTGATTATGACACGGCACCAAGCAGCACCTTATTCTGTGTCGTAGTGCAACATCTGTGCTGTCATTACAGATTGAATGGAGACTGAGGCAGGGAGGGGCTACCGTCAGTTAAGTCAGAATTAGAGGAATGATGACTTCAGTGTTGACACTAAAACACAGCATGGACAGCATGTGTCTGATAGTGGTCGTGTGTAATAGTGGGTTGTGGAAAAAAGTTGAACTATTAAAAAAGGTTAAAAAAAAGAAGCACAAAATCTCATTCAGACAGGGTTGAGTAGAGTTCAATCCTTTTTTCCTCCTTGAATGAGGCATCTTTTTGAGTGTTCTAGCATGTGTATGCACATTCGCGTGCTTTTCACATGCTTTCTTCTCCGTCTCCAAGCTTTCTGCCTGGCCTCGGGAAGAAGTCGAGCACCATTATCCATCTTCAATATTTAAAGCAACGGGAGAGCGTTGTGTGTGCAGAACCAGAGAGAGTACGTATTTTCTCATGGCTGAGGAAGAAGAGATGACAGCCTCAGGAATGTCAAGGTCAGGGGGAAGAAAATGTTTTAAATATTATAATCTCCCCTGAAGAATTACCTTTCTATGAAGCCACATTTTAAGATGTTTTACCTGGATGTGCAACGCTTTGGGAATCACTTGGTTGGCAGCCAGAGGGGGTCTGGCTAAAGAGTAAAAGAGAGCACATTTCCTTTCTGTTACATATTTAATAAGGCTAAGCATGCAGGGAATTACTTTCCCTTTAACTCTCACATTTCCTTTCAGAATGACCCTTTTACTCGTACAGGAGCCAACCTTTTTCATTTTGCACATTCCTCTTCACGCATTATCGGAAACATACCCGTTCTAATGCAGGTCATATGCCTGACTTTTCTACTGCGGTGCCTTTTTCATTGTCAATAATGTGGTTTTGGTTGAAAGGCTTGCATGCTTGGAATTTATGCAGAGGTCTGGGTTCACCAGCTGAGGTCTCCATGACATGTTTGTTGTCATGCTCTGAGGGAGGCTTACTGTGGAGAGTAAGCGTCTCGCACAAAAGGATCCACTTGTGAAAGTAGTGGGAAAATGAAAAGCACGCAATATATCATGAGGGAAGACTGAAAGAAGGGCCTGTAAAAGTAGAACTGTATTATATTTTCCGACCACATAAAGTCATATAACGTTTTTTCAGAGTGAAGGCTAGATTGATAGAAATAGTTTCATGTATATGTTTTCAGAACTATGGCTCTCTAAATTAAACAAAATATTAAATTATAATGGTGTACTCGCTAATCCCTGCTAAATATGCAGTCAAAATGTGACATTCTTCTACTCAACCACAAATTGATCCACTAATTGAATTTTTTCCTAAGTTCTTGGTAGTAACACCAGCAGGAGACCATTAATGTGTAAAGTGATTTTAGACACTAACAGTACAATTATGAAGATTTTCTAAAAGAAACATTCACCAAATTCATTTAAAACGATTTTTCTTTGTTATAAATGTCATATAACCAACATGAGACCATTCATTTGGGACTTGTTTGTGTTAGCACTTCACTTATCCTCCTGGGACCCAGCCCATTGAAAATGTCCTCTGTAGTGGACATTTTGTTAACATGCATCTCCTTTTACTCTTTTGAGGTAATCTATCAATAGGACATCCTGGTCTTTCCAGTGATATGTCATTGGCTAAAATTGCATGCTGGGAAGTTCCTCTTTCTTTTCATCCAAAATGGCTGGCATACCAAAAACAACATTTTATAGAAGCAGGAGTCAAATATTGTTGAATAATTGTAATTTTTACCATGAAAATCCTATATGTTCTTGTTTATTAACATGTATAATTAGTTCTGAAAACAATTAAATAATTCAAGTTTTGAAATAACAGCTCTTTTATAAATGTCCATTCTAGTGGACGTCAGGACCATCTTCATGGACTTAATGACTCAATATTGTTGCAGGAGACGGAACTGAAGCAGACATTTTCTGTACCAGATAGTTAAGGGAGATTCAGATTTTGAGCTCTCAGATGATGAGAGAGATGAGGATTTCACACCTGGGATAGAAGAGGGTCAAGAAGAAGGGGGTAAAAGATGCAGGATGGCTCCATGAGCGCACAGATACAGACAGAGAGACAGATAGGGACGAGCTGGAAAGACATGGCCCTCTGTGGGCCAAGAATAGCACCTAGCACATATGGATTATTGTTGTTTTTATTGTAAGTGGAGCCATGACAAATGAGAATTGCCTCAGGAATGCCAAGTATGTTTCTATGAGCATGGTCAAATGGAGACCACATCCATAAAACAAGTCAAGATGACCCTACAGCCCGCGCCGACTGGAGTCAATGAGGTACTTTTCCCAGTACATTGATTACAAAGTCTTTGAAGATCTGGAAAGATTCACCAAAAACCAAACTAGTTTTTTAGTGACCAAATAAACAGCAATGTTCAGATCAATTACTTATTTAAGTTTTAAATAAAGGTGAATGTATTCTTGTATTAATCACTCTATAACCATAATACGTTATAGTCTATCTGTTCATTTTGGCTGTCTTTTCAAACTAAAATGGTCCTGACGTCCTCTACAGTGGACATACTGTAACATTTAAAAATTAAATTAAATTAAAAAAGTCTAAATTGCAAGATTTTTTTTTTAACCCTAAATAGGTAGGAAATAAAAAATAAAGAAGATTGGGAAAAAAAATGTTTCCTCGGTTCCCAGGAGGTAGTGAAGTTATTGAATATTTTACACATGGAAAAAAAAACTAAATTATGCAAAACAAGCATATATTTCTTTAAAACAAGTTTTGTATGCTAACCAGTGGGAGACCATTATTGTGCGGTCCCTGCGTATGCTTCTCTCCTCTGGCTGCAGATGTCCTGCGAACTAGCTTGTTTTTTATTAACATTAGCACAAGTAGCTTGTTGTCTACTTTACTACGGTTGTTAATGGACGTAGTTTTATGGACAAAAAAACTTTTGTGTGTATGTTATTAATCCCTAAAAGTCGAATCCGTCAATACATTTATAATTTTACCTAACTAGTAAATTATGCTAATCCTGATGCATTGTGGGAAATATGCATAATGCAGCTAGACGCTTTGGCGCGTTTTTGTTGAGTTATTTTCACACACACACACCTTTCCGGCTCCTTGTTCAAGGGATTATGCATACACAGGTAATTGTGTGACAGAAATTAAAAGTAACTGCATTTTAGACATTCCAAGTGCACCACACCACTTCACTGGAAAATATCTGACATGCTCGACCGAATTATGAACAGATAACAATGACACTGCAATAACAGAATCATATGAGACAGGTGAGTGTTACCACCTTTAGACCTTTCATACAGATGTTATATTTTACTACTGGATAATACCATAGGGATGACATAGGTTTGTTTATCACACAAGATTACAAAACGAGATTTGGTCCCTCTGTCGCTACTAAGCCGTTATGAAATATTATACAACAGTATTTTCGTTGCGTGGCCTCATTGCAATGTTTCCCCATCCACAACACACTGCTGGTGTCAAACGCTAGCCTGCCCTAATCCCCTCACAGATGCACACGCACATGCATCATGGATAGCCTACAAGCATGCAATCCGTTTAGTGTCATACACCGTGACGGCCGCTGCAGGGCGCAGCTCCGTCCCTACTCCCTGCACACTGAGCACACACAGACACACAGACACACCGTCTCCATCCTCCGCAGTCTCCTTCTCATCCTGCCCCGTCTGGCTGACAGGCAGATCACCGAGCAGGCAGAAACTAACTTACAACCGCTGACAGCACCGGCTGATTTCTCACCTACAAGGGGTAAGATCATACCTGGGTTTCCTCCTTTTTTTCCAGATATAACCTTCAAGGTTCTGATCAGGTGTGCAGAGGGATTGTTTATGGATGCACTTTATAGTAAAATGAGGGAAGAATAGACTCTCCTGCACGGGACATGGTCACTGTTTTCTCTTTCTCAGTTTTAGTCTAATGCAAACTGTCCATTATAGTGGATGATGGCAACCAGAAGGAAATTTGACTTCATAGGTATAAATGTATTTTAAGAAAAAAGGTTTCTTAAGATAGTGTGAGCAATAATGTGTGTGTGCCAGTGTGTGAGTGTGTGTGTTGTCTTTTCCTCCTGCATCTGTATTCTACTCATGCATTGTCCTATTTATGTTTTTGTGCATGCCTCCAAAGTCATTGTCTGTGTTTATGAGCCTGCATTCTTCAGCTCGTATGTTGCAGTACATGCCTGTCATTGACTGTGTGTGATTGTGTTTCCTCTTTTTTTTTTTTTTTGCATATACTGACTTTGCCCTTCCCTTGCCTCCTGGCCTCATTCCAGAGCAACAACAGCATGTGAATGGCGGCAGAAAGCGGCAGAATTGTCACAGAGGAGCAGCAGGAGGAGCTCCCAGCAGCCTCTGGAGCCGTCACTCACGTGAACCACCAGCACCACACACACACCCGGAGTCAGAGCCACATCCAGTTTCACCCTCTGACACACACCACCCAGTGGCAGCCGGCGGCTCCTCGCGCTCTCGCTCACACCAGGAGTCACAGTCACACTCACTTCAACACTCCCTCACACACACAGCCGCAGAAGCACGGCTGCCGGCTCACACACAGCCTCTCAGCCATGGCCAAGGGAGAGAAGGGAGAGAAGGGCTCTGCGGGGAAGCTCATCAAACCCAGTGAACCACTGTTCCCCAAAACCCCTCAGCAGGTAAGATCATCTGCTTCTTCTATGGTATTGTTATCATCACTTGAGATGGAAAGATTGTACTGGTGTAAGGCTAAAATCAGGATTTCCAATATCATCTGTCCATGTTTGTGGCTTAGTTTGGCTGCGAGTGACTTCCCATGATTGGATGGAGGGTAAAAAAGAAGATGGAAAGTGTGATCTCTTTAGTCCCTTATCTGTCAGTGATTAACAGCTGCATTGTTTTTCCTGTGAACTGTAATCCCCCAGATAATAGCTTCAATGCTGGGGAAGTTGATTGTTTTCATTTGAGAAAAGGTTGTTCCCATTGACGAGATGACCTGCTACTGATGATTGCTTTCTTTTGCCTGATCAGTGGACTTAGGTGATGAAGACAGTTGTATTCACAGCAGTTATAGGAAGCAATGCAGTGGGTTGAAAGCAGATAAGGATGACTTACTCAAGTTTTGCAAACACTGGGGGTGGACTTTCCTGTTTTGTTTGATTTATTTTAGATTATTCAGCTTTATTAGTGATTTTTGTGTGGGTTTGTTTTTGTGTCATACTATATTAGGCAGTGTTTCAAATATTGTCGTAATGCAATGCTTCGGCAGTTAGTCATTCATTTTCTGTTTCATACATTGAGTCAGGTTACCAATAAAACGACATGACATCACTCCATCTAACCAGTTCTGCAACTGTCTCCTCTCTGCGAAACCTCTGTTCAAGGTTCAAGGTTCAAGGTTCTTTATTGTCAATCTGACATAGCTACAGAGTAATTATGCAGTTGAAAATCTTATGTCACAGGCTTCTGTGTAATCCACATTGTTTTATTTTGGATATCATTCAGATAAATGATTGTGAATGTAGTTTTTCCTGAAGATGGCAAACCTTTAGTCATGGGAACTGGATACATTGATATTTACTATGCACAGTGGGTGGAACATGGCACATTCATTATGCATATGCTTTACCCTATTTCTGAAAAAATATGTGGTAAATATGTGTGGCTTCAAAATTTAAATCGAAAGGAATACAACCACAACATGTCTTAAATATACACAGTAGCTTGTTCATATCGAACTACAAAAAACCCACAATATTGTCCCCCAAACAATGCATCCCAGAAAGCCTGCACATATGATATCCATTTCCTTAAATGTCATGGGTTAAATAAAGCTAATTCTTTTTGAATTTATCAATATTAAAATGACCATTAAGACTTGGATGTTTACTCTGAAAGACTGTGACCACAGAAGGAATTTACAAGTAGTATGTATGAGAGAAGTCACATAAGGACGACTCAGTTGGGACATGGTAGATGAAAGCAGTTCTCCCTAAATGGGACTAAATGATGGACCCACGGACAGTAATCTGCCACAGCAAAATCCACATGAAGAGCTACAGAGCTCTGTCCCTCTGACGTGCATGTGGAGCATTTGTACGTCCGACTAAATGCCTGGCTATGAATATTGTTCCTCTCTTGATGTTCTGGATTGACTCCCTGGGAGTTAAGCCAGGGGACTGTTGACATATTTACAGCCTGCTTCCATCACTGACATAACCTTTTCAATTCATAATCCATAATCTGATTTGAAAACACAACTACTATAGCTAGAACCCTTGATATTACCCTAAATGTATGAAAAGCCTTCACAGAAATAAACTGCTTTTCAGATCCATTCTACCAGCTTAACATTTAAAGCACGCAAACATTGAGCGTACACATTGTATTTTGGGAATATAGCTTAGCTAGCTCGAGATGCCTTTTTTTCCTCTCCTTTCTTTGCACTAGAATTATCCTCACTCCTGATTTAAATCAGTCGCGGTGCAGTGCAGACATTTAAAATTGTTTTCCCTCCAAGGGTTAAGGATTCATTAACTTTAGAGATTAGTCTTATCTGTCCTTGTCCCCTGCTTGTTGACAGTCTGAACTTTGCAGATGCTCCCTTAAGTCTGATCCAGTTTCTCTGTGTATATGTGTGTGTGTGTGTGTGTGTGTGTGTGTGTGTGTGTGTGTGTGTGTGTGTGTGTGCGTGTGCGTGTGCGTGTGCGTGTGCGTGTGTGTGTGTGTGGAATTGCGCTGTTTTTGCATCCAGACAACAGTAGGAGGGATATCCTGTTTATCCTCTTTGATGATAAGAACTCAGTAATGAAAGATTGAGTGTTTGGAGGGAGAAAAAAGTTGAGAGAGATAGAAAGAAAGTATTTTTTTGCATATCATCAGTAAAGCAGCATTCTCCAGACACCAAAGACTTTAATTTCTCCACTCCAATTAGGGGTAATTGCAGTGAGAGTGGAAGAAGAGAGAGTTTTGAAGTTGGAGCCGCCGCGCAGCCTTTACTTACCTCTGACCCGCTTGTCCTGAGATTGAATAATTACACAGCTCCCTCCTGGTAATTGTCGTTCTCGAACCCCTCCGTGTTTTGATGGGGCAAAAAAAAAAAGGAGGAAGAGAAAACGCGAGCCGGATAATAACAGTGTGTCGGTCGCAGTCTGTGGTTACTTTGGTGATTTCCCTCTTTCATAAAGCTTTGAGGGGAGTAGCTGCAGGCCAAGACTGGGCCACTGGATGTGGAGTGACACTGTTGTGTGCAGTGGTGAAAGAACTACTCTGGTTATTTACTTAAAGATGACATGTTATGCTCACTTTCAGGTTCATATTTGTGTTTTGTGCCTCTACTGTGACATGTTTATATGTTTTAATGTTCAAATAGGTCTTTATTTTTCTCATACTGCCTGTGCTGCAGCACCTCTTTTCACCCTCTGTCTGAAACCAGAGCCCAGTCTGCTCTGATTGGTTAGCTGGTCTGTTCTGTTGGTATTAGTCAACCGCTTAGAGATGTCCGGCCCCTTAGTCTATCACGTACAATATGTCTGAGCACTAGCCAAAAGAAGCGTGAGTGTTACATAGTGATGTCATAATGTTACAGAAGTAAACAAAGAAGTTCAATGGAGGCATTTCAGGTACGGGGGGGGAGTGTGTTGGAGAAAAACTCCCTCTGGAGGGATTGTAGCCTTTGCAGACCATTTATATGCAAAGATCCTATATAAAAAACTACAGGAAAGGAAAATAGGGCCCCTTTAAGTCAAGGTAGAAATACTATGGTCTTAAAATATTCAGTTTCACTTAAAAGTCCTGAATTTAAAATGTTAATTGAGTAGAAGTTCCTAAGTATTATGAGGAAAATGTCCTTCAAGTATTAAAAGTACTTCTATATGTAAAAAGTAACATGTAACTATAAGTGTTGAATAGATAGTAAAACGTAAAATACTGGCCTCCGAAATGTAGTGGAGTAGAGGTGTATGTATATAGAAAAACTCAAGTACGAGTGTTTCAAAAAAATGACAGTAAAGTAGTACAGTACTTGAGTAAATGTACTTTGTAAGATTCCACCACTGGTTGTGTGTGTGTTAGTGTTTTAGTGTGTGTTAGTGTTTTAGTGTGTGTGTGTGTGTGTTAGTGTTTTAGTGTGTGTGTGTGTGTGTGTGTGTGTGTGTGTGTGTGTGTGTGTGTGTGTGTGTGTGTGTGTTAGTGTTTTAGTGTGTGTGTGTGTGTTTTAGTGTGTGTGTGTGTGTGTGTGTGTGTGTGTGTGTGTGTGTGTGTGTGTGTGTCTGACACCAAAGGTTTTTCAAAAGAGGACAGGCAAAAGTTGTGCACAGCCCCGGAGACAGTCGTAAATATTGGGCTCCCTAGACTGTGGTGTCTCGTCTTATTCATGTGTGAAGATGAAAGCTTGGCCACACACACATACACACACACATGGTTTTGGAAGAGCAGGGTGAGGGGAAACAGAGCTGTGGAGGACACGGTGGGTTTCTCATGCTCCTCCATGTGCAGTGAGACCACAATGCAAACTCCCTCTGATCCTCCATCTATTTAACACACGCACACATATTTTATACATGAACGTCTTTCTTGTCTGCAAGTGTATCAAAGGAGATGAACATTCAGAAAGATGGATGCTTCAAAGCTGAGGTTATGAGACTATTTTTATGCTTTAACGAGGGGAAATCATAATGAAACAGATCCTCCACACTGTAATGTACATCATAGGGAATGCAGAATGACGTGGTAGATACTACTGTACTTCTCATTGCATTCCACTGAATTGTTGCGACATAAAGATGAGAAGAGATGTTATTTTAGGAGCACCTAAGAATGACTACAAGCTTCAATATTTATGATTATACAGTATATCTTCTCTCATGGCTTCATTTATTGAAGCGTGACACACCTTGCTTCAGGTTGTTGTGTCTGGGACCTAGTCTAAAGTTTAGGTGGACATTTGTTTGGTCCTTATGAAACGGAAATACAAAAAAGAAAATGTGTTTAGTTGGGTGTATTTTAGAGCTGACAGTTTCAAATACTATATATACTAACAGAAACAATCAGTTAGGCCTGAATCACCCTTTCTCGTTCAAAGTGACACATTCTTTATTTATACTTCTAACTTCCTGTTCCAGGAATGAGTCTGATGAAAATGTAAGCACTCAGAGATTGAGACCTCCACAGGTGGTGTCCATAAGTGAAAAATAATGAGTGTATCGCCCTGCTATTCTGATCCACTCCAAAATGTAATGGGTTCTTCTTGGCCCACGCTTCACTCTGACACCACGTTTCATGAACATTTTCACAGTAGTTTTTCTGGTATCCTGCTGACAAAGAGACAAACAAACAATACGAACTGAAAAAAAATAAAGGCACACTCAATATGATCTATATATATTATTATTACAATCTTTCTATTGGCCTTAGCCTTGAATAATTGGTAACATCCATGTGTAAACTCTATTAAAGTTTACATTTCAGCAGTTATAGTCCATTTTCCAGTGGTTGGCATCCATTATTTCCTGTTCCCAGGTGGAATGAGAGTCGTTATCAGAATGCTTGCAGAGCAGAAAAGTTAATTTGCTCATTAGCAGCCTGACCTGCAGGGCCACCATTATCTTATTAAAGTTGTTCTTCCTCTCTGTTGTCCCCTCTGTGTTCCCAGACTGTGTTGGGCCAGCAGTTGACATTAAGCAGTAAGCTGTGCTTCGCCATTGGCGGTGCACCCAAGGAAGTGGCGGCCAGCGCTACTGCCTTTTTCCTGCAAATCTACCTACTGGATGTCGCTCAGGTAATATCTTTGAGGACAAACTGAATGAGAATGTTGGTGTGGCTTCTGTAAATGAAATAATTTGTATGTGTACGTCTGTTCTTAACTCCAGTCTCTTCCTGTTCCGCTATGCAGATCAACGCCTTCCAGGCCTCCATGGTGCTGTTCATCGGTAAAGCCTGGGGTGCAGTGACCGACCCAATTGTGGGATTCTTCATCACAAAGAGCAGATGGACAAAGATTGGAAGACTCATGCCCTGGTGAGCTCCCTGATTTCATAAAAGAAATGCCATCATGGTTATTTGTCGAACACAGTTCCTGCATTTCCTCATTTTTTCATTGGCACAAACTTAGGACTTATCTGATTGCACACACTAGAGAACTATTACTACTATCAAGATAGTGGCACAACATAAAATTAAGAGATACGACCTTTTGTCAACAATGTAAAATTCACAAATCTATATTGTTCAACTATATAGCAAACCAGCGAGGATGACATGTAGGGAACTAAATGAGAAGAACAAACTTATATTTATGTTATCTAAATGAATTAACTTTGGCAAAATGATCAACCTTCTCTTAGTTAACACACTGTTGACAAACAGCGACGCTTGTGTAAAGGACTGCAATTTGTAGACAGATTATGAAACTTGTTTTGGTCTGCTCCCACTCTCTCAGACATAATTATGGCCTGTACATCATGCTAATGTTTGTGCAAAATCTAAACAAAAACAAACTGTGTGCTCCAGTTTTTTGACAGATTTTTAAATGATTCTCTTCCCAGAGCCCTCACCTGAGGATTGTGCCGAATAAATATTCTCTGTGCTTTAATTACACTGTTCCCGGAAACTCTTTACATACTGTATCCTCCAAGGGCGTGGGCTCTTTTTTTTCTTTCTTTGAAGCCAGGCAACAGAATACAAGGAAGTTAATCGGCATTCTTCGATTAATCATAAGGCCAACGTTCTGCTGGTTGACATTTCTTTTTGGACATTATCCAGCTGTCTTTGTCTGCAAGATGTTCCTCATTATCTCCATCCTTTCATTGCAATTTTACTTGGTGGATTATGTAAAGCTATTACCACCATTTCCCATAAATCACCATTAGCAAGGCTGATTTTATAAGCGGCTATGCGTGTTGTTCAGTATAGGTCTTTTGAACAAACTAGCGTGACACTTATTATGATTACACATTCAGTATTTAATGCCTACTGCATTATAAACCATAGATTGCACACAATCTAAGCCAGAGTCCACTGTGGCCAGCAGACAGATGCTGATGGCTGTTAAATCAGCTTTGATTACACCCGCGAAGCTGTGTGTGTGTGTGTGTGTGTTCTTACTTGTGTGAGTCTGCCTATGTGAATACTCAGTGTGGTATATATGGGTATTTTTAAATGTGTGTTCATCAGTATTTGTGATGAGATTGCATGACACTCCCACAGTTTTGACCCTGTTTGGAAAGTCCCCTCTGCCCATCCTGCAGGAAGTGTTTTTCCCCCTCATGGCGTTCACATCCACAGCCAACGTGATTTCTATCTTAGAGTTCTTTAAGATATAGTTATTTCGCCAAAAATGAACTCTTGGGTGTTGCCATGTTTATACTTTTGTGACTGTAGTGATGCACAAGTGGCAAGTATAACGTTTTTTCCTCATAGAAGATTGTCTCTGCTAGAGAAAGACAAGGTGACAGGGAGGGTATATGGGCGAAGGAAGAAGTACCCCTATGCACAGTAAAGTTACTGTGAAAAAAAAACCTAACAATACTTAGGTCAAATTTAAAATAGAATACAATTTATTTTAATTTTATTAGAATAACAGAAGTAATAGTATGACAGTATTATTAAAGCATTATCAGCAATGCATGTACATATACAGTGTCCAGTCATGATAACTATGGCATTGACCAAACTGCCTTATTCAATTCATTGGGAGTTTAAACAATTCCTGGGACTGATATCATTATCATTTAAGTATGTGAGTATCAGAAACCACTGTTTAATCCTCTACTTTAAATTGTATTTTGAAATGTTTTGTCTTATCATTGTTCCGAAGTGGAGTAGAAGTATAAAGTAACATAAAATGTAAATACTAAGTACAATCTGAAAAATCAGCAAAGAAATCATATTCTCACCCACCAGACCTCTTTCTAAAATCCTCTCTGTTTCACTGCACATCATCTAATTGCACAAGTCAGAGAGCAGAGAAGAAGTGTGTGCCAGCTACCTATCAATCAGCCCGCCTTAATTAAGACAAACGACTGGGACAGGTGTGGACGCGCATTCATGCATTCCTGATGTGTGAGAACATATGTGAGTGTGTTTTCTGCCGATGTTGCCTCTCCTGTGAGCACAGTCATCTTGCAGGAACATTCCCACTGTCCCATTCATCAACCCCGGGGCCCTTTCATTGCACCCATGACCAAGCGGTCAATACTGCAGCACCAGCGTTGTCCAGCCACCTTTGTTGAGCAAACAAACAGGAGGAGAGTGAGGTAGGGGGGTTGGGACTGGACGATGCTAGAAAGGACCATTCCCTGCCTCTCACGGCCTCTTTCTCCCACTTTCTCTGTTTATTACTCCTGGCGCACAGCAGGGCAGAGGTCAGAGCCCCCAAGGTTTTTGTCACAGTCACCACAATTCCATCAATTCCCTTTTTCTACCTGTCGATGTGCTGTTATTATAGCTGCAGGCAACACACTTATAGCTGCATGACAAACACACTCCATTTGCTCTTTAAAGCATGAAGAAGAAGAGGGCGGATGATATATTGGTATTTGGACATAAGTCATACTGTTGATGGACCGCCCGTTACGCTTCATTTCCAACACACAGCTGTTCCCTTTAACCATAATGACACATACCAGTTGTTTACCTATGAATTATACATGGCCCACATACTGTCCGAGTTCTTAGAAGAGAGCAACACAGCAGAATTGCTTCATGCTGCGTGTGCTTAAGTGTGTGCTGCATATTCATATCTGTGTCTGTTGATTTTTGAATGGGTTTGAATTTCTGTGGTATTGTCTGTCCCTCCCTGTACAAATTCCTATCATACTTATGACAACATAATCATTTAGCAGGCAGCTCAGCCTCACTATAATCTGCCAGAAATATGTCCTGATTTTGACACTGCGCTGATATGAAATTGTATAACCCAACCACTGCTTAACACACAGCTTAAAAATGGCGTTGATGGCTTGGGACCATAATTGCTTGAAACAAATGTGGTGTGTAATTAAGCTAACTGTATAAAAAAGGGATATGAGTACATCAAGTTCACAATTCAATGTTTAGTCTAACCTGATGACATATTTGTGTGTGTTTTTTTAGGATGGTGGGATGCTCTCCCTTCCTGGTCGTCTCCTACTTCTACCTCTGGTTCGTTCCTCCTTTCATCACTGGCAGGTTCCTCTGGTACCTCTGCTTCTACTGCCTCTACCAAACCCTCATCACTGTAAGTGCAAATGCTCTTTTAAAAAGAGCATTTGATGTTTTATGAATCCCGTTACTCAGATATAGGCTACAACTCAGCAAGACTTCACACGGAGCGCAGGAGAGACGTCAAGTGAGATAAAAGCTGCTCTGATTGATGCAGCTCATGACACATTCCATAACATATAGATAAAATGCTGCAAAATAACAAAGTGGAGACGATTACAGTCATCTCATGCCAGGCTCCGACAGCTCCTGGTGGGATTTTCTCTTTGATTTGTGAGACACGCAGCAGATTAGAGCCCAGAGCTCTTAGATGCCTCACCTCAAAGGGGGAAGTGTAGTTATTTAGGCTGTCTTTTGTTAGAATGGGCCAGACCATTCATCTTCCTCTCTCCATTTCTACTCTGGGGTAACCCATATAACATGTGCCACAGAGCGCGTAGACCGCTGCAGCCACACTGCGGCGAGCAGTAATGGCATGTCATTCTAACTACTTGAAAAGTATAAGGTCAATGCTGCCAGGAACCTCTCGCTGGCTAAATGCTGGTTACCGCTTTTAGCCTTTCCTTCATTGTCTCTGGATGTGTGTTTGTGTGAAGCAAGCAGGAAGAGGCCAGCTGCTATCATTCAGAGTCTGTAAACAGAGGTCAGCATGCAATATATCAATGTTTATGTTCCTATAATAGGCTTTCATCAGGTTTATTAGTTCTCACTTCCATCTGTAGTGCACGGTTAATCACGCTGATTCTATAAATGTTTGCGTCCACTAAAGGCCCCATAAATGACATGCTGTATAGAACCAGTGGCTGGAGAAAATCCTTGCAGGGCCACGTTTATTTTCGTCGTGGCTTCCGCAGTGCTGACTGAGCCCTTGTGTAAATTACAAAGTGAAGCATTCACTCGGTTTACTCGCCTATTCTCTGGCAGAGGTGGTGAGGAAGATGAAGAAAACAGAGAGCTGAGGTTGGCCGATGTTGGAAAATGCAGAGATTGCTTTTGATATATTTACACAGTTCTTTGCATTTTCACAGGCACTAGTACATGAAAGACATCTAAACATATCTTGGGTGTTCCCTTTTGATTGTGAGTCAAATCTTATACGCTAACAATTGTAAGATTGCCATCCATGGAGGACCTTTACTCCCAGCGGCTCAGGAAGAAATCACTACGGATTATCAAAGACCCCCATCACCCCAGCCACAAACTGTTCTTTCTGTTGCCGTCTGGCAGACGTTACCGCAGCATCCTGGCAAGGACAAGAAGATTCGGAGACAGTTTCTTCCCGCGGGCAGTGAGACTGTTAAAAAATTGAACTGTTGAAACAACTTCAAACATTCAACTGCTACTCAGTAGTATGTATCTAATACCTAATATATATATATCATTCCAATAACTTGTATATAGACTCATACTGCACTATTCCACATCATAACTTTATTTCATTTTTATAACTATTATTATTTTTGTATTGCTCTTGCTCTTATTGTTATTATGTTATGTTATTATGTTGCATTGTTGGAGAAGCCTGTGACATAAGATTTTCAACTGCATAATTACTCTGTAGCTATGTCAGATTGACAATAAAGAACCTTGAACCTTGAACCTTGAAGACTGGAAGCCATGCTGGCAGCTCTGTGAGGCTAAATCAACCCAAGGATGCTAACACGCTCACAATTACAATGCTAATTACAATGCTAATTACAATGCTCATTTTTAGAGGGTAATGTTTACCAAGTTCACCATCTTTTTTTTCTTCTATTTACTTGTAAAAAGGGTTTAAAAATGTACCTAAAGATGGCACTAGAGAGGTTTAAGTATACTTGCTTAGTTAAGCTTGACTCCTGAAATCCTATGCGATCGTGATTTTGACCAAACTAAAAAAGGTCTGTCCTAAGGATTTTTTTATTTCAAGTCTCTGGGAAAGTGTGAAAAACTGTAAGTCCCCCCCATGTCATCTCCTTCCAACAAATGTAATAATATTTTTTCACTTCTATTCACTGAGCCTTCGCTAAACTGTTCGGAGCCCCCCCTGGGGAGGCCCGCTTCCCACTTCTAAAATCTTTGCGCTACATGAAAGGTTAAGGAACGACCAAAGTGATTACAATTCATCCTGAAGGAAACATTAACTTTTATGGCAATCCTTTCAAAAGCTGTTTAAACAGTTCACTCAAAACCTCAAATGTCAAATTCATAACGGTGCTTTGGGAGACCCATGTCATTATGATTCATCATGGGAGAGCCATGAATGTCTGTATGCCGTTTTATGGCAATCCATTGAATAGTTGCTAAGATATTATGGTCTGGATCAAATAGAACCGCTGCATCTAGGCCAAGAAAAAAGAAAAACCCTGAGAAATCATTATTTTTCACCCTCCGTGACTACAATTGTTTGACTGCTGCTGTGCTTGACTTATCATTTTGTTCGAGAAATGACTGTCTTTCTGCTTCTTTGCAGTGCTTCCACGTGCCTTATTCTGCTCTAACCATGTTCCTGAGCACAGACCAGAAGGAAAGAGACTCAGCCACTGCTTACCGTAAGCTCATTTAACATATAAAGCAATTGTTTAGGGCTGCAATGCTTAGAAATCTTTGCCTATTTTAGTTTTTTTGCATATTGTGACTTAATAACTTTGAATATTGGATATTTCTTGTATCATGCCAGGAATGACATTTGAGGTGCTGGGGACTCTCGTGGGCGCTGCCATCCAGGGCCAGATTGTAGCAAGCGCTCACACTCTGAAGCACTGCCCGCCTTACAACGTGACTACCGGTTACCTTGGCAACAGCAGCGGGACAGAGATCGTGAAGAAACTGGTGCGCTCCCAGGACTACCTGTCACACTCGGTAAATATCAATGAGCCAAACTAGGAGCCCAGGTGTTCTCAAAGAAGGCCACAGAGTTGCTTTGAAAATAACTCGGACATGTCATCAACATTATCCTTTATAACCCGGAGCTGCGGTGTGTGCTCAAGGCAGTTTGCTAAATAACCCGGGGTCGAAAAAAGCAGCCTGAATGAAAAGGGGGATTGTTTGAAATTGGCTCCATATTTGCAGACTGTCTACAGGTTACACTGAAAATGGCCTCATGTTTTAACCCATGGGATAGAAAGGAGACGCCACTGTTTGATATGTGAACCCGACATCCTGAGCCGGCTCCCCTCTCGCGACCACAAAGGGGGTTCCTCCCTCACATCAGGCTCCAAACTGTGGCCCCCACTTCGAGGGGTCTCCACAGTCTGTAAGTCATTAGGCCTATTTATATCCCATCCACAACACTTGGAACAAGGCACTTCAATATGTTGGAAATATTTGTCTTTTCTGTAGTTCAGCTTGAAATTGTAGGGAAAATGTCAAGTTTGCAGAGCTGTGAATAAACTGCTACTGTGAATCCATCATGGGAGATTTAGGAAGATAAAAAGAGTCCAAACTGTCCTTCGTTGGATTTTGGTTGCGCCACAGCTATTTGGGCTTCAAAATGGTTCTTTTCCAATGGATTTTGGGTGAACCTGATCGGGGCGACCCACTCACCGCGCCAAGCCCTCTTCAGCCACCCGCTAAATTCCTCCGCGGTTGCTGGTGAGGGTGGCACACCGTCTAGGCAAACTAGGTCTGCCCTCGGAAACAGGGAGTGTTTGATGTGCTTAAATAATAATGAACCGCCGGGCTGAGCCACACGGAAAAATAGCAAACAAACAAGAGGTTGTTTAAAGCACAGCAGTTCCTGTCGGGGTACGCCATTAAACGGTTAAGGCTGTATTTTGGGATACAGATGTACTTGAGGTTTCCTCTTGTTTATGCTTGTGTTTGTACAGTGAAATGTGCAGTTTAGAGTGGAAAGCAACGCCGCAAAGTCACAGTAGATACATCACACACGCATTGAAATGAACAAAATAAATGTATCCTTCAATCGAGTGAAAAACAAACACCCTCTGCGAAAATGTCTAGAATGAATGTATAGCATGTTGAAATACAGCACTTACATTTTTAAGGCATTTGAGAATATTATGAATGAAAGATTGAGGAAAGGCTCAGAATAGCCTGGATTGTGCTGGCTGTGTGAGAGGAGGGGGATTGATGTTGATGATGTGTGTTCTTTGTCTCTGCAGAAGGAGGTATACATGATAGCTGCCGGAGTTATAGGAGGAGTGTTTCTGGTCTGCACCCTGGTCATGTTCCTGGGAGTCAAAGAGAGAGAAGGTGAGACTTTTCCTATAATGCTAAAACAACCACATCAATCTTCACTTGTTAGTTTTACATATCACAAAGAGTCTAAACTGACAGAGTGTCGTCCTGTGTTTTCCAAATCTTTTTTTTAGTAGTCGCTTGAGAGTCCCCCAACATTATTGGAGTGCACAGAAAAGTGCTAAAATACCCCTTAATATCATTCAAAAAGCAAAATATCAAACATGAGCTAATCTCACTTTACCAAAAGTGACATTTTAGTGCATTTCCTTTTTTACAACAAAGTTAACTGAATGTATTTTGGTTTTAGATGTGGTTAAATAAAACAAGCATTTGAATAATACTGTGGTTTATTCTGGCAATAATACTCCATTCATTTATTTGTAAAGTACACGTTCTTATTTGTACTATTCTTACATTTGAACACACTTACAGTAATCTTAAATGATCAAATTTGTCTGCATAATTATTATTGTATATACTGTATATGTTTCTATTATAAAATGGAAGCAACTGCAGCATACCCCAGTTTCACCCCAGGGATCAACACAATGATCTTGATTCTTAAATCTGAAAGTCCTATTGAATCTGAAGGAGCATACTTTCTTTTTAATTACTATTGTTTTTAACATTTTTTCTTCATCTTAATGAGCAAATGATTAATTCAATAACAATCCACATATGAATATAGAAAGACATAAGTGTTAATAATGAGCCCTAATGAGCTATGTCACATTTGGTAATACATTTTGAATTTCAACCAGTAAAATTGGAGTAACCTGAGGTAGGGCTGCTCGATTATGGCAAAAATCATAATCTCGATTATTTGGGTCAATAATTGATATCACGATTATTAAAAACGATTATCCATTTACTTTGAAAACATCAATTTATTGGAGAATTTTTTTTTTAACAGTATGTTTTTAACAGTTGATTACCCTGAAATGTAAGTATAATTCAACTGAAAAACCAATACAAAAAAATTTTAATTTAAAAAAAGAAAAAAAGAAAAGTAATAATAATAATAATAAAAAGATAATAGTTTTATTTCGATTACGTTGTTTTCGTAATCGTTGCAAGCCATAATCGTAATTGCGATTAAAATACGATGAATTGAGCAGCCCTAACCTGAGGGAATCCCTTTGGGTGACTTGTGTAAGATGCATAATACGTAACAGCAGTGTTCACTGTTCCATTGTCCTTGTTTCTTTTTGTACTTTTCACACACAGTGAGTGTCACTGAACTACTTGGAAATCTGCCAGTGTTAGCTCTGATTCTCTGATCTCAATTCAAACTGACAAACAGCACCTACTGCAATGCAGTGGCAGATCCAGGATCTCCAGTTGGCCATCGCATCACTTTTCTCATCCTGCATGTTATTCGATATGCTGCATACTCATAATTCTAATTCCTGGTGTAACTGTTTCAGATCCGTACGCCCCGAGGACAGAGAAGCAGGTCCCCTTCCATGAGGGCTTCATCCTGGTGATGAGACACGGGCCATACCTCACTCTGACCGCTGCGTTCCTCTTCATCACTGTCGCCATTCAGGTAAACGCACATTTATCTAATCTCAGACACTCAACGTTACAGTAAATGGAGTCCTGGCTGGATCCTGTCAACGCGGGAGAATTCCTGGCGCTCGATGTTGATTTGATCAATATAAAGGAGCACTTACTGAAAGCTCCTGGTTTAAAGCAGGTTTTAAGTCTCTCCAGAGGGAAAGCAGAGCAGCACATTCCCGCTGTTTGTCTGTCACTTGTAAGCCCGTGCTTTAGTTTTGGCACCTGGGGTTCAGGCCGTGTCAATTATTGCAGACTCTTCCAACTTTTGCATCATATCTATTTCTGTATATCTTCACCCCCTCATCTCGGTGGAGGTGTCAGTTGTCATCCATGTGAGCCCCGGAGTGGGAATAAATCACTGCGAAATGCCGTCAGCAGTCTTCTCCAGTCACTTCATTTGGCACTCCAGCGACAGTGCTGAGTAGACAAGACACGTCTGAATATCTGAACATTTGATCTCTGATTTCTGCAGCTGGTACAGAGCAACTTCGTGCTCTTCTGCACTTACGCCGCCGACCTGAGGGATCACTTCCAGAATATTGTGCTGACCATCCTGGTGAGTGGAGCTTTTTATCAGAGATTCACCCAGAAACACTCAAAGATATACTATGATATGAACCACTGTGACCCCAATTAGACCTTGACTTAAGCTATAGCAACTTTTTAACATAATCTTTTATATAATACATGTTATTCTGTTAAGGGAAACTAGCAATTTTGCACATTTGCACACACTTTTACCCATACATAAACATCATGACAATGCCTTTCTTACTTACTGAATCACAATCAAAACTATTTTCTTTCTATGTGTGACTCATTATCCATTTGCACTGGTTTACCCAGGTTTCTGCAGTGATAAGCGTCCCGGTGTGGCAATGGTTTCTGGAGAGGTTTGGGAAAAAGACGGCAGCTTTCTGCGGCATCACTGTGAGTATACTGTTTTTATTTTGGTTTGTTTTAACGCTGACTATTACACTGCCTGTGCCACCCTGTGGACAAATATGGGAATGTGGTCTCTTTATCTAGAAGACTTTTTGTTTCTCTCTGTCCAGTGGATCATGCCCTTCACCATGATGCTGGTCTTCATCCCTAACGTTGTGGTGGCCTACGTCGTGGCCGTCTCCTCTGGACTCAGTGTGGCGGCCTCGCTCCTGCTGCCATGGTTAGACTCCAGAGCACATCAAATTATACCTCACTCAAGAAGATCATCCCTTTTTTGTCACTTCTTAGTAGTTTTTGAAAGATCCCTTCATAGATTTTTCCAGAGCAGGCCATAAATATAATGAACACCAATATTTACTTTCCACATCCTACCCACACTCAAGTCACTTCCTCAACCTCCGGCCCCTTTAAATGATTAAGTCTAAAAGTTTACAGACAAACCACATATGGAGACATAGTCAAATTAAATTATAATTAAAAAACAAATACAAACATTACAAACTACTATACTGTTATCTCAATGCTGACATATTCTAAATAACATTTAGTATAACTTTTTTGTCACTTTTGTTTGCAGTGTAGTTAATGCATTTCCTCCAATTTTGGGAAACTCTACCCCCCATATTCTACAAGAAAAATGTCACTTTTTACATCACATATAGGATCAAGCCTTAAAAAACACCAAATACTTTCTGAAAAAAGCGTTTAATAGAGGGTTTCATGTGCTGAATGATCTAGTCTGAGATCACATGAATCGTCTTCTCTTGTACAACAGTTTCCCCTAGCAGTTCAGAAACAGGCCATCCTGAGTATTAAAATAAATATTCTACAGCTTAATTTATATTCTTAGAATAGGGATTATGTCATGAAAATCCACTAAGCCCCTGACATTGTTTTTGTAACTGCAGTGCTGCTATAACTCTGTCTGTGCGGTGGTCGTGCTGCTCATGATAGTTCCCTTTGAATTGATGCAAAGTGTCATTAGTTAAACCACAACCCTGCTGTTAGTGGTGACTACAAGTCTAGAGGGCCCCGTCCGTTCACTTGGGTCATGTCACGGTCATGAGAGTGACGTCATTTTTATGAATTAGAGGCGGCGTTCACTATAAATCTCCCATACCATCAGAGAGCTAATACACCACAAGAGGTAAAGCAATATTCTTCTCCGTGTCTGTTTGTTTTCCAGCCGTTTCTATGGCCCTCTCTGCTCCTCACTCATCTCCCGTCCCCTCCCTCAAAACCCAAAATTACAGGGGCCTCCCATGGGGGCATGTTTATTTTGGAAGGGGCCGTTTGTTTATCCTGTCTGTGGGCCCGAGTCTGCTGGTACCGCCTGCTGCTCATCATCTAATCTTGTTATTAGCTCTGTAATTTAGCTAAATGTAGACACAACATCAGCTGCTGCCCTTTGTATAAAATCATTAAATTAAGAGTGTGAGGGAGGTTATAACACGACTTAAACAAATTCTAAATCTTACAGCGATGTTAAGTAATAAAGACAAAAGCTTAGAGAATCCTGCCAAAACAAATAGCACCAATTGATGTCAATTCAACTCTGATGTACTGTTCAGGTCTATGCTGCCAGATGTGGTGGATGACTTCAGACTGGCCAACCCCTACTGTAAAGGCCATGAAGCCATCTTCTACTCCTTCTACGTATTCTTCACCAAGTTCGCTGCTGGAATCTCCCTGGGAGTGTCCACCCTCTGTCTGGAGTGAGTCTGCATCTTATCACACATGCACCATTCATTTACACACTTGTCATGGTACCTGCAGAAATGCACTAATCCTAAGAGCTGATGTATGAGTTTGCTCATTTGCAGCATTGCCGCGTCAGAATTGGATGTCGATTTCCTGTAACCTGTTTTAATTGGATCTCTGTGTGTGTGTGTGTAGATTTGCAGGGTATGACACCGGTGCTTGCAAGCAGCCTGCTGCTGTAGTGTACACCCTGAAGCTGCTAATCGGTGCCGCCCCTGTGGCCTTCATCGTGACGGGGTTATTGATCCTGCTGCTGTATCCCATCAGCGAAGACGTGCGGCTCAGGAACAGACTCTGCCTGGATGAGCTACGGTGAGCAGAAATGTAGAAGAGCATCCAAAAAACTTCAACCATTCAGTCTTTAAAAGTGCACACCGTCAATGTAACTCATGCATTTCAGTTTACGAGTCACAAGGAGTTCTCTTCAGTCTGTAAAAACGGTTGTATAATGCCTCCTGTAGAAGTGGAGGGAGCTGTGAAGCAGCTTATTTTCCCTAAAATATTCTGTCATAGGTTGGAGAATTACATTTTTAAAGCCTTCAAAAAAACGGTGAAGTCCAATACCCATTCTACTATTGTATTTAAGTATGCTAGAGAAATATCTATTATGTCCAAATACATAATATGTCATATGCAGTATGCTGAAATACCAGGATGTCCTACTGCATCCATTTTGCAGTATGTAGGCCAGCATGCCTATTCTGACCCACAATCCTTTGCAGTGGAAATATGAGCAAGGTCAAAGTTCAGAGCAATGTTATGACTAAATAGTTTGTCCTCATAGTATGCATACATCATGCAACAGTATGTACTTTGGAAGGGCAGCTGCAGTACATAGTCAATGTAAAAAGAAAAAGTATATGATTTAAAACACAGCATTGAGTTGCATTTTGGGAATTGTAGGAGTGGGAGCTTGACCAATACTAGAGAATACAAGTCTGGATATCTCATACGCTGCTGGATTCATTTAGATCCTTTCTTTATAGTGATTTAGTGAGTCCTCCATGACTAGTCAGCTCTTCTCTGTTTTATGTTACAAATTCAATCAAATTGAATAAGGAGGATTTCTACATAAAGGCATACTATATATGTTATGATAAATGTTCTTTCCTTATATATGAACCAGGGAACAATGTTTTTATAAGCTAGCATGTTTAGCTGTGCCATTATGCTATTCACATTTACTATTGATCGGTAGTGGAAGAAGTATTACTACTACTAAAAAAATCCATTACAGTAGCAATGTTTTACTACTTTGTCCTGACGTTTTGTCATGTCTCCCACAGGAAACAAAGCATCAGCTCCAGAACAATGGAGGATTTGAGTAACGTGTGACCTGGATCCTGAATGAAGTGAATTCACAAAGCCACGTATTCCAGTGCTGCCGCTGGAAAGTTGTCCTTAGTGTATATTACACTGATAATTAGTTAAATTGTTTGAATGTAAACATTTTTGTTTCCTTTTCACATGTACTGTACAGTCATCTTGAATATATAAAATATATATAATAAGATTACCTAATTTATATAAATGAATGTATATCATTTCTTGCGGTGTTTAGCTCTACAACACTGTTATTTATTTATGATATTATGATTATTGAGGGCTGATGATATGAAATGAATAAATGTTGTAGAGGTTGGTTGGTAGACCGAATAAGTGTGGGTCTTTGTGTTTTTTTGTTGAAGTTCAATAAGTAAAACAGACAGGAATGCACATGTTTTTTGATGATTTAATATTCAAAGGGTCAAAAATATATATATTTCTCAAGAAGGTACATTTACACTTATCTTCTGTAGAATCTTTGTAACCAGTGTTTCTGTTGAGTCTTGCCCCCTCCAGTGGTCAGTTGTGATACAGAGCTTGGCATTATAAATATTCAGAAGTGATTAATATTTTAAATATAATCAAATTTAACCGCGAGTGTTATGTAACAAGGTTAAATTACACTTGGTGAAACATTAATTTGAGTGGGACTATTCAGCCAAGTGCCAATCCAGAGATTTGATGGGTAAAATCTGAATTTCAATTTCTCTAATGCAGCAGTTATCACAAATACATTCCAATACAAATATATACATCATAAGTGAACTTCTATCGGTTTTCCTACCAGGACAGCAGCATTCATAAAACATATCAGAGGAAGAAGAGCACTGCATTCCGTCAACCAAAAAATGTAATAAAAAACATGGCATGGAGCTCAAACTTCTTTCAGGTAGGCTTTCTTTTTAAAAGCAGCAACACGTGAACATTCAATATGAATAGGCAGCCCTTTAATACAGAGAATAGAAAAATAGATTTAAACTTATTGTAAATAAGCATTTATAAAACACTGGTTATCTGCATAGGTGAAGCATTTGTGCCATACCTATTGCCTTTTGGATTGAGTCAGATATATTTCAGAAACAATTATACTTCATTTGTCAATACATTGATGTGTGTGTTAAGAGAATTCTGAGGTTGTGTTGGAGGTCTGGAAGGGGGCCGGACTGGAGGGGACGGAGTTGTCTGGACTCCCAGGAGTACGCAGCGTATTTTTTCGCTTCCCATTGCGCACTGTGAGTTCCTCTTTGGGCTTGAACGTCAGAGGCACAAAGCCGTCTGCATCTGCTACAAGCACAATCCACAATGGACCTGCAAAATAACAACACCATTGGCATAAGCATGGATTTCTACACATCTGAGATTAATTATCCAATGCAGTTTGTGATATCCATTACTGATAGTATGTCACTTAAGGACAGATATACACTACGCTCATTAAAAAGTAGTAAGCTGCTTTTGTTTAAACCTCGTAATCTCACCTAGGCTTTTAATCACTTCCAATTATAGCTAACGGATGCTAAAAGAACAACAACGCTAAAATGTTTTGTCAACGATTGTACATGTTCTTTATTATTTCAAATAAATTCTGATTGGGTTATTTAAAGATTTCAAAAAGTTAAAGAAGTAACGACATAAACTTGGACAACAAAATTATCTGATGACGTTAAAATGATGTCACTAGGGTAGCTCGTCACACAAGCTAGCTGAAAATACTCACAGCGGGGTAGTACTTCCGAAGTGGCCTTCAAAGACTTTCCTCTAAGTCGTTTGAATTAATCTACTCCGTACACTCATTGTTAATCTCACAGGCAAGAAAAGGGTGGTGTATATACCACTTTGTAGTATAGAAAAAACGATCTAAGGACAAAACTGAAGGCAACTACACCATTGGAATTACTTTTAAATGAATTGAGGCAAAAATAATCTTTGCATACCATATGTCATCTCAACAATGGTGAGGTTGAAGAGCTCTTGGAGGGCACGCAGACACAGCTTCCCGTCACACAGCAGCACTGGCCTCCGCTCATCAATGAACACATTTTCTGATAACTGCTTCTGCAAATGCGCAAATGAGGAAAGCAAAGAGAAACAGTCAAAGAAAGTTAAGCTGGATGCTGTTATAACAGATCTATCTTGATCTGATACCTGACATTGAAAGCACATTAAACAATTCCAGGTATTTACGTTGTCTTATCCTTAAATTCCCGCTAATTAAGCTCTTTAAGCCTATCAATCAAAAGCCGCTAATGGCAGAGATTGTAGAAGAAAGGGAATCTTCATCTCTATAGCTGGGTAATTATAATCCAAGCATAGCCAGTTACAAATACACAGAGAAAATGTAGGTAAACATTTTAATTAAACTGTACCTGACATGTGACATTGACGTAGGGGGGTTCAGAGGCAGTGGGGTAGACACTCGGGGCCTTCTTGCCATTCTGGTTATAATCTCTGATTTCTCCAATGCACTGTTGCACATCTGCAAAGCGAGTAAAAAGCCTCTCCATGTTATGAACGAGCTGCTCCAGCGTGCGCTCCTTGGCCTGGCTTGGTGTCTTTTCAGCCATTGGCAGTGTGGCATCTGTGTGGAGTTTGTCCACCGGTTCGGGGCGAGGAGAGTTGGTCCGGCTGGGGTCCCTGCTGGGCTGGCCGGCCACCGCCAGGCTGGTCATGCGGTTGACATGCTCCATGTCAAAATTCTCTACTGTGATGGAGGAGGCACTGGATGTGGCTGATGTCTGCTCAAAGAACTCAACGGAGCTGGTGACGGGGCTGGGCTCGCCACTCCTCACTTCCTCCACCAGCCTACGCCTGTTGCCTGGTGAGCGAACAACTCCCCCTCCAGGCAACACCAAATCCTTTATCCCTCTGTGCTCCCTGTTATCCTTGGACTGGTGCTCTGAGTGCCTTCTAATCCCTGCGAAGAAATTTGAAGGTGACTCATGGTTGAGAGGAGAGGGGGAAGGTGGGACAGAAGTTTCTTCATCAAGCATCAGCTCTTTAACTATGAGTCGAAGAATATATTTATCCGTGTTAGACGATGGAAGAAAGGCAGGGTCATTGGACTTCTGCTTGCCCACCATCAACAGCAGCATCTTGTCATTGAGGAAGCACACTCCTTTAGGTTTCTCGTTTGTCTGCAAAGAGATCTGCTGAATGTTCGGCATGGCAGAGGCTGTAATGCAATACACAAGCACCATGTTGCAGGTGTTGGAAGCCACGGCGACGGTGGAGCCACGTGGGTCAAAGGCCACAATGTCTGGAACCAAAATACCTGGGATACTGACTTTGCGACTTGTGGTGACTTTACGCTCATAGGTGACCAGGATGAGGTATGAGGAGTCCTGACCAGTGCCTGTCAAGGTGTCTCTGCGACGCAGGTGAATAAGGGGGCTGGGGTCAGAGCGACGATGCCTGGCCAGGAGGTGGGTGAGATCTAAGGGGCCTGAACAAGGGATGTATGACCTATCTGAATCAAAAGACCTTCTTCTCGAGTCCAGAGGAATGTCTTCTTCTGACACATGAGACCCGTCACCCTGCACAGACTCTGCCTCTGGCTGCATGTCGAAGGCCATGCCTGCATTTAACCCACATATTTTATCCAAAGGCAGCTCTGTAGCTACAGCTACTTGAGCCTCTCCTGTGGCCTCGATAGCACATATGTAGCCTCCTACATCAAAAATGGGGCAAAAAGAGCAGGCAGCAAGACTTTTCTGGATGTCATTCCAGATGTAAGAGTGTAGAGAGCTTCCTATAGCCACTACCAGGCGCGTACCATCCTTAGTCCAACATGCACAGTGGATAAGTCCACTACCTTTGATGTCCGCTTTAATTCTCCTGTTGTCCACCCTGACAGAAAAAAGCACATTAGTGTCCTTCTTGGTCAGCACAGCCAGAATGTCCAGTTTAGGATGCCACACACAGCCTTGGGAGAGCAAGGGGAAGGGCTCGCTCATCTCACAGGTCTGAGTGCACAGCAGTTTGTTCTGCTCCAGTGCACTGAGCTGCAGTTGCCACACGGTAACATGTTTCTTGTGCTGAACAGCCAGCAAGGCAGGAGAGTCAGAGCAGCACAGCGGGCCCCAAAAGAGCCCAAGGACATGCTCAAACTGCCCAATTACGTTAGTGTCCCCGAAATGCACCTCGCCATTGACGAAGAAAAGAGATGTCAGGCAGACCTGCTTGCCGTCTGTCCATGCTATCCCGTGCACAGGGTGGATAGCTTGATGTAGAGTGTTGAGACCCGTCCGAAGCAGCTTTGCCTTACCAAGATCCATCCTGGCAGGTATTAAGAACCTTGTTCAAAGAGAAACACAAAAATGAGTCAGAACATTGATGACAGAGACAACTGAATCTGGTGTGATCAGGTCCTGCAAAAGGAGTATTCTTGCTAATGCCTTTACCTATGCAGATTAAGAAAAGCCTCTCGTTTCTCCTTCCAAGTACATGCCTTAATCCCTTCTGCCTGAGCTGAGGCAATGGTGACGAACACTTATAGCTGCTTACGCCTGAATGACCTCAACAACACACTGGTCTTGTCAGGTCTTGAGGGCATTAACAATACAATGGGTTGAGCCTCATCACAGCATTTCCTATTTTAGATCAGGTGAATCTGCCTTGATCGCTTTGAGTCAATTAGGTCGCCCCCTTATCAAATAGAGATGTTCTCTATTAACAGAGGTCAACAGAAAAAGACAAGCATTGAATTTAAAAGTCAGTTTGCAAGTGAAATACAATTGAGAATTGTTACAATATGTAAATATGAATATAACAACAGTATGGAGAAGTTGCAGGAAATTACTTAAGTCAAATGTACTTAGGCAAGGATATATTTACTTCACATAAGTGGTCAAAATGTAAAAGTTATAAACGTATACACCATTATGACACGCAGTTTAAAATGTCCTACCAACGTAACTCATTATGTTGTAAACATGTAGCATGCCAACTAATAATTGCAGTACAAATACAGACGGACATGTAATTTTACTATACGTACCTGATAAAACCACCAGCATCTCATGTGGAGTCTGCGTGAAACACTTAAAGCGAGTCTCCCATCCTCTAAATCACGTTTTGCCGGTTGAAAATGTGTCTGAAATGTTCATATCTATTTGACTCGGAAGCAAAACCAGCAGACATTGTAGGTGCACTCTGGGAACTGTAGTTGGATTATAGTCGTTTTATGTTTGCCACTTTGCCAGCTCGTTGTCGCTGCGTGTGTTGATACAAAATAATTGACATTAAAGGGGAACTTAAACGAAATATTGGTTGTGAAAAATTACTTAGATAAAAAGTAAACGAGGAGAAATAGCACAACTGCTTAACATAGCTCACCCACCGTGTGGCGCAACGCTGGAGACGACGTGCGAGGTGCAGACAGTTTGTAATCTCGACGCTGTCTCGCGATAGAAAATATCTTTGCCGCCCCACGGTTGGCTGCAGCTACGGGTCGGTAGTATTGGGTGAATGCATGGTTCCCACCGATACAGTCCGACTTGTAGCCGCAAAACGGATAACATTTGCTTCCATAACGGCGTTTAAGGTTGCATGATTCGAGCACATTTTTGAAGTAGTACAATCATGGGCGTGGACGTCGAGACAATATCTCCCGGTGATGGTAGGTTGATTTATCCGCTTGTGTGTGCTTTGATGCGGGGGTGGTGGTGGTCTTGGGGCTCTGTAGTTCGCCGGAATGTCTGGTTAAATGTCAACATGCTTTACATAAAATATGAAGTTTAATGTAAAAGCAGGAAAGATAATTAATATGTTAAAATATTTTGCAAGATACTAACAGTAACGTAGTATTCGGGATATAATTAGGGGTCTGTATACCCTATGTATTCACCATCTCTGACGCCTGCATGACTCCTTTCTAGAATTCTCCATACTTGACGTTGCTGCTGTTAAACGAGTGAACTGTGATAAGTATAACCTGCAAGTAATGTAAGCTATCTGAGATTTGGCAGACAGGATAAACGTTTGATCAGGTGCTAGACATGGAGGACTGTTCCGCAGTTATCTCTCTCTGTCAAACGCACTAATAACCCATTTAGAGGCTTTCGATTGCCCCCTAAAAAAAGAAGCCTCCAGTGTTAAGTTTCAAAATGACGATGGGACTAATAACAGATGCATATCTGACTTCAAATGTCTGCAGGCACGAAGAGAGAATGGCATTCCTGCCAGGGACACTTCACCAGACTTAACCCAGTGATTGTTAATTTGAAAGATAAACCTGAAGTCTCCTACGTGTACAGACAAACAATAACAAATGTTTCTTTTTCTTCTTTTTGACAGGAAGAACATTTCCAAAGAAGGGCCAGACATGTGTTGTTCATTACATAGGTAACCCTTTCTTTGTGCCTGTCGCCTTGTTGAGAAAATACATTTATTTGTGTGTGAGTGTGTGTTTTTTTGACAACACTTTTAGCAAAACACAGCTAAGTTTGGAACCTATGTCTCACAGTGTACACATTCTACAAGACATGTATGCACCTGTGTGTCGCCTAAAGTTTCAAAGAAAGGTATGAGCAGACACCACACCCAGGAAACATTAGTTTATTTTGTTTTGTTTGAGAAATTCATGTCTCATTGTGTCAATACCATTTTAGAGACTGTTAAAACTTGCACAATGCATATAAAATAATCTAGTGCATACAAGCAGACACACATACACAGAAACGTGAGATTACCCAACAGTAAGGTGGGGCAGTAAGATGCTGAGATACCTCGGAAATACATTTGGGTTATTCAATGCCTCAGGGTTGGCAGACCAGACAACTAGGTCCGACAGAAACTAAACAAAACCTCATTCACAGTCATCAGTCTGTCTGTGTATCAGTGTTATTATGACATGGCTATAAAAGTCACGCTTCCTGGCTTTGGCTCTATAGTATAGTCTAAGAATAACAGCTTTAATTGTGTGTAAGTATTGTTGTTTTGAATGTTTGTGCATCCGACTTTAGCCAATTCTTGCTACCCCTGAAGCTGGGGATTTTACTGCCTGTCATTCAAAATGGATTCATGTGGATTTCCTAATCGGATACCATTTGTTATTGGACCTGACTCTTTTTATAGTGTTGAGTTGAATAGACAGATATCCGCTTTGTTTGAATAGTGTGTGTCCGCCAACTGTGGATAACAAATGTTGTGTTGTTGACTATTGAGGACAGTGGAAAAAGTAACCAGATTTCCCTTTGGGCCTGATCTCTTCAGAGATAATGTGCAGCCTAGTCTAGACTCTTGTAACAGCTCATAGTCTATCACTGAACCTCAGCCCCTCCCTTTTCATTGTACTTATTGTGGATCTTTTTTCTCTATTATCACAAACGCATCATACACTTTTTTTATTGTACTTCCTTCCTGAATGGAATAAAACTGTCATGTCTGTTACCAGGACTTTTTTCTTGTTGACTCACAGGACAAAAACCTCTTAGTATCCTGTTAGTTGAAGGCATTTAAATGCATAGTTAAGCCAAAGCAAGCACTTTGTCTATGGAACACAAAAGGCGCTATAAATATGTAATTGTATCAGAAGGGGAAATGTGTTTGCAGGTCATAGATTGAAAAGAATGTACTAGTGTTTACAGATAGAGCTGTGTGAAAATAAGACCTTATTGTTGAACACAAGCGAGGAAATTAGCTTAAGAATGAGGTTTTGTTAGAGATAATTACAGCATTAACATTGTAATAACAAGTAATTTTAGACTGTATGCAATTGTAAGTAAGTCCCCAATCATTTGACGATGGTTTAAAGAGGTATTTCTCATTTATTTGAATTTCATCAGAAAAAGTAAACCTACAACACAGATGAAAAAAAATCTATTTAGGTAATCCCTTAATAATTGGTATTGTCAATCAGTGTTGTTAAATTATCATGCATTTGTAGAAAAGCTATACTAAACAGGATTTAAGATAACTCACTTTCAGCACTGTAACCTGTAGTAGAGACAGACATGACCCCACATTTGTTTTACTTTAAAGTTCAAATAGAAGATCCTATAAAGCTAATAGAGGTTAGCTGTAGATCTGGGACATACGCCTGTCCAATCATCCAGCTGACTATTTGTGCAAAACCCCAGACTGCACCCTGCCTTCTTAGTTTTCCAGACAGCGGAGCTTAGAGGAACAGTAAAGGTAGGGAGAGAGTGATTTCCCAATACATAATGGGATTAGAAACCACTCTGTGGCCAGCAATAAACATTAGGGAGACTCATTCTCACAGAGGCTCTTTTACACTCGCTCACTGCCATACCTTTTTGAACCACACTTTCACCTTTGGGATTTTAAACATGCAAATACACACATTGCAGAGACACACAGATATGTGAGTGACTCCCCCCCCCCCCCCCCCCCCCCTTTCAGCTATGGTGAGAGTTGCCCAAATTAGCGTTGAGTGCACATTGCCGCAAAGCAGGTAAGGGCTTAGCTCGGACAAAAATAATTGGGAGAGCTGCTCCCTCTTTCACACACATTCTTGTTCCTGTCATGCCTGACTGACTGCCAGTCTGCAGCTCTATCAGCGGTCAATCTTACAGCAGTGTTGCACAGACAAGTGTCTGGTGTGGGTCAAAGATGTGGCCGTAGACAAGTTTATCTGCTGGTTTATAGTATAACTGGCCTTGCTACCAATGTGTACATGTCCAGGAGAGGGGAAAAGCTAATGGTTACTTAGTTGCCTGATACATGGACAGATTAAGGGGGCTGTTGGAGGCTGTGAGTTAGAGTGGTCGTCTACCAATCGGAAGGTTGGTGGTTCTAATTCCAGCCTCTGCAGACAACAAGTCTATGTTTCCTTGGGCAAGATACTTTACCCTGAGTTGCTCCCAATGGCATGGTCAATGGTGTGTGAATGTCTGTCTATGTTATTCTCCCTGAGCATGTGGCGCCTTCTATGGCAGATGCCTCGGTATGAATGTGTGTGAATGAGTGAATAACTTATATATGTAAAAAGCAGGCTCGCAAAGACTAGAAAATGAAACATAAACACTGTCCATTTACCAGTTTCATTCATGGGTTTGAGAAGCTTTTAGGAGAGGCTTCTGTTCCCTTTTTTGCACCAGGCTTAGCCATCAATCCTGCCATCACAAGCTCATTTCTCTAACTGCTGAAGAGAAATGGAAGCAGACCTGAAATCAGTCAATATGAAAAGAATTTCAGCAGCCTGTGGGTTTCCGTGATCAATGGAGTTTGGCTGTCGGCTACGATGATAAACAGCCTTGCCGCCCTGCACTGACAAGACGCATGAGCCTTGGTAGCAGCAGGCTTACTGGATATGATGTCATGCCTAAATGTGGACGTTCTTCCTTACCATGTTTGAGCTCCAGACTTACCACAAAACGTGCTGAGACCTAACGGGCCTCGGTGTGTGACACAGAAATAGATGGACACTGAAACACGGGGTTGTATGTCAGGAGAAGCCAAACTCTCCTTCCGAGCAAGAATGTTGTGATGAAGTACCCTGGGAAGTGTTCAATCCCAACATTGTCAAGTTAAGGCCCTGACACACCGAGCCGATTTCGGCCGTCGATAGATGTCTGGCCGCCGATGAGCGTCCTGTCGCCCTACTCAGATTGGTGTGTCCCGCACCGTCGTGTCTTTTCGGCCGTACCGACACCTTCAGCAAAAGGCTGTCGGCAAAAGAAATCACTCTGATTGGTTGTTCAGCTTAGCGAATCAGTGCATGAGAAGCAAAACGGAAAGGAAGAAGGCACACACAGACGGCTATTATTTTTCGATTATAAGTCGTTATGTGAAACAGTCTGTGATGGACGAGAGTGAAAATGGAACGCACGCTATTTGTTGTTTGTATATATCACGCAGTCTGTCTTCCGGTTGCCTCTTTTAAATGACGAATACACACTACCGCCGCTTGCTGGTAAGGAGAGTTATTGCCACTCACGCATGCGCAGTGCGTACGTGCTACTTGGCCGTCGGCTGAAGTCTTTGCGATGTGTTCCAGTGCGACTGTTAGGCCAAGACACAGGAGACGTGAGGCGACACAACAATCGGGTCCGTCGGGACGTGTTCTTTGGTGTCAGTTTGGTGTGTCAGGGCCTTTAAGGAAAGCAACAGAGGAGTTCATACAGCTTCTGAATGAAGACAGAATCAGCTTGAACTTTTGCTGAATTGTGGCTTCCATGAGCCCTGGTGCAGGAACACCACGTCATTCTATATGAAGTTGCCTTTGTGTTTGACCCTTTAACAGCTTGTCTTACGATAGAGGGGAGGAACAATGTCCCTTACAGAATAGATGGGCCAGGGATATGAGGAGAAATAGGACAGTGGTGTTATGGCACATGAATAATTATCCAGCAAACCCTGCTGGTCCACAGAAGAACCAGGGCACCCTGTAGCTTGTTTAGAATGTACTCCTGTTAAACAGGACATTTTAATTTAACTGGGTTTAGTCTGTAATAGTCACACATGGTCATGTACACAGCTATGCGCACACAATTACATTTAGGGCCCTGGAGGCACCTCTCAAAGTAGTAGTCCACTCAAAATACTTTGCCTGTTCTTGGACTTGAACCAGTGACCCTCCGGTTGTTTACAATGACTGCCTTCATTAACATGTGCAATGATTGGTAAAGCAACTTTTAAACTCATAGAAGTTCCTAAGGATCTGTGCTGCAGCAGTGAATTTGCTGTATATCGTCTTTTCTTCTGATTTTATATACACCAAATAACACATCAATCTGCCACTTCATGAATGAATCATGAACAAGATTGTAATCTTTCGGGCTTGCAGCTGTGAAACGAGACACATTTAAGTTTGTTGCAGACAGATAGCTTTGCACGCATCTTATTTCATCCGCACTTGGGCCGAGGGGGGTTGTTTTGCTGGCAGACGTCGTAGACTGGGGGTGAGACAGGATACAGTAAACTTGAGTAAAAATAACCCCACCCCTGTGTGCCACAGATTTTTGCAGGTCCAGCCGGAGCACCACCAAGTGAAAGCCTTTCATGAAGAGAGAGTGTGGGAGTCAGCCGCAGGAAGGGAGGGGCTCTGCTTTATTTTTGCATAGACCCCACCCATGCTAAACTGTCCAAATAGTGATAACGGAGCACTGATACAAATGGGGAACCCCTACTACATATGTATTCAATTGAGCTGCATGTGTAACTGCTGCACAAAAACCGTGTAGGGCTGTCCAAAGTGCCATGTGACATCCCCTTTAAGGTGCATACAATACTAAGCTTTCAAAAATAATATAGGTAGCCATATCTTACTAGTTTGCCATTATGGGTAGTAGTTGCTGCAAAGTTCTTAAACATAGGTTAGCTAGCTCACATGTCATACATTACAATGAGTCATGGGTCAAGGGTGATATATATTTGTTTATTATATTTTGGTTCAAATTAATGTTTATTTTGAGACAAAACAAAAAACACTTTTTCAAATAATAATCCCCCCCCCCTGTTGAAGACCCATGCATTACACAATGGATTATCATTCTGCTGTGTATTTGTTTTCACAGGAAACAATGAGCAGGTGGTGTTTTCTCCTTTGTTGAGCTTTTCTTTCTCAAACTGGTTTAAGCCAGTTGCCACTGCTGCTATAAACCCTGTTGCTGCCTCCTCCAATACAGTTGGAGTTTTCAACAGTAGCCACTCCTTTTAGTGTATACATGGAGAATATTTCACCAGTAGTGTTAAGATATCTCACTTTAACACCATCAGTTTCTAAGCAGACCCCCCAGCTAACCAGGATAATTAATTGTGCAACGGCTAGGATATAATTCCTCAGTGGCTTCCCAACTGTGAACATTGCCAATAAGGGTTTCCTTCCAAGTTGCATCGACCACTTCCAGAAACTGAACCTTCTTTTCTGCAGTTGATGAAAGATGGTTTTGCCTCTCTGCTACTCGGGTGCCCTGCAGCAGGTGGTGTTTGCCTTGGGTCGTGCACTTGATGACTCCATGGTTGGACCGAGCCCACCACACCGATGTCTGGGCTACCGTGTTTCTTGGAAATGATGGACCTATTAAGCTTAGGGGGAATAAAAGGGGAGAAGTACAGTAAATACATTCATATGATGAGATGACTTCAGTTAACGCACAACATTAAATGCCAAGTATTCATACTTGCTGAATTACGGCAGGGAAAGATAAATCAAAGGACTATCCCAGAGCGAAATCTCCAAAACGCAAGTGGATGATCTGGACAGTTTTTGCATGACGCCACTTTGACTCCGGTTGCGTGACTTGTTTTAAATGTGATTCATTAGATTAGACTGTATTCCCCCAGGCAGTTAGGCATAATGTAGGATGTTGCCAAACTATCATATATTGGTCTTTTTACATGTATGTAAAAATGACTTAGTTTGTAGAATATGCTTTTTTTTTGTTGGTTCTTGGTGTATCACATATGTTGAAATATTGCTTCATGTGGTAACAGAGTTTTATTTATTTTTCATTAATAATTAAATATGCCGTACTCGAACACTGTTTGCCTACAGTTTGATATTGCTTGTTCCACCAAGATAGTTATCCACAGAAATGAATAGACTGCCTTGTTGATGTGGTCAGTAAGTTCACTTGAGGTATCAGTAAGACAGCCTTACTTCCATTGGCAGCTTGGATTCCCTCAAGGGAGAGTGGCTAAGGGAAGTCAACAGGGCATGTTAAAATGCCTGATGAAGTGGGGGCTGTGCCTTTAGCAGTGTGTAATGGCTCCAATGTTATTATCATGTCTGAACAAACGGTGGGGCAGTGTTCTGAAGTAGCGGAGTCCTGCACCACTCCGCCTTTCTTACCCTTTTCTCCCTGCAGTCTGAATACAGGCAAGCCATGGCCTAGTTAACTTTAAAAATAATCTGCTAAACCAGGCCAATGCTTCCTGATTCACATTCCCTTTGTCTATTTGCGTAATTGAAACAGACCCAAGATCCTGATAAGAAGCCGCGACAGAATAATTTCTCAGACCGGAGCCAGAGTCACTTTATTTCTTCAGTCTTAAAATGCCTTTTCCAAAACATTAGCTACTGAGGAAAGGGCGTGCATTCATCTTGCATCCCACTGTGATAAGAAACGATAATGAATTAAAGTTAGGAACAGTACTATTAGTCATGAGAATATTTACCTGCAGATGTGTGCTTTGTTTTGTTTATTTTGCATCAGATGACCAAAATGCGTAGTTTCTTAACCACATGCTTCACTTCTCTCTTTGGCAGGTATGCTGCAGAATGGGAAGAAGTTTGACTCTTCTCGAGACAGGAACAAGCCTTTTAAATTCAAGATTGGTCGGACTGAGGTCATAAAGGGCTGGGAGGAAGGAGTAGCACAGGTAAGAGCAGAAATTCAAAACCCACAAAAAACTAGTTATATTGTAAGGCTTTTACTTAGATCTGTGATGTTTAAAGGAATCAGACCAACCAGCTTGTTACAGCTGTTATTCTTTTCAAACCTGTATTGTTCTGTGAGAATAAAGAAAAGGAGACATCTGAGACGGGAGTGTCAGAGACAATCTGCCATCCAGCATCATTTTAAAGTGATACTCCTCCCAAATCAAAAATGTGATACTACCTTTGACACCTAGCAAGTTTTCAAAGGTACTGCTTTGGTATCACTTTAAACTATCAAAGTTAATCCTTTTCTCAATGTCAGAGTTTCCTTGCATATTGTCATTCATCAGAGATTAAATGTCTAGTGAATTTTTTTAATTACTACTGTAAATGTTTCAAAAGTTTGATGTAGGATTTCCCCTGAGGAACTGTTAAAACAAACAAGTAAAGACAATGTTGGCTGTGCTCATTTTTCATCACAAGCAGATTTAATGTCACTGTTTGTTGAATATGTTAACATGCTAATAAACAAAAGAAGGCAATTGTGAGTAGGGCTTTAAAACAGCATCAAAAAGTCATCAGCAGAATGCAGGGTAATTTTTCCCTTTTTGTTTCTGATCATCAGATGAGCCTGGGCCAGAGGGCCAAAATCACCTGCACACCAGATATGGCTTATGGAACCACAGGCCACCCCGGGGTCATCCCACCGAACGCCACACTTATATTCGACGTGGAACTGCTCAAGCTGGAGTGATGCCTGAGGTTTAATACAAATTTGGAGCTTAATGAGGCTGCGTTCGCCACAACCTGCTTCCACAGGGAGACCATACTCGGCTGTTGCCTCCCACCATCCACTTACTCTTCTTTTAAATTTACAGTCTTCTTTAGTTCAATATTTATACGTATTTACTGCTGCTTTGTTATTACAATTCTGATAGATAGAACATTCTAAACATGCAAGACTTTTACACACACACACCACAGGTAGGTTTTTGTTTGTTAGTCCGATACTCTATTTTGTTTCATTTCAATTTCAAGTTGTACATTTCGTTGAACCCATGAGGAAATCAGTCATCTGATTAAAAAGCACTACTTTGCAATCAAAACATATACTGCCTTACAGTTTCAACAACAGAGGATAATAATGTTGAAAATAAATACCTTCTGCTCTGTATCTTAACTGGGCATTATATACCACTGTCTGCATTGCCACTTTGATAAAGGTTTGTCCTGCTGAATGCTCTGAATGATGCTATGTGTAGTATATTTTATATCCCTCATAAACATTGACTGCAAGCGTACCCTATCCAACACTTTACAGAACTCTATGAGATCCGTTGCTAATATGACAATTTACCGACCAACTCTTGAATAAAAATGGCATGTATTGTGTTGAGAAGTATTTGTCCTGTGTGCGATTTATGAGCGAGTGATGATAAAAACATTGAATAAATGACTTACATCATTTTTTATAACATGTTTGACAGAGGCTGCTGCAGCAACATTGCCACCTAATGGCAGATTTTATGAAAATGCACCAGTAAATCACAGTCTGAGTTGTTTATAGTGCTAATAATGAAGTATATTCTGTGAATGATAGTAGTCTCTAAACACATCAACATTATATAATATAAAACAACACATTGGTGTAAAAATAGCAATATACTTCAAACAGCTGACATTGCTTATCTCTACGACATTCAACTATCTTGGATGTATTATTTACTTCCGGTGTCGCAGTTCAAAGTTGTCAGATAGAACGTAGCACGCTATTGGCTGACTGACTGTTAATGTTGTGAAACTCCATTGGATTGACGAACACACGCCTTACGTCTTTCTGAAAAAGCACAACAGACGGCAAGGTCAGCAAATGCTCTTAAAATATGTAAAAATGTGTGCTAAGAAATATAGTTACGTGCTTACAAAATGTCTTATGTGAGCGGACATCCATTTGGTTCCATAGATGAATGCTACTAGTTCAAGCTAACATCCATGCTAAGCTACACCTGCACAGCAGTGCAGGTGTAGCTTACTTAACGTTATGTCAGCAATAACTTTGCAAGTTGTGCCTTTGTACTAGTCATTTAAATATGTGTTATATTATTGCATAGAGATTTATTCATCCTTTGACTTTTTGACATCTGTAAAATATGATATGTCCTAGTTAGGCTAGTTGACAATGCTAAACTAGCAAATGTGTTAGCTTTCAAATTATACAACAATGTCCTCTGTCAAGTGTCGATATCACGTTTATACATGCCTAACCATGTACTAAATATAAGTGACTGACAAGAAAAGCAGTAAAGGTAACTTCTGTGTCAGAGTATGCTATGTTCATGTTTAACCTCAGTCTATATCCAAGTTTCCACCAAAACAAAGTTAACTGTTAAAGGTGTCAGCCAGGAGGAAACCAACAGTAACATTATCACAGTAAGATGATGGTGCAGGGTTTATTATAACCATGCTGCAGTTATAGAGCAAAACATTTGCCCTATAACTCAGAAAATATCATATTTTGGAGCTAAGCAACATTACAATGGCACAGTTTTAAAGGATTTGTAACACTATCACCATAGAAGCTGCAATAGGATGCATTTATAAGTCAATGTGTGTTGGCATCACTTACTCAAGCCCCAAACCATGCAACCTCTACAAGTGTTTTCACCTTCATATCGGTTCCTCTTTGTCTATCTCAGGTGTTCCATGTGCGTCTGATTGTGTCAACAGTAAGCATGCTGACTGCACAAAGAGCCTGTGCAGCGATGGCTGCCCGGCGCCTGGTTAGAGCTTCAGTCTCCTCAGCACACACACGCACCTCTCTGATCCACACTTCCCGACCGCGCCAGGACCAGGATGAGCTGCATGCTGAATGGGCCAGTCTGGCTAAGAAACAGCTGAAGGGGAAGAACCCGGAGGACCTTATCTGGCGCACGCCTGAGGGGCTCAACATCAAGCCTGTGTACACCAAAGCAGACTCAACTGACAGGCCAGATGAATTGCCAGGAGTTTTCCCCTACACTAGGGGGCCCTATCCTACAATGTACACCTCCAGACCTTGGACTATCAGGCAGTATGCTGGATTTAGCACAGTGGAAGAGAGCAACAAGTTTTATAGAGATAACATTAAAGGTAAATGTGTCGCCTTGAACTTTTTCTATCCTTTATTGGCAGTATTAGTCTTCTGTCAATGCACAATTGTGGACATCATGTTCCTGTAACACATTTGGACTCAACATATGAAGCTGTTCCATGTTCCTAGGACCTTGCTGTTTATTTATTCATTGAGTTGTAAGGTGATACACAAACATCAATTGAAGAAGATGAAAAGACTAAAATGACATGCAGATCTTTACGTACGGGTGTGTGCAGAAACTGCTTGAGATTATTTAACCTTCTAGAAGGTCGTCAAAGCTTGCAAGGGCCAACCATAAACACATTTTATATTTAAATCTACAGTCATTAAAATACACTGGAAAATAACCCAAAGTGAAAATAGAGGTAATTTTTTGCTGGTTCATCCTTTAGTCTTGTGTAGGAGGGGGCACTCAAGATTTGAGTTTTAGAGCGCAAAAGCCAAACAATGGAGAACAAAGAGTAATTAGGAATGGATTTTAAAACTGAATACCTTAAATCCTCCCACCACTATTTTGAGCAGGGTCTGAAAGTCAGTTCATTCCTCACCATTTCTACCGGCCAGTCATTTTTTATTGTTGTCTGCCAATCATGAAATCTTTGTAGAACGAGCCACTGGTGCCAAACAGTAAAAATATGGCATAATGTTACCTTAATCCCTTTTAATTAAGTAATTGCTTTCTTCAAATAGACCCTCTGTTTTACAGGTGCTAATTTCCTTCCCTTTTTTGCTGTCTGTTGATGTTTTCTCACTGAGCTCCATTCTATGACTCTCGTTCTTTTTCTGTATCTCCATTTCCCTATAGACCCTAATCCACTTCTGCTCTTTTATTTCAGCTGGTCAGCAGGGTCTTTCCGTGGCATTTGACCTCCCGACGCACCGCGGCTATGACTCGGACAACCCACGAGTCCACGGAGATGTTGGCATGGCCGGAGTTGCTATAGACACAGTGGAAGACATGAAGATACTCTTTGATGGAATTCCACTGGAGAAGATGTCTGTTTCAATGACAATGAATGGAGCAGTTATACCTGTGTTGGCGATGTTTATCGTGACCGGAGAGGAGCAAGGCGTGTCCAAAGCAAAACTTACTGGCACGATTCAAAATGATATTTTGAAGGAGTTTATGGTACGCAACACCTATATTTTCCCCCCGGAGCCCTCCATGCATGCCATCGCAGACATCTTCGCTTACACCACCGAGGTAGGTACAACTTAAGAAGTGTTACTTAAGTACTTGGGTAATCTGCTTGTCAGGTGGTCATCATATTGGGAGTTTAACTGATTTCAATGACTTAAATGTTCTCAGAACATGCCCAAGTTCAACTCCATATCCATCAGTGGCTACCATCTTCAAGAAGCTGGAGCTGACGCCATTCTGGAAGTAGCCTACACCATCGCTAACGGCCTGGAGTACTGCCGCACTGGTCTGAAAGCGGGCCTAACCATTGATGAGTTCGCCCCCAGGTAGACCAATATTCACTTTACTTTTAGATTTTCTTTAAAAAAGCACAAGGGATGCATATGTGCCAACCAGACACAAAAAAGATAAGATTACATTTAAAAGAGGAGGATCCTTCTTTGAAATGAACAGTGAATCTACATTTCTTTGGAAATAGAAATTGAGGATTTTAATAAAATCCCCTTACAAGCATCAAAATGTACACAGCACAGCACACACAGTGACATTTTGAATCTAAATTTAGACCATATTGTATAGGATGTTTATATGTACTCATTCATATCACGCTACAATTATTACATTTTAAAAAGGAAGATAAATCCTTTATTCCAAATAAAAATAAAACTTTTAGGAAGTTAATTTATTTTGAGCAATTTTCATTAGTGCTATAATAAATAATAATAATGCTATAATATCTTTATTGTGTATATATTGTAAACTAAGTCGATTTACTGATTTATGGTAGGATTGTTTTTCTGATGCCATTTTCTGGTTGAAGCATTTTTGCATGCCACAAAAAAACAACCGCAACCAGTCTTTATCTCACTTTGCACATTTGGTTTTGATTTGAATTTACATATTTGTATTATTATTTTGACATTTTATCAATACAATTATTCATAAATTATTCAATAACCGGCAGATAACAGATTATGAATATACCAATTTGTTGCACAGGGTTTAGGCTGAATAAATGAGGCCCCAGAAAATGATAAATGTGCTGTTGGGGAACATTCATTAAGGAATGTCACGAGGTAAAATTCCAAAGTCTGGTATTTGTATTGACTTCAAAGTATGTAAATACATACATATGGGAATAAATAATGACCTGATCCCAGTAGAGAGGCGAAGTCCCGCCCATCTACTTCCGACCCATGGGACCTTATTTCGGAAAAATTATGTATTGAAGTCAATGGGGAGAGAAAGATTATCTTTCGATCCCGTTTGAATTGTGCCACGAATTACACATATGATGTTTGTCAATCTTAAAAAATAATTTCCATGTCAAAAAAGTCACAGTTTGTCGTAAAACTGTTGAAATATAAGACTATGAAAAATACGCAACTAGAAAGACTACAAATCCCAGAATCCCGGTCCTGCATGCTGGCTCTTATGGAACCGACTAACTCCCCTTGTGTGTATGTACAGCTCTCAACATGCCCAGACTTGTAGTGATTTTCACCTCTTTTAATACTTTTCGCCTCATTCTGAAAGAAAGAAGTGAAATGTGCCAACGTGACGGCCGTGTTGGTGCGAGACGGGAGATGTAGTTCATTGAGCGGTTTCACACAAAAAAAAGTGTTACTTTTGACTTGCAAAATTATCTTTTAAATTGACAAACATCATATGTGTAGTTCGTGGCACAATTCAAACGGGATCGAAAGATAATCTTTCTCTCGCCATTGACTTCAATACATACTTTTTCCGAAATAAGGTCCCATGGAGGTCCCCCGGAAAGGGAGGGACTTCGCCTCTCTGTTGGGTAAATTATGCTGGAAACTGCATCAATTGAAATACTAAAAAGCAAGCTAACACTCCAGAGAAACAAGATGTCAGCCGTAACACCTGCCTCCAAAGTGTGACTGAGCTCTTAGCACCATGAGTGTCAGAAAAGTGCGTTACTTGTTGAAATTGACAGGGACTGCATCCACTTTACACTTATTCCCTTTAAACAGGAGCTTCTGCCGCCACTCAATAACCACCCAGTTCAGTATTTCCCCTCAGCTGGAAAAACTCAATGTCCTTTTAATGACAGCACTCCTAAATACCAAAACACTTAGCCCTGCTATCCATGATTTGCATTTTTTTATTCAATTGATATTGATGCTATGCATGTTTGATTATTGCATAACATCTAAGCATGCGAGCCACATTTGAATGGCAAACAAAATACGATTGTCTTTATTTATTTAACCACCAGAGGGAAAAGCTGTTAGTAAAATCAAACGGTACTGGGGTAAGGTATACAATAACTTACCATTAAGCCCAAACACAGTGTGTGATACAGATATAATATAATATTTTATCTAAGGAAATAGAATAAAGTCAGGTCAAGCCTTTTGTGCAACATTTTTGCCGTAATTTGCTACTCTTTTCTTCACGGATGGAAAAAAAGCTAATCAATTATTTCCCCACTGTTATCCATGGTTCATGCTTTATATGATTCTGATTCTGATTGACTCCGTAGAATCACATTATTTCTATCCACTCCAACTAAATTATCTATAATTTGGAGCTGATGTACAGTAGACAGTAATACTCTTTTCAGTCACTTACACAACTGTACCAATTCAACATCCCTGCCCTCTGTCCAGTTCTTGTTCCTAGCATTGAACTTCCATTATTTCCTGTTCGTGTTCCAATTACTGAGATAATGGTAGAGGACCGTGTGCATGCAATTCCCAGGAACGTTTCTGATAGGCCAGTCTCGCCTTACCATTCTCCACATAATGACTTCAGAGACGAGGTTCACAGGCAGCCACTGCGAGTCAGTATAGATAAGCCACTCAATTGACTGAAATGGAAGGGTTTCCACCCTAAGCTATTACCTCTTATTGTACAGACTGACAAGCAGCAGTTACCCTTAGAATCGCACAAAGCATGGAACTAAGGGTTGATATCGTGATTGTCACTTCATGCCTTTGGACCACAGTGGGAGAACTTTAATGTACTGTTTGAAGGTTGTGTGCTCCTAAAATAGATATTCACATACTGTGTCACTTGAAGTTCCCTAAAAAGCATTATTTATTGTTTTATTTGATACATTATAAAACATATTATTAAGACAATTATACAGATTTTATAACAGATTATTCGTCATGATTCATTCAATTTTTTTTTTTTTACAAATCTTTTTATTGCAAACAAGTCATAATCCAGCAAATGACAAGAAGTGAGAGCAGTAATACTAAACAGTACAGATGTTACAATTAAAATGGGGATCATTACAAAGGACCTCCTTGAAATTGCATTCACTTCAGGGTTCGTAGAGTCCTTGTTTACAGTCTTTTTTTTTTTTTTTTCATTTAACCCCCCCACCCACAGGTATGGATGGCCCCAAATAGTAAAATAACTGAATAAGTCAGATACAATTATAAGTAAAACATAAATAATAATACTAATAAAAAATAAAATAAAATAAAAAATAAAAATAAAAATAAAAATAAAAATAAAAATGAAAAATTTAAATTTAAAATTTAAAAATTTAAATTTAAATTTAAATATTTAAATTTAAAATTTAAAAATTTAAATTTAAATTTAAATTTAAAATAAAGTCGAGAGCGAAAACAGTCTGCTGGTGTAAGGGAAGAAAATAATAGTAAACATTGTCGTCTTGGTGAGGAAAAAGAGTTTCATTAAGAGCGAAAAGGAAATATAGATGAGTAGTCTAGGGCAAAAGACAAAGGATCATGGCGGAAGAGCAGTAATATGAATGGTTACTTTTATTTAATTTATTCCCTTTCAGAGAGCTACCTGCGACTCAGCGTCAGAAGTGATAGGGAGTTCTTTGATAAGGCCTAATAGTGGGTCCCAGGTAGTACGGAAGGATTTCAGAGATCCTTTTAATGAGAATCTTAACTTCTCCATCTGAAGGCATTGCAAGACATCACGTATCCACTGATCATGTGTTGGTGGGGAAGCATGTATCCATTTCAAGAGAATAGAGCGTCTAGCTAATAGAGTGGTGAAGGCAATGACACGGCGTATAGTAATGGGCATATTCTCAGATGGAGGAAGGCCGAACAGTGCAGTCATTAGGGTTTATCTTTGTGTTATAGGCCTGCTCAATGGTTCCAAATATGTCAGACCAAAATGTGTCCAGCCTCGGGCAAGTCCAGAACATGTGCAGATGGTCAGCTGGGGATTGATTGCATCTGTTACAGGCATCACTCCGATCCGGGAACATTTTAGCCAGCTTAGCATTAGTAAAGTGAGCTCTGTGGAGCACCTTGCACTGGAGTAGGCCATGTCTAGCACAGATAGATGATGTATGGACTAGGTTGAGAACGTCACTCCATTGATCATCGGAAATGTTGCTACCTAGATCACGCTCCCAGAGCTCCTTAAGAGGCACCATAGGGTCCGGACTCAGGGAACCAATCTGACCATAGAGAACTGAAACCAAGCGCTTTTGATCAGGGTCGAGTGTGAGAAATGTATCAATTGGCGATTCGGGGGGGCGGTTAGGAAAATGGGGAAATTGCTTTTGGATGAAGTGCCTGATTTGGAAAAAACGGAAGAGATGACTGTTTGGCAGGTTGAATTTGACTGACAGGGATTCAAAGGATGAAAAGACTCCATCCTCGTAAAGGTCATTAAGCGTTGCCAGACCATTGTTCGACCAAACGCGGAAGGCCGGGTCAGTACATGATGGGGAGAATAGGTGATTGTTTGAAATTGGGGTGTGAACCGAAGCTCTATGTAACCCGTGCTGTTTCCTGAATTGGAGCCAAATGCTTAAGGTGCTAGTAACAATTGGGTTACTCAAATGTTTATGGGTCGCTACAGGGAGCTGAGAGCAGATTATAGAGTGCAAAGGAGCAGAAGATGACAGCTCGATATGTACCCAAGGTGGGCAGGGGTCTGAAAGTTTATATTTAGCCCAATAGAGGAGTTTATTAATATTAGAGGCCCAGTAATAGTGGCGAAAGTTGGGGAGTGCCAGGCCCCCTTCTGATTTAGGGAGTTGGAGACACAACCTTCTAATACGCGCAGGCTTGTTGTTCCAGATGAACGCATTCAACTGCTTATCAAGATCAGTGAAAAAAGATTTGTTGATGCATACAGGGATGTGTTGGAAAAGGTAAAGAAACTTTGGCAGGATGACCATCTTTATAAGGTTGACGCGACCCGCAAGAGACAGGGGAAGGGAGGCCCACCTAGACATATCAGCTTTGCATTTATCTAGTAGAGGCTGAAAGTTTTTCGGGAACAGGTCTTTAAAAGAGTTTGCAACAAACACCCCCAAGTATTTGAACCCCTCCACAGCCCTTTTAAAGGGGAATAGGGATTGGGGAAGTGCCTCTGCCATTTTATTTACAAAAAATACTTCGCTCTTTTGAATGTTTAGTTTGTAACCTGATACACGGCCAAATTGATCTAAAATCGACAGTATGGGGGGGAGAGAGGATAAGGGGTTCGAGATCATAAGAAGAAGGTCATCAGCATACAGAGACAGTTTATGAACCAAGCCATGACGCGTAATGCCCTCAAACCTATCATGGCTTCTGAGCCAGATAGCGAGAGGTTCAATGGCTATATTGAACAACAGCGGCGAAAGAGGACACCCCTGGCGAGTACCACGTTGGAGAGAGAAAGGGGGAGATCGAATGCCATTAGTGTGTACAGAGGCAGATGGAGAGGCATATAGGAGTTTAATCCAGGAAATAAACCGGGAATCGAAACCAAATTTATCAAGACTAGAAAATAGGAAACCCCACTCAACCCTATCAAAGGCCTTCTCTGCGTCAAGTGTCACTATGACTTCGGGGGTGTTAGAGGAAGGAGAGAAAATTACATCAAGCAACCTCCTTGTGTTAAAAAAAGAGTGTCTCCCCACCATAAAGCCTGTTTGGTCCAGCGAAATTATATCTGGCAGTACGCGTTGGAGGCGGATAGCCAGTATTTTGGCCAGTATCTTACAGTCCACATTTAACAGTGAGATTGGTCTGTAACTGCCACATGAAGTAGGATCTTTGTCTTTCTTGAGAAGCAAGGAGATAAACGCAATGGACAACGTTTCTGGCAATCGGCCTGTCTGGAGAGAGTCATTGTACATCCTTGCCAAAATCGGGGCTAACTTGAAAGAATATGCCTTATAGAATTCAACTGTATAGCCGTCAGGCCCAGGAGACTTCCCACTTTGCATAGATTTTATTGCATCATGTATCTCAAGGGTGGAGATGGGGCCGCCCAATTCGCCAGCGATGTTCTCGTTAATTTTGGGGTATGTTAAGGAGTCAAGAGGATTGGGGGTCGTGGCAGGGATCGGGGGACAATCCGAAGTGTAGAGATTGGTGTAAAATTCAGAGAAAGCCCTGTTAATATCAGCTGGGTTAGAAGTAAGGTTGCGATCGGACAATCTGATTTGGGGAATCAATCTGGACGCACTGGCCGCACGAGCTTGTTGAGCTAGGAGTCTACCAGCTTTGTCGCCCTGCTCAAAGTAACGTTGCCTACACTGTCTCAGTTGTCTCTCAACAATGCCTGTCATCAGAAGGTCGTGTTCTGAATGTAGCAGGAGGCGTTTTTTATAGAGAGAAGGAGAGGGAGAGGAGGAGTACGTTTCATCGAGTAAGCGAAGCTCAACACAGATTTCTGAAAGCCTAGCCTTTTCCTCTTTTCTCTTACGTGAAGTGTACGAAATGACCTGTCCCCGTACAGTGGCCTTAAGAGCCTCCCACAGAATACCGCTACTAACGTCGGAAGTGTCATTAATTTCAATGTCGGAAGAAATCTGAGTGGAAAGATAGTCTCTAAATTCACTGTCTGACAGCAGGGGAGAATTGAATTTCCATAATGGAGGGGGGGGACATACCAAGAGGGAGTGATTCATTCCATTTTGACTGTGCAATTACTTTGCTCTGGTTGATGCCCATTTTCATTCAATTACTCATCTGACATTGACTTTCCTATTCATACTTGTGAAGTAGTATACGTTATTTTCTTAAATGTATAATATTTTATATATAACCTCTACGTAACTCTTTTGAATTGGATTTTCTTTTACCTGTAATTGTTACCACAACATGAAAAGTGTTCCCTGATGGCCAATCTATGTCATTGAGACTCTTTGTCTAGATCGGCTCCAATATATTTAGGTGTTTCTGCCTATCTATTGATAACAATGTTTTGCTATTAAACAGCTGACTAAAATGATCTAATGTTTGCTAATTCCTCAAGTACAATGTCTACTCCCAGCTGTTAAGACTGGGATGCAGTCCATGGGGTTGGACATATCTACACCGGGAAGCAATCGTCTTTCACAGAATCTACTATGTTGCGCTGCCATGTTTCCACAGTAGCTGCGAACAGACAAACCAAACACGGCTATAAAAAGGGCCCAACCTGTATTTTATGTTACTTTAACTTGGATTTATTTGGTTCCATCTGCTTTTTGTAATAGTTATCATCGAATTAAGCATATCTATTTTTGGTTACTAGGATTCTGGCATAGATATAAAGCCTTAACAAGAAGCTTAATACTTTTAGTACTCTAATTCTGGCGGGTCTATCTCATGCTGTGTTGCGCCCATAAGAAGAACTGGTTTTCTTTGCTGTAGAGAATTTCTCGGGAATATATTTATTTATTTATTGTGTGTGTGTGTGTGTTGCCAGGTTGTCTTTCTTCTGGGGTATTGGAATGAATTTCTACATGGAAATCGCCAAGCTGAGGGCAGGCAGGAAGTTGTGGGCCACGCTCATTAAAGAGAACTTCCAGCCCAAGAATGCCAAATCTCTGCTCCTCCGCACACATTGCCAGACCTCAGGCTGGTCCCTCACTGAACAAGTAAGTATACGTGAAAATGTCCAACTCCATCATAGCAAATGAAGAAAAGGAAATGAAGAACTTTCCCATGTGAACCCTCCTTTCAGGATCCGTACAACAATGTGGTCCGTACGGTGATTGAGGCCATGGCGGCTGTATTCGGTGGGACCCAGTCCCTCCACACCAACTCATTCGATGAAGCTCTGGGACTGCCCACAGTAAAGAGCGCTCGCATTGCCAGGAACACTCAGATCATCATCCAGGAAGAGTCGGGCATCCCCAAAGTCGCCGATCCTTGGGGGGGCTCGCACATGATGGAGTCTCTCACGGATGACGTCTATAACACAGCCTTAAAGGTTTGTCATGGCGACAGATGGAAAAATCTTTAACTCTTTTCTGTTTCCTGTTGAAAACCCAAGCGTTACATACACCTAATGACTAAATTAGAAGTAATCCATCATCATTGAGCCACCCTTTAACAAGCTGTGTTTTCCTTTTGTATAGTTCATTCAAGAAATTGAAGAGGTGGGAGGCATGGCCAAAGCTGTGGCAGAGGGCATTCCAAAACTTCGTATTGAGGAATGTGCCGCTCGCAGACAGGCCCGCATTGACTCAGGTACTGTATGATTACATCATAAGCTGATTGCCTTATTTTAAACAAGTGCTCTACCTCTTAACTTCAGAGCTGCAATGACATTTCAAATGGTGATTTCTTTCTTTCTTTTGGAAAAAGATAGAAATCTATTAGGTTAACTTATTCTTGATCTTGTTTGTCTTCTTTAAAGAGTACATTGAATTATTTGTATTATGCTAAATCGTTTTTTTTAACCCAAAACCAGTGTGATTTCCCCTGAGTTTCCTGTGTTACTTTCATTTTTCATTTCATTTAATCGTTTATTTGAATAGGGACAATGCACATTAATGAACACTTAAGACAAATAATGCTTCAAGTGTAAACATGCCGGATTTTAGCTTTGAGCTAATTTCCATCCGTAGTCCCTGACATACAACATATAAGAAGTTAAGAACATGACATTTATAAACATAGCAACAAATAAATACATGATATGCAAAAAGAGCAAGAGCAGCATACACAAGTATTTACCACATGGCAGTACAATGTAGCAGCTACGACATATAAAGTGCAAGAGAAGATAAAAGAACTATAAAGTGCAAGAGGAGATGCCCCTGTATTGAAGTGCATCTAGCGGTGATTGCACGTCTGTTTGTTTCTCAACCATTCTTTAAGTTGTCCTTTAAAGCTATTGAGAGTGGGACAATCCCGTATCTCAGTTGGGAGGCTATTCCAGAAAGAGCTGCCTTTAATGGAAAGTACATTTTGACCAAAAGTGGTCCGTCTACGATGGACTTCACAATCTCCTCTGGTTTCTGACCTAGTGCAGCGTCCAGTGTGCTTTTTGTGGATGAATTCCCCTAAGGGAGGGGGGGCCAGTCCATGTAAACATTTATAAATAAAACACATACTTTTAAAAGACTTAAAATTGTCAAAACTCAAGAAATTGTGTTTCTCAAGGATGGTACAGTGGTGGTATGAATATGGCTTTCTGTCAAACACCTTGATAGCTCTCTTGTACAGCTGTTCTATTGGTTTCAGGTTTGTGGCACAAGCAAACGACCAGTTTGTCAAACAGTATTCAATGTGGGATAGAATCATGCAGTGGAGGTATGACTTTGCAGCATTGACAGTTAAGAAGGGTCTGATTTGTTTAAAATGTTGCAAGTTGAATTTAATGGTATTTGATACTTTCTTAATATGTTTCTTAAAAGTCAAGTTTGAGTCCAATTTTACTCCAAGATACTTGAACTGGGAGACTAGTTCTATTTCTGCTCCGTTTAAAAACACATTGGATCCTTCGATTTTGACTGGTCGTTTACTGAACATCATGCATACTGTTTTATTTACGTTTAACTGTAAGCAAATGTTGTTCAGCCAGTGTTGAACCTTGTCCAAAGCATTTGAGAGACAAGATGAGATTATTTCTGTATTTTTCCCGTGTATAAAGATGACCGCATCATCGGCATACATTTGCACATTCAACTCAGGACATACATTAGGCAAGTCATTAATGTACAGTGAAAACAGTAATGGTCCAAGAATGGAACCTTGTGGAACCCCAACAGGGTTGACAACGTAGGTGGATTTGGCACCGTTGACCGAAACACACTGTTTTCTGTTCGATAAGTAAGACTTAAACCAATGTATAGAAACTGCAGAAAAATTGAAATAAGTCAGCTTTGTAAGGAGCACTTGGTGGTCAACAGTGTCAAAAGCCTTCCTGAGATCAAGGAAGACAGCGTGAGACCGCAGAGACCCGCTGGTGGTGCTAGCTGTTCAGCTAGCCAGCCTCTTCGGAAGCCGGCTGATGGCGTGTGGAGCTCAGCGTCTGGGCCGCCAGCCGTCAGGTCGATGGAAACGACGCCGGGACCCGGACACGGGAGGATATCTCACCAGAGCAAGAGACACAGCACAGCCAATAGCCCGATATTCTCCTCTTTTCGTTTTAATCCCTTTTTTGTGTTTGAGAGAGTCTGCCAGGAGTGCCAGATGAATGAACTATAGATAACATGCCGACCATGGCCGAAATGCTTGGTATTCGGCGACTTTGTTGGTGTAGATAATGATGTATCCTCAACATGTTGTTTTACCAAGGGGGCAAGATTAGTGGTGTAGCTAAACAGAGGCTTAAGATTTAGAACAATCATGCAGAGATAGATTGCTGCCACTGCGCCTGAACTGCCTGCTGCCATCTTGCAGCCGTCTTTCCCCGCCGACCTTCAAGCAAGGTGATGCTTGTTTCCTGCCATTTAGAACCCCCGATCTACACTCTCTTGGGGTCTCCAACCTTTTTGAGACGGAGAGCATCCTGATAGGTGGAGAGTGATATAAAGGGGCTACTTATTTGATATGATCTTCCAGAATAATATCAATTTGCTTGGTTCACTGGAGCGTATTTTCCCACCTGAACATACCCAGCTGTGAGCCCTTTGGAGGCGCAGCTTTTTTTCTTAGCCGAGGCACTTTGGTTGCTATGATACTGAATATCTGAGGAAGTAAATATGTCGGCACAAGGTAGAGGGCGTGCTCTGGCCCTTGCACTCGGTTAAAGGTGGGCTTAAGGAGGTAAGCGGTTAGGACTGAACTGCCACTCTTTGTGCGTTCATGGGATTATGCAAAAATGTTTTTGTTTTGTAGGCAGACCATGCAGGCCAGCCCAATGGTCACCAAAGTTCATGTTTTAATAGCATTTTAAAACTCACACGAACGTGCACATGACCAATGAGGGCACAGATGGAAGGCTGACAGGCAGGTAGCGTAGGCCATCCAGTTATTTTAGCCAGGCCGGCTAAAATGATTGGTCGTGCTTTTTACAGCGCCACGGCTTCCACAGATGAATTGTTTTAATGTATTTATTGTTAAAGCATTTAATGTATTCATTGCTATCGGGATGTTAAGAGCATTCCATGGAATATAACAAAAAGTGTTTCTGAAGTGAATTACCTACTCCACCTTTAAGTTTGAATTAACCATGTTATTTCGTTTGAAGCTTTACCCTTTCATGCATGAATTATGAAAGCCTCACTCAGGATGTTTGCTCTTTAGTTTATTTTTATCTAGTTTTTTCAAATTTAGATTTGTTTTTTTTTATATGTCCACTCAGGTGGACAGTATGCGTTAAAGTCTGAACTGAAAACATGTACATTTGGAAAAAATGATAAATAAAGATGTGCAAACTTAAAATTACATTATAATAACATAAGTATATTGATTTACGGCGCAAAAAGATATTGCAAATGAAGTATTTTCAAGTAGAACAGTAGCAGTAACAGTATGAATTGTAGTATATAGCCAGTGATGCATGACGTCCACTTTAGTGGACAGGTGAATAATCATAATTTCCTGCAAACATAAAATCAATACTTTGACAATTTATGAATTATATGATTCCTTAGTTGTTACTTGATGTCACCAACATTGTTATACCTGCAGGGGGCGCTTTCCATAAAAGGATTGGCAAGATATCGACGAGTGATTCGGTCCATCTGGCTTTTTGTCGTCCAGCTTGGTTTAGAGAAATGTATCATGCACTTACACTCACTTTCCACTGAGTGGCAGTGTATGGGATGATGCAATAGGGTCCTACTGTATGCATAGGTCCTATGTAGTGGCTGATGGTGCAACTATGCCATCAAAACCCATGCATATACAAGAAAACACCTTTTGAAAAGCTGTCCACTGTAGTAGCCTCTATGCGTGAAAGGGTTAAAATGTAGGAATGTGCAGCAATGCTATTTCCACAGAATCTGTTCCTGTGAATTGATATATGTAAATGTGTGAACCTCTCGAGTATTAATACTTTTTGCAAAATATGCCGTCAGTTTTACCTTACTTAACACATGCAGGTTCGACAGCTAGTGCTTCCCGTCCAATACAACTTCTCTTTAATGCATTCTCAGCCAGTCATCATGTTAAAAATTACATTGATAATGATGAAATATTCACTTTCAGACATTGATTCACTAGCCAACTTGTAGGTTGTTAAGGCTGTGTTCACTTAATGCAATGGTACAGAAATAGACAAATAGGGATATTAGTCCCAGATCTTATTTCATGCTACACCTGTCTCCTTGGCTCTTCTTCTCGACATGCAGATACTGGGAACCACTATCAACCTGATGTTTAAATGCCCTGATCAACAAAATACAACACATCCATAGTGTCTATGTTCTTCCACATTCAAACCTAAAGCTCAGGCTCAAACGGAAGACAGAATAATGATTCAAGAACACATGAATGCACCATTAACCTGCTGTTCTATTGACTCTAGTCCGATTTAATCAACTCTCCGTCATTCATTCAGTCCTGTTGGGTGTGTAGACGCAGCTTCCTACGTATTGATCGACCGCACCACAATGCGTACAATCAAAGCAAGTGGGAAAAATCTTGGATTCTTGAGCAGTGGGTCCATTCAACAGCCTTACCACGGTACATAGTGGACATTGAAAAGAGCCAATTACAGCACTAGTCCTATCACCTGCAACTATAAGAAAGGGCCCTTTATCCAAACATGTGCCCTGTGAGCCCTGCTTGACTCAATTGAATGGACAAAGGCTACCATAAGATGATAACAAAGCAGCTGAGCTCAGGCATCACGGCTTGATTTATACTGCCAGTGTGTATTTTGTTGTGTTGCATGAAGAGCTAGGTCGTGTGTAGGCACTTGGTGAGGTTGTTATCAGAAAGTTAAACGAAATCTTCTTTGTGTCCCTTTGGAATTGACTAAACTTGCGTCCCATGAGGGTAGAAACAACTGCGATTGAGCAGAGCAGACCGTTGACTGTGTAGCTATCCTCCTGATAGAGGCTCTCATTTATATTCATTGGCTTTCTGAGTCACCCTAGCAGCACATCTCCACATCCGACATTTGTCTTCACGTCTGATGGGCATTGAATCCTGATCGAGCATGTTAGGCTCTCTAATATTTTTGAACGAGTCAAATTGAGAGATTTTAAACAGTTTGGAGAATATAGAGATTTGTGAGCGTCCTCCTGAATTCTGTGTATTTGATTTTTAACATTATTTCAAGATGAGCAATTCTCTGTATTTTGTAAGATAGCCCTGAAATGTCTACATTTTAATGTGGCCACGAAGAATATTATGACTGTTAGTTTAACATCTAGTTATCCCCACTGTTGCCCCTGCACAACTTTATTCTTTTGGTCTAAAAATGGTCCGAAGATGGTGAAAAATGTCCATCCGATTTTCCCGAATTTCAAGGTTGTGTCTTTAAAGGTCCCATGACAAGCTTTTCCGGTTATTACCCGTCCCCTTGTGTGTTATGTAGCTTTTTATGCATGTAAACGGTCTGCAAAGTCACAAATCCTCAAAGTACACCCTGTAGCGGGTAAAACTCTAACACAGATAAGATTTTCAACAACATAATTACTCTGTAGCTATGTCAGTTTGACAATAAAGAACCTTGAACCTTGAATCTGTCTATGCTGCCCCAGAACGCCTCGTTGGAGATCTTTCTTTTTCCATTTTTTTCTTCCTGGTCACAGTGACGTAACGGTCATAGTGACGTAATGGCTCCGCGGATTGGTCCATCACACACAGACCCCATGCAGTATTCTCATCTGTTTGTCATTACTGGTGTCATTTTCTGGTTGCTAACAAACGCCATTGTAACACATAAACACTGATGTTCCGCTGTAACGGTGGTGGACCTCAACAATGGAATTATGATCAGTAGAAATGTCCATGTCATGGGACCTTTAAATGTGTCTTAAATGTTTTGTAAGTCCAAACCAAAAGATAATCCGATATATCTGTATTGGGAGGCTGAAAACTAGGACTAAACAATTATTAGAAATGTTATCGAAATTGCAATATCAAGATTTCAAGAGATGCAAAATGTTATTGGCAAAATATATGAATACTATTCTGAAATGAAGAATTGTGGGGCAGCAAAGATTTCCTGGCCTACAAACTCAAGAAGAAATCTTACTTTGGCACGAATCCTTGCAAAAAAAAAGACACCATAATCATTTAAATATATTTTCTTTATAACATTTTAAATAATAATGCCAAAAAGACATTCCATCTAATGTCATGAATCACACTGCAATTGAGATATTGGTCAAAATCAATGCAATTAGATATTATTTTCGAATGTTTCCGTCCTACTTAAAACTGCATTAGCTGCTATTTTTGCATAAAAGACTTTATTGATTAATTGATAATAAAAATAGTTACCTGTTTGTTTTTTGTAGATAAACGAATCGTTTAATCGACTTATCATTGCAGCTCTACAGATAGGATACGTTCCAAAGAGTTTCAATATATGTAACAATACATAAAGGAAGTTTCATTGTTAAAGGAAAAGAGATAAAGTTGGACTGTATGTTGATTTTGTTTTTCAATACGTTTCAGCTTTCTGTTATCTGTTGTGTTCAGGCTAACAGCTTTTTGGAAAACACCTTGAAAGAGACTTTGCATTGTAATTTGACCGACTGATAAATGTCCCCCCCCCCTGTTGTCCTTCAGGATCAGAGGTTATTGTTGGGGTTAACAAGTACCGGCTGGCGAAAGAGGAGACCGTGGAGGTGCTGGCTATAGATAACACTGCTGTGCGCCACAAACAGATTGACAAACTAAAAAAGGTCAGTGATCCTTTGACAATTTATCTTTTTGATAAATGTGCCTCATCTAATGAAAAACACTGATGTTAGTGCACCCTTAGGCATTGCCACCACAAATACATTTGCATGCAAAGATAGGAACACATTGGTACTGCTGACTCACCAAGTAGAAGTGATGTGTTGCGATGCCCTGCTCTATAGTAAACATACAAATCATCCATTATTTGTGTGGTTTGTTTGTTTGTTTGTTACATTGTTGATAGCAAAGACACAGAAAATAGTGAAGGGAGTAACATGCAAAAGAAGTAGAGCTCTTACAAGTGAAAGTTGAATTACTGTTTATTATCTTTAAATGATTCTCATATTGATATTGTGCTCCACATTATATGTACCATAATCTGTCAGCACAGTATATTATCCATTTTTTTCAAAAAATCTAGAGATGTTTATCTAGTGATGGTTATTTTGAATGCTTTATCAAATATCCACATATTCTAATATCATCAATTTACCAAACCGCATGACGTATATGCTAGAGAACAATGAATTACATTTAAAATCGATGATGACAGGAAGATAAATGAACCATCATTTTCTATACTCTACTTGAATGAATACTTACAATTGAGAAATAATGAATAGAGATCTCAACAAATGCAGTTGAGGAACTCTGTGTGGAATTCTTAGTTAGGGAAATCAACAGAACTACTCTTCCCATATTTTTCTATTTTTCTGTCCGTTATATGTACTTGATTTTAATGCACAGCGACCTTGCAGGCAGGCATAGAGCATACTGTATGTAAACTGACAGGAGATCATTCCTGTACCGGCTGTCATGGAGTTAAATATCTCTGGCTCACCGCTCTCGTTGGAATGTCACTGGGCTCGGAAATGTCATTACATTCGGATCTGTTACGACAGGTAGAACAAAAACAAACAGGTGCTTAAGGGAATTTAGGATGGATAATTGTTGACAATGTTTTAGCAAAGCTTTAACTGTCAAAACAATCTGCAGTGAAATTATAGTGAAAATAATTTATAGTGCGCCTTCATTTAATAGGATTGGTAAGCAACTGAGGCTTTTTAGCTCTTTTGTGTATGGACCCAGTGATAGGAGTGTTTGTGTGGGAACTGCAGACACTATACGTCATATTCCAAGGCTGAATCACAAAGAAGTATTGTTTAGGTCATGTCCTACGTCTAAATGATTATTCAGGGGACGTCAGTTGGAGTGTCTGGGTTCAGGGTCTATGGGGGATGGGCTCTAGAGGGTTGTCAGTGGGAGACATCATGACGTGCTGCTGCATGTGCCGATGAGTCACACATATCTGGGCCATTTTCACTCTTTAACATGTTTTACTACATTTTAAAGTAAGTTCTTATTTTTGTAGTATTGTTAATGTGATTTTTGCTCAAATTTTTTATTTTAGCACCAAAATATCATAACGTTAACATATTGTGCTCAGTGACTTGAAATAGTTAGTCCTATAAATTCTGTCAGAAACATTTCTAGTTTAATATTCGGTTTTCCCCTATTTCCACCTTCTAATCTTTCCGTATTCATAATGATAGTTTTGAATCAGATATATATATCAGAAATAATTCCCAAAAGTTATGACAGAATACCTTTCTACAGGGGAATACAAACACTGGAAAAAAATGTTTTGCTTACCATACTGGCGGTGATAATAATAACTTTGATTAATAATAATGGCTGCATTCCATTCCACTCAGCCATTTTCTTTACCACTCAGTGATCTTTTTTTAGTCTTAAAGATTCCTTAAACACATTATTTTGTATCCCTTTATACATTCATATATTATTTATAATGAATTATATTGGTGTTAAAAAAATTTTTGTTAGAAAAATAACTTGTTTATGACTCCTGTCTCTGTCGCAGGTGAGGGAGACTCGTGACTCAGAGGTGGCAAATAAGTTCCTGGCAGCCATTGAGGAGTGTTCCCGAACCGGAGAGGGCAACCTTCTCGGCCTGGCTGTGGAGGCAGCACGAGCCAGGTCAGAACTCCCTCAGTCACTAAAACCTCTAACTGTACTGACCATCTTTTTGTCTGTGCATCTTAAAGAAGACATATTATGCTCATTTTCAAGTTCGTATTCATATTTTGTGCCTCTACTGTGACATGTTTCCATGCTTTAATGTTCAAAAGGTCTTTATTTTTCTCATACTGCCTCTTGTCACCCTCCGTCTGAAACCAGAGCTCAGTCTGCTCTGATTGGTTAGCTGGACAGCTCTGTTGTCATTGGTCAACCGTTAGAGATGTGTCGGAAATGTCCCACCCTTAGCATATCACATAGCATTTGTTGGAGCGCTAGCCAATAAAAGCACGAGTATTACATAGTGATGTCATTATGTTAGGAAGTAAAACAATTGGGTCAAATAGAGACATTTCCGGGATTTTAGCCTTTGCAGAGCATTTACACGCACACAAAGCTATAAAGAGAAAACCCCAAAAAGCATAACAGTGGCTCTTTGAGCTTTTAATATTAAATGTTGTGATGTATTCCTGGAATAAAGAACTGGAACACAAGGAGAACACTGGAGAGCTTTGAGCTGAGGTCAGACACTGAGGATTTAAAGTTACGGACGGAGAATCGACAAGACACTTGCTTAGACACATTAATGGCACAATCTCCAACCAAGCCTGAGATCCTATTGCCTTTTTCTTGTTATTTAAGTAATCCTAAGAGAATATTCAATATTCTATGACAAGATACTAGAAGTTCTGTCCCTGGTATCTGACAGGTTTCCACCTCAGGACTCCCAGAGGTCCCTCCTGCTCTTTGCCTCTGTCAACTTTGTCCTGGTATTATCGGTCGAGCAGATCCCGGAGGAGTGAGAGGAGAGGGAAAGGCTAAATTAATTAGAACTCAGGATCCAGATAAATAATTCCCTATCAAATGTAATTGCCTTAATGTTCACTCATGGCATATTGTTTCTCCATTGTGCATAATACTTCACAAAGATGTTCTCTGATGATCTCTGACCGTGTGAAAGAAAGTCCTCCTTTGTTTCAGACTGACGCTTTGAAGATACCTACGCACGCATGCTCCATGCAGTAAAACAAAAACCATCGTGATAATCATATTTTTTCTTCAATGCTCTTTTTGTTTATCAACCTCTGGCAACATGTCTTGCTTAATTTTCATCATACTTGAGGCTGTCATGCGGAAAGTCATGTCAGAGTCAAACTCATCTGTGGCAATACTGCAATTGTAGGAAAACTATGTTTCTGTTTAGTTGGATACTAAAAAATCTGATTTGAATCAAGTAACTTTAAAATGAGATGTCTGAAATTAGCCATGTATGTAAATAGTGATTTTGGTAATTGAATCTTGCTTAAACATCTCTTTTTTGTTGTTGTTAGAATACCATATTTCTGTTGTATTTACCCAATAACTACTATTTCTATACTGTAGTGTTTTGCTCACTTCTGACCAAAGTTATTGCAGGTTAACTCAGGTCACACAAGAAATTAGGTCGTATGGTACTATCTGACCTGTGTGTGAGGCAAACACACACTTTTTCATTTCATTTAATCGTTTATTTGAATTGATGAACACTTTAAAACAAAACAATGCTTACAAGCGTAAATGAGCCGGATTTTTTGCTTTAAGCTAATTTCCATCCGCAGTCCCCAAACTGGTTAACACGTGGATAACCTGACTACAATACTGATACTGTTGAGCTGTTTCCACGAATAAAGAGCCCACCTGCTGATCAAAACCCACAAACTGAGGAGCTTCCTCAGCATGAGGCACATTCCCTATAGCCACTTCAACATCCTGTGCAATTGTAATACCGTTTGACCTTTACTCTAAATTAAACATACATCATACTTTATTTTGAGTACAAATGACTCGCTCCTATTTTATTCAAGAGCTGCCATACAGAACACAAAAGCTTCTTGATCATTGCTTTTTTACTACCCTTAATGCAACACTGATATTGTGGAAATGAGACTAGTGTAAATCTTTATGCCGTGTTACACAGAACGCACTTCTATAAATAATAATGAAACATCCTGCAGTGAGATGAAAAAGCAGAGACATTAGCATTCAGTTTAAATGATGTAGATATCTTGAACTGAACTGAAACCATTTGAACTGCATCTCCTTGAATTATTGAGCATCATTTAGTGAAAACACATTGAGAAAGATGCCGTCTTCTTTTTTCATTACAGGTGTTCGGTTGGTGAGATAACTGATGCAATGAAGAAAGTGTTTGGTGAGCACAAAGCCAGTACCAGGATGGTGAGCGGTGCTTATCTCAGCGAGTACGGAGCGCACGAAGAGATCACTGCGGCACACAATAGGTAGAAAATGCATCTAATCAGTATCTTCACATTCATTATGATCTCACTGATTGCTGGGCTGGTTGACTTTTTTTCCTATTTCTCTCGTCTTCAAATCTCAAGAGTTGCAGAATTTAAGAAGCACGAGGGCAGGAACCCCCGACTGCTGGTAGCAAAGATGGGGCAGGACGGTCACGACAGGGGGGCCAAAGTCATCGCCACAGGGTTTGCCGACCTGGGCTTTGATGTGGATATCGGACCACTGTTTCAGGTCAGTGTGAGACAATAGCTATACATCTGCTGCAGTACAACACCACAGTTAAAATCTTCCCAGAAGCAGTTGCTATACCTAGAAGCTACCTTTTAAGCAAGAGTTGGTCACATAAAAAACCTCATTGTATTTGTGAAGTAATTGTAAAATGTAAAACTTATAGTCAGTATAAAAGGTGAAGGGTAACTATAAGTTATTTATAAGATCTGCTTTACTTGATCAAGATACACCTATTATAGATGGACTTTTGATGGTTGACCAAACATTTCTTAAAGATACTCGAGTAATATTAAGTAGGTGTCTACTAGACTGTACGTGATAAGATATTCAATCAATCTTATATGACTGAAAGACTGTTTCTTCTCACTTGTTATTCTTCTAGTGTTCTACCAATTATCCCCTTGTTATTTTCTGTAAGAATGTACAAGTTGGCAAACTCTTAGATGCTGAAAGGACTCTGAAATGGACTTTATTGAAACCAGGTGCACTGAAAAGTTCAAATTCTTCACCCTGTGCCTAGTGCCAGAGTGAGAGGGCCAATAAACAGTACAGTATGTTCACTCCTTGAGTTGCATTACAAGAGTAAGGTCATTTTTGCTCATATCTTAAGTATTAAGTATAAAAAAAATCGTACTCTCCCTTCTAACCGTACGTTTTTTTATAAAAGGAGTTTTGAATGACATTTACTTTTTTTCTTGACATTTGGATTTTATGACTGTTGTGTACATTATAAAATGTCAGAATGTACTACATTTACAAGAATGTCTGAATGTGAGTTTCCAACATATACTTTACCGCCCCACAATGCAATGCACCTACAGTACGTGCCTCCAGACCTGTCATCAGTCTTGTGAGATTGTGATGCAAATCTAGAATATAATAGATTTTATACTCTAGATTTTTGTGGTAATAATGCCTGTTTGCAACGTTTTTTGATGTGTGAAGGATCTTGCTTGTGTTTATGTCAGTATGTAGTCTGTTGGTAAAATTATAATTAAATATGTATTTAGTAGGCAGTGAACATTATATACTGATGGATGTGCCTGCTATTTTGACCACAGCTTTAAACGTGTCAGATGCAAGTGCAGCACATGAACCCTTAATTAATGACTACATTCCATTCAGGTGTGTCAGTGTAATGTTCCTGTTATCGTGCATGTTCACTTACAGCAGAGCTTACAGGCACATTAAAATAGTACAATGGCGTTGGTAATCTAATTAGTTGCACCTGTGCGTTCCCTTTTATAGCCGTTGAAATATTTACTGAAAGAAAAAGTCTGACAGCCTTTTTATTGCATCCTTTCTCCGTGTTTAAAGTATAATTAAATCACCAAAAACATGCAACACATCTTATGTCATCCCGAACAATTTAATGTGTAACCTGAGAGCAAAACAATTATTGTGTGTCATTTTTTTTCTTTCAGAGCAACGTTTTTTTTAGACGAGAAAGTAACAATTAAAATTCCCATTATGTGATTAGTTATTTGGAAATTAACACCAATTGTTGGAGCTGCTGGGTGTGTGAGAGTGGCTGGTCAGTGCACAGAAGCAAATGTTGACAAAATGTTATTGTAGTGACTTAATGGTACAGTAGACACAGGTCCAGACTGTTTCACTATTGAGTATTTCATAAAAATACTAATAATAATTTTGATCAAGAGCCATACATTTGCCGACAGATAGCTAAAGCTAGCTAGTTAGGTAAATGGCTAACGTTAGCTAGTTAGCAAGTGTTAACTAGCTAACCTGTTCATGTAAGCTAGCTATCTAACTGCACACTGAAAGGTTGATTTATTTTGGTCTCTAGATTAATATATGTACTTTTCAATACTGTTGAGGTTTTTTCCCCTTTTGCAGTGACAGTTATTACAAAAACACTTACGACAAATCTTGCTTTAGGAAGGAGCATCCGTTGCTCTGAAATGCCTTGTGCTTCCATAGTTCCTCATGGTGGAACCATCTACAGGAAGAGACACTACAAAGTTACTTACTGTCAAATGTTCTCACATGTGATTTCTAGCCATTCTGATTTTGTCGGCTCAGGGAATGTGGTACTGTAGATTCTACAGTGCCACATTCCCTGAGTGTAGAACATATAATTCATTGTTGATAACGCTGTCGGTGCCAGACTAAAAAGCACAATTGCGTTCAAAACCAAAGATGATAAAAAGGGGCACGTGGCATAAGGTGCATACACTTTATAGTGTTAGCCGCTGATCCCAAACCCTGTAACTTTGATTTTCAAAAGCACATAGAAGGTGGGAACATGCTGAAGGGCAGAATTGCATTGCTCAAATTATAGACACACATTCGTAAACAGACACACAGTCGGTTTATTGTTGTTTGTTGATAAGAGGATTTACTAGTTCAAACAACTTCTTGAGTTATCTTCAAATTCACCCCGATGAGCTCAGATTCTGATGATGGAAATCATAAAGCGGAATAAAAAGTCAAGACTCCATGAGCTGAAGTTGTTCAGTTTGCTTCATTCTTTTCTGTGTTTCACCTCACATCATTACCTTGATGTCGACTGTTGTTTGACACCACAACCTTTTGAAAGTTTCTTGGTCTTATGTTCGTGCAGCTCACCCAGTGTTTTCTCTGTTTTTCCATGCTTGACTCTTGGGTGAACAGACTCCACTTGAGGTCGCTCAGCAGGCGGTCGATGCAGACGTGCACTGTGTCGGGGTCAGCACGCTGGCAGCAGGACACAAGACCCTGGTACCGGAGCTACTCAAGGAACTACGGAAGCTGAACAGGCCAGATATCCTGGTCATCTGTGGAGGTGTCATCCCACCACAGGTAACCTTTTGACTTTTATATCATATATCTCATGGTGGGAATAATAATCCATATCTTGTTACATGGCGTTTGGTAGACATTGACCTACCGTCTGTGTTTTCATTGTCTCTTCAATTCCCCTCACCAAGAAGGTTATGTTATCGGTTCAGTTTGTTTGTCTGTTTCTCAGAAGGTTTGCGTAAAAAAGGACTGCCCACGTTTTTATTAAACTGGATCTAAAGATGTAGCGTGGGCCAAAAAAAGAAACCATTAACCTTTGGGGAAAGTAAAAGCATTTGATGAATGGAAACGGCCTTCAATGTTGTCTGCGATGTGAACTCTTAGCACCAAAGTGTTCTAGGGTTTCTATGCCTACAAAGACTGAACAATACTGTATCTATACCGTACAAATGGAAACAACCTTGGCTGAGGTTGGCACTCTGACAGTGCCCTTCTCCTTTTTTTTTTTTTTTACTTTGTTTTTATTGAAAATAATTGCACTGAATTCCAAACGTACATACTGTCATTTCACTTTGACATACAAAAATACAATTTTAATTCACATCCACATGTTAAGGCGCAACGGGCAACTCAAAAATGAAATAAAAATGAAAAATAAAAAACGACTGTCCAACCCTTGTCGGGAGTTTAAATCTCAATGGTTTCCTGGATTATCTTGTCCAATGTGTTTGTCTTCTTCTCTATATAATGTCCATCCTTTCCACTGGTCTTCCATTTTTGGTAGACTTAGTCTCAACCGATGTGTCGGTTTTTCCATTATGTAGATTTCCTCTAAGTGCCCTTCTCCTTTGAATCAGGTTTTACTCTTTTGTGCATGCTTGAATTTGTAGTTCATGCAATAGTAACTGTGTGTTAAAAAGTGTACAGTAAGCAGGTGTAGGGACAGATAGCAAGGTATTTTTGGCCTGTATTTGTCAGGCTGATGTTTAAATGTAGACCTGATGTTTGAACAAAGTAAGTAAAAGCATTACACTTTCCCAGTACAGGTGAGGAATTTTCAATAATCAAAGCTGTAAAATGATTATAAATAGTTAAACCCAAGGTTTCTTTTATATCTTCTAATGAGCCTGAGAAAGGTGTTGAGATGCTAGTGTCTGTTGGAATATATCATTCCACACAGGGAGCTGGTAATCTTGTCAGTGATCACCACGTTGTAGAACTTTAGCTGTTCTACCTTTTAGAAGCTGCTTGAAAATATCTCGACAGCTATTCTAGAAAAGCTTAGTTCTTAAAGCCTCAGACATGAAAAACACACGTAAAATGATGTCATCCCGCTGTCAATTGGAAAGAGATCCAATCTGATGTGATGATCATCATTCCTTCTCTAGAGGATGTCCTTGATTACATGCAGTGCTGTCTCATTGACCGTCATCCTGTTCTTATCAATCCCATTTCTCTGCAAACACATTTCATCCCTTTGCTTTTGAGGATACGTCTAGTTGAGTCTGTGAAGCATTATGCTTCACAGACTCAACTAGACGTATTTAGACAACAAATTATTGACAACCTAATTACATATATGTGCACGTTCTTTACATATATAGAGTTGACTTTTTCATTCACTGCAGTTCATATATACTGTTTTCCTCCTCTGTGTGTACGCAGGACTATGAGTTCTTGTACCAGAGTGGCGTATCCGCTATTTTCGGCCCAGGAACCAGGATCCCACAAGCTTCTGTGGACGTTATCGACAACATCGAGAAGAGCCTGGAAAAAATTCGACAGGCCATGTGAACTCAAGCTAAAAATAAAGAAATGGTCTGTTCATGTTGTATCAACGACAAATCAACAGGACGCTCACACTTCTGAAAAGAATCTGTTGGACTTGTGGCATAGGATTGTAAGTGAGTGACATTCCCAATCATGAGAACACAGCATTTACAGCATTAAACAAATCTGTTGGGGTGTCATGGTTGTATTTACATTGCATTCTATGTTTATGACATGTGATTACTTATAGTATCCTCACAGTTTGCCTTTTGCAGTCTTGTTAATATTTCTGATAGATATTAGACTTTGTTAACAAACAATAAATAAACATTCTCTTTAATAATTTTAAACAACATTTCATAGAAACATTGGCTTGAGATGAAATGAGCGGATTAGATTTTCTTTTTAAAACATTACATCAAAGCCCTATCACACTGTTTTTTTTCTCATGGATATAATCAAGTGGTCTTCCGTTCTGTCTTGATTGCCTGCAGTCATGTTTAATTCATTCAACTTCTGTTAAAAAATAAAACCACAAAACAGTAAATGGCAATTTATTTGGAAATTGTATTTTTGTATTTGTGATTCTCAATCAGATTAAGCGTCTTTGGTCAAAATAAAGTAATGGAAATGTGCCTCAATATCTATGGTATTAACACTGCACACATCGCATATTCAATCATTTTAAAAGCTAGATATCAGACAAGAGACTTTTTATACAAATTGTGCCATTCCGTACCCTATATGTTGCAACACCCCCTTTCCTGTCAAGCTATATCTATATCCAAGGATCTGAATGGCAATATATGCAACAAATCTGGTGAGAGGTTATGAAAATTAGGAAGATTATTTATTTTGACACCGTTTTGACATTGACTTAATTGAGGGAATTGGCTTAAAGGGGATGAACCAAATGAGCACAGTAAATGATGGTTCCACTTCATTATTAGCTTGAGATCAAACATGTCGGTATGAATGTTATGGAAATGATGTGACTTTCACAGAATCTGTCTTCTACAATCACTTCGGATAACACCCCCAGTTTGATGTATTCAATTCCATAATTATATTACAATATTGGGTTCCCCAGCTATTCTGATGCTATTGGAGCTGTTAATTTCAGCTGGCAGTAGGATGACGATGCTGGTCAGTCAGTCCATATTGTCATATCTCAACAACCATTCCTTAGCAAGAATTATTCACTTTGGTTATCCTTAAAAGAGTAATCGACTGATTTAGCAATGCACTGATACTGTATAACATTGTTGGCCAACAATATCCTTTTTTATTTCCCACAGGGTCGGCTCTAGAACTAATTGAATGGGGGGGGGCAATCATTTACCACGTGGGGGCACACACTGCCGTCAACAACCAACACACAAACACCAATGCAACTTCAATTTCAAAACATGCTGTTGTCTTTCACACACATTGCAGGGGTGTAGTGCTATTTTATAGCGCACCTATGACTTGTGCATACATGCACGTTTGTGGCACGACCACCAAAACAGAAACATATGGACATAGGCCACCATATAAAAAGTGTGCAAATGTATTTAGTATCCTATCCATGTGAACATGTTTTAATTGGGGGGTGGACCTAACATCCTCTAGGAGGGTCCGGGGGCATGCTCCCCCGGGAAGAACTTTTTTTTAATATTGAAGTTAAATGCATCAATCTTGTGCACTTTGAGAGCAAAATGAAGAGATATGAAGCTCAGCACAAGTTCAACCAGGAAGACCGTCTCTACTCATTCATGTATTTCTATTCCCATGTTATTACTCTCTCTCCTCTCAATAAGTGACCGGAGGCGTCACTCTTCAGCTTAACCAATCACTTCGCTCTATTCCCAAGAGCCTATCATAGCGCTCCGTCAAACCTTTTAAATCTGCTCTCCCCTCTGACAGCTCTCATTCCATGTGAATCGGCGCAACCCTCCTCCACCCCCTTTTCACCTCCTGTCCCTCTGAATCCAGGGTCAAGCTAAACCACTCCTCTTCAGACCGACCCAACTATCCATTCACCACCACCAGTGTCTAGACCCCAGGGGGGTTTCATCGGATCGGTTCTACCCTCCCGAATGATACTTCCTGCACAACGGGGCCTAATCGCCAAAATTACCATTGCATTCATTTGTGCATCTGCGCAATAAATATGTATTATTACATCAAAACCGTCTCCTGATTGAACTATGGATACATCTCTCATCACCCATATGAAACAGAACTGTAAACAGATTGACTTCTTCTTTATGCATATTTTATAAATCACTCCCCTTTTAAACTGTATTATTGTTTTACTGTCCTATTTCATACCTGTTTTTCATTTATTCTCTTATTCTTTTATAACTATAATGATCATATAAAGGGCTCGTGCGACACATACACAGAGCCGAGCTTGAATGAAACACAGAGACCCAGAAGTACTTGTACGTACTGTACTGCATATCATATTATTTACGATGGCTTTACTGTATAATCAGTATAACAGATGAACAGATCGCCACTGGGCTTTCCTCTAAACACACAGCCATGTAATGACAACAAAACAAAGGTCGGGGGTCATTTGTCAAGCAACACACCAATCAAAGAGCAGCAGTGAGCACACCTCAGGCTTTTATTTGTATTCTTTATTTCAGATTTATTTCACGCAAAAAACATTTAGTGGAAACGTTTTCACTTATAATATGAAAAAAAAGAAAAAGCAAAGGCAAAGTGGCAGGGCTTGCCTGCACTGCGTTGGGGGGGAACAGTGACTCAATTGGGGGGGCATGGCCCGCGAATGACTCCCCATGACGCCAACCCTGATATCCCATGCATTCCTTCTTTGAACATGGTGCCTACATTACCAACAATGCAACTTGGCCACCATCAGCTTGTTTTTAGAATCAGGTGTCAGGCTAATAGCTGCTAATGTAGCCTCAAGCAGCTAGCATTGAAGGCTGTACTTGACAGGTAACCTCACTTCTTTTTAATTCCACAACCATCAATTATTTTCTTTTTCTAACTTGTAGTCTTTGGCTCCAACCAATGTTGACGCTTCAGGGGCCACAAATATATAACTTTTAATCTGATTTGCTTCAACCGAATACCTGTTGACTGAATGACTTGCCTATATTAGCCTCAGCTGTAATTTATGTTAAGTGTTAATTAGCCAATATTAGCATGCTAACAGGCTAAACTAAGATGAACATGGTAAAGAATATACCTTATCATTCTAGTATTGTTATTGTGAGCATGTTAGCATGCTTCCCTTAGCAAACCATGCTGTGCCGCAATATGGCCTAACATAGCAGCTAGCATCTTGTCATACATGCCAACCTTTCCAAATCCAAAAGAGGTAGGTTTGCGCATGGCAAATGTGCACGCCCAAATTAGGTAATCAGAAGAAATGGAACCACAGTAATTACAGGTATATAAACCATTCTTCTGATTACCTAATTTGGGCGTGCACATTTGCCATGCGCAAACCTACCTCTTTTGGATTTGGAAAGGTTGGCATGTATGACAAAATGCATCACTTTTTGCATTTTTCACAAAAATGTGTCATACAATGTTCAGTCACTTTAGTGCTTGGTATGTAGCAGACTTAGCTTTCTTGAGAAGTTCAGGGTCTGGTTTCCAGTTGCAGCAGGTGAATCTTTTGAAGATGTTTATCTTCCCTGCCAACAGACCTTCGTGTGCTTCTCTCCTCCGTGATAAACTCGTGATCTGCTGTCCACTTGGCTTTAAACACATTGTCCCACCGCTTGGTGGGCTTCTTCTTCTCTGGGGTTCCATTCATCATGGAATTTCCATTAGTGATGTGTCGTTCACTTAAAAGAGCCGGCTCTTTTAAGTTGCGCCCGCGAATGAGCCGTTTTTGTTGTTGTTGTTGTTGTTAAGTAATACAAGACAGAATGATATGATGATCTCCGCGCTACAGCTGCTCCGTGCATGCATGCAGTGACATGTAATATCCAAGGATTAGAAACGGTTGGATGCTGCTGTTTTGAGCATTGCAATACATTTATTTTCACTATGTTATTTATTTATGATTAAGCTCAGCAAAGATTTGATGTCAGCTGTTGCTGTCTTTTTTTGTATAGTTAATACTGAAATAGAGCCCTCTGTTAAATGTCTATGCTTAAGTTTGTATAGGTGTTGCTATCTGCTTTGTGTAGCGTGGTTCTACAAGTAAGTCAGTGCATTCATTGGGTGGTATCAGAGAGTTACAAGGGTCTGTAAATGCAATGAAAACAATTGGCCACAGCAAATCATTTATATTAAACATGTAATTTTTACTTTTGAATACTTCAGTACAAAGGATGTATTGAATAATTTAAGTGATATGTGTACACATATAAATCATTAGTCAAAACAGGGCTACATTTGATTGAATTATAAAAGCTATAATATGTGGTAAACTGAAGAGCCGTTTGGGAGCCGAAAGAGCCGGGTCTTCTTGGTGAGCCGAGCCAAATGATCCGGCTCACCGAAGAGCCGGAATTCCCATCACTAATTTCCATATCAAAACCTGTGGCTGTGTGTATTGTTGAACATCTCTGATGTGAATAAACATCACTGGGGCGCCAAGACCGAACACTAATCACGTGATGAGCAAATCCAATTTCATAGGATAGGAGCCAAAGTCGAGTCCATTGTCTATGGTGCGCCAAGGGGTATTTTTATTATAAAATATATATAAATAATTTGGGAAGATTGAAATCGGTAGGGAAAGCCAGCTAAATCGGTAGGCGGTAGAAACATGTCAAAAGCGGTAGACTACCGCCCAAATCGGTAGGGTTGGCAGGTATGTCTTGTTACTGATACATTATTTAACTACAGGTTGGGGCAAGAGCCTACTACAAATCCCTTATTGATTTTCACAAGATGGAATACATGTACATCATGTCCTACAGTAAATACATGAAAGGGCCTTTAACCCTCTGGACACAATGTTAGCTCCTATAGCATTCAAGGAGGAAAGATGGCACTTAAACTGAACCCAAGTGTTCACTGAGGGGATGTTAACCTCCACATGCTTTCATAGCTGAAACAAATATTGTGATGATTTTCCCAAGGTTTGGTGTGGCATGTTCAACCATATTGCTTTTTTTCAGGACTGCACTGTGAGACACAGAGATGTTAAATAATAGTTGTTATAGCAGCTTTATACTACACTTCATGAGCATGAGTCAGCTAAGTAATGCTTTTCGGGGGACGAGTCTCTCTTTTGGGCATTGTAATTTTTTGAAAAGAACCATGCAACGTCTGATCTTTTTTTGGCCTCCTTCCACTTGTATTCCAACCCAGTCTCACGGCATTTCATGTAATAGTCACAAAATAAATGTAATCTATTAATTCGTGTTCACCAACACGATTTTCCCATTTTTTTGGCTCAGAGCCTCAGAATACTGAAATCTGTATTTTTTAAATATTTTTTTCCTTCTAATTTGTTATTATTTGGTGCAGGCACGAAACATAGAAATACATTGCTTCTAAAATCGTTCTGTGTCAGAATACTGAAATCTGTATTTTTTTTAAATCTTTTTTTCCTTCTAATTTGTTATTAATTGCTTTTAAAATCGTTCTGTGTGACACGAAAAAAATTGGGAAATCGTGTTGGTGAACACGAATCAATAGATTAATTTCGTGACTATAACACGAAATGCCGTGAGACTGGGTTGTGTATTCCCACGTCACTGGTAAATTGAGTTTTTATGTCAGTCTTACATATTTGTTTAAACTGTTTTTAAAACATCACATTGCCCTGTTTACATAATCCATCAACATATGGTCTAAAGCAGGGGTTCCCAACCTTTATTGTGCCAAGGACCGGTAGATACATTAAAAAAAAATCGCGGACCGGTTGTCAATTTTAACTGATTTTAATATTTACTCACCACCAGCAGGTAGCAACAGAGGCTAATTGTATGTAACAGCCTGAACAAATACTAGAACAATATGCATCCAAAACATATTAACAAAGTTTAAAAAAGAACTGACGTTATTCAGTTTTTAAACCAAAACGGGAAAACAGATAAATCAACGTTTTGGTTTTGTTTGTATGATTTACGGATAATCCAGTGAATGCTGGGAAAACGAGGAGAAGGCGCATTATGAAGGGTGTGTGTGTGTGTGTGTGTGTGTGTGTGTGTGTGTGTGTGTGTGTGTGTGTGTGTGTGTGTGTGTGTGTGTGTGTGTGTGTGTGTGTGTGTGTGTGTGTGTGTGTGTGTGTGTGTGTGTGTGTGTGTGTGTGTGTGTGTGTGTGTGTGCGCGCGCGCGTGCGTGTGTGTCACTGGCATTTGTTTTCAGAAGATATTATGATAGTGTCGTTCGTTCCGGTGCACTCCCAACAGCATAGCACTACATCGAGATTAAGATTAAACTAATTTATTTTGCGAACAGCCGCATATATGCCGGTGTCGGACAGACACAAACACACCGAACACACAGAGCTGAGCTGAGCAGAGCACATACACACACACATCATGCGCCTTGGTGACTGACTGGACATCTCCTTCATAAAACTAATAAAAGGGGGAGTAATCGGGCAGTTCGATGTGTGTAGATGTGTGTGTGGTTAACAAGTAGCAGCCTGCAGTCACTCTTAAACTGTTCTGATTAAGTTAAACACAGCGAAGGCGGTGCGTAAAAAGGCACAGCTCTTTACCGAGTATACGTCCCGCTGCCTCCTGATGTTGCAGCCATTTCATGAAGTGAAGGAGGTTTACCTTCTATAAAGCAGCTGCGGGCAGCAGATACCGTGAGAGTCCCGGACATTAATTCATAGATCAAGGCAGACTGGTTTACTCTCCTGTTTTGCCAATCCGATGCTTAAACAAATAGCTCTACACCCCTGGCTGACATGTCCTTAAAATGAAGTCCGAGTTTGAAATATATCTCAAATAATGTATGCACCACCATTTCCCCACATAAACATAACAGTCTGCAATCAAACGGTTGTCTCCTGTGCGCTCCTCTTCCTACTTGGCGCACCGGTAACATGCTCGTGCGCACAAGAGGCTGAGGCGCCGTTTACACGAGGAGAAAACTGCTTGTATCTGCATAGTTTCGCGTGCGTATAGCCCTATTATTTACACGAGGCCGATAGAAACTGACCCCACAAACGATAACGGGTCCCAAGGTGGATAGATTTGCAAACGAAACGCTCTGGGGGGTCAACCGAGTCCGTGTAATCACCTCTATACGAATATTTCCTGAAAAAATAGCGATAGCCCCACCTCTCCTGCTCACTGCTGTAGCAACTATCAAAAATAGCTGTGTTAATTAAACGCACAAGGGGTTCTTGAATGAAATAATATTATAAAAGGCAAACCAGAATTGTTAACGCCCAATATACTCCTTAAACAAAATAAACAGAGTCAGATTTCATGCATTGATCCATTATATTGACAAAGGAGCGATCTCACCCGGTGTTTGTAGAGAATATCTCTCTTTCTGAGCCGTCCTCTCCACAGAGACGTGCTTCTTGGTCGGTCGATGCAATATCCACAGATTCGGTTTCTTTCAGTTAACTTCCCCGTTGCATTTATCCATATGCTGAGGAAATGACTATATCCCGCTGAATACCAGCAATCGCCACACACACTTCCTCCTGTCAGTAGCTACTGCTAGTGCTACTGCTACTGACCATGCTACAGATATTAGTGCAACATCTACAGCTCCTCTACCACAACCATCAGCAACAAGTGGACATGGAGAATTACATGAACTACATGTTGCTAAATACACCACGGGGCATAAACAGAAGGGTAGCCATGGCAACATTGCGGCGGGGCTGCTCGGGCTGCTCTTCTTCGCTGCTTTTGGTGTATTTTGGCGGAAGTTACAGCGCCACTTACGGACCGTCCACACAGCAGCGTTAAAAAAATCTTGGAGGTGGGCGTATCTGAAGCTTGGGGATTTTTTGCGAGCAAGGCACCAACAACCAATCACATGAATCTCCCGCCCCCGACATACGAAGCAAAACAGTTTGAAGTAAACTGGATATAAACTCCCCAAACAGGCGAAAACATACCACTGTCTCTGCCACCTCCCTCCATGCCTGGCTCCTCCGGTTTATATCCCGGTAGGTAAATAGGGACTGGTCATAAAGCACCGGGTGATTCCCTACCGCTAATTTCTCCTCCATTTTTTGGAATATGAGGAAATGAACTGCGGTATGTCACTCCCAGCTTACACGCCGTTTGATTGGCTAGAGCTTGAACGGTCAGATTTGCGTACACGGGATTTGATTGGCTGACGCTTCCACCTCAGCCTCAAAAGTTGAACATTGTTCAACTTTGAATCCTGAAAATCCTGAAAATCTCCGCTCGCCTGCCCACAATGCAGTTCGGCAAAAAGTGAGGCAAATGACGTCACCCCATTCAAAGTGAATGGGCAGAAGCGTTTCAAGATTTTTTAACGCTGCTGTGTGGACGTTACAGTCCCGGCATATGTACTACAGCGTTTCCAGCGGCCTCGTTTGAGCAGACACGTTAAATGAAACGAATGCATGTGAACGGAAGACTTTTTTGAATACGCATACTGTAACGCAAATGTTCCCGTGTGAGTGGGGCCTGAGACCATAGGCTGAGCCGCCGAATCCCTCGGAACATCATAAAAGCCATTTTAAACGGTTTTCTGGTGAAAGATTAACTAGCTACTGGATGAAATAATATGACTGGTGGCATAGGTGCGAAAATTAAACACTTTTTGAAAAAAATATTATGATAAAATATTTTTATATATTTATAATTCTGCAAATATTACGATAAACTCATAGCTATTTCGCGGCCCGGCAGTAACACCTGGGAACCCCTGGTCTAAAGTACGCCTCCCGATGACTCGATGCGTTACTGGATGACTAAAATATTTCTGCAGTCCTCAAACCCCCAACCATTACATAGATGTGCCAGAGAATGTTTTATGTTGATTGGTGTATGCACCATCATACAGTGTGTCAACATGACTGAGGGTATGGATTTATAAACAGCAATGCAAAAGTGGACCTATCATGCTATATTTGAATAATATAGTGTAGGACCATACCTATATAAGGCATATTTATACTTTTTTTTTTTCAAAATACCAAACAGATCATGCATTTTAGCCATGCCTCATTTTGCTCAATTTGACAATTTCTAGCTCTGTTTTTGCAAGGGCTGATTCAGTGAGAACAGCACCATCTACTGGCCTGGCATATGTACTACAGCGTCTCCAGCGCTTTCGAACGGCAATGGCCGTGGCTGTCTCCTCCTGATTGGTGGAGTTGGCCCAATAGCCGTAGCGCCACTTTCCTGACGTCAGGACAGTGTTCAAATCTGGATCAGTTTTTATCAGATCCGTTGCAGCCCCTTTTTTAGAGATTTGGGTATGGAGGAAAATAGAGAGGGTTGTGTTTTCTGACACTTGGTGACACATATTCATGTATAAAAGACGTACAAAAGTACATTTTGCATGATAGGTCCCCTTTAAATTACTGTTGGAGTCAAAGCGTTTCTGCTTGTACAGTATGGGCTACTGCCCTGCGTCAGCTTTGAAATAATGGCTTGTTGGATGTAGTAGTTCAGCATAATGTAGTTGTCTACCCCTACCCACCCCCCCCCCCCCCCCCCCCCCCCCCCCTAAAACGCCGCAATTGGACTTGTTTGTTTTCTTCCGTAACATAAAGACAATGCTCCAACACATTGTAAATGATAGGCTAAGGGCCGGGATATCTCTTAGCGGTTGACCAATCACAATAGAGCTGGCCAGCTAACCAATCAGAGCAGACTGGGCTCTGGTTTCAGACAGAGGGTGAAAAGAGGTGCTGCAGCACAGGCAGTATGAGAAAAATAAAGAGCTTTTTTAACATTAAAGCATGGAGACATGTCACAGTAGAGACTCAAAATACAAATATGAACCTGAACATGAGCATAAGAGAGCCCCTTTAATTTCACTCAGTGTGCTGTAAATGTGCAATGATAGAAACTTGATCTTGTTCTGATTCAGTTCAAATCCTGAGATTCCATTTATGTTGTTATATATCCTTGTTGGAAGTCACAGAAGACAGACATTAAGTCTGATGCTTTAAATGGTTCTTCATGTAACACAGATATTGTTTCGGCATTTATGAACCACAGAATTTGTGCCGTGACTTAGTGTGTACAGACGGCCACACCCATCGCAATACTGAATGGGATCTCATAGTTTACATTTTTCCGATGTTGAGCAGTATTGACTAATTATCTTTGTAATGTATTTCTATCCTGCTGACACTTTATCTATATTTTTCCCCAGCATATTACCCAACATGTCCGTATATTAACAAGTAACTTACTCAATGGTTCTGTAAGATAAAAAAAAGTCATATAAAAGGTCCCCAATGGAACTATTAGCCGCGTTCACACCGGAGTACTTTTCACCGTACTTTTCGCGTTTAGTTCCGTATGTCGCGTTTACACCAAAAAGAGCACTAAATCTAGGGAATTTTTACCCCCATTTTTAGTGCCTGCTGAGAGATGGTACTTTCCTGGGGGAAAGAAGTGCCCCTGTTGTGGCCGGCACTAAATACGGCAAAGTACTTGGTGTGAACGCGCCTAATGAATCATTTTATGTACTAAAACTTTTTTTATTTCTGTAGAGTATAACATTGGCTATTTTATTGTCAGCCACTTCTTATGGCGGAGTCTGTAAAAAATGTTGTCATACAAAAAGTCTTAACAATAATTACACACTTTAGTTTTTAGTTTTTATTATTTTGACATGCACAGTATCATAAGATCCCAAAAAAACACAGTGTTGAATCTATTCCTAACAAATGAAAACAATGCTCAAGAATAAACGAGACAATGCAATACACATTTAAAAAATAAATACAAGCTTTTCAATTACAAGCCAACAACAAGGCATTTAATCTATTTCTTAGAAAATAAAAGGCAACAGTTCTCAAGAATAAATGAGAGACAATGTTATCAATGCAATCCATTAAAAAAAAATTCAATACAAGCTTTTTAATTTATACTTATTAGAGGCTCGACTGAATGTGTCACTACGTCATCAAAGTCCCCATTTACCTATTCAACTTCAATACACAGAGATCAATACCAAATGCACAAAGAACATGTAGAAGCAGTGGCCGATTTTTATATCTTATTGCCAAATGTTTAGCCATTTGTTTAACCCATTCAATTAGATATTTCAATCAAGACAACACAGTGTTGTATGCGTCATATAGTTAATTGTTTAATTTGTTTTTTGACAGTAACATCCTGTACTGGCTACTCTTCCAATTGTTCTTGACAGTTTTCTGTTTTTTGACTCAAGGTGCTTAGAGATTCAGTATTTTTTTTACTATTTGTTAAATGGATATTTTAATTTCATAACAAAAAGGAGGGTTGTCATCCATTTCTGCAAAATGGTTTTGGTATTGAATGTTGTTTAGAGAAGGGGGCGTGATCACAAGACAACCGCGACTATATATTAGAGCAGTATGATTTCATTAAAAAGTTCTTGCTTTGTTAGCTTTCTAGAGGTAGTGTGTGAGTCAGTGTGTCTGTCTTTTGTACACCTCATACAAATAAACACAATGTACATGTACTTTCTTTATGGAGTATATATTCTGTTTTACAGTATGGCTCTGTAACCAGTCGGCTACCAAAACGCTTCAACCTGGTTGTTTGTAAGATATCTTTTATTTTCCTAGCGTCCTTCAAGATAACATCATTTACAATCTCATTTCATTTGTGACAAAATGTAGCAACAGGGTATCGATTATCTGTATCATCCCTATCAAAAATCCATCGTAGTGCTTGAAGGTTGAATAAGGTGTCGAAGATGGAGAAAATAAATCTAGTATTCTCTCCCAATTACATAACGTGACAGAACAGCGGTGAACCCTGAACTTCATTCTTCTGCTGGTAGAGGAAGAGTTTATCAGGAATACCCTTTCATCACAGTGTTGTCCAGACACTTTCAAAAAAGATGTGGTCCCTATGTGTGTGTATCAGTCTACATACATAAGTTGTAATAGCCAATGATGCATCCTCTGCGTGTTCTACAAACCTATTGATATTCTCGGCTGTTCAGAAATTCTGTCTCGGAAAAAAAATGTAAGTAAGAAAAACAAACATGTGATGGTGTTGCTAGAAGAAACAGTTCCCTTGTATGGGATAAACTATTTCTTATCAAACAAGTATCCCCTCATCCTGCGGAGACCGTGCTTTTTGCTTGAGATAATCAATTAAGCCATTTATGATGTTTTGGAATAAAGACACCTCAACTGTTACTTGTACTTCTATACACCACTATGGTAACAACAACGATTTGTAGAGAAAGCGCTTAAATGTCAGACAAATGATGCAGCAGTCTGCGTCACAGCCACTCTTTAAAACATTTACTATAACGGACCGTCTCCACAGCAGCGTTAAAAAAATCTTGGAGGTGGGCGTATCTGAGGCTTGGGGATTTTTTTGCGATCAACCAATCACATGAATCTCCCGCCCGCGACATACGAAGCCAAAAAGCCAGAATTAAACTGGATATAAACTCCCCAAAACAGGCGAAAACATACCACTGTCTCTGCCACCTCCCTCCATGCCTGGCTCCTCCGGTTTATATCCCGGTAGGTCTGGTCATAAAGCACCGGGTGATTGATTCGCTACCGCTAATTTCTCCTCCATTTTTTGGAATATGAGGAAATGACCTGCGGTATGTCTCTCCCAGCATACACGCCGTTTGATTGGCTAGAGCTTGAACTGCCAGATTTGCGTACACGGGATTTGATTGGCTGACGCTTCCACCTCAGCTTCAAAAGTTGAACATTGTTCAACTTTGAATCTTGAAAATCCTGAGAATCTCCGCTCGCCTGCCCACAATGCATTTCGGCGAAAAGTGAGGGAAAGTGACGTCACCCCATTCAAAGTGAATGGGCAGAAGCGTTTCAAGATTTTTTAACGCTGCTGTGGAGACGGCCCGTAAGTAATGTACTAAAGTACGTTCCACACGCACTCTCACTTGCCTGTTCTACTTATACCCTGGGGAATGAAAATCGGCTACACACTCATTTTAAAAGCTTTTATTTTCATAGTTCTCACAGTTCAAAGAGTTACAAATAAATGATTTAAGGGGATTGAGATTGTTTTATTTTAATTATTAACAAATCAAATGAAAGGAGAATAAATCTTTATTCTACTAACAAGCACGGACAGTATAGTCAAAGCCTTATTTCTTTGTGAAAAAAACCAGTACTGTGCGCCTTCAACTGTATCATGTGGTTTCTCATGAGTTTTTTTCCGTGGAACTATTTCATCCACTTAAAAGTGTCTAGGTCTATTGTGACTGAGCAAAGTCCATCGGCTAATGAGGACTGTGCGATACGGTCAAAAGCTCCTGAACTTGAGAGTTCCTTGACTGTTTTGTAAAGCATGCTGTGTCTTTGAACTGTCTAATCAACTGTCTAGGTAAACTGCATTTATGTTCAGAAACTGTTCAAACAGACTTTTAGCTTTCAAATTATATCGATATATTTAATATAAAGCCACCACCAGCGGTTAGTTTAGCAAAGTTTATCACACAATCTGGAAACAACGGAAAAGAGCTAAATCTGCCTACCAGCAAGTATAAAGGTCAAAAATAAATACCAACAAATAAGTATACCTTTGGAGGGAGGCACTTCTCCCCCCATTTACAGTCTTTATGCTAGACTCAGCTAATGGGTTGTAGCTTGAGAATACATAATAGAGTATAATAGCATACACCAAAGCGGTGTTGACTTTCCCATCAAACATCCAGCAGGAAACCAAATAAATTCGCAAATCTTCTGCAAAAAAAGCCATAAATTGTCATTATATTTCATTAAAATGAACACCAGTCTAGATGTTATACAGTGGTATAATGGTAGAATGCATTATATGTTTGGTTTTGGACCACATTTTTTGGTAAGAAAGTTATAAGAACAGTTTTATCCTCAAAATAGAATCACACCATTATCACATTATCCTTAACAACATGTAGATTGCTGCTTAAAATGTAAAGAGAAGCCAACATACAGTACATGCATCAGACAGGGTAAACAAGGAAAATGGGTGTCACTTTTGTAAACACTTTAAGAGGCAAACTTATGAAACATGAGCAGCTGTCACTTAATTTAAACATTTAGTACATACAGTAAATGGCAGACGTCATCCCTGAACGGTTATTCCTTTTTTCTGGAATGTACTGAAGTATATCTATTACAGATTAAACCTGAAGTATTCGATTAAACATTTCTTCTTCTTTCTGTGCTCAATATTAATGTTTTTGTTGTGTTCTGCTGTACAACCTTTGGTATGTGATGTGAAATGCATGATTTTTTATGAAATGTGGACGCCACTTGTCGCTTTAGCTTCTTTCACATATTTATATTACTCAACAGTAAATAGGTATTTTTTTAATGGGCTACGTTGGTTTAGGGGTGTAAAGACACTTGCAAGCACATTGTTAATTCTTAACAATTGCTTAGTTGGCTCAACTTTCACAGCATGTAACATATTGTGCAAACACCCCGTCTCTTTCATTGTGACCGCACGTAAAAGAAGCCATTATTACCCTGCTCATTTTGTCATAACGGCACACACAAGTTGTACCGGAAAAAATACAATACAAATACAAGTGTTTTCTAGTGATAACATTTGTGACATCATGAGACGACTTATTCTCCCACATAACCAGCACAAAGTCTTTCAACCCTAAAGGCTTTCACTCCACGAACTGCTGCAAAGTGGTCAGTACGTCTGCTTTGCTCTTGTCACCAGCATGACTCATGCTAATGTTGTTGTCCTTGATGGTGTTGGAGGCATGGCAGGGGCCCCAGCCGAGGCACCCCGAGCCCAGCTGCTTCACCTCCCTTCTGAAACTCTTGCTGAAGATGTAGTAGATCAAAGGATTGTACACAGTGGAGCTCTTTGCAAACATGCACGGGAGGAGACTGACTTCAGGTGGGATGCTGCTGCTGTCCCCCAGAATAGACCACATGCTGACGATGGCATAGGGTGTCCAGCATACTATAAAGCCAAAGCTGATGAGCACAGCAATCTGCAATAGAATCGAAGAACAGTCATTCAAAATGTGAAAATATAAAAAACCTTCCTATGGTTTTTTATAGATGTTTTGTCCCGCATTCCCATCCTGAATTCTGTCAGCTAGATGCCCTTTATACCATGTGTTGCAATATTTTTGTAAACATTTTCAACTGTATTGTCCTTGGTAATTATAAAATCAGAATGAAAATTAAATTCCACCATGTTTGTCAGTCTCGGGGCAACAACATACATCTTGTACTAAGCAGCTGATCTTAGATTCAAGAATTTCATTAAACAAACAAATTATTGCTAGCTATCCTTAGCAAAGAGTGGCTTGAAAAAAGTTTGGAGTCCTCTATACCAGGGGTTCCCAACCTTTATTGTGCCAAGGACCGGTAGATACATTAAAAAAAAATCGCGGACCGGTTGTCAATTTTAACTGATTTTAATATTTACTCACCACCAGCAGGTAGCAACAGAGGCTAATTGTATGTAACAGCCTGAACAAATACTAGAACAATATGCATCCAAAACATATTAACAAAGTTTAAAAAAGAACCGACGTTATTCAGTTTTTAAACCAAAACGGTAAAACAGATAAATCAACGTTTTGGTTTTGTTTGTATGATTTACGGATAATCCAGTGAATGCTGGGAAAACGAGGAGAAGGCGCATTATGAAGGGTGTGTGTGTGTGTGTGTGTGTGTGTGTGTGTGTGTGTGTGTGTGTGTGTGTGTGTGTGTGCGCGTGCGCGCGCGTGTGTCACTGGCATTTGTTTTCAGAAGATATTATGATAGTGTCGTTCGTTCCGGTGCACTCCCGACAGCATAGCACTACATCGAGATTAAGATTAAACTAATTTATTTTGGGAACAGCCGCATATATGCCGGTGTCGGACAGACACAAACACACCGAACACACAGAGCTGAGCTGAGCAGAGCACATACACACACACATCATGCGCCTTGGTGACTGACTGGCATCTCCTTCATAAAACTAATAAAAGGGGGAGTAATCGGGCAGTTCGATGTGTGTAGATGTGTGTGTGGTTAACACGTAGCAGCCTGCAGTCACTCTTAACCTGTTCTGATTAAGTTAAACACAGCGAAGGCGGTGCGTAAAAAGGCACAGCTCTTTACCGAGTATACGTCCCGCTGCCTCCTGATGTTGCAGCCATTTCATGAAGTGAAGGAGGATTTCCTTCTATAAAGCAGCTGCGGGCAGCAGATACCGTGAGAGTCCCGGACATTAATTCATAGATCAAGGCAGACTGGTTTACTCTCCTGTTTTGCCAATCCGGTGCTTAAACAAATAGCTCTACACCCCTGGCCGACATGTCCTTAAAATGAAGTCCGACTTTGAAATATATCTCAAATAATGTATGCACCACCATTTCCCCACATAAACATAACAGTCTGCAATCAAACGGTTGTCTCCTGTGCGCTCCTCTTCCTACTTGGCGCACCGGTAACATGCTCGTGCGCACAAGAGGCTGAGACCTAAGGCTGAGCCGCCGAATCCCTCGGAACATCATAAAAGCCATTTTCAATGGTTTTCTGGTGAAAGATTAACTAGCTACTGGATGAAATAATATGACTGGTGGCATAGGTGCGAAAATTAAACACTTTTTGAAAAAAATATTATGATAAAATATTTTTATATATTTATAATTCTGCAAATATTACGATAAACTCACAGCTATTTCGCGGCCCGGCAGTAACACCTCTGCGGCCCGGTACCGGTCCGCGGACCGGGGGTTGGGAACCCCTGCTCTATACCATTGTTTTCCAACTAGCGGTAGGCTACTTGAACCCAAGAGTCTTTTTTCAAGATTGTAGAGTAGCTAAACGTAACTAAAAACAAAATATCTTTACATATTGAGTTGGTTGTATATGTGCTACAGATGAGTGTGTGAAAATGTACACCATTTAACTCTAAACAATAGATACATTATTTAAATAGCTAAAAGTTATATATCAACAGTTCAAATAGGATTCGGATGAAGTAATTGAAATAGCAAGCTAAAACTAATATAAGACGGCGTCGCTACACCAGAATGTGATTAAGTGTACTTGTTACATAAGCAGCCACTGGGACTGTTTGCATTTGTGAATTTTAAATATGAATGAATCTTTAAATAACCTGCCACTGTTAATATAACAGGACAAACAGGAATCTGAATTACAATGACAGGTGTCTCATCGGTGAGAGTCACTTACCACCAACAGCCTTCGATGGAGCTTGACATTATTGGGGACTCGGTTGATGTTGGAAATTGACTTTTTGTAAGTGAAAAAGAGCTTGATGGCTATGCCAAAGTAACAGCAGAGTATGATGATGGAAGGCAGGACGAGGTTGAAGGTAAATAAACTGACGACGAAGGTGAAACCCTCATGTTTCATTTGTCCCCAGGCCAGAGAGCAGGACAGGCCGAAGGGCTCTGGGCCGTAACGCCCCCAGCCCAGGACGGGCAACAGAGCCCAGATCAGACCATACAGCCAGACCCAGAGACAGAGAATCTTCACCTTTCTCCAGCCGATTTTCTCATCTGCAGAGTAAAAAAAAGGTGTGCTGTTTTTATTTGTGGCTCTGGTTGTTTACCCACGGTTCATTGTAGACAAATGGTCCTTTATTAAGGCACTATGTGTAGTTGTTACATTTTATTCAAAAAAGAGGGGCTGTATTCCTGAATATTTCCAAAATCGCATGCAGACTGTAATGAACAAAGAGAGCTCAGAAAAAAGGTTGAAAACATTATAATGGCTAAACTGACTGACTATGGACAACTTTTGCTATTAAGACATGTGGGAAATGCTGATATAAGCGGCCTCAACTTCATGGCAGTTTGCAACAAACAGCGTCTTGAATTTTAACCTGTTAGTTGAACACAAACCAACAACCCACAATTCTAAAATAATCATAGACTTAGACAGGACAAGAGTTAATTGTCTTAATAAGATTAAGGCAATTAAGTCTCATATTTGTGACCATATGGCACAGGAACACATAAGTACATATCTGCATTTAGATATATGGAAATTCAGAAACGGATAAACAAAAACATGGGCGATGAGATCCGTTTCTGTATTGCTCTGTTAAGCGGATTACAATATGACATTAGAGAGTCAAATAACAAACTACGTCTTTTCAAAGTTCCTTGTATCGAATATAAAAAAATAAATCATATTCTGATCTATTGTATTCTCTGATTGATCTCCTATATGGATTGGTAAACTGGCAAAGATATGATTTTTTTGCAACAGATGACTTACTAAAGTAAGTGATCTTGATTTACGAACAACTCTAAGCCTGCAGCAAAATAGACGTGTTTTTATATGAAGACAGAATGTTTTTTTGTTTTTTTTCCTTTCTCTCTCGTATGGGTTTGTTGGTGCGTTGTGTGCGGAGCGGTGCGGAGTTTTCCCTGGCAGGTTAAGCGGCGGTTCCCTTGGGATTGTTGAGCGGGGTGTGTAGTGTTGCGGAGAAAGTGGTTGAAGCTTCGGCTTGGGAGCATGGCCGTGGTCTCAGTAGTGTTGCTCGCTTGCTAGTCGCTTTGCTGGGCCAGCGGTCTCCAGTGCATAAATACCCACCACAAGTAACTGCATGAAGACTAGGGAGGAGATTAGTCAGTGGGATGGTGATAGTTAGTGGGGAAACTCCAATCAAAAAATTAGTGTTGTTCCACTTTGGACGTATAATAAACGTGGTGGTATCTGTCCGGTTTGTTTTTGTGTTTTTGTTTTTTTTCCTTCTCTCGGCGTCAAGGTCCAGTGTTGTGTTCCGGTGAGGGTTCGTTGTAAGTTAACATGGCTGACGTAGAGGCATTTATTGAAGCTCCGTCTCAGGAGTCTCTGGGCACTTTTTCAAGAGAGCAGCTGCTCTTAATTGCTGAGCATTTCTCTGTGTCTATTGTCGGTGATGGAAGGATGAAAGACAACATAAAAGACTCTATAGTGTCGACATTAAGGGAGACGGGAGTTTTTGCTACAAAGGAAGAGGGGGTTTTGTTAAAACCTCTTTTTCAGGCTAGTGCACTTTCTTTTGAGCAGCAGAGGGAAATGTTGTTGTTGCAGCAGGAACATGAAAAAATAAAGTGGGAACATGACAGGGTAAAGTACGAACATGACAGAGTACAGTGTGAACATGACGGGGTAAAGTACGAACATGACAGAGTACAGTGTGAACATGACCGGGAACATGACAAAATGAAGTATGAACATGACCGGGAACATGACAAAATGAAGTATGAACATGACCGGGAACATGACAAAATGAAGTATGAGTTGGGAATTGAAAAGGAAATCACAGTGGAGTGGATGCGACAAGAATCTGAGAAAGCCAAGATAGAGTTGGAGGGACATCGTCTGTCTATTCTCAGAGATCATTTTAAGCGTTGGTTAACTGCTCTTGAAATCGATTCTTTTGACGAATTGTGTGAACTCATGATTTTGGAACAGTTCAAAAATATTCTTCCTGACAAGATTGCTACCTACATAACAGAACACAAGGTAATTTCCGCGGCTGGAGCTGCTGTGGCAGCTGATGAGTTTGTGTTGCTTCATAAGAGCAGGTTCGGAGGACGCTCTGGGGCACTAACTGTTTGTGAAGGAAATAGAAAGGATGTTGGGAGCGATCCAAGGAAATTGAGTTTGGTAAAAACCAGAGGTGGGACCAAGTCATTGTTTTGCAAGTCCGAGTCAAGTCTCAAGTCTTTGCGCTCAAGTCCGAGTCAAGTCTCAAGTCTTTGCGCTCAAGTCCAAGTCAAGTCTCAAGTCAGGATGGGCAAGTTCAAGTCAAGTCCAAGTCCTAAACTTTGACAAAACGAGTCTTAAACAAGTCCTTATGTGCTTTTCAACAAATGTAATGACATCGATCAACAGAATAATACTTAATAATCAAACTGCTCTTTATTAGTCACATTAATCATTTAATAATCCATTTTCTCTCTGCTGGTAAAGTAACGTGTTTTTTTCTATTTTAAGAGGGATCAGTAAGGTTAGGCTACCGTGACGGTTTGATTCAGAAGGAGTTCAATGCATAAGAGCGCTGATGTTGAGGTGACCAGAATGTTTATTTCCACTGTGTACAGCATGTTATAAGGGACCCACAATCTATCTTTATGCAAGGGATAATGTGCAGCGAGGCGTCTCTATGGGGAAAAGAACACCTGCATCTAGATCCCTCTGCAGGTGGTACTTTAACTATATTTTGATGATAATACTTTTCTACTTTTACTTGTAACATTTTGAATGCAGGACTTTTTATTGTAACCGAGTATTCCTACACTCTGGTACTTTTACTCAACTACAAGATCTGAACTTCTCCCACCTCTGACAATAAATCCTGAGTGGTTACCAAAACAAAACCCTGCTCTGAAGGTTATTTTCATTTGACAAATCCTGCACTCAGCTTTGCTTTCTCCAATATCATTGAAATGCAGCCAGATGCTGCTTCTTTTTTCGGTTTTCGCTCATTTCTTGACTTTTTCCGACCAACCGGGTCAATTTGACCCAGAGCTGTTTTTTTTTGTGTGTAACTTTTTTTCAATAAAATATTAAAGTCTTCCAGTCCGTGACTTTTCCTGAAAGTGTGTTATGTAGCACCAGTGGCGTTTTTATATGTACAAAAGTGGTGGGGCACAAAAAACTTAGATGTCTATATATAAGCTTCTGCAGTGACGTGCAGTGAGGTTCATGGCTGGTGAGGCACTGGCACTGACTCTTCAGGTTTACAAATATTATATTTTGACCTAAACCAAAATATAATATTATTTTCAAAAGCTTTTTTTGTCTGATGCTTCGATTAATTTTAAACAGACAGTTCAACAAAAGGATACCCAAAAAATGTCATTTTATCATTTAAATATTGAATTGTTCTCTCTTAGTAAGATCCCATTTTCAATAAAATGGCGGTCTTACCTTGACTTGAAGATGAAGTCCATTTGCCTATCCTTCTGGACAAACATTTCTATTACTTTTTTGTAAAAGTCCTCCTTGTCTTCTTGTAGTTTCAAAAGTCTATCATAAATCTAATCCATAGATTTATGATAAAAAAATTATATAAGTAGGGTAGACATGTGGATGTTATCCGGCTAATCAAAACGTGCATTTATCTAACAGGTACGTTTCCCACAGATCTTATTTCAAGCTATTTTCTAAAATCCTCTGGAGAAATCTCATTGCTTTTTTGTGCTTACTTCCTGGTTTTAGGACGCGCCACTGCAGCTCTCTCGTCTCCTCTTCACACAGCACACTTTTCGCGGCACACGTACTTACAGCCAATCAGCTCTGAATGATTTGAGATGACGTATGGTGGGGATGGTAGCTCCATGCCCCTCTGGTCATTATTTTTTTGCCACACACATTTCATTACAAAATACTCTGAGCATGCGCAGTGAAGTTTTTACAGTCACCGTTGACTTCACAGCGAGAGGAAGGGGCATAATCAGGTTTTGTCCCACATGGCTCTAAACCAGGGGTTCCCAACCTTTATTGTGCCAAGGACCGGTAGATACATTAAAAAAAAATCGCGGACCGGTTGTCAATTTTAACTGATTTTAATATTTACTCACCACCAGCAGGTAGCAACAGAGGCTAATTGTATGTAACAGCCTGAACAAATACTAGAACAATATGCATCCAAAACATATTAACAAAGTTTAAAAAAGAACCGACGTTATTCAGTTTTTAAACCAAAACGGTAAAACAGATAAATCAACGTTTTGGTTTTGTTTGTATGATTTACGGATAATCCAGTGAATGCTGGGAAAACGAGGAGAAGGCGCATTATGAAGGGTGTGTGTGTGTGTGTGTGTGTGTGTGTGTGTGTGTGTGTGTGTGTGTGTGTGTGTGTGTGTGTGTGTGTGCGCGTGCGCGCGCGTGTGTCACTGGCATTTGTTTTCAGAAGATATTATGATAGTGTCGTTCGTTCCGGTGCACTCCCGACAGCATAGCACTACATCGAGATTAAGATTAAACTAATTTATTTTGGGAACAGCCGCATATATGCCGGTGTCGGACAGACACAAACACACCGAACACACAGAGCTGAGCTGAGCAGAGCACATACACACACACATCATGCGCCTTGGTGACTGACTGGCATCTCCTTCATAAAACTAATAAAAGGGGGAGTAATCGGGCAGTTCGATGTGTGTAGATGTGTGTGTGGTTAACACGTAGCAGCCTGCAGTCACTCTTAACCTGTTCTGATTAAGTTAAACACAGCGAAGGCGGTGCGTAAAAAGGCACAGCTCTTTACCGAGTATACGTCCCGCTGCCTCCTGATGTTGCAGCCATTTCATGAAGTGAAGGAGGGTTTCCTTCTATAAAGCAGCTGCGGGCAGCAGATACCGTGAGAGTCCCGGACATTAGTCCATAGATCAAGGCAGACTGGTTTACTCTCCTGTTTGCCAATCCGGTGCTTAAACAAATAGCTCTACACCCCTGGCCGACATGTCCTTAAAATGAAGTCCGACTTTGAAATATATCTCAAATAATGTATGCACCACCATTTCCCCACATAAACATAACAGTCTGCAATCAAACGGTTGTCTCCTGTGCGCTCCTCTTCCTACTTGGCGCACCGGTAACATGCTCGTGCGCACAAGAGGCTGAGACCTAAGGCTGAGCCGCCGAATCCCTCGGAACATCATAAAAGCCATTTTCAATGGTTTTCTGGTGAAAGATTAACTAGCTACTGGATGAAATAATATGACTGGTGGCATAGGTGCGAAAATTAAACACTTTATTTCGCGGCCCGGCAGTAACACCTCTGCGGCCCGGTACCGGTCCGCGGACCGGGGGTTGGGAACCCCTGCTCTAAACAGCTCAATAGGCACACACTGTGACTGTAAACACACTAATTAGAAGAACACAGACTAAAACAGCAATGTACAGACGAATCAGATGATTAAACATGATCTTAAAATATATTTTATATATTTTTTTATTTATTTTTTTGCATTTTTGTAATCATTATTTGTAATACTTTCTGCTGACACTAGGTGGGGCTGTGCCCCACCTGCCCCTAATGACCAGTCGCCACTGTGTAGCACCCTATGTTGTTAAAAAATGTCAATATGAAGTCAGATTGAAGAAATCGCCCAAAAAATTGCCATTTAGACCTATTTCCGCCCAGCGGGTCATATTGACCCCACCCCTTTTCATATAAACATGACGTGTTGCTATAGCAACGCCTTTTGTCTACTGCGGTTCCTTATAGATTGAGAGATAGATTGAGAGAGAGATATAGATGGATAGATATATTGATAGATAGTTATAGATAGAGAGAGAGAGAGAGAGAGAGAGAGAGAGAGAGAGAGAGAGAGAGAGAGAGAGAGAGAGAGAGAGAGAGAGAGAGAGAGAGAGAGAGAGAGAGAGATAGAGACAGTCTGTAGTGAAGGAGTGCGATCCCGCTCACGGGAGACTGCTCGCGCTGAGCTCCGCAGCAAACAGCTGTGGGGCGAGTTGAAAGTACGTTATGCTGGCCGCGGTGTCTAAATAATGCTTCCGGGCCAGCGGGCCATTTATAATGTCGAGCCCTGAGAGTCCACAGATTATATTGGTATACGTTTCATCCCTGTGCGATCAAAACTCACTGTTCAATAAAAGAATATTTTACCTTGAAAATCAATGCATTCTAATAGCGGGTCAATTTGAAAGTCCCGCCCCTGCCTGCTTGGATTCACAGCAAGAGTTGGAGCGGCTGAAGATTCTGCTCTCCCCGACGCGAGTCTGCTCTTCTGAACGGCAGCTCGCGATCGGCGTGTTGGAGACCTCTGAATTAAATTATCAAGTCACCTCAAGTCAGAAGGCTCAAGTCCAAGTCAAGTCCCGAGTCATTAGTGTTCAAGTCCAAGTCGAGTCGCAAGTGTTTTGTGATTTTGTCAAGTCGAGTCCAAAGTCATCAAATTGGTGACTCGAGTCTGAATCGAGTCCAAGTCATGTGACTCGAGTCCACACCTCTGGTAAAAACTAATGTGGACAACATGGTTAACATTGATAATTGCCACTACTGTTGTGAAAAAGGCCATTGGAAGGCAGAATGTCCTGCGATTAGAGCAAAATCTGAGGGAGGAAGATGTTTTGTTGGGCCTGTTGCATTGGCTGTGCCTGTGAAAAGCTGCTGTGTTGCCGATGTGCTTAAATTCCACTTATGTGGATCTGAGGTTTTGGCATCTTATACTCCATTTATACGAGACGGCTTGGTGTAATTGGTAGGTAGTGATTCAGAGTTCCAATCAAAATCTTGCGGGACACAGGGGCTTTTGACTCCTATATTGTTGACTCTGTTTTGCCGTTGTCTGGTGAAAGTGACACAGGTGACACAGTTCTGAGTTGGGGGATGGGATTACAAGTTTTTCCTATTCCTGTTCATAAGGTGTATATTGACTGTGGCCTTGTTAAAGGTGATGTAGCTGTTGGTGTACGTCCAGCTTTGCCAATCGAGGGGATACATTTTATTCTGGGCAACGGTTTGGCAGGTGGCAGAATCTGGACTGATGTTCCCCCTGCGCCTTTAGTGACTGGTGGTCTGATTGAGTCTGGGTTTGAGGAGAGCTCTACAGTGGTGCCAGAGGTCACGTCCTCCTGCGTGGTCACGCGTGCTATGGCCAAAACTATGCTGTTTAGAAACCAGAAGACCAAGCATTGCTCCACTGGTCAAAGTGGTCGTGGTGGTGGCGGCTTTGATAGTGGTGGCGGCGGCTTTGATGATGGTCGTGGCGGCGGCGGCGTTGATGGTGGTCGCAGCGGCAGCAGGGGTCGAGGACGTGGCAAGGACATTTTCTGTTATCGGTGTGGAGACCAAGGACATATGGCCAGGGACTGTGACCAAACTGAGGATGTGTGCTACAACTGCAACAAACCAGGCCACATGGCTCGTGACTGTGTGCATGCCAACGAACGGAGGTGCTACTACTGCGGTGGGCTTGGTCACATCTGGAGACGTTGTAATAAGGTGAAATGTTACAGGTGTGGCGACATTGGCCACGTTGCGGTGCATTGCAGTAAAGCCAGTGAGGCTAACTGCTACAACTGCAGAAAGGCGGACCATCAGTTAACAGTTTGCCCCGAGGAAAATGTGCATAACTTATATATTTGACTGTAATGTATTGTCTTTCATGCTGTTTGTGGATCTTTCTTGCTCTGCCCATCTTTTTAAAGTGTGCTTCTCAGGTACCTGGGTTGCTAAAGATGTGGCTGGGTGTTGGAGGCGCGGTTGGCAGTATGAGGGTTCGCTGATTGAGGACACCTGTCTGCTGGCACCAGAGGATTTAAAGGCCTGAGCAGACTCTCGATCTCTCTCCCCCGCAGAGGACCTGACCGCGGAGCAGCCACGTCGCTTAGCCTTTTTGCTTTTCCTTTGTGTTATTTTTTTTGGTTTACGTTAAACTTTTGTTAATAAATATATTTTTCATATATGTTCTTGTCCTTCCCACGCTTTTTGTTATGGCCAAGAGCCAGGCCATGACAGAAATCTTTGCCGGACGTTTATTCTTGTCTTGGCTGTTTGTCCCTGTATTACTTGGTCTGGAAACTACAAACTAATATTAGATTCTGTTTTATTGAAAAGCTTTTAGTATGTCTTCTACAATGTGGCTCTTTCTTCTATTGAATAGGACTATTCCACTTGACTACACCCACCTGGTACCTCTTGGGAGTCTAAACCTTTTCACAGTTAATTACTACATCTCTTGCGCTGTCAAACCAGTCTGTTTATCTCAGGATCACAGCCGCCATCGTGATTGTCGGCTTAGAAAAAGGTCTGCTGTCAATACAGTGTGTTCTGATACATTTTCAAGTGTCTGGGAACAAAGCTAACGAGATAACCTGACTAGATAGAAACTCAGTCAAGTACAGACACAGATGGTTACCATACTTCTCTGACAGGATGCTCCAACAATTTTCAAAATGTTATAAAAAAAGGAAATAGTAATTGAATGTAGACTTATTTTTAGATAGCATCACCGCAAATATAAAGTAGAAGCAGCCAATAGCCACCATGAATACAAAGTAGATTTGTTGTTTTTCCAATATAAAATAAAACCTTGGAGATTGACTGAAAATCCTTTAAAGGTAGTGCTGGAATCCCTCGCCGTGCAAAGAGTCACGCCTTGAATTAGAATGCCCTTGTCTCCTGGAGGATATAAAATAAGGTCTACAGGGGTTAGGTATTTCCTAGCAGTATTTCCAACCATGAATTACTCACTGGGTGACTGCAGATTGAGGGACACAACGAAGCGCACTATTGCCATGATAGTCAGGTTCATTATGCTGGCGACACCGAAGAAAAACCCTGCCAGAGCGTAGTATAAACACAAAGCGTCTCCCCCGAGCCAGTGGTGGTTCCAGGCTGCCGCCACAGAGAGAGGGTACATGGCAACAGCTGCTCCCAGGTCTGTCACAGCCAGATTCACACTCAACAGCTCTGGTGGTTTCATCCTTGATGACCTCTTGACTGCCATGATGAGGACCAGCAGGTTTCCCACAATGGAGAGAACAGCTGATACAGAGAGGGGAGAACAAAAAGGATACAAAGTAGATTGAGTGAACAGTGATACTCTATTCAATTCACATAATGCATCCTTTACATGTAATCTTGTTTTCTTTGCTTTTAGAGTATTAGAATCTTGTTTTGCTGTCCCTATGGGCAACTCTAAAAAGTCAATTTAGCAGACACAAAATAACACACAGCTTTTTTTTCAGTTAAAAATCTGAAACACTGTTACATGCTTAGATAGAATGGATTTGAGAGGGTTTCTATTTTTAACCAGCACATAATATCATTATTGGGCCCTCAAGAGACAGACGGCGTAAATGCCAGGGGAATGCAGGTGACACATCTTGTTTAGGACAATTACGGCCTGTCCACACAGCAGCGTTAAAAAAATCATGGAGGTGGGCGTATCTGAAGCTTGGGGATTTTTTGTGAGCAAGGCACCAACAACCAATCACATGAATCTCCCGCCCGCGACATGCGAAGCAAAAAAACCCGAAGTAAACTGGATATAAACTCCCCAAACAGGCGAAAACCTACCACTGTCTCTGCCACCTCCCTCCATGCCTGGCTCCTCCGGTTTGTATCCCGGTAGGTAAATAGGGACTGGTCATAAAGCACCGGGTGATTCCCTACCGCTAATTTCTCCTCCATTTTTTGGAATATGAGGAAATGACCTGCGGTATGTCTCTCCCAGCATACACGCGGTTTGATTGGCTAGCGCTTGAACTGTCAGATTTGCATACACGGGATTTGATTGGCTGACGCTTCCACCTCAGCTTCAAAAGTTGAACATTGCTCAACTTTGAATCCTGAAAATCCTGAAAATCTCCGCTCTGCTGCCCACAATGCAGTTCGGCGAAAAGTGAGGCAAAGTGACGTCACCCCATTCAAAGTGAATGGGCAGAAGCGTTCCAAGATTTTTTAACGCTGCTGTGTGGACGGGCCGTTAAGGAGTGAGCCCCCCCGTTTGCTATCCATATCTGATATATATCTTAGGAATAGTTAGATAAAACATTTGCTTAGTATTAGCGAAAGTGCTTTTTTGGAGAGAGTTAGATTGGAATATTGAGGATGACAACGCGACAGCCATCTGTAGTTGAGCTAAGCTTAGTGTGAAAACTCAAAGCAGGGGAACACAGCTCACCTGAGTCAATTCAGGGCAAGAAAATCCACCTGTCGCACCTCATTAGCTCTCTTGCTAATGTGTATTTATTTTTGTTTGTTTAAAAGATAAGTTGTGGTTGTAATGGCGGGTTATGTGGTGGAATATTTATTGGCAGGTAGCAGTAACTTCAAGGAGCACGAAACAACCAAAGACTTCAGAAAGTCAATACGTCTATCCAAGAAATAGTCCTGACCTTAATCACCCTTAAAACTACAACTTGGTCTGATATTAAGGCCCCGGCTCCACGAGGACAAATACGGCAAAACGCATCGGAGTAACGCAAACGCAACCGCAAAAAACCTTCCGACCACACGCAATATACACCGGATTGTGTCAAGCTCCACGAGACGGCTCCGTTTACATCCAACCGCTGGAAAAGCTGCAGTACATATGCCGAACCTGTACGTGGCGCTGTAACTTCCTCCACAAAAGCAGCAACTTCCTCCACAAAAGCAGCGAAGAAGAATGGTTGTCATGGCTGCACTTCTATTTATTCTCCGTGGTGGGGGCGGAGGGAACCGCGCAGAGCTTTTTGCCGGTCAATGTGTGTTAAAGTTTAAATCTTCATGCTTCCTCATGCAGCAGCTGATCCAGTAAGTAAACCCGACAGTAAAAATAAACATATTTATAACTAGTTTAGGTAGTTTGAGAGGTAATTAAAATAGCTAAGGGTGGTGATCTGACTTGAAGTGTGTGTTTTGCTCCCGCTGCTTCACAGCCGGAGGAGCTGCGTGTCTCCGTCCTGTCAGATTAGACTTCACTCGCGTTTATGTTCATATCGAGATAAAGATAAATAATCTGAATTCGGGGGTGAGCAGCAGAGGTGGGGAGAGGCGGGGCTATGAAACGCATGACCGTATAGGCGACCCCACGGCCCCGTTGGACCCCCCAGAGCGCTCCGTTCCCAGATCTATCCACCTTTGGACCCGTTGTCGTTTGCGGGGTCTGTTTCTACGTTTCTGTTACGGCGTCGTCGAGCTTAAAGGGCTATACGCATGAGAAATATGAGGATTCAACCCATTTTCGTCCTCGTGGAGCCTACGCCTTAGTGGCCTTTAGAGGTGCCGGTATGCATTTTTTAGGTTAGTTGTTTCCTGTTGTCAAGTCTTGCTGCTATGCTAGTAGTCTCTTGGCTATAGCTTCAAATAGCTGAAGTGAAATCGGAACTTAGATAAGTAAGCAACTTAATTTAAAATGATATATATATATATATATACAAAAAAATATAGCTAAAATAATCCATTCAATATTTCTATTTTAAGCGGGCTTTAATAAGCACTATTTCCAGTAAGCTCTAGAGACAACTATGGTAAAATGTCCATGGGGTGTGGGGTCGCAAAAGTTCAGACTCTGGGGTTGGAGTTTAAATAAAGCACAGATTATAGCTTTAAAAAATGGCATTAGAAGAGAGTGATAATGATTTTTAATGGAATTAATCAAGTCATCATGACAGGAACCACCGAACAAGCATTTTTCACAAAAAGGTCAAATGAATCTATTGAGCTGGATTCGATGAAGGTTTCAAGCTCTTATTAAATGATTAAATGAACACATACAGTTGCAGATTAGTAAAATGCCAGGGACGTCTTGTAATCCTCTGAAATCCATATATCACAACACATGTAGGACAAATGCAATTTATACAGTGAGACGGGAAGTGCAGACAATCCCTTGAGACGAGCCCCTGTCTCAAGAACGGTAGATAGTGTCGAGGGAATTAAATGCTGTTGGACTCTTCTTTATAATTTAAGGTATCCTCAGGCACATTGCCATCCGTAATGTATTCAGCACAATGCTAGGCAGAACACTGAACATCTGCTATTGTATTAGCCTTCTGTGTCACAAGTTAGACACTTTTATTGTTGTTATTTTGGTTTGGCACACCTTTAACTCTCCTGTCATTTCAGATCCCGCCTTCCTCCAGGCTCTGGCAATCAGCTCACTTCCCTCACCTGGTCTCCCCAGCCCTTCCCCTCACCTGTTACTCATTTCCTCATTACTTCACAGTATTTATATCACCTCACTCTCACCTGCCCTTTGCCAGATTGTCTTGTCAGTTCTGCCAAGCTCTCCAGTGATTGCTAGTCACTAGCCTATATTCCTGTCCTGCCCGGTTTTGACTACTACCTGCCTGTAATCGGACCTCGAGTTCTCTGCCTGCTCCCTGCTCGGATTGTTTGCCTTTCTGCTGGATTTCCTGGTTCTGACCCTGCCTGTCCCTGACCGGAATAAACGGAACATTTATGAAACACTGCCTGTGTCTGAGTCGTGCTATTCGGTTCTGATCTGTATCTGTGAGCGTGACAGTACAATCTGGCCAACATGAACCTAGCCGACTCAGCGACAGAGCCGCCGACGCAAGATGTCATGTTACAACGCCACGAGCAGCAGCTTACCTTCATGGCTGAAGCTATGCAGGCGATGGCAGCTCGTCACGAACGGACCTTTGAAAATCTCCGTGATCATCTTCTGAACCGTCCTCCTACGGTCCTAAGTCCGGATCTAACTCCAGCTTCCGCTACTCGAGTCCAGACTCCTCCGGTGTTGGATGCACGCTTGCCTCCTCCGGAACGCTACTCCGGAGCCCCAGGTTCATGCAGACCATTCCTGGTCCAATGTTCCCTCGCCTTCGAGCTCCAGTCTTCCGCCTTCCCAACAGAAAGGTCTCGTGTGGCGTATATTGTCTCTCTTCTCACGGGCAAAGCTAAAGACTGGGGTACCGCCGAATGGGAGAGACAATCCCTTGCCTGCTCGTCTGTAAGCTTATTCACCGATGAACTGCGGAAAGTCTTTGATCACGCTACACCCGGAAGAGAGATAGCTCGGGGACTGTTTAACCTGGCGCAAGGAGGCAGATCCGTGTCAGAAACAACTAACCTAAAAAATGCATACCGGCACCTCTAAAGGCCACTAAATATCAGACCAAGTTGTAGTTTTAAGGGTGATTAAGGTCAGGGCTATTTCTTGGATAGACGTATTGACTTTCTGAAGTCTTTGGTTGTTTCGTGCTCCTTGAAGTTACTGCTACCTGCCAATAAATATTCCACCACATAACCCGCCATTACAACCACAACTTATCTTTTAAACAAACAAAAATAAATACACATTAGCAAGAGAGCTAATGAGGTGCGACAGGTGGATTTCCGCCGAGAGTAACTGGAATGCTTCTTCACTCCTCGATGCCTTCTACAACGGTCTGTCGGATCGCCTTAAAGACGAGCTGGCAGCTCGGGATCTTCCTGCGGACTTAGATGAGCTGGTGGCTCTCTCCATTCGCATTGACAGCCGTCTTCGGGAGCGGAGGAAAGAGAGGGTTTTCTCCTCCGCTTCTCAAGCTCCGCCTCTTCCATCTGCGCATGTTACTGAACAGGTGAGAGGAGGATTTTCTAACTCTCCTGAACCAATGCAGCTGGGGCGGACCCGGCTCTCAGAGGCAGAACGACAGCGCCGCCTGCAGGAAAACAGCTGTTTGTACTGTGGCCAGGATGGTCATTTTGCCTCCTCTTGTCCTGTAAAAGGCAGGGCTCACCAGTCATCCAGAGGGCGCTGGTGAGCCGAATTATGAATTTAGAAATGCCCTCTCGACATCCATGCTCAGCTGAGCTGCTCTGGGAAGATGCACACTGTGGCAGTTCTTATTGACTCTGGTGCTGATGCCAGCCTTTTGGACATAACACTGGCCTTCCAGATGGGACTTGGTCGGGAAGTTTTGGAAAAGCCCATCAATGCTACTGCTCTAGATGGCCGTCTTCTCTGCAGAGTCACACACCGTTCAACTCCTGTTCAAATGAGCATGTCAGGTAATCACAGCGAAACACTCTCTTTTCACCTTATCCATGCACCACATCAGCCTGTCATTTTGGGGTTTCCTTGGTTAAGGAGGCATAACTCTCATATAGATTGGGCTTCAGGGACAATTAGAGAGTGGAGTGCTCATTGTCATGCTGTCTGCTTAAAATCTAGTTCCTCTATTGATTCCAGTCAGCCGATTACCTCTGAGTGTCGAGACATTTCCGGTGTTCCCAAGGATTACTGGGACCTTAAAGAGGCCTTTAACAAGGTTCGGGCCACCTCACTCCCGCCTCATCGTGCTTATGACTGTTCTATTGACCTGTTACCTGGTACGTCTCCTCCTAGAGGTCGATTTTTTTCCCTATCGGCTCCTGAAACTAAGTCAATGGAGAAATATATCAATGACTCTCTGGATGCAGGACTTATCCGGCCTTCATCTCCTGCTGGTGCAGGGTTTTTCTTCGTGGGTAAGAAGGATAAAACTCTGCGTCCATGCATTGACTACAGAGGACTCAATAACATCACTGTCAAGAACAGGTATCCCCTTCCACTTGTTTCCTCTGCTTTTGAACTGTTACAAGGCGCTACTATTTTTACTAAGCTGGACTTACGTAACGCGTACCATTTAGTGAGAATCAGAGAGGGGGACGAGTGGAAGACGGGATTTAATACTCCCAGTGGACATTATGAGTATTTAGTCATGCCTTTTGGACTCACCAATGCTCCTGCAGTCTTCCAGGGGTTGGTGAATGATGTTCTGCGGGATCTACTCAATAGCCTCATCTCAATACCCCTCCTCGACTCCTCTCTTCCCCTCCTCCGGGACTTGACCCGGAAATCGATCAAGACACGCCATTTTGAAGGACGTCCCAATAGCTGAAATGCACACGGAGGAGTCGAGGAGGGGTGAGGGAGGAGGGGTGCGGGAGGAGACGAAAGGGAGGATACACGAGAGCAGACTACGCGGAAGTGTTTTCACTACTCGCGTATAAAAGCCCCGCCCCCACCTTCACAGCTGGTCGATTTCAACAGAGGAAAACGGAGAACTGGAAGAATGAGTGGAAAAGTGCTCACATAAATGTATAAGTGCTCACAGCTCCGTGGGAATTATTATGTGCAATTCATTTCTTAAGGTTATACTAACAATTTAAGTAATGTTTAATGATCTTGAACGTCACTAAAACATAGCTATTAAGAAAGCTATTTCATAAATGGCTAGATCTTGATAAATAAAAATTATTTGTTTTGTTTTGTGTTAAGATATTCAGGAGTTAAATTATTTAAAATTCACAGTCCTGAATGTTGGTTTCTGGTGAATGTGGGGATCTACAGGACACACATTTTCAGAGTAAAGGCTTTCACATTATTATAATTATAATTTTATTGAAATGTACATTTTACACAAACGGAACACAAAAGCAGGACCAACCATCATACATTGAATTCCTTGACTAAAAACGTCGTTTAAGAGTGACGTTTGAGTGAACGAGGACATCCCAATTAATACCTGAGGACTCCTCTGTCCTCGCGTCACCTCCTCGTGTCTCTCGCTCGCATCTTACGGAGGCGGAGCTAAGACGAAAGGAAGGGACGCGAGTGAGGGAAAGGAGGAGTCGAGGAGGGGTATTGAGACGAGGCTAAAGTCTGTGTTTTCGTGTACCTGGATGACATTTTGATTTTTTCCAAGTCTAAACAGGAACATGTGGTCCATGTTCGCCTAGTCCTCCAGAGGCTTCTGGAGAACCACCTGTTCGTCAAGGCAGAGAAGTGTATGTTCCACACCACAGAGGTCCCTTTCCTGGGATTTGTGGTCACCACCGGAAACATCAAGATGGATCCTGACAAGACCAAGGCGGTGACTGACTGGCCACGCCCTTCCACGCGCAAGGAGCTCCAACGCTTTCTGGGTTTTGCAAACTTCTACCGGAGGTTCATTCGAAACTACAGTTTGGTGGCAGCCCCTCTCACAGCCCTCACCTCAGAACATTCCCTTCCGGTGGTCCTCCGTAGCAGAAGGGGCTTTTGGTGAGTTAAAATCATGCTTCACCTCTGCTCCTATTTTGATTTTTCCAGATCCTACTCGGCAGTTTATTGTAGAGGTGGATGCGTCGGACACTGGAGTTGGGGCAGTTCTTTCTCAACGGTCGGCCGAGGATCAGAAAGTTCACCCGTGTGCCTTCTTCTCTCGGAAGCTGTCCCCAGCAGAAAGAAATTATGACATTGGAAATCGAGAACTGTTGGCGGTGAAGCTTGCCCTGGAAGAATGGAGACACTGGTTGGAGGGAACAGAGCAGCCTTTTGTGGTCTGGACTGACCACAAAAATTTAGAGTACATCCGTTCAGCAAAGCGGCTGAACTCTCGTCAAGCCAGGTGGGCTCTCTTTTTCACGCGCTTTGATTTCTCTCTTTCATACAGACCGGGTTCTAAGAACATCAAACCTGATGCCCTGTCTCGCCAGTTCCAGCCAGAGAGCTCTCCATCTCATCCTGAGAGTATAATTGCTCCCACATGTGTCATTGGTCTGGTGACCTGGGAGGTGGAGGATAAGGTCAAGCGCTCCCATGCCGAACATCCAGCCCCAAGTGCTTGTCCTGATAACCTTCTGTTTGTTCCTGCTACCCTCCGTACCCAGGTTCTCCAGTGGGGTCATAATTCTCGTCTGGCTTGTCATTCAGGAGTGAGACGGTCTCTAGCCCTGATTCGACAGCGATTTTGGTGGTCTTCCATGGAGGAGGATACCAAGGAATTCATTGCTGCTTGCCTAGTCTGCTCCCAAAATAAGACCTCACGCCAAGCTCCCTCCGGTCTTCTTCATCCCTTGCCTATTCCTCATCGTCCCTGGTCCCACATCTCTTTGGATTTCGTCACTGGTCTACCACCTTCAGACGGTAACACAGTCATACTCACAGTTATAGATCGGAGGTGGAAGAGGTTTGCAGTACCTGGTACACTGGGAGGGTTATGGTCCTGAAGAGCGTTCATGGGTGCCCGCTCGCAGTATCTTTGACCCATCCCTCATTACTGACTTTCACCAGGCTCATCCCGATCAACCACGTGGGACGTCAGGAGCCGTCCATAGAGGGGGGGGTTCTGTCACAAGTTAGACACTTTTATTGTTGTTGTTTTGGTTTGGCACACCTTTAACTCTCCTGTCATTTCAGATCCCGCCTTCCTCCAGGCTCTGGCAATCAGCTCACTTCCCTCACCTGGTCTCCCCAGCCCTTCCCCTCACCTGTTACTCATTTCCTCATTACTTCACAGTATTTATATCACCTCACTCTCACCTGCCCTTTGCCAGATTGTCTTGTCAGTTCTGCCAAGCTCTCCAGTGATTGCTAGTCACTAGCCTATATTCCTGTCCTGCCCGGTTTTGACTACTACCTGCCTGTAATCGGACCTCGAGTTCTCTGCCTGCTCCCTGCTCGGATTAGTTTGCCTCTCTGACGGATCGCCTGGTTCTGAGCCCTATTCTGCCTGCCCCTTCTCGGATTGTTTGCCTTTCTGCTGGATTTCCTGGTTCTGACCCTGCCTGTCCCTGACCGGAATAAACGGAACATTTATGAAACACTGCCTGTGTCTGAGTCGTGCTATTGGGTTCTGATCTGTATCTGTGAGCGTGACATTCTGGTTCATTTAAAGCTTGCAAGCTGTTCTAGCTTTTATACATTGTTTTGAATTAGGCATGATTTATAACACTGGTCATTATTATTCTGTTCAATCAAAAGTTGACTTTTAAAGGTGTACATCATTTTTTTTTCTATTTACCTTTCTCAATAATCAAACTGCGGTTTGGTAAAAATCCTGAGTTTCTAAAGCCCATTTTTAAAGATATTAAGAATTATATACATTTTCTAGCACCGATTCATAGGCTTTATTCGTTGGTGACTTCAACTATCAGATAATGTGGATGTTAGAAAATGAAATAAACTATATTTAGACTAATATATGGAATCTCTTAAGTGTTTGAACCGTCAATAGATCCTTTTCACTAAACTGGGCTTAAACAATAGATTCAAACATGTCTTAAAGGTGAATGAAACACACTTGTTAAACCCTTTAGCTGCATAGCTTGAAGCTCATCACTCCTTTTAGAGCCAGTGCTCACTCTCTGCTGCCTAGCTTGGAGGTGAGCAAGGTCAGCTATTGGTTTCGAGGAGTGATGAATAATTTCTCAACATCCTGAACCCTACTGCTCCGTCTTGTTCTCTAATCTTGCACTCATGCTGAAACGACCTTGTTAACTCTCCCAGGTGAAAGTGTACCATGGGACATACTTCTGCAGGTAGAGATTCACTCGGGGAGGTTGTAGGCTAACTGTCATTGTGTTGTGTAATAGAAGCTTCGAATGAAGAACCAAGCGAATCTTGTCCAAACTGAACGTGTTTACTTTATATTCATTTAACAGTTTCCAACAAGAACGGTGGAAGACGGAGAAAATGCACTCGACATACTCATATTCATTTCTATATCAAAACAGGAAGGAGCAAAAAGCAGGACACATACAGTACTTGCACAAGAAGTTACAACACATTGCAACTAAACCTTTAATATCATTAGCATCACTGAAGCTTAATTGAAAAATCTAATCGCATATACAAATTAAGTACGTTTTCTTGTAATTTCTCCTTACATTGATAACCTCGGCTTCGCCCTCACATCTTCCTTTAGTGGGACTACTTAAGCGCAAATCCCAGTGACCCAATCAACTTCCAGCTCGCTGATAATCACTTTCATGGAAGTGCTGCCTGACCAGTTGCTCGAAACCACTTACAAAAACACAAAATAATCAATGGTGACACCTCACTGCTTAAGGTTTACAAGGAAAGTGTCTTTCACAGTTCACTGGGGAGAAGAGGGATACAGAATTTGAACATCCTCCGTTACATGCAGCGATAGAGATGAAGAATGTTTTGAAATTCCAAATCTGTGACGCTTCCTTTAAAATGTTGCATTAACCACCGATCCTCAGTTAAGGCTATGAATTTGTACTTCCTACCACATAGTTTTAGGTTCACAGAACATTTGAACAAACATTAAGCATTTTTGACAGCGGGAGGCAGGCCACCCACAGAATCAGAAAGCAGAAGTAATTTAATGAATATATTATCCAAGCTTAAGCATAATCATGAATGTTTACAGAGGGCAGAGAGTGTACGATAATGTGAGATTTAGGAATGGGCATCTGCTTGCAGGAATACTATTTTTATATTTTAAAAAAAGATCGAAGAGTCAGTGTAGGATGCTGTCTTCATTCTAATCCTTAGGGCTCAATAATGGACTAATGGTACAACATTTACTGAAAAGGGATTATATGTGAGTGATGGGAGCTGTGGGGGAGGGTAAAGAGTGAATACAAAGAAGAAAAAGGAAAACACCTGGGAACCTGCCGTGAGCCAAAAGCAACAACATCTTTCTTTGACATTCAAAATTAATCAATACCAATCAATATGTTTTAAAACAACTATTATATGACCAAAAATAAGTATCTTGTTGCAAACACTTTGTTGACAGATTAATTTTGGAGCTTTTGTTTGTTACTGAACACTCCAGCCGTGTATAATGGCCACATTAGGAGGGCAATGTGCGTCCATGTGAGATAGTTACCCCAAGATAAGTGTGAACGTGTATGTAACTTAATGACAAAATAGACGTGATGCATTATTCAAACACATTGCCAAAAGATCCCCATAACCCCCATCTCCTTCAGTGTCATGGCCGGAATAGCCATGACACAGAAGTAGCACCAGTGGGCTATAGTCAAACATATTTATTTGTATGTATTTAGTCATTAATTATGTATGTATGTATCTATTGACTCTGAGTAGCCGCCAGCCATGTCTTAACATGAATCAAATGTACACCCAAAGGCAGGCCAACCCTGTCTTCTTCCCATAATGAAAGTGAATTCTCAATCATGATCCAGGGAGGAAACCTTTTGCTCCCAGATTATGGTCTGCGTTTTAAGTACGTCAAACAAAAGAAAACAACTTGGTAAGGTTCAGTGAAAAGATCAAGGGTTTGTTTAATTAAATTGACTATGTTTGTAACATTAATCTAGTTACGAACATAAATCAAATTAAGAAAACGTTTACTTTTGGTTCCTCACAGGATTCAATCAGTGGCCCCCTGGGTTAAAGGCCTGTGTTTGTTTGGCAAATCCGTCATCTCCAACTTCCTCTACACACTAATTTTTGTATTTTTAAAATGCTGTTTCATTGAATGGGACTACATTTTAGGAAATAAGGATGGGCCGGCAGGGATTTTTCACACTGGGCCCCATTCGTTTGCTTTACAAAGTCAGGGATCCAAACACTGTAAAATATTTAACCTGAGGGGCTGTATGAAAATGATGAGAGTAGAAATGGCTCAGAAAAGGGTAGGGGGTATTGTTATTTTTCCTTCGGCCAAAGCGGGTTAGTCCAAATTGTGTGTGTAGCAGGGAAGCGTCTTGTATTTGTATATTGGCATTTAAAGTTCCATTTAGAAACTAAGGTGGTACAAGCTGACTATTTCAAGACTGTTATATCATTTTGACGTGCTGTAGGGTTGGCGTACTTCAGTAAAGTGTAGTCAAGTGGATGATTCCAAGAAAACATTAATATAACAAGTGACAGTTATTTGTGTACAGTCCCTGTTTTTAGATTTCAAAACAAGTGTTGAAGATAATTGGTATGTACACTGGCTGCTACATTCAGTGCCTGTGATGTGACTATTAGTTTCATCATAGTGCCTGACTTCTGTGCAATTTGTGCGAAGCATCTGAGAAGAGGCTTCCCACTTCCTAATGACCCAAAGAGGAGGCAGGTCGTGGCAGGCTGGCATACCGCTCCAATTCCATGCTATTGAGAGACATACAGTAGGTGTTACAAATTCATCCTGTGTTGGTAGCACGGTGTTGAAAGGCGACAGAATATGTAATTTATGTACTAGAAACAACACACATCTGTCCATATTGGAATGCCTGACTCACCTTTGGAGGTGGTTAATTAACGATGGGTGTTGTATATTTTTTAGTGTCTGGTTTCATATGATTATTTCAACTCTTCAGACTCAAGTCTTTGAATGCTATGATAAGCGCTCTATAAAAAAGTATTATTGTTATTATAACCCCATCTTACCCCACCTGCCACACCAAGAGTGCTTGAAGAGAACTCATCACAACAAGAAAAGAATGATTACATATGTCTCAACATAAGTACCCATTATCCCAGGGCAAATTCTATATGTATTATGTATGATATATGTACGAGTCCCTTTCTGAAAATAAACTATATAATTTACAGCAACCTATTAAGCCAATAATTCTGTAAAAAAAAACGATTTCCTTTAATGAGAAATGTGATAATCATACTGGAAAGACAGTTATTTGCAAAGTGCTAAGTGTGAAATAATCAATGTGATGCATGCCTCTGTGAATCGTAACCACCGCATAATGTCATTTACACAGCAATAAAACCCAGCAGGATATATCTTCTTACAACATAATTCCATGTTATTAAAATGGTAAAATATGTTCAACTTTGAAATGGCAAGGGGGTTAAGTTCACTGTCATATTACAATTACAATTATTTATATCATATTGTTATAATACAGGGCAATGAGAAGAGCTGAACTGCAGATGTGAATGTCAACGCTCAACCAGGAGGACTAAGCCATCTCCTTCTGTGCATTAAAGGGAATAAATCACTTCACAGTGCAGAGGATTTTATTGCAGTGTCCCATTTGCTGCAGGGTCAGCCTTCTGTTTGCTTTTTGGGCAATATACACACTGCACTGTGTGTTTGTCCAAAGCGATTATCATCCATCTTTCATCACACTCTGTAAATCTGTTTATCTTCCTCTGGTTTTACAGTAGATTTACTGCCTTATCATAAAGACAGACAAGGCTGGCTTTGCTGTCGGATATATAAAAATGGAAATGAATGCAAAATAGGAACATATCCTGCAGGATTACAGTTAAAATATCTCACAGCATGCTGAAACCCCCTGCTGTGAATGGGCTGCCACCAGGGGCGGACTGGCCATCGGGACGTTCGGGACGAATCCCGATGGCCGGCGGTACCGAAGTGGAGAGTCCCGGGCTGATTTGTAGTCCCAGTCCGCCCCTGGCTGCCACTGAAATAATTGCTCACCAATTTGTCTTCTTTATAGTCAAGGTAAATGGCTTTAATGTACCTTTCAATTTCACTAATTAACTCATATAGATCCTGCCTGACACCATTTGAAAGGTTCTGTATCCTTTGAGGTTAAGGACTGCCCTGCCCCTATTACACAACGGACTCTTTTTGTCACTTTGAAGGACATTGCACGACTTACATGTTTTATCTGGAGGTATACTCTAACCCTAATCATCATCACCATATGTCTAACCAAAATACTTAATTGAAGAGTAGGGTTTATAATTGAACGGGTACCATTGTTGGGGAACCTGTTGTGTGCAGACACAGCACGATGAAGAGAGAGCATACATTAATTAGATTTAAGCAACACAGTGGCTCTTATGTCACTTTTAAAACACTTGACATATAACTGTGTCTAAGTGTCGTATATACGTTTTAGATGAGTGAGAAAAAACAAAAATAGGAGACCCAGCCTTCAGAGTCAAATGTGCGTAAAATGGATTACGGAAAAGTGAATTTAGTGCTTTGCTATTCTGTTTTTGAAGTCTCCAAATCCTGTGGAAGAAATTAATCCAGTATAACAGTATTTTTCACTCACACATAACTGAGCCATAGCAGGGATGCAGAGCCCTTGAGAGCTGTATAATCGTATTAAATCATTCATTCAAGTTTAAGTAGGGCTTTTAATTACCTATAACCAGCAGATAGCATCCTGTGAAGATGTCCAGCGCCGGTGAGAGCGTTGAGCTGTAGATATCCATTGCTTCTACAAAATAATAGAAGTAAAACAGAGAATAAATGATCCGACTTCGGGATGGAGAAAAGTCAAAATGTGCCGCTGTCGATGCGTTCCGGTGTCAGATCCATCTATCCTTAAGTATGGAGCAGAGACGCAAGAGTGGGTCCTCGGGGCGCAGTCTCGCGCGCTGGTGTTCCCGGCTCCAACTGAAGTTTGTGGCATGCAAAAGGTGCTAGAGATATAAGCTACCATCAAGCGCCTCAATGCACAGATGCTACATTTAGGGAAGCTTCGAGAGGCAATAAATGGTCATCCACATATTGTTGTGGTTTCCTCTCCTGTGTTCTTGATTAAAGCACAGCCGTGAGACAAGTAGCCTATGACACATGTTGTCAGGTTAAAATTAAAAGTTATGGCAAGACAGATTTCTAAGCTACATTTCTTCACCTGTTTTCACTATTGACAGGTCAAATCCTTTAGACAATTTCCCCCTGTTTTCCATGATATTAAATTATTGCTGATTGGACAATTTTAAAGGGATACTTGTTTTGCTCTATATAGGCTACATAACTTGACAATATAACTTGCTGACTCAAGCTAAATCCTTGATGTACTTTGTTTTTAAAGTGATTGGAGAAATTAAATCACTTGAAAGAAAACACTAATGTTTTTAGTCCTATGAAAATGGGGTAGCTCAGCCTCTTGTGGCCGAAATGCATGTTACAACAACAAACGTAAAAAAGAAGAAGAGATAACCGGGGCCCTTTCTCATTTCACTAATTTCCCCTCCTCGACTCCTCGAAGCCTCGGGCTGAAGTCGAATAGTCCGGCCGTTTCTCAATTGCGAGGATACCAGGATTTCAAGGATGCTACATCATCAAGTGGCGCAGCAGGACCGTTCCAATGTCCAGCATACTTGGAATTCCACAGAGGCCGCGTCCTTGGTTTGGGGGAAATTTCGAGGCTGCACATGGGTAGACTTCGCGTCCTTAAAATCCCCACAATGCTTTGCGCACGGACCAATTTCCCCAAATCTGTTGTGGAAAATGTAAGGCGGGGCCTCTCATATGACGCACACCTGCACACTTGCTAGCCTGTTCCACTCTTCGTTTTCCGAATGCCAGGAAGGATTCTTGCCTAGCTTCTGAAGGAAGTGACTTGGAAGACATGTGCTACCAAGCAAGCGTACTCGCGATTGAGAAACACGCTCCATTTAGCTTAGGAACCTTCCTAACGGAGTGAAATGACCCGGAAGTCCCTCAGTGGCAGCCATGATAAGTGCCGTTCAAATTCTCTAGATGAAAGGAAAGGAGGTTTCAAACTTCCTTTATAACCTCCTTTAGCTTAGGAACCACTGGCCCTCCCTAACCGAAAGGAGAGGAGAAAATGCTGCCCCACAATGCCTTGCAGCCGCAGCATTTGCCGTCACACAACAGTCGGCCGCTCACGGAAACAATCGATTATGACCGATAAATGATATCATGAAAGTTACGGTGCTTATTAAGCATTTTAAAAGTGGTAACTTGCCAAAGTGCTTTGTTTTGAATGTTCATCAGTATTATAATCAAAAAGAGAAATATGAACGTTAGTTTTTACTGAAATTATCAAATAAAGTCAACATTTCACAGTCTTTACTGAGCTGTGTGGGGTTTGTTCAACTTTTAAAAGATGTTTGAATGGTGATATACACAGTGATAGATGTTTGTTTGTTTGTTTGTTTATTTATTTAAAGGACAGTGCACATTAATCCACATTGCTGTAAATGAGCCAGTATTAGCCAGCAGGCTAATTTTCAACTGTTGTCCTTGGCAAGATGTTAAATGACCACAACAAGGACTGTTAAGGACTAACGTTTATAATAAATACATTTGTATTGATTTTAAGATCTTTTCATACAATCATACGTATTGGGATCATTTGTATTAATGTGGACCGGAGGGAGAGGGTGACGAGCATAAGTTTCACTTTCCTTTTTTATTTCAATTCCAACTTTGGTCATGAAGAATATGTTTCTCTGTCCTCCACGTTCATAAAACAACAGCATCAGAGCACGGTGCAGAGTCTCTAGATGAGTTTACAGTAGTCCCTCGTTCTTATTATACATCCATGTTGTAGTCCGCTGTCAGTGGCGGCCGGCCCATAGGGGCGCTAGGGGCGCCGCCCCCCCTCTTCCCACATAAAAAAATATATATATATATATATATATATATATATATTTTTAATAAACAAGGTAAATATTATATAATTGGTATCAGTAAAATGTATAATCTACAATAAAATCTCGTTTAAAATTGGAGTTACGATGTCTAAAGTTACTGATAAGTCACATGTTTCCTGCCTGGCCTTGCCCGTGTATCATTACCCTCTCTCGTCTGGGCGCTATGCACAGCGCCCAGACGAGAGTGCAGCAAGTGCAGCAGAAGCCAACTGTTGCTATCTTTAAACTATGCCGCCGAAACATAATTTCAGCCAATCAGCGTCGTCAAATCTGATGGTCACAGGGCGCCTACGTCAGCGCCCGGTGCAGTCTGTGAGTTGTTTGGACTCGTATCCAAGGAGACAAAACAGGAAGCTGTCATACACTCTGGAAGCTACCATTAGCAGCTAATGAAAACTCAGTTTTTGACATAAAAATGGAATTATGGATCATCAATCATTTTTTCAAAGTGACAGACACATTGGATTAACCTTCAGCCGCGTTTCTCGTTTTTGATCAGAATAACAGCAAAAGGTGAGCATATCTCCGTGTTTTGCTACCTAAAGCTACGTCGTGTGATGTCTGTATTTGCTTCCCCTGTCGCGAGTTCTGATCGCTCAGTGATGATACTTATATTTCTAGAATCTGTGGAATCTCAGCTTGTTAGCATACGCTTGTTTGTGCATATCCAATAAGTATATCGATTGATTTATACCTAGAGTGCGTTAGCATTTTTTCGCTCAGGGCTCATTTAGACGCTTCTTGTGAGACTTGTGTTTTGTTTCGGTAAACATGGTTCATATCATCAGTTAGCTGCGTTTCCTCTGAATAGGACACATGAATAGTTTATTACATTTTAAGAAGCCCTGAGACACAGTTTCGTAAGAAAGAAAACGGGGGAAAAAAGCCCCTTAACAGGTTAAATGGGAATTAAATCATTTTAAGCAATTTTGAGTGTTCCCAAAGCCCCGGTGTTCTGCAGTTTGTGTGGGCCTACTGTACTGTTGCACAGTTTATGCTGTAGAAACTATGTCCAGGACAAGGTGTTTGGAAGTTTTGGAAGATTCATAGCTAACCACACTGAAGATTATGGAGGTATTGATCAGTCTTCTCATATTTTTAAGCCTCAAATTGTCTTCCCCCCCCCCCCCCCTCTAACATCACCAGAAGTCATAATTTAGGGGGTCTTTTCTAAAAAAAAAATATCGGGGGAGCATACCCCCGGACCCCCCTAGTATTGTTTGGTCACCATTTCCACAGCCCCACCTAAAATATTTTCCACCAGCCGCCACTGTCCGCTGTATAGAAAACTGTAGTTTCCATAGTTTCCCCTCAGCAGCAGACGCACATTTATGACGTCCGCTGGCGCATCATAAACACGTCGGATAGTGAAAGTGCAGTCGGATTCTCTAAAGTACCGCAGTCTCTTCTCCTAAGTCCTTTTGAATTCTCCTATCGACTATCCCTTAACCCCGTGACGTTTCACTCAGAGGTCAAGGAATAGACGATAGGGTTAGAAGTTAGGAGCTGATTTTTGGATTATCCGACCGCAACCTCGGTCCTCCGGTAGTGACCCGGAAATGAATTTCAGCACGCCATGTTGAAGGACATCTCATTTCTCTAAATGCACTTCGAGGACCGAGGATCGAGCGTCGAGGAGGCTCTCTGGAGGAGCTATAATCGAGGATACACTGATGGGTCCTCCACGGTCCTCCACGGCTCCTCCGCGAATGCATTTCCGGCAACAGTGATGTTTAAAAGAGTCGTGACGCACGGCCGGACTTATCTCAGCCAATGACAGCTCTGCATGCATCCCCTGGATATTATTCTTCTATTCTATATATGCTTATATCGCGATGCGATGTTTACAGTGAGAACAGCTGTGAGGTCCGTGCAGAAAGCAGAGCAGTGTGTATAATATATATCACTCAGTATAACAGGCCTACATTACTCTCTTTATTTGTATGCTTTAGTTTAGTATATCTACAAAGAAAGAGTCGATATTTTTCTAAAACCATTTAGTGCTTCACATAATAAAATACACAACGGCTGTATCCTGATATCATATGCTTTAGGAGCTGTAGGTGTGTGTGGTGTAGGTGTGTGTTGTACAGTGTGTACTGTAGGTGCGTGTTGTACAGTGTGTGTGTGTGTGTGTGCGTAGATGCGGCGGACAGACAGGTCTCAGTTGGTTTGGTGTCCTATGCTTACTTTTAATACTTAAATAAAACTTTTGGCCCGTAATTTATTTTCCTCATTGTAGCGACCAGAGAGGGGGGGGGGGGGATATATATCCATTCTCTGACAGTGTTACGCTATGAGAGTGCTCTCATACTTGTTTGATTTTGAAATTGTATATATTTATATATACAATATATATATACATATATGTGTGTGTGTGTGTATGTCCGCATCTGTAGCCTGTTATTGTCTCATTATACCGCACTGTGAATGAATGCAAGTAAATATATAAGTCATCATGAACACAGTTCTGTCCATCAGACAGAGGGCTGTGCCTCCTGTCATCATTAATGGACGTCGCTTTAAAATGACTGCTCAGAGGAGAGGATTTCTCATTTCTCTAACCGCCTGCTGCTTCCCCTCCTCTCTCATCGGTTCTCCTCGGTTCTCCTCCTCGACTCCTCCGCTCGCATCTCTTGTGGGCGGAACTACTGTAAGACACGAGGATAGGAGTCGAGGAGGGGAGTCGAGGAGGGGAATTAGAGAAATGAGAAAGGGCCCAGGTTTCTTTCTCACTTGCTTCTCAGGGCCGTAATTATTAGCAAGTGAGTGGAAAAAGTAATTATCTAAATGAGTTTGTTTTTAAATGAGCATTTTATTCCTTCTAAACTTCACATTTAAAACATAAAAAAGTATATCAAATTCACCAAAGGCATTCATACGTTAATTAATTCAAACGTTTTTTGATGATGCTGCTGCTATCTCATAGTATGGTCCCAGTGCAGTATGGATAATCATGTTATATATATTATGCATGCTGTATTATCTTCAAAGGGCCAGAGGGCAGTGTGGTTGCAATTTAGTGTGTGGCTAAGACAAGGTTGTGTAATCTTTAAGTACAGATTTATTTACACACAATTTCCAAAAGAAAATTCAAGGCTCAGATCATGTTATCAGTATTATTTATGGGAATTATTATATATTTCTTTGTCAGGGGACTTTTCGAAACCAATTCCTGTAAATTATATTAAAACCTTTAGAAGAAGAAGAAGAATACAGCCGGGTCTTTTATCAGGGCATCATTGATTTTTAATTCTAGAACATTAAAAATCAATGATGCCCTGATAAAAGACCCGGCTGTATTGGCCAACTCTCGAAATGAGTATTTCATAAATAGTTCTCTGGACATTACAAAGCTCTTCCCGCCATCTGAGGTCTCACCTAGCCCGATTACACACCCCGTTTTTGACCTGGAGGAAATCACAGAGGTAAAAATATAATCTCAGGGTTAAGAGGTTCTAAGGCTAGGGATGCAGATGATTTCGACACCAACTTTATAAAGACACATATTGACTATGCTAGTGAATCAATCTATCAGCACAAGGGAGGTTCCATCATCCTGGAAGGTGGCCACGGTGACACCGATCTTTAAATCTGGGGATAAGGCCACGATGTCCAATTATAGACCAATCAGCATCCTCCCCTGTGTTAGCTGAGAAATGGGTGTCAAAACTAATCACCAAACATTTAGACAAAGGTTTCGCTCCACTCCACCCAATGCAGTTTGGTTTTCGTGCTCACCACTCCACTGAGACAGCTAACTGTGTCTTTGTGGAAAAGGTTAAATGTATGTTGGACACGAGCCCATATGTAGGTGCTGTTTTCCTTGATCTCAGGAAGGCTTTTGACACTGTTGACCACCAAGTGCTCCTTACAAAGCTGACGTATTTCAATTTTTTGGCAGTTTCAAAACATTGGGTTAAGTCTTACTTATCGAACAGAAAACAGTCTGTTTTGGTCAACGGTGCCAAATTCCCCTACGTTGTCAACCCTGTTGGGGTTCCACAAGGTTCCATTATTGGACCATTACTGTTTTCACTGTACATTAAGGATTTGCATAATGTATGTCCTGAGTTGAATGTGCAAATGTATGCCGATGATGCGGTCATCTTTGTACACGGGAAGAACACTGAAATGATCTCATGTTGTCTCTCAAAAGCTTTGGACAAGATTCAACACTGGCTGAACAACATTTGTTTACAGTTAAACTTAAAAAAAACAGTATGCATGATGTTCAGTAAACGACCAGTCAAAATCAAAGGATCCAATGTGTTTTTAAACGGAGCAGAAATAGAACTAGTCTCCCAGTTCAAGTATCTTGGAGTCAAATTGGACTCGAACTTGACTTTTAAGAAACATATTAAGAAACTATCAAATACCATTAAATTCAACTTGCAACATTTTAAACAAATCAGACCCTTCTTAACTGTCAATGCTGCAAAGTCATACCTCCACTGTATGATTCTATCCCACATTGAATACTGTTTGACAAACTGGTCGTTTGCTTGTGCCACAAACCTTAAACCAATAGAACAGCTGTACAAGAGAGCTATCAAGGTGTTTGACAGAAAGCCTTATTCATACCACCACTGTACCATCCTTGATAAACACAATTTATTGAGTTTTGACAATTTTAAGTCTTTTAAAAGTATGTGCTTTTTTTATAAATGTTTACATGGACTGGCCCCCCCCCCCCCCTTAGGGGAATTCATCCACAAAAAGCACACTGGGCGCTGCACTAGGTCAGAAACCAGAGGAGACTGTGAAGTCCATCGTAGACGGACCACTTTCGGTCAAAATGTACTTTCCATTAAAGGCAGCTCTTTCTGGAATAGCCTCCCAACTGAGATACGGGATTGTCCCACTCTCAATAGCTTTAAAGGTCAACTCAAAGAATGGTTGAGCAACAAACAGACGTGCAATCACCGCTAGATGCACTTCAATACAGGGGCATCTCCTCTTGCACTTTATAGCTCTTTTATCTTCTCTTGCACTTTATATGTCGTAGCTGCTACATTGCACTGCCATGTGGTTAATGCTTGTGTGTGCTGCTCATGCTCTTTCTGCATATCATGTATTTATTTTTGCTATATGTTTATAAATGTCATGTTCTTAAATGTTGTATGTGAGGGACTACGGATGGGAATTAGCTAAAAGCTCAAATCCGGCATATTTACATTTTGAAGCATTAATTGTTAAAAATAAACGATTAAATGAAATGAAAAAAAAGAAGGAAAGAAAAATATATAAAAAAACTCTCAGACAGAATCGTAGGAGTAGGGGACAGTTAGAGGAGGAACTTGTTCAGAAGGCAATCAATTATTATTTTTTCTTGCCCTGACAACATACGTCACAATAGAGCCCTCCACTCAGGTGTATTCAGGTTACTGCTGGGTCACTGCACCAAGAAGGGCTTCAGACGCTGACCGGTGAAATTGTTCGCTTCTTTTCCAATCACAGCAGCTTAGATTACTGTAAATTGAAATCTACATCATTACATCTAAGGGCACTTGTTGCATCACCATGAGCAACAGTTAGAACACTATTATTCTGATGATGGTCATAACATATTACAAATCCACTGCCTTTTGACTGACATAATGACTTAAAGTGAAGTCACAGAACGAAAGCACATTTCTGTGACAAATGTCAAAAACCATAAGGCCTTATATTTCGAGATTGAGTCATTGAGTGAGGTTTTCTCTTTGAGCTGTCACTTTTGAGTCTATACATCATTTTTTGGCACCTGGAATCGAAGAAAATCCATTGTGCAGACCCGGTGACCCTTGCTGTCCAGAAGGCCTGTCATAAATGGTATTGCTGATTAAAAGCCAAGTGACGGAGCGAGAATGTAATGTCATTTTTTTTGTAATTCCTGCTAAGTCTCTGTTTTTTACTTAAAACGTTAAATAGGATTGTATAACCGGCATTCAATTGAGCAAGGCAAGATGTTGCGCGGAAGGCAAGAAACGAATTTCTGCATTTAACAACATATGTCATAAAAGGCCCCTCCACTCAGGTGTATCCAGTGACTGCAGGGTCACATCACTAAGGCGTTGGCAACTGAAATAGCTTCCTGTGTTTTCTCCGTGTCTCAGATCAAACAGACTTTTAGCTGTCACTGTAAATTGAAATCCAAATTAATTACATCTAGGGGGAGTATAATTAACGTTGCATCAATATGAGCCATGATAATGACACTAATTAATTTGCTAGTCATTATTATCTCATATTGGAAATCCACAGCCTTCCAACTGACATGAGCAATCAAAGAAGCATATTAAGAAATGTTCTGATGTCAAGAAACCAAAGTATTTTATCCTTACGGTTTGACAGAGTTGTTTTGCTTTGAGCTATCCTTATTCTTTGGGGGCTCTGCTTCATTGACTTGCAATAAGGTAAGGAAAACAAGAGGTGCCAATCATGGTGACATTTCACTGCCAATTAAAAAAAACGGTTTAACAACCCTGTGAAAGAAGCTCAAAATACGCACATCTTACTGCTGAAATTCCTCTACAGCCCCCAGTTGCTATTACGAACCACAGACTCTCTTATCCATCTCCCTCCTGCTCATTCATAGACACATTTCTCAACTTTTTGGGCAAAATCGTTTTTTTAGCACCAGAACCCGAACCATGCCATCTCTGTTCAGTCTACCACACAGGGATGTCTATCAGATGTATTATTGATTTTGTCTTGTATCCCAGTCAGAAGTACTGAGCATGATTCATGCTCCAACTGAAAATATCTAAACTTGACACACCAACCTTCAAAATGTAGGATCCATATCTAAATGATACTTTCATGGCAAAGTATTTGAGAAAGTAGTACATTCTCAGATATTCAAATTGATCATAGTACAGAAATTACACTTACAAAAGATTTAAATTACATTTGCATGAATTCAGATGCAGTCTTTAATGTTGTTGTCTTTTTGATACAGTTAAACATGGCATATTCATAAGCTGTAAAAATAAATGGGAAGGTGTGACTTAAATTGACAGCATGATTACACCCGGCTGTCAGATTTAAAGAATGAAACAATTTGAAAACACTTAGTAAATGTTAGTTTTAGAGGTGTCAGGTGTTGATTAGAGTGTTGTTTGTCTGACAAAATAAAGCTGATATAGCCAGAGGGGAAGGTGTCAAAAGTATCTTAATGTATTATTTTAATATGATGGATGTGGACTGAATGTTATTTTGAAAACATGGTGGCCTTTTCTGGATAGGTGTCATCTAAAAACGTCAGAAGGAACCTTCAGGTTAAGGTGAAGACCCATGTGAAACAAACCCACTCATAGGTAAGTGAGTGCTTTTTCCATTTGCGGTCAAAACAATGTCCATGTACATGACTGTAAGTATTCAAGGGACCCTGTGGAGCCATCCATGTAAACAAAAGTGTTTTTGGGATATTACTTTTGTTCACTAGACCGAGTGTTACTGTCAGCTACAGTTCAGGGTAGGAGCGAGATTTAAACAATTGGGCATTCAGGAAACACTGCAACTTGCACCTATTAACACTGATTGACATGACTTTTTATTGTGAACAGAGTAGTGTAACGCCCTGATCAGACAGAGCACCTGATGGCAGCTTTTTTTTCTCCTTTCCAGTTACGTTCTCAGTGGCGTTTTTATATGTACAAAAGTGGTGGGGCACAAAAAACTTAGATGTCTATCAGTGGCGGCCGGTCCATAGGGGCGCTAGGGGCGCCGCCCCACCTCTTCCCATATTGAAAAAAAAAAATAATAATAATAATTAAAATTAAAAAAAAAAAAAAAAAAATATGTTTAAAAAAATATATATGTTTTTATTTTTATTTTTAATGAACAAGGTAAATATTATATAATTGGTATCAGTAAAATGTATAATCTACAATAAAATCTCGTTTAAAATTGTGTTACGATGTCTAAAGTTACTGATAAGTCACATGTTTCCTGCCTGGACTTGCCCATGCACCTTCTCTCGTCTGGGCGCTAAGAGAGGAGCCTTCAACCAGTGCAGCAGCAGCCACCAGCAGCTGACTGTTGCTATCTGTAACGTGTAAACTATGCCGCGAAAATATAATTTCAGCCAATCAGCGTCGTCAAAGATGACGGTCACCGGGCGCCAATGTCAGCGCCCAGTGCAGTCTGTGAGTAGTTTGGACAGTGACTCGTATCCGGTTGACGCAGTAGTTGATGAGGATGGCTTCGTGTGCAGGTGGAGTCTCCGGACCTCGGTCCCCGGCTAATTCTGTTCAAGAGCTAATCTCCAATCCTTTCGAAAGGAGAAGTTTGGCAGATAAATTGTTGCTTAAAGACCTTGCACCGGACCAACCCGATTTGAATATATCGCAGCAATCTCGTGAAAAAGACAACATTTATACACGAGGCTTAGTAGCTGGTACACAAGAAAGGCTTGACTAGCTGGATGCAAACAGGTAAATGCTGTCTTTTGTTTCCCATGCTTGGATATCACTTTATATGTAGAGAGGAGGTTTCCCATGGTTGTTAGAAGTTTATTAATAAGTGGGCATTTATCACAGAAGTGATTGTTCTGTCTCCACGTTTGTTGCATTGTCTGTGATGTATTTTCCAACGGTTATAGCTCCTGTTCTGTCCCAGCAACACTACACGGTTTGCAGCTCCACCACATTTTTGGTTTATCTTCGGTGTCGCTTAAAATCTGCTTCCCATCGGACTAAAACCTCCACGTAATCTGAAGACAGATACTTGAAGTTATTTAAACCTTTTGCAAACTTTATGTTCTTTCTTGCTCTAGCCTTGCCAGTTACATTGTACATAACACATATATTATCATTATGCTAACTGGTTGTTCGTGTTAGACGATGTAGCTTTTTCATTTCTGAGTTATTGCTATATGTAAATAAGCCTGTTTGTAAATAATCCTCAGAGAAACAAAGAAAAAACACAATTTATGACATTTTGTGCTGTGGTTATTTTTTTTAAATTGCATTTATTCACAGTTCAGTTTGAAATGCTGTAGTGACTTGTATTGAACCACTTAAATATTTATAATTAATGCTACTGAAAAGATGCTATTAATTTTATATCTCACATGCAGTTCACTGTAAAGCTACTTGGTGAAGGTGTTGGTTCATAAAACATGAACAGTTTTAAGAAAGAAAAAAACAGACCAGTTCTGAGAACACAAATTCCTGGTAAAGTAGTAGATGTTCAGGTTGATAAATAATATTTTCCACACTGAAGATTATGGAGGTATTGATCAGTCTTCTCATATTTTTAAGCCTCGATTTCTCCTTTCCCCCCCCCTCTAACATCACCAGAAGTCATCATTTAAGGGGTCATTTCTCGAAAAAAAATTCCGGGGGGAAACCCCCCGGACCCCCCGGACAGGTCACTTACGGTACGTCAAGAGCCCCACCAAAAAAAAAGACCACCGGCCGCCACTGATGTCTATATATAAGCTTCTGCAGTGACGTGCAGTGAGGTTCATGGCTGGTGAGGCACTGGCACTGACTCTTCAGGTTTACAAATATTATATTTTGACCTAAACCAAAATATAATATTATTTTCAAAAGCTTTTTTTGTCCGATGCTTCGATTAATTTTAAACAGACAGTTCAACAAAAGGATACGCGTCACTGCAGCTCTCTTGTCTCCTCTTCACGCACCACACTTTTCGTGGCACACATACTTACAGCCAATCAGCTCTGAATTATGTGAGATGACGTATGGTGGGGATGGCAGCTCAGTGCCCCTATGGTCATTATTTTTTTGCCATACACATTAAATAGGAAAATACTCTGAGCATGCGCAGTGTAGTTTTTACAGTCACCGTTCACTTAGACAGTGAGAGGGAGGGGCATGATCAGATTTTGTCCCACATGGCTCTAAACAGCTCAATAGGCACACACTGTAGACACTAATTAGAAGAACACAGACTAAAACAGCAATGTACAGACGAATCAGATGATTAAACATGATCTTAAAATATATTTTATATATATATTTTTTTTAAATTTGCATTTTTTGTAATCATTATTTGTAATACTTTCTGCTGACACTAGGTGGGGCAGTCGCCACTGTACGTTCTATACGGCACTATGGGGGAGAGCTTAGAACCCTTCGATTGAAAAAAACGTTGAGTTAGAGGAAAAGATTATGTTTGTGTCATTTGCTACTAAGTTTGATGAAGCTAACTTTTCTAACACAACTCAATTGTAATTATTAGAAAGGGACCCTATTTCATATTTGTATTTTGTTTCTCTACTGTGACATGTTTACATGCTTTAAAAGGTCTTTATTTTTCTCATACTGCCTGTGGTGCAGCACCTCTTTTCACCCTCTGTCTGAAACCAGAGCCCAGTCTGATTGGTTAAGTGGCCAGCTCTGTTGAGATGTCCCGCCCATTAGCCTATCATGTACGACGTGTTGGGGTGCGAGCGAATAGAAGTGCGTGGGTAGTGAGGTCACTATGTCGCGGAAGTAAACAAAGGAGTCCAATGGAAGCGGGGGGAAGTCTCTTGGGAGACAGAAACTCCCTCTGGAGGGAACTATTGGATTATAGCTTTTAATTGTCAGCAATTAGAGGGGGCCGTTGCTTCTCTGTAGCGGCTCCCACACTGTGGAACGATCTGCCCATGCATATCAGACAGGCCTCCACACTGTCTGCTTTTAAATCGCTTCTTAAAGGTCCCATGTCATGCTTTTCCGGTTATTACCCGTCCCCTTGTGGGCTATGAAGGTTTTTATGCATGTAAACGGTGTGCAGAGTCAAAACCCTCAAAGTACACCCAGGGAGTAAAACTCTAACACAGAAAAGACCTCCCCAAAACGCCTCGTTGGAGATTTCTCATGTTCTTCCTGGGCATCGTGACGTCTGGATACCCAGTAGCCACGCCCAGAGCTATGACGCGAGCCGTTACGTTACGCCGTTAAGCCCCCGCTGCTGATTTCTCCTCCCTGGCTGCAGGCTGATAACAGACAGTTGGGATCGTGGCAAAATTCTCTCTGCAGACCCATTCTCACAGCGTTTATCAACCTTTTTCTTACTCAATATCAAGCCACACTTATTGTTTTTACTTCGGCTGTGTGATTGTGTGTGCTCAGGATGAGTTTGGCTGTGTTTCGCTGTGTATTGCTCATAGACTGGTATCGCTAAACAAGGAAAGCACACCTCCACGGAGCTCAGCGCGATTCACAACGTCCCGACCAATCAGAGCACACTGTGCTCACAGGGAGGGTGGGGACTGGAGCTATTGGAGCTCCAACGAGCCGTTAAAGGCAGAGAGTGAAATTCAGTGAATACACGTAATTTACAGAGATGCTGTATCATGAGAAACCAATGTGAGTTTGGAAAAATGCACAATATAAATCTATTCTAGTAGACCTCAACAATGGAATTATGATCAGTGGAAATGGCCATGACATGGGACCTTTAAAACCCACCTCTTCTCCTCAGCGTATTAACATCTTTAACATCAGTGTTGCTTTTATTGCTTTTAAATTGTCTATTGTTTTTACTTGTACTTGTTTTATGGTGTGTGAGCTGTGCTGTGTTATTTTTTGTATGTTTTGTTTTGTTTATTTGACTGTACAGCACTTTGGTCTGGAGGTTTAAAGTGCTCTATAAATAAAGCTGTATTGTATTGTATTGTATTGTAATGCAGATTTGTATTAACTAGGTATGTTAACCAGCTATTGGAAACTAAAAGGATCTGTACATTTACTCTATGGAAAAATAACAGTTAAGCTGCCTTCATATGATAATCAATTTACTTTTTCCCACCGCAAGGTTTGGCGCAGAGTCTTGCAGTGAGGACAAATGCTATTTCCGTTTCTGTGGTTACCTTTGTCGCTTACCTGCGCTGCTTCATACTGTCATCTGATTGGTTGCACGTCCAAAGGTGAATTGTAAAATAGGTCAAGGTTTAAATAATTCTTACTTTGAGGAAAACAATATGTGCGCAGAACCCATCATGTCAAAGCAGGTCAAGGTTAAGAAAGGTTGTCAGTGGTTGCTTAGCAACAAAACAAAGACTTGGCAGGGTGTTCTTTTTTTAAATGATGGCTTTAAATAAAAAGCAGGGCTTTTTTAGTATCTAGTACAACATACAGTAAATACTGATCATGAAACCTACATACTGAATACCTTTTTTTGTCAATTTGTGACAAAACACCAATTGACATTTAAAAAATGTCGAAATTCACCCCTGCTTGTTATTGTTAATACTTGTGTTGCTGTTCTCCTGCCACGGCATTAGCACTTGAGAACTCAAGAGTCTTTTTCTCCCCTATCCCCTCTCGCCTATGATGACACTGAAGAAGCTCCTCCATGCAGCGACTAATTAAGATTCTGATGATTCATGTGCTGTATTGAAATGAGAAATCTGAAGAATCAAGAGAGGTCTTCATGTTCAAAACAGGACACACAGGTGTGAGTGGCTTAATCTGTTAGTTCTATTCTTCATATGTTTCAAGGCCATATTATATAAATCCCTTCACATCCCTGCACACATTTGATTTGCTCAGTAAGACAGACACAACTGGGTTTTCTCTTCGAGCTTGTTATGAGAGTCTTCTTCAACCAACATACACTGGAGGACGTCTTCTCCTCAAACCATAAAAAAAGAAGAACATAAATTAAAAGAGCCCCCATTGCCTAAGGTGATGCTGTCAAACCAAAACATTATTAATTATTGAAAGTGTTGACAGCCTGACAGTAGAGCTGATTTTTCTTTGAAAGGAGCAGCTACTGTAATGACCAGCTTGTCTTTCCTCTCCGGGGAAGAGAGAAACGTTCAATTATTCATTCTGTCGTGCATGTGAACTAACACGCATAATCATTTGTTCTGTATTTAAAGGTACCCCTCTGGGGTTTTCAAGACTTACTTTGAGTGGCATCTTGCCATATATATAGTTTGATATTACCTTTATAATATCTAAGATAGCCGTCAGAGATTTCTGCTGCTAACCAAATACAATGGAGGCGAATAGAATTTAGCTTTGTTGTGCTCAAAGAATTAAAAGCCTGACGTGAACCGACATTTATTTTCATTAACTCAGCATGACATCATGTTCCCGTTACCCACATTTTTGTTAGAGTGTGGTCTCTTTTGTTTTGTTTTGCCTTAGCAGTTGCTAGGAGCAGTTATTTAAATGAAACGAGAGGAAAAAGCTGTCAGCTGGCAGATCACCAGACATATTTCAATCACTGAACTAAACTGAGGGTGTTGATTCAGAAAGGTCTGGAGCCTGGCTATAACAAGTCATGTGTTTTTGTGTTTTATGTTTCCGTGCGGCTAATTGGAATAGTTGAACATTTCAGTTGTTTGGCTGACTTTGTTCTGTTTCCCAGCATTGAGGTTGGACATAACGGCACACAAATGCAGAGAGACATTAAACAGCTTTGTACCAATGCGGCGTTTGCATCCCTGAGTTCCGAAATACATTTATTGGGCTGTCACAACAGCTAATTTGAATCATGGAATTTATTTACCCAGACTTGTACATGGTCTCAAATAATTGCCTAACCTAAAGTAAAAGAGAACGCAGAATGAAAGTGAGAATTGAATGATGAACACACTTAATCAGGTAGAAAAAAAACATGACTCTCTAATTTGAAAGCAGTGAATGTAAATGTTTGTTTACAGTAAAGGCTCCACAGGGAACCTTCAATTACCACAACTAAAGCCTCCCAGCATTAATGGGCATGAGAGGGAGGGGAAATCCTTTGTGATGCAAGCACTTACTTTCCAGGTTTTGCACATTTTTCTGATGTCAGGCAGCTTTCTGCTGTTGTGTTCCTGCCTCCAATTGGAGGAATTATTTCTGCAAAGAGTGTAGATGATTTACTGGAAGGTCCTCAGCTTGATCCAGGAAACAGCTTGTAACTTTATCAGCTGCTAAAGGTATGAGAGGGTAGGATCCGATGACCAAAAGAATGGAGACTGGTTTGAAGAAAAACCCCTGTTGTTTGTTTTGTTTTTCAAAAAAGAGACTGCCAAAGAAAAATATATTTTATCTGCAGACCCAAGTTAAGTTGTGTTGAAAATGCCACTGTTTTTATGGTCAAACGACCCCTATTTAATCCCTTTTTAGTTTTAGTTTCCCAACAATGTACCTTCCCCCGCCTCTGGAAGAGAAGTAAAGCCGTGTTTAACTGACCTGTTAGCCCCGATTTCAATTACCTCTGATAATAGAGCATGGTTTTGGGTCAAACCACAACCATGTGTTCAACTAAGATTGGACACTGATATAAACTCTAACATTAACACGCCCCAATAATGGCGACATTTCTGAGCTATATCGACAACGTGATTGTGATTTTTCTCTGAAATTACAGAGAGTAGTGAGGGATTGGAGGGCCAATCATTTCCTTGAATATCAATGAAATTGGAGGGTGGCCAATTATTTGCTTTCTTTTGTATCCAGGATTGAATATAGGTGAGATAAAGGTTTTCTCTGCCAAAAGATGGAGAAAATGGTAATTGCCCCTAGCAATTGAAATACTAATAGATCTCTCGAAGAGACACAGTGCCCATTCGAATCGTTTGAATCCCGAACAAGACGATATATTTGCTTGTGTTTTATCTGCTAGCAGCTTCCTCGAGAAACACTTATCCAAACAATCTGACACTTGCCACTGCCATTATTTGGGCCTTGAGCAATACATCATGTGTGAAGTTATTTGGATAAAAGGGTGTTGAGAAATCAAAACACAAACAGACCCTGTCCATTTTTGGGACATAATCATTATTTTAATCTACTTTCAACTTAACCATTTGATCCATTTATTCCTGGTCATGTACTTGCATGTAATGGAAAGATTTTTTAAAATCTTTTCATATAACTCTCGACAAGAAAGAGAATACACGTATTACCCAAAATGTCAAAGTGTTGCTTTATTAGGACTAATCTATGAATTCTAATTCTAAAACCCTTTTCACATAAAAAGACATGGCAGTCCAAGGCCAACAGAACCAATGTCCTTGAAAAAATGAAAAAAATACAGTTACAAAGACATTTAGCCTTCGAATTTAAAGCTTTCAAAGCTCTGTGAAAAACAAATGCATGATCTGTTTGGTATTTTGAAAAAAAAAAAGTATAAATATGTCTTATATATGGTCCTACACTATATTATTCAAATATAGCATGATAGGTCCACTTTAAGTTAGGGCACACAAGCTATGGAGCACTGAATAAAAAAGGCAGTAAATATATTGCCTATTTCTTTATTAATTTAAACACACACACACACACACACACACACACACACACACACACACACACACACACACACACACACACACACACACACACACACACACACACACACACACACACACACACACACACTCACTCGCTTTACTCTACCTTGTGAATTTTCTATTTAGGCTTAAATTGTGCAATGTAAGACCAATTTGTTTGCACTGTGTAGAACAGATAACCCATGCTGCCCTTATTATCCCGACCAACATTCCCTCCAGTGTAGCCATCTTCTTCTTCTATTTCTCTTTTTTAAATCAGACATACCAATGATGCAAGCTGTTGTTTTTCTCAAGCTCCAATTAGCATTATCCGCTAGAAAAGCTTAATCACAAGTCCCTTGTGGCCACATTTATGTGGAAAATTCTTCTGTGTGAGACCGACTACATCTGTGCTGCATGCTTAATGTGTACCAATGTCAGCATGATATAAATACAGGAAATGATATGACATGAAAGCTACAGTACCTAATGTTTTTCATTATTGTAAGGGTTGCATAATAAGAACAGATAGAGTTAAAGGCAAGTTATATAAAAGGTGGCACAATGATTTGCTCAAGTGTTCATGTCCAGATGTCCCTGATGTGTTAGGTTAAAACCATAATTAAGAGCTGACTACTACTTTCAGACGCAGCCATTTGACCTTGCATTCTGGGGAAACAATACAGCACTTACACTGTGCCATGGGAATCGGGGAACGCTCATCAAAGACATTAAATAAATATATTATGGGAGGCCAAGTGAAGGTCACATTCACAAAACATTAATATTTAACTTTCTTGTTTTCTGTCTGTAATGCTAATTTGCTACTTCTTGTTTCCTCTGTGTCTTTGAATTAAAAAAATGGCATAGCCATTTGCCTTTTAATGAATTCCGATACCACTCTCATGTCTGTTCGTTAAAAATGTAGCTCGAGCCATAAGCCGGTTTGCTTAGCTTAGCACCAAGTCTGGAAATAGTGGGATACAGCTAGCCTAACCAAGCAACAGTCTGGCACATAACTCTTTCAAGTGCATCATGTTGTTTTGAGGCTTTGTAGAATTATATTTTAATAAGTAAGCTTTAAGGGGGCTAGAAAGTGGACTAGCTAGCTAGCCGTTCCCTCTCTGTTTCAAAAGGAACAGCTAGCTTGTATGTAATTGAGTCGCAACACCATACCATTTCTGCCAAAAAAGCAGTAGAAATTAATACTGTTCTGCACAAGTTGAAATGTTTAAACTTTATCGAGAAAGTATGTGACACTGTCGCACTTTACATGTAAAGTAATACACAGAAACAAAATGGGCTTGGAGATGAGGGAGCAAAGCCATAGTACTACAGGCTAAGCCTGCTCTTTTGTACTGTGCTCCGAACAAAGCGTTAACGTTTAAGGGACAATATTCTTGTAAATTAGGTGTATATCCAAAACAAAGGTAAATGAATTTGGGAGTTGCAACCTACTCCACAACACATTTCAGCAGGTGTATCCATGCTGGTAAAATTCCAGTCTTTCACCTAAGTTAAGCTAACTGGGGGCTTGTTCTATAGCTACAAATTAAGCATAGACGTGAGAAGGATATTGATGTTCATATATAATGCTTGGCAAAAAGCAAAAAAGGGAATTTTCCAAAACACTGAATTTTGTTCGTTAATCTAAAAGCAATAATATAAGATTGTAGACTTGTATTAGTCGTACGCCAGTATCAGAATCCCAGACTGTCTACAGGGAGGATCTCCCATTATCCCAAACAGGTTTCAGCAGTCTTATTTTCAAAGTTGGTGGAGTCTGAAACTTTGACCATTTGCTCTCCAAGCTCCCTGCCTTCAGCAGGTAAATTCCCTCGATGAGAACAACAAAACATCAGTCTCTGGAGGCGCAGAAGCTCTTGCCAGGAGGTACGCTGGAAGATGAAGTATATTAAAGGGTTGTATACGGTGGAGCTCTTAGCAAAGAAGCAAGGTAACATGCTGATAATGGGAGACATGTGGCCCTTCTCCCGTGAGTGAAACATGCTCCAGTAGCTCACAACCACATAGGGGGTCCAGGCGATGAAGAACCCAGAACTGATCATCAAAGCCATCTGAAATAAGAAGAACAGATGAAAGCACAAGTGAAGGGAGGGAGGGAATAGAGAGAATAAAACAGTGGGTTGTGTGAAATATGTGGCTTCAGTAAAGACAAGAAGGTCAGTAAGAGAATAGAGGGGAAACCGGGGGAATACGTTTAAAAAAACGCCATCTTCTGATTATTTTCTCTCTTGCTGAGGGTTCCATAAGAGGATCAAAAACACTTGTCTGTACTTTACATATGTAGCTACCACCAGCTGGTTGCTAACTCAGTTTTGCACATGAGGAAACGGATAGCCTGGCTTTGTCCAGTGATAACAGAACAAAAATAATTTCTTCATTCAGCGGGAAAGCAAATAAGCATAATCCTGAAAAATAATGAACTCACTACTTACATTCTCCCAAGCCCTGGTGAAACAATGGTGGTTGATGATAAAAATGAAATGTTGTGAAGCCTGAAAGAAAGCTTACCATGTCACATCAAAGAATAAAGCACAGCTGGAATTCATTGTTTGAATTCATTGTTATCATGGCTTTGACGATAAGAAAAGACAGCAGGTCAGCATTCTGGCAGGTAATTGAATTCAAATTATATAAGGCAGTCTATTTGGCCATTAGGTATTTGAATATCTGTCACAATATCTAAAAAAACAAGTGTAAATGATTTGTTATGTGCAAGAAAGTGGCAGCTTTATTTGCAATACTCTCCAATTAGCAAATTCCCATGCCCAATTCCCCATTGCTTTTTATTTAGAGACGTTACTTCACCCTTAAAATATTCCACACAATCAATGTTGTCATCTTCTGATCAAACACCGTTTGAGTGATACCAAAAGAGTTTATTTGAACTAAGGAAACTAAATGTCATACAGTTAAAAAAATATACGCTTTATATATGTGCACTCAAGTGTAGTGCTTTCCAATTTGCTGTTAAATGACTTCAAGGTAGTACTAGGAGCAGTGTAGAGGCTGTAAAATAGCTCTTCTAAGATTTGACTAAATGATTACACTTATAGAACACGTCAAAGATTACAACTACCTTGTGAGGTATGAAGAAATAATGATGGAGTGAAACAGATAAAATGTCATAATTATCTTTAAACTCATTGGGTGGAATGCGGGCAATCAAGCGCAAATGATGAATGCAGGATAACTAAGCTAAAGTGAATGACACAGGTACAACAACCACGCTCACTCAAACACGCACTCAATAGCCATATCCAGAGGGCATACACACAATTAAACGTGTTGTGTTCACAGGAACCTAGATGTGTAAAAGTGATGACCAGTCGCCGACCCTGCGCACTCTGAGCAAAATCTGCAGATGAGTGAGACACTTTCGATTCTGATCTTTGTCAATACTTTGCTGCAGTCACATTGCCTGCAGCCTGACCAAAGATTCAAAGATAGATTTACACTGAAATTATGGATATGACCTTTGGCGCAATTTCGTATACTGCAGCAAAAACACTTTCAAAATCAATTAAATGCGCGCACTTGGACTCTCTCATGAATATGCACTTACACACACAAGTAAATGCATACATGTGGACATATAATTAAATCCTTGGATAAGACGCACACTGGGGGCTTTTAGATTACGTGAGACACATCCGATCACCCTTACATTGAAGTCAGGAAATTATAAGAAGGATTTTCTTTGTTGCACAGTGTTGGTGATAAATATAGTGTGAATCCCCTATAGACATTTTCTACTGCCTTGTGAGAGGTGTGGGAGGCATAAGTGAATTAAATTAAGTTGATATTCTATATTTCTTTTAATAAAATAAAGCACATTAAAATACCTAAACTAACATTTATTTTATATATATTTAATATACATTTCTTTATCCATACACTACATATGACATATAACTATAAAAACATAGCCATATTCGAATGTAAGGTAAAGGTAAAGGTTCAAACTGATTCTATGAAATGCAGTTATTTTTCTAGTTCTCTACCTGTGTTTTTTAATTCTTGTTTTACTTTTATGCATACGACACCTAGTCAAATTCCTCGTACGTGTAAACCTACCTGGTAATAAACCTGTTTCTGATTCTGATTCTGATTTGCTGAGAATGTCTTACCACTGAGCTAGAGGTAGCCATTGAGCAGTTGAGCAAGGTAGCATGGAGACAGGAAGCAGGTGTAACACAGGGTTGCCAACTTTGGGTACCTGGCTGGAGTGAGATTTTGATATCATGGGTTCAATTCGGTTTAATTACACATATGCGCACGAAATGACTGCTATCGTGTCAGCAGCGGGACCTTAGCATATAGGATATATATACAATATATACAAATACACAATAATGGACACAGACTATAAAGGGCACACAGTTTCATTCACTAATTCAGCGTGAGAGCGTGAGATTGAGAGTGAAAGCGTGTGTCACACGCCAGATGCGTGAGAGTTGGCAACCCTGGTGTAACAGCCAGCATGGCTCTGTCGAAATTAACAACGGTAATCAAACTAATTGTGCACATTATGTAAACCACGACATGTTGTGGTACAACAAATAGTTAATTTCTGAAACCCTTTCTTGACTGAGCTAGTGACTTCCTGGAGTCCTTACTTGTTGGCTAGCAACCTAACATGGATGACAAGATGATAGCTGCTGAAAGAAATTATAACATTATAACATTTTCATTAAGGATAAGATACAGGTCTTTTAATTGGACAGAGCACTTTTCACCCCTAAGCTCAACTAATTTTCTCGTTATCATTGGCTTTCTAGCTATATCTTAAGCAGAGACACATGAGAGTGTGGTTATTTTTGTATCTATATCTTGGCAAAAGAGGGCTAATAATTTCCAACTAGAAAATGCATTTCCTGCAGAAAATGCGTGCGAATGCTGTAAACTGTGAACATTTGTTGCTGAATTTAGCTGAAAATGCAGCAAAAGCTGAATATTTTATTAGCTGAATGGTCTCTGTAGCTGCTTTTAGCAACAAAAACCAAGTAAGTGTGTTGCTGAGCTTAGCGGAGAAATGCAGAAAAGTGAAATGATTTAAATCAAACTTGTTACAGCTCAAATGCATTGCAATGACTTTGTTGAAAACTTGAAAGTGAAATGTTGAACTGGAAGAGTAGGACAAATAGTGAAGAAGCTTAAAGGTCCCATGTCATGGCCATTTCCACTGATCATAATTCCATTGTTGAGGTCTACTAGAATAGATTTATATTGTGCAATTTTCCAAACTCACATTGGTTTCTCATACAGCATCTCTGTAAACTACGTGTATTCACTGAATTTCACTCTCTGCCTTTAACGGCTCGTTGGAGCTCCAATAGCTCCAGCCCCCACCCTCCCTGTGAGCACAGTGTGCTCTGATTGGTCGGGACGTTGTGAATCGCGCTGAGCTCCGTGGAGGTGTGGTTTCCTTGTTTAGCAATACACAGCGAAACACAGCCAAACTCATCCTGAGCACACAAAGTCATAGCCGAAGTAAAAACAATAAGTGTGGCTTGATATTGAGTAAGAAAAAGGTTGATAAACGCTGTGAGAATGGGTCTGCAGAGAGAATTTCGCCGCAATCCCAACTGTCTGTTATCAGCCTGCAGCCAGGGAGGAGAAATCAGCAGAGCTGCCTGCACTGAGTGTGTGTGTGTGAGGAAGTCCGTGGATTGGTCAATTTGGACCAATCAGCGGGGGCTTAACGTAATGGCTCCGCGGATTGGTCCATTTGGTTCCGGGTACCGCATGACCGTATCGCGTCATAGCTCTGGGCGTGGCTACTGGGTATCCAGACGTCACGATGCCCAGGAAGAACATGAGAAATCTCCAACGAGGCGTTTTGGGGAGGTCTTTTCTGTGTTAGAGTTTTACTCCCTACAGGGTGTACTTTGAGGGTTTTTGACTCTGCAGACCGTTTACATGCATACAAACCTTCATAACACACAAGGGGACGGGTAATAACCGGAAAAGCATGACATGGGACCTTTAATATTTCAAAGAAAAGGTTTTAAAAAAGGTATAAACAATGAAATGTATAGCCTCAATGTCCTGAAATAGCTGAATAATTTAATAGTTGAATGGTTTATAGCTGAAAGTAGGCTTAAGGAGTTAGATATTAAATGTAAGTAGTAGTGAATGAATGTATATTAAGAAGAGAAAATAAAGTAAAAAGGCTTTGAAAAGCAGCAGAATATTTTAACTGCAAACCTTTTAACTAACTTGATGGCGAGTGATCTGTCACCATGGCAACGGAATTTTATGAAACCCCATAATACGCTTAGATGTGTTGATGGCTGCATCGTTCCCAAACCTGTGAAGTTTTGGGCCATTTTCAGCATGTTTCACTGAAGTTATGAGAAAACCGTGTTTCATGGTTAGCATTGTGTTGCCATGGCAACGGCATTTGAAGAAATCTCAAAACTGTCCCATAGATGTCTTCACGGCTGGATTGTTAGCACACATTTGAAGTTTGAGCACTTTTTGACAATTTTCATAGGAGTTATAGCAATATCGTGTTTTATGGCGAGGGATGCGTTGCCATGGCAACAGCTTTTGAGGAAAACTCACTATTGGCACATAGACATGTTGAGGGCTAGACCATTAACCATTATCTGAAGTCTGGTGCTGTTTTGACCCTTTTCATAGGCGTTATCTTGTTTTTTGGCGAAGGATGCGTTTCCATGGAAACGGCATATGGTGAGATCTCAGATTTGGCTTAGAGCTGTTGAGGCATGGACCGGTGATATACAAGCGAAGTTTGGGGGACGATCGGACCATGTCCATTGGAGTTACAGCGACATCGTGTTTTATGGCGAGGGATGCGTTTCCATGGATTCCACAATTGACGTAGAGCTGTTGAGGGCAGGACCATTAACCATTATCTGAAGTCTGCTGCTGTTTTGACCCTTTTCATAGGCGTTACCACAACATCGTGTTTTATGGCGAGGGATGCGTTTCCATGGCAACAGCCTATGGTGAGATCTCAGATTTGGCGTAGAGCTGTTGAATGAGAGTTAAGCCTCTTGCATTTCTAACTTTTGTTGAAAAAATAATAATACAAACCTCCAGTCTGTCTGTGGGCGTGTCTGCTCTGATTAGATGATGTCACTCAGGTGTGTGGGCCCAATCTGCCCAGCAACACCATGGTTACCAACTGCAGCACTGAGTGCCATTAAGAATGCATTGAGGATTATATCTGACAATTTTGCCAACTGTTCAAAAACTATGGCTCCTATAAATAAAAGACCAGAAAGTGAGCATCAGGGAACCCCAATGAACTGATATATGTTTTATTTTTGGGTTTTGTGTGTCAAATGTGAAGATGGGAGCAATTTGTCTAAAGTGGACTTCTCTCTGTTCTGAAGAAAGTTCCGGTCAAATTTAACATGGGAGTCTATTTGAAGCTAGGTGGACTTTTTGTCACTCAGATCACTATTGGGCCAGAACGGTGGGTCCGTTTGATATGATGAAGGCAATTGAGCAGGCCAGACTAATTATGCTCCTGAAATCTTTTGAAATTATTTGAATAGACATTGATTACGTTTACTTGAGTGTGAACAGTCTGCTGGTAATGGCATATATACTTATACTTGCAGTACGTACTGATTGTTTGTTGTGATCTTTTCATGGGATTTTTGGTGTAATGGGGTCCAGTGGCAAGAAATCCATGGGTGTTTGTTAATTGGCTTATGGATGTATATTGATTCGAAAAATGAAGCCTTTAACTGGGAAACTTGGACACATCATTAACAATATCTTGGTAGCCGAGTTTAGCTTGACACAGCATGGTCCTGTTGTGGTGATGAGTGTTACATTTTACATTGCTAAACTTTGTTTCTAAACTGAATGTAATCGTCACGTAGCGGTAACGCTAAAATAACGTGTTGATCTTCAGAAGAGTGCTGTCTATGCTAACTCTATTGGTGAGCAATATATATATATTCTGTCTTTTTTACCAGACAATTAATAGCAGCAGATGTAGACGGTGGCCTCCTGTCCATCATTCCTGCACAAATCAAAGGGTTTTTATCTTTCCCGTTTCACTGGTGTCTGGACGAGTTCAGTTGGCTAAGGAAATATACAGAAATGCGGGCCACATCCCTTTAGCCCCCCTCCCAGGGGCCTTCACATGCAAAGCTATAATTTATTCTTCATTTGTCTTGGTTGTTTTCTTAAGCTGCTTCATGTGACGGGGGGAGCAGAATCAGCAGGCGATTATTTACACCAACTAAATCGACTTTGTCAATATTGTCAGAACGATCCAGCTTATTCGGAAAACACTTTTATGTCAACGCTCAAATAGATATGTTCGCCTGTCAAATGTTCGTCTTGGCCCAGATAGAGCCTGCACAATCGCTTTGACAAATGATTATCCCCATGGTGTGATGTGACGATTATACATATTCAGCTATGTACACATATTGAAATAACATAACAGACTGAAGATATACAGTATTTTTCAAAAGATGCCTTCCTCTGACAGCAGACACAAAGGACGAAATAGGCAGGGCTGCTGCTGAGAAATTGCTCCCGACTATGAGGTTTTTGATAAAGGATATAAATGTACCTGCCTGAAGATATACATAAAAAAAAACAATATTTAATGCATTTGTTTTATCCGTATTTTTTTAGGTGCATGTCATTGAATTCTGAAAATGTGTACATGTTTTTCTGTCATATTATTCAATTTAGGTCGATACAATTCTCGAGAAAATAGGCAAAGTGAAACAATACAGTTGTGATTTCATTTAGGTTTCTTTTCCTTTGTTTTCTTGTATCTATTCTTGTGTTTTGCATTGATTTGAGTTAATAACATCTCTTTCCATTGCCTTTGCTACAGTAAGCATATAATCATTTGAAGTTCCTCACAGCTTTTTTTCTTTAACCCCAGTTGAGGAATAAGGCATTTTTAATCACTATCTGGATTTCACAAATTGATTTGTGAGATTTTTTGCCTCATTACGATGTGCAATCAGTGAAAGAAAAAACTGACCGTCTCATTATGTCATTGATTGCCTTATTCTTACCAGAGTTATTTTCTTCTCAACACTGCGACATTGAAAATCGTTGCTCTGGATGGATTGGTAGGCCTTGTGCAGCTTCCACGCAATACCAAAATAAGTGAAAAGGATGACCAGACAGGGGACGAATGTGCAGAGAACAGACATAGCAATGATGAAGGTGGAGTGGTTCAGGGACATCCCATAACCGGTCCAGTCTATCGAGCAGGAGATTCCAAACGGCTCCGGCCCGTAGCTGCCCCATCCCATCAGAGGGAGCACCGCCCACAGCCCGGAATACAGCCAGATCCCACTGATCACAAAACCAATGGTTCTCCTTTGGAACTTGACACCTGTGGACAAACAGATATTCAATTAGTAGTGAGGAGTCTGTTACCTGCTGAAGTGTAGGCGCTGCAGAACCATTATAATTTAGTTCAATCAGAGACGAATCTATTTGACGGGAAACGTTCTGCTCTTTGAGATTAAAGAATCTGACCATGAAGAGGATTCCGGGAGAGCTAATCCCCACACAAACAGAACATTAGGTCTTAGTTAAAACAACAATGCTAATGCTAACAATGCTAAGCACATAAGAAGGAGATTGTTGGGATGGAGCTGTGGCAGTATCAGCAGTCATGTGGTGAGGTGATTATTTGTACATACATTGCCAGAACAAGAATGTCAATATGCAAGGGATCATTTGAAGTGAGCCGGTCATTAAAGAGAAAAGAACACATTCTACTGCCTAGCAACAGCTGAAACTGCGGCGACTGCAACGTAACTTTAAAGGTCCCATGACATGCTTTTCCGGTTATTACCCGTCCCCTTGTGTGTTATGTAGCTTTTTCTGCATGTAAATGGTCTGCAAATTCACAAACCCTCAAAGTACACCCTCTAGCGAGTAAAACTCGAACACAAAAAATACCTGTCTATGCTGCCCCAGAACGCCTCGTTGGAGATTTTTCTTTTTCCATTTTATGCTTCCTGAGTATAGTGACGTAATGCCGACCAAATGGACCAATTGGTCCAAATGGACCAATCTGCGGAGCTCCGCACACACACACACTCACTCAGCCGTATCTTTTCTCAGCCGCGGTGCTGCGCGGATCTTCGCACACAAACACACTCACTCAGCCTGGCTGTGAGTGTGTGTGTGTGCTCAGGCTGAGTTCCGCGGTGTCTCGCTGTCTCACAGACTCCACGCAGCAACCAGGAAACGACACCAGTAACCCAGCTCACACTGTCCACTCCTCGAGCCTCAAAGGGCGGAGCAGTGAGCCCCGCAACGTCCCGCCAACACGGCACCCAGACCCCACGCAGCATTCTCATCTGTTTGTCATTACTGGTGTCATTTCCTGGTTGCTAACAAACGCCATTGTAACACATAAACACTGATGTTCCGCTGTAACGGTGGTGGACTCATCAGAACATAGTGGGCGAGCTGACCAATCAGAGCACAGTGGGCTCATAGGGAGGGGGGGGCAGGAGCTCCAACAAGGCGTTTAGGACAGAGAGTGAATACACATACTATACAGAGATGCTGTATGAGAAACCAATGTGATTTGGAACATTGAACAATGTAAATGTATTCTAGTAGACCTCAACAATGGAATTATGATCAGTAGAAATGGCCATGTCATGGGACCTTTAAATTACGGCAGCTTTCTGCACTTTAACTGCCGAAATCTGTTCACATGTTCATTTTCATTAACCAGTCTTTAAACACAGCCATAAAGGGACCATGAGTTTATACTGTGTTCCCTTTAGTGTTTACTTTCTATCTTCTACTGCTGATTTGTCTTTGGTACAGCTCTCTGAGTCTTCAACCTCTTTCCTTGTCTTGCGTTGTTTTCTTGTTCTTGTTCACTTTTTCTTTTTTTTACCCGGGACAGTTTCGAAATAATATCCAAAGTGTTGTGCTCTCCTCAACAACAACAAAAACATCAATGGAAAGTATTCCACAGTGTTTTCAGATTTTTTTCTTACTGTTTTTGGGCCACAGCTGACATTATATTGACCAGACTTCTTTCTGCGGATTGATATGACTGCACAGTCCCTTGATCAGAGTGTCCTTAGCAGCGTTCTTTTTCAACTAAGCTGTGTAATAATGGACGATAAATTCTGGTATATATTTATATATATATTTTTTTTTTCATGTGCAAATGTTATTCAGAAATCAGCCCAACTATCAGCTCAGAATCCAAGCAATGAACTGTTATGGATGTGGCTGTCAGCGAATTGTTAGCAACCTAAAAAAGGTCCAACTAAAGAAAAATCTATATACGTTTGGATGTGCGCTATATTTCAAATGACTCCAATGCTTTACCTTGCCTTCAGATTCCTGTTTCCGACATTAAACTGAAGCCGTTATAAAACTGCCTTAATGAATTCGGGGGCCAACCTTCTCTAACATCTTTTCACGTTCCAGATGACTACTTTATATACTGTATAGGAACATTAAGTCATCATAGTTCAGAGCCTTATTTGTATTCCCAGTTGTCTCAATTATCGTGGCAGGATATTTTGTAGGTTTTTATTTTTTTGTATTTCATCTTTATTATGTTATTTTATTGTCTATACCTACTGAAGGCTCACAAGGAAATATATCTGCACTGAACCGTTGACTTTAACTAAATTTATTATATCAACAGATTTCACATAACTGCATTAGCTTAGTTGAAAGCAATAATATTACGTTTAAATAGGTTCAACTTAATATTATTGCTTTCAACTAACCTAATACTGTCTTGTGTCTTAATTTTGTAAGAGCTAATATTTAGGTGTTTATTTTACATTGTCTATATCTGTCTGTAGATTTATCTTAAATTCACCAGAAGTTATATCATGCCTTAATTTGCATATCAAATATAACATTTCAAAAAATCCAATAACGTAAACAAACAACTGGAGCATTTCATGGTGATATCTATAATGAAATTGTTCTACCTTATTCACCTGTTCTGTCCATATTCAGTTGTTATTTGTTGTGTTCAAACCTGTAAATGATGATGAACAGCAGCTGTCAGCTGATTACAGTTTATGATTAAAATCACACGACCTTGTCTTGCCTAAAATATGCAATGCTTCCTTAAGAAAGTTGCAGTTCGATTGTTCTTACAGTATGGTTCAACGTTCATTCATTACATCATCTTTAATTCATTCGTTTCAGAATTAGCCTCAAAGGGCCTTTACCAGAACAGAGGACATTACACATGACCAACACCGACTGGACTTTTGATCAGCTACTTTAGTAATGCATTCTTAAATAGACCCATTTACTGCTGACGTCATGATCATGTCACAGTGTTTGCTGGAGTTAGAACAAAGGGAATACTGGAGGCAGGAAAATGTTACCCCTCTGCTAACCATTGCTGCAGCATTAAGCTTATGGCTGCTGTTAGTTTCTTTCCATCACTGTGTTGCGACCTGCGTTATTATAAGAGTCTCTTTTTTATGAGTTTTTCTCTCTTTTTTTGGTTTAAGTTATAGTCGTACAAAAAGTTATACACCCTTAGTGCTTCTTTAATATTCACACTTGGTTTCTCTTTCGGATGTGTAAGTGTCAAGCCATTGAGTAAGTGTGTAGGGGTTGGCCAATCTGGCCCAAGTAAGAAGTCTTTTCCTCTCGTTCCTGGAGAGTAAGTCGCCGCACATATTCAAATAAACGTAACATTTCTTTAGCTATTGTTTAAATACAAGCCAACAAAACAAACCAGCATTGCCTAACGTTTCCAGATAATGATTCTGCCAGCTTGTTCTGAACAAAAATGTACGTCATCGTGTTTACTTAAAAGGCTTTATGGTATTTGAGTAAGGATTATGGTATAATTGTGGTTGGCTAACTGTGGATGGCTAATTTTATTCTGGTGTTTGCTTTCCCACGTTTATTCTGTACCTTTGTAAACACCCAGAATAATACAGAGAGGCAGGCTGTTACAACATTTAGAGATTGTGAGGCTGTTGCCTAACTGACTCAAGCAACTAGGTCTCATGGGTTCCCATATCTACAAAACAGACTGAACAAACTGGATTTACATATTTATTTGGAGCCTTCTAGGTTAGACATGAGAAACATAAACATTTAATTTGACAGCAAGATTATTTCCTGCAGGTATGGTCCTTACAGAATAGGCCATACTGGATACCATTAATTGGAGACAAGGACATCTGTGTCAATATCATTTAATCAATTAGTTAGAACAATTATGAAGCAGACTATGCTTTTCAACTGCCTATAATGATGAAACCCTCGGTAAGTGGAGGGATAAAAGAAGACAGCAACCCCCCCAAAAAAAGCTTAGCAAAAATTTGACCGGGAGGCCATTACAGCAGATCAATAAATCGTGGGTGCACAGATCACTCAGGTTCTGATTGATAAATCACTGTCATCTCTGCCTCAGTAATCCCTATCAATACACTTGTAAAGTGCATGATAATCTGGAAGGTTTAAAGCTAAAAGTTCAGGTTCTAGAAGATAAAATCTTTCTTAACTCTTTGATGTAGTGCGTGTCCTTGGGCGATATACCTATCCCTAAAATGTTCCCAATGGGTTATCCAACGTGCTTTATGAGGCAGTTTTTTTCTAATTTAAGCGCCTCCACAAATTCCCCTGCCCTACTTCAAATGATTATGTGACAGATCAAATTGATTGACTGTTTTTCCCCATTAGATAGTTATCCTAATATGTTTTTGAGGTTCACAATGAGCGAAGTCCACATCTCTATTGTTGACTCCTTCGCCCCATGTCCCCGGGCTGTCGATATTTCTAGTTATTACATGGTTTAGTTGAATACTCGATTCTGATTGGTCAATTCAGAACACGTGACACGTTGTTAATCCAGAACAGACAGACCGCTGTCAAGGATTTATGACCGTTGTTAAGGACGCTCAAATCTGCAGAAAGAAGTCCGGTCGATTGAACTGTATACAGTTTGGCTGAAAAGCAAACTGCATACAGTTTGCTTTTCTAACTGACAAGACAAGAGCTACAAGGAAACAGCGGAGAATTAACGGGCAGAAACCCTCCTTTTTACGCAGCGGTCCAGACATAGACATCAAACGGCGACACATATTCAGTTGCCAGTTACTTTTGCATTAGGGCAGGGATATCTAGATACTTTCCAAGGTTTGACATAATGAATTGTGCTACTTTTAAAGCAAGCAACGATGTTTTCAAATCTGTAATCAAAAAGCTCCTCAAAAACGCTATCGAAGCAGTTCCTGCCGTTGCTACGTTAGTTCAAACAGTAACAACGGACTATTTTTGTTAGCGGATGCATGTCAATTTAAATCAATACATACAACTATTTTTTAAATCAATAAAATCATTTTCTAAATCCATAAAAGCATTTCAATTAATAGTGGGAGTCATATCATTACTTTGTTGAGAATGTGGCCATGTAATAAGCGGGATAATGTGCAGCGACTTGGTCATTATGGGTAAAAGAACACCTTCATGCCGATCTAGATCCCTCCGCTTCGCGTCGGGCTCCTGATCTGCCTGTCGGTGTTCTTTTACCCATAATGACCGCGTCGCTGCACATTATCCCTTACATACGTTATGTCTAGATATGTTAGAGCCCAGACCTTACGTCAGAGGGAATGGGAGGCTTCCAGCTAGTCGCAACCAATTTATTTGCTGCTGTAAGCGCGGCTAATAGTGCTCGCCTTTTGGTCAGGGTTAAACCCAGGTTGGACAGGTCGTTTAGGATAAGTGTAACAGGTGAATGAGGCACGTTAGTCTCAAATATCGCCGAAAGGTTAGAGGCAACCATCTCCCAGAATCTGGCCACTGGCGGACATTCCCAGAACATATGTAGATAAGTACCAATAGCCTCTACGTCACATAGAGTGCAATTTGGATCAGCAATTATTTTCATTAAACAAAGCTTCCTAGGCGTAAGGTAAATCTATGAGTGAAATTATAATGTATGTGCTGGTGGTCAGGATTCCTAGAAGCTATTAGTATATTGGACCAGACTTCATCTCAATCAAACTCTGGATCCAGATCTGGGATATCGGCCCTCCATATCGCCTTTAACGCCAGGGGTCTATAAGCGTGTTGTGAAATGAACCAGTAAAGTTTGGAAACAAGGCCACTTGTACCTCTAGTGGAGTGTAGAATTTTACGCAGCGGGTGTGGTGATAGAGGACTTTGCAATGGAACACCGTTAGCCCTTAAAGCCGACCTCAACTGTAGATCAAATAAAAAGGAGGAACGAGGTAAATCAAATTCTGTACACAGCTCCTGAAACGAACGCAGACCTTCATCTCCATAGACGTTCCCCAGTATATGAACCCCTCTCACTTTCCACTGTGGAAACTGAATGGGATGGCCACCAATCAACAATCTGGCATTGTTAAATAATGGGGAACATGCATAGGGGCAGCCACATAGTTTCTCTACCGCCCTCCAGACAGACAGCAATTGTGATACAATTGGGCCGAACCTGCAACGACACTGAGCAATAGGAATGTTCTAATACAAAAGATCTTGAAGGGTGTAAGGATGCACTAGACTCTCTTCCAGGGCCCGCCATGACCAGAGTTGGGTGTAACGCGTTACAAAGTAACGCGTTACTTTTATAATTCAGTAATCACACTACAGTTACTAACATTGCCCCGACACGCGTTACTTCGTTACTTTTATAAAATCAGTCATAATCACACTGACAGACAAGAGGGGTTTCCGCCGCAGGTTTATATGTACGTAATCTGCGCGACTTGCACGTCCACATCTCCGCGTGCAGTGCTGCATAAACATGGCTGAGTCAGCGATAACTTTTCAGGGGTGGAGGTATGCCCATTATTTTGAGTTCGTCCGAAGAATAGACAGGAATGTAATGGTGAGGTGCAAACTGTGTCCAGGCCAGAAGCTGTTATCCACTGCTGTAAACACCACGTCAAACCTCAACAAACACCTGCAAAGAACACATGCTAAGGTGAAGCTAATAGCTAAGGACCCCCGAACCCAGAGTGAGGATGTTGTGAGTGCGCCGCCGCCGACTCCGAAGCAGCACAAATTAGAATTTGGAGGACCGGTAACCAAAGCAGAGATGGACAGGCTTGTAGCATCCTTCATAGTAGAGGTAATGTTGCCCATTTGCACAGTGGAATCACCATCGCATCGTTCAGAGATATACTGCGCAAAATACAGATAGCAGGAGACAGAGGACAGCCATGGTCAGAGCTATCTGGATCAGTCTGGCTGTCTTCTGAGTGGTTAAACATTACTAATGGTGTTCCTCAAGGTTCTGTTTTAGGTCCACTTTTATTCTCCATCTACATCAATAGTTTAGGTGAAAATGTCGATGGAGCAACCTTACATTTTTATGCGGACGATACCGTTATGTACTGTGCATGTTCTTCCATTAAGGAGGCTGTTGTTGAATTGCAAACTGCTTTTAACATTATTCAGACTCAGCTCTCTGAACTAAAGCTTCTTTTAAATGTGGATAAAACCAAGGTAATGCTCTTTTCAAAAGCCAAAAAGACACCAGAGCCTGTTTTAGATATTTTAACTACGCAAGGAATAAAACTTGAAGTGGTTGCCTGTTACAAATACCTTGGTATCTGGCTTGATGATTGTCTCACTTTTAAACGTCATGTCAATATCCTGCTTAAAAAACTGAGGGTTAGACTAGGTTTCTTCTACAGGAACAAGTCCTGTTTCTCGCTCGAGGCCAGAAAAAGGCTAGTCACTGTGACCTTTTTACCTGTGCTGGACTATGGTGATTTGATTTATATGAATGCACCTGCCAATTGCCTGGTCAAGTTAGATGCTGCGTATCACAGTGCACTGAGATTTGTGACAAACTGTAAAGCATTAACTCATCACTGTACCGTGTATGCAAGGGCTGGTCTGCCTTCACTAACTGTACGGAGGCTCAGTCACTGGTACATTTTTATATATAAAGCCATGTTAGGGAAACTTCCATCCTACATCTGCTCCCTGATCTCACGGCGAATTGTAAGTGGCTACTGCCTGAGATCGCATGCTGTGGTTTTATTAAATGTGCCAACTGCTAGGACTGTCTTAGGGAAAATAGCATTTAGATGCGCAGCTCCACTGTCCTGGAATAGTCTGCAATTAAAATGGAAACTGAGCAATCTGTTGCCACTAAATGTTTTTAAAGCTCGGTTAGATGCTACTGAATCGGAAGCTGTTGGTACCTGTGCATGTGGATAGTATGTAATTTGTAATCCCTGTAATGCTACTGTATGATGTCCTTTTGTTGTTCTGTTTATGTTTTTAATGTTTCATGTGGAACCTACTTGAGCAGGTCTCCCTTGAAAAAGAGGTCAATGATCTCAATGGGATACAACCTGAATAAATAAAGGTTTGAAATGAAATGAAATGAGTCTTATGCGACAATGGAAACTGAACTAAAGAGAACATTTGAAACTTTAGCAGTCTGCGTGATCTGCCTGCAGGGAGGGGCTGGCCGGCCCTGCAAGTAAAGGAACGAGTAAAGTAACGAGTAAAGTAACGAGTTACTTTATGTAGAGAGTAACGAAGTAGTGTAATATATTACTTTTTTTTTAAAGTAATATGTAATATGTAATATATTACTTTTTTTTAGTAACGACCCCATCTCTGGCCATGACACTGATGTCTCCGACTGGAGCCAGGTTAATAAGGGTCTAAGCGTGAAGGCCCAATAATAGTGTTTACAATTTGGGAGAGACAAACCCCCGGCCTGTCTTTCCCGCTGCATTGTAGAGAGCTTGATGCGTGGGCGTTTGCCTTGCCACAAACATTTCGTCAAAGCTGTCTGTAGCTTGCTCCAATACTGAGTTGGTGGAGGAAGAGGTAGCATTGAACTAAACAAATTAACTCTGGGTAGAATGTTCTTGCTAATGCTAAATAGCATTAGCAAGGGGCTTAGCAGACAGCCTTGCCTTGATCCTCTCGAGATAGCAAAAGATGGGGAGCATACCTTGCCTATAAGCACCATAGCTGTTGGGTTTTTATATAGCACCTTGACCATGTCAATAAAAGGGGCGCCAAAGCCCATTGCCCCGAGTACCGACCACAAAAAGGGCCATTCTAGGCGGTCGAAGGCCTTCATCGCATCAAGTGAGAGAACTGCAGCTGGGGAAGGTAGATTTTGGGCCCCATCTATGATGTGTAATAGCCTCCTTACATTGTCAGCGGCTAGCCTGGATTTTATAAAGCCTGTCTTATCGCTATGTACTAAATCAAATCAAATCAAATCAAGTTTTATTTATAAAGCACATTTAAAAGCGATTTTTGGTCGAGCCAAAGTGCTGTACATGTAATAAAAACACATTACTACAATCACAATAAAAGACAATAAATTGCAACAGATATATATAAAAAATAAAAAGTGAAACACAAGGAAAACTCAGGAGTCGTACTCCGCTCTAACTAGAAGGCCAGAGAGAAGAAGTGTGTTTACTAGATTCGTCATGTGAGACTGAAGGCGCCTAGCCAGCACTTTGGCATAGATCTTTATGTCAGTGTTTAAGAGTGAGAGGGGCCTGTAACTAGTACACTCCTTGCCTTTTTTAAGAAGCAAGGATAACAGGGCAGTGTTGACGTCTCTCAAAAATGAACCCTCCTTAATAGAAAAATAATATCATCTCTACAAGCAAGGGGCCGAGCAAGGGCCAAAAGGTGAGATAGAATTCGGGTGGAATACCATCTGGGCCTGGCGACCTGCCCTTACGCATGTCCATTACTGCTTTCTCAATTTCTTGGTTTGTGATGGGGGCATTCAGATTTTCAGAGTCGCTGACAGAAAGAGACTCCATTTGGATATTATTTAAAAAATCATTGCATGCAGATTGGACAAAGCCACTCTCCGAACTGTACAGATCCTTGTAGAAATAAACAAAGGTGGTGTTCACGCTCTTGGGATCGGTTAGAACAGTGCCATCTATAGATTTAACACTAAAAATATCAGCAAAATGTTCATCGGTCCGAAGCCTCAAGTCTCAACTCTGGCGGAGTGGAAGTAGTAAGTCTGTCTGGTTCTATGCATAAGAAATTCTGAACGGCGTCTGAGGAGAGAATTAATTTCTTTTTTGATCAGGTCTTTTTGAGCGCAACAGAATCGCTGTAATGGTGTTGTAAGTTAGCATCGAGAGCAGCATACTTTAGTTCTTATGCTTCCAATTTAGCTGCACGTTCCTTGTTTCGGGTGGATGCGTACAGAGTGGTGTTGCTTCTAATAAAGCCCTTTGTTGCCTCCCACAAAAATCTCGGGTCAGACACTGACCCCTTGTTGAACCCCAGAAACTCGCGGAGGTTAGTCTCAAACTGAGACTTGTATGTTTCGTCACGCAGCAGTGAAGAGTTAAAATTCCATCTGGGAGCTCTAGTGGGGACAGCCCTAAGCGTGACAGAAAAGTAGATGGGTTTGTGATCAGTCCATGTAACTGGTATCTTGAAAGCCTTTCGAACATTATGAAATAGATCTTTGGAAGCAAAGAGAAAATCTATCCTAGAAAAGGATTTATGTCTACCTGAGAAAAAAGAGTAATCTTTTATGGAGGGCTTCATCACACGGCAGATGTCTATCATATTTGTTCGGGCCGCCCACTGGCGTAATGCATCAGAAGCGAGACGTTGGTCTCTACTCTCTGCCCCACCCGTTCTATCCATGTTGCTATCCCATACTGCATTGAAATCTGGGCCCATAACCAGACGAAAGCCTGTGAGATCCCGTAGAGTTTTGGTTAATAGGTCATAAAAGCCAGCCTCAAAAGTGTTGGGAGCATAGGCAGAAATCAATGCTATATTCTGCCCGTCCAGACGAATCTCAGCAATGGCCAGTCGCCCCTCTTTGTCCGTCCAAGAACCGATCAGATCAAATTTCAGCTTGCGTCTACAAACTATCATCACACCCTTGGTCTTCGTAGGAGCAGACGAAAAGACAATAGGGTGATAGAGCCTATTTGCAAAGCGGGCCGCATCCTTGCGGAGTAAATGTGATTCCTGTATCATGGCAAAGTCAATATTTCTCTTGCGCAAAAATCCTAAAATAGTGGTCCTTTTATGTGGGATATTGAGTCCCCTGGCATTAATGGAAATCAAATTGAGATTAGTCATAAGTAGAGTAGTGTAAGAATACAATATAGAGTATATTCACCTCAACAAGCAGGATATGGTGATCTGGATCCCAAAAATAGCCCTCCCCAAAAAAGAAAAAACCTAACTCATAAACAAACTCAAAAACAACCCAAGAAAAGTGAGGAGATATATCACTCCTCGACATTCCTGATAAGTCCCTAACTGGACAAACAATTAAACTCTAACTGCCTAAGAGGGGCAGTGTTGGGTGTAACGAATTTCAAAAATAACGGAGTTACAGTAATGTATTACTTTTTGCTGTAACTAAGTAATGTAATGCATTACTAATTCAATTTGGGTAATATACTACCCGTTACAATTCTCAGTAATGCAGTTACAACACATTTTAACCCGAAATGAAATGGTGTTTTGTTTTTTAAGAATTCACTAACATCGCGAGACATTCCGACACCAGAGAAACATTGTTCTTTTCCCCATAATGACCGCCTCGCTGCACATTATCCCGCTTATTACACGGCCATATACTAAACAAACTACAGAGCCCATTCCGTGTTCCTGTTATTGTTTACTTCCTCTCTGCCTTTTTCTGGTGATTTATCTGACGTCCAGCGCTCCATCTTTTAACCTCTTTTCCTTTCTCTTTCTTGATCCTCCTTAGCAACCTTCATTATAGTCCTTGACAGTGGTCTGTACTACTGTATTAACAACGTGTCACATGTTAAGAATTTACAATCAGAATCGACAATTCAACTAAGCTGTGTAATAAAAGTTATTAGTAGCCTTAATGGCCTATACAGTTGTTATGCTATACCACATTGCCCTTCACTGGATGTATAATGAGCTGCACTAAACTACATTTTAGCATTTAAAATACCTAGCCATTCTTTTGCGGTTATTTTGGTAAAGTAACTCAAAAGTAATATAAATTAGTGTAACTACTTAAAAAAGACAGTAATAAGTATTATTATCCAGTGTTTCCCACAGAATTTGATTATATTTGTAGGGGCACCGCACCCCCCCCCCCATGCAAATGAGCCATAATCTCATTAAATATGCGCATATCTTAAACATTTCAGGAACACAATTCTGAACATTGGATAAAGTCAGGTTCGAAATTCTTGTTTCATTTTGTAGTCATATTAGCATCTAAAGTTTTTACAGAAGGGATTTTGGATATCTCTTTTTATCACTCCATAAATCAGAAAATCAATCAATCAATCAATCAATCAATCAATCAATCAATCAATCAATCAATCAATCAATGTTTATTTATATAGCCCAATATCACAAATGTTACATTTGTCTCAGTGGACTTCACAGTTTGTACAGAATATCAGTATGACAATACGACACCCTCTGTCCTTAGACCCTCACATCGTACAAGGAAAAACTTCCAAAGAAACCCCACAGTTTAAAGGGGAAAATGGGAGAAACCTCAGGGAGAGCAACAGAGGAGGGATCCCTCTCCCAGGACGGACAGACGTGCAATAGATGCCGTGTGTAAATCGAAGAGATAATACATTTACAACATAGGTAGACCAAATGTTTGGAAATGCATGTGTCTATAATAAGAAGATGAATCCTCGAGGATGTCAACAATCCTGTGGGAGGCAGGACCACAGTGATAGGTTCCGCCACGACTCGAAGTCCAGGGCTCAGATCTAGGACTCAGGATGCAGGATCCAGGACACAGGATCCAGGACTCAGGACTCAGGATCCAGGACTCAGGATCCAGGACTCCGGATCCAGGACTCAGGATGCAGGATCCAGGACACATGACTCAAGATCCAGGACTCAGGACCACAGCAACAGGATCAGCACTCCCTTAGGATAGGTTGAGGGAAAGGGGTAGCAAGTAAGAAGTAAGGAACAGAGGTGGAGAGGCACAACGTGTCTACGTACATGCACTCCCTTAGGATAGGTTGAGGGAAAGGGGTAGCAAGTAAGAAGTAAGGAACAGAGGTGGAGAGGCACAACGTGTCTACGTACATGCACTCCCTTAGGATAGGGTGAGGGAAAAGAGTAAGAACTAAGATGTATAGGTGAAGAGGCACAACGTCTCTACGTCAATGCACTCTTATTAGATTCTCTTATCAACTATAAGCTTTATCAAAAAGGAAGGTCTTAAACGTACTCTTAAAAACGGATAGGCTGTCTGCCGCCCGAACACAAACTGGAAGCTGATTCCACAAAAATGGAGCTTGATAAGAAAAGGCTCTGGCTCCCATTGTACTTTTAGAGACTCTACATGTAGGAACAACCAGCAACCCTGCATTCTTGGAACGCAATGCCATAGGACAGTAGGGTATAATGAGTTCTCAAAGTCAAAGTCAAAGTCAGCTTTATTGTCAAGAATTCTACATGTTGTACATCCAGAAATATCGAAATATCGTTTCCCGCAGTCCTACAGTGTGACATATATACATCAAACAAAAAACAAAAAGGGCCTAGATAAACATGGTATACATTAAACAAAACAAAGGGCCTAGATAACCGGGGTATACAGTTTAAAATGTTAATAATATAATTTAAGTGCTCAAAGTACAGTTTCAGTGCAGTAGCAGCGGAGATGGGCAGAAAAGTGACTGGTGCTGGATGAGGGAGGTTGGTTGTGTGTGTGTGTGTGTGTGTGTGTGTGTGTGTGTGTGTGTGTGTGTGTGTGTGTGTGTGTGTGTGTGTGTGTGTGTGTGTGTGTGTGTGTGTGTGTGTGTGTGTGTGTGTGTGTGTGTGTGTGTGTGTGTGTGGGTGGGTGGGGGGGGGGGGGGGGGGGGGTTAGAGTCCAGGACCATTTGGGGCAGGGGAGAAAGGTCGGAGGCAGGGTGGAGAGTTCAGGGGAGAGATGTCAGAGGGAGGGAGGGAGGGAGGGAGGGGAGAGAGTTAAGCATCCTGACCGCCTGGTGGAGGAAGCTGTTGCCCAGCCTGGAGGTGCGTGAGCTGAGGCTGAGAAACCTTCTTCCTGAAGGCAGGAGGCTGAAGAGGCTGTTGGAGGGGTGGGTGGAGTCACCCACAATGCTGAGTGCTTTGCGGGTGAGGCGGGTGTTGTATATGTCCTGTAGTGAGGGGAGTGAGGCACAGATGATCCTCTGGGCAGAGTTCACTATGCGCTGCAGGCTCTTGCGGTCAGCGGCGGTGCAGCTTCCGAACCACAGCGTGATACAGCTGCTGAGGATGCTCTCGGTGGCGCCTCGGTAGAAGGACAGCATGATGGGGGGTGATGCTCCGGCTCGCTTGAGCTTCCGGATGAAGTACAGGCGCTGCTGGGCTTTCCTCGCTAGTGCGGTGGTGTTGTTTTTCCAGGTGAGGTCATCAGTGATGGTCACCCCAAGGAATTTGGTGCTGGTCACCTGCGTCACAGCGGTGCCGTCGATGGTCAGGGGGAGAGGGGGTCGACAGTGGGTTCTCCTGAAGTCAACAACTATCTCTTTTGTTTTCTTCAGGTTGAGGAAGAGGTTGTTGTTTTGGCACCACAGGGTCAGCTGGTTCACTTCCTTCCTGTAGTTAGTCTCATCGTTGTTGCTGATGAGACCCACCACAGTAGTGTTGTCTGCAAACTTCACGATGTGGTTGGTGCTGAAGGTGGGTTTGCAGTCGTGGGTCAGCAGAGTGAAGAGAAGGGGGCTGAGCACACATCCTTGGGGGGCCCCCGTGCTCAGTATGAGGGTGTCTGAGGTGTTATTGTTGACCCGTACAGCTTGTGGTCTCTCTGTGAGGAAGTCCAGCAACCAGTTGCAGAGAGAGGGGCTGAGGCCCAGGTCTGTAAGTTTTTGTACAAGCTGCTGGGGGATGATGGTGTTGAATGCTGAGCTGAAGTCTATGAATAGCATTCTGACATATGGGTCCTTAGTCTTAGTCTTAGCCTTAGTGTTAGTGTCCAGGTGTGTGAGGGCTGGGTGGAGAGCGGAGGAGATTGCATCCTCTGTGGACCGTTTAGCTCGGTAGGTAAACTGAAACGGGTCCAGCGATGGGGGGAGGGTGGATTTGATCTGCTTCATGACCAGCCTTTCGAAGCACTTCATGATGGTGGAAGTTAGTGCGACGGGGCGGTAGTCGTTGAAGCCGGATGGAGATGACTTCTTTGGCACTGGAATGATGGTGGTTTCCTTGAAGCACGAGGGAACAACAGCCTGGCTCAGGGAGATGTTAAAAATGTCTGTGAGGACATCTGAGAGCTCTTCCGCACAGTCCTTCAGCACACGACCAGGAATGTTGTCAGGTCCTGCAGCCTTGCGGGGGTTAATCCTCAGCAGTGTGCTCCTCACACTGGCTGGTGAAAGACGCAAAGCCTGGTCGTCGGTTTTCTGCGCAGGTGTGTTGTTCTGTGCTTCAAAATGTGCAAAGAAGCCGTTGAGGTTGTTGAGCAGGGAGGTATTACTGTCACAGGTCTGTGGCGGTAGTTTGTAGTCCGTTAGGGTCCTTATGCCCTGCCACAGGCTCAGTGAGTCCCCACTATCCTTGAAATGTCCTGTAATTTCTCGGGTGTATTCTTGTTTTGCTTTCCTGATGCCACGGGACAGGTCAGCCCTGGCTGCTTTCAGCCCAGCTGGATCTCCAGCTCTGAAGGCGATGTTGCGGGCCTTCAGCAGCGTGTGGACCTCCCCTGTCAGCCATGGCTTCTGGTTAGCCCGGGTAGTGATAGCTCTGTTTTGTGTCACATCGTCAATGCATTTGGTGATGTAGCCTGTGACTGTCTCTGTGTATTCTTGTATGTTGGTGTGATGGTTGTATGTGGCTGCCTGCTTGAACATGTCCCAGTCTGTAGTGTCAAAGCAGTCTCTGAGTGCAGCTGTGCTGTCCTCTGACCACACCCGAACCTGTTTTGAAACCGGTTTGGTGGCTTTTACCCTGCGTCTGTAGGCCGGTTCCAGCAGAACAGTGAGGTGGTCTGATACCCCTTTCACACCAAGGCTTTTTCCGTTCTAGCTCCGTGCTAGAGCTTTTCTGGTTCAGAACCGGTTCTTCGGTTCAGCTCCCGCTCTGTTCACACCGCTCAGAGCCCGACTGGTGCTGCCGCTGCTGCGTCATGACGTCACAGTTTAAGTCGCTGATTTTCTCCCCAACGGAGCTCACAACAACAACAACGGGCCGGGGACTGCGTCGGGTCGATGATCGTGTTGCTTTTAATCATACGAAGCCAGATTAAATTAAATAACGACTTCTCCAACCTTATACTTTTCTCCAGAGTGCCGTGGTTCATTGTTTATTAATGTGTTTCAGCGGCATTTACCGACCGCTTCAGTGCTGGCTGCTCTTCCACGGGAGTTTATTCTCCCGTTAGCTCCGGGTTAGCTCACACGGCTCTAAAGTATTCACTGTCTGACTGTCACACAAGCAGCTGATACATATCCCCAGTTCCCCATAAGTGAATGTGTGTCAGTCTGAATTGACGCTGTTTGGCATCACAACGCTGTTATGAAAGTGTCTCTGATATAAAATGGGTGATGTTAGCATAGCAACGGAAGTTAAACTGACTATAACTTGACTACTTGTTGCTATCCTATTGTGGCATAAGCCGTTTTCTACAGGCACATTTTACCGGCGTATTTTTCATTATGATTCTACTTGTGATAGTCGGACATGACAACCTGTGCAGCCCATGTATTGATTCCATCCGATAGCATGCTATAATACAAAACAAAACGTCTGCCTGCTCTCCACAATGATCAATAACAGCGAACGGATGGTCAAAGTAAGGTACAAATAAACAGAATCACAAGAAGCCTGGTTAGTGTTGCCTGACTTTATAAAGCGTGTTTTTTTTTTACAAGTGTGTGGTTGCGTTCTAGTCACTTTGCTCAGCACTACTGCTTGTTACAACTTTTATTTGCCGTACTCGCCTTAACTGTTAGCTCAGGTTAATCTCGCCCCCCTCCGACGTAAGCGTGACGTATGCGGTTCTTGCTTCTAGACGGACAACTTTTTGGTGCTCGAAACGAACCGGATTCCGGAGCTTAGAGGCGGCTCCGCTGCGGTGTGAACAGGAAAAAACGGTGCTTTTCAAGCTCCAGCTCCGAACCGGCCCTGGAACCGCGTTGGTGTGAAAGGGGTAAGAGAGGCTGATCTGGGGGAGGGGGGATGCCTTGTATGCTCCCTTGATGTTGGTATAGACCAGGTCTAATGTGTTTTTCCCCCTGGTTGGAAAATCAACATGCTGATATATTTTAGGCAGCACAGTTTTTAAGTTAGCGTGGTTGAAGTCTCCAGCTACGATGAGTAGGCCGTCTGGGTGTGCTGTCTGTTGCTCACTGATGGCTCTGTACAGTTCACCGAGTGCCTCCTCTTTACCCTCGCTACTGGGGTTAGGCGGGAGGTAAACAGCCACCACAAGAATCGCTGTAAACTCCCTCGGCAGGTAAAAAGGACGGCATTTTAGAACCATAAATTCCACCAGTGGCGAGCAGTGTTGGCTAACAACAACAGTGTCTCTGCACCAAGCATCACTGATGTACACACACACACCGCCGCCGCGAGTCTTCTTTAAGGTAAGATGGCGCCTGCCCATTAAGGGCTTTGTAGGCTAGAAGAATAATTTTAAATTCTATCCTGTGTTCTATAGGGAGCCAGTGTAAGGCAGCCAGAACAGGAGTAATGTGGTCCCTTTTCCGAACTCTGGTTAGTACACGTGCTGCAGCATTTTGAATCAGCTGAACTGACTTTTTGGTACACCCTGAAAATACTGTCAACAGCCGTAAAATATCAATTTTCGCCATGTTTTTAGGTATAAAATGTTATATAATTCAGGCTATGAATGATATATGAACAAACCCTTCTGTAAAAACCTTCAGAATATTGATAGGAATAAAACTGGAAGGTTTGGTGTATGTAAGTGCTACTGAAGCAACACACTCTCACTCCCTAAACGTCCAGGAGCGACGCTTGGTCAGGGTCCCGTGGCGTGCAGTTGGGACGCGCCGAGGCTCCTTCAGCTTCATAAACAGACGCAAAGAGCTTTCAACTGATTGCAATGTATTCCCATCGGCGGCGGTATCGTTTAGGACTACACCATGTGCTTTGTTTGACAAACCCTGTGATTAGTTCTCAAGCTCTGTGATTGGTTGACCTCCAACTGCATGCCATATGAAAAAAAACGTTTCGTAAAAGATAAAATCATACTTTATTCAGCAGTGCTTGCTTTACTCTTTGAAAGTCATCACATGAATGCATTGTAATGAATGGTTTGGCTGCATTAAATATTACACATCTGTCGTAGTTCTTTATTTATCTACAGAGATCGGGCCTCAGAATAGACCGGAAACTATTCTTTTACCGTTCTGTTTTAATTTCACAATAAAGTTAGTAGTAATATTTTGTTTTGATATTATTGTTTTTTATTAACTACTAGACCGCTGGGTCATGTTAAGACCATCTTTTCTGTGTTGCTGTGAGTTTTTTCCATCGCTTTTGTGTTACAAATATCAAAACAATAACAAAATATATCCGTCATAAACTAAACTGGAAACAGCAGTATATTTTATTTTGTTAACACTGTAAACTTGACAGCTTTTTAACCCGCACCTCCTACTGGTTAAAGCACGTTATTACACGTTTAGAGTAATTGCAATGCAGGTAGATTGTGTTGCTTTTTAATGACTGTTTAAAATGCCTTTTTCTTAATGTCTTTCATTTTTGTAAAGCACTTTTGAATGTGTTATATTTTATGAAAACATTTAAATATTAAGAGTGTATACAAAATAGGAGGAAAGTAGAAGGTCAATGATAGAAATATAGAATAGAAAATATCAAGAAGATACTGTAAATGGTATCTAGAATAAAACAGTTTAGTGCCAGATGTACAAAGATATTAATAGGAGGATGTGCAAAACAGACAAACTAATTAGGCTTTATTTAAACATTAAATAATACTTTAGGTTAAGGTCTTCTTTTAAATACATGATGTAAGCAAAAAGCTTTGGGGGTATCTATATTAAGCCTGACAAAGTACGTAACGTTTAATCTATTGCATAGTTTGTTTTGGGACTTGACAATCAACTTTCCTGCAATGTTAACTACTGTATGTTGAAGCACTTATTTTAACCGATATTATACATATTTATTATACTCTTATAAGATGTATGTAGATAGAATAAGAAATGTGCAGAATATGACAGTTTAATGGTGGAGGTACACACATATTGATAGATGTCTTGTTGAGGAACCTATGACCCAAGTTTGTCATCATTGTATAACTACACCGTAGTTGTGTATATGATATTTCAATAAACCTTTGAAAATCTTGAAATCTTGAAAGGGATGTGCAAAATAGCCATTATATACAGTTTTTGATGAACAACTAGAGAATAACGAGCAATGAATATGCTTTATAAGGATCTGCAGATACATTTTTTGTCTTCTCAAGCACCAACTATCAAATATCTCGCCTGATTGTTTGCACTTGACAATCACCTTCACTGAATTTTACTCAGGTGTAACTAAAGTCTGATTTAAGGGTTGTTTATATTTCACATCATTAATCCAAATCTGTAAAGTAAAATAAATGTAGTAAAAATACCAGGTTAACCTTAAAGAAAGCCCTCAGGATTATAAAAGACCCCCATCACCCCAGCCACAAACTGTTCTGTCTGCTACCGTCTGGCAGGCGGTACCGCAGCATCCGGACTAAAACCACCAGACTCAGGGACAGCTTCATCCCACAGGCCAGAAGACTATTAAACACCTGAACTTTGAAACAACATCCATAACATTCATCTGGCTGCTACTTAAATTATTTGTCTAATATATCATATTCCAATCACTTGTATAGACTCTTATTGCACTATTTAACTTTTTACTATTTTACTATTTTTCTTTTTGTATTTACTTGCACTATTTTTTCTGTGTATCTGTTTTATTGTGTTGCACTGTTGGAGGAGCCTGTGACCCAAGGGGGGAGGGGGCGGGGGGGGGGGAGAGGGGGGGTAGGACACGTTCGAGTCTTGATTTGGATAGTGTGCCGTCGATGGGATTCATTCCATTTCAAAGTGCTGTTTGATGCTCCGGGTGTTTCTCAATCGCGAGTACGCTTGCTTGGTAGCACATGTCTGCCGAGCATCTTGCTTCAGAAGCGAGGCCAGAATACTTCCTGGCATTCGGAAAACAAAGAGTGGAACAGGCTAGCAAGTGTGCAGGTGTGCGTCATATGAGAGGCCCCGCCTTACATTTTCCGTCACAGATTTGGGGAAATTGGTCCGTGCGCAAAGCATTGTGGGGATTTTAAGACCGCGGAGTCTACTCATGTGCAGCCTCGATATTTCTCCAAACGGAGTACGCCAGGCTCAGTAGATTTCCAAGTATGCTGGAGATTGGAACAGTACTTCGGCGGCACTCGATGACGTATGCTTGAAATAGTGGCTCTGGAGCAGCTTTACTCGCGATTGAGAAACACCCTCGGTGTAAACTTCGCGCACTGCCACTCCAACATCCAATCACAGAGCTTGAGAACTAATCACGGGGTTTGTCAAACAAAGCACATGGTGTAGTCCTAAACGATAGCTGAGGATTCTGGGTAGTGTCTTCTGCCATCCTAAACTCCGAAAAAATATTTGTTTCTCCGAATCGAAGGTGAAAAATACAAAATCATTGCACACAATTTAAACCAATCAATGTTGTGTAATTAACAAGGATAATCTGGTGTTTTTGAGTTGATGAGTAGTGCAGATATCACTGTAAAATCAATCGACAGTAAGGAGAATAGTTACTTCCGGGTGTAAAATCCTCCGTTATCCAATGGGAATGGACGCTCACATTGCCTTTAAAAGCCGCCGACATGGACCGATGCGGTGCTTCCATGAGCGTCAAATACCGCCGCAGATGGGAATACATTGCAATCAGTTGAAAGCTCTTTGCGTCCGTTTATGAAGCTCAAGGAGCCTCGGCGCGTCCCAACTGCACGCCACGGGACCCTGACCAAGCGTCGCTCCTGGACGTTTAGGGAGTGAGAGTGTGTTGACTGAAGTGGACATCTCTCACTCAGAATATGAGAAAAAACTCATTTTGAGAAAACAACCTTTAAAGATTGCTGTGTGGCGCTACCTAAACCCTCATGTTCTTTGGATGACAGCTTGCGCCTCGACGCACTCCGTGAAGGTATTTCATGTTCGGGATCATTTGTTTTTTGTCTAACTTTGCTTCGTGCAAGTGACAATTGTTGTTGTCTTCTATGTGAACGTTTTTTTCGCTGTTCTTTTGACATTTTGATATTTAAATTTCCAGCGAAAGCTAAACCTAGAAGTGTTTTAGCACACCACGTGACGCATCTGAACGAATCACGTTGTCAGAAATTGACACCTGCCAATGAGATTTCGTTTTTTTGTTTAAGACCCCTTTGTATGTTCACGATTGGTTGCTGATACAAAGGAAATGACCATATTTGGATCCGATGAGATTGTGCAGGAGAGACGGAGCTTTCCAATGATACCTCTGATTACACGGTGCAAACAGCGGTCGCGGTACTTTATGTTACGTTAGAATGCTAACTTTTGGTGAATTTAGGATAAATCTACAGACGCAAATAGACAAACTATAAGCCTGAAAGAAAACATGTTATGGAATCAAAATAGCACAAAATCTCAAAATTGACCAGTGCATGAAAAACAATGTTTTTGCCTGCCGTGTCTCGCCTTAATGAGTGAGACACACCGGAGTTGAGGATCTGTGGGGTTTGTATGTCGATGTATGGGAAACACTCTTATTTGTATACTATTATTAATAATAACATGTGCATAGACATTTTTCAGGGGAGGACTGGCCAACTGTAGAATGGCCATGCAGCGAGGGCCTGACAATTCACTAGCAGCCCCCCCCCCGTTGACAATTCACATGGTGGGGGGTCGCCAGTCTCTGGCACTGTTATTTTGGGGGTCGCGGGCTGAAAAGTTTGGGAACCCCTGATCTAACGAACTGCTGAGCAACGCGTCAGCGTAGTGAGTCATCAGAACACATTCAAAAGATCCATCACAACATAAAATAATCATGAGACAAATAACGTAAGCAGGGCCGCCCCTCCCTACGGGACGATCACACAGACTGCGTGGGGTCTCACCTCGCGGAGGGGGCCTCATCTTGCGGAGGGGGCCTCATCTTGCGGAGGGGGCCTCATCTTGCGGAGAGGGCCTCATCTTGCGGAGGGTTCTTCATTTTGCGGAGGGAGCCTCATCTGAAGCGCAAATGCGGCGCACCTACAGTCTAACCCCTAGATTCCACCGGGTCCGTCTGCGCCGCATTGAGGTTTTGGTCCGGCCTCCTCCGGCGTCATACCCTACCAGGCGCGTTTCAGAAGCATTTCAGAAGCGGAGCGTCTTGCCTGCCGGCTCGCAGTTTTTGTTGATTTGGGCATATTTCCTGGACAGGCTACTTTGTACAGACAAAGTTAATAATAACTGTAATATTCCAGTTATAAACAACATGAATCAAAGATGTGTTGCTGTATTTTAGTGGTAAAAAAATGCATTCATCATCATAATTATTCTATATATATAATTTACACAGTGCCTGTAAACCGGAGGAGAACGCTGGCATTTCTCCTCCTACTTGAAAGACTACGGAGGGATAGGGTCTGCAAAATTAGTTTGTGTGTGTGTATATATAGCTCTGAACGTTCCATTTCCTGCCTGCCCGACCTTACGTTACGGCTGCGCCGCGACAAAAATAGGATTCGATCCTCATTTTAGAGGAGCCCTGCGCCGAGCCGCTTCTGGGACGTTTCTGACCCGTAACGCGCCGCGTGTGGTGGAATAGCACCCATTGACTAGAGTGGCCGCGATCGTCGTGAGCACCGCGACGCAGCCATAACGCGCCCGTAACGCGCCCGCAACGCGCCCACGCCCGTAACGCGCCCGTAACCGTAACGCGCCCGCAGACGGACCCGGTGAAATCTAGGGGTAAGTGCGCCACAGGCTCCACTAGCACCCCCCCCGTCCCCCCCGTCGATGCTCGCGACACAGAGGGCCTCATCATATAACTTTGCGTGGGGCCACAAGTTGGCCAGGGGCGGCCCTGAACGTAAGAACATGTAAAACAACGAGATAGTAGTTTGTACCACTTTGACATGGAATGTTGATATACGCACAGCCGTACAGCCTGCCCAGCACCCACACACGCATACACTCGCACCAGCACTCTCCCACCAAGCCTATAAACATCAGTGTCCGTACACTCTTACCTCCATCCCGCGTATATAGGCACCACCACGCCAACCATCTACCCGTGAGCACGGGTGCGTAATACACACCCACACTCACAAACACACCGCCAGCGCGACAACCACACATGCAGCCCACACATACACACAGGACAAATTATGCTTGGAATGCAAGAGAAAGACCTACCGGTCTACATATGGTCATTGCATAATAAAAGAATGAAATTAATAAATGAAGAAAGAAAAAAACATCAGCAACAACAACAGACCCATTGAATTGGAATATAAAGCAGTCCAAAAACTATAGTCTACGTATACGGCCCGTGGGCCGGGGGTTCCCCACCCTCGGTCTACGCCGCATCCAGGCAGACAGCGTAACTGAAACTTCACGCTTCCCCCCCACCCCCCAAGCCCTTACAATGTTCATATGCCAAACACCTACGAATTATTAAATAAAACCGGAGCTCAAAATGTCTTACCACAATAATTCAGTGTTCTTCAGGGGAGGAGAGGGGTAAATAATCAGCTTACTAAAACACAGTCTGTTGTCCGTGGTAACGCTTATACGTTTATAAAGTTTCTGATGCACTGCATAGCCTTCTTCGGGTCGTCAAAGTGGTGCTTAGCCCCACCGGGTGCAGTGAAAGACAGCACAGCCGGGTATCCGATGCCAAACGGGATCTTAGCCGAGCGAAGTAGCCGTTTACATTCCAAAAAGGAGCGTCGCCGATCTTGCGTTGCCATTAGGCAATAGTTCATGAGAACTCTTTTAGTTCTGATGAACTAAAGCAGATCGCGTTCACACCAAAATGAGTTCCTGGGGGTGGATTAGGCAAATGAAGCCGCTGACGTCACTTCTTCTTCTTCTGCTTTGGGTTTACTGGCAGGCCGCAAACAACTTCACGGCAAGTACAGTAGGTGGCGGTATGCACCTTAAAGTTGCAATCCGCCAAAAAACCGAGAGAAGAATAATAATAAGAAAAACCTCCCGCGTATACTGACACCTGCTGTATATGAGGCGTCTGTTTACCTTCCGACCTCAGACATGAGCTTCGTCTAAGTTATTTAAGCAAACACAAATACAGATCGTCGACCAGTCAAATGCAGTAGCAATGCTGATTCGGAAGCGAAGGCGGTTAAGAAGGATTGACAAAAGGATTGGACGACGACATGCACGCGCTATATGTTGCGTAACCTGTGTGAAATGAATAAACTGTGCCAGGTGTGTCGTATGCACAGTAAATAGGCTCAGCAGTTAACACACCTTTATTATATATCCTCCTGAGAGCAACTGCATCCATCTGCCATGAACCCTACAGAAACCTACGTGTTAGTTTTGGCCCATAGTGGCCTCCATTTGTGTCGTGTAAAATGGGGGAAATCAAAAGTTAGCAAATCCCCATCTCCTCCTCAGAGGACATTCATAAAAACATTTAGTTTTAGGTCAAATAATTATTACACTGCTCTGAAACTCACTACACTAACTCCTAATATGTTCCCTTACTATAATTAATTAAAATATTGAACTCACAACACTGGTAATTACAAACTTAACCATTTCTCTCGTTAATTTGGGTACATTGTTGACCCGTTTTTGTTGGTGATATCTGATATCTGTGGTATGGTTTTGGCGGGAATTAGACGCGATCTGCGTCATTTTCTTTGTTTACATGTTAACCCTTTCTTTCTTTTCTTTTGTAAAGATGTGCAGCGTGGATTCAAGGAGAATATTGTTTTTGTTCTCAGGTATGTTTGTGTTTGTATTTTTGTGTGATTACTTAATAAGATTTTCTTGTTCATTTAATAATTTCTTAATCTATAAATAAGCTAGTATGTATGAATAAATACTAAAGTCACATTGAAGTGAGCGCTGCTGAGGATGTGCAGCGTGGATTCAAGGAGAATATTGTTTTTGTTCTCAGTCCTCAGAATAAATGCCAGAAAACACCCCAGATGCTTCGCTGTCGTTTCCTGAATGATAACAGGTCGTTACACTAGCATGGCTAGCTCGATCTACTGAGCAAATAAAAGTACATCTGAGACGAGTATTGTGCAGATTAAAACAGTGCAGTGCATGTATTTTATTTTACCTTCGTCGTCGTCCCGACATGACTTTGCCAGGTCTGCTAACTTTGCTGAGCCACGGAAACTGCATTCAGTAGAAGCTTCTGAATGCGGCGCTTCGCGTCCTCCGAGTAAATCGCCAGAAGCGCCGACACATCCTCATCACTCCACCGCACCGATGATTTATTTAGTGTTGCCATAATAACTGCTTTCACAAAAGTAATCTACTCGTTGGCGAGCAAATACAATGGCGGCCTTCTAAAAAAATTCTAGAGATTCACGGGGCGTGGTTTGCATTCCGCACAGCCAATCAGACATATGAACTTTTTTCTCCCACGAAAGTCCCTGCTCTCTAGCAGGGACTGAAAACGAGGTAAAAATGGTTCTGATGAACTACTTTAGTTCAGGGGGCTTGGTGTGAACGCAAATATATCGTAGTTCTGATGAACTATTGTGGGAAAAGTATTTGAGAAATCCTGGTCGAAGCTTATTTTATGGGTCTTCCACCTGACATCTCCGATTTCCCTCGCGACGTTTCTCATGTGCTCCTTTTGCTGGAATCTCAGGAAACACACCACGAAAGGTCTCGGTGGAGCCCCGGGCTTGATTGGGGCTAGCGACCTGTGAGAACGCTCCAAATCCAGGCCCCCAGGAAAATCCGTTAGTGTTGTCTTTAGGAAGGATAAAGCATCTTTCTCCTCAGAATGCTCCGGGAATCCATAGATGCTTAGATTCACCCGCCTATCCCTATCCTCGTATTCCACCAGCTTAGCATTCAGCATTTCTACCTCTGAAGCCAGGGCTGGCTGAGAATTGCGGCGCTGGTCTTCTGTGTCTTCCAGCATATCCAGCCGGGCCTCAGAACTGGTCATTCGGGTAAGCATTACCTAGCTTCTCCTCAACAGCAACAACGGCTCTCCGTGTTTCCGATAGTTCTTTCCGAAGGTCAGTAAAGTGCTTTGTTTGGTCCTCAGATAGCTTTTGAAGAAGCCCGAGAATCGCGGTGTTAGTAGGCTCAGTAGCAGCTGAGTCCAACACCGAAATGTCCGGTGAGATATTCGCAGGCTTTGAGCTAGCATTAGCCTTGAGAACCAGGTGTTGTTGAGTTGCATTAACTACGGTTTTTTGAGGTTTTAAAAAATTCTTCATTTTTTTATGTAACAGATGACTATTGGGACTAATAACTCGTGATTGAGATAAAAAGTATCACTGATAGTAAGATATGTAAGCAAAATAAATGGTGATGGCGCCGGAGCCACGAACTTAAGCAGCCATCTTCCTCGACGTCGTCACCGCCCTCTCCGAGTCACATGCTTTTTATGTGTTCACACACCTGGGCTTAAAGCTAATAATAATAATTTTGATTCATGCCAACTGGTTTTCATTAAAAACTGCTCTGGTCTTTGAATTTACCCCTTGGGAAAATACATCACCTGTTTTCGGGGGACTTCCTGCTACCATAAACCTGATCATCCCCATCACAGCCAGAGTCATCATGCTGGTAATGCTGAAGATCATGCCCATCAGGCCGTAGTAGAGGCAGGATCCGTCACCTCCAATCCAGGCATGGTTAAAACACGAATAAATGGACAGAGGATACATGCTGAGGGCCATGCCGATATCTGTCAGAGCCAGGTTCACTGTCAGAAGCTCGGGAGATTTTAGTAGGGCGAAGCGACCGGCTGCTCTTACCAGAACCACCCCGTTCCCAAAGACAGACAGGACAGCTGCAGTGGAGAATAGAACACAGAAAAATGAAAAGTGTCATTTTAGAACAAAAACTTTGATACTTAATCATGCAAGATATGGCCAGAAATGTACACTTAAACATTCAGACATTTTTCATTCATCAGAAGATGAAGAGATACAGCGTTGACATAGATGTCTACATATTATTATTTATCTACTGAAATGAGCATGCTACCCCCTGTCTGTCCTTTCTTGTACTACCACCTGTACCTCTATAGTCGATAGTGAGTCTTTGTAGTGTCTAGTCTGCCCTCAGTCTCACATACGAGTACATACTGTAGAAGTCAAGCTGTCTGATGGATTGTCAATCAAAGATAGTCTTTCTACATTTTGATAGTTTGTGGACAAAAATCCAAAGCGGCAGAATCGTAAAGACAATTCACCGCTGTCTATTCCTTCTTGTCAATCTAACAAACAAACACTAAAAATGACAATATAGCTCCTGGTTAGTGTCATAGTCAACACACAGATGTCCAAAGTGAACTATAGACCAATGCCAAACGTGAAGTGTCATTTTATTAATCGGCTGTCAGATTTCAGAATTTTGCAAATTCTAGCCCTGCTGTTGTTATTTGGTCTTTTTGTTTTATTTTTCCAACTATAACTGTAAGTTTTGATGGAATTAACCAAGAGTTAACAATTATTAATAATAATTTAATTGAACATACATTAAAACAAAATGTCTGTTTTAATTGTACAAATACGGTGTCTTTAAAAGAACACCTTTTTTTTTCACAGGAAGCTAATACGACTACTAACAAACAAGATGAGCTGTGTTAATTTTTAGTGCGGAAGAGACTGATTTATTGGTTAAGCTCACGTTAAGCGTTGAAACAGTCACGTTTCGCCCTTTTCATGTATATTTCACCATGCTTGAGACCATGAATGTGACATAAACAAGGTTATGAATAAAAAAAATTTATTTTCTATCTGTTTGCCTCATTTCACAATATCTTTCTTGTATGTGGACCGGGGCTAATAATAGGTGCCTGTGCTTACTACAGAATGTCATCATGAATATATAATGGAACAACAATGGATAAAAACCATCAAAGAATGAATTGGAACCTATCAATTCAAACACTTTAGTTATTAATTCATTATCATCAGGTATTCATAATAAAAAGTGGATGATCTGATTACTTGCTTCAACAAAATTTAGCTATTCTTATCTTCAATTTTACGCAGGTAACCAAATATGTGACATATTGCAGAATACATGTCTACTCTTTAAGCAAAGTGCTTACAGAGCATAAGAGTCTTAAAATAGAATTGACCATTAATTCAGAATCGCTGCTTAGATAATATTATAATGTCTCCTCCATTAGAAAGATTGGTTGATGTATTCTGGGTTCAGCCTGCTTTATATAACATATTTCCATTACACAAGCTTATCACAATTTGATTGACATCATTTTTTCGATGACATGTTTAATTATCAAGCAGACCTTCTAAATTGTGGAAAGGACTGCAAGGTTTTTGTCCCTAAGTAGTACTAATTGGCTCGACTCTCCCTGAGCTATCTAGACACAAGTGCTCTGCATTCATTCCTTATTAATGAACTTTCCGTCACCATTACAATAAAACCAGGCATCAGGTCAGGAGTTTGTGGTGCAAAAGATAACATTACTATGTGGTTTTGGAGCTGCATCTCCTTCAACCGCAGGATCCTACAGTGCAAAGTAAATGGGGCTGGGGAGATCACTGGTGCCTCACTTCTTTCCTCTTGGACATTTACAATACCAACAAAGCCACTAGCAATTGAGTGTGACCCCATCCATCCCTCACACAGTCTCTAAAAATACTGGAGCCTCCCAGCATGCTCCGCCAGAGCGGGTAAATCCCTTACACATCATCAGGGTGATGAATACTCTCCCCCCTCTGTCTCTAAAAAGGCTTGTTTGTGGCTTGCTCTTCATCCCATCAAACAACATAAAACTTGCATTATTATATATATTTGTATCTCTGTTTGTACTATAATTTATATGTTTTGTTTTTTATTCTATTATTTTTTTAAAACCTCTGTTGTATTTGATTATAATATTTGTGCATAACAACACCGTGGTTGGAGTCATTCTGCATTTTGATGCTCTAAATACCCCATACACATATGGAATATAAACCATAAACAGCTAATGCAATGATAGTCAGTGTATGCATTGGTATTGCATACATGTACATTTTTCTTGATAAATGTTTACAGTGTAGTATGTCCAATCGAGAAGGTTAAATAGGGAAAGTGTATTATGTGTATATGTGCAATTTGACGGACACTATGCATAGGTGCAATAGGGAAAGTGCAATATTTGATTTGTGTATGAATGCAGTAGGGAAGGTGCAATATTTGATTTATGTATAAATACAATAGGGAAAAGTGCAATATTTGATTTATGTATGTGCAATAGGGATATGTGCAATAGGGAAAGTGCTGTACCTGTATGTTTCTTGTCATGTGAAATGTGATCTCTGTTCTGTATCTATGACTGATTGACCTGAATGTTTTATGTTTATTATCTCGATGCCCAAGACAAATTTCTCCTAAGGGAGACAATAAAGCTCTATCTTATCTTATCTTATTGGGACTTTTTTCTACAAATAATGATGTCTTGTGAATCTGTAAGCAAGTCAATATTATTACAAATTGTATTTCAAATGTCATAGTTAAGGTACACACTGTGCTGTACAATAAATCGGAGTAATTGTTGTAAAACCGTTTAATACACCCTTTGTTCCTTATTTCATGAAAAACTCTGACAATAATCCTTCTCTTATCTCTCTGAGGTTGTCTGCTTTTGGGTCCTCACCTGCTGAACATAACATTGCTGGGCTCTGCATCTCTTTTTTAGTTATTCTTTTTGTCAGTTGCTGTGTTGCTCATCCTGCAACAGCAACAACCAACTATGACTTAAAGATACCAACTTTGGTATGCTCAGTCTTCATTTTTCATTTCATTTCAAACCTTTATTTAACCAGATTGGTCCCATTGAGATCATAGATCTCTTTTTCAAGGGAGTCTTCTGCAGGGCACTTACGTACGTACTACTCCAAAACATCTGTTAATTATTACTTTTTATTAATGATTGTCTTCTCTAGGAGTCCCCTGATGTCTGCAGGTTTTGTAAAAAAATGTATGTCAACAAACTAAAGCAAAATGCTTCTGCAGAATGTGATCTAAAAAAAGAGAAACAACTGATTGTTGGGAAGCTGTGTTTGCAGAGGTCTCCTTGTGCGGATGCTTGTGGGTCTCTTTATACAAAAATCACTCATTTATTTGCCTTCAACCATTGTTCAATGATGAAATTACAAATAATGCGGTGGATTGTCTCCAAAGGACTGTCTGCTTAAACTCATCTGTTGCTTCAGGCAGGAAATCATCTGTTGCGGTTGTGTGAAACAACACTTCTTAGAGCAAAGAGAGCCAGGAATGAACATCAATCACAAACAACCACTGTTTTCTTATGTGCCTCCAGTTCGGGATCAAGTCTGCTTATTTAGACAACCCTTAAAGTCGTATTAATTGATTTTTCTGGGGCACAATGGGTGGGCGGAGATCACAACAGTTGACTGACTGGCCACACAGCCAGATGACTTTTGTATTTGGCAAACACATGTGCAACCAGAAGATTGGAAGCTACATTAGCATTCACTGTGTGTTGAAATTGTCTTTATGTATATCTGTTTATATTATCTGTTTTATTCTTCGCTAAATTATCTGGGTTTTAACCTGTTGAGCCCAGAGCCTGTTTTTCAGGCCTCAGGCTCGAAAATGACATTCCCAGAACAATTGACTATAACTTCACTTCTAAAAGGGGTAAATTAATAATCTTTTTTCTCAAAGCAATGATAAACCTGTGAGTTGGATGTAGAAGAGTCAGAATCAATATAGATTTTTTTTATTTTAAAGTAAATTCAGATTGAACATAGTAAAGAAATTTAAATGATAGTGTCCGTCCAAAAGAAAAACATTACTTATAGTGAAAACCACCCTTGAATGATGGGATAGTAGACTAAAAGCTTTAGGAATCCAAACTATAACATATAATAAGTACCCTGTATCAAGATTGATGCAAAACAAGTGACATTTGACCTTTGTAGAGAGATTTAGAAAAAGAAACCCACTTCTGGGGTCATTTGGGTGCATTTTCCATATCTCTGGCCCCCCTTGGTCGATTTTGATGATTGACACCTCTTTTGAACTGTTAGAGCCAATAGAATCGAGGGGAAGTTCCTAAAATCCATCTAAACATTACCCATTGGTGAATGAGTGATGCGTAGCCAGAATGCCCAAAACCGGAAGCTGTCATATACTCTCGTAGCAGCTAATATGAAATCTCCGTTATTGACATAAATATGAAGATGGATTATCAGTAATCATTTCAAAGTGACACAGACACATTGGATTAACCTATGGATTAACCTTCAGCAGCGTTTTTATCGTTTTAATGCCATTGAACACAACCTTTGATCAGAACAACCACATTGGTAAGTATTTCTCCCGTGTTTGCTCCGTAATGCTACGTTGTGTGATGTCTGTGTTTGTTTCCCATGTCACGATGTTCTGATCGTTCAGTGATGATACTTATATGTCTGGAATCTGTGGAATCTCAGCTTGCTAATCGATATCTTGTTTGTGCAGATCCAATAAGTAATAAGGGTATTTTATCTTGAGTTCTCTGGTAATTGCGTTAGCATTTTTTCACTCAGGGCTAATTCAGAGCCTTTGTTATTACCCTTTTGTTTCGTTTTGCTAAAAATTGTTAACATTGTCTGAAAGCTGAGTTTCTTCCCGTTAAGTGAGTATGACACATTCATAGTTTATTAAATGTTAAGAAGCCCTCAGACGCTGTTTCTTGCAAGATGTTGCGTTTTGCCTGGTTGCAAGCCACTGGAAAAAGACTAAAACAAAGTGTGGACTATTGATACTGCAAGGAGACGTATTATGTGAAGAGAAATTGAAGATGTTGTTTAATTGCTGATATGTTTATGATTCACGTCACGTATTCAGTTTCGGTGGCATTTCTTCCAGTTTGTCCAAAGGTTTTCTAATCAGGGCTCTATAAATAGAGAACTATGGCAGATGTGTAATATTTAATGCAGCCGAACCGTGTATTACAATGTCGTTATGTGATGACTTTCAAAGAGAAAAGCAAGCAAACTCGGAACGAAGTATTCTTTTTAAAAATGTTTTTGGATTTCATATCGCATAAACACCATATCCCAACGTGCATTGCGGCTAAAACATCCAATCACCGAGCTTCAACGATAGCTGAGGATTATGGGTAGATGTTTTCGCCAATCTGAAAAAAGAAATGTGTCTCTCAGAATCGAAAGGGAAAAACCTATGGGAAAAACACAAAAGCATTGTACACAATTTAAACCAATTAATGTTGTGTAATTAACAAGGATAAACTGATGTTTTTTAGTGGATGAGTACTGCAGATATCACTCTAAAATCATTTGACAGTGAGGGGAATACGGTTTTACTATGAAGACTTCGAGACCAGAAATACTGTTTTCACCCCGTGAGGGTTGACGCTAACTTTACATGGACGCTGCCGTCAATAGAAATGAATAGGCGGAGAGACGTACTATATACACGTTCTCCTGGCGAGACCTCAAATAATCTTCGTAATATCTATCAAACTATAGATCCTACACATCCACTGGACGATTATAATAGTACAATATACACTTCTCGCTAGAAATCTAATCAAAAAGCATTTTAATGGCCAAACTATCCTACAATTTAGGATTTTCCAGAGAGGGTGATTTGTGAATAACGACCCTCCGGAGCGTTTGCAGTCAACGGGAGCATCAGCCCATATGCCGCAAATTGTTGTTTCTTACACGACCACTAGAGGTGCTAAACTTTAAAACGTGACTATAGGTCGTAATAAGCTGTTGAACAATCGATCTATTTGGTCGTATGAGTTGGAGGACTTGTTGCTTTTAACATGTGCATTCTGGGTGCAGGGGTTTGATAATTGAGTGTGGTATTTCAATGGCAGTGTTTAGCAAACAACACACAGGCTGTCGGTTTTGAATAACGTGTCTAGTGTAAATAAGAGTGTGTAGTCATTTGCAAAAAGTGTATTTTGGAATATCAAACTTAGTGTAAAGCAGACAATGTGCTTATGATTTAGCATATCTGTTCAATAGATGAAAGGCAACTTGAGTTTGTGGTTTCAATAATTGTGCCAAAAGCACCAGTTTATGTCTTGGCAATTGCACAAAGCTGTAATAGGCCACAAATAATCACATTGTTCTCATTTAAAAAAATTCTCTGATAATTCATATTGAATATAATCTATCGTTGCAGCTTTAACCACACTATTTAAAATGTTGTTCTCCTCCATCTTTTATTTTAGTTCATATCATAACCCTATTAACCAACCTGCACCATATGTTTGTTCCTGTTAAATCCTTCGGACAGATTCTACTTTACCTCACAAGAGTATGAACTATATGTTATTATGTTTTTGTGTTAAATAAAGCCATTTTGAAAAATTAATTGCACTGAATGTTGTTAAATGTTACAAAATCAGATTTTGAGTCTGTTACAAATATGATCATTGCTTTATTTCACAAACAAAATAACAAAACATATACAGACCTTTTTTTTAATTAGGTTTTCTCGTTATCCGTTTTTTTATTTAGACAACAAAAACGTGAAAAAGGCTTTGGTTTCCCGTTTTTTTCGTTTTAAATCAAAAACGAAAAAAGGCTGGTATTCTCGTTTTTTGGCTTTTGGTTCAAACGAAAAATCAAACTGACAAAAAATACACGGACCTGAACAGCATGTGGCTTTTATCTTATATGACAGGTCCTGTGTCTGTATGACCTGTGTATGTATGACTAACGTTATTGTAACACCTCACCACCTGTAGGGATTTTAATCTACTGTATACAAGTGGTGGTTTTTCACAGCTGGTGGCGCGTGAAGTTATTAACGGGGAGCGAACAGCTACTGAGTCTTTAACGAGGATATTTCATGATGTAATTTCTTCACATTTTTAATCCAGTCACTTCAGACTGACTAAAACCAGAGCAATGTACCAAAGTTTAAAAGAGCTTTGATTTTGGATCTCTTTGACTTTACCCAGACAGTATGTTTTGAGTTTCTTGATTCATATAAAACATGGATGGACATTTGAGGTAAATCCATTTGCTGAGTGAACTTAAAGGGCCCATGTAAAATCACCAGGAGTATACGGTCTATGACTATTTCGTGTGTGAATGCAGACATTATCCAGCTATGAGGAACATGTATGTAAGGCGATCTGCTAATATTGGAGTTGATATATGGAAACGCTAGCAACTTAGTTAGCACAGTTAGCACTGGCTTAGCAGTCCGAAACATGTTTACACATTTAAACAGTCGTGGTAGATACCTTGTTTGATAAATACACAAATAACAATGCAAACTTACAGGTTGTGTACCCGAATCTTCCCCTGCTCCAAACGGTCCAAACAAGCTGTGCATATCCGGCCTCAAACTGGGCAATGTTTTGGAAGCTTTCGTCTGTGAAATGCCGGTTCTTCGAACCTCTGGAGGAACAGTGTTGAAAAGAAATTTCAACCACTGACTTCGTCGTGGTTCTTCCGTCGGTAGGACAAACAGCTCAGATTTCTCCTCACATTTCAGGAAACAGGTCCTTGGCAGTGGCATGACTGGATCGATTGTGAACTGAACCAGAGCTTCCAACAGTAAATGTTAGGCTGGCAGAGGGTGCGGCCAGCGCCGCTGGGTGTGGCCATAGCTCTTCGGGATTGGTCCATTTCGTTCCGGGTACCGCATGACATCAGGCCGTACCCGGAACTAAATGGAAGACTCAAATGGGCAGTGACGTATCTCCAACGAGGCGTTTTGGGGAGGTATTTTCTGTGTTAGAGTTTTACTCGCTACAGGGTGTACTTTGAGGGTTTTGACTCTGCACACCGTTTACATGCATAAAAACCTTCATAACACACAAGGGGACGGGTAATAACCGGAAAAGCATGACATGGGAGCTTTAAGTCCCTAGTGACAGTTGATCCCTATCTTACCCTAGATCTCCCAACAATGGCCTGTGGACTGATGCTCTACCTGGAAACTGGATTATCTATTGTGGTTTACTTCATGACATCAACACCAAGACAGATGGCATCCCAGCTGACCAAGTCCAGGTACGTGAGTCAGACATGTGCGGGCAATGCAAAGGGACACCAGCAGGTGAGAAGGTCATGGAACTGTCCGTATAGGAGGTAAACATAACACACTCCCACATTTACAGACAAACACTGTTCCATGTGAGGGCACAAAGAGATTTAGGAGCACTTGAATCAGTCCCTCATTCCTTACATTCGATATCACCAAAGCAGTAGATGGTGTCCAGTTTGGATTGTGTATGACAAACAAAGAGTATGGCTACAACTGACCAATATATTGATTATCGATTATTTTTAAATAATTGATTTCTCTAGATTTAATTGTTTGGTCTTTAACTTTTTAGAAAATAGTGAGAAACATCCATCACAGTTTCTCAAAGTAAAAGACGATTTCTTTAAATGTCATTTGATTGTCAGTCCACAACAAAATATTTGAACTTCTAATTACAAATGGATATTAAACTGAGAACAGATGCTGCGAACACCACATTGTCTGCAATTTTTTTGAAAAGAAAATTACTTATTCAATTGTCAAAATGCATGTGTTACAGTCCAAATTGTAAAGATTGGTATCTGTACAGCAACGCACAGCATTTTTTTTCAGTGAAACTTTCATACACAGCAACACAACAGGTGCAACCGTGGTTAACTCTCCTCTGTCTTGCGACACTCCACTTCTGAGCTCCGTGTGTGTAGGAGGAGGGGCTGCGCACCCCACCTGCCAAAACACCCACCATACAAAGTGAAATGCAAAATGATAATCTTATTAGTTGTTTTACCTCATTAAGGTGCACTTCTTTAATTACATCTCTGTGAGAGTGTCCGGTGTTTTGCTTTCACGTATGGTGCGGGGTTACACCGCGTAAATGTATTTCAGGTTAATTAGCCTGCAGCGAAGCAACTCTCATTGAAGGACCCTTTTAAAGGGAAAGACAATTGCCTTCAAGTTAATACAAAAATCACACAAAGGGTTTGTTCTTTAGCATGAAAATAAATTAAATCAAAACAATAGGGAAAAGCTTGGATGCAGGACATGTTTTCTTTAATGCAATGCAGAGCTATTTAATAGGTAAGCATTTATTTTAAAAACTTTAATTTACTTCAAGTGTGCGCTATGCAGCTGTTTTTTAAGAAAATAAAAGATGGGATGCAGTATTTACTGTTGCTTAATGTCAAATGAGTCAGATAGAGATCAGGGGCTAAAGATCTTGACTCGTTGGTGTCAAAAATCAATAATGTAATTTGCTCAGAAGAGAGAATGTCCACTCAAATACCATGTTTAATATCCTGTGTCGACATTTATTGTTAATGTTATAGCAGAATGTTTATTACAGCGTATTTCTGGTATATTCATTAATGTCACATGGTATTAAGCTACAGTATAGTGGACAGTGTGTTGTTCATTTGGTTTGCCGGAAGGAGGCCCATCTATAGGCAATCAGCTGAAACTCTTCACCAGCAGCAGTTGTATACATTGGCATGTGTGGTAGCTGCTAAATAAGGTCATGAAATCTGGGATCATGTAGACCTCAGAGGATGCAACATATATGACTGTATAAGGTTGGAACATCTCTGCCACGTATGCTGTTTCAAGTGTATGTTCGTGTGTGTTTTACATGTATAAAACACATGAGATCTTTCTGTTCTGGGGGGGCAGTTCCGCGATTACTGATCAGCTATATCTGTGTTTGTGTTTTATTGATTCCTCTCTGTTTCATTCTTTCCTGTTGTGTGCGTGTTGGATCACCACAACATGTTGGAGGTTCTACCGAGATGCCGATGCTGGAGGTTGCTGTGTTCCTTCTCTGGGGGTCTCAACTCCCTTGGCCAGGCAGCCCTGAGACGGCTGTGGTAAATCTCAAGGAATTGAGAAACCAGACTTGAGACTTCCACAGAAGAAATACTGACTCACAGTAAGCAAAACGTATTTGGAATGAAATTGACTTTTGAAGTTGAATTTTTTTTTTTTGGACTTTGATAGAAATGGATCATGGTGGAGAAGGAATACCTTTTTGGTTTCAAATTTAAGAAGATTTTAAAGATGATGCTTATGTTATTTTCCTGACTAGAATTTAAAAGCAGGACGTCAACTAGACAAAAGAGATTTTACAATGTAGTTGTACTACTTTTAATGAAGTAAAGAATCTGGGTAAACTACCACCATTAGTTTGTTTTAACATTCACATGTTTCAGCATTCCTGACCATATAGACACTCAGCCATTTCATGTTATAACCCGTTGGGGGAGAGATTTAAATTGAGTTTTTCTCTAGTAGCTGATTTGCTGTGATTACAGCAGCACTGGATAGTTATGCGCCACCTTTGGGTTTTACTCTGAATCAGTGTGTTGGTGAAATGTTGCTCACTACAGAAACAGAAGAAGTGTGCAAAGAACGCATCTCTGAGGAGGTTTTGACATTTTGCTTGTGCCTCGTTGTCAAGGCAACAGTGGTGTGAAGAGGAACTGCAGTTTTGGGGGATTTCTACTGTGCAGAGGACAACATGTACCTGCTGATTGTACCACATTGATCCAAGAGTTTCCTTCCCTCCAGATGCCAGAGAGAGTTTCCTTGAGCCCACTGACCAGGGCCGTTTCTAGCTTTTTGGGGACCCTGCCACTGACTACAGCTGCAGAGGACAACGAATCACTGACTGTTCTCATTATGACAAGATCTTGAGACAGGCTTGTCTCAGACTGTTCAGGCTCTGAAGAAATTATGCAATGATTCTACAGCATAACTGTGCAAGAGTTTTTCCAGAAGGTGGTGCAGAACATTATGTTTCGTGTTTAAGAACAGAGGCTGCTTGTTTAACGATGGTCTAGAATACTGAAAAGATGAATACTATTAATATCCTTTATTTTGCATACAAGAAATCTGATTATTATGTCACACATAATAATCTTGACATATAAACTAGCTATGGGTAAAACGTGTGGTCGTTATACCATTGTTATCATGAACTAAACATAAATAGGGAAATAGTATCTGGTTAAAGATGAACTGATTTGATATCCTAAAGGGTTAGTTATATTGTGAATACTTCACAAAGTATTTACTAATGTATTTTGAAGAACAAATAACAAGAACACAAGTCCAATTTTGTTTTGCTTTTAGATTAAATTGTCCATTACCAAAACTGTTCACGTTAGGTCTAGATTTAGACTTTGATAGTAAAGGAGTATTTAGGCTTATTTTTATATCTGACATTTTTTAAATATGTTGGCTATTCACTAGATAGATTTATTGAGAACATTTCTGAAGATTAAATATTTGTTCCATTTCTAATATTCCTATTTAAAACTTAATTTTAGAGTAACGAAGGCTGATGCTGAACTTGGAAAAATGTGTTAGTGGTCTGCATGTCGTAAACAAAGAGGCTTTGTTTGTTCAATCACCAGTTAAATCTGATACAGTAATAATTATCTACTTCAGTACCTGGTACTGTAATATGGTTTGGTATGATTGATTGGCTAAACACTTAGTTTAACAGCCTGATGTAACATTATGAGATATGTTCACTTCTAAGGGTAAACTAATTAATGAAAAGGACTATTATTATTATTATTATTAATAATTAATTTAAATAATTAATTAAAAAGGCCGATGTCCGCAGGATCACTTAAGAATGCCTTGCATGAACATTTGTCAGGCTTTGTGTTTCCTAGGGGCAGTACATTAATGAAGTTTATTGATAATTTGTTTGTTTAACATCTGGAGACAATTGTGCTGCGAACACGGGAAAAACTTTGTTGCATTGTTTGACATCAACAAAATGATGTCACTAGTAAACTCCAGCTGGTAGAATATCAAAGTGCACTACTGTAGGACATGAGATCTCGAGACTGACTTAGACTTTGCAAAGACTGAATGAATGTGAATTGATTTGTCAATTCCTGACTGTTACAGTAACACTGACCCACTGACAAAGTGATTTTATTTTGGGATGCACCCAATGCTTTTGGCAATGTTTTTCTGACTATGCAATATTAGTTGAACCATTGTGAGACATGACGCATGAACTTTGTATGACTCTGCATGATCCCTGCATGGCTTAATGACTATGTAGCTTGATTTTTAACATTGCTGATTCTTTTTGACAGGAGAAGGTTTTTTTCCTTTGTTTTAGGTGTTCTTGATGATGAGTCATAGGACTTTGAAATAACATTGTGTGTGAAGAGGGGTACTCTGAAGTATCTTACTTGGGGAAACATGGTCTCTATGGTTTGGAGGACAATGTTTCCAGGAGGGGTATAATGGGTTTATTGTTCAATTTAGTAATTTAATTTTAAGATGTATTTGATCATATTTTGTTTCCATCCCAGGTGAAATCTTTCATTATTTCTTCTGTGACACATTGGTTTCAGATGTCTTTTAAATTCTTGTCACGTGAATCTTTTAACCCTCACTTGATCCAGAGGGCAAATGAAACAACTTTTCGCCTAAAAAACTTTTTCCCACATGGTCAAGCTCCTGATTGGGTTCTGCTAAAGACAGGTATGATTAAATGTATTGTTCAAAGTTGGGATCTGATTGGTTTCAGCACCATGGCTGAACAATGTTGCAGGAGATGTTTGTTGTGTGTTTAGGAAATTGTGGGTAAGTAAAAACACAACACAAACAACATCTCATGGTTTCAAGAAGTTTACAAATTATAGATAAGACTCTAAGACCTAGTGGTCGACTGTAGGCTGTTAACCCAGAATGCAAGTGCTATTTTCTACCCAGGTCAAAGCTGTCTTTTCCCTTGCAATCTTGAGGAGGGAAGATGGATGAGGCAGACTGGAGTGTCAACGAAGGCAGCTGGATGACTTCCAGCTATTCTTCCACTGCTATTGTCTTATGGGTTTGGGTCAACACGAAGAATAAAACCCAAAACTTCTGAGATGATTTACAGCATAGTATATTAGTAATCTCAACACTCCAGAGAACATATATATATAATATATATATATTCATTAATGTCACATGGTATTAAGCTACAGTATAGTGGACGGTGTGTCTATGGGCAATCAGCTGAAACTCTTCACCAGCAGCAGTTGTATACTGTGGATGCATGTTGCATGTGTGGTAGCTGCTAAATAAGGTCATGAAATCTGGGATCATGTAGAACTCAGAGGATGCAACATATACACTGTATGACTGTATAAGGTTGGAACATCTCTGCCACGTATGCTGTTTCAAGTGTATGTTCGTGTGTGTTTTACATGTATAAAACACATGAGATCTTTCTGTTCTGGGGGGGCAGTTCCGCGATTGGCTGCTGTGGCAGCAGGTGATGTACTCCCCATTATTGTTTGTTTGTTGCAACAACTAAATAATAATTACTGATCAGCTATATCTGTGTTTGTGTTTTATTGATTCCTCTCTGTTTCATTCTTTCCTGTTGTGTTATGCTGGATCGCCACAACATTAATATTGACATTTTTGTTTTAGCTGACTGGTTTTCTATTTATTTATTTTATTTTATTTCTTTATATATATATATATATTTGTTATTGTATTCTTATTCTGTCTCTGTGGGATTTTGTTTGCCCTGGTGTTAAGCAGTATTTACATTGCTACTCTACCTATTTTTCTATAAAGTGAAGATTTGTTTACCTACTTTTGATACATGCTCTGATAGAATAACTGTATGCTGTTGAAAAAACCCAATAAACAAAGTAAAAAAAAACAAAAAAACATCCTGTATCAACACAGTCATGCCCCGCTGTTTCCTTATCCATCTCAAAGTTACAGGAATGAGAATTAAAGCAAACAAATCTACATTTAAAGTCTTAAGTGCTTCTCTCTCACAAGTCATTCATGGGTTTAAGCTTAATCCCCACTGACATTTGAAAGAGAAGCCTCAAAATAATTATTTGCGAGCTCAAGTTATTAATTATATTAGACAAGTCGCTATTGATATAGAAAAGGAAATTACGTATTGTACTCACCAACTATCACCAGGTAAATCCCTGCCCAGAAATCAACTGTCGGGGATAGTTTGGACAAGTATTTCTCATCCATGTTTGTCCAGTCAGCGGTAAAAACACACAGTGAAATAACATCCAGTAGAGAAAAAAAAAACCCACCTTTTAACAGTTTTTCCAGCTCCCTTTTGTACCTGCACTGAATTTTTGAAAGACTGAGCTATTTCTGTGCTCTCTCTTCTGACAGCCCTCATATTAATTCAGTGCGATGCAGCATCTGACTCCTATTATACATGGATTAACCTGCCACATGGACAATTGACTACACAGTATGGTACACAGTGTCACACGTAATCTCCTCCACCCTGACACATGTATGCCCCCCCCCACCACACACACACACACACACACACACACACACACACACACACACACACACACACACACACACACACACACACACACACACACACACACACACACACACACACACACACACACACACACACACACACACACACTTCAACAATCGTTTCAAGTCACATTTTGCTCATCCCTTAAAAACACACTTGCACACCCAGGCATGCATATTTATACACACAGAGCACTCGGACACTTGATCTATAAAAGACAATTACACAAAATGAAGTCATCTCTAGTTACATCATTGTATGAATCACACCCCAAGTACATTAAAAAAACTAAATTAGGCTATACTTGCAACAGCAAATCTTAATCATGAGAAACAAACCGGGGCAGAAGCTCTATTGTCTATTATGTTTTTGAGTGAATTGAAGATAAGATAGAATGGGATTAATATCTTACCCGGGAGGGATTTATGGTGAAAACCAGGCCATTGTCCAACAATGAATATAATGACTGTGTGGGTGCATCTCGGTGCATGGGGTTTGACATGGATTACATGTGCCTTTTTTATTGATGTAGTCTAGTTTCTTATCTTTCAAGCACTTGGCCAAATATCGGCATAATTTTGAAGTTACAACTTCGTCAAGCACTTGAAATAGGTTGAAATGCTATGTACAAACAGAATATTGTGAATTACCTTCATGTCTTGAAGTTTTAAGAGTCTTTTATACCCACTCAGGGATAACTGAACTGTTGACCCTGGTAAATATAGCCTTAAGCATCTTTAACTTGCACCGTCTCCGCATTTATCACAGAGATATTCACACCTCTACTGTATGTGTGAAAATTGCCAGTGAAAAGTTCACAGTTATAAAAATGCAGTTCATAGTTAGGTGCGTGATTGCTGTGACCATGCATGGTGAACATACGGTTCCATATTACCCCACGCTTCACTTCTACTTGGAAGTGTCATACTGATCTCTGGATTAGCATAACAATGTGAGAGTCTTTGTTTAAAGGGTTGTAGAGAAAAATATATTGTTCAAGGCTAATGAAAATGCTCTAGTAAGAAAGTAAAGATAATACAAGTGCTGTCCTTTTTTTTTTAGAGTCCTACATTTCTGTTCTCAGATGAGATAGAATACATTTATTATTTTTGTAAAATGATAGGCCTTCATGTATTATAATACGTTATTTTACTGTAGGGTTGTTTGCGAATAAATAGCTAAATGGTAGGCACGTTATATTGAAATCTTGCATTAAATATTCCATACAAGCCCTTATTATATACAATAGTTACCGGGAAGTGCTATTTAAAAGAATGTGTTCAGAGCATACCCCATGTTGCATAGAATGTCTCGTCTTCAATATGAGAAAAGGGAATAGTTCAGCCTTTTGCATAGATGACTGGTGACTGCAAGTAATTGGGTTTGGGGGTTGTTTTTTATATTTTATGTATGCACCATGACATCAAGTCAAATTCCTAGTATGTGCGAACCTACCTGGCAATAAACCTGTTTCTGATTCTGATTCTGATTAATCAATATCTGTATTTGCCTGTGTTGTCTGCATTAGCATCTCTGTTTGCTGTCTTTGAGTTGTCAATTTGATGAAGGGAGAAATATCAATCTTTACTTGCAGCAAAAAGAAATACAAAACAATATTATTTCCTATTAATGCCCTTCTTTGGTTGCACACATACTGTAGTCACTTGCATAAACTTAAAGGTTGAGCAAGATAGGCCACAAGTATGGAAAATGTTATTGGATTGGCAATATGATGTGTATAAATGCAAACGCCATAGAAGCATGTGGCGATATTGAAGGAGTCATGTGGTGATATTGATGTGGATGTAGCGAGTTCTGGATAAGCCCCTCCGCATGATACTTTCGGTTTGGTCTTCCTTATACTTTATAGACACATATTTGATTTTGTTTAGACTTTATTGTCTTAATATTTTTCAGAAATGTGTCTTGTTTCCAAAGGCATACTCTGTTTCGCAAACAAAACAGAGAATTGAACAAAAAAGCTATAAAACACACATCTGTTACACCAGATTATTAGGAATAATTACTAACCGGGGATCTATTTTATTCAATGCGTTGGTATGTCAATAATGTAGTTGGCTTAGCCTGTTTTTGAGGTCTCAGGCTCGAAAATGACATTCCCAGAACAAATGACTATATCTTCACTTCTAAAAGGGGTAAATTAATAATCTTTTTACTCAAAGCAATGATAAACCTGTGAGTTGGATGTAGAAAAGTCAGAATCAATATAGAATTTTTTTATTTTAAAGTAAATTCAGATTGAACATATATAGTAACAATTTTTTAATTATAGTTTCCGTCCAAAAAAAAACCATTACTTATAGTGAAAACCACCCTTGAATGATGGGATAGTAGACTAAAAGCTTTAGGAATCCAAACTATAACATATAATAAGTACCCTGTATCAAGATTGATGCAAAACAAGTGAAATTTGACCTTTTTAGAGAGATTTAGAAAAAAATAACCACTTCTGTGGTCATTTTGGTGCATTTTCCATATCTCTGGAACCCATCGGTCGATTTTTTTCAATAATTATAATACGTGTCACTTGTGATACTTGTGTGATCCTGACTGATAAAATTAAGCACTTGATACACCATATGTAGATGTTATATCTCAGGAGATCACCAGAGGCTTTCCCTGTAGTGGATGTTGGTCCCAAGGTTTAGTGGTTTTGAATAGCATTGTTGGATTGACGTAAGAAAAGATACTGCTATTCTTCATCTCAGTGGAATTAAATGCTGGATGTCAAAAAGCTTTTAGATGACGAGCAGCACAAAAAATATCTTTCTTTAAATTACATTTAGCTGACTTTTATCCAAAGAGACTTACAATAAGGGCATTCAACCAGAAAGATCAGAAAAGCAAGAATCCTGCGAGTATATTAGTTACACCCTTTATGCACTGATTGTATGGGTGTAATGGGAAAATAAATACAAATATTGTAATGATGGAGTGATGGTTCATCATTACAATATTGCTTTTATACATTTTCCATAAGTAGACACTTAAAATACATAAAATAGAAACAATGAGACATGTTCCCCCCCAAATGAACAACCCTGAGGCTAATGTACTATATTTTCGTGGAAGAAAGACATTCAATAAAATTATACTTTCCGTTTCAAAGATTCCAGATTCCAAGAAGTAGGTTATAATCATTACAATCACATTTTACAGATAGGCTAAATCTCATGCCGTCATGGTCATGGGGGCAGACGAATGACGTCAATTTGTCGCTCTAATCATGACAGCAATACACTTTCTGATGTAATTAGCAATACAATCATTTTAGGAGGAAAGAACAGCAGGCATCAGCTTAAATAACCACAGCCGTCTAGTTACTGCTGTGGGCATGGCAACCAAAGCTGGTGTTAGAGAGGTTACTTTCTTTTCACTAATATTCAGTTATAATAAACTTTAAGTGAAATTATTTTTAAACACTCATCATTACTGTAGCTCAAGAACATAATATACTTTGTGTTTTTTCTATTGCTCCTGTTTTCACATCATACGAATTTGAATACTAAATGTGTGCCATTTTTAATTGAAAGGAAATTAAGCTCTTAAAGAGTAAATAGAGTTATCCTGAAGAAAAGCCACAATGAATATTGGATTCTGTGAGGTGTATGAAAAACCAAAAAACAGTTGGTTCTTTTCACACATTTTTTGTCAGAAAAGGGATCAATAACATGAGAATATGAAAACAATCCCCTCTGGGATTTTATCACCCCTTAGACTCAGAAAATCCAAACAAAACCTCTATGAATTTTTTTAATTGCAGTAGGAAGTAATTTAAAGCACTTAATATATCAGTACACACAGGTATAGAGGTTGATACAGATTTTCTGTGGTGACATGGGCATCTAGCACTACGCACTACTTCGGTAGGATTCTGTAGCAGGTATATGGGTGGCAGACCCGGCCCGACCCATTAAGCGACATAACCCTTAGCCACTAATGGCGCATTTCCACTACACGGTCGGCCTCGGCCACACTCGGTACGGCTCGGTACGGCTTGGCCGCGTTGGGCCTTAACAGGGCCGACTCACTTCATGCTGCGCTTCCATTACAGTTTAGGAACTGGGGTAGTTACTATAGTAACGCAGTGTAGGCGGAGCCGTGACGTCATCTTCAATGAGAACTCCAGAAACACAACACAGCCGTTAGCTGTTAGCACTCAGAGCTCACAGCTCCTTATATATGTTCAGAAACTCGACAAAAGTTAAACAAGTACACACCACAGACTGCCTGTGTCATGGTGAATACAGTCGCTGCTTTATTTATGTCTGTATAGGCCGTTGTTGTGAGTGTGGACGGTCAGAGCATATACTGCGTTAGCTTAGCCAATCTCCATCTAGAAAAACACGCATTTTAAAAGGTTTTTCGCCTGCCGTCTGTCTGCAGACTTGACAAAGCATTAATTCATGGTTTTTACTAACCGGTATCAGTATGTTGTTACTTCGGCATCATTTTGAAACGTGTATTACAATTAAATCACGGTCAAATATGTCCATCTTGTTGTAGTTCTAGCCCTCTTGCCAGCGCTCCTCTCTCTAGTTTAGCATACTCAGCCCGACTCAGCCCTGTTTGTTGGCCCCGATAGAACCACAATTTTGTCGGGCCAGAAAAGAGGTGAAAAAGTGCCGCAGTTCCACTACAGCGCGGAGCTCGCTTTAAGCGTGCCGTGTCGTGCCGTACCCGTTTTTGGTTGCGCTTCCACTAGGCCTAGTTACGGCCCGGCCCGGCCCGGGGCCACTTTTTCACCTCTTTTCTGGCCCGACAAAATTGTGGTTCTATCGGGGCCAACAAACAGGGCTGAGTCGGGCTGAGTATGCTAAACTAGAGAGAGGAGCGCTGGCAAGAGGGCTAGAACTACAACAAGATGGACATATTTGACCGTGATTTAATTGTAATACACGTTTCAAAATGATGCCGAAGTAACAACATACTGATACCGGTTAGTAAAAACCATGAATTAATGCTTTGTCAAGTCTGCAGACAGACGGCAGGCGAAAAACCTTTTAAAATGCGTGTTTTTCTAGATGGAGATTGGCTAAGCTAACGCAGTATATGCTCTGACTGTCCACACTCACAACAACGGCCTATACAGACATAAATAAAGCAGCGACTGTATTCACCATGACACAGGCAGTCTGTGGTGTGTACTTGTTTAACTTTTGTCGAGTTTCTGAACATATATAAGGAGCTGTGAGCTCTGAGTGCTAACAGCTAACGGCTGTGTTGTGTTTCTGGAGTTCTCATTGAAGATGACGTCACGGCTCCGCCTACACTGCGTTGCTATAGTAACTACCCCAGTTCCTAAACTGTAATGGAAGCGCAGCATGAAGTGAGTCGGCCCTGTTAAGGCCCAACGCGGCCAAGCCGTACCGAGCCGTACCGAGTGTGGCCGAGGCCGACCGTGTAGTGGAAATGCGCCATAAGGGCCCCCTAGCAAAAAAAAAAAAATATTAAAAAAAATAATAATCTCAGTACACCGTCGCCGAGATAAGTATGATTAATTAATTTTGTTAATATGCCTAGATTTCCTACTCTCAAAGTCATGTATTATATTATTGAGTCAATAATATAATACATTAACCGTGCTTTACCTGAACCTCATCGTGACACTAGAGAGGACGGCAGGATTGTCATTTCCCGTGTTCAGTGAATGCAACAGAGGCAAGACCATAGACTGTATATATAAATGGACGTAGGGTCCGTGACGTCACCCATAGGATTCTGCAGAGTTGCCGAGAAGCCCTTAGTAGGCGGAGTCGGCCACTAACGGCTCGACAGTGACGTCTGAGTCTAACTCCCGCCTGCTACATCCTGCTCCAAATAAGGGCAAAGAGGCGGAGCCGAGGCGGGACCTTCTGCCTCCAGCTGGGAAGTAACAGAGCTAGCTCAAGCTAAGAAGCTAAGCTAACATGCTTCCCCATCAGCACACTGCCGTCACATTTTACGTTTCTAAGGTAAGCGGACATGAAACTATTCAGCAAAACTATAAATAATAATCTAAGTTATTGAGTTTTTAGCATAATACTTCAGAATCTTAAAATCCCTTAACGTTTGTATGCAATGTGCTAAATGCAACACTGGAATCAAGCAAATATTAATATGTTTGCATGACATTAGTTATTTATATTTTGCTATCACTTAATTATACGTTTAATACATTTAAGTTAAGCTAAGGTGCATGTGATGGTAGCTAGTTAGTGCTCTTACCTGTGAGGCCTCCTCCAAACAGCATTATAACCAGACTGTATCATTACAACTATAAGTACCAGTTCTAGATCCTTGACTTTAGACAAACAATTCAAAAGACAAAATGTATTTAAAGACCAATCTTTATTTGAAGGTGCCTCTTAACCTGGGATATTAGTTATACAGTAATAGTATTGACAATCTAAAAAAACTGAGCAACTCAACAGTCAACTTTATATTTCTTATTGTCTAAAGCATTTATTATTTTCATTTTCCCCTCTCATATTCAGTGTGGACGGATTGAGACAGCGTGGTGTCCAGAGAGCTGCAGAGACTTCAGGGAGAAACCTCCGTGTGATGGACGTCCTGTCTGTTGGTTTGGCCGGAGAGGACTGAGGGTCTTTCCTCAGCGAGGAGGACCAGGCCTGATGGAGGAGCCCATGCATAGCTGATACCACCTGATCAGGCCTAGTCTGTCACTTTATTTGACTAAATGTGTTTACTTATACATTTAATAGGTTTACACCTTCTGTCCATATGTGCTTTTTTATTTAAAACATGTTTGATTAACTTTTGGTTCAGATTTCAATAAATTGAATTTGTATTTGCACTCCTTTTGTCCATTATTCTTACTGAAAATGTTAGATTACACATTCACATCCGACTGAAGATTGGCCCCATTTATTTGCGTTGCAAACTCTGCGGTACAAGGTACATGTTGTGAAGCTCATAAAGTGAGGCAAATAGAATTAATCAGCTGATGGAGTGTAGATGTGGAAATAGGTGCATTCGATCAGCTGACTTCACAATAAAAGTAGTTTCTTAGTGAATGTCCTGTACTGGTCTTAACATCTCATAACAATAGCTTTTAATTTTCCTATTGGATGTTCTTCTTGACCCTCAGAGAAGGAGAAAATGTTGAGTCGTGTCTTTCAGGCATGTCCTTTCCTAACAAAAATTACAGGAAACATAAAACATATTATTGCAGAACAAGTGTGTTATTTATGAAAGAGGTGTGCTTGTGTTTAGGGGCTGTAGATATAATTATTTTGTAATTGTAATGTTTTATTTTATTTCAACAGTGAGCTACAAAGACAATCAGATTATGAATGAACAGTATGAAATTCATCAACATTGAAATATATTTTATTATCAAAATAATATTTAACTGTTATCAAAACTTAGTGCAACTGTAGAAGCTTGCTCTGTTCTCTCACTGAAATCATAACTTTTACCACGTTTTTTACAGACAATATTGAGAGATAAATAGCAGTTGTCACTAATAGCTTTGCCTTCAATACCTTAAATTAGAAAGCTGACAGTCATATTGCTTGTTAACATCTAAATGTAACCCTTTGCATGGAAAAAACCCTCAACTTCACTGATGTGTAGGTGATCTAGTATTTAGTATTGTTTAATGGAATGTATATCAGTGTATTAAAGTCAATACTTCATTTATTTAAACCAATATCTTTCTTGATTCTTTGTACAGTATGAAAAAAGAGTATTTGTACCTGTGCTGAAGTTCACTGCTGTGAGGAGTCCAGTTCTGTCTCCCACTCTCTGGTCCATCCTGTCTGCATCACCTGGAAACTTTAAACAAACAGATATATATATGTAAAGAACCATGTGTACAAACAATATAACTTATTCTCTTCTGTTGAACATGTTGGATTGTGTATTGTCCGAGTCAGGGTTCTTTTTATTTTACTGTAACTTTGGAAGTTGTGTTATCAATGCTGTTGTGTTACTGTTTATTTGATACCAATTTGGTAATGCACATTTCCTGCTGAAATACATGCATACCAAGTTACTGCGTGGCACTTTGGTTTTGATAAAACAGTGTAGTTCCACTATATAAACGTTACATTCATAATCAAACGAGACAATCTGCAAGATAATGAGCTATTTGTTGTTATTTTTAATGCTTGTCCTTCACACGTTAATCAAATAAAATAAGTACCGATACATAGCAGAACAATTGTGGCGATGTTCAGCTTAATAAGCCTTGTTCAACATAATTTATTTAGCTAATACTACAGCGGGCTGCAGGCGAACCAAGTCTGCGTTTCGCTGCATTCCTTGATCTCCAGTTATAATGCCGGACTCCGCCGCCGGCCGAAGCTAACGGAGCCGCCGGGACGCGCTAGCGAGCTAGCCCCCTGCGGCTCCGTTAGCTTCGGCCGGCGTGGACTCCGGCGGCCACCACTGGGATAATTGGGTCCCCTTTTAACATGTGCTCCCGTTTAGCATTATGGGCGTCACAGCCATATACTATAAAAGGCTGAATCATAAACTAAACTGTATATATATATATATACACATGTATAAAGGGTTACGTCCTTAGCTGGCTAATACGCTACATAATAAGCTACATAACAAGCTAAACTAACAAGCACACAAACACCTGCTAACGGGATTAACATGTATAATATTATCATTTTACTCACCGAAAAAAGCTGAGAGTAGACTTCTTGGAAGGTCTGTTAGTACATTCAAGCGCACAGCACTACATTTCAATTGTCTGGTATTTGTAACAATATTCCCTAAAAGGCACAATCACCACGAACACGGCTAAAGGGTCAAGTACAGCAACTACAACTAACTAACGTTGTAGCCTAGCAGAGTGGACAAATTGCTGTTAGCTGACAGTGAGGCACGTACCTGTCCATCAAAGTGACCACGCCCTAATTTATGCAAAAACTTTAAGACCTAATATAAATAAAAGGGTCGTGTTAGAAAACAATTCACTCACAGATCCATAATCATGAAGGTGGAATCTAACTATATTCATAATAATATTTATTGGATCCATAGGTAGAAACATGTTTTTTTAGGCTGTGAAATTGGGCATTTTAACATGGGGCTCTATGGAAATTGCTCCTTTCTGCAGTCAGCGCCTATCGGCCAATATATGAACTGCAGTTTGTGGCACTTCCGCATTGGCGTCCCGGCTCTTCCCCAGAGTTTGCCGCTTGGGCAAGACACCAGACCAACCAGAGAGTTGAATGGAAATAAACATCTGTCTTATTGGCTGACAGGTACCTATCTTGAGAGCTGTGACAATGTTTAAAATAAACTGTCAGTCGGACTCAGAGTTTTTGAAGATGGACATAAGAAAAACATTTCTTAAAAAAGACGACAATTCTCAAGTGGTGGCTCCAGGGGCGTCGCCTGGACCTGAAAACATTCGGGGCTTAGCCCACAGTGGCGGCGGCACTACAGTGGCATTTTTACTGCAACACTCCCCACACGCACACAGTACACCCGCGACTGTTACAATGAATGCTCGATAATCAGCTCACGGCATATAGGCAGGGGTAAAGTGGTATTTTTTATGAGTGGGAACCTCACCTCCTCTAGGGGGGTCTGGGGGGATGCTCCCCCGGGAAGATTTTTTTTTAAATATTTAAGTTAAAAGCATCAATCTGGTGCACTTTGAGAGCAAAATGAAGAGAACTATGGATACCTCTCTCAACACCCATATGAAGCAGAACTGTAAACAGATGTACTTTTTCTTTATGGATATTTTACTAATCACTCCCATTTAAACTCTATTCTTGTTTTACTGCCATATAGTATTTCATAACTGTTTTTCCTTTATTCTCTTATTTTTTTTATAACTATAATGATCATATGAAGGTGTGCCGCGGAAATAATCTTTTGAATAATTTGTGACCAAACCGTTAGAGACCCACTGAGATAACTTAGACTAAAGTTATGTATCTAAACACTCAGAGAGTCCTTTAGCTCACCTGAGTCTCTCAGTCTGAGAGGAGAGGACTCTCCTCCAGCTTGTTGTGGAACAAACAGCTCCATATGTCCATTAGTGCAGCTAGCTAACCAGATGCTAACAACACGTCCATGCTGGCACCGGTCCCTCCCTCCCCCTCTCTCCCTCTCTCCCTCTCTCTCTCTCCCTCTCTCTCTATCACACTAAATGCGCTATTGCCACACACACACACAGAGCCGAGTTTGAATGACACAAGCACACGTTTATTTCCATGCAACTCTCTGATTGGTCTGGTGTCATGCCTCTGTTGCATTCACTGAACACGGGAAATTACAGTGCTGCCGTCCTCTTTTGTGTCATGATGAGGTTCACGTAAAGCATGGTTAATGTATTATATTATTGAGGGAGAATTGTCCGGGGCTACAGAAAAAACATTCGGGGCTAAAGCCCCGGATGCCCAGGCCAGGCGACGCCACTGGGTGGCTCACACAACAACCCCAGAGCCACCACTTGCGCCAGGTAAACAAGGTATGTAAATGTCAGTAAACTTCCAAGTTATGCGAACATGTAAGCAAAGCATAAATTACAGCAACGTTGACGTTACTTTGAATCGCGGGGGTAAGCTAAACCGTTAGCAAGTAGCTATAGCTAGCCAGATATATTAAATAAACACTTTATCATACAATCTAAATGTTATGTTTTTTAGCGTTACCTGGTGATTTCAAAGAAAGCTCTCAGGGAAATGTTGACTTACTGTTCGACATGAAGCTAGAAGCTACCTTACAGTACACAGCTGATCCTCGAGTCCTGTCAGTTAAAGTGTTTCATAGTTAGCTTAGCTAAGCATCAACCTAGCACTGAAATATATGGATGTTATGTGACAGTATTTCTGAGAAAAAGTCAGCTGAAATGGTGGCATAGTTCCCACTGCTTTACGTGTTGACAGCATGTTTGAACGTATTTGCAGCAGTAAATGTGGCTGTTTGGCCACTGACGTTGCCATAACAACACCTGAATTTAAATGTGCAACCTCTTTTTGTGACAGATTTTTGCATGAAATTATAATTCTTCTGAATGATATAATTCCTATTGACAGCTAGTTTCTATGTGAACATTATGAGATGGACAGCCAGAGAGAATAAATGAAAAACAGTTATGAAATACTATATGACAGTAAAACAAGAATGCAGTTTAAAAGGGGAGTGATTTGTAAAATATCCATAAAGAAAAATCTGTTTACAGTTCTGTTTCATATGGGTGTTGTATGTATGTATGTATCCATAGATCTCTTAATGCACCAGATTGATGCTTTTAACTTCAATATTTAAAAAAAAATCTTCCCGGGGGAGCATGCCCCCGGACCACCCTAGAGGAGGTTAGGTCCACGATATGTGACCTGCTCTATCGAAATCAGTCGCATTGACCCGAAGACACATTTTGAGTTGTATACATCGTTGGAAAGATTGATTATTAGCGGAGCAAATGATCAAAATAGTACAGAGGGAAAATATTTTCGTTTGGATTACTGAGGCCTGTACTACGAAGCTGTATTTTCGCTTAGCCGGCTGACTTCAGGGAAAACTCTGGCTTTCCGGTCCTACGACGCTGGTTCTCTTTTTAGCGGGCTAGATCTCCATGGTAACTTATGCTGAGCGGCTAACCTCCTCGGGAGGAGGTTAGGTTGCAGGCTAAGAGATCAACTCAGTGAAAGCACCGCCTGCTGACCAATCAGAGCTCAGTGTGCGGAGTTTAAAGCTATCAAGTCATATTACAGGATAGAGGAAATACAGAAAAACTGCCGTTGCAGGAAAGACGGCCGGCAAAAATCAACTGACTGAACGTGAAAATTAATAGAATATCCCCTCCCATCTTCAGAGCAATCTGACTATTATAACATTAGCGTTAAGAAAGCTTACTTAAATATCTGCCACAACATAAGTAACCGGATCAGAGTAACATTACGTACAGTCCGCGGCACTGTGAGTGCAGACGTCGATGTGTCCCATTATCATTCATATCATATCACATCATAATGTATCATATATTTCCTTATTTGAGTCAGCTTCTTGAGCCGTATCTGGCCGTGCAACACTCACAGTGTCACATACTGTATGCAGAAGTATTATTTTAAGCAACACATTAAGTTGACGAAACACTCGAGTCAAATGTAATTAAAGTCAGATCCACTCGTGTCTTGGACGGGGCAGTGATATCATTGTCAAGCCCTTTGGTATATTTGCAGTTTCCCCGCTTGAAAGGGATGATACAGTCCATAGGAGGTTTTCACTGGGTTTCACTCATACAATGACCACAACTTTGTTTTCTTTTGAGTTCTTCTTTACTTTAGTTTTTGTTGTTTGCAGTACAGCATATGTAGTAAGGTTGTAAGGTGAAAAACCTTAAATGAAAAATAAAAATAATTACTGTAAATACAATGCACATGAAATAATAAATGCAAAAATACATGCTTTACATATATTTTTTAACACTTGTGAATATTGTTTTTCCTTTCTTAGTGTATTTTTACGAATTATGTTTTTAAACAGTTTTTAACTTATGCAGTCTCATTAAAAATGCAAATATAATAGACTGAATTTTTAGCAGCATTCAAACCGTTTCTATCAAACCACATCTCTCAATAAACAAATCACATTCGTTTTTAACTCAACAATCATGTTGCTTTAGCTTGAGGACATCAAACAAACAAATGACACTGCACTAGAACACATTCTATACATTCTAACGTGCGCCACGAACGGCAAGTTGTATGACTCTTCTCTAACCACACAGTTCGTCTCTCACCGGCCGCCTCTCCAGCTTTTTATGGCTGCACCAGTGCTGCTTCTTTGTAGTTTCTTCTGCTGGTTTGTTGCTGCTGCTGGACGCACGCTCTTTAGTTTGTCCCTCTCCAGCTTTGAATTACCGCCCTCCTTTCAGGTGTGGATGAATTTTCCATGTCCATTCTGTGCCATTCTTGGCAGCTCTCTCTTCTAGTGTAGCTTTGTCAAGATTGGCAAGGAATCGGTACTGTTCTTCTAGGACTGGCTTAGCCCCTACAAAGTTAGTACCTGGATCTGACCAGATCTTCTTTGGATGACCTCGTAGTGCTGTGAACCTCTGGTAGGCGAACAGGAAACTTTCAGTGGATTGAGAGTTCACCAGCTCTGTGTGAATAGCTCTGGAAGTCATGCAACAAAACACAACTCCCCAAACCTTCAGTGACACTCTTTTCTTGACATCATCCTTGACTTGGTAAGGTCCGAAGAGGTCTACTCTTGTGTATTCGAAGGGGGCAGCTGGTTCTGTCCTCTCTGGAGGTAGATCACCCATTATTTGCTGGCATCTTTTTGCTTTCGTTTTTCTGCAGAGCATGCAGTTTTCGACCACTTTCTGAGCAATCCTCCGACCCTTCACGACCCATGCTCTCCTCCTCCTCATCTTGAGCAAGGTTCCGGCCACTCCATCGTGGTTCTCCTCGTGGGCTTCTCGTGCTAACAGCGTTGATACCCAGGCTTCATAAGACAAGATAGGGACAGCAACTTTATCTTCATTGAAGATCTGCACGCGACCCCCACAGACCAACAAGCCAGTCTCTTGGTCTCTGTACACCACCAGCCTGTCTGTGGTTGTACTTGGGAAGGATGCACCTTGTTGAACCGCAAGAAAGATGTCTCTTAGGGCGTCTTCTCTCTCTTTCACTGAGATGACTTGTGAAGACGACACTGCCTCCCACTTTGGACTGTTTGCAGTTTGCTGTTTCCCTCTAATGAACTTCTTCGCTGCTCTCCAAATCCAAGCAACTGTCTTGACGAGTCGACTTAGGTTGCTGAACCGCTTGACGTTCACAAGGTTTAGGACAGCTGATCCTGCTGGTGGCCTTTTTGGGTGTGTTTGGGTTTGTTCCTGATCTAGCTTTAGTTCTGATGGGTTTTGTGTGTTGGCATCTTTTGGATCTGATGGCACTTGTGCCTTGGCTCTGGTTAGTGCTGCAACAAACGTTTTCTTTTGCAATCTGTTGACACTGTCTCTGGCAGCTGTCACCAAATCTTTGGCAGATTTCATTGGCCATTCATCCACTGGTAACTTCAAGAACGTTGGTCCGTTCTGCCATTCTGAACTTTCATCCAGGTCTTGAGGACTGGCCCCTCTGGTTATGATGTCAGCAATATTGAGAGGACCAGGAACCCACCACCAGTCTTGGATAGCTGTTGTGTTCTGGATCTCTCCGATTCTGTTTGCGAAGAAGGTCTGATAACCATAGCTCACTCTCTGGATTGCACCGAGGACTGTTTGGCTATCAATCACATGGAACCACTTTCCAACTTGGATCTTGCTGCGCTGCTCGAAGTACTTTTTGAGACGTGAGGCAAACACTGCTCCGCACATCTCTGCCTTGACAGCATCACCTTTGTGGTCTAAAGGAGTTAGTTTCGCCTTGGACTCCACCAGAGTGACGAATGGGCCTTGGTCGGTGTTCCACCGGAGGTACATCACAGCGCCGTAGGCATGCTCTCTTCCATCGGAGAATGTTATTGCCCAAGGTTTTCCAATGAAGCTTGGAGGCGTTATGGCCCTGGTGAATGTAACCTGCCCGAGTTGCACATACTCTTCGAAGAGTCGGATTGCATCTTCTCTGAGGCTGTCTGACAATGCTGTATCCCAGGTGTCTTTCACAGGGCAGTTGTCGCTCTTTGCCTCCTGGAATGCTCTCCGCACAAGGATGGCACCCTTCTGCTTGGCAGGAGTTACCAGACCAACTGGATCATATAACCCTGAGACTTGACTCAGGAGGTTCCTTCTTGTCAAAGGGTTTGGGGTTTGCGCTCTTACTTGGTCTAGTAGAAGGTCTTGGCCAAGTCGCATCTTCTTCTTTCTCTTTGAGAAGTTAATGGATGCCATGACATGGATCTTGTCTTCTTCCACAAGGTTGCCTAGACCAAGCGCTTTGTTATCTTCATCCCTCATTTGATTCGGGAGGACCATGTTATTAACTTTGGTCTTCATTGGTTTGTTGTCGTTCCCCTTCCTCCCACTTTGGCCTGAGAAGACCCAAGGCTTCAACAGGAAACCTCCAGCTTTCAGGATTTGCTCCACGTTTGCTGTGATGGTTTTCAGCTTCTCGAAGTCGTTGTGAGACGTGAGGATGTCGTCAACGTAGCTATCATTTTGTAGTACCTCTCGCTCCTCTTCAAGGTGGGCGAAAGGAGGTAGGTTGGCTGTTTCTCGCATTGCGAGCTGTGCGATGCATCCTGCAGGCTTGTCACCAATATTGACTCTGGTGATTGCGTACTCCTCCAACTCTTTGTCCTCAGAATCCCGCCAGAGGAACCTGTGGAGGTGCATCTCTCTATCTTCCAACCATACAGAATTGTACATTTTCCTGATGTCCCATAAGGCAGCGTTGGTTCCCCCTCTGAACCTCAGGAGGACAGCACGTATCTGGTTAAGGACGTCTGGCCCTTTCATCAGCAAGTCGTTCATGCTGGTGCCTCTGAACTTTTGACTGCTGTTCCAGACGAGTCTTACTGGGGTTGTTGTAGAGTGTGGGTTTGGTGCAATAAGGTGACTCACGAACCATACTGGTCCTTTCCAGGGGCCTCATTTATAACGCCTTGCGTAGGATTGACGTAGGAAGGTTGCTTACGTAGTACAAAGCACAAAAATAGGTACAGAAATTTTCCGCCATTTTCCGATTCACAAAACATTGCGTACCGGCGAGGGAAGTGCGTACGGCACTCCCTACGCCTGTTTCCCTTGATAAATCACAATCGACTCGTAACGCCCATATTTGCCTATACATAGTCAAAGAAACGCCCATTCATTCATTCATTTTGACTGACTGCATGAAGAAGATCGCAGGAAATTACGATAGAACAGCTAAAAAAGACATCTCACACCGTGTCAGATTTTGGTTATTGTGGGGAGGTCGAGATAAATCATATTGTTTGGTGGATGCAGTTTGAACCAGAGTAGCAGCATGGAGGTCGGATCGTCACCAAAATAAATAAATAAGTGGTCCGAAAAAAGTTAATGACAAAAAAATACACATAACCTTCCTCAGGCAGTGTGTTTGTCCCGGGGACAGGAGACACCCCCTTGATGAGAAACTGTAAGAAATGATCGGGAATCCCTCCGGAGTGGAGTCATGACGACTGGATCTGAATTATTTTTGTTGTATTTGGTGGTTTCGTGTTCCAGCTGTCGATCAGCAACTATATATCCATAATCCACCAGTTAAAGGAAATACAACTAATGTGTTGTGTTATATTAGCTGTACAATTTACCACATATGGTGTTCTTAGTTTCCATACCTCCTGTGTTTTACGAGCGGCTTATCAAGTCTTGGCAAACGGCATAAAACATGATTAAACGTGATAGTATATAAAACCATACTCGTATCTACAACCTATAGAAATGCAAAACGGCGTCAGTTTAGACGTAATTCTGTCCTCCTGCTTACCGCATCATTTATGAGAAAACATTTCATAACATTAACACAACATATTCGAGGTGGTTTTAAATAGCATATCCGTATTTATTTATTTCTCCAAGTTATGTTTTTGTGTGCACTGAGGAGTCTCAAACAGGCGTTTGTTTAATCATTTAAAGATTGGCTTTAATCAATGTTTGAAAATGAATTCTTCATATTTGATAAATGAGAGGTAACATTTTATTTATGGTGTTATTTCCACATATTTCTCTCCATTCTTCCTTCTGCCAACGGTGTCGCAGTTTCTCGTCTCTCCCGTTTGTGTGCTTAGTGCGTACGCATGGGTTAGAGTTTGCGTGGAGGACAGCACATTTTCCCGTCAAGTTAGTATTTTATAAATCGCAAACATTGCGTAGAAACTGGCGTACGCCATTTTTTGAGCGTATATCCCTTTATAAATGAGGCCCCTGGTCATGATCTGCTCTTTAGTCAACTTGATTGCAGCTCCTCTGTAGACCATGTCATGCACTTGAGCTTTGTAGGCAGACTTCCACTCTGGTGCTTTGGCTAGCTGCTTCTCTGTTCTTAGGAATGTTGCTTCAACTGCACCTCTGTTGTTCGGCAGTGAGGCTGGATCCTCTAGCCAGGGATACTTTGCATGCCAATGTGGTTCTCTGCTGTGATCATCGCTCATGACATAGGTGAGTCCATCCTTTACCACCTCAAGCTCCCTTTCCTCGGCAAGGGTCATTTCTTTACCACCGGGCTGGCAGTTTCCGCACCGGCAGCCTCCACATCTGGGCTCGCATGCTGCGCCAATGCTGTCCCATTGCCACCATTTCAGGAAACTCTCTTTGCTGGTCGAAACAGTTGATCCCTGTATTTCAGCTGCTTCTTTGCTTGAGGGGTTTTGTTCTGGAATGGGGTTAGTGAGCTCTTCATATTTCACAGCTGCTGCTCTCATTGATCTTGCAAAGTGCGTCTTTGACATGTGGGCTGACACTTCAACCTCCTCAAACAGTCTGGGGTGGGTTCCTCCAACTGTTCTCCCGAGTGGTCCGTCCCACAGTACGAGGTCTCCCACGACTCTGATCCTCTGAGGAGCTAGCTGGCCTTCTCTGTGGCTAATGAGAAGCTCGACTTCTTTGGGCCTCACAAGCTCATCAAGAGGTACGTCTGGGAAGAATGGCTGCAGTTGCTCAGGTGTCACACTTTTGTGGACATCTGCAATGTTGTCAAGCCCATAGCAAACCAATTGATGTGCTCTCAGTGTGCCCTTGGGGGTGGATACACAGATTTTGAGGAGATAGCGCTTTGTCTTTACTTGAACCTTCATTCCGCCAACTCCGTGTACAACGAGCATGATATCTTCACTCTTGAGATCCAGGCGGCTGGCCGCTCTGTGAGTGATGTAATTTGTGTCAGATGCTAAGTCGATGAGTGTTCCGACTTTCTGTCCGGCGTTAGCTGTGACGACGAGTAGCATCATGATCACTGGAAGCTCTTGCATTCCACTCTTTTCAAGTATACTTTGTTGGTCATTTGAGGTTTTGAAGACTCTGGAGGCAACATTTGAGAAAGCCTCCCTACACTGCTTTGCTAGGTCTGGTGGGAGATTTTTGATGAAATCTTCTTGACCCTCTGTGTACTTCTTTTTGCCTTTGTCCTTTTCAGATTTGTCACCAGACCTCTTTGACACAGATTTGGGACAGAGGTAGTAGTGATGCTCAGCCTCTCCATCTCTGCAGTCCTCGTTTCTGCATAGAAAGCCAGGTTTGCAGGATGACTGGTCGTCGTGAACCTCAAGGCATCTTGTACACGCACCCAACTTCTTTACTGAAGCCTTCCTTTCTGCTGCACTCAGAGCCCTGAACTGCTTGCAGAAGTAGAGCTTCCTCTTGTGTTTGACATCGCCGCAGACTACACAGCCTTGGTCATCAGCTGACTTTGTAGACTTGGTTCTGGCACTTTTCTGCTCAATTCTGGTGTCTTTCCAACTCGGCTTACTTGGTTTACTTGGCTCCTCATCTCGTAGCTGCTGGAGCTCCTCGTAGATAGTCTCTTGCTGCTTGAGAAACGCCAAGAGATAATCAAACCTTTCCTCTGGTGTCACACCATTTTTTGGATCGGCTACCTAAACAAGCCACTCCTTCTTAAGGGACTCAGGGAGTTTACTCTCTATCGATTTTGTTACGAGAGGATTCTTTATGGCGCCTGTGTCTCCGAGGTCACTCAGGTCCCAGAGTGCTTTCTCCACGGCTTGAATCAACTCGACAATTTTCCTTGGTTGGCTACTTCTGACAGAAGACATCTTCTGAAGGTCTTCCACTATTTCAATGGCAATAGCCGTTCGATTGCCATAGCGGTTCTCCAAGACACGAAGAATGTCATCTGCGGTGTTATAAGTAGTGAGGTGAAAGTCTTTCTTGATCCTGTCATCGAGACTGTCTAGCAACTGTATATTTTTCACTTCTTTGGAGCCGGTTGGTTCTCCCTGTTTTTGGAGCGACTCCCAGTCTCTTCTCCACCTGTGACAATCACGCTTGTAGCCAGAGAATCTGGGGAGAGCTGTGGGTTTCAGCCTAATGGTTGGGGTAAAGATGGGATGACTGGCAGTATTTGTTGATCCTGACCTTGTGTCTTCCTGTCGTCTCGCCATGATGAACTCAGCCTTTCTGGAAACCAGACTGGTTGCTTCCCGTTCGATCTCTTTCAACCGATTGCGGAACTCCTTCTGGTCTTCCACTGGAACCCACTGCTGCCACTTGCAATGAGCTTCCTTTGCGGTCCCCACCAGTGACTTCAGATGGCTGAGCATGAATTCGTAGGCCTCATGGTTGCCATCAGGACGTACTCGAGCGACACGCTCACACTCAGCTTCTGCTAGTTCTACAGCTGTGCACAGTTCATCTCCAAACTTTTGCCAAAGCATGTCTCTAAGTAGCTCTCCAACCTCCTTCAGCTTTAATTCACATTCATTTGTGGTCCTTGCTATGTCGGCTTCTTGCTGTTCGGTTAGTTCGACTGACTCCTCCTCTTTCAGCTCTGCCTCTTTCACTGCAATGACCTCTGCCATGACTTCGTCATTGGTTTCCATGACTTTGTCGGCTCCCATGGAGAGTTTATTGAAGCTATATTGGAGCTGGTCTTCTGACATGCCGTCGTGAGTTCTGATGATACTGTTAGCTAGTCGTGTGAAGGATCGTTTTGCAGCAGTCCGCTCATTTTTGAGCTGCTCAACTGTTTTCCTGACTGTTTGATCAGCCATGTTGGATTTGGGTCCACTGACTGTTTGCAGGGTGGTTTTTTATCTTTTTCCAGGTCACTGTTTTCACTGTTCCAGCTTACAGCCCCGGTTTTTCACTGTCAAGCCCTTTGGTATATTTGCAGTTTCCCCGCTTGAAAGGGATGATACAGTCCATAGGAGGTTTTCACTGGGTTTCACTCATACATTGACCACAACTTTGTTTTCTTTTGAGTTCTTCTTTACTTTAGTTTTTGTTGTTTGCAGTACAGCATATGTAGTAAGGTTGTAAGGGGAAAAACCTTAAATGAAAAATAAAAATAATTACTGTAAATACAATGCACATGAAATAATAAATGCAAAAATACATGCTTTACATATATTTTTTAACACTTGTGAATATTGTTTTTCCTTTCTTAGTGTATTTTTACGAATTATGTTTTTAAACAGTTTTTAACTTATGCAGTCTCATTAAAAATGCAAATATAGACTGAATTTTTAGCAGCATTCAAACCGTTTCTATCAAACCACATCTCTCAATAAACAAATCACATTCGTTTTTAACTCAACAATCATGTTGCTTTAGCTTGAGGACATCAAACAAACAAATGACACTGCACTAGAACACATTCTATACATTCTAACGTGCGCCACGAACAGCAAGTTGTATGACTCTTCTCTAACCACACAGTTCGTCTCTCACCGGCCGCCTCTCCAGCTTTTTATGGCTGCACCAGTGCTGCTTCTTTGTAGTTTCTTCTGCTGGTTTGTTGCTGCTGCTGGACGCACGCTCTTTAGTTTGTCCCTCTCCAGCTTTGAATTACCGCCCTCCTTTCAGGTGTGGTGCTTTTAAAGCTGCAGCGACGCTGATTAGCAATTAGGGACTGATTACAGACAGCTGCCACTCTGTCAATCAGCCCGACTTTTTAACCCTTTGCTCTCCTGTGGATTCTCCAAGTTGACTTCACAATCATAAACCTGTTAATGTATGCATTCAAACGCTTTTTCTTTTACCAGCTGTATTCACCTTGCAGGTGCAGCTATGTGGCTTTTATCCTGGATAAAGTGTTTAAGTCATGGATGTTTAAAGTTGAACTTCTTCATATTTGACTAATATTAAAGTTCACTTTTCATTCAGGAAGTATGACGCTGCGCTGTCAGTACGCTTGTCCATGTTTGAGATTGGTCGAATGCTACAAATACCACCGCTTTCATGTGAACGCGCACCTAACTAGATAGGACACGGCTGGCTTGAGCGATCCACTTGATAACCAGTGTCGTAGTACAGCTTAGCGAGAGCGGGTATGTTTTGGATTGGGCCAACCGGCTAACTCAAACATATCCAGGTTAGGTTGAACCAGCTTCGTAGTACAGGCCTCTGGTCTGGGGGAAGCTCGCGAGTGTGTGTGTATGTATGTGTGTGTGTGTGTGTGTGTGTGTTTGTGTATTTTTGCGTTTGTGTGTATTGTGTTTGTTTCCCAGGGAAAACACTCACGAGAAACACCGGCTGTTGTTATGCTGTGACGTTGAGTTACTTCGTTCTCCGCTTGTAATTATGCCGTTACAAGCTTCAAAGTTGTATTTATCATCTGAATTTGCCCAAACAAGTTTAATATTCTGAAAGCCAAGACTTTGTTTATTTGAAATCAGATGAAAACAAACTGTAACGGACCCTGCCGTGTTATCTATGATTACTATACGCCAGTGGCGTAACCAGGAATTATTGTGTGGGTGGGCCTGGAGAAATGTAGGTGGGCCAGGGGGAGACTTATTAAGCGTGGGGTCTGAGCTGAAACTTCATTAATTATTTTAATGATTTTTTAATGCACTAATTGAACATAAGCATAAACTAGCTGTGAAAACAAAAACATAGGCACGGCGGCCTCAGAATGTGTGTAAAACTGACATCCACATGACTAGGGATGGGTATCGTTAAGGTTTTAACGGTAGGCCTACTACTACTTTTATCGATACTGCTTATCGATCCGGTGCTTTAACGGTACTTTTATCGTTTCTTTTGGAGAAAAAAATAAGGTAAACTAACTAAACAAATTGTGAACAAAACTAACATTGCTTTTTATTTAAATTAAATACATAATATTTCACATCAAAAGAAACAACAATGTTTTAACACATCGTATTAAATAATCTGATGACAGAACTGTAAACAGAATAGCTGAAACTTTAACAAAATAAATAACTCAGTTACCTCTAATCATTAGCCCATGTTTTTATAATTGAGTTAACTCCGTGTGTTGCTGCTAGCATACATATTACCTGACGTGGAAAAGTTACTCGTGGATGTGGCTACAGAGCTACTAGAAAGACAGTCGAACCCGGTGCATTTCTCCGTCTGAATGTGGTGCACTTTTGCTAAATGTTTCGACAAATTGCTTGTGTTACCGCCCTTACATGCTAAACTCTTATTGCAGTTTTGGTAACGAGCATTGTCCACATCGAGACGGGTAAAGTTTAACCACACCTCGGAGCGCGTTCTCTCCGCCATCACCGTGTGTGTGTGTTGCTGCATGTAGCAGCTGCGTGTGTGTAGACTGCCCCGCCCCCCCTCGCAAGAAGGCGGGGGAAAGAGAGAGCTCTCGTCTGGATTGGAAAGATCTAAAATACTAAAAATAATCATAGACGCATTTTGCTGTCTTTTTGCATATTAGAAACGGAGTTGGCGACACTAAAACTGCAATATAATGTTTGTGTAGCAATAATACATATGAGATATATTTTTTACATGTCTCTCTCCAGTACCGACCGATAACGTCGGAGCTTAATGGTACCACGGTCCGGACCACTGTGGCCATTTTGAAATACAATGAAATTATCTTTTTGAAAGCCACAATAAATAAAGCTTCGCCAGTTTATAACCGATGAAACATGATGGTATCAGAATAATCACTTACATGTGATGTATAGGATGCTACACAGGTCACTGTAAAGATAAAGTGTCAGAGGAGAAATAAGCAAGCTTAGTTACATGAAATGTAATGAAAAATGTAAGATACAGGCTCTGTTTAATCGCCATGTAGGTTCTTTTTTATTGCACACTCAAGACAATATCAATAACAGCATCACGCTGTCCCAGGTGTGTCGTATGCATGTAAATAGAAGTTAACATTTTCAATATCAAATAAAGTGTCAGTAGTATCAAAACATATATATATATATAATAACAATATAATAACAATAGGGAGGCTCAGCAGACACACCTTAGTGCAAAGTGAAGTGTCAGTATTAATAACAGTGGCATATATATATAATCACAATAATACAAAACTAACTGTCCCAGGTGTAGGCAATTTCGGGTGAAGTGTCTTGCCCAGGGACACAACGACATGCTGACTGCAGTGGGGTTTGAACCTGTGCTCCCCTGATCCGAACACCAACGCACCAGACCACTGCACCACACGCCTCCCAACAAGTCATTGTACAGTTTATCAACGACGACAAGTATTTCTTAATTTTTTTATTGAAGGCCTGTTGGATTTAATCAGCTCGCTTAGCACTGCCAGAAGCCCAGCCTGAAAGGTATTTTGTTGCTCCACCTGGTGCGCCGACACCTCCACCTGGTGCGCCGCCGAGTCAGCATGGCGCGGCATCACCATGAGCAGCTGGTCGTCCGATTCCTGGGCCTTGTGTGAATGCAGCAGCCGTTCGTTGTGCATCTCCTTGGCACGCAGGTCCTCATTCTCCTTGCTGACCATGGCACGGCGGTCCATCGCCATGATGGTGTCAAGGAAGCTGTCATCCCGGGCCCGCTTTCCTAAGGAGAAATAAGCAAGATACAAGATCAGTTTAATCGCCTAGTAGGTTGTCAACAGAGACAACATTGGACATGGTGCAGGCAGCAGAGGTGGGGACTCGAGTCACATGACTTGACTCGAGTCAGACTCGAGTCGCATATTTTTTGACTTGAGACTTGCTTGACTAACATTGATAAAAGACTTGACTTGACTTTGACTTGGTATTCATGACTTGAGACTTGACTTAAGCTTGAGACAGATGACTTGAAAGGACTTGACTGTTTAAAATTAAATATTTGCGTTTGTTTTTGTAGAGATATTACGTTTAGTTTTTTGGAAAAACATGATTGGGTGATTATAGCGTCATGCGCGCAAACCTGGCAACCCACTAGAAGGCAGGAGTGTCAGTTAACATGGCAGCGGCTAGCGTTACTCCAAAAATAGTGAAGTTTGGATTCAAGGATTATGTTGTCGATGACGCTAATAAGAAGAGAACAGCGGTATGCAGGGTCTGCAGCATAAAGATCAGTGACACGACCACCACAACATCCAACTTCATTCGTCACAACAAAAAAACCCACAGAGAAAGGTACGTGAATGTGTTGTGTTAGCTAGAAAGCTAACGTTAAGTTTAAGCTACGTTAGACTTCGTTTCAAATCGATTAAGCATTGCAAAGAGAAGACAAAACGGTAAATTAACACTAGAACCTCCAAGGTATTCATTTGTACTAACCCTGATACTGACGGGCTGTCAGGAGAGAGAGAGAGGAAAAGAGATGCCTCGTTTATTTCCCCTGTGTTATTATCAGAAGTTACTGTAAACTGTTGAATCATGTAGTTCATCTACTTTTAGTAGTTTGTTTAAATCTTTTAATTATGTTGTTTTTGTTTGTAGAAGTGCATCATTCCTTGATTTATTGTAAAATGAATCTGAACTTTTTGATCTGTTATGATGATAAACTGAAGCAATTTCTAAATTAACCCAATTAAGTGAGTTTTAAATCGTCCTACTTAGTTTATAAGGAAATTATGAAGAGGAACAAATTCAATGATTTGAAAATTATATCTATGTACAGTAGGTGCTGACGCTGTTGGCGGTTCTAGTGTTAACAGACATTTAAATTAAATATGTGTAATGGCAAATGCCATATATGATTTTCTTACCTGGAATTCTGCCTTTTTGAACAGACTTTTTAATTGAGTCCTAGCTATATTGTCTGCAGTTCTAGGGTTAATATTAATCTAATATGATTGTCATCGGTCTACATTAGATTTCAAATGATTAACTGTGTATGTAATGAAGATCATAGTGTGGGTTAAATCCATTTTCATAACCACTGTCTTTTAACTGATTTAAATGCGGAAACTGGGCTTATTCATCAGAATTTCGTATGACTTGACTTGACTTGCTTGACCTGAGCAATGACTTGACTTGACTTGCTTGACTCTCACCACAGTGACTTGGGACTTGCTTGATACTTGTAGGTCAAGACTTGAGACTTGCTCATGACTTGCACATGTAGGACTTACTCCCACCTCTGGCAGGCAGGGACAGTGTACAAAATGCAGGTGTAAAGTAGAAGATAAGATAGGATCAAATAATATCAAATAAATATCAAAGTGCCCTTATTTATTGTTTTGTGCTTAATGTATGCTTGAACTTTGTTTTATAGGGATTAGTGGACATCAGTTAGATGTGTAGCCTTCTTTCAAGGCCAGAGATGTAACAGTGTAAGTGGATTGACATCTAACATAACATGGCTGAGTACAATTATAACAATCAATAAAAAAAAGGAAAAATAAATTGAATTTCAATTACATTTTTGCTTAAATGTGCAAAATATTAGAACATCAGTCTTTGTGGCATGCAGGTAATCAACTGTTTAAGCTTTTACCATTAACATGTAGAATGAATGTTGCAAATTATGAAATTATAGCAACTACAATGTATTGTTAGAGGTAGCATTATGTCCAGCTAGCATGCTAATTGCTAACGTTATATTATCGTTTTATACCGGAGTGAAAAGCTAACTAGTTTCCAATCCAGAGAGAAACCCCTCGCCTGAAACACACGATTAGTGCCATGAGTTAGTGAAGCAATTACAGAACATTGCACACTTATTCACAGGTCAAAACGTGTTCATAGCGGGCACAGCTGAGAATAGCTAGCTAGCTAGATGTTGTTAGCCAGCTTGGACCTATGTTAGCCAGTTCGAGCATGGCTAGCTCGAACTACTGAGCAAATAAAAGTACATCTGAGACCAGTATTGTGCAGATTAAAACAGTGCAGTGCATGTATTTTAGTTTACCTTCGTCCCGACATGACTTTGCCAGGTCTGCTAACTTTGCTGAACCACGGAAACTGCATTCAGTAGAAGCTTCTGAATGCGGCGCTTCGCGTCCTCCGAGTAAATCGCCAGAAGCGCCGACACATCCTCATCACTCCACCGCTCCGATGATTTATTTAGTGTTGCCATAATAACTGCTTTCACAAAAGTAATCCACTCGTTGGTCCGCTGTGCTGAGCTTAATGCGAGCAAATACAATGGCGGCCTTCAAAAAAGATTCTAGAGATTCACGGGGTGTTGTTTGCATTCCGCACAGCCAATCAGACGTATGAACTATTTTCTCCCACGACAGTCCCTGCTCTCTAGCAGGGACTGAAAAGCGGGTCAGATGAACTAATTTGAACTACTTTAGATCCTGGGGCTTTTTGGTGTGAACGCAAATATATCGTAGTTTTGATGAACTATTGTGGGAAAAGTACTCCGGTGTGAGTGTATAGTTGAGGTATACTAAAATAGATTTATACTGTGCAATTTTCCAAATTCACATTGGTTTCGCATACAGCATCTCTGTAAAGTATGTGTATTCACCGGTATTCACTCTCTGCCCTAAACGGCTTGTTTGAGCTCCTGCCCCCCCCTCCCTGTGAGCCCAGTGTGCTCCGATTGGTCAGCTCGGCCACTCTGTTCTGATTAGTCAACCACCAGAGAGGCTCCGCCCATGTCTAACACAGTGTTTTTTCGGCTCTGAGCGGAGCATCAGTTTTTGTATAAGCTAACCTACATTTGCTAGTTGTTCAGTGTAATATGCCAACCTACTATGAACAAAAGCTAGTGGTTCATATTAGGCTAGCAATAACGTGTTTACAATTGCAATCTTATACGGTAGTCTGCTACGTGTCGGTCATTCTTTTTAGCTTGCATAAAAACAATGTTTTTCCTAGCATGTCTAGCTATAGGTAGCCTTGTTGTTTAGCTTTGTAGCATACATGCTAGGAAAGCCAACTATAATGTAATTAAGTTTCGCGACTGACCGTAAGGTAAATCACCCGGAGTATACTGTATATGAGTATTTCGTGTGTGAATGCAGACATTCCCGTGCTATGAGAAACATGTAAGGCCATCTGCTGACATTGTAGTTGATATATGTAAACGCTAGCAACTTCGTTAGCACTGTGTCAATGGCTTGTTCTGTGTAATAAAACCACTATGAACAAAAGCTAGTGGTTCATATTAGGCTAGGAAGAACGTGTTTACAATTGCAATCTTATACGGGTAGTCTGCTACGTTCGGTCATTCAGTGTAGCTGGCATGAAAACAATGTTTTCGCCTAGCATGTCTACCTCTCGGTAGCGTCGTTGTTTATCTCGGTAGCATACACGCTATGAACGGTAGCTCGGTTAGGAACGCCAACTATAATGTACTGACCGTAGGGTAAATCACCCGGAGTATACTGTCTATGAGTATTTCGTGTGTGAATGCAGACATTCTCCTACTATGAGAAACATGTAAGGCCATCTGCTGACATTGTAGTTGATATATGTAAACGCTAGCAAGGGGGGGGGCGGCGCTGAGGAAGAGCAGATTGCGAGTGAGAGGTGCCTGCCTTCATATTCTGAAAAGCCAAGACTTTGTTTATTTAAAATCAAACAAAACACCCGAACCCCGAAAAACTATTTTTTTACGCAAATCCACGTTCATTTTGAAATGAGCCGTTGCGACTTCCGACTGATTTCGATAGAGCGGGTCACATATTTACATGCTTATTTATACAATATGTGTGCTTATGCTAACATCATAAGACAAAAGTTGGTTCTGTGTTGTGTGTAGTGAGAACGCGCTAGAGTGAGGGGGGCCCCCAAGCCAAAGCTTGCTTAGGGCCCCTAAAAGTCTAGGGCCGGCCCTGATGGGTGGCACCTTGAAATGACAGCTACCACTATTGCCCAGACTCCGTTTGTATTGAGGATATATTGACTTTATTTCTGTACAATGGGGGTAGTGGAAACCTGCATATATACACAGTCTATGATGTGAACCATGAGTAGAATGTCATAGTTATAGAAATGCAACAGATTGAGGATACAGCCATAACAAGGAATCTAATAATGGAAAAAATAGACATGATAATAAACACATTGAATCCTCTTTCCCACCACACATGATTGTGTTCTCAACATAAGCTTTTATATCGGTAAGAAAACACAAAATAAGGACCCCCCCCCTCACCCACTCTCCACCTGTCAGTGTTGACATAAGGCAATTACTTGCAATCCACCCCCTGCTTTACAGGCAAAGCAATGACATGTATCTCAATGCGAACTCAGCTGGCTACATCTGGATCTAACCTTTTTAAAAGTAATAGCAAATGCTTTAAAGTTGGTATCACAGAGGATATTAGTGTGAAATGTATGGCTATCTGAAGGATCACTTCTACTGGCACAAACAAGAAATGCAATATTGAGTATGGAATGGATTTAGGCAATTTGATTGATATGATACAGTGGAAATCCATCTGTATCTGGAGTTGGGTGGCTTTGATGTATTACAGCAAATGTTTACATGGATTATTTTTTTCTTGGCAGGTTTGACACACCATGTTCTACATCAAAACGGACCAATAAGAGAGGTGAGATTCTTGATTTGTCTATTTTATTTGAGAACAAAGGCAAACCTTTAAAATCTAACTTTATTTATTGTTGCTGTGGTCCTCTTTTGAGTACAGAGGCCCTCTAGTGTTCCCTCTATGACTTGAATGCACACAATACAGTATGCTCTGCCCTCTGATTGACCTTCATGGACACTGTAATAATTTGTATCCATCACGTATTTCTATAAAGACCTGCCACAATTCATAAAGGAATGCAATGTCCATGAAGAAAGCCTTTTTTCCAGTCTTGTCAGGTAACAATAAAAAGCAGAAGGAAAGAAGACAGGTAGAGCAGGAAAACCTCTCCTTACAACCATTTCTCATGAATGATACATTTAAGACAACGCTTCTATAGCAGCAGAGAGCATGGTTTCCCCCTAATCCTGACTTGAATAATGCAGGCTCTTCAGAAGGCCTCTGTATAATGTATTCAATAGCTCTGCACGGGTGTAAAAGTTGTTAGAAGAAAAGCAAATCAAAGGAATCCTAACGGAGTGTCATCCATTATTCACTGCTCTGTCATCTCAAATAGAGGCACCATGCTAGTAAGGACATTGTCTGAGTGTGTCAGGAATAAATAGCAGGGAGGTGCCGCTTATTTGGAAGTCTACACATTACAGCCTGCAGGAAATCATAATATGGGACAATAGATTTCAAACAGACCATGAGCTCTAGTTTACAGGGAGGTGTAAAATGTGAAAGTAGCATTATAGGTATTTTAAAAGTTAGTTTTTAGAGCATATAAAGCAGAAATCCTTCTTTTTTTCAGATGTTTTCAGTGTAAGCCTTTGTGAGCTGTAAGCTTCCACCAGGTAAAGGTGTCTGATGCATTTAGTAGATATTATATATCTATTAAACTTCCTTCTTTTTTTTTCATCCACTGGACAAAAACTTTTTCATTCAAAGTTTCCTTTTTGAGAAATATTTTCTCAATAACAAACATCTAGGGCTGAAACTGACCTTGCTTGTTTTTCACATTTGAATAATAAGATAATTGTTGAGTCTATAACATGTACACATTTTTTTTTAAATACAAATGTATTTAAGTTTTCCAGAACCCAAACTGACTTTGTTAAATGTACCACTCCTACTATTTCCTTACAGTCAGAAACCCAACAATACTGTATATTCAATTTACTCCAAAATATAAAAAACTGAGTCAACCAAGTATTCAGATTTGACAAGCTGCAACCAGAGCATTTCCTGGATTTGGATTAAAAATGTAGGTTAAATACAGTAGATTATCAAATGTGTGGCTGCTTCATTTTATGTTGAATCAACTAATTGTTTAAGCACTGAACCACTCAGTGGGATGAAAACACGTTTTAATTAAAGTGCAAGGCAGACTATTACCACTAGAGTGCAGGATTGCTCATCTCAATCATTTTGTTCACTCACGGTACATTATCATGTGAAATGCTACAGTTTAATATTGCTGATTTATATACTTTAGGCATTTATAGACTTAGTGTTGGGCCAAAATGTGTGTGACGTGTAAATAAATGTTAGAGGATATAATATGCAGAGATGTTGAAAACCTAATGATGACTATAATTGTGAAGCTCACTGTAAAGTTTCATTCGACAGCAGATTTTATAGATATTTGAATATATTTTTCACATTATTTATAAATGATAATGTAATAGTAATTAAGTTAAGTTAAAAAGACCAGGCATTAAAGTAACATTTTCACCTTGAAACTTCCTGAATTGGTGTTTAATTTGTCAAATCAAATCACTAATGTTGAGCTTGTTACACGTTACGAATCCCACAAGTAAACCACAACAATCCTATATCAACTCCTACCGTGGCACTGTAAATAATCTCATGCTCAAAGTTATTGGTGTCAGCATTCTGTGACCACTAATGCAGATAAAGTTACAGTGTTTATTTTTCACATAAATAATCTCACTCATTTTGTTTTCAAAAAAATCCTGAACGCTCAGGAGAGGCATGATAAATTTACTTTCCATGTGAGGAAGTAAAAACAACTTTGACAGCAGCAATGTTTTAACGGGGCAAGTGAATTTTGGCACCACCAAAGGCACTTTCCTGTACTTCTTTTTCAGAGGTTACATTCAACTCAGCTTAATCAAGGCTGCGGCGCACAAAGGGGGTATTTGTTTAATCATTTGGGCTCTGACAGAGGTATGCACGGACAACCTGGACAAAATGTGTGTTCCTTCAATGCAGCTTTTTATCTACTTCTGCTGTATCTGTATGGATGCAGCTATTTTTCTCTTTTTCATTTTTTCTCTAAGAAAAAGCCACATTATGCATAGAGAAAATTAAAGATCAATTAAAAATCAGATTTTGTTGAAAAGATTTTTTATGTCAGGCTGAGCGGTTTAATCAAAATCTTCTATCCTGATATAGGTCATTCCCTCTCAAAATATATAGAGTTTTTCCTGAGAATTTAATATGTAAATAGGAAATAACCGCATAATCAAGAAAATGTTTGAGGGTTCATCTGCGAAATATATACTTGACAAATAAAAAGTCAAGAGTATTTTGTCATTTCATTAAATACTTAACATAGCAGTTTAAAATGACATTTTAGAGAAAAGAAACAATGAATCTATACACAGCACATAAATACAGGTTAATGACATTAACACAATACAGTTAACTAAGTTTGATCAAGTTTTGTTAATTATATTTAGCTTGTTAATAACCATTTGAATTGCATAATTATGTGACATAATATTGTGATGTATTAAAGAGGATTAATTTGAGCTGGTGGTGACTCTTGAGCAATACAACAGTTGATCACCATTGTCCGTAGGATTCTTTTTCTTGGCACCATAGATATCTGAACCAAATGTCATGGCAATCCATCCAATAGTTGATATGATAATATCACCAAAAAACCAAAGGGTCAACATAGTTTTTGTGCTAGAGGAAAGGGCATCACAAAAATCTAACTAAAACATATTAGCATTAACCAAAGTGTAGGTCCTACCAAAGACGACATCGTCTTCCTTAGAGCTATCATAGGTGTTAGAATAAATATTAAAATAATATTATTCTCTATTTCTGTTCAGGCAACTTTAATCAAAGTAGACACTTTATAATAATTGTTTCAGAAATCTCGTAAGACATTGATCCAATGTTTTATTTTACTCGCTCTGTATTTCTTTTTGATTTAAGTGATGGACAGACACTTTAGAGGTTAAGTAACTGCCCTGCAGACATCCACTTTAAAGCTGATATTCATGCTATTTGCAGCACACTGTCCCCTACAAAGGCCTTACCGTACCCTGTCAGACGCAAGTTGAAAGTGGGGTGCCATAATGACCTGCTGCGTAAAATATCCCGGACGGCACACTGTCAGCGAGATGTTCACTTCTGCTGCGGCCACCAGCCTTCGAGCGAAAGGGAAACCATGTGAAGAACCTGATCCCTGTTGACACAGTGTTTTAAATTACAGTATTCCACAAACACGGAGGAGCTGGGCCTCCTCTAGGGAACCCACAGCTCCTGTGTGCAGTTCAAATAGCTTGTCGATGATTAGAAGGATCAAATGGTCAAGGGATAAAAAACACAAAGAGGTGTTCTGCTCCGTGTGAAAACATTAAGGTGCTCATTATTATTACTTACGACCGGTTGACTCACTAAAATTGCTCTGAAATTGGCCTTACTGTTGAGGAATGCTGCGCCCAGACGGACAGTAATTGCATTTCCTGTGTGTGTGTGTGTGTGTGTGTGTGTGTGTGTGTGTGTGTGTGTGTGTGTGTGTGTGTGTGTGTGTGTGTGTGTGTGTGTGTGTGTGTGTGTGTGTGTGTGGTGTGTGTGTGTGTGTGTGTGTGTGTGTGTGTGTGTGTGTGTGTGTGTGTGTGTGTGTGTGTGTGTGTGTGTGTGTGTGTGTGTGTGTGTGTGTGTGTGTGTGTGTGTGTGTGTGTGTGTGTGTGTGTGTGTGTGTGTGTCGTTCAGCTGCCCTTGATCAGAGTGTTGGCTACAGTGACTGCAACAGACAGTCAAAGGAAATGAAGCGATATTCTTTATACTCTAGTCACAAAGCGATGTTGATGGGCTTTCAATGTAGGGAGTCCCACAAGGAGTCATTTTGATAAATTGTAGTGTTGAACTTGTGTTTGATGTTATGTGACAATAATCGTATATATGTGGGTATGTTTAAAATGTATCGGAAATAAAACAAATAACATACCAAATCTTTAAAAAAAATTGTATCAAAAAATTATAAAAATAGCTATATTAATTTAGTTAGTAATTAGGTGAAACTTTGGTAACAAACATGGAACTATGGTGGTTTTAAAACGTTTTTTTTTCTGAAAGTCTAGTGAAAAATAAAAATAAACACAAATACGTTGCAGACATATAGTGCCTCCCAGGATGACTGTGATTATTAACACAGGATGAGCCTTGACCCCACCACCTCATCAACTTTACACGTCTGTCCTGTATAGCAAACAAGGGAAGATAAAGAAAACAACTTTTAAATGCCAGAGTTGATGTTGCAATACTATCGCTACAAATGGCAAAGGCCATGTTGAAGTGCAATCCACGTGATTACATATCCTCATTAGTTGTTACTTAAGGTGTGGCCGTAACATTTGTTGGGTTGACGCACAAACACATCAAAATACGAAACAAGATAGATAGATATATGATAGATAGGTACTTTATTGATCCCAATTTGGGAAATGTTTGCGTTGCAGCAGCATAAAAAACACAATGCAATGTACATAAGAGAAATTAAGACACAGAAATAAACAGTCCAATATATTTCAAAAATAGAAATAAAATAACATTAAAAAGTTAAAAGATTAAAAAAAAGAAAATAGACAATAAAAAAAAAACAATGCTTTAAAGTCACATCCTTTTGTATTTGAATGTGCAAGACAAGCAGACTATCAAAATCTCTGGTCACATATGAAGTGAAAAACCTTCAGAGAATGTTTCTCATTAGGATTTTATCACTGTAATGAAAACAGCTTTGCCAGGACCTCACAAATTGACCTGACCCTGTTAGGTTTAACTCGACTTTACAGGATATTTCTGATGCAATTGATTGTCTAGGAGCGCATTTACCTTTTAAAAACTATAAATGGTTGACTGCACCCAGGCCTCCTAATGGCACCGAGCTGAGAGAACAAGCTCTCTCCTCCATGTCCTGTTCGATAAAACCAGGGTTTGGGTGTGTGCCATCGCTTTGGGCTTGGCAGGATGCAGTGACTCGCTGAGGTTTGAAACCCCATTAAATATTGTCACTTTATTTTAAGCAGCTGCCACACTTGTGAGTCCCACATCCTTCTGGAAAACTAATCAGAACCCCAGAGCTGGCTGGGGATTGGCCCAGCGACATTCACACTGTAAAGGTCTGAGCTGTTAAAGTTTGCTCCCCCTAGATGAGTAAAAGGTAATGAAGGCTCTTAATTTTCTTGTCAGGTGAATTAAAGGCGTCTGTCCGGCTTGTTGTGTCTTGAGACGCTTGGAAGATTATTTACGAGACTTTCACTGCATACCATGATGGTCGTGTGTGGGCCAACCCATAATCCCAACTAGATTTGGTGAATTTGCTACAGCTAGACATTTATAGCACAAACTGCCAGTTCTCAAGGTAACTATGCACAGTGCACAATTCACTGAATGATTGTCCGTCATATCTGCTTTTTTGAGACAGAGAGCTGATCAGAGAAGATGATGAAACTGAATGAAGAAGAGGACGTGGATACAAGCAGAATACCCAATGGGCCTGATCCTAGGACAACACATCATGCAATAGAGGTCAGTGGCATACAGCTGGTTTAGGTTATCAGTTTGTACTGCATTGGCGAGAATGTTTTTATTCTCCAATGTAAATAATAGGAAATATACATTTTACTGTGTCAGACTTAAATGTGCCATACTTCGACCACTTTTGGGCAGCAAGCTCCTCACAAAACATACAAACAAACAGTTGTTATGGTGAACATATTAGGAAACCGATGCCTATTTACACAACCAGGGAAATAGCATATAATTCACTTGTGTTGGTCACCAACTCCTGCGGAACAAGATCTAGCTCTAATTTTCCAAAGGCCCCACTTTCGTTCACCAGCTACAACTTTGTCTTTCTGCTGTTTGGTGCTGAGAAGGTAGTGGAGAGTTGCTTTTAGAGCTGAAAATAGTGGCCAGCTTCAGCTGGATGCAGCGCTGTAAACCAAAACCATAAGCCGAAGGGCTCAATATAGCTACTGTAGGGAGAACTGCAAAGTCAGTCTACATTTTCTGCTGGGTAATCACCGTGAGTGACCCCTTTCACGTTCTTTTTTTTTTTTCAACAGTCAAAAGATGATAAAATGGAAAGTCCTACAATTAATACAAAACATACCAAAAACAACAGAACAAAAATAGCAGTCTCAATCTGAGTACAACAAATGAGTACGTGTTTCATTATGTGATCACATTCTAATAGGTCATTTGAATCCATTGTTGATGGCAAAAAACATTGCTAAGAGCAGGTTTAACTTTAAACAAGGCAGTAAAATGGAAACTGACCAAACATTAGGATTTTTATATGAAATGGCTACTGTACAGCAGTGTCTGTCTATGCTCTGTCTTAATATTTCTGTCTCTGTCTAGTCTCTTACACAGCCATACATATTTACACAAAGTCACACAAACACACACACTCTCATGTATGTGGAACGGTTTTGTCTTGCTTGCTGGCAATTTAGTCCTTATAACATGCAGATGGTTGGTGTCACTCCAAGGTAAACCTCCGCTCTGCCAGATTGAGTGCACACTACCTGCCAGCAGCCTCCGCTCTATCATGGTCTAGTAGCATCCACCAGCCCTATGCTTCATAGTGGGCGTCTGCCTAGCAAATCCATTCACACAGTCCAGTTCCTGTTGTGCCTCTGTCCTCAAACGACTAGAGATGAGTATAAACAAGCCCAGAAACACAACCGTTTATTGTTACAGGTATATGCAGTCAAGGCCTAGTGCTAGGGGTAAAAAAAACTCCACTGTTTATTTTATATCCAGTTCTGAAGTGTGCCTGGAGACACACGGAACAGGATGAATAACACATTTAGGAGGAAAGAAAAGACAAAAAGCAAAATAATCAACACTGGAGCAGAAAGAAGGAAGGGGGTGGGCGGAGGAATATTTTGGCAGAATTTTGCAACAGCAGCACAAAATCGCAAGACCGAGAAGTAGTAGAACCATGTCCTTTCCAATGTGCTATTAAAAAAAATATTTTTGGGGGAAAGAAAGGCGAAACGGTTTTGTTTTTGTCTATGAAAGTTAAAATGTTTGGCTAGGCCAAGTGCCAGTGGAGGACGGCCCGCTGTAGTTCCCCTGTTCTGGTGGGGCATTAAGCAGAGGTCAGCTAAGTCTGCTGAAATCAAATCCAGTGTCTCCCACCCGCAACAACAATGTGGCAGAATGGCCCAAGGGTAATGACATGATTATGTTGTTGTGTTCTGGGCTAAATCTAACGAGAAGTTTGAGCCCTGCCCTCGCTGTCTCTCCGCATTACAGAGACATGCAAGGCCTGTCTAAGCAAAAGCCAGGTGCCTTATCCTATCGCCTTGTGTGGCGCAGAAACAGCTGAATTAGCAGAACCTTGGCAAGTCTTGGCAGTCTAAATGAGATTTCATATCCTCTTTCATGTTTTTAAACCTGTTCGACATCTCTGTCAAACAGTCCTACAGTATTCTGACCTGACGACAAAAGCAGATATACTCAGATGGTAAAATCCCTCTTTGAATGATATTCTTCCTGCATAATGCTAATGCAACAACTTCTGACATTCATACAGGCTCAGATAAAGTAAAAACAAATCTGTTTAAGGCACAATAACAAATCTGCTCATTGCAACATGAAATGTAACTCCACACTAGAAAGGTCGCTTGGTTGCAAACAGCAGATATACAGTAAAGGGGCCTACACATGACGGTGGATGTAAAGTGTTTGAAATGTTACACTGTTACAAGACCTTGCTTAATCAGAATGAGCCATGGTTTTCAGATGGTATTTAGATATGTAATGCTAACAAATGAGCCTTTGCTGTTATAGTAACAGGCTCTTAATGTTATTTCAGCAGCAAAGTCTGTCTCTTTCTAGTGGTTAGGAGAGCTTAGACAGTTTCCTGAGGCGTGGACTTAGCATGTTTGGGTATGCACATTCTCTTCTTAGCGCGAAATTGCGATAATATTGCCATGAAATATTGGTATGCAAAGTCCACAAATTCAGCATCCATCATGGTTGTTCTTTTGGGTTTAATACTTCTTAGGACTTTTGTTGGATTCTTTATGTAGAGACTAATTTAGCTGCACGTCTGGAACTTCTTAAAAACTCATCTTGACCACATGTAGTAATTTGGCACAACATATTAAGATATTGGTCAGTGATCAGATTTAGAAACCACTCATGATTTAAACTCAGTCCAAATTCTCGACATGTTACCTTTTTTATAGATTAAATCTACACCCAGCAGTTTACTCTCTATTTGTTTTATTTTTTCCACCTCACACACCTCTCGGCTCTACATCAAGGAATGCGTTTCTTCAGTCACGCCCCTGCACTCCTGACAGTTAGCGACTGCATGAGAGGACAGTTTGTCCTGCAAAGCTATACAGGCTGCAGGGGCCCATGTTTGGCTTGGATGCCAATGAATAACATTGTATGGAGAGAGGAAATTAAAAATGCAGGGTTGTAATTTACTGGAGAGTGGAACTGATTTTAAAAGCTTTTTTTCCCTCTTCTCGTCGATTTGCTTGAAGTTTTCCAAATATGCCACAGCTGAGTGTGAACTGGGCTTCGTTGTACTGGCAATAACAAGCCAGGCAATGCTGCCAGCTCTCCCTATCGTACCCCCTCTCCCCTTTACATCTTGGCAAAGACAGTACATGCTAAGGTAAGCTTTCATGAAATCCAAATGCTAGACATACCTTACTGATTTCACATCTCAAATAAAAGGCAGCTTTCTTTTATCATGAGAAATGCGAATGTATTTCCCCCCCGCAGTGTGTGTGTATATGAGCGACGACCTGACTGATGACCATTATTGGTCTCACACTGAGCATGTGTTGCCTGCGTGCTTGCCTGCGGTCGCTGTGGGTGGTTCCCTGGAGTGACACAGGTAACAACAGATTAATAGTGTAATGAATCTAACTTTACAAGGCAATCAAGCTCCAATGAAATTGGAACTCCTGCCTTAGTCTCTCGTTGTAAGCACGCCACTCAATCATTACGCTAAAAACGTGGTGTTTAACGTTTCTTCTCCATTGTCTCTGACTGTGTTGAGGGGGCAGTCCTCACATTGACTGATGACAATGTGAAAAATACAGATTAAGACAAAGTACCTCGCCCTGACTTGCTGCTGAGTTAAAGGAAACTGCACTTGGATTTTTCTTTTTATGGCTTTCTCCCTTTTATAAACCTCAAATTTGCTGCTGGGTAACTCAACCACTTCCTCCCTTCCTGTGAGATCAGGCAGTCAAGCAGGGTGAAGCCGAGCAGTGCCTGGGCTGCTGTGGCTTTCAAACAGCTGGCAAGGTACTCACTATACCTTTGGCACCTGTGGGTGGGCGTCAACACTGTTGGCTAAACAAACAAGGCCATCTTCCAGCTCTTACCACATAGTCTTGAGTGGGAAATGGAATCAGAGCGCCACCTGCAGCTCAGGGTGATAAGAAACAAAGACTTTTATTTCGATTTTTCCTTAAACTGTGGTATCAGGACTTAATTAGAGCCTACTGATATAAAAAAGTATAATATTACTGCTCCTTCAGTGTGTGGCTTGTTTATTTATTTGGTTGAATCCTTTCTGCTCTCCTGCAGATGGCGATGTTTTCCTGATTTGAGGCTATGTCTAGCAAAGCCTTGGCCACTATGTGTGAGGCCTTTTTCCTAATTGGTGACTTTTAACAAGCCTATGCAAATATATCCCTGTCTCCATCTCACATTCCCTCTTGGCTTCGAGCCTCATATCAAAGACTTGGTCCTGTGATGTTGAAAATAAAGTGCTGTTCAGGCAGGGAGGTGACTGGTTGGCGACGTGGGGGTGGGGATTTTTTCGGATCTCAGAACCCAAACGCCCACTCGAGCGTCTGGTAGAACATCAACTTCCAGAACAGAAAAGTAAACTAGATGGATGAAGTGGCAACTGATCTGTTTGCCTAAAACAAACACAAACTGGAAATGTGCCTCCGTGCTGGTCACATGGACGACGTTATGGCTGCAGGGGCGCACACCATTACCACCAGCAGAATTTTCCTAAAATAAGACAAGAAAGTAAAGGGCCAGATAGACTGATATTAAACGAGCTTGAAGAGAAGGGGACCCTCCAGAGAGGAGTGAAACTTTCCACAGGTTGGCCATGTTTATGTGGGACTGGCGGGACAGTAACTGAGCAAAGGATGCTGAGGAAGTCAGATTTGATGCTGAGCAAAGTTCTGTCTCTCTGCTCTTCTGACTTTACTTATGCTATCTTTCCATCCTGGTCCTTAGTCACTGTCTCCTTTCTCACTCCCTTCTTCTCCTCCTCATTTCCTGCTCTTCTCACACCCTGAATGTGATGATGCGTGTCCAGGAAAAGGAAGCATTAACAGTACTAGGGCACGCCTGAGATTTCCCACTGTACCACCTCCCAGAACAATAGTGAACGAAGCTGAATCTAATACATTTTTGCTAGAATAACATTTCAGACAATAAGCATTTCATGGTGGTAATAGTAAAGCGCACACAAACACATAACAGTATATTGTTTTTTTGTCAGCAAAACATGTGTGTATCCTCATTGTAATAACATTACTGTTCAATATATTTAATTTACTTTAAGAGATCATCGTTAAGTTTGGCAAACCTTCGTACAATAGCCACAGTGTGCCTATGTCACCATCGCCTCATCTCAATCAGCACACAGACATTTACTCCTGAGCTTTCCTACATCAGTCTCCGGGATGACAGGCACACTTGGAACTTTTGTATATGATAAACTAAGTGATAGGTAACCCCCACCAACGACCCATTCACATCCTCCTTCTTTCTTTCCCCCTTAATAAATCCTCCTCTCAGATTTCCCCGTCTGCCCTTCATGCGTCCCCCTCAGTCTTAACCCTAGCTCTTGGCTCTCTGCCCACAGCCGAATATGTGAGTGCCCAGCGTCGCTGTGTGATCCCCGGGGATTGGGAGCCAAAAAAAATGCAGGGGGGGCTGCTGGTGGTGGCTAGAGTTGAATGAGCTGAGCGGCCGCAGGAGAAACCACAGCGTGTGTTTGTGTTGTGGCGTGTGCGTCCGTGTGAACCCCCGTCCCAGGGGTCAACATACTATGTCCTGCAGATCCAATAATGGCAGGGCAGACCCTTTCTTTATGAACACACACATATATACACTCCTTTGTGTGTTCATGTCTGTTCAACAGCTCACAAGCACTAGGCTGGGCCGTGCTGGTTCACTGCTGGTGAAAGCATTACATGTCCAGCCACCATTAGTAAGAAGCAGCTTTCATAAAGACATTCCCTTGTCTATTAATAAGGTTTGTTAAGTTTGGCCTAACAGAGCCGTAGCCGCGCACTGTGGTAATGCTTGAACATTAAGTTGAGCACTTGAAAGGCAAATGCAAAATACAAAATTAAAAGTATTATGTTTAATAATTGCCACATTAGAGACTCGTCAGTGTTAGCAAACGGAGCTTTGAAAGAAAAGGAATGTTTGACTAAAAATAAATTACAATTCACAGAAAATGTGGAGGGGGGTCATTGCTTTTCCGCTCATACCTTTGGAGGTAATGCCTTTCACAACGTGTTTGTTTTCCATGCATTTTAATCAACAACACAAGCCTAAGCATTATCACACCTGCTGCAGGACCTGGTTCGGATTTATAGTTTGTTATGACTGATTCTGCACAGCCTTCCAGAACAAATGCTTTGGATTTGTTACATGTGCTTTGGGAGGTGACAATGAGAGGAAAATGGCTGATATCATTTTCTGGTATTAACTAAACATGGCTCTGTTTATAAGTTGAGACATAAAAAATTGGGCATCTCAGTGATGTTGATAGTATTTACATAGTAATTCCCCAGGGCCCACAAGTGGTCATATGACTGTTTTCAGTGGGTGCATTTGTGCTTGAAACTTGTTTCTGGTGTCTTACCAAATTGGAACATCGATATATATATATTTGTTTTTAGAATAACTGTATTTTTGAGGATTAATCTCATTGCAGCGAGGGCTTGTAGTTTCTTTGCTATGATTGAGACCATGAACAGTTTATTTATATGACTTAAACACAGATATGTTGTTCAGAGTGTAGCATCATCTGGAAAAAATAAGGTGTATCCTGGATTTGTCAATAGGTAATATTTTGGGATTTCTAATTTGAATGCATCAGAGATGCAGAATGTGTACTTCACTGGCATCTTGGTGCATCATACAAGATTTCCCCACTCTCTGAATAGTCGGGAATGGTTCATGAGGGTTTGACATTAACCAATAAAGAGGCAAACACAGTGGGTTTTTTTCTCCTCTGTCAACACCCCTGATCTTGGGGATGTTGGAGGGGTAGCCGTGGTGGTTTGGACCTGCCTTTGTATTAGTCCTGACAGGTCTTAACAGGATTAAAAGCCCTCAGCCTGAACTGAAAGAACAACAGAGAGGATGTGAGGGCCATCGAGACACAGAGAGGTTGTGCTTGTCATAATACATGTGTGTGGACTGTATAAAAGTTTGACAAAAGCATGGCCTGTTTGGGTATGTATGGGAGTGTGTATACATACGTTGGTGCAGAATGTGGTGAACAGCGCCTCCCGACCCTCTTCACAAAGTCGCATGCTGTTTGTTGTTACAGTTGCATTGTGGGACACCATTGCCTTGCCTCCCCTGCTCCCAGCTGTCGAACAAGATTATTGGGGTTGCCCCCTTCTCTCTTCCAGTACTGGATATTACTAAAAGAGCAAGCTTCCTCCATAGCTCACACAATGAGACTGCATTTTTACCTAACGCCACAGCAGAAATAGAGACATGAAGCCATAACAAATGAAAGTCTTTTTAAAACAAAAGGTCCACTATATTGAGTACAAACATATCCGAGAAAGACTGTTTCCTTTGTTCAATGACCGAAACAAAGACTCTTTAAAATGTGCTCTTTATGGTTTTTAGTTGCACAGAGGAATTGGATTGGGGTTCAAAGTCGACTCATTGAATGTCTTCCCAGTACAACAAGAACAGTGAAGCTTGAGAAATAGCATATGGCCCGAGACAAAAAAAGCACTAAGTGTTTGACTGGTTACTGATGTTGAAATCTATGAAAGTACAAGAAGTATATTAGTATTGCTGAGGTGAATAATCACAACGGGTACCTTCAATTTACAGAGCAGAGCGGCCTAAATACATATCAAGCGTTGGACATGTTGATTCATTACTACTGATCTGGAAAATGCATCATGTGCATGCAGCTACATCACTATCAAAAGCAATCAGTCATGATTCAAAGGGAACATGGCCAAATGTATATACAAGCCCATGTTCCCAGCAAAGGCCAGGGTAGACTTGATCAAAAAGACGGATTTGAGACGGAGGGAAATTCTCCAGTGTCCGCGATCAGGTAGAGATATCAATAATAACGAGGATCACACACTTTGGCCTTCAAGGTTGTTGTATTTGATACTGCACTGCTGTGTAATATAGTTTTTTTTAAACCATACTCCGTGGCAGGTTTGAAGAAATTCCCTGAAAAACATCCTACCGTAGAGAGTTAAGATGTCACAAATGACCCTCAGTCAGCTGTAAATGATGTCACAACCTATTAGCCCTCCCTAGAAGTAGATCCTTTTCCTGCGTGTGTGTTGGTTGGCTAGCTGTGTTGCTAAGTTAGAGTTCAGACACCTGGAGAGGAAAGAGTGAAAAAGAGAGTTAAGGGAATAGTCGCTTCAGGGCAGAGAGGGAGGGGGGGGGGGGTATACATGAAGATAAAGGATGAGGATAAAGTCTGCTAGAAGTAGTAGCCGTAAATCAGCCGGTCTCTAGCTTTAAAATCGCAGAGGATAGACCAATATGATTTATGAAGTCTTTATAACCAAGGGAGGTGGCATTACGCGCAGCGAAGAGTTACAAATGGAGAGGCTTTAACCTCTACCTGTGCCTGTCAGATTGATACAGTTTCCCCCTTTGCTTGGAGAAACACCAGCATCTGAGCATGAGCAATGAGCTCCAGGAGTTATAACCGTCCATATTAGTCAGATATTCTGTACAGTCAAGAGGAAAAAGAGCTACATGTAGCTCTCTCACATCTCACGACTGGTTAAAGTTAACCTATTCATGTATTTTCTTTGAAAAGGGCTGTTGGAGATGTTACTTAAGTTTTTTAAGGGAGCTTCTTAGCATATTTTATACTGCGAGTAGGAATCCTATAAAATGAAAATGAAAAAGTTTCACAGTAGAAACTGCCTGTGTGTTCTTAATGATGAAATGAGGCGACGGAGTAACACCAACAAAAGTGAAAGTGATAAATTCGACAGCTACGCTGTGAAAACACATCAAACCAAAAATCCCTTATACAAACATTCCAAGCTCGTTTGAGTACCTTTGCATTTATTTGTTTTTTAATTCGTTCTCATGCATTTTAATAGATCCATTACCTATAAATATCCGAACATACACAGGGACGTATCCTTAACGACGACCAAGAATAACAAGCCCAGGAAGGCTCAGATAGAGGGGGCTGTGTGTTCATTATGATATGCAGCGTTCAATTGCCACATTAATTAAGCAGCTTGAGGCAGCAGTGGCAGGATGACGGACAGGCCCAGTCACTAGAGGCTCGTCTGATACTCTGCCAAGTCCGAGCCCCGCTGTCCGGCTGCTGATTTATGGATGGGGCCAGAAGTCGGAAAAGTATCCAGGAGTCCTATTTTTAGTGGGTGGTAGTGCTGTGCACATGTGCAGGGGCTTAAGCCCGGCCCCGTGGGACGCCATTCATCTCTCATCACTGCCATGTTGATAACATCCTCCTCTATATGATACACACATCCCATCCAGCACATGCTCTTCGTGGTGCTCAGCTTCCTGCAAGTGGAGTCACATAAATACACAACCAATGTTTAGATGACACTAGGTCTCTGGTATACTCTTTTTTTTTTTTTTTTTAATCCTTTTGTGAGATTGTGATTTGCGGATGTTACACAGGAAGTTATTGAGGAGTGTATAAAGCCCAGTTTCCTTCCTGCTCAGACAGTCGTGTAATTTGGCCGTGTTTTAACAGCTCTGCAGCTCCCTGTGTTTGGCCTCTTTTCCCCCTAATATTTCCTTACTTAGGCCTCATTTCTCTCCATTTTAATCTCCACTTTTTTAAACAAAAAGAGATTAGCCCATTTTCATGCCAGCTGTCCCTTGATATATTCTGGTCATCAATTGCACATGTGTGAATAATGCTTTTCTCTACTTATTTGAATATCAGAATGGCTGATTATGAGGGTGGCATGCATGAGCACAACCCTTCAGGGGCAGAGAGTGAAAAGAAAGGACAGAAAGATAAAAGGAGGCTGGAGTTAAAAGGCACGGGTCTGGCATTGCATATCGCACAGTAAAAACCCACAGAGGTCTGTAAGGATACATCATCAGTAAACAATGCATTTTAACGGTTACAATATTCAGTAGTTCCTTCATATTCAAGTCAGGGGGAAATCATTAAATAATTGGCCATGAGGTCAAAAGCAAATGCTCCTTTTGGATTTCAGTGTAGTTTAAAACTGCAGATGTCTGTGTTTCTGATATACACTGGCTTTGTTACTTTATAAAACAATATACAATAGATATGTTCAAGCAAAGATGGTCAATAGGCCATAGAAATTGAAAATATGTTAACAACTGTTTTAGTATTGGTAAAGTTGTTGGGAAATGTTATGTCAGAAAATGTTAGGTCTACTGCACTGCCACACAAATCACACTCATGAAAAATAGAAATATATACATAATTTTTTACTTTTTGTCGTATGCGCTCCGGTATCAGTGACCAGGATGCCCGGAAATATTCATCCTGAATATTTTGTTTTATCCCTCTGCATTAGTAAACCCAAACTTATACAGGGCCTGCAAGCAGCAATACTGCAGACCAAGCAATCGGTGCTTTCTGAACGGGCACTGCACATCTACTGTATATAATGAATTGTAAAAGCAACTGCAAAAAAGTAAGAGCAAGCTATGTGTTGTACAGCACTACATTCATCATACTAGATCAACACTAGGGAGACATCTAATCTCAACATATAGAGAAAACAGAATGGTAATAATGTGGACATCGAAATGCGCTGCACTTTTCTTCCGTATCAGATACCGGCAAGTGACAGGAGACTGGAAACTGGAAGGAGTGCTTGGCTCCATAACTGCACAGTAATGAACAGATGAAATGTATTCATGTATGCTGATCTGCTGCTGCTTCTGCTCACAGTGTTGCTAAAACAGATGCTATTTGCTTGCATTTGAACCTTTGTTTGAGCCCTGCTCCTAGTACTAGACTCCTGGTACTAGGATGGGTTAAAAGCAGAGAACACATTTCACTGTGTGTGCTGTGTGCTCTGCATGTGTGACAATTAAAGAGGGTTTCATCCCTCCCAATTCTTCTATTCTATGAACATTGTAAATGTGATGGTGTGTTTTTTTAATGATAAAGTGATTAAACACCCTCAATAGGGTCTAGATAAGTTATTACAAATACTTCCACGGTACTTGCTACTCAAGGAACCCTGCTCTCATATTTAAACCATGCAGATGCAACCATGCGTGCTTTACCAGGCTGGCACAATCTCCTTATTGCGTCTTGTAAAATGATATATGCTCTAATTTCTGCATTACACAAACACTGAGCAGAATTATAATCAAATCATTTTGTGCCCAGCCCAATTTGAATAAATCATTTTGAAGTGATATCAGAATAAAGCCAAGGGAGTAATTGAACCCAGCTTTCATATTGACAAATGGGAAAAAAAGGATACTGACTTTATTTCATTTGCCACTGGGATGGTGCCTCTTTAAGAATGAAAACCGCAAATTGCTCTCAACAATTCCTATACCTCTGGAGTTGACCACTTTAAAATTGGCCCGTTCGGAGATTATAAATATGGCTATTTGATGGCTCTGTTATTACGCCTGAGAGGGGGGAGGAGAGGGAGGGCTTGTGGCTGTAAGGCCGGATGGTTTCTCTTGATGTGGGCGAGAGCTTTGAGCTTCCACACCACACGCTTCTGTGCTCTGCAACAGGAAAAACACAGGAGATCACTTCCAAATGATAATGCATGTGCGCACGCACATACACACTCCATATGCAGTCGATGGAGTGAAGTGATAAACAAAATAAACAGCCCGTCCCTCCACCGCACGACACCCTAAGTGTTAGGTTGATGACAATGCCCGGGTCCATTTTCTATAAACAGTAGCCCCATAAATTATGTGTTTGGATGGTTGTGTTTTAATAGGTATACCTCTTTTCATATGCACACACCTTATCCTTTTACCCTAAATGTTTAATGTGTGTTTTTATTGCGATTTGAACTGAGACAAGAAACATTTTAAGACATGCCTTCATTAAAGAACGGTAAAGTTTGCATCTATTGCTTTAAAAATGACTCAATCTTTCTTTCTTGTAATAAGGGACGTGTATTTTGTTAACCACCTTTTTTTAATTCCTACTGTATCTGTGTGTACGGTAGACACGTGCACTTGTGTCTATGGGAGTAACATTAGGCCACAACAGCAAAAGGTCGGTAGAAGCCTTTTATGCATCATAAGTCTTTATTGTCCCTGGTGAGCAGCATTTCCAGTAAACAGGGCCATTAGGAATTCCAAGTTTTCCCTTTGTGTTTGTGTGCTTCGAGGTCAAGAGTGGAGTCTTGGAGTCAAACGGTGAATGGCAAAAACAGTAAATCCCACAGCAGGAATCCTTAACAATCTCGTTTTAACAAGAACCTCGGGTTGTTTTCTCTCTCCCCCTCTCTGCTCTTATTTTCCTTTGCATCTGAACATCTCACAAGTACACACATCTCTCCCTCTCCTTCCCTTGCTGTGGGTAGCTGCTGCTAGGCTGACTCAGCCCTCCGCACTATTCTTGGGTCCTGACGAACAGTGTTGATGTAGCCTGTCCGATGGCCACACGCCATAAACCCGTCTTTGTTCCCCCTGCCACTTCTGCTGAGCCGTTCCCCTCTGCCTCTCCGCCCAAAACTGCTGCTTGACCGACCGACCAGTTGATGAAGTGTAAGCAAAGCACTCTAGATCAACAAATGGAGTTTATCTTTCGGTAAGTGAGTGGGCCACTGTAGTGAAATGTGATACTACAACTACTGCATAGGCCTAACATAAAAATAAAAATGAACGCAGGTATCTCAATGACTTCCGAAGGCCATCGGGGTCAAGACAACGTGTTAAGATGTTATTTAGTGGAAGCCTGGGGCGGCTGAAGATCATTAATCACTTTATTATCTTGAACCCTTAAGAAAAAAAATTATCCAATATTCGTAGAGGCCGGATAGACCTTCGGTTCCTTAGGGAGAGGCCCTCGTTTTCCAAAAGGAAATGGGATGGTTTGATAGTTCAGATCACTCTGTGATGAGGTTTATTATCAGACAGACAAGCTTTTGACAGCGCTTCCAACCGCAGACTTAACAGTTAAATGCGTGCCTATTCATTGTGGAGCTCCTACCCCTCTCACTTTCTCTGTCTCTTTCTCACAGGGGCCAATTTGCCCCATTCCTCGAATCCAGTCAAATAAATACGGTAATAAACAGGGCGAGAGGAATGGTATGGCAGTTTGAAAACTAGCTGTCTGCCCTGTCGTCCATTAAGATGTGAGATAAATTCAAAGCATGTCTGATATTAGTGCACAGCGACAGGGCTCAAACTCAAACCATCTGTCTCTGTGTAATCACGCAACGCACAGAGAGGGTGAAAGGTACAACCATCATCGTGGAAGGCAGCTTATTATAAGCGATGAGGCACAAATAAAAGACTGTGACAATAGCGTAACCGTCATCAGATTATCGCATCTGAGAGGAAATTCACGCCGCTCCCACTCTCAAAGGGACAAAGGGACTTTTAAACATTCTCGTCTCGGCGCGGAGTAGATGCAAAGAGAGATTTGGGGTCGGGAACAATAATGATTGATGTGACGCCTGAGGACAGTGAATAGACAGAATTGTGAGAGCGAGAGAGTGACAGAGATGTGCTGACAGAAAAGTCTTAATCTGACGGCAAAGAGATCAGTAGGTGTGTTTCTGGTCTCTCTCTATGACCCACATGTCTGAATGCAGGAAAGGGAACACGCACATAGATCTGGCTACCATCGCTCATCAGTCATCTTCGTAAGCAGACTCTGCTTTTGATAGCTGACATGGCTGCCATCAGCTGGATATGGGAAAAGCAAACGAGACTGAAGAGTTTGAAACCTTACGCTCTATAGAAAGAATAACCAACTTCAGCACATTGTGTGGAATGTTTGGAAAGGAATGCAATCCTTTAAATAACAGCAACAGACTACTTTTATCAGTAATATAAGGCTTAACAGACGCCAGCCACTAATCTAATGATGAATATCAAGTGCAGACTTTGTCCGAAGCTTTTATATTGAAGGTGTTGTGATTTTAGCAAATCTCCAGATCATTTTACCTCCTGAAATTGAAGGAGCTCTGGATGCTGGTCATAATAAATTATGTCACATAAATCAATCCGCTGAAAAGAAGAAGGAGAAAAGACCTGTGGAAGAAAATGTCCATTTATGATAGGAAGAATGAATGCATTGTCTGGGCAGCACTGTACTTCACTGTACGGCATTCTGAGTTAAAGAGACAAATCACCAGGCCTTCATGAGTGAAGCATAGTGGGAGGCCAAGATTAATTCAGTACATTTCCCCTCTCTGTTTCCCTCTCAGCTAAAACATGGCAATTAAAAAGTCCCCATAGAAGCAGAGCCAGCAGCTCAGTGAGAGACACAGACCCCGGCCTCTGCTCTAATTGAAACAGGGCCTAAAGTCTAACAGCAATACCCACATTTATTTATTTTCAGCCATTTAACATGTCTGAGATCTTTGTCTCGGAGAGCTAATTGCTCCTTCCGACAGGAAGACAGTGAGTCAATTGGTAGTTTATGTACAAAGAGATTTTAATCTGATCCCTCTCCTTGTTTTCAGCTTCATGGAATCAGCAGAAAATATGGAAAGTATGAGAGTTTTTTCTCAGTGTTATAACAATACAGGATAATCTCCAACTGTTTTACTATGGTTTGTAAATATTTAAACTGTTTGCCGGGGTGTAAACTTTTGGTTATTGCTCTAGTAGCAGAGGGGAGTTTTGTTTTCGTGTTGCTTGCATCTCTCCAGAACCATTACATCATGAGATCATTTGTTTGAAAGTTTGATTAGGGGTCTCAGAAAATCCACAAAAATGCACAAAATTGTGCAGTCCGTCCTTTTTGGCCTGGCACATGCTGAATAAAGGCAGAAAAAAAGAAGGCAATGGGTGAAAGGAATGTAATCATGGCGTGTTCATGGACATTGGTGCACTGAGTGATCTTTATAAAATCCCATCCGATGAGTCTCCCAGACCACTCCAGTAAAGTAGAAAATGGGAAATGTTATACTTTCTCTCTCATCGACCACACACTTGCTTGACTAGCTAAGTAACAGAGGAGCAGAGGCCACTTCTGGAGTAACCAGAGATTTTGATTTCTTTGTGCTCCCCCCCACCACCATTTTTTCTTACTGTCTGCATTGCAAGAACACTTATGTGTCTTTTCAGAATGTCTGCACACAATTCTACATGTGCGTGAACTTGTTTTTTGCTGCTCGCTCTTTGTTTCTCCTCGCTGAATTAGCTGAACATCAGGTGAGCAGAGAGGAAGGAACCAAAGACATGGTCACTGGCTCTCGTCTTGAGCACATCTGCTTGCCAGCTGTGCATATGTTTACACCTGACCCCAGCCAAGTCACCGTCTGGGTCGCTCCTTCACTCTTCCCTTCCCATTACCTCCATCCAACCCCCTCTACCAACGGTTTTCTTTCCTACTGTCGAGGAAACTCTTCAGCTATGGATCAAATCAGCTACTGCAGCAATGCTCAGCGTCTCACCTCAATCACACACGCCACCAAGTTGGCCCGGGCAGAGCTTCCACAAACTCTGAAAATTGGTCAGATTCAAACGTGATTAAAGTAATCAAAGCAAACTGAAGTTATTGAATAGAGGGGATCATATAAAATGTGTGGCAGCGAGCAAAGCCAGAGAGTGGTGGAAAAACTGTGATGGGATGGGACGGATTTCACAGAGAGAAAAGGCCAGTTCATGGTGGTCATATGTGTCATGGCTCACATATGACTGATACTACAATTACTGCTTTTTCCCCCCATAAACACTAGCATTGCATCATGTGCTTCTGCTTTAGCAAACAACACATATACCATCGCATTTTCTGTCCTTTCTTTATCCAAATGAAGCTGTTTTGAGAAGACAAGTGTTTACACTCGCACGGACATGGGGAAGTCTCGGTTTGACTGATTACTAAACAACGCTAATCGCCACGATAAAAATGGAGCATTAAAATCAGCGTTTGATAAACACCAGTCAGAGAGTCACCAGAAGATAGCCTTTGATACAAAGGGGTTTTTCCCTCTTCTTTGTTATTTTTCTGCTGTTCCGTAGGTGGCCAACCACTGGGCCCAGTTCGGAGCGTAGAAAGACTTTGGTTTAGAGAAGGACTTGGGGTTTGAGCTGTCATTTTGTAGAAACAAACACATCTTGGTAATCAAAGTCACGGTTTGGAGCCAGTCAAAGTCCCATTCCAGCTTGTCTTAACAACCATGGGTTGTTTCATTAAAGGAATTTGTATTGTATTCTAAGTACTCTTTCGCTTCTTCTGTTTATAAACCTCTGTTCTGATACAGCTATTGTCTGCCCTTTTTTTAAGATCCCATGACTTCACAGCTTACATTAATTGAAAAAGCTGAGATAAATTGAGTAAAATTAGCCTTTAGGTGGACCAGAAATAATTAACCATTAGGTTAAAGCCGATATTTTTTTTAACTGATTTTGATACTATTTTTTTCAGCAATTGCCAATAAATATATTAAGATTTTGTTATTGCCATACTATACTGTAGATTTGACCACATTTCCAAGCATTTATTGTGAAGCAGTAACAGAAAACATAAAGTCTTTGTCACCAAGGATAATGCTGCCTGCGATTTTTCTTATAACACTAGACAGTGCAAACTTCCTGATCTGTCTTAACAGCAATTTCAATCTTTGCCAAAATATGATTTGAACTAGAAGGACCAGTAATGATGAGCTGCATTTTTATGTTTGAACATTTGATCTATACTCAATGCGAGTATAGTTATTTAAAAGTTGTAATGTCACATACAGTTGCATTGTCATTGGTTTAAAAAATCAGCAAGATCCAAGGACAAGACAATTGAAACGATTTGACCATTTCAAAAGGTCTACCACGCCAAGTGTAGCACTTTTGAACACCATAGGCACAGCCAAGGCAGAGCAGTTTTACCATTAATCATGTGTGGACAGCTTTAAATTAACATTTGATTATGAGTCTTATCAGAAACTTCCGCCATGATTGTAAATTATGAGATAAAGGCCTTCAGATTGCAATCTGTGAGTTGCCATGGTTGTGGTGTTGGAGGTGGGGACTGATGGATTCAAGAAAATTATGAACAATGAAGAACATTTGATACATTGTAGGCTGACCATGGTATGTAGGATGAAATTAAATGTAAATGAATGTATAATGGAATCATAATTCGCTCGAACTCTTTGTTAAAGAAATATATAGTGCCCAAGTAATGTAAATGTCATCATGGAAAACAATATTTATAGTTGTAACTGAAAACACTAACTCCTCAACAAGGTCGAACTATACTATTCCACAGAGAACGCACAAGAATCTGAATAATTGATCAGTTCTAATATACTATTGACATTTGTTAAAAACTGTGGAATTTTTTTTATAACTGCGGTGTATACAAATATACCAGCTGATTTGTATTTCTGACAGAAGTAGCAGCTCAACAAGCGTTATCCCCAATAAAATATGTAAACCCAATAAATACACCATAATACTGCCATTGTGGTTTTATTAGGGAATTATGCAATTTTGTCATCACTCCCACGGTTACAGAGGCCCAACAGGCTGCGTCAGGGTTAGGGGGCCTACAAGAGCCAACGGGGGCCACATGGATGAGCACGGCCTGGTGAGCCAGACTGTTACGGATCGCTTGCTTTTAATTAGCGGCTTCACATGCAGTCCGTGTGGAGCTGCTAGCCCACCGCAAACGCATGGAAGATGTGACAGTTCCCCCTTTGGGAGACACGGCCCGGGGAAAGGCTCCGGCATTACTGCAACGTCTCGACTCAACACAATGCCCAATGTGCACGCCAGACCCACGGCAATTAGCTTCTAAGGTTCCCCCCGGTTCTTTGCCTTCTCTCTTTCTTTTTAATGTCGGAGCTTGGAAAGGCTCAATATAATCAAGTCAAGAAAAGTTTATTCTGTTTAGAATTCCATCTGGTTCCAGGGGGGCTAATTTTAGCGGCGCGCAGAGCGGTATGCAGTGAGGCTGCATGTACCATCCTACTTAGAGCGGTGGGGGGAGAGCTCAGCGCAGACACCCAGGCTCCTAGGCAATAGACTGGCCGACTGGTGTTTCTAAACACTGCTGTAGCCGTTCTCCCATCACTCAGCACACCCCGTGTTCCAACAAAATGTGTCCCTCTGGCACTTACCACAGGATCCAAGACTCTTTCACCCCCTCCAACCCCGATTCCCTCTTGCCCCCTTCTCTTTCCTCACCCTTTCTTTCTTTGCTCTGTATCGGTAACTTTTACTGTGTTTCAGCGGTTGAGTATCACCTCAGCTGAGGGCCCTGCAGAGAGAATGACTGCACTCCAAGCTGTGATGCTTTGTGGTGATACTGCTGATTGGATGTGGCACTTAAAATTACCTCGGTCTGAATACGCAGTCATTACGTACGCCTGCATCATTTACAAGCAAGACAGAACGGCAAAATTCAATTCACAGGAAAAGTATCGTCTTTGTTTCTCTATATGATGATTGCAGGATTGTGACAAAACATAACTCTCTAATTTCAAGGTTAAAAGGCGATGTCTCCGGCCTCACGAACTGAACACGCACACATGGATTTTCCATTTAACAGTATGGCAAACATAATGTATTCATTACACATCATACCGGTACATGAGTTGAATTTTTCACAACTTATTTAAATGTATCAGTCTTTTTGTGCACATTTTTGCCACCTGCATATGTATGGTGACGATTCACACCTGACTGAACGGCTCTCACGATAATTTATAAATATTTTTAGGTAATGGAAAATTATTGCCTGACTGTCTGCCTCATCCTTTCGGTTTGCATTTGACTCTGCTGAGAGAGGGAATAGAGGCAGACTTGTCCTCTGTCAGGCTTGCATTACACTAGAAGGGAAGCCTTTTCACGCCTAGCTGAAGAAACTTGAGAAAGCTTATATACGAGCTCTGTGGGACCCGCAGAGTCCAGTAGTGATTCAAACCGGTAAAGAATAACACACCCTCACCTACTAAGTACTATTTGGGCTAATATTTTCTCTTTGGAAAAAAAAAACCTCTGGTCAGAGCACTGATTTGTTCTCGTCTCTTGGCTGTCATTTGTCATAGCACATTGTATGTCAGCGTTTTACCCTCTGTGAAAACGCTGTTAATCCCCACTGACCACAAGTAGAGTGTTTATGGTTTCACTAATTTAAATGTAGGGTATTTTATGAATAATGCACAAGAGCAACAGCCACATAATAACTGCATTGATGCATTTATACCTTCCATAATTAACAGTCTTATACTGAAAATATCATATCTTTTTAACCATGCCATTATGTTGGGCCTGCTGGATCAGAGTAATGTTTATTGCTCTCATACAGCTGGGCGGATATAAATAAGACATATGTTTTTATTTCATGTTTTTATAATAGCAGTTTTACTTTCATGTTATTAATCAAATGTCATTTGTGCAAACGGAGTATAAAAAGTTTTAACGACAGAGAATTAGAATTGCAGGAATAGAAATAGTACTTCATGCTTAAATAGTCGAGTAACTTATAAAGGTCTAAGTGCGCGGATAAAAACAGTCATTTCTCCTGAATGTCCAGTTGTTCCTTCTATTTTTTCCCTTAAATTACCACAAGCAGAGGTATGAATTGATCATCAGAAAATGCTGTTATTAATCTCTGTCTGTAGTCTTTACAAATGAAGGCTACAATCATATGGAAACAATCTGGCCCTTGCCCTCGAAGAGACAGAAAACAGAGCCAAATGAAGAACATCCTTTCTCTCAAGACCTGTAATTTGTTTTTATTACCTATTAGGTAAAACACCTCATTTATCAATGTCAAGCTCCTCACAGAATGATAGCTGTCCACATGTAAATCAGCTAATGCGATGTATGGTTCAGAATTAAGTGGGCTCTTTCTTATGAAATGCTCTACTCTGTGGGCTCAGTGACCCAGCTAAGCCACCCACGACCAGACGTTTTTCTTTCACAGGGCTGTGCTGGAAAATCGAGCAGAGAACACTTAAAAACAGAACTGATTAAGCACAGACCAAACTGTGTTTCTCTACCCCACACAGGAGAAGCCAGGGAAATGTCTGTGTGTGCGTGCTACAAATCCAGGAATTAACACTGAATAACATTAAACCCGAAAAGCCTAAAGAATGGAGAATAATCTCTAATGCAATGCGATGCTTGTCTAACTCACCCTATTTTTATACAGTGATTTAATGCCTTTATCCCATTAAAAAATTGAATCGGAAATTATTTTTCTTAATGGTTTCAGTACATACTAGGGTTGTAATGGTAAACACAATTCACGGTTTCACAGTCACGGTTTGGTGTGCTTTCGGTACGACAGGCAAAATAACCCCCCTGATTTACAAACATTCAACAGTGCGTCACTGGACAGTCTTTTACAGTTAAAGCACATTCATTATGACAAATAAATATCAGTAATAAGGCTCTGACCTGTTGATAATTCCTGATCTGGTCTGCCACTTGCACTTGTTTATACCGGGCAGGCACAATTAACAGACTAAAATGTACACGTGAAGGCACATTGTAGCTCGCTCAAGCAGTTCAAATATACGCTTAAATTTGGTTTTCTCTTTGACTGAGTACGGTCGCATAACTGCAGCGGAGAGAAGGACTTGTTTTTGTTTGACTAGCAATTGGACACATTCGGGTGATGCCGTCATCCATTCATTTTATGAATTGTATCCACAGACAAACCAGACTTCAGTTGAACAATGTTGCCTTCCAGTTTGCCACAGTTTGGCTATCAGTTGTCTAGAATGCTATGGCTAAAGATACATTTATCTGCAAAGCTTTCCAGAGAAATGCTATCTTCAGAATTGCTGTTCAACTTGTGCAAGTAGTAAACATAAATAGCCTTTGATAGTCATTGTTTGGTTCACAGTTTGAACCCAGCGTAGGTCATCAGACCGAACCAAACGTCCTGTACCAAACAGTTGTAAACTTCTAACTGACAGCACTAGTTCAGTCTCAAAGTGTATTCATAAAATGTCTGTGACATAAATCCATGACCTTATAACGACACAAAGAGGTTCAATCAGAACCTCAGTGTACTGCTTAGATTCACATTAAATGTAATCAACACAACCTTTGATTTGGAGAATATTCAGTCAGCCTACTGTAAATAACTTTATTTCTCTGACATTTATAAATATTTTTCATTTTTTATATCAGTGCTTTAAGTTACAACATAACAGTAAAATTTGAGGATTTGGTCATTTCATGTATGAGTTCTCAGAGGTGGAGGTGAAGTCTCCCTGTGTGCCACTATCCACAAGCGCCTTTACGATTACTTATTCAACATTTTGCACACTATGCCATCATAAGCAACTCGGACCACTACTTTCAGCTCGGCGAAAGCATGATGAATGACGGGTCTCATCTGTGCTTTGCCAAGTAACACAACTCAAAATACATGATACGGAACCATCCAATACTACTGTAGAGCATATCTGTCATTCTGGCAGACCTCTCCAAAACAGGGACCACACACTCTTTATTGCAGCCAGTAAAATGTCCCAAAGACGTGGCTCGCCGTGCTTTCTGCCTTGCTGCTATGAACAATAGTAGGATTGTGCTGCTACTCTCTTTTTCTTTTTGTAGGCCTATTATTTTTTCTAGCATTTGTTATTCTCACTTAAACTACAGGCTGGCTCCACGAGTGGGCCGCAGCGTCTCAGAACCGGGCCTGCTCAGGCCAGGAAAAACCCGGTGGAGCCAGACGAATAAAAAGCCAAAGCGCCGACGCCGCGCGGCTCCCAATCTGGTTCCTGTCAGGGGGACATCAAGGGAACACCCGCAACGCAATCTCCAAGCGTCTCCCCTTCCTTTTTCCTCCCTCCCTACTTCTCTCCCTCCATCTCTCCCCACCCTTCAAGCGATACGTCTTACAGATGACTGAACCATCGCCAAGTGCTCCCAAAATGCTCCTTTTTTTCCCTCCTCCATCTCTCTTTTTTCCCCTTTCGTGTCTCCATGTTTGGAGCCAGCCCACATGGATTGGGATCAATTTAGGATGAAATGATAATTACCCTGTCAGTTTCAATTCTGACGTGATGAAGTGAGAAACAGGAAATGGAATAAACATAAATGGAATCTCAAGCGCTTTTGATTGGGCACAGAATCGAATCAGACTCCACAAACTTGGTGAAATTGTCAATTCCGTGCCATCCCCGCTGAGAGTCAGTTATGCATTTATGCCTCGCCTAACACCGAAATGCTGGATAAAGCATATTGCTGCAGATAATTACCGAATTCCACATTCAATACCGAGAATATATGCCTGTAACTGTTTAGTTTGGAACTTTATATGTAAGAAATGATTAATGTCACATCTTTCAAGAAGGAAACTCAGGAGCCTTTTCCCTCCTTAAAAAACCCTCAGCAGAAGGCACACATCTCAGTATATTTGAACGCCACATCCACCACCTGAACTAAAGTGAGTTTGTCGTTTTCAAGCATATTTGGCGTTGCGAGATCAGTGATAGTGCGCAGCTAACGGTAGCCGGCTCTAACCCTGTCATGTTGGCTGTTCTACAGCTGATGTATGGAGCTGATGTATGGAGCTGATTCCTGGCGGGCCACGTTGCCTGGATTTGTTTAACCCAGCAGATCAACCTTCAGACAGGAGCATGTGTGCAGGTAATGGCTGCCAGATGAGGTGAGGCCGGCTCTTAGAGGCCTAGTGGATGCTAGAACCGAGCAACAAATAAAGCACACACACAAATGTATACACAAACAAGTACTGAGCTGCCGGTGGAACTGTTATGAGAGACAACAACAAATGTGCAAATAAAAAAAGGTCAATATTTAAAAGCATCACAACCCCCTCCCTATTTAGGTGGTTCATTGAAAGTTTCAGTTTTTGGATTTTAAAATGTTGATACAAACTAATTCTGGGCCCCATTCGCTGCTATGATGCCAGTGTGGCTTTGAGCTGAGCCCCGTTGTGCTGATAGGTGCCAAATAGTATCTGGACACAGAGTGAGAAGTGAATGGACCAGGGGGTAACGGCGAGGTTGCCAGGTGGTGTCTGGACTTTGGTCTGGAGGAGCGGGCGTCTGACCAACCACAGTCTAGCAGGATGAACGGCCCCCTGTAATGAGGATACAGTAGAACTAATAGATGTTTCCAACGTGCATATTCATTCACAAAGCAAACAAATAAATGTTGAAGATTAAACACGGCGGGGGCATGCGCCACGGCCACCCAGGAGGCCACAAGGGCTCGCAATGACGGACTTAGCCGACAACCACTCAAACAAAAATAAACTAAAACAACACCCTCTTACTGAGGATGCAAATAATTAATTTAGGAGTTCATATTTTAATTTACTGTGTCTTCAGATAAAAAATATACATAAAACAGTCTGCAATCTTTGTATCGGATTTCATGTCTTTCACACTGTTTTACAGTGTGGCTTTAAGGGGCAAGCTAAAAGTAATTATTTCCCCCGACGTCATCATGTTCTAAACTGGTCAGCGTGACTGTAAATTAATTTGTTCCCTCCGCTGTGCAGACGGTGAACTTGGGTAGTAAATTTCCAAGAGGAAGCTCGGACAGGATGAAGGAGATCTATCTTACAGGCAATCATTAGTGAGTGTGCCTCCCCTGATATGTCAAATACATTGAAATCCACTGCTACACAAACCATCTTTTCCCCTCAACATGGTGATTAAAGATCTTTGAGCAACTCTGTTAAGACACACAGGGAGCTGCAAGGGAGGCGAGATGTGGAGAAAAACACCAAAACGGTACCACCCCGGCTCACGAGGCTGCGTTTACGAGCCCGCTTCTTGTAATTAATAAAATGAACGTCGTAGCTGATATTTCACTTGACCCTCTGTGTGATGGATTCGACTGGGAGCTCCTCACGTCTCCTGCAGTGTAATTCATTACAGCAACCCACCAAGCAGCAGCAACAGGAGAGCAAACTAGACCCAGGGGTTTGATAAAGAAGCCTGGCGATGAAAAGGCCTCGGCTACCAGCAGCCACCCTCCTGACTGCTCAAGCCAGACAACGAAGGGGGGAAGTCAAGCCAAGCTCTGCACCTGGCCTCTGCATAGTCCGCCAAGTCTCTTTCCTGTTCCTGTTTCCTGTTATGACGTGCTTTTTTTAAATTATTCTTTTTTTTCTTCTGGCCGTGTAGTTTGAAGCAGGTAAAAGAAGCATTGAAGCCACCTGGGATAGCAGGTTGAGCAAAGCACCAGGGAGTTGTGCTCTGGAACATGTCCGCAGGCAAATTACTCTGCCTTTACTGATTAGTGCTGCCAGCCTCTCACCTGGCAAACACAATATCACCATGTGACAGCGGAACAGAGGAAATACTGTCAGTCAGAATATGGGAAACATGCTCATGTTGTTCTTCGACATTTTAGGTGTTATGGTTACTATTATAATTAGCAATATCAGTAATTAGTAGTAGAAATAAGTAGCAGCAGTCATTCTTAGTGATGGATGTTTGAGTCTGCGATGTGTTGCATATGAAATCTATCTCTGTAAAACTTCATTGCAGCCTTCCATAAACTGACATTTATATTTTATTCATGCATAATGTCATCACTAGCAATGGTTTCCTCCCACAAGCAACTCAAAGGTGTCCTAATTGCTATTCTGTGTTTTTAATAACATAAATTAAAATATTTGACTTTTCACACAATATAGATTGAAAATGAACATTGTGTGTTTCTCTGTTGAGGATCCTTGAGTGTTTGTACTCCTTTAACTGAATATGACATGGGTAAACAAACGTAAAGAAATTAATTCAATAGCCTCTGATTATTTTCAGCTTTTAGATAGCGTTTTTGTAAAGTTTCTGTTTTGTTTTTTGAAAAGATCATGATATGCAAAGTCCTCTGTTGCATATCATTATATTAACTAATACAGCCTTTTATTAAAACAGTAAAGAAGTACAACAAGTCTTGATAAACAAAATACTAAACAAATTTGTTATACATAACCAGTTATGAAAAATAACTAAGAACTGTATACTTTCCCACACAACAGTTTTGGGTTATAGGTATTTTATATTTATTTTGTCAGTTTTCTGCTTAATTAATTCTGCACTGAAATATTTTTAGAGGAATATCTTGTATTTTTATTCCACCACACTTTATAGGTGCGAAAAGATACACATTTATTTTCACGTAAACATCTGGCAATGTGATGGATCACATAAATGAAGAGATTAAAATGACTGTTTATTAGTTGGCCGTTTCCACAGCTATCTTATAAGGATACATTGTGGAGATAAACACAAGTTCTGAGTCCATTTATAATTTAAGACTAAGTACAACAAATCTGTTCATAACAAAGGCATCATATTCAAAAAATCCTCTACAGACTGGAGCATTATAACACTGCTTTCAATTTATGCATCAATAAAAATCAATCATTAATGCAATAGTATATTATTCACAGGGCTTACTCTCCGTCATAAATATTCTTTTTTTGTGCTTTTTGATGCTTTGTTAATGCAGTATTTTCACTCATACAGGGTTATATTTACAGTTGAAAATAGTTGATATTTCTCCCACCATTAATTAATACTGTAATTTAAACCTATCGTTGTTTACGCATATTACCTATTTCCTTTTTGCTGTCCTAAAGCCCCATGAGTGAACACTGGGTGGCAGTGTGCAGACTGATGCTGACATGTTGACAGCAGCACACCAACAAAGCCTGAAGATGGAGAGAAAGTGAAGCAGCCAATCTAACCGGTGGTCCACTCTCTCACCATCCTCCTGCATCAGCATAACTCCGGCTGAGAGCTGGGCAATATTTAGCCATAAGAAAATATCAAACCCTGTTTCTATGAGTGTAGGCATGGAGTACACAAAGATCTGGAATAAAAAACATTTTGGGAAGAAATACCCCCCCAGTAAACGGACTCACATTTCACCCGTACATAATAATTAGTCTGACCACTCTTTTCCTCATGTCCTCATCCTCCTCCAAAACTCAGAAATAGACGGGCAAATTCCCATGTAGGGTGGCTCTGGTGGTTTTTTGATGCAGGATTTACTTTCACTGCATTTTCTCCAAGTGCTCCATTTATAATGCTAATCAAACATTTATAGAAAACTCCACATCACTTAAACGTGAGTTGTGCATCTTTTTGTTTTGGAGCAAGTAGAATATGCATATGTGACTACTTCTAAACCAGCCCTGTGTGAGTGTGTGTGTGTGTGTGTGTCTAACAGTGTGGGGTGTTAGAAAGGCTGCTTATTATTGAATGGACTCTATGTGAGGTTTCCGAGGCAGGAGGACATCCATTAGGAGGTTAGCAAAACACTATCAGCTAATACGACCTGTAATTACAGCAGCAGTGAGGAAACGCAGCAAGCTAACACCAGTATGGAAACAATCCGACAATGCAAACACTGCAACTAAGCCACCGCGTGTGTGTGAACGTACATTTGTAAGCCTGTATACGGGTGAGCGAGTGCACGTATGTGTGTGTGCAGACCCGAGGCCTCCCCGCGCAGATTGTGGGTGTGCAAACTGTCAAATTGGGAGTGGGTGGGTGGGAGTGGAGGGAGCACATCTGGAGGGAATTTATTGTATAATTCAGTCTATTATTGCTGCGGTCTGTGCTTAAGGAGCACGCACACAATTACCGTCCACTCTGCAAGGCTACAAGTGGCCTCTGGCCTAAACTAATAAACTGTGGAGGAGGGTGGAGAGAGGAGAATTCATTTGAGGTTATCATCATCACACTCCTCTCTGCTACCTCTCACACTGACACTTACCAGAGTTTACAATAAATCAATGAGAAACACCTTCCGATCAGGCCCAGATTATGGTCAAATTAGATTTGAATTTGGTTTTAAAGGTTTGAATTAGACACACATTGCTGGAACAGCACATGCCTTGTGAGGTTTGTTCAAGTATTGAAAGTGTACCTTTCAAAAGTTTTATATGTTTTTATGTTTAACTTAAATATAAGAATAATTCGAACATTTGTAAGTAAAATACGCAGTGCGGATGTAATATTCTTTAGCTACACTGAAAGAAATACTACCTCACAACTCATGCATTCAACATTTCGTTTAAATAAAAAAAATGTAAAATACTGTTTAGGTTTGGTCAGCAAGTTGGACTTAAAGTCTCAAAGTAACTACAGCTGTAGCTAATAAAGCAGTTGTATGTTAGAAATAAAAAATAAGCATACAAGAGAAAATGCTCAAGTAATATACCAGCTTCAAGGTATACTTGAGTTCAATGCTTGAATTGATGTGCTTTCCAATACTAAAGTAAGATGATTATTCAAATGTATGTAATATATACTGAAGGGCAGAGTTTAAGTATTTTCCCAAAAATGTATCTGCCGGTTCTTTACTCGATTATGGCTTGTTTTGCAGACTAACCCAAAAACATTCATAGTACTGTCATAAATATGACAAAGAAAATCATAAAATCAAGAGTGTTTAGTTTATTTTGCGTCAAAAGTGATGTTAGCTCTTCATCAATAAACAAAATATCATATAGCAATAGTATCAATAATACAGCTAATGCAGATTTTCTGTATATCGTTGAATCAGTTTTCCTACTAATGATTCCAGCCAGTGTCCAAGCTAATCCAGAAAATTATCTGAATGCATTTAGCAGCTCTCATGTTTCCTGAGAAATACCCTGCATGGTGCATTAAGTAGGTGCATGAGTAAGGGAGCTCTATTGGTTTATGAGGTGATGTCTTTTCATATACATTAGGCTGTATCATAAAACGGTCCGAAATAAAACCCACCTCGTCTTTTCCATTTCAGCAGCCTCTAGGAATAGAGCGAAGAGGCGTCTAGGATAAAGACTTTACCAGGGGAAAAAGCTGCTCAGGCCAGGCAGTATCTGGCTCAGGCAGCCCCGAATGACCCATAGTGTGTGTGTGTGTGTGTGTGTGTGTGTGTGTGTGTGTGTGTGTGTGTGTGTGTGTGTGTGTGTGTGTGTGTGTGTGTGTGTGTGTGTGTGTGTGTGTGTGTGTGTGTGTGTGTGTGTGTGTGTGTGTGTGTGTGTGTGTGTGTGTGTGTGTGTGTGTGTGTGTGTGTGTGTGTGTGTGTGTGTGTGTGTGTGTGTGTGTGTGTGTGTGTGTGTGTGATTTAGGAGCTCCTAACAGCGCTGGCGTGGAGCTCGTAACCTAGCACAATAAAGCGCTTCCCCTCTAAGCCTCCTGGCAGTGACCTCCGCTAAAAGTTAAAGGTTCAACTAGCTACACGTGTCAGGGTTATGACCTTTAACCCCCCATGTGATGTGTCTCGGCCTCTTTCTCTTTTTTCCTGCCTTTTCACTTCTGTCTTTACTCCCACTATCTCTTGCCCCCTGCTTTCTCTCCCACCATTAACCCATCTACACACTCCCAACCTATTTCCTCCCCATTCCACTTAATGATGCTTCCTCTTGCTGTTTGGACTCTATCGTTACTGATTCATTAACTTTGCATTTGAGATGGGTTTTCTTTTCTTTTTTTACAGTGCAATCAAACATTTATACAGCTCTTATTTTGGTCAGGCAGACTTCCAAAGCTGCATTACACAGGCTGACAAAATTGCTGCTTGTGTTACTGCAGAAGAATTGCAAATACACAACGTTTAGATTCACACGTCATGGGTTGGCACAGTGCTTTTTCTCAAAGTTCATAGGAACTACCTGACCAACCCTTTTTCAGAATGATTTATTCTGTCGTCTGAGGTTCGGTTGATTATTGTCTGAAGTCCTATGAATTGATTTCAGGAATAGTGTTTGACATTTTGGGAATAAGTTCTTGTCGAGAGTTAGACAAACATTACCACTCTTGTCTCTAGTTGATATACAAAGCTAAGGCTAGCAGTATGTTGCTAGCTTAGCATAAAGTTAACACACAGGATGAAACAGCTAGCCTGGCTGCTGTACAAAAACTGAAGTGTAAAAATGATATCATCTAGACTATTTATTGGCCTGAAGCAGTAACATCCTATGCTAAGCTAAACGTATAGGCTGCTGTCTTAGGCCTTATATTTACCGTAAAGACATAGGAGTGTTATAGGAGTGTTATCGATCTTCTTTAGCAACACCTATTACAAAAAGCAGTAATTGCTGTGTTGGTGTGGTGTGGTAAATTGGTGTGTTTTTGGATCTCACTTCCCACTAAAGGTCCATTCATCCTATCTACAGTACATGTCCGTGAAGGTTTGCTATGGTTCTCGTGACGCAAACTACTTCATTCAAAATGTCCGCAAGGGTCCACATAAACTGTCCACATGCACCTCGTAAACTTTTGCAAGGGAATGTCACAGCAGACACCCATTTTGCCTTAGTGCGAATGCAAAGGCTATCATTAGTGAAACCTCATTCGGCCATCATTAAATTAAAATCTTCCAGATTATTATTTTAAATGGTAGCCGCAAACTCTTAGGTTAAACTGATCGTTGTGGTTGGGATTTAACTCAATGACACTTTGCTTGGAAACGTATACTTCGGCTGCATTGCAGTTTGCTCAAGTCAGTTTATTGGATAGATAAATAGATAGATAAATAGATTATTATGATGATTTTTTGTTATTGGCTCCTGTTTTGCAATGCAACCGCAGTATTATGTCTCGCCCTTGAGGTGTTAGGTCTGGCGGGTGCAGCCCGTTCCCCAGCCTGTGGATACACTACAGTATTTACCAATATTGAAATAGCTTGGGATGAAGTGAGTATTGAATCAGGAATGTGCTTGTGGCAGATCTCCACCCCTGATAATATATAGGGTGTTTTTTTCCCAAAGTGGTTTTGCCCGTTTGTTTTTCTCTCTGTGTTTTTCTCCCGTTGCAGTGCTCTGTCACTCTTCCAGTAACTGTGTATGTGTTTGTCTGTGTGTGCTTTAAGGAGGGTTGTTTTTATTCCGGTTGCCGTCTGTGTGTGTTTGTCGTTACACTATCTTTACAAGCCTTTGGTAGTGAGTTGGAATGTAAAGTCACACTTTTCCAAAAACACAACATAGGCTGCTGGTTACACTTCCTATGCGCAACCTCTGGGCTCTGCATCATACATGTATCTGGCTTATTCACATAAAAAATGGTTAGTTTCTGTGGCCTGTTGTGGTAAATGAGTATGAGCTTCTGCATTTAATGCTGTGTTTTCTTTCTTGGGATGTGTTACAGTACAAAGATTTTATAAGTTAAGAAAACATGAAGAATATATGTTTTGCGTGCTGTTTATTACAAGAATACAAGTTTTAGTCTGTGATTTTGTGGGTTAAGAGAGGTCATTCACAGAGATTATTATCAAGAGCAGCAACAAAAAAGTAATTTTGACAAGCTGTCATGACGTGAAAAGACACATTCTAGGATATCAAAGCACTGGAGGCACTTCAAAGGGAGATCAAACATGCGATGTGTTTAGGCAGCGTGTGTGTCCAGCTTACAACTTCATTCATTTAATACTGTGCCATAGTACAGTAGTCAAAATGATACCCTGCTCTTATGTCCATCCCAATGTGCAATTTACACAGCTTGGTGATTTGGTCAGACGGAGACCACACGATGAAGGGTGATAGACCACAGAGCAAGTGGCAAAAGGACAGGAAATATGCAATGAAATGTGCAATGAAGTGGATGAGGTCACCCACACGCAGCAACAGAAAATCAGGAGTCTCGCAGCCTCAGAATTAAAGATAATAATTTCTGTGACCTACAACATTTATGCCGCCACCACTAAAAAAAATTGTTTTCCTCCTCAAACCAAGCCTGAGTGTACATTCATTTAAGCTGAGTGTAAAGAGACCACATCAGAGCACACAAACAGAAGCCAATTAGAGAACGATGGGAAAATACGACAAGAAAATAAATGTCACAAAAAAGCTGCGGTCACTACTTGTGTGACAGTTAACAGGCTTCATAAAAGGGGGAAGAGAAGAAACACTTTACATATCTTGACAAGTACAACGGGATGTGGAGCCGCCACCACCACGCATTCCTCTTTTTGTTGGCTCTTTGTTTTTATTTTTGGCTTTTTGGCTAAAAAGGATCAGGGTGTCTTTGTTCTCTGGATGTGTAAAAGTGTAGTCGGGTGTAATTAAGTTTCTGCGGAATTGGGTGAGGGCTGATACAAAGGATAACGGAGCACCTGTGCTCAATAAAGTCCGTTGGATCTGTCACTCTCGTAAATATATGTCTCTGTGCCTGCGTCAATTTTACCGATTCAACTATTGGATCATTTTCCATGAAATTTGGTAAAGACATTCATGATCTCCACAGGATGACTCCTACAGATGATGATCCCTAACTTTCCTGCAGCCTCAAAAGGAGGTTTTTTGTTTTTAGTTGAATTTTTTTTACCAGGATTAGATAGATTGCCATTCAGGTTAGTACAAACATTCTATGTCCTCAGATGAAACATCTTAATGAATCCTGATAGGTGATCACTTTGTTGTCCTATTATGCCAAACTGAAGTTGATATTTGTCAAATATCTATCTAACTTGTGTATGTCTTGCCTTGACATTTGGCAAATATTTATGTTCCCCAAAGCTTGGTTGTAATTGTAATATTTTGCATCTCTTAACTTTCCTTGAACATATTATCAGGTCAAACCATTTATTTTTCTAATATTTTGGTCTATACCTGCAAGACATATAACATTCACTTTGACCTCAGCTTGACATTATGTTTTAGAAAATGTTGGATTCTATGTTGAAGACTTTATAATGGCAGTGATTTCAACCAGTTCAGGGCTCAAACTCATTGATGTTTGAATGCAGAGGAAGGATGTAATGACAGTACACGAAAACTAAAACAGAAAACAGTTATGTTACTGTAAAAACCTATTATTCCTTCCCTCTCCCTCTGCAAGTAAAGGAAAAATGCTACAAAACTGGGCCTGTTTGTGCTGTTATATCATAAGCGCAATGTTGTTGTTTTTTTAGCTTGAGGCGGGGCATATCAGGTGCAAACACAGGCTGCAATCTATTCTTTGTGAATTTGCCCTGTGTGTATTGGAGTCTCATTTGTGTGTCTTTGTAATCTTTCTTTGTGTTTCCCATCTTGTCATTGTCAAAGTCAAACAAGCGTGCATGCTCAGTGTTATCCTGTTCACCTAAACCTCTAGCCTAAACCATGTCGGACAATCGGTCAGCAGAAAGATGGTGACAGTGTGTAAACCAGCCGCTGTCAAGCTTCAAAGACGAATGCTTTGTGTGGCAGAAATTCACTCCAAATTCAATCACTCAGAATCGTGCTCTGTCAGAACCCGTAAACAGAGGCACCACAATTACCAACAATTACAGCGTAAACTTCCATCTACTGTTACCAAATGATTTTTGTGTGTGTTTTAAGGGGCCTTATAAATGTAAGTAAATGTAAAGAGCTGTTTGTTTTTTCATTGGGTCCACAATCTTCTAATCCTGGAGTACTTCAAAGTATTTACAGGAACAAGCCATAACAGGATCAGCCTCTGAACAAGGCTGGAGATCAAAGTGAGGGGCTGCTGCCGACATAAATATGGAAATAATATGACTCAGTGGGAACATGGGGTGTAACAGGGCCTAGATTGGCGGACAAGAGAGAAAAAGATTGGTAGTCACACGAGAGGGGAAGAGACTTGGGTTTAAAGGCTATGCTGATTTTGTACTTTACTGTTTTGTGTTACTCAATTACTCAAGTTCAGGAGGTTTTTTTTCGTATTCCCCAGGAGCAATTTGTCTCCAGTTTGCTGATTTTTCCTCGACCCAAACTTGCCGTTGTGGGGGGTTCAAACCAGCAGGCCTTCTCTGTTGATTGAGTTATGGCTTTTCATATAAAAATACTAAATATAACAGACAACAAAGGCAAATGGCAGGAACTTGGTTGATTTATTTGAATGCAGGTAGTCAGAGACTTGTTAACTTACCATGACGCACTGGCAAACAACACTTCATCTCTCCATCTCAAGAAAAACAGTAGCTCACAGCTCACAGCCTCCTGCTTACGAGACATGGCCCATGTTCATTTTCATAACCTTTGAAAAGCACAGCGACACGTTTAACTTCTAAAACCAACTCCATTTGGAGGAGTTGCTGACATAAACATAAACCTTTTATTTTATTTTAGGTTGTCCAAATTCATGTAGAGTGCACACATACTGAAAGAAAGTTGCGATGATGATAAAAACATATATATATTGTGCAACCCTTACTGCATAGGACTGTTTGTTTGTGTGGTCTTCCAATTTCAGTAATTTTCTTTTTTCTCTCACATGTATTTAATGAAAGTATAAGAAATTATTTAAATTCAAAGCAAATGTATTTGACTATCATTCTATAATTCCTTTTAAACTGCTGTGCTCCTGTTTCACAGTTGTTGCTACACTCACTGGCACTCATTGCCAAACCTAAGCTTGTATCCATGTGGTGCTTATCAACACTATGGAACATTACAGGATAACAATGTGTGCTCCTTGTCATGAAGTTTTAAGAGGTAATAGTTACTTGTTGGTAGGGATTCAACTGAGGCATGGCTTGCTGTCAGTATTTACCAGTTTAACACATTGAAACTGAAAATGTTTGCATGTGATTTGCGCCAAATCTTGTCCTCCAACCTTTCTATTATATTTACCCTTCATTTGCTAACTAGAATATTTTGAACATTCAATTCTACTGTTTACCCAGCAAGCATTGCAATTAAGATTCACTTATTGTCCTTTCACAGAGTACCGTTCCAGTCCATTTTTATGGTATTATAAACATGTGTGCAGAGTTTTGGCATTTAATGACAATCCAAATCGTGTTTTTTTTTAAATATAAACCAGCCTTTGAATTTCATCAAAAGCAAAACAATTCTCAGTGAAAATATATATTTTTTAACTTTGGTGAAAGGACCATAATTATCTTGACTAATGTTGCAACTCAATATACACTAAAAATAATTAAAGATGTATCTGTAAATCAGATGTTCACTTTACATCAATCTCCCGTTATATTTGTGGACGTTGAACCCACTAAACTCTATTGCCGGGGAGTTGTGTATTTACAGTTAGGAATGTTTGAAATGAGATTGTATTTTTAACTCCACACCAAGCACAGCTTTGTAAGAACTGTTTGCTTGTTTTTAAAGATAATTACCAACTCTGGTTCTTTTTCAAGTTTGACATAATAAATAAATTGTTGTACATGTTTATGTGTGTGCTCAGCCCTGTGCTAGTGCACATATCTGTGTGTGTGTGTGTGTGTGTGTGTGTGTGTGTGTGTGTGTGTGTGTGTGTGTGTGTGTGTGTGTGTGTGTGTGTGTGTGTGTGTGTGTGTGTGTGTGTGTGTGTGTGTGTGCCATAGTGAGTGTAGGCGCAAGGCAAGAATTAAAGAGGCCCTGGGATGAATATGTAGAGCAGATGTAGAAGCCGAGCTCAAAGGCTTATGCCTGGAGCCCATTTGACACTGTAGGAAATGTCGTCTCCGACAGAAGGCAAAGCGTCTGTGCGGTCACCAGGTTGAACTAATAACTGAGTTCTTCAAAATGATATGAACATATACAGAAGTATAAATGCTTGACCCTTCCAGAGGAGCTTTTCTGTTTAACAGAATAATAGAGGCTGTTGCCATAAGTCTGGGAGTGCGCTTTTACGACTTCCCCATTTCATTTCTGTTCCTAACATAAAGGCATTTGTAATATAATAAATGCCAGCAACTTCTAGGGGGAAAATCTATAATTCACTCCAGTTGGGTAATTTATTCCATTTGTTTAGTAACAAAGGGCTTTGGTCCGGATCAGGAAACTACAGAGACAACTGTCTTTCGAAAGCGAGCAGACTGGCCTGTGATCAGTCAGTTCCTCCGGAGCAAAAACGAGGAAAGGGTTTCTCTGTAGTCTCAACAACGCCTCCGAACTCACACGCCGTTCTTACACCATAAGGAAACTCCATGTCAGCGTTTCATCTCAGGACTCCCACTCTCTCTGTCCCTCTCTCTCTCTCTCTCTCTCTCTCTCTCTCACACACACACACACACACACACACACACACACACACACACACACACACACACACACACACACACACACACACACACACAGCTCTCTATTTCTCTCCCTCCCTCTCTTTTGGATTCTTCTCTCTCAACTTGCAAGAAAACACACACATGCCCATAAACAAGGAGAAATAAAAACATCCATTAGACGTCTGTGAAATGTAGCCTCAGTGCATAATGCTAAGCAGCAACAAAGGAGTGTTTGATTTAGCAGCTGGCCTGCATGCAGACAGTGTAGCGGGACGTTTAAACTGTGAGCTGCAGCCTAAAGGTCAGGGAAGCTGATTTGTGACCAAAAAGCTGCTGAAAGCCTGGAGAGGCTGTCAGGCTGCCTTGCACACGGTATTTAACCCTCGGCCGCTCAGGCAGAGCTGCTTTGTGGCCAGCACTTGATGACTTTGGATATTTTTGCAGCTACCAGGTGTGAATGTGTGTAACTTGTGTAAATGTGAAGCGGGGTGTTGATGAAAAGACCATGTGGGCACTGTCGACTTTTTTATTTATTGAGAAATTAGGGTTAAAGACTTAATGTTAAACAAAAGCAGTGACCATTGATAATGAAGACTGAAGAAAATGTTAATTTATTATATATATATATTATATTATATTATATTTATTATTATTATTTATTATAAGAAAAATAATTAAATGAACAAATGCATTTGTCAAATCTCAATCATGTGATTACTGTATGAAACAAAGCATAATTTATTTGGGGCTATATGGGGATGCCAAATGTTTAATTGTACATGGAATTTCTTCGTTGCTCACAATCAATCATGCCTATTTCTGAATAGATAAAACATAAATTAAGTATACTGTTAATAAAAATTTGAAAATAATTCATGTGATTTCAATGAATGAATAAGTGTGCAATAATAAATCACCATGTACACAAAGTTACACAATGCCAATTTGCCATCAGAGCAGCATCTTGGCAAAACAAAAGGCTACTGTTTCAATATAAAAGAATACATTCATTAACAAGAACACTCACACAAGAGCGCTTTTAAAGCACTAAATATATTTCAAATTTATGATGAATCTCTTGTCAAAATCAGAAGGGGGAAGCGTGTAAAAACAGAACATTTTTTTTCCCTCTCCCTTACTGGTCTCTCTGACTGTCTGTTTCAGTACTAGAGACAGCACTGAACATACAGACAACAAACATCGTCCATTATAAAATGTAATTCAAAGCATTTTCCAAGATGCACAGTTGTTAATGAAAGCTAGTCCTGACATTGTTTGAATCCAGTAAACCTTGTATATTCAGTTAAAATGATATGTTTTAGAGCTATAACATCCAAAAATGTCCTCCAAAATGTTTAGATTGTCACAGTGGCGTTGCTGCCCAGCTGTTCTGTGCCAGACAGTATTTCGGATTCTTGTCCCAGTCCTGGGTGATAGTGTTTATTTTTCTGGCAGCGGAGGCACCAAGTGTTAGTGCAGACACTGAACAAAGACTGCATAAGTAGATTTGGTGTGGGACTTGGTATATTTGGACATCCACGCTTGTGTACAGTAGAGGCCCCTGAGTGCACTGCGGTGTGTGTTTGTTTGCACCTGTCTGTCTCTGTAGATATAACCATGAAAGATACACGCTTCCATATGGGAGAGGGATTCAAATGAAAGAAAATCAAGTTCATCGAATACGTGAAAGAGGCCCTTTCTTGGGTTTTCCCTTTTCTGCATCTGTTATATAGATTTGTGTTCATGTAAGTGTTCTGCAAAGGTTAACATCCCAAAGTTCCCTCCAGAGTGAGTTGCTCTCCTCACTAACAGATACATGGTGAGTTTTTAATGTTATTCGTCAATGTGTGGCAAATGTTTAATACCGAGTAGTATATTTTTAATATGAACACATCATGTACAGTAATTTTAACTCAAAAGTAACTGCATGTGTAAAATAAATATAATAAAAAGTAATGTATATCCCTCTGAGATATAGCAAAGTAAAGGTATAAAGTGACAAAAAAAGTACCGTAAAGTTATACTTAAGTACAGTATATGTACATAGTTACTGTTCACCACTGGCCAAACAGATCGTACTGTAAAACATCTGAATTGTCGAATCTCTCTCATGAACTCGTATGGCATCTTCCTGTTTCGGTATTATATACTGATCACTGACCATATTCTTGTACAGTCCGTTTACATCTTTCTGCAGTTTGTGGCATGCAACTTCGGCTATCTATTGAAACCATGTGTCTCGTATTAAACACTTCCCTTCCACTTCAAATAAATCAGCCATAGCTGACGTTCTAACTTTATTGCAGCTGTATTAGACTGCGTCATCCCTCTCAAACTACTGCAGATATTCTTTCACTTCTTTATTGGAGCTCCTGTTTGGCCATCCAGGCGTGCTAAAGGTACAACAGCTAGTTCCTAGTAATGCCATTTTGTTGCAGAAGAAGTGGAAAATTCCATGTTATCCCCATTTTCATACATTCACCAATTTAATCTGGCATCAAATTCAAGATTTGCTTTGCTTAAATTGATTTAAAAGAAAACCCTTTCAGCCTTTCATGACTGGATGCTCAAATAGTGGAAGGAACTATTTTTAGGAGCCGCCACAACCCCAAGTCACCCCACCCCGCCCCGTGACCCATCCCCACAGTCTACCCACCGCTCAACCCTCCCACACACACTCCTCTCCTGCGCTCCCAAAGCCCTGCTGATACTCCTCTGTGATGAACTAATCTCCGAGGGTGAGGGTCAGGCTGCAGGAGAGGATGACACGCCTCTGACTCTCCTCATCCATCCAGGCCTTTCATTACAAACCCCCATGCAGCTCTGTCTTCCGTGAAACCCCAACCTTATAGCCTCCGTCTCAACCTCAGCCCAGGGCCCTGAGACAGCCAGGCAGCCAGACCCCTTAGAGAGGCACGGGGCCCTTTGTGTGGCTGCGCTCCCCAGCTTGTCTGCCTCCCATTATTTCCCCAAATCAAAGCCAGCTCACATATGAAATGCTTTTGAGGTTTTAAGCTTAACTATACCACTGGTACAACTACTGCAGCTACTATTACCAACGCTGCGTGATGGATCAATATGCATGCATGCCTACAACTGTACAGAATTATAGGCAAAGTCGTGCTATGGCAACAATATGTTTGTGTTTCCGAACTAATTAGACTCCATGAGCTAATATATCTTATTTTCATTAATAACTACACAGGGTCTTGTGGGGAGTTATAATTACAGTGTAAGTTTTTCATTCCCAGTTTGACAAGTGGTCAGTCAAATGGAGTGCCAGAGGGCTGGAGAGTCCAGAGTACAGAGGGATTTCTTTTTTGCAGCTCGCTCTTTATTTAATTTAGCACGAGTGGAAATGAAATGACAGCTGTACCAAGCTTGTATACTTCACCAAACGGCGATGATGGATGCTTTTTGATTTGTTCTTTTTTATCTGATGTTAATTTTTACCCTGGTGCCCTTTCAATAAATAGTTTTAAGTCTGTCAGTTAATTCTGAAATTCCATCGATGAACTCTGTCCAGAAAAATAAACGGGGCAGCCACAGCAGTTGGCCTGGATGAGGAGTTGTTATTTTGTTCAGGCTATTGGCAGGGGCTTTCCGCAGAAATATTGCTTATTTTGCTTCGTTTCGGATTCAAGCTTCTGACAGTTTATGTGAAAAACGGCAAACTGTATTGCCATTTAAACACAACTGCTCAGCTCTGTAATTACAAGCTCCATTCACACAGATGAATGAGACAGACAGCCGCAGAACGAGGATTGTTCTTGAGATGTAGACATTCCTAAGATCTATAACAAAGTTCAGTAATTTGCAATCAGACGGAGGAAGAAGAAAAGATAATTCACCTCATCATATTTGTATCAATCACTTCTTGCTTTTTAAGAATTTAACTTGAAACCATGGAAATCCCAATAGGGCAATTTGTTGAAAACAAGTTGTAATAACACTGTGGTGAAATACAATGTCCGCTCTGTCAGTCATATTTCTTTATAAAGGATGTTGCAGTGCAGAAATGTTGACACAATCACCTCAAAAATGTCCTGCGTCAAAAAGGCAGCTTGGTCAGGAAGTTTAGAACCAATCATCGCGCTTCATTGTAAAAGTCATGAGTGGGCTAGTGGCCGTAGTGGCCCACAACCCACTGAGTGGGCTAGCTCAAAAATAGAATGGTACATTCCAAAACCAATATAACAGCGGCAGGGCACCATCACAGGACCGCAGTAAATGGCAAAATTATTGTGCATACTTTCTGAGGCACGCCTTAAAAACCCAGCAGTGTCCACATGCACTGCCGCTAACATCAGGTAGCACTTAAGTGTCCTTCGCCCTAATGTATGACTAAACATGCTGCCCCTTCGCCGAGCCACCCCGATATGCAGAGAGAGACACTGCCATGTGTTGCTGCCTCACCAGGCAATAAAGACTCTCGGGCATTCAATAACAGGATATGGTCTGCATTTCTCCTTTAGAAAAAGTGCACAAACAGCTCTTTAAAACAAAACGCTGCTTCTGTTTGATAAAAAAAGAAAAGACAAAGAGTCCCAAAAGCAGCCGCCCATTTCCTGGGAAACTTTGCTTTGTCGCTGTAGCATGTTTTTTTGTTTTCTCTCTCACTGTGCAGTCTGCTGTTTTCCCACTCTTATGTAGTAAAAATCAGGAATGTCCCCGCCATAATGAAGCGCCTCTATGAAAAGACAGGATGGGAGAAAATTGAATTAATGTTAATATGGCCATTAGGTTACCACCCAGCAGGAGAAATATGGCAAACCTCAGCCATTCATGCTGTACCGCTGTTAATCACTTTGTTACACTCCAAACTTTCATCTGCATAGTTTTGGCCAGGAGCAGGGGGAGACGGCAAACCCAGAGCTAAACCAGAGATCTGTCTGCAACCTAGTCTGTCTTCCAACCACGCACTGAAAGCTCCTGGTGAACACACAAACTGTGCTGTGAGGTATCTTCGAGGAAAATATCCATTTACTTCACAGCAACACACAAAGGTGTGCCTCAAACCGGACTGAAATAAAAAAGCTGACACACGCCGACACTCTGGCTGCGACAAAAATCCCTGCTGTTTCGAGTTCTCCGGGGTGAGCGTATCTGCCAGTGCTTGTTGGCCTTTGGGGAGGCTATTATGAAACGGAGTGGTGACTTGGACCAAAGCTGTCAAAACTTTTAATATAATCATGTTGGAAAACTTCACCTCATACACTGCAATGCACAGTTTTACGTCTCCTGGGAGTTTATTTGTTGAAGAATCTATGGTCTAAATATTGACTTAAAATTGTGCCTTTAGTGCAGTTTGAAATAAACAGTAACAGAAGCTATGAAATTGTGCATGCAGATGCAAAGCACAGATGCTACCCTTTGCTCAGTCACATCTCACAGCTCTGAATGTGCCTGTAGCCTGTCAGAGTATTTGTATATGTCCTGTGAATCATCTGTTGCATATCAAATAGATCCACAGTTTCATCTGACAATGGGAGTAGCATCAACATCAATGTGTTCCAGATCTGGCAACCTGATAGCCTGCCTTTCTTCTCCTTGTGAACAGATCATCCATTCAAAGCCTCTACATTTTACTTAAAACCGGCCCAGGCTCAGTGTCCGCTGACTGGTTCCACGTGTGGGCAGGCGGCACTGAGGTGTACGGTGGTTGTGTGCGTATGCGCAGGCCCCACTAAAGGGGTCATGAGTCACTGAAACATGAACGTGACTGATGCCCTTTCTAAGTCTTACTCTAATTACTGCTGAGGTGTCTGTGATTGCCGTGGTGACAATCCTGAGCTCTGCCGGTGTGCTGTTTCATCCCCGCCAGGATGACACTGTCACAAAACCCAAGTCCGTAAGGTGTAATTGTGCATTTTCAAAAGTACTGCATTAGTCAATCACTATACACCTTGGCGTTTGGATGTGCGTAGGTCGTGGCGAGCAGCGACCCTGTCAACTGCTGTAGTAATTGCTGCTGAGTTATGTTCTCACTTGGGTTTGGGATAGTGAAAAAACTCACCAATAAATCTGGAGGCCATTTTAGGACTTCGCCCAACAGGCTATGAGTTCGCATGGGAAAAAAAACCTTTACTAGTATAAGCCAAAAATAAATGGCAAAGTTGAAACCATACAACCTTAACAACATCAAATTAAAGCTCTCATCAAAAGTTGGCCGCCGTGGAACGAGGGTGAGAAGGCACAAAGTTGGCCAACAAAGCAGCGCAGTTAAAGGAAATACACACACCGCTGACTGCACAGAAGCACAGCCTCTAGTCATTTCCAATGCTTGCAAAGACAATGGGGATATGCTGAAGCTTAAGTAATAAGCCCAAAATGACTTCCAGAGCGGCAGGGCCTCCTCATTTCACCATGGCAGCCATGCGGGGAAATCAGAGCCACGCGAGTCGAGGGTTTCGTGGAGGATCAAAGATCGTGATTAGCTTAGACTGTCCATACAACATTATGGGGAGCTCGGCCGCCAATGGCAACCATATGCTGGCGGGATTAACCCTCCATCACAATCACTATACAAGGGAGGAGGAGACGAAGACAAGAGGAGAGGAGACAAAAGTGGAAGCACGAAGCAAGAGAAGAGAGCAGAACCGGGAGGTGAGAGGAGCCCAAAGAGGCGGGGGAGGAACGAGAGGAGTGGAAGTGGAGAGGTAGAAAACATCAAATGTCAGTGATGTGTGGCGCAACACGTGTGCCCAATATGCAGGAAGCCTTTTGGCAGGTTTCCCTGACCTATCCGGAAGTTGGAGAAACTGCAGGCTGAAGCAAGTCTTTCAACTTTTAAATGAGCCATAGTTGATGCTCTGCACTGCACATTTGGGATTTTAATAAGCTGATACCAAGTGAGGAGTAAAGAAGTGTAATTTCACAAGCTGTGTTCCAGGAGGGGGTCATCTAGTTCAGTGAAAAAGTGTGATTTTTCATTAAAAACTCAACTAAAATGTCTCCTCGTAATCATAAACACTTTGTGCCAGTCTATGTATTAATTTATAGATACTAAACAGAGGACAGACATTGAAACTACACATGTTACATGCTACTGGATGCAACTGGCTTAAATGATTCCTATGCTACCTGGATCTGCACACTGCAGCTATATTACTTTTTATTCTTTTGTCAAAAGGAGATAAAAACGTTTGTAGACATTTTAATGGAAACAGCATTTAGGCTAAAAGTCTCTGGACTTTCATTGTCTATGCGGTATAACTGTTCTTTCAAGGAGACAACCTCAGTTGTTTGCTCCTAGCTGCAAATTATGCTGTGGCCCTGTATAACTTACAAACATTGTGTGCTATTTCCCTCTTTAAAAAAGCCTGATAAGAAGTGTATCTATAACCTTATTCTAAATGATGTTTTGTTTGGGAAGTAATTTCTGAACATTCAAATAGCGTAAAAACGTAATAAACGTAAACTCATTTCAGATTAAGCAACAGCAGAGGTGTTCAGTTTGTATAGAGAGAAATGTAGTCTAACTGCAACACAATATATTTCTCTGTCTGCTACAACATTTAGCTGTGTAGATCTTGTAAGAAATGTATATATTTTTGGTTTCACCTTGCAATATTTTGATCGAATACCATTCCGTTTCAGCATGCTGCACAACACAAGAACGACAAACTACACTTGTATCTGAGCTGAACAAAAATAATCCAGACAGCAAATACATTTGTATGGTTCATCTATAAGCAATAACAACATTGGGTTCCCAGCTTGTTAACTCTCTGTGTTGTTTAGCCATTGGAATTAATATTGATAGAAGGTGCTTTCACTGCAGTACAATAAACATAAATTGGATATGTCTATAATATCGTTGGAAAATGTATTATTTCAACTCAGTTCAGCTTTTCAAGTTTAACCATACCAAAAAAGAAAATAACTATAGCTGTCAGTTGTTTGTCCCTCTATCATTTTTGTGTCTCCTTCACCCACTCCCCCAGCTCTGTGCCTGTTCCAGATTACTCAGATGAGCCGATGAGTCGTAAGGTTTAATGGGCCTCTGCTCTCTTTCATCAGCAGAGCGCCCAGTCATCACTACTGAGTGGAAAGCCTATGTGGGCTTGGCTGCTCGGGGAATAGGAGCGGGATTAAGTGATATCATATTGTTCAGCAGGGGATCCCCCTCCCTTGGCAACAGCCCTGAGAGTCAGTCATGCCTTCAGTAGGTGGTAGTCATCTCAACTTCTGATTCGGCTCCAGAAACGGTGATCTCTCCATTGGTGATATTTTATATCGCAGCTGTCATGACAATACATTGAAATGAAAAAGAAGGCATTTGTTGGAAAGGGATGAGTCACTTGTATATCATACAGGCACATTCATCCAGTTATATTACACACAAGAAGCATCTGCGACAATCTGTCTTTCTGCTCTTTCCAGCTGAAAGAGTGAGTGGGTGGGACAATTTAGCCAATTCCCTAAAGGCCTGTTTTTTGCGTGGAGAGTGAGTTATCTGATGAAACAGTGTTTGGTGAGGCAGCAGTTATGGTTTATATATTTTCTGTGTAAACCATGTAGCCCTGTTTGGCAGAAATACACTTGAAGGACTCTGTGAAGTTACTTAAAAGCATTTTGCACTGAGATCATGTTGACACATTAGCGCACAGTGATACTTAGATGAACTTACTCAGAGATGCTTTCGGGAAACCTGGCACTGGTTATAAGAGAAGGTCAGGCTAGAGAACTGCTGCTGTTTAGGGACTTTGTAGAAGCAGTTCACAGTAGGCCTCAGATTGCTTCCCTGTGGCTCTTTAGCTCTAACAACAAAAGTTAATGTCACATTTTAGAGCCTTGAAACAGTTAAACCTCAAATTATTTTTGTATTCTTGCATAATTAAAACACCAGAGAGAAAAACATGTCATGTTTAATTTGAATGTGTGCTTGAATAATGCAACAGGTCTATCCTCATATGTTTTAGTCATTCCTAAAATTAATGAATGCTGTACCTGAAACAACACAAAAGCAGTGCGGTTAATTTAGAGGAAAGGATACTTGTGAATCTGGTCTTCTGGTTCATGCCTGTTAATAAGCAGAGCCTTCCATCCACCATTCCCTTCTAATTAGGTGCAACAGATTCAATATAAACGTCCCTGCCTTTTTATAAAATCCTGCCCATTAAAATAAGAACTACCATTAGGGAAACACTGATGTAATGACTGCTATGAATGCAAGCCGTTCTAAATGTCAGATGTCATATTTCTTGGCCACCCAAGCTCTCCGTGTTAATTAACCTTCAGGAACGTTCACAGAAGATTGTCAAAATGCTATGTCAGTTATTTTCTTGACCAAACACACAAGCCTGGATATGGTAGAAGTGGAAGGTTTAAAGGGAATAAAACAACATATTTATCAAATCTGGTAGTAATAGTGTCTCTTTTAAAGTAGAAACCGAAACCAGGCTTGCAAGCGATATTAAGTCTTGCCCTTTCGAACCAAGCAATCCAAGAATATCAATAGCAGGTCTTAGCTGTCACTCCATATGCAGGTAAATTAAGCAAAACATCTCCATGGATGGTATCATAGCATATATGGTTTGTTAAGTCAATAAGAACCACAGCGTAGATATTTTGACATTTAAAACTAAAGACTCGGCTATGTATTTTCAAGACCCATATTGTTTTGCTATAGACTGCAGTTAAGATCTGATTTACTTCTAACTCTAGGCTTAACTCATTATATAAATGTTTAAATTAGGGATGTCACTAACACGTTAATGCTCCTGATTCATCTGGAAACTTTAACGCGTATAAAACTAAATATTATTAGTCGCATATTAATCACATTGCCAAGTCTGACACAAAGTCTTTAAAGGAGAGGTGTCATGGCCATTTCCACTGATCATAATTCCATTGTTGAGGTCTACTAGAATAGATTTATATTGTGCATTTTTCCAAACTCACATTGGTTTCTCATACAGCATCTCTGTAAACTACTTGTATTCACTGAATTTCACTCTCTGCCTTTAACGGCTCGTTGTAGCTCCAAAAGCTCCAGCCCCCACCCTCCCTGTGAGCACAGTGTGCTCTGATTGGTCGGGACGTTGTGAATCGCGCTGAGCTCCGTGGAGGTGTTGTTTCCTTGTTTAGGATACATAGCGAAACACAGCCAAACTCATCCTGAGCACACACAAACTCACATCCGAAGTAAAAACAATAAGTGTGGCTTGATATTGAGTAAGAAAAAGGTTGATAAACGCTGTGAGAATGGGTCTGCAGAGAGAATTTCGCCACGATCCCAACTGTCTGTTATCAGCCTGCAGCCAGGGAGGAGAAATCAGCTGAGCTGCCTGCTCCCTGCACACAGATGTGTGTGTGAGGAAGTCCGTGGATTGGTCAATTTGGACCAATCAGCGGGGGCTTAACGTAACGGCTCCGCGGACGTAACGTAACGGCTCCACGGATTGGTCCATTTCGTTCCGGGTACGGGTTGACATCATGCCGTACCCGGAAGAATCAAATGGACAATGACGTATCTCCAACGAGGCGTTTTGGGGAGGTATTTTCTGTGTTAGAGTTTTACTCGCTACAGGGTGTACTTTGAGGGTTTGTGAATTACTAAAGATTAACTCTGCATTATTGGTTAATGAATACCTTGTTTTTCACGAAGTAATTTACAAGTACTTTCAATTCTTTGGAACCACAAATTGCATAGTTATTAAATGTTTCTCAATTTTAAAGTGAAAAAGCAGAACTCTGGTATATTGATTGATTCCCCTCATGCTGTAACGTTAGTAGTGCCTTCTGGAAGTATCTATTCCTGTCTGCGGCTGGTTTTCCAAAGGACAAGAAAAAGACACTTTAGAACATTTCATCAAATTTCATGACATGGAGAAAAATACAACAGGACAAATGTTATTTTTAAGTTTATGACAGTTGACATTAATGGTGATATATGAAGTGCATTGTGTAAGTTAGAAATCTCTTCAGTTCTCAAATATGGCAAGGAATCTTCCAGAATGAAATGATCCCTCAATTTATTTTGAGTAAAAGTTGGTTCATTAAAAATACTGGAAAATCACATTTACTATTCTGGTCCACAGTATAAAAAAATCAAAGAGGGGAAGATTTAGAATTCCAAATAAAGAAGGCGACGGATTTTGTCTTTAATGTCTCGTTTTCTGTTTTTTCAGCGGGATCAAATGGTTACTCTGTACTTTGCTTGAGCTACAGTCAGTAAACGGAACAGCAAATATGTTAGTCGGACCGTCTGGAATGCTTCTGCATTTCAAGTGTACGTTTTGGTTAACTTCTTTACACAAAGAATCCTCCGTAAAGAAGAGCTTGTCTTTTATTCTGAAGTTATGATGTCTGTGCTGACATAGAAAGTTGCTTCCCCACCCTGACTCTTTAGGGACGACACCAAAGGGAAAAGACTGTAAATCTATCATGCAAGACTCTCAACAATTTAGTCACCCTTTGAAAATTGCCTTGATGAGCGGTAATTGCCATCCAAACCCTTCCATCTTCTTCACACTTTCATGTCCCCTCAGTGGGTCTTGAATCACAGCATTTGGTGGTCTCCTAAACGACCCTTCAGGTGTCTGATCTCTGAGAGAAGACCACCAGAATTGCAAAACTTTGGCACCAAAGAGGGCCCTCTGGTGTGCCCATTAAATCATCTTACCCTATTCCCATCTCAATATAGCCACGTATTTCTGAACAAGATAAATATTTGACCAATACATACTGTAGGTGCAGGACTGAGCTCAAGCCAAAAACACCACTATCAAAACAGGAGAGAAAGAGCAGCATTCAGCAGTCGGGGATTATTGCAGATGCAGCATTTGCACATCTCTGATAAGACTGGAGTCTCATTTTGTCGCAGGGATTTAATTCAAAATCAAACATCCTATATAAAACAAACTAACATTGACCCACAGCCACAAAGTCAATCTTTGTATTTTGGTTATTTATAGATACAAATTAGGTCCTTACAAATGGCATCTCGACATCCAAAGATATGTTTGCCCTCCTGTTGGCCCGAAGACCTTTTGATAATAAAATAGAAAAATAATTGACGGCAAAATACCCTCGGTTTCAAAGGAAAAGTAGTCTACATTCAGCGCTGTTGCTTCAATTGCAAACTGTTTAAAAAATATCAGCTATAATGTGGAAAAAATAAACACTGATAATTTGTTGAGAGACAATTTTGAAATGTTTACGGTATCTCAGTTACATAATGCCTTTTGGGTTGTAGTCCAATTCGAGAGACACTGCTGGCTTTCATTAGCAGCAGGCATTTTTCTCCATCATATTGAGCGATGCTGCCAGAAGTCTGTGCTTCTGAAAACATTGCAGGGCCCTGCCAACAAGTCCCCCCACCTTCTCCTCTCAGCGCAGCCAGAGCGGGGCCAGATTGCTAAAAGGCAGCGCAGGCAGTGTGGCCCTTCTCCAAGCTTGGCCACTTTGGAAATCGCCACACGCAAGTGCTGGCCTCGCTGTCGGTGGCGTGATGGGGTCACCTCTGGGGCCTGGGGTGGGTAAACACACATGACCCAAGACAAACTTTCACAATTCCGCCAGGTGTGCAAACAGGAGGCCGCAAAAATACCCGGAAAACTCTGACCATGCAAAAACAATATAACTGCCTCTGATGAACTCCTACGAATGCAGAGGAAGAGGCACAAAAGGCCAAACCAGCGGAGAGGGCATGTTAGCATTGCGCTTAGACATTTAAAAAAAAATTCTAGCTCAATAAAGCTCCCCACGTGGCCAACGGACTATTTAGCGTCTTTGTAGTGTTTGTTTCATGGCCCGCACCAGCGATCCAATCCCTCCCGTCCTGATCCATTGTCTCCTGGGCCGTTGAGTCCTGAAGCTGACCTCTGTGGGGAGTCTTCCCGGCACCACATGTTGGTTTTGTGTCCATATGAACTCTACTTGCTTCAGCACTCGGGCCTATGGCACCACGTCTGAAGGACACAGCAAAACAAGAATTTAACTACAAGCAGATGCAGCACTGTCCTCCCAGATCATCCGTTATGCTTCGTGTTAGATATTCCTCAGAGATTCGTGCTGGTAGTGGAAGGTGATGCCTGTTTGTTTGTTTGCAATTAAAAAATCAAAGCTCTTGCGATATATTTAGATATGTTTTCATCTGGTTTTGCCCTTTTTTTCTTCTGAATTATCAGTGGATAACCCCACATGTCCCTCACAGGGTTACAACAAACCTATATTTCTTCTTAAACTGCCGTAAATCTTTGTCACAACAACGTACAAGTTCAACCACCCCGATCTCGGCTTAATAGTGATATCTTTGTTACAGCTTACCTCTGCTCACCCCTACAGCTAGACATTGAGTAAGCACGTAGCAGCCTGCTGGTTATACTATTAGCAGTACAGATGAGAGATGTCTGCATGTCTGTAAAGTCAACCTGTAATTATCATGGCTGTATATCCCCGGGCGAGAGACTAAGTCAGATTTATAGATTTATTCTGTCTTCAAATTAGCATCATGCCTCAGATTCCAGCATTTCATCTTGCAGGCTGCTGGAATGTTTTGAGAGTACAAAAAGGAGTCATTGTAATTCAAAAATACACATCCCAAAAACCACCATCTGTAAAATAACGTTGGAGAGGCAACAATACGTGAGTGTACTGTTCACAGGAGACACATAAGAAACCTCATTTAACTGGAGCTCTACACTTTTCATTTTTGGAAGAGTAGTGTTTGGATAAAAAAGTCAGAAAACTATCTACCTCTGTTCATTATAATAAGACTGCTGGAAGTCAAAAATAACTGCTTTAAATCTTTTGCTAATTTAGGATTCATGGATAATTTCTTCTGCTGCATTCGAATGTGCTGCTGCCACAAGGCACAGTTCAGTCAGACCCCTTTCATACATGTTCAGCTAAAAGATGTGTTCTAAATATAATACTTTATGCAATGCATTTCTTAATTGTTATATTCAGTTGCTTTTAAGATGATGTCTTAAATCCAAGGAACAGCCATGCTAACAATTTCACACATGAAAGAAATTAAATAATAAAATATTAAACCGCCTTAACATACCTTAAATGATGGTTAGCATGCATAAAAAAAGATATTTTCAGTGATCCAGTATCATTTACAAAGCTCCTCCTGGTTTCATTTAATCTGCTGATTACTTTTATTGTGAAAAATACAGATTTGTGTGATAGTACACTGCCTGCGTATTTAAGATTAACCCGGAGAATAGGAAAATACATTTAGAAGAATAATTCATGTGCAAAGAATAGATGAGAAAAAGAAACCTAGCTTACTTTATTTTTTAAACTTTTGCTTAATAGGTTTTTGCCAAATCAAGCACAAAGAAACAAATAAAACAACCTCACAATATTTTAAAAATAAATCGTTATAAAAATCTTAGTTGAATGTTCCAAACTCATATGGACTGGAGCACACATGTCACACTTTACATGGGATTTATACCACTGTATTACTGAACATATAGTTCTATTTAATCACATTATAGTGGTAAATACAAATGTTTAAAAAAAAAAACATATGTCATTTTTACTCAGGTAAATGTATCTTTAAAATAGTGTCCAATACTAACTACAGCAGTTACAAATGAACTTAACCTCAACCAACTACAATACAACAATAAAATAATAATAGCCACGTAATAAAATACTGCTTACATATTGGTGCTTCGTCATTCCAAACTCAATAAGCTATATGTTATAATATCCCTCTCACCCATCTTTCTGCACAGCGAGTCATTTGTTTTTGCTGATAATTCATGTATTCAATCAATCAATCAACAACTTTATTAATCCCGCAAGGGGCAATTGGTTATGAGCAGCAGCTTATGTCATGTACACAGGCAGGAACATACAGGAAGAAAACACACAGATACACCCGGGAGCACAGATGTGGATCATTCCAATTTACACTATAAATAGTTCATAGCATCACAATAATTACTCATTTATAAGTTCACTTGTACCTGTATTAAAGTATTTTCACATAATGGCATGAATACTTTTATAAATAGGAAGATCTGAATACTTACGGCAGGTGAAAAACCCCAGTCAGTGAATATTTTATTTCAGGTATGCATGTGAACTTAGATTTTCTCCTGTGCCACATTTTTACAACAACATAGAACACCCACCTCTGTTTAACTGCACTTTTGAGTTCCTTGCTTTCGCTTTAAAACTACTCCCAGAAGCACAGTAAGCCTCTAATTTTTTACAAGCATATTTAATCTGCATGCGCGTTTTAATGGCACATACCATAGCGCAGGTTCTTTTTAAGAATGTGTTTACAAGTGCCACCTTACCCAGCCATATTATAATATATGCATTCCTACGTGTCAATTTACTGTCTGATTCATCATCCCAGCATACATTATAATGTGATTTCTGTTTGAAGTTAAGTGTTTTCTTTTCCACCCGGAGTAAATACATTCCTCGCCTGACTTGTCCCGGATTGAGCTCTGCTGACTCAGAAAAAAAAATGGCATACCTAAGAAGCATCTAGTAGACAATGCCCCGGGGTTTCTTCTGTGCACGTACAGTTCATGTGCAGACGCCTTTGTACGGAGAACCATTTTTACAGTTCAAACTAGTCTTTGAGGTAGCAACGCAGACATTTAAACTCTGCAGACTACTGTCAGTAAGAAAGACACATTCATTTGTAAAGAGGATCAGGTGATACATGTGAGCTTTTAAACAGCTTAATAATGCACATTTTAATATGAGCTTTAACATAGTTATACAATGCTTAGCAATGTGGTAACTTCTTTTTTATCCAGTATTAATCTGGGTTGACTCGGGAGTATTCCCATCTGATTTGAATTTGATATTTAGACAGCCATAAGAAATAAAGCCATAAACTATGGTGCAGTTGTGTGAGCACTTTTAAATGATTATCCTGAGACAATACAGCCAGTGAACTCTGGGAGCTGTGCTGCAGGCTGTATTATGACTGGTTCAAGTCCGCGTCCTGCTTAAACATCTTTCTAAAATTATACACCACAATGAAGAAAAGCGGCCACTTTTAACAATGCCAAAAATTCAGATTTAGATCCCTGCTCTTTTTTTTATCTTGTTATTGTGTTACACAGGGACTGAAAGACGAGTCACAGCATTATGAAATCATGTGAGGAGGGCAATTATCCATCACAAAAGCCCCACAGAAAAAAATATAAAAAAGAACCCACCGACTGGAGGAGACAACAGAGCCTTTTGTTTGCCCATTGTCAGTGACACAGTGCCGAACTCCTCCTCATAATGGCTTGTTTCTCCAGTGAGCCGCCTGCCTTCATCAGGCCTACTTTGTTCTCGACAGCAAGTAAACTGAGTTTGTGAGACACATAATGGGCAGCTTATGTGTAACTCATTCAGGTTGCCATCGGATGTCGTGACCCCCAGATTTGAGTCACGGCGAAAGCAGAGTTAACTTATTCCTCCTCACACTCGCATGACAGACAGTCATTTCTGTTATTGACATTTGCCTAGAGTGACGGCATCTCGTGACTGTTGGGCATCATGTGACCTCGTAGTGGAGTTGTATCATCGGCGCAATGTAATTATAATGCTGACATAGCAGTTCAGACGCTTGAACTCTGTCGACCTCGGCCTAACAGCTATTGTAAAATCTCTCAGCTGTTGACAACTGACCACGCAATGACAGGGTTTACAGTCGCCGCAACTCTACTGTACCAACCTCAGAGTAGCGTTAGAGCATCACAAGGTCCTCAGTCATGGTCAGATAGTCTTCGGTATGAAGAATTTGCTCTAAGTCTCAGATCTGGTCTCGGCAGCCGGACCTGTCCTCACCTTTAACACAGCATGGCATATATAAACAGGACTCGTGGAGGACTAGTATTGCTTTTCATACTGAGAAGAACCATTAAGTTTCACAGAGGTGAAGAAATAGCGGGAGAGTGGTATGTCTGCCAAGTAAGAAAGATATATATAAGTCCACCTCCATCTACTTAGCACACAAATTAAACCGAGTTGTCAGTGAACGTTTAGAAATCATCGCTTGGGTCTCTGCGGGCCTCGCTGTTTGAGCTGCAGTGTAGGTAGGCACTGTTTATCCTGGACCAGGCGCTTGATTAAAATGAGGAATGGAGGGAAAAATAAAAAAATAGACCAGTCTCTCGGTGGTCAGCCACAGCCTCCTCATCGCAGCCTCCACCAACGATCCGACTTTACCCCCCTTTTTTTGCAAATGTTAAGTAATCACAACTCCAAGAGCTATTTTAAATGTGTGTTTAGGTTGTGCTCGCGCCATTCAATATTAAACATTTCCCCTTATTACTTAAAGGCTGACTTTATTTTCCCTCAAAGCTGTGACTCCAAAAACAGCTGTCCAGACACCACAAGAAAGGGCCTTAAGTCACTGGAATATGTAGATACCACCGCTGGACTCCAAAAGAAAAATATCTACTTTTCATTACACCATACCGTACCTTACAAAACAAATCACACAGAACATCAACATCCTCTTGGCATCGGAGCGTTGTAGATTCAGTTTCTGCACTTCAATGAGTTGTTGGGCCATGCTGAACTGAGACCCTTCATGACTCTGGCTTCAGTCTATGGGTCCAGGTCAACGTCCCGCCTCAGCAGCACTGTAAGCAGATATTTACGTTCACACCAGCGGCGCAACGGCCAACAGAAGCTGATTGCAAGTGGTGTTTGTTTCCAATGAAAGCACGTTAATTCGGGCTTGGCCGCAGTGTAAACTACCTTGGCGTTTTACAGATGTCGCCTGTTGAAGTGAATCACTGTACCTGCCTGTTTGCCCCGCTGGGCCTTTCTGATGCCTCGCCAGAGAGAGTACACAACACGAGCCAAAAGGGGCTATTAATAAACCCTTCCTTTTCTAATACTGCAATACCTCCACGTGTGTAATGTCTGCGCCGGGCTAATTTTGTCACGTCATTTTTAGCCTTCGGAGAGAGACGAATACAGACAGCCTCAGTCTGAGTTAATTTTAACTCATCTTAGGTATCATTATCCCCAGATATTTTTCCAGAATTGATTTTCTTTCTGCGAAGTTCATCTGATGTGACAAAGCGAGGAAGGTAGATATGTTATACACACTGTTAATAGCATGTATGATTTTAAAGCATGTTCTAACACATGATACCTCTATTATGTTTCTGTGAGAGCTTGGGATAACAACGCAAGTCCATTTGAAGGTGTGTGGTCCTGAGTGGTAGAGAGAGAAAGTGTCTGGCAGGGTGGGCCATCAACCACAGTCCTCAGGGCAGACCTTGGCCAGAACCCCGAGTATGGCCAGGCTCTTCAACTCCGCACACACACACACACTTACAAGTATAGCAAGTGTAGTATCCGGCCACCAGCGGAGTCCCAGTAATGAATGAAATATTATATTCAACATCATATTCCAGCATTTAATATTATTACCGTCACATAAAAGCAAGGAGCACATATATTACAAATGTGTCTGTGCAGCAAAATGATCACCTTTTCAAACTGGCAGTACCTCCCTTAAGTGCTTTTTTTATTTTTTGCATAGAACTCTCTCCACTTGCATACACATTATGATATTATGTTTAATCTATTAAAACATTAATAGATGTTTAATCTATTAAAACATTCACATAAACTTCAAATCATAGGCTCTTCTAAAGATATAATTGGAAAAATCCATCCAATCAGGCCAGAAGAAATTCAATAAATAAAAAGCTTTTATAACAAAATCAAAACCTTTTATTTGCATGATTTCTGGATTAGGGGTTAATTGACTTTAATCTTCAGACTTGCGTATCGACACAAGGAGAAGATGTGGTCCAGGTTTCAGTGATGGAAACACTTTATTGTGGTTTTCTTAAGGTAGGTGAACCGCTGACCTGACCCAAAAGTTGGACACGTAAAACAACAGTTGGCCGACTTTAACTAAACTTTGTTACCGTATCTGGGGAAAACATCATCCATTCCTGGCAATTTCAATCCTTGCAGTTGTTAAAGAATTCATGCAGAGATATCTGAGACTGCAACATCATCATAGTTCAGATTTTCGCCATCAAGGTTGTTTATCACATGCCATGCCACCCAAGAAGTTATGTTTCCTGGCTTAGGAGCGGAGTTTGACATTTGTGCATTCTTTTTTTCATTCAGTATTTCATATTCAATCACGATGTGCAAATTATACTCCCATCAAACTGCATGTAATTTACTGTGGCTCAGCAGAACTCGTTGCACTCTGTCCTAAAGTTTAACGCTTCTGACAGCAAAGAATCCACTCGCAAAAACCTAAAAAATGGTTACATATAACATGAAATAACATGAAATATTATTCTTGGAGTACTGAGTACCAAACTAATGCTTAGTACAGTTTGTCTTTGCACTGGTGGGCCAAAACATATTCCGGAAGCATTTTTCAGAGAGCATCACGCTAAACTGCATTCATGACATGATCAATATAAATCCGTGAATGGAAATAGGTACAGTGTATGATCTGGGGGATTCAGTGTGTGTGCAGCATTTGAGAACACTTTCCCTAAAGAAAACGTTTTAACGTGCGCTGCAACTCAAGAGCCATGTTCTTGTTTTAGACAGCAAATATTTACAAAGCAACAAGCCAAATAAAATGTTCACTGCACAAAAATAAGGTAGGTGGCAAAGACTTGTGGACATGCTGTTGTGTAGAATTCGGGGGGGATTGTTTGTATTTCAAGTTTGACATTTTTATTCCCTAACAGCACATTAAGGTAATTAAGATTTTAAATAAAGGTTTTATTGCTCAATAATAAAACACATTTAGTTTCAGCATGATTTACACACATGTTTCATTATTTGTATTTTTAACTCTCATTTTATACTGACTAGTTAGTAATTATTTCATGACTTCACTTGGATGTAACACAATAACATGTACATCATTGATGTAATGTAACGTTTGCACTACAATTACTGTAAACATTTTGAATTTTAAGACAAATTGTGCTTATATAAATGCTCAATTCATGTACAAATTACACCCTAAAAATGTAATTAAACTGTACATTTTCATTATGTAACAGTTTAAAAATAATTGAAAAAGAATGTTTCATCATCTACCTTTTCTGATATTTAGTTTTGAAAAAGTGTGGGATATGTATCTGTGATTTCTGCTATTAACTCAATGCATTACAAGTATAACTTAGTTTACTTATGGAGCTCACAGCAATACAGATATGCATTTAAAAAAATCAGCAGCACCACAAATACTTTACAAAGCACAGTTTCACTGACTCCTTGTTTAATAGAAATGAGGTACTATGAGTTACTTAATTAGATATCTCAAAGCACCTGGCACATACACATGGCTTTTTAAATTCCTACTGTATACCACAGGCTGTGATTAAACTACAATGACATATTTATGCAAATGACAGTTTGAAGGTAGTTTCAGTTGGCAATAACAAATCATTATAAGATAGAGCCCAAGGCATTGGTCTTGTATGTACTGCTTAGTCATACATGCCCCCTGGCCTGTGGCACAGGTTGACTGATATACTTTCAAACCTGACTGCACTCCCAAGTCCATTCCTCACATTCCTCTGCTTCTCTACTAACACCGTCTGTGTTTTTGATCTGTTGAAACAAACACCTGATGGGCGCTGATCAAAGACGGGCCGTGACGTGCAAGGGTGTTTACTGCATGTGCGTGTGGGAATCTGTGTGTGTGATGATTCACCGATGATTGCCGTGAGCTGGCTGCGCCGCACTACATGTTGGCACGGCCATTCTTGCAGGGCGTCTGTGTTCAAGTGTGTGTATCTCTCCGGGTGTTAGCGAGACTATGAGAAGGCATCTCTTTCACATGGGGAGACAGGTGGCCACGATTTATGGCCTGTTACAGGAATCGCCCACGTCTGCCACTTCTATGAGAGCCAATTAAAGGTCAGTACGGACTTGCATACATACACACAGTTATTACAGTAGTGACACTGTAGTTACATGAAGTTAGTGACAGCAATATGAAAGTGTGAAACAGGAGGAAAAAGCATCAAAAAAGTGACAGCTCTCACAGTTCTCTGTAAATAAGCACACCACCCCCGCGTTCTCCTCACACACACTCACCCAGCCTCTCTGTCTCTATTTTTCCCCATTCTCTCTGCTGCACATGTATACACAGTCACACACCCAGTCTCACACCGCGAGCCAGCCAGCCATTCGCTCCTCACTCACACCCTCAAGTCTTACCAAGCTCAGCTCTCCCTGCTCAGAGGCAGACAGGAGCAACACAGCAGCCTGTTAAAGGAGTTGAAGAGAAGGAGCAGTGGAGTCAGGGAGAGAGACATAGAGAAGAAAGAGGGAGAGGGGGATGAAAGAGTGAAGGGAGAGCCAAGCAGAGAGAGCACTGTTCTCCATATGCTGAGGACTTATGGGCGGTTGAACAAGCTGCCCCCACTGAAGCCTCCTGACTCATGGGAGCGTCAGCCCCCGATCCCCCAGAGAACCCGCAAACGCTGCCGAACCACGCGTAACAGAGAAGGAGGGGAGAAAAAAAGTCAGTGGAGAGGGAAGAAAGCCACAACGGTAGGCTGTCCCACTCAACTGCCGTGCCGTGATGACGTCAGAGGACATGTGACCCGGGCTCTCCAGTGACGGCACATGGAGGGCAGGAAAGAGACGAGTTTTAAAGCTGGTGCCTTTTGGATTGTGTGAGGGCTCTTGCTCGCCTCCCAAACAACCACAGAACCACAGACGTGCGGCTCGGGGTTGGTGTTTGAGGGCGACCCGGAGTGTAAATGGTTAATCGTCGCGGGCCAGCACCAGTCACAAGGACGGCGCTAAGCGAGTAAGTACGTTCCAACCACACTCGCCAAGCAAGCAAGTCCGACACCATCTGATCTATCCGCAAAGACGATATTTGCCTCTGCAATTTTTTTTTTTTTGCTCTATAAAACCAGAACCTGGTTGTTACTTGTGGTCATCTAAATAGTTGATACGTAAAAGCATGTCTTGTGGATGATTTTTCCATTTTTTTTTCTTCATGACACGCTGCGTGCTCTTGGTTTAGGACGTGTCAAGGGTCACGGAAACCACAGAGGAACAAAAGTGGGGCTTGCTGCGACCAGAAGCAGCTATGGCATCTAACAGCCTCTTCAGCACAGTGACACCATGTCAACAAAACTTCTTCTGGGGTGAGTACCGCTTCTCTGCTTGCTGTTGTGTCTGGAGTTGGGTTATTGGGAATTGGGTGATGGGGAGGACTTGGGGTCAGGTGTTGAGGTTTGGATTGAGGAATTAAGGGGTTTTGGGTAAAGAGGGTAACGACATTGGATTTGATCCAGGTGAGGGGGTATGGGAGGGGGATCAGCTGAGGTCATTGAGGACCCTGCTATCAAGGTCCAAGCTTTTTGTGGTGGAGGAAAGACCCAACTATCATCAAGACTTTCTGTGGTGCGCAAATACAAAAAAAAACAACAACCAAAAAACCTCTATTCATTTAGAGATTCCAGTATTTACTCTACCCTATGTTTATAAATATTCCTCGAACAGGAAGATGACATGTTTGTGCAACATACCCTTAGATTTACAAAGCGATGCCATTGCGGAACCAAAAACAAAAGCGCGGGTGATATTTTTGACAAACGTAAACAGACGCCTCACAAGAGAGTTTACAGTCGAGCATTGAAACAAGATGTGGGGATCACTGGATTGTGTGTGGTGGGTGTCTGTGTTGTTCATAGGAAAGAAGTATTGATCAGAATGCCAAGAAAGGTCTGTAATCGCTTCCTGAAATTGTTCCGTCGGGCTGCTGTCATTAATTAATCAGGGTGGATTTCTGCAGCCTCCAGAGAGCATTTAATCGACAGACATAAATCCACTTAGAACAAGAAGTTGCTCCATGTCGACTTCCATGATATGAATTTGTAATTAAAGTGCTGGAATAATTCATTTGAAATTGAAACAATCAATTAACTCTGACTTATTGCTTCACCGCAAATTCCTGAAACGATTATATATAATTTTGTGTGAATAATTAACTCCTTATTTGTACTTTTTCAAAGAGTTGCAAAATTCAATTTGTTCATTTGAATGCATTTCATTTGTTCAATCATATATTCAAGATCCTGCTTATATCCTAAAGAAGATCTATAGAAAATAAGACCCCAAAAAGTCAAGAGCTGTGAACAGTAGCAGTGTAAACCATGATTTCCAAAAACCTGTGAAGGCCAACTCGCATGCTGCAGTTTGTGGCCTCTGTTTAGGGTTTACTATATTCTATTGTGACAGCTTCTTTACACAATCTAATTTAATCTGCAAAATAAATGATGTCTTTAGGTTTGCCAGATGAATTTTGAAATTTAAACAAACATTTCTGTGCGACACGAAGAATAGACATTTGAATAGCCCCCCACCCCCCCCCCCCCCTTCCTCCTCTCTCTTCTCCGCTCCGGTCCATAGCCTCCGCTCCTCTGTCCAAATCAAATGTTTAAAAGATGTTTTTAAGAAGTTGCTCCGTGGTCAGACACAGCTGTTGGAGGCTCCGCACAGAAGCAGGGTGGCTCCTAATACACTCTGAAAGCCGGGAGAGAGTGAGCGTCTTCCACCAATCACCACCACCTATTACCATGTTAACCCCTGACCCCTCGGTGTGTCTCTGGGGTCGCAGCGAGAGGAGAGGAGCGGGGCGCCGCAGGAAATTGAAAGCATGCTGTAACAGAGGCAGACAGGAGCAGATGTGTACAGATGTTCAGGTGGAGGGACTCGGAGGACAGATAATCACTGATCAGGTCTCTGGTATAAAGCATTGTGGCTTGATATTGCGCTGCGGCTCATTGATGTTGCCCCTGTTTATGAACATCTGGGCAGTAAATCTGTCAGTGCAACCACAAAAAGCCCCCTTGACAGCCTAATGTAATTTTGTAAGACCACCGGCGTTTTTCTGTTGTATTCATGATGTAAAATAAATAAAAGTAGTGTACTGTGTTGTATCAGAACCGGCAAGATTCGGATTGGCGCTGTAAACATTTTTTGTTTTGGTTAGGACAAAAAGAGTGTGGATGAAGTTTGATTTTGAATAGTCGTGAAACTGACATAAAATGATATAAAAAGTACTAAATATAACTTAGATTTGAATACATATATTTATTTATGTTAATATTGATTTTTAGTTACAAAGATTAATTGTTAATTCTTCACAACTTGTTGGAAAAGAAACACAATATAACTGAGCTAAAGTCTCGCCTTCTGTTGACTTTATCCTGTCCTCTTGTTACCATGTTCACATTATTTTGTCCGGCGTCAGCCCTTTTTATGGGAACAAAATATGTTTTTGTTAGTTAGAAAGCCACATTACTCCATCCCGTACTTAGATTTGTATTAAAGGACATTTTTAATTTAGGACTGAGTGTACATTCCCAGCGATAAATTGAGCCGACTTGAGGGAGAGGGCAAATATTCCAAATTGAGAAAAAGGGGGCTCATTAAAATTTGTCTTGGCATTTACATCAAGCTTTTTTTTCATCTTAATTGCCTCCAATACATTTTTTATAACTCCTCAGACTGGCAGATGAGATGAGGAGGGCAGAATAATGTTCAACATGTGTGGCACCCACTCAACCACCATGCCTCTCTGGGGAACATTTAAGTGCCCATTTTCTCTATTACAAACTTAATTACATATAGACAATTAAGTCATGGGAGCAATTATCGTTCTGTAAAGTTGTGCAGTCGCAGTGGTGAAGAAGAAAAAAAGTGCTTACACAGACGGACCCAAATCAACACGATCAAAAGGAAAGCGGGCCGATGTGGGTAAATATCTGAAGACTCCAGGCGGAAAACTTTCCCCAAAGAAAATCTCAGATAATTTGCAGGGAAACCGTATATGTATTTGAGAAAGGCAGCTTCTGTTGCATAAGTGTTGCCTTAGATCTAACCACATGCCTGCTTCTTGGAGACATCTTAAAAGTGAACCAGACATCCTCCTCCCCTCATCCAGGGAGAGACGTGAAGCCCACTCATCAATAGGTAATTTGAAAAAGCCAGGGGGAAATATCTGAGCGCTTCACTGGCTGCTACTGTGCAGAGGAGACTCTTCCCTTAACTCCAGGCTCAAAGGAACTCTATTTAGCATCGCTTAATTGTACCTCAGAGGCAAACATGTTATTTAATCCCGCCAGGGTCATATTGATGGAGTAAAATGGTGCTGTGTGTGTTTGCATGCTGCGCTAGCTATTAGGACTTATTAGCGCTGGAAGTTCACATTAGTCTGCATAATTCCTGAGGGTAATCAGACTGTTAATGTGATCATTGTTTAATCAAAGATAGATTAATTGCTCTGCATTTTCACTCATACTGTAGGTACTAACAGTGAATGGTGGGTTGATTATGGCTCTAAATAGGCTGTAGGCACTTATTAAGGTCCAAATTAGAGCGTCATGGTAGCACATTAACCTGTGATTTGAACAGGCTGGAAAAAGTATTTTCCCCCTGTGGATGTTTAAGAAACTTTGTTTTTTGTTCATTTGTAAAGGTATTTGCATGGTCATAGAGCATATTAAATCTGAAACACTATCTGAAATCTATAGAAATGTGACGCCTTTCCCCAGAAAACAAAAGAAACCCTGATTGCGAGCCACTTTTTTTCTGTAGTATCAACTTTGTTGTCACGTCACGAACAACCCTGAACAATATCTGCCTGCTTCTCCTGGTTCCAAACGAAGCACTGTGGAGTTGTAGAAACATAGAAGAAAGACAGACTCACTGCAGAGAGATCACATTCAATCCTGTATTATGGAGACTGCAACAACAAACCGAGAGTTCAGTGTAAATACTCACAAGGCCCTGTGTATTATCCCTTCTTTTATCCCCATATTCAGTAGCTTGGGGGCTAATTACACTGTTATGATAAGGCAACCTGCCAATTGACTGTGCTTAGCGTAGCTTTCAGCCTGTTTAAAGTGTTGATAACAGACTCCAAAACTATTTTGCGATGGAGCAATAAAGCCTATCTGTTAAAGGTTATAAGTGCTAACACCTCTGCTTTTTATCACATAAATCAATGTGAACGTTTAATATCTATGCCTTGTTAACTCTAACTACCTGCCAATTTTGTGTGTGTGCTTTACTGGTTGCTCTGCAAGCTTATGCTACAGAACGCAATGCAATTACCAGGTAGTTTAATGCCAATGTTTTAGCCAGCGAGGCTTTTAATGCAGCACTGTGCTATTTTCACACTTAACAACATCCTACAGCCCCTCATCCATTTCAATTGCATCATGCTGGGCGAATTACCGTTATCCGATATAAGCCCTCAGAGAGGAAGTAACTACCTAACACTTTGAAAATTGGTCTATCTTGGAACCGGTTCACGCTAATGAAACAGAACACCAGTATTATAACGTAGATTCGTATACCTTGTTCCCTCTGCTCTATGTTTAATTTCCTCTTGGTTTGAGTTATTCTGGTCAGAAGATGGCTTTAAACGGAGCTGATACAGAAAACCGCAGGAAACCTGAACAGCATTGTTAGGTATCCCCCCCCTCGCTTTCCTGCGAGAAGGCTGAGGCGGCTTCGCTTCCACGCTGCGTGTTTCTACAGGGGGGAAATATGGAGTGTCGAGCCTCTTGGATGTTTGGGTTCAGCCCGTAACGATGTGAGTGAGAGCGCGGCTGCAGCACCTACACAAGGCCTTACCTGTTCTGCCCCACGCCGTAGAAAAGGGCAGGCTTTTCCCCTTGTTGGTTTATTCTTAAAGGAATGCGGTATCCCCTCTGACTCAGGCTAAACTCCCGAAAATATAAACCTACTTACCAGCAGGTCATGAAAAGAGCAGCACGGGTTGGACGTGTTTTTTAAGCAATTCTGATTATTTATCAGGTAACACACACTGTAATTTAAGTGAAGACATAGAAGGCTAGGATTCTACTCAATCTTTTTGAGAGAGAAGGTGATGCAAGATTAGTAAAGGAGCATCAAACAGCGAGCTCTGGCTGTGATCAATAGCCTGGCAGCAGATCAGTAGGGCTGTCTGTCTGAAGGGATAAGCACACCGTGTTACAACGTGTCTTCAGACGTTGGTGTTAGCGCTCTCCTTCTCACAAGTTGTAATCATTCATGCATTTAAAAAAAAACTTTTTTGCATTTTCAAATGAGGAGTTTGGTTTGTAGAATGTCACAGAATAAGGACAGTGGGGTTTGTAGTTACTTCTGTGAAAGCGTAGTGCCGTATGTGTGCGCTGAAGGTGTCTGTGACAGGAAGATCTGTCCGCTTGATTAATGCTCTCACTCAAACTGGCACCTGGAACCAATCCCCCCCTCCTGCCGCCCCCGTCCCATGTGCAGCGTATGTGTGTGCATTCCATACACTGCGCCTTCAGAGGGGCTAAGGGTGGGTGTTGAGGCACAGATGGGACCGGGGGACTCTGAGCGGAAGAAAAGAAAGGTGCATGCAGAGGAGGGAACAATAGGTGGACGTTCGGTGGAAGGTGTGGGGTGTCATTAATAACACACAGGCCCCATCTCCTAATTTGCTCAAATTACCTGCCCACACGTTGGGCCCCCTGCCAGCGTCGAGGTGTGAACACAACAGATCCAATACACCTGAAAATCAGAGTGCCCACCCACTCGGGAAACGCCCACGCAAGCCTTTTATGGCAACTTGACAACTCCGGAAGAGCCCATGTTTATTCTTTAATGTGAGAGTGAGGGGTACAAATGTTTAAAAAGTTACAGAAGACATTCAATTGTAGAAAAAGAGTAAGTGAGACATAGATGTAATACAAAGGAAAGGATTGGTTTGCAGTCAGAGCAACGCAAGACTGACTCTTTCAAACCACCTCCCATATGGCACCGCGGGGGTGGACATTTACCATCATCTACCCTCCTCTTCTCCCTTCTTCCCTTTCCTTCCTCCTTCCCCTTATGTCCACCCTCCATCCTTCCCCTCCCACCCACGCTTTCAGGAAAAGGGGCGATGACAAATGTGACGGGCGGCGATGCTTTGGTCACCGCAATAATCAGAGCCGAGTCACCAACACTGGAACCACCTGTGGCACACACGCGCACGCATGAAGACATAATCAAATGTGTGCACAGACACTGAAATAAGATATGCCCCTGAGACACAAAAGGGGCCAGGAGTGTGTGTAGGTGTGTGTAGTGGGATGCCAGTCTTTGATCTTTGTCTCGTGTGTGTAGCTGATATTGACATGTCCCTAAGGAGAAGAGGGAAGCTAGAAAATGGTAGCTCCTGTTCGTAAAGTGGCCTCTAGAGAAAGAGATATAGAGAAAGAAAATTAGGTAAACAAGTATGAAGATAACTGGGATTGAGAAGCAAACTATTACGTGGTAACACTTCGCTTTAACTCGCTATTATCAGCAGACATTGTTTATCAGTGTATATGTGAACAACTTATTAAGCATCTGAAAGTGATTCATTCACTTCTTCCTGGGGCTTTTTCTAACATCACATGGCCTTCATCAGTGGAGTTTACTCAGATGTTAAGGACATTAAAGGAATGTGGATTTGTAAGTGATTATATTCTTAATTTAAAAAATAATATCTGTACTTATGCACTTATAGTTTTGCAAGCATAATAAATGGGTTCAAGCATCCCACATGATTCTGAACCATTGGCTGACTGAACCAGAGGGACCAAATACATTTGTAAATTACTTGATTATTTAAATAAAAAACTAATATTTCATACATATAACATTTTATGTTGCTAATTACACAAATGCATGTACAGACAAAAGTTGTATATAACAAGACAGATATGTGTTTAAAACTACATTAAATGGTGTTATTAATTCTTTATTAAGTGTCTGCATATAAAGCTTTATATGGGGTTACATTTAAGTGTTGCCAGTTGTTTTTATCTTATAACTTTGCTGCAGACTTTTTGCTGTGAGAAAAAGAAAAGTTTCGAACAATTTCTGCGTGTACAGCAATGTTACAAAACTGCAGAATTCCCTAGGTTACATTTCAGGTTGTTTCAAAGCGCCCTCCTGCGACTGAGACTGCCAGTCTTTGGAAAAACTTTTAGCTGCTGTGTTTTATGTTGATCACTGAGCTGTTCCAGTTTACACATATTCAATCCAATCATAGCGCTCCGGCACGCAGCTCTGTGTGATCAAAGTCTATATACATACACATTTTCTGATCCTCGCAGAGCAGCCTCTCAGTCTGGAGTCGGATTCTGTCACTCACCCAGACAGCTGCCCTCTTACAGTCGTCTGTACTTCATTTTGTTGTTGCAGTTAAAAGTTTTCCGTCAACTGTTGAGCTCCTCATTCTATTTTCTGTCTTTTCCCCAAAGGAAATAGGTCTCTCTCTTTTCTCTCTTTTCTCCTTTTTGGACGGAGACCAATAACAGGCGTTTTCCACTTCACTTCTCCTGATGCTGAATGAGCAAAGGAGGATCCCAGGGGAGCAGGAATATTTTATTAGAGTGATATTTTTGAAAGTTCCTCTCCTTCCTCTATACCTTTCTTCCTCTCTTGTGATGGAATTTTAGGATGCTGCAACAATTCTGTCTGTGTGTGTATGCGAAAGAAAGCCCACGCAGAGCAAAGACAATTCAAAGCTACAGCTAAATGACAGGCTGGGAGCTCCAGTCTTTTGAATTGCATTGTTTTCTTTTTATTCTGGCTTGGGAGGAGGATCGGTGGGGGAAACAAGCCCAATTGGGACAGCAAGCGTGCAGTTTAGTCTCTGGAGAATAACACTCGGCTCAAACTAAAATAGCACTCATTTTTTGCTGACAAACACTTTTTAATGTGAGGGAGTTTTCGTGTGGAGTTGAGCTCTTTTTGTTTTCTTATTTATGACAAATATTTCAGGAAAGTATTGTAGCCTTGATTTACTGTAGCTTAAAGTTGTAATAGGGACAAATAAGAATGAGCAATGTCTGAGTTCTTGAGCTTAATTGGAAGCACCGAATTCTAAAAAGAAAAAGAGTACATTTAAATGTTTTACTTTAAGGACATATATACTGCAAAATATATTTCCTATTCCCACAGCTGATATATCTTACATATTGTAAGAAATGTCACTTTCACATGAATACCGCATTACACACATGATTACACCTACACACAAACATGCACACACATCCAGACAGATACACACACACACCCTTTTCCTGCAGGGCCCTGCAGATGCAGCAGAAACAGTAGAGTTGGTCTCTCTGGTAAACAAACAGTGAGAGGCTGCTGGGAGTCTTCACTGGGCCTCCAAATTATAGTTTGCTTAACCAAAGTCTCAGAGCCAGCCCCTTTACTGCTACACACATACTGTGCATACACACCCACAACAAATGCATATGCGCACATAAGCTCATGACCTGTGTACATTAAAGGCAAGCACATATGCAATCAGGTGGTAATGGGACCTTGTCTGTGCTGCAGTTGAGCCAAGAGTAAAGCTTTTATAGACATAAGAGAGACTAAGAGGCAAGCAGGCCCTTAGGGCCCATCATAAATATTACTTAATCATCAGGCTCACAGTGTGAGGCAATTACTAATGAAAAATAATCTGTTGCAATGTCAACAGAGTGTAATGTTCACAGCTTTTAACCCTGTATACCTGTTTTATGATTTATGGACTGGTACTAGCTGCTTTACTTTGACAGAGTGCTATGTGATGCTTTGTGGTTTGTGAAATATTCGCCTATTTTAATTGAAAGTTACTAAAAGTTGATGACGACTGTTCAATTAAATGTTCAGTGTGAGGAGGTTGGGTTGTTTAGAGCTTCTTTAATTGTCTGTAAATGAGTTCTGCAACTACTGGGGACAGTTTTTAGTCTCTCTGGGATGCATGAACATATCAGAGTGATCTATGATGCCATAAAATCCCCTCAAAACACTTAGGATGATCAGTTCTCGCAAAATGATTTGCCGTAAATCTCACGCCTCCAGAGTGACAGCATATTCCAAGCGGACAATTTAATTGTCAGCCCGAGACCACATCCCAACAACCCTATTGCCAAAGAGGGGGTTTTTATGTGTGTGACGTTGAAATACTCAGCTTATAATGCAGTACCACAGAATAGATTGTGTTTGAAGGACAGCATTTCACAACGTAATTGATGTTCCCTTTGGGACCAGGCAGTTGATGAGTCTCCCTGCTCAAGACTCGATTTAGGCGCTATAAAGCTGGCGTCATCCGAGTCTCAGCCAGGGGCAGAGCAGACAAGAGATGAAAAGGCCCTTTCCTGGAACAACCGGCAACTTTTGAGTTTGTGTGGAAAAGGCAGGGTCATAGGTCGCATAATAACAAAGTCATTTATCTTCTGTGAAATCATGTTTTCCCCCTTTTACTTTCATGATGTTTCCTTTCATTGAACCCACTTTTCCTATAGATGACTGGAATTGATTTTGTCTGAGGACATCTCAGACTGGAAGCTATGAACTCCATCCACCCTTCCTTTCCCCCCCCCCCCCCCCCCCTCCACCCCCACCTTGTCGTGAGTCATTTCTGACCAGGAGCTTAATAAGCTCAGTCTAATTACAGGCTAAGCTTTTCAGCAAAGGAACCATCTCTTAGTGTGCTTCATCAGCGATGACACTCTCAACTTTATTTGTTAACTCGTTCGGCACTCAGAGCATCAGATGCCACATGTGAGGCCAAGCCAAGGGTTTTCCCAGGCCTTTTTGACGCCTTAATAGTTTGGAATCTGATCTAGGATGTATGGCTCCAGGTTGCAGAGTTCATGCTTTTGGAGAGGCTCCGAGCTGGACAAAGAAAAGGAGCGAGATCCAAACCCTCGGAAGTTGAGTGCTCGATGCACGCCCAGTGCTGTGGCTGCATGCGGCGCCTGCCCAGTACTGTTTTTTTATTTCCTGTTTATCTGATTGGCTGTTGTCTTAGTGCTGGACATGCTGACTGACAGTTTTGACATTGATTACCCCCCAGAAATGAAGTAGCAAAACAATGCCAGGACTCGGCTCAGTGGCTGTCAGATATATTGCCCAGTATGTGACGATGGCCAACCCAAATATATAGTATATTTAACACATTTAAACACTCCATGACAAAAAATTCATATGGACCATTTCAAGGCGTGGGTTTGCACCGTCTATGTTTATGTCTGTGTGCAATTGAGCATCCACGGTAGACTTCCCTTCATATGGCCCTCCTTCTACAGCTCCTTATATCGATTTGGACCCGTTGCACCTGGACATTCCTTCACCCTGCCTCCATTCATATACATATATACATCCTTACCTCCTGTCTCCTTCCTCTCCCTCCCTCGTCTCCAGCCCTTGTCTGTCCTGTATTTGCCTTCCTCCGGTCTCGAAACAGGAGCAGTGGAAACTGGCGAGTGATAGCCGATAGCCCCCCTGCGAGTGCTAGTCTGGGCCGCTGCTTGTTTGCCTCTCACCGTGTAGTCACTCCATCTTTCTCGCCTGTGCCTCCCTGCCTCACATAAATCATCCTCAATCGCACCACATGGACAAGGGAGAACAGAGAGAAATCTCCCCTCTATAAATCTGGTATTAGTTTTACCTCGCATAATGAACACAGGGGCTAAACGATCCTGGATACATGAGAACAGCATGTCTTGCAGATGTACTATAAATATTTTGATACTAGCCGGCTAGTTTGCAGAGGGGAAGTAGACCAGTGAAATACACAGAGGAACGGAAAAGTGTAAAGTGGAATGTTGGCCTAGCCCGAGTGTCTGTATTGTCTTTAGCACCTACAGAGGGTCTCGGTCCAAGAAAAACGCTCTTTACAGGGTTCCTGTTCCCAGCCGTGGTCCGGTACCACTCCTGGATACGCTGCGTTTCTTTCAAGCCAATCCTTCAAACTGGTCTCCAAGGAGGGGGGCTCATTGTTTGATTAATAGCACGATCAGACCTGATTGAGTGATAGATGCTGTGAAGGGGAAACCAGCACGCCTTAGGGACACTCTGGGACTGAGTCTGGAAAAGGCAGCTCGAGGGGAAGGGTTTGATTGGTGGAACGGCTGAATTAAAGTGAAGGACTAATAATAGCATAGCTAATGACACAATGGCTGCAGCCAAATATGCCTGATCACTGTACAGAGATTTTGTTGCAGCAATGTAAAGACAAACTGTAACATGAACTCCCTTACAAAAGTGGAAAAACTGCCTCTCTTTGGCATTTGTCTGGCGTAAGCCCCGGGCACTGTCACTCTACCCCATCAAAGAGCCACACACCCACCAACACAGAAAAGCCTACAAATACAGTCGCTGCGCTGTGACAGCAGGTGGTGTGTGACACGTCAACATCTGAGGGTTCTTTGGCAGACGGAGAAAGAGTTCTCAGCTCAATCGCTCAGATCTATTACTAGGACTCTTTAATGGCAGCCTTCGTCACATATTACTGCTTTATTTTCTCCTTTCCATCTCCCAGCCCACATAAGTTCCCTTTTTTGTTCCTATTTTTAAGTACAAGTGATCTCAATTAGGGACCTCCATGAAGGCGGTAGGCGGCAGACAGTCAGAGCAATAAGAGCAGAGAGGAAATTGTCTTTATACCCCTTCTCCCTCTCTCCCTACCTCCCTCTTCTACCCTCCTACCACAAGCAGTGAGCAGCCGCCCCCTCCATGTCTCCATCTCTTTCCATGCTGCTCTTTCAAGAACAGAGTGAAATATCAGACAAAAAAAATTCTGTATATTCACTGAGAATAAATACATTAAACTCTGAAGGCACTCCAGCCACCTCAAAGTTTAATACAAACCTTGAATTTCACTCGTTAAAAATGGTGGCTTGGGAACATGCACACACACCGCAGAACGTGCCATCCTCCTCCTAACAGTTCACTGTGATGTCACGGGCTCGTTGACAAACAGTCATTAAGGGCTTAGCTGCGATCTGGGATCAGTGCAGGGATGTGTGTCGGTGAGGTTGTGTCGATGAGGTCAGGAGGAGTAAAGTTTCTGCCCATCGTCATCCTGGTTGGACGTCTACCAGTCCAAATCTAACTACAGTGACCGGCAGGCTAGTTATGTGGCCGCTCCCCCAGTTGGTTGGGTTGATTGGCTAGTAGACTGGATCTTTGGCTGCCCTGCTGCCGAGCCTGGTGGGCTCCCTGATTGGTTAGCTGGCAGAGCCCGTTGGCTGGTGGCCTGCCAAACATGGAAACATCCCGTTAGAGCCGAAAAAGCCTGGGCCTCGTCACTGCCCTCTTCTAGAAAGCTATAATTAAGTGTCTTGAAAAATGCACCACTGTGAAATGGAGCCCTTATCCTGAGTCTTAAGTGGCTGTACTTTTCCTCTCGAATGGCGAGAGCATGCAATGTGAAGATGAGATGAAGAGAGTGTCGCATTTTATAATAGCGTCAAATATATAGTCATTGTCAAATCCAAAAGTGAATGTATGTGTACAGTATGAAGACTTGGGTGTGCCCTGCTTTTGCACTGGACTATATTGATGTACATTCTTAGCATCAACACTGCTCTGTCATCTTTTCTATAATGAGGTGTTAATAGTAAGGATAGATTGGCCTCTAAATGTGTGTTTGCTTGTAAATCTGTGTATGTCAAACAGGAAGAGAGATGTTAAGACGTTGACAGATGCACAGTTGTTTTAATAAAAAAAAGACAAGGGAAGAGAACAGAGATTCTGCATGGTTAGTTTGCTGACAACTTTGAAGCCAGCGTGTGCGTTCATATTAGCGGTTCCCACAATGTCTTTGTCATTCCAAGTGGGAACTGGAACAGAAACTTTTTATGACACGTTTGATATCACGACAGGAAAATTAGCCAGGGAGCGTCAGCTGAGTTTGATTTTTATTGAAAACAAATCATTGAAACTGAGCGGCAGAAATACAATATTACCATAAATCATAAAACGCACATCCTGCTCAATGTGGTACACTGTGGTTCTTCACTGTTAGTGACTTCTCCTACTGTGCAATGACTCGGAGCCAGTGTAACACAGTAGATGAATAATACCAGAGCTGAGAGAGACGATCCAGCTGTGCGCCAGGCGAGGAGCAGCCGCATTGAATGAACCGCTTTATGCTAGATTCATTTACTACATAATATTAAATGTGTTAATACTGCACGGGATGGGTCCAATATCCTGTAAATCCAATAATACATGAAGGATACAGCATTCACATTTAATTAGAAGTTGATTTTTGTCTGGGATAAATCTTGGACCATGAAGCGGGGAAGTGGTTTTTCTTTTTTATCGAACAGCGTATCCTGGCACATTAACGCCTTCTCTTGTGTCTTCCTAACATCTTTGCGACTTCAAACGATATATTTCAAACTCTGAGGTCGTCCTACCTCTGAATGACAGAGAGCCGGGCAGCAGGCCTCAGTGTATGAAGGCAGGCCGTATCCTGTAAGGAGCTGGAAGACAGATGCTGGACGCACAGCAGAGAGGCAAAGCGGAGTCAGATGGGACAAACACTCTTTGATGAGCTGAGCTTGTCAGGGTTAAAGTCACGGCTACACTGGGGTTAAAAAAAAAGGGGGGGGGTGTTAGGGTTTTCAGATCTGGCTGGGAAAATCAATAGGCTCTTCCTGCTGCTTTAATGATGGGACAATAACAGGGTGTAGAAAATCCACATTAAAGACTGATTAGTCGGCCTAAAATTAGCCTAACTTTATTATCTTGATCGAAATCTGATCTGCCATTCATAAAATGTACCTTCATTTGTCTGTGAAGGATAAAAAAAAGTTCCAAAATGAAATTCCAGTTCAAATTTCAGTCAAAATAACATAAAACACATCAATAATTGTGCTGATTAAATTGATGGCATGACATTGACTCTGAGCTTATTATTTCATGCCGAACATTTCCTAAATGAAACTCCTCTACAACATTAAGGATGTTTTCCACATTACCCCAGATGTATTCAGCGGTGAATATATTATATTATCTGAGCTGAAACTTAACTCTGTTGGAATAACCGGCTCCACGGTTCCTGCAAGGCCATGTTTATCACTATTACAGATTTAATTACTACTATTCACATTTATCCATCCATGAATTGTTAGTTGATCTTTGAGTATGTAGGACAATGTGAACCATATTTCTGGTGTTTGGGGCACACGGAGGGGAAGTGTAACTCAATCACTCTTTTTTTTTTTCTCCCATTCCCCGTCCACATGACGAGGTGCCAGATGCATGTCAATGCTTTCAGACTTTATATATCCCTCCCACATCCTCACACACACACATGCTAACAGACATGTATGCATGTGCACACATAGGTACATACATTCTTATGTAACACAAGAAGTCAAGTTATTTCAAGTTACAGTCCTCAGGCTTTGGGCTTTTTTCTCTCAACACAGAAACCTTATTATAAAAATCTATAAGACTGAATCCAACTTTTAAAGCATACTGTAAAAACAAGCTGCAGAAGCCCTGACAGAACTCAAATAACCTCACAGCTGTGCCTCCTATAGTCCCTTTTATTTTGAAACAGGCCCGGATTATCAAAGGCCTTTGTCTTAAAGACTCTTTGCAATTAAAGCCTGTTAGGGAGCAACGGAAAAGGAACACAGACTGGCAAATACACATGCTGCTGTGTGATGTGGCACCCAAATAACGCTCTTTCGGAGACTGATGGGTAATCAGGGCAGAGGGCGGGGCGGTGATGAGAGCCGGCTGAGATATGGAGTCTCACAGAGGGTGGATGATGCCCTCTACAGTAGACACAGGAGGGGCAACAGGCCTGCTCAGAAACTGACTTCAGAGCAGCATCCTCACTAAACATTTCAGCTCTAAAATAAAGACAGGACATTATTTTTCTATATTTTCTTTTAGAAATGTTTTTCTCACAGTACGAAGTTGCAATTATGAACCGATGTACAGATGACTGATTTAAAAAACAAAAAAGATTTCAACAAAAATTGTGATTTGTTTTCTTTTTGCCTTGCCCTGGAAAATAGTTGTTTTGCATATTTGATATTTGTTCACTGTTCATTTTACCGTGGTGGAATAAGATCCTTTAATAAGTAGAAGTAGAAGTAACACGCTTGGAAAATCCTGCAATCGGATAAATTACACGATTTAACATACGTAGAATAAATCTGAAAAAAGACCATTGTGAGTGTTATTATATATAATGTCATTGGGGTACAATACTGATGCATTGATATGCATTTTTTTTTTTGTCTAGGAACAGCCTATTTTATTTACTCTATATGTTGGTTGTTAAATCTAAAACAATACATCAATACATATGAGCTCATATGTATTGTATCAAACATCTTTATCTGCAAAGTAACTAATACTCAAATAAATGTGGTGGAGTATAAAGAGTATTAACTCTAAAATCTACTGTAATGTAAATATAAACTGCCTAAAAAAATTATCAAGTGCAGTGTTTGAGTAAATCTTGCAGTTACATTCTAGCTTTTTAATTTTGATTTAATCACCGTACCCTTTGCCGCTGTTATGTTTAAGTTCAATTGTAAAATAATTTTAAATTGTATAAGGCACAACAGATGGTGAGATTATATTTGTTTACTTTCCCAAAAAGAACCAACCGTTCACAGTAAACGGCCACATGGCTGGGTAAACATAATGAAAGCCCGTGTTGGTCGAATACCTGTACACCTGCACAACAGCTCTCCCCTGCGACCGAGTGAAACCCTACTCCTGCCTGCGCCTCTATACCTGACTCACCGCTCTCCGGTGACTCACCCCCTCCTACCTTATGGAGAGTAACTCACTTCTCACCCGGGCTCGGATCTCTGAACGCTCTTCTGAGCCGCATATTATCGGGACATAGTGGGTAACACAACGCGGAGTGATGGACTGACTCGCGTTATTCCGACTGGAAATGACCACCCCCGGAGTTAGGAGCGCGCCGATGGTCCGGTGGAGCGGTAACATGTCGGTATGTAGCTGTGAGGCAGTGTTAAACTCTTATCCACAGAGAGAAAATGCGTGAGACGTGCGTGTTTCGTGAAGGTATCGACGTTACACTGAGACCTGTCCGGCCGTGTATATAGGCGTGATAGATTATGGCAGAGGGAATGGATCTGACTCCAGACACCACGTGTTGGAGTCGCATCAGCGCAATAATTGCTGGGCGCTCGAGCTATATAAACCACAAAAAGCCTGAGCACGGGAAACCCCGGCCTCCAAACACTAACCACATTTACGGCTACAAATACGGGATACTATTTTTCCGCCTCCTTCATCTCACCGGCGATTTTTTTTTTTTAACTTCATCCACCTTTTTAACCTTATACAACACTGCCAAGATACTTTACGGGACATATACACACTTTGAAGGCGTCGGTGGTGTATACATAGCTCTTAAGTATTGTTAAAGTGTATTCCTTTGACTTTGAACACTTTTTGTGTGTGTACATTGCCTGCGGGCTTTCAAAAAGCCTTTCAGTGTGGCACAAAGACTTCAATGACGCACCTGGAGCAGTGCTTTGACTTTTCACTAAAGGAAGACAGACAAAACGTTTTTTTTTTTTACATCTGAGTCGACGGTTCCCTTTTAAACCTGCCTTTTTTTGTAATTGTATAGCCCATTACGAGCTCGGACATTTATTTGATGTTATTTATATCCACACACGAGCAACTACGCCTGCGTTATGGCGCATGGACGCTTTCCTCGAGAAGTTTGAAAAAAGGAGCTCGTCATTTAAAACATCATCAAGTTTTCAAGGGTTGTTTTTCTTGACGGAGAAGTATATTATATATCGTTTGAAGGCGACCACTAAAGTTTGTAGTGGAGAGGGTTTTGAAACGCGGTGTGCGCACACGAAGTTTTCCATTGGCAAGCGCGCTGAGGTTCTGCGAGAAGCGGCGCACACTCCGAGTTTTCCCCCTGAAGTGTGTGAGAGAGACAGAAAAAGAGGAGAGCTGGAGAGCCTTTGGTGCCTTTTTGATAACCAACGCTGTTGTGATGCGAATTCCCGTAGATCCCAGCGCCAGTCGGAGGTTCAGTCCGCCGTCAAATAGCCTCCAGCCGGTCCCAGGGAAGATGAACGATGTGAGCTCTCCAGCGGGGCAGACGGACTCAGCTGCGGTGCCGAGACTGCGCCCCCACGAGAACCGCAGCATGGCCGAGATCATCGCAGACCACCCGGCCGAGCTGGTTCGGACCGACAGCCCCAACTTTCTGTGCTCCGTCCTGCCGTCCCACTGGCGGTGCAACAAGACGCTGCCTGTCGCCTTCAAGGTGAGTCCCGTCTCAGCGATGTGCTCCGTAATTAAGTAAACCACAAAGTGTTCGGTGTTCACTGTAAGATAAAACTAAAATCACTAAATGTAGACATATTTTGTGTATGCATACTTTTTTCGTGAACCCCGTATCTACTAAAAACCTTTAAGTAGCCTAATGTAATTATTTTGTATGGCGATTTATTTTTCCTTTTGTTTTTATTTCAAATTTACAAAAAATGTAAGTATTGATGTCATGGGGATCTGGGAGTTTTTAAAGCCACTTCAGAAACCACACAAATTCAGAAAATGAATCACAAAATGATGGTGATGTTTAAAGGGACATAAAAAATAAAGGTTTGGCAAAATGTCTTTAAATGTAAAATAAGTAACTAAATGTACATATTGTTTTTCTACTCGCATTTTGTAAACAAATAATAATTGTATCTTTTTTCCAAAAGGCACTTAATGTAGAAAACTATAACATTCATGTCTCTCTTAAATACCCCCCAGATGGTGGTTATTTTACAATCAAAGCTTTGTTTCTATGGTGATTAATATTATTTTTATTTTCAATGTAATTATCTTCATATGTTACAATTATAAAAACTATACCTCAACATCTATATGTTACCACCACGTTATGGCCTATTCTAGCTCCTATTACAATTATTACCCAAAATGATATCAAATAGTTTTCACATGTTGATTTTACTGAACATTTAATGAGCAGAAGAGCATTAACAGAAAAATATATATATTTAAGCAGAGACTAATTGTTGATACATTAAAGGCCTCTTCAGGCATTTTTGAAGCCTTGACAATATTTTGCTCCCATGATATTTCACAGGAAAGGCCCTATTAATTACTTGACAGTTATTATTTAAAGGATGGATCAAAGAAACACCAAAGTGGCCATTTGTAGCTGTAGCCTGGCTGGCTCCAAATCAAATGTGCCACATTTTAAAATATGTGTTACTTAACCGTTCTTATTACTATGGCTCTGTAATTATTGCTGCTCTGTAGGCCGGCTCCTGCTCTTTTATCTGCATCCAGGAATCTAAATGATAACACAAGGCCTTGCAACGTTGGTTTTGAAGACAGCATTCTAGAATCCATTCATCAACATTCGAATGAAGATGATATTATGTCAAACAAGTCTGTCACATTAGCTCGAATGAATTCTTCTCAACAGTGAAACAGAGAATTAGTTTCATTTCATTTTGGTTTGGCTTTCAACAAAAGCATTTCCTTTATTATTAAAATATATTTTTTCAGTTTTAACTTTTTAATTTCTGTTTAACCACAAACAGAAGAAGATCATATGTTGTAGCAAACTGAATGAAGTGATTTTTTTTACTACATTTTGTCGCAGTACTAGGGAGTAAAATGGGTGTCTACCTGTTGAATATTGTTCTGAGCAGTTAATAAATGTCTGCCCTTTGACCTCTCTGCCCCTGCCAGGTGGTTGCCCTGGGAGACGTAACCGATGGGACTGTTGTGACCGTCATGGCGGGCAACGACGAGAACTACTCCGCCGAGCTGCGGAACGCCTCTGGTGTGATGAAGAACCAAGTAGCGCGCTTCAACGACCTTCGCTTCGTTGGCCGCAGCGGCAGAGGTGAGGCCCGACACACTTTATCCTCCATTCACTAAAACTACAACTCAGGGGGAGCCATTCGATTCAGTGGTGTGGATTAGTGGTCACGTTACCTTCGTGGCAACCACATAATGATCTGTAACTCCAGGCTCAAATCCCACCGCCTGTGAGTAGTAAATCGTGTTGCTTGAAAATGAACGTCCTCAAATAATTATTTGTCTTTTTAACCAAGTTGGGTAAAAAAAGCTTTTTAAAACCAACTTTTTAATGCTTTGTATCTTTGCCCTTGGGTTTAAGAAACAAAGCTTTGAACAAAAATAGGATGTGTGATCAGCCCGGCGTCAGCTGAATAAGACAGTGTTGTTCTGATAAAAAAGAAAACAAGTTTGTCTTTAAAATAATGTCACCTGACATGACCCGGCACAGTCGAGGCTTATAAACATGTTGATCGCTCTGCACATATCCTCATGCTGTCAGGCAGTAAGGCAGAGGCCCCATCCTATTGGGTCAAATAGCATTCCCTAAATATTTGGCATTGCAGGAGCGACTCTTCGCCTCCTTTAATGTCATGTTACCAAATCGTCTTATTTACACGCGCCCTCTCCAAAGATTTTTCTTTTCTTAAAATCTCACAGAAAGTGGTCGCCTTCCATAAGTTGACAGTGATAAGAGCTGTCAGCAGCTCCGCCAGTGACTTTTCCTCTGTTGTAGCTGTCAAAAAGGGAGGGTAGCCGAGGCAGCCAGGAGAGATGAGGGGCTGACAAAAGTATAGAGAGCAGAGAGGAGGCATGTTGGCTGGACTTATTGCCTCGGGGGACCTTGCGTGCGTCTCCCTTAAGAAGTGACACAGAATCTAGTCACAGGAAGTGACATAGGAGCCAGGGGAGATCGGACTACGAGGTGTCTGAAATGAATACCTGAGATAAGTACAAGCAGAGCGAACTGATAGGATGTTAGACAGCTAAAAGTCGTGCACACAGAGGCAGGGAGAGCTGACTGAGATGGACAAAGATTGATAGTCAAAGAGCTTAAAATAGTGCCAGAGTACAATGACAGCAAGGTGGGTAATTCAGAGAGGAATCAGATACTTGGGATCATGTCATTAGAGTTTATAGTATAGCAGTGTGCAGGATTGCCTGAATCAGATCGCAGGTAACGGTTGACAGCAGAGATGATGGCGCCCTACTTTATCACAGATCGCCCACATGCACCTCAGATATCAGGTATGGGGGACACCTGTTGCTTCTGCTATCTCCTGAGTCATCTTATCCCTTCTTTGAAAGGCTTGTTTACAGTTAGTGTAGAGCAGGAGAGAGGAGGACTCACACTACTAGGTGGCTGCGCCTGAATGGACAGCTGCTCCGATGAGTCGCTGCAGCAACCTGCCCCCCGCTTCCTGTTTCCTGTGCGTAGCCATGGCAACGCGATGCGCCCGCATACCTCAGACGTTACTGCTGCTGCTGCTGACTTGGCTGTTGCGCTCTGATTCATAGGGCTCCTTGTGCATACACAAGGGAGCATTACACACACACACTCAACCCCAAGGCAGCAACTGCTGGGGATTATCGAGAAAGGAAGTGACTATTAAAATGCCTCTCGCCCACTCACACTGCGCTAGACAGGGAGAAAAGTCTGGATAACAAGATACTGGCTCCTCCAGTCAATCTTCCATTAAGACTCTGCCAAAAGACTTAAATAGATCCTCTGAAACAGCAATTGTTGTCTGTTGTTAATCCTCTTAAAGTCGATTTTTGCCAGTTTGTATTGGCTATTATGTGATCACAACCACACTTGTGACTTGGGGATGGTTTAGCGATGAATGAGGCTCATTGTCTTTGCAGATGGTATGTCATTTGATGTTGTTTGATGTCACCACAGGCAAGAGCTTCACGCTGACAATCACGGTATTCACCAACCCGCCACAAGTGGCCACTTACCACCGAGCCATAAAGGTCACCGTGGACGGACCGCGTGAGCCCAGGAGTGAGTACAACGGCACGCACATACAGTACAGTAAGGGAATATGTCTACACACGCACAGACAACATAATACTCCTTCTTTTAATCAGCCTTTGAATGGGTACACCAGTATTTTAGTGAGGTGCTTAAAGATATGAGGGGTTTATGAGAAAAATGAAAAAGATTACGAATCTGAGGTCAAAATATCATACATTTTAGTGTCTAAGCTCCCTAGAGCACTGTATCCTACATTTCCCAGAATGCAACTCAGTAGTCTTTCATTTAGACACTATTTCAACTTTACATAGGTACACAGCATTGCGTAAGAAGACATTATACTCTGAACTGTTTTTTTTACATGCTCAAAAGTAAACCTTATGATGAAAAACTAAACTTTATAGTTAGTGAAGTGCAGCTTTAATTCATCTGTGGATGTGACGTACAGTACACTTAGCCAATGGCAGCAAATCCCCCGTTATAATGGTGACAGGCTAATAAAAATAAGTTGATTAACAAAGTAAATGTTTTACTGGAAAAAAGTTCTGATTATGTTAATTGGCTCTGAACAGACTTTTTATTAAGTTGACTTCTCAGAAAGCAGCTCAGCCTCCCGAGTGACGATTTGAGAGAGAAACGAGAAATAAAAAAGTGAGACAGAATCTTCCTGAGAGGGTACACTGGGTAGCAGAATGCTAGCATCAGCTCCTTTTAATGGGCCATATAAAAACAACTGAGGAGGGAAAAAAAACTTTACTATAGCCCTCAGTGCCAACTGGTCTGGCATGCAGCTGTTTCCCCAACCCTCCTCCCTATTCATAAAAAAAAACATATTCTCATCTCATGGCGTCTCAGTGAACAATATCAAATCACAAACAACCCACCCACCCGACTGCCCGTCACATATGGCACCAGAGACACAGAGGAGCCAGGAGACAGTAGGATTAGTACCACCATCAGTCTCCATTGTAGGAAAACATGCCCGTTGTGCCAAAAAATGCCTCAGATGCTCGAAATTCAGCGTTCATCAACACGCACCCTGAAACAAAGGCACATGCTTGTCGTCAAACACACATGTACTCACAATCACACCCACTGTTTCCCTTCTAACTCTCATTGCACTCAAGCCATCTTGTTTGATCAAAAGCATTTCCTGTGCATCTGCTGTCCCCCGTCAGATGACTTTCAAACAAGTTCTGTTATTCGGTGGTGAGCAGATGGGAGTCGGAGCAGAATTTGTTTAGAAAAGGCCCACTTAGGTCTTAACAGAGTTGCAGTCTTGTATTTGTGTCTAGAAAGCCTTTATGTAAGCCTGTGAGTCACTAAACTAGACAAAGGCAGCATTACCTGATGTAAGGTGAGGGATTGGGGCATTGTGAAAAGACTTTACACTTTCAGTCATTATTCCTCCCTTCTATTTGCTCAATTTGTGGTCTGAGACAAAGCTTTAAAGTTGAAGTCTGCATCTTATAACTTCAGTCCCAGGACAGTAATTTAAGCAATAAGGAGTATGTCATCACACGTAACCCCTGAACTTCTTTACTTCGCTGTTAAGTGGTCAGAATTGCAGCGACGGTGTAATTTACCCAGAAACTACAGCCAGAACACGTCTCCCTCTCAGGGGTCATTAAGCCGAGGTCGGAGGGTGGCAAAACACACATGTGCCCTCTTAACCACACCTCCCCTCCTCCAGGTTTCAGCATGGAGAGACTCCAAGCTGAGAGCACCGGCTGTCTCCAAAACTGCGATTCTATCTGTGAACGCTTCATTGACACATTGGGGGGGCTTTGTCGGCCATTACAGCTCTATTTTGTGTTAAACGAGTGGGTAATTAGGAGGCCTTTGGAACTCCGGGCCCCTATAGGGAGGGGTCCGAACAGAGACACACGGAGAAAGAACAGTGGGCTGTCTTGAGCTTGACATACACTGGTACTCTGTGGCCCTTCTCTGTGAAAACACTGTGTTGTCTCTGGAAAATAGGCTGACAATAACACAAGATTTTAACGTGGGCTGGTAAGTGGTATAAAAAGCTAAACTAAGTAACCATTCCCTATGGTTTTATTAATGTTTTTTACACTTTCCTGATGTTATTGGGAGGTTTTGCTCCCTGTTAATGACTTGCGGGGTTGTGGGTGTCAAGCTCAGGAAGGATATTTTGTGTAGGCGTGTTTGATGAGCCTTATGGTAGCCATATGAGTCTTCCTGAGGGATGTCATTTCCCCCAGCGGTTCCACATCTAATATCAGAGAGGGGGGAAAAAGTTGGACCACCCGCGAATAAACGGGGCTCATATCTCTGAACTGTGGCTCTGAGTTAGCTAATTAATTGCGTGGTCAAAGTGACGAATATCAGTGAGGCCCCGTTTTAAAGATCTGTGGTATGATTTTCCTCAGAGGTTACAGTGTGTGTGTGGGTATGGTAAGTGGTTAGTCAGGTCCCTCTGGCCACTGTGTTATTAGCGGGAGGCTAACTCGGTTTCTGTGGCTCCCATTGTGCTTAATCGCTTGACAGCTCTTGGTTACTCTGTGGTTTGCCACTGCACCAACAATTCAGCAAGCGTGTACACATATATGTGTCTGTGTGTGTTCAAGCGTAGAGGCATGTGTATGTCTGCTCCTGTAGATATGATTGCAAATGCATGCATGTCTGTCCCATAGCGCCTGAGTCTGCAAGCGCGGACCCACATGTCATGTTTTGCAGAGAGAGAGAGAGTGTGTGTTATTGGTGTCATTAGTCTAGTGTAGCCACAGTGCTGGAGCAGAGCTAATAGGCCTCATTAAATGTCATTTTGAGCTAATAGACAGGGAGTGGTTGTTTAAACCAATATGCTTTTATAGGTGGTTCTGTCTCCTTTCAGCTGCTCCTGGCGGTGGCTGCGGCCAGCTGAGACAAACTTCCTGAGTGATAATAACCGAGCCGTAATAACACAATATACTAGGCTTTCTGTCCAAACCCACTGTTCTCATTATAGTTAATTGATCACAGACAAACATAGGAGGTGACACAAACCATTGTGGCGTCACATGTACTGTGTCTCGCTGGGGCATATAGCAGCGGTTACTTTGCATAACTGAGTGCATGTGATGTGTGTGTGTGTGTGTGTGTGTGTGTGTGTGTGTGTGTGTGTGTGTGTGTGTGTGTGTGTGTGTGTGTGTGTGTGTGTGTGTGTGTGTGTGTGTGTGTGTGTGTGTGTGTGTGTGTGTGTGTGTGTGTGTGTGTGTGTGTGTGTGTGTGTGTGTGTGTGTGTGTGTGTGTGTGTGTGTTAGCGGTGGAGGCTAGCGGTCAGGTTCGTCTTTACTCTGGGGTTTAAAAGCTGCAGGGTCTGGGGGTATCTGGGCTCGGGGACAGGGTCGTGTTTTGGTTCGATTTTGGTCAGGGTGTTAACAAGTTTGGTGAAGAGGCCCTGGTTACTAACAGGCCTGTAGACAATATTAGTGGTCCAGGAGACCTGTCTGCCAAGCCAAAAATATTCCTGTGACACACAAATACTCACACTCACACACATACACATAATACTTCCAGATATGCTTCTGCATAGGTTCAAAATAATAGCTTTAATAATAATTGTTACTTTATTTGAATTGCATTGTTCAAGAATATCTTTAGATTTAAAGAAGTCTACTTGGACTTTAAAAAACTTTGATGGTATTTTTTTCAATTTTTGTCTTCAATCCAGTTTGAAGTCTTCAATCCAGTTTTGACCTGTATTTTGTTTCTATTGAGGCCACAGCAGAAAAACTCACATAGGTAGGATGTGGCAAAAGAAAGTGTGTGTTATGGCTCTCCTACCTATCAGTGGGTAATCTATCTCCACTCCAATCTAAAACACAACCAGTGTGTTATAATGTAGGGTCATGCAGAGTAAAGCCGCCTGTCCCTTTAAGAGAGAGAGGGGGAATACCTGTGTGTTGTAAGTGCATGTGCAAAGCGAGCGAGAGTGAGGAGCAAGTGTAGTAGGTTTCTGGAAGTGAATGGGAGTAGCAGCAGTGATAAGTCTGTCTACAAAGTTAGCTGCATAACACAATTGCAAATAAATACAACAGATTCCCAAGGAAAATCCTGCCTGTCTGCCTTATTTAAGAGTGGGTTATTGAACATTTAGTGAAGATTCATCGTCCCCCCCCCCCCCCCCCCCCCCAGGGGGCACACCCTCCAATATGGGAACCACTGGGTTAAACGTTAATTGACTGTCAAGGTTTTTAGGGATATGCCTAACAAAGTGGAATTTTGCTTTATTGCCATTTCATCAAAAGGAATTTTTGACATTCAGCTTGCAAGGGTAATTAATGAGAGTAACAAGATTGCTATTGTGGCCAAATGCTATTGATACATACAGCTGGATGTCATCTGATTAAAAATGAAACTAGATATTATATTTGTGAATAATGCCCACTAAAGACAGCATGCAACAGAAAACAATAGCGGACCTTAACCTGAGCCTTGTGGCACACCACAAATGAGATAGGCAGTAGACGATGAGGTATGTTTCACCATATTGAATACAGTGCTAACACCCATGCTCACTCAAATGCACTCAAACAAACACACACCCACACACCTAAACAACCTTATAGTAGTGGTTGCCCATTATAGCTATTTGAAAAAAACTGTCACCTTCATTGCTCCTTGGCTGTAAACAGTCTAGAGTAAGTGAGACACCTTTATTAACACGTCTGTCATGATGACACAAAAAGGTCTCTGAACAGTGTCATAACACACACATGCCATTACATGCACTTGTAGGGTACTATTACATGCTGTAAGGCCTTGGCTTTGTTTCTGTCAACAGACGTGTTTGCTCGGTGCAAAATGCAAATTAAACTTTTCCACACTTTTTAAATAATGTCAGCCATTTAAACTATGTACATTAACATAAGGACCTTTATGTTCTTGGATTGTCATGCCTCGTCAGTGACTTCCTCAAGTCCAAAAAATCGAATATACTTTTGTACAGCATCCAGGTACTTAAAGAGGATTTGAGAAGACTCAATACTTTTCCCCTCTCAGACAGTTACACACCCACCTATCTGCTGCTGCCTTACTCGGAACAGCTTTTAACAATGGGAGCCGGACAAATAAAACTCACCCGAAACATCAGGAGGAAAAGGAATGAAAAGAGGGAGGGAGGGAGAAAGGGGGAAAAAGAGAGAAGAGAAAAAAAGACTGCAGGCTTTTCCAGAGGCAGTCAGTCAGTTGAATGTCTTATGAAGTTCCTTGAAGAGGTGCCAAGGCCTTTACAGCACAAAACACAAAATCATTCAGTGGGAGGGAGAGACAGAGAGCACGACAGCAAAATAAAGAGTGAGAAGGGGGAGAAGAAAGTGAATCATAAAAGTGATAGAGATTATTGAAGAGGGTCCGGAGTTGGTTGGCAGTTAAAGAAAAAAACATCTCAGAGGGATTTGGATCAAAACACTTTAGTTTGAGCAGAGAGGTGCTTAGGGAGCACACCAAAGCCAAACTGTGTGTGATTGTATGTGTGTGTGCTATTTAAACTTTGTGCAATATCGTACAAGTGTGTATATAATGTGTTTTTGTGTTCAATAAATGTTTCGCCTTTGGGAATTGTTGTGCATGTCTGTGTGTATGCATGTGTGCGTGTGTGTGTGCCTTTCCCTTGCCTGGCTTGCTTCCTCCAGGCTGGAACGCATGGACCACACAGACGGCTGGCAGCGCTCCACGACAGCCTGGCTCCCCCTTTCCCTCCGTCTCCTTCTCTCCTTCGCTCGCTGCCTGATCTCCCGCACCTTTTCTCTTTTTCCCCTTCTTCATTTTTTCTCTGTTTTTCCCAATTCTGTTTTTATTATCTACCCTCTTTTCTGTCTCCTCCCTCCCTCCTTTCCTCCTCTCTCTATACCAGACCCCCATGGTAGACAGGCGTCTGAATGTCACCCACTCAGTGCTTTTCCTTTCGAGCCATGCTCTGCCAGTTTCAGATTGCCACCTGAAATAATTCATTGTTTCTGACCGCTCACAAAAACAACATGGCCACTGTGAGGGCTCCAAATAAAAAAGTGAAATATGGACCCAGTGTATTCATTCATGGACTTAACTGGCTGTTCCACTGCAAAATGACTGACACACACACACACATACACACACATACAAACACAGACGGGCTGATTCAACCCAGGCTCCATGAGCATGGGGGTTTTTCTGAATCAGCCCCAAAGATACATTCATCCAAGCTCACCCAGTGATCATAAACTAGCCTGAAGGGCTTAGAGGGCATGACGTGACAGCAAATTTATAAATTATCCCATTTATTAAGGATCTTCTGGCGCTCCGAATTTTCCTCCCTTAGTCAGGCAGCAGGCAAGATAATTTCCTAGTTATGTGTCTGTAGTGATATCTGAAACTCCATGTGTTGGTGTGAGGAGGAGGTTGAAAAAAAAAGCCTTTTTGGAAATATTTCTCACTTAGAACCTCAGAATCCTATTACAAATAAATGTAACACAATTTGAATATAAGAAAATGTTCCTACGAGCACCTCTAAATCTCACTTATTTGTTTAATCTCTTTTGTTACAAATTGGATTCCCTTTAGACCCAAGGCAGGCTTAGTGTTTCGACAGCCTTGTATGCTCAATTGTCTGGTTACCATGTTAATTTCAAAACATTATTTTGAGGGTTATAGCTATGCATTGTTTTGCTTTTTGTTTTGCATTTTTTGCATTTCCAGTTGCGACGAAATAACATGCACATAGAAAACTGCTAACAAAGTCAGGTGTCGTACTATGAAGAAATTGGTGTCTTAACCAGATGTCAATCATCGACCTATTTACATTGACTACTTAACTAGCTTGAATAAAGTATTTATTTTAATTGGAAACCCGATATTTTTCTGCACCATATAGCCTGTGTTAAAAATTGCTTAAATGTCTACGTATGTAAGAGTTGGGTGTGAAAATGTGGCGTTAAATGACACATATCCCTCTGCACAGACATAAATCTGCTGATCTAACTCCCAGCAAATTAGTGTATTTCCCAAAAACGATCCCTTTACACTCTTTAGTCATGAAAAACACATTGGCACACTTTTTATGAAAAAAATACTCTGCAAATAATTCCCAAGCTATAAAAACGCTTTGGTATTGGAGAAATATTTTCAGACATGACATATATGGGAACTGTTCGTCAAAGATCTCTGTGTTCAGGCTCAGATCAAATCTAATGCTGCCATTAATTACAGAGGACTTATATTCTGTTAGCCTACTTGCTATTACTAACTGTTATCAGATCCGAAGGGGCGAGTTGAATCCAGACTTATGTCTTTGCGACGGCTGAAATAATACCATTCCAGGATCAGTGTGCAACTGTGTGATTACAGATACTATCTATAGAGGTGTTATCTAATCATTATTAATCTCTTTACTGTGTATGTGCAAGCCCGGGCCTGTACTGTAAGTGCATGTGCAAAGGTGTATGCATGGTGCCTGTGTGCAAATACTCATGATTGCATGCGCAGACGTGTGTTTGCATACATCCATTCTTGCGTGTGTGTGTGTGTGTGTTTTTCGTGTGTTTCCGCGTGTGTAAAAGTTGCTCACATCTGGTCTGAATCTGTCCATGTTTCCGGCCGCTGGCTGGGCAGGGAAGTGGCAGGCGCTATCGAAAATCTCCGCTGTTTTCACAGGGATGATGGGAATCTCAGGGACTTTCCCTACGGCAGTGAAATCATCCGCCTTTCCCGCTCCTTTAAATACCCCCGGCTCATTCCTCCGCCCTGCTAGGGTTCCGATAAAACAGCTGAGACGTCTTGTGTTTGGCAACAGTTGTCGTCTAAAAGGTGTAATTAACTCATGAAAAACTGTATTTACTGTCAAGGCAGGCTAAACTAATGGACTTGAGGTCTGGCTGTTTGCAGTGTAAATTGGACCTGAATGTGGTGGTTGACATGCTGCATTCCTATAGGAGAAGAAATACGTTGGTTTCCTTTAAAACTGGGTTGCATCCATAGGTATTTTGACAGTAAGGATGGTAGCTGAGTGTTGCTGAAATTGTGACAAGCTACCAGTAACATCTTCTATCTATCATGTTGATCTATCTTTATCTCCTTAAATATAAATGTAAATATCTGTCTGTATTTTGGGATCTTCCTCACAGAAGTCGAAATCCTAAACCTTTTAACTATTCACCATTCGCTGTGCTCTGTGTTCACCACTGTGTCTGCTGACTGGCTGAGCTCAATCCAGTACTCTTAATTTACTGGTCATCAGGGTCTCTTCCTCTCCATGTGCCTCCCCCCCCTCGTTTCTGTCCCTCTCTGTCTCCCCTCATCTCCCTCGGTCTCCCATTGCTATTTATTCCCATCACTAGGAGACGGCCTGTGCACAAAGCCCGCACTGTGTCCCGAGGCTTTTTTAGAATAGAAATTTGGTCTGTTGAAAATGGAAACGCTATGATTGACTGGGCACAGCTTGCATAGAGTGATGAGGAACGCCAAAGTAAGGCACAAATTATCCAGAGAAATATTATTAATGAAATATGGCCATGAATTATGTTAAGAAGAAAAAGAAACTTCAATAAGCTGAGGGTTTTGCAAGTAGCCCTTATTATCCCCCTTCCAAGTCATCTATGTTAAGAAGCGGATGATGAGATTGTCTGTTTATTTGAACTTGATGATGCCAGTATGGTAACGTCATTGTAATAAAAACAAATCATGGTCTGTCTGACTGTCACTGGCTGCATCTTCACTCCTGCCATTCTCAAGTCAGAATTCCATAATAGTTGTTCGGAATAAATGAATTTGTTGTGAAGCGTCAGATGATCTGATAAAAGCATTTCTGTGGTTGATATTTTTTCCAGACTTGCTGTAATGGACAAATAATACACAGAGGATTAAAATGATTATTTGTAATGTCTTCTGGTGTTTTTATTTGATATTGAAAGGGACAAAAGAATCTGCAAAGAAAGATGATCTCCTTACTTGACACCGATCGTTACCGTAACTGTAGTGTCAGGTCTTTGTTCCCAGGCAGCAGGCAGGTTGGACAGGATTCTGAAGTAGCTCGTTGTTTCTGCCTGAGCCAACTGGAGCTCCGCCAAGCACAGCAGGAGTTTCTACCCACCTCTGTTTGATATTTACTTTACCGCCTTTACAGGAGAACTAGTGCGAGACCAGACAGACGCACCAACATAGACCTGTGTCAGTGATAAAAGGACTGTGTGTGCACAGGCTTCTCTTTCTACCCCACCTTAGCTAAACTATAGTCTATGGCTTGGCCCCATGGGAACATATTTGTTGTGGTTCTTAATATAGGGCCCACATGGCTGCTGGGATAGAATTGGTCACAATTAACACACTGTCTTGTGATGTCCTGTAAGTGTTTGCAATGTGCATGTGCTGTATTTGTATATTGAAGGGGTCTGGAGTTAGCCCAAAAGAGATGAGAGTATAATCAGGGCAATAAAGGGTGTACAACTATTGGCAGAGGAATGCCGGAAAATATATACATTTTTGGCATAAGTTACGACTCCTGTGGGGATAATTGGGCAATGGCGTGAGAGCTTGTGTTTACCTGATGAAGAAGCCTCAGGTTAAAACTAAATATACTGTACGTGCAATGTCTCACACACTCGTAATTCTCTCTAATGCTCTGATGCAAGGTGAGAGATGATTGTTAAGTATTTGTTAGTTAGCAGGATGTAGTTGCATCCCATCCCAAAAGCCTCTCTTTACCTTCTCTTTGTTTAGGAGAACGTATAAAAGTTAGCGCTGAGCTTCAGTCTGCAATGTTCAAAACAACAGATAAAGCCAGAACTCTAGGTGTAGTCATGGACTCTGACCTGAGTTTCAACAGTCACATTAAAACAGTTACTACATCAGCCTACTATCACCTAAAGAACATATCTAGGATTAAAAGACTAATGTCACAGCAGGATTTGGACAAACGTGTCCATGCTTTTATCTTCAGTAGACTCGACTACTGTAATGGTGTCTTTGCAGGTCTCACTAAAACATCTATTAGAAAGCTTCAGCTGATTCAGAACGCTGCTGCTCACTAACACTAAGAAAGTGGATCACATCACTCCTGTTCTGAAGTCTTCACACTGGCTTCCTGTGTGTCAAAGAATATATTTCAAAATATTGTTGATGGTTTATAAAGCTTTGAATGGTTTAGGCCCAAAATATATTTCTGACCTCCTGCTAAATTATGAACCATCCAGATCTCTCAGGTCTTCAGGGACTGGTCAGCTTTCTGTCCCCAGAGTCAGAACTAAACATGGAGAAGCAGCGTTCAGTTATTATGCTCCAAATATCTGGAACAAACTCCCAGAAACCTGCCGGCAACTCTTACTACTTTTAAATCCAGGCTGAAGACTTATCTTTTTGCCGCTGCTTTTAATTGAAACTGAGCGGTTGTGTTTCGTTTTTGGTTAATGAACATTTGGGGCTAGTAACCCCAGGGGATCAGTGTCTGGGGACTTTGTCCTGGCTGGTTTTCTCTGTGTATGCTGCTCGGGACGTATGTGCCATACAAGCGTACACAGCGCATGTTCGGAGAGACCTTAAAGAAAGGCATCAGTAAAGTGGAACTTCTGTGTGAACTATTCATATCTTAAACTGCACTGTAACTTTTTATTCATGTACTTTTTATTCATGTATTTTTTCTTTTAATGTTTATTTTATTATCTTTGCTTTTTAATGACTGTTTTTAAATGCCTTTGTCTGAATGTCTTTCATTTTTGTAAAGCACTTTGAATTGCCTTGTGTTGAAAGGTGCTATATAAATAAACTTGCCTTGCCTTGCCTTGCCTTGCCTTGCCTTGCCTTGCCTTGCCTTGCCTAGGAGCACACACTGTGTTTACCAGGTTAGGCATGGCACACAGAAGAACTGAGTCATTTTGACACTATGGAGAACCCCTTGGTTTTGACAACCTTCTTTCCAAGAGAAAAAACTAACAATGATTTGTACAAAACAGCACGCATAAACACCATTATCAAGTACAGTTTTTTCCCTTGCACCTTGAAACTTCCTAACTAATAAATAGTTGTTTTTCCTGTGTCCCCAGGACATCGTCAGAAACTCGAGGACCCTCCAAAGACTGGGCTCTTCTCAGACCGCCTCAGTGAGCTCGAGAGGATGAGGGTGAGGGTGGCCATTCCCAATCAAGGCCCCCGGCAAATTCTCAATACAGGGCACAACTCCTTCAACCCGCAGGGACAGACGCAGATAACAGGTGAGCAGCCGGTTCTCAACTCCTAGTCTCAGACACAGAAAAGAGTTTAAGAACATTACAGCAAGCATCCACTCTTTGGAAGTGTGGTAGAGCAGGATCTTACTGAACTGGAGCTGCTATTGACCTCTGACCCCCTTAATGACATGGTTTGGCTCCCTCAAGTGGCTTCTGTCATTGAACAGGATTCATTAAATAGGGTTATAATACAAAACCTTAACCGGGTACATTTTTAACAGAGTGACAAAGGAAAAATGTTATCCAGAATTACAAATATTTAAAATTATATTTATTTTGTATGTCCTACAATGACCCTAATAAGTCATATATTTTAGGCTGGGAGATCATTCAACATATATATGGGCTATATTTATATATATTATGTATATTTATATATATACATGGTCATGATCAGTCTGCAGTATTATAACATTTAAAAAATATTGTACTTCAAAAGAAACAAGGCAACTTGTTAGGTTTACATCCATTTATTTGTATATTAGGTTATGTCATTAGGCATAATGAGTTTGCAATGTTGTGACTTTAAGATAAATATCTGAAAGTATTCCTTATAATGTTTCAGATTTCAGATAACATGCCCACGCATACATTTTATGTTTTCAACCAAGAATTAGAAATGTAATGTTTTTTTCACATTGTATTTTACAGCCAAAATGCCAAGAAAAAATCTAAATATAAAATGTTCTGTCCAAAATCCTAAAGCATATCACTTAAAAAGCAAGAAGGCTAAGTCACAAAGTTTCTTAAACTCTACTGTATGTGAGGGGAAACATCAAACCCACTCTGGGGCCATGTGCACATCCTGATGGGACCACAGAACGCTCAGTGCAGTATGTTCCACTGCCTCCTGGGTCATCTGTCCTTCTCTGCTCCATGTCATTCTATCAATCTACATCCTAGAAGGTAACACCATCTCTCACGGCTGGGGATGGCTGCTACCTGATCCTCCACACCTCCGTAGGCTCGTCACAGGTCGTCATTTAGCTCTTAGTTACTGTCTGCCATGGCTTTGTAGTGTTACTTAGTGGATCATTTGAGGCATGGTTGGACAGCGTGTGGCAGAGAGTATTATACACTGGACTGGACCTTAATTGCATGTGAGCAAAACAAATTTCCAGAGTAAATATTTAGAGGTGAAGGATGAAGTTTATATCCAAGTTCATCCAAGAAGTGGTTCCTGACCTTTGTTGTCCGGCCTTCCCCCAATAACATGATTTCTCATCACAAATGACAATGGGTTTAAAGTTCATTTTACACTTTCAATTATATAAAAGTGGATATGAATGTTTTCATACAATTGAACTTTCAATGATTTAGTTGTGTCGCATTTGCATTCGTAGTACGTACCACAACAGTTTTTCATTTTTTTTATTGTATAAACATGATTTTATCTCAACCATTTATCCCTTTGTACTTATACTGTAGCTAACAATTGTAACTGTTTATCTATTCCTTTTTTAACTATATTAACCCTTTATTCATTTCTACTTTTGGATAACTATCTTAAATGTTTGTGAATTGATCTATCTAGTTGAATTATGAATCCATGGCTTTTAGCTTACTTTTTGAACTGTTTCTTTTCTTTTTTAACCAAACCACTTCAAACTTTTATCCATTAATACTTTCAGCCAGCTTTTTCAACTGTTAACTCATTATTTTTAGATAACTATTCTTTCAATATTTGTTCAAACTTCTTGCTGTTTTGACCTCTCTGCTATCATGCTTACTACTTTTCATGCACGTTTAATAACAACATATACCAAAAACTAAAGCTTACTCAATATGTTCTTAATCTCTGTTGCATGTCTACAACTCCTGGCACCTACCCTGTGCAGTAATCCCTGAGTTAGAGATTGTAAATCACTACACATTAGTAAGCTAATTTCATCATAACACATCAAAATAGCTCCCATAAAATGCAATATCGAGCAACTCTCATGCTCTCCAATACTGTTGCAACACAGACATACACAATAAAGTGTGTGTGGCGGTTGTTTTCTTGGTTGTCTACCAGTGTGTTTACATCTTGGTTGTGTGCCAGCAAGGCTCTCTGTCCTCAGCTGCGAGCACAATGTTCTATAAGGCAAACAGGAAGATCTTCTCTTGGAAGGTAAACATTAGATGTGTCATTACGGAGGATGTTGCATAACGCGTCCAACTGATACTTACCTCTAACCTTCACTAGAATTCAACAGTTGGGTAATTTTTGTCAATTTGCCAAAGTAAATAGAACATATCAACCAGACGATGGGCCACTGGTAACTATTCTTTGTCTTTTATGTCTATTTATCTCCTTCTTCCTTTCCTTACCTCGCTTTCCTTCTCCCCATCAGACCCTCGTCAGTCCCAGTCCTCTCCTCCCTGGTCGTATGAACAGACGTACCCGTCCTACCTGAGTCCCATGGCGTCCCCCTCCGTCCACTCCACCACCCCCCTCTCCTCCAGCCGAGGCACGGGCCTGCCTGCCATCAGTGACGTGCCTAGACGATTGCCAGGTAGATCCATTACTTCATCTCCTTAAATCGCCACAAATGATCCAGATAATACATGTTCTTAAGCGATAGACGACAAGCTCCCACTCAAAAGCAGAAACGTAAACAAAGACTACAAAAAGATCCATGTGCTACCATTTACCAAAAGACTTGCATACATAGCGAGCTGCTATTGGCTCATTCTCAAATTACAAGATTTGTCCCACTGACTCTCCAGAGAGCGGTTTGGATGGCGTGGACGACAGAAAAGAAAAAAAAAAGGATTGTTTCCGTTTTTCCCCTCTCCAAGCCTTTGATCCCAGATGAGTATGGGTAATAACAGGCCCAGGGATAATAACAGGCTGACAAATAAAGTGTCTTTATAGCAATACGCCACTCTCACAAGGCATTCTGGGTAATTGACTTAGCCAGTGTGTTTGCCTTAACGGCAGCATCTGTGTTCCAATTTGTCTCTGTTTTTTCCCCCAACCTGAAAGCTCCTTTAAACTCCCTACATGCCGCCAGACAAGTTTCTCCCCCGTACACCTGTTTGACTCACTGCCATGAGAGTTTTTTTCCCTACACTGCTTTTTTTCTCTCTCTCTGTTTTCTTGTGCTAACATACTACACCCGTGTGTGTGTGTGTGTGTGTGTGTGTGTGTGTGTGTGTGTGTGTGTGTGTGTGTGTGTGTGTGTGTGTGTGTGTGTGTGTGTGTGTGTGTGTGTGTGTGTGTGTGTGTGTGTGTGTGTGTGTGTGTGTGTGTGTGTGTGTGTGTGTGTGTGTCCTGAACGAGGGTGAGTGATTACGCGACACAGCCGTGTGACTCTGCATTAGAAAGGGTTTAAAATCCAGCCAGCTGCCTTGTCAGCTTTGATTACTTTGGTCTTTCCCTTCTGCTTTCATCTCATGAGCATCAGGCTTTGTTCTCAGTGAAACACGTGCATGCGCACAAACACAGGCTCGAAAAGAAAAAACCTCTCCTCCCACCTTGGCCCACTCGCACACCTCCAGCACTTAATGCCTTCTAAGTGATGCGACTAAGGCTCTCAGATCTCTGCAGATCAAGTTGACACCTCGCCAGGCTGCGCTGTAACAGAATCCAGCCAGAGAAACATACCAACAAGTACGAGCAGAAGCTGATATGGATGCTCCAGAGCAAACTCTGCGGCGTCACACACACACACACACACACACACACACACACACACACACACACACACACACACACACACACACACACACACACACACACACACAATCCAGCTCATCTGAAATGTCACAGTCGCTAAGAAATGGGTTGCAAGAGTTCATCAGTCAAGTAAAAACACCTAATTCAGAAGTGATGCTCTTCTAGACTTTGTAAAAACCCTTTCTAAATATTTTGACATGGTTCCACTCTGGTTTCTTTTAAGCTAATAAAGATCGATCTGGCTCATCATCACAGGGCCCCTTTGAGGACTAAAATAGGTCCAAATGTTAAAAGCAGGAGTCAGGAGTTTATTGAACAGAGCCGGTCACGTCTGTGATCACAGTGCTCCTTCACAGTGGAGACAATCACCTACTATTTCTATTAGAATCAAACGGATCTTGTGGAAAGAGGAAGTTTAAAGGGCTTAATTGGCAGCATATGCTATCTGACTCTAGCGACAAATCCGGCTTCGCAATTCCTCCCTGCACATAAACACTGCGTCCCCCTCCTCCCTCCTCTTCCCCGCCACCCCCTGTCCTCTCACAGCAGACATGGTGACACGGAAGACGCCTGGTGATTTATGATAAGAGCACCATGGCTGGACTAAACCACTGAGAGGAGACGAGAGGGAGGGAGGAAGGGAGGGAGGGAGTGCGAGAGGGGGAGGACCTCCTATTCTCCTTAAACTCTGCGCCCAGCGCAAAGCTCGCCACAGCCAGTTAGTGGTTTTCGGGTATTTTTTAAGGGATGAAGCGAAGAGAGGAACGAAGGGTGAGATGGAGCAGCTCCTTCTCGGCTCTCACTCGCTTGTTGCGCGTGCACACGTACACACACACACACACACACGCTGGAGCCGATGGGAGGCGAGGAGAGGAGCCACATCAGAGCTCAGCCCTGCCTCATTATGGATCTCATGGAAACTGTTTCTGCTCAAAGTGTTTCCACATGTGCAGCTCCTGATTCATCCCAACTGCTTTTTTATGTGCATACAGTATTCACACACACATACACACCATCAGCCCCCCCACCAAACACATGAACCCACACACACCGTTTACACATACACATTTGCATGCATAAACAGTTATACAGATAGACATGCGCCAACACACACACAGAAACATAAATATGCAGAGGCATAAACATATTAAGGGATATGCATGCGCACAACGTCTCTGATGTGTTTGTTAACTTCATCAAACCTCAAGAGCTGGATTGGAAAACTCCAGTGAAGATGACAATATTTTTTGATTAATAATATTTTATAGCTCTGCACACAACATCCATTAGCTAAAGTATTTTCCTAATTTGGTTAATACACTTCTTTGGCTTGAAATATTTGATTACATTCAATTCAGTTTACTACTGTTTAACCCCTCAAGGGACTAATATGTTCAATTCAATTACGTATAAATAGTATCCAAAAATACAAGTTTCTGACAAACTGCTATGAAACGATGTCTGCTTCTATGATGATGTGTGCTTTACTGCGAATTGTAAAGTAATTATGGTTTTTATGTTTCAACAGGTTCTTCTGACTTGAGCCCGTTCCCGGGTCAGTTTGAGCGTCAGTTCCCGAGCCTCTCCTCCATCACAGATAGTCGTTACACGGGCCCTAGGATGCACTACCCGACCGGCTTCACCTACACCCCGCCCGTCACCTCCGCCATGTCGCTGGGCAGCGCGCACTACCATACCTACCTTCCACCCCCATACCCAGGCTCCACCCAGAGCCAGAGCGGCCCCTTCCAGACCAGCAGCACGCCCTATCTCTACTACGGCGCGTCCTCCGGCTCCTACCAGTTCTCCATGGTTCCCGGCGGGGATCGTTCGCCCTCCAGGATGATCCCGCCTTGCACTAGCGCCTCCACGGGCACCTCCCTGGTGAACCCCAACCTGCCCAGCCAGACGGAGGGAGGCGTGGACGGCGACGGGAGCCACAGTAACTCCCCGACTGTCCTCAACCCCGGGGGCCGCATGGATGAAGCCGTTTGGAGGCCGTATTGAAGAAAACCAAAGGGGGACGGAGAGGGGAAGTCAAATGATGTCATGGTTTGAAAGCACAAAACCTTTATTTTTTAATTAAAAAGGGGATTTTTGAGCTCTCATCAGCTATCTCTTCCTGGTACTTGGAAATTAAGGTTGAGATAAAAAAAGAAAAAAGCCAGACTTGTATGGACTCGTCTTCCTGGAATGTGTTTTGACCAAGGCACTACAAAGGGAGTCATTCTCACAGCAATAATGAGACAAGACAATTGTGGTTTACTAGGCCCAAGTGGATGAGACATTCTTTAGATTTCATTATAATCCACAAGCTAAGGGATGCTTCAACAATATTTGTAAAAGACTGCCTCTTTTGTATTGTGTTTGTATTTCAATAAGGCTTTTTGCAGAGCATGTTTTTGTACTACGACAATATCAAGATGCAAGTTAGGCACTGAGTAGCAAGTGATGAGAGTAACACATATGTTACCTCAAGTGGTATGGACAGTAAATTTGCTTTAAACCATTTAATTTAACTTGTATATTGTGGGTGAAACTTGGATGTAGATTGAGGCGTTTTCTTAGTTTTAACTTATAAAGCCATAAATTATGTATTGTATTTGAAACTTGAGTCAAAGAAGTGTAATCTGAATATTTTTGATGCATCTATATGACTAAGTTAAAATTATGTTATTTTCTTTTCTTTTTGATAAGTAATTTAAATAAGTGAGAGCTTTTAATTTCTTTTGTAGTACCCAAAGATTTAAATCGTTTCGAATATGAAATGTAATTTCCAAAGAGTATTGCAACATGTTTTCTCCTGGTGTAACTTTCAGTTTAACTGCTCCACACGTTAAGAGCCCGACATACTCGCTAGGCGTTGACACACATTTGGCTCGGAATTAAACCTTTGGTATTTATTGAGCAATAACTCGTATTGTGCCTCTTGGCAACAAACCATGATAGAGAGCTTCAATGGGGAAAAAAATAATTATCCTTTAGGGGGAATTCGTTCTGATTTCTTTAGTTGGTCTAGTCTGACATGCACACAGATACATATGAATTTTCTTGTCCAAATAAGAAATGGTACATTTATACAAACTCTATAATGGTGCCACGCCTAATGGTGCACTCAGCGGGTCAGACTTTAAGGTTTGCTTCTTTTACGATACATGAACTCCTCAGGACTGGAATTATCCATAGATCTCAAATCAATACAGATTTTGTAGATCTGCATATCTTTTTTTTCATATCCAATGTGGCTGAATCATCTGTCAAGATTATCAGAAAAAACATGCCAAGTCTATTGTAGCGTTCATATCATGTGCAGAAGATAGCTTTGAAAAAGTTTGTCTTAGTGTGTGACACACACGGGTACTTTGTTTGTTTGAATTTCTCTCTTTCAGTCTCTGAGACTGGAAGAGAAATATCACCGTTAAAGACAAAGAGACTGTGACATTCCTTCAGACATTTATTTATTTTCCTTATTTTTGTTGCTTTTGTTGACATGGTTTACCTAACCGATTTCTCCTCACTTATCCGAGTCACAATCTAAAATCATTCTGTGGCAACAGTTTGAGGCAGAGGTCTGATATTTTCCCATTTAAAATGAATATGTGAGATTTTTAAATAAAAGAAGTGTTGGGGTTAAAGGAAAAAAAAGTGCAGAAACCGAGATGATTGGATGCAGCTGCTGGCAGCAAACTGGTAACCAAAAAATATGGGAGACTTGTGTATGTTTGTTTCATAAAGCACTTATTTCTTGTTTTATTTTCTAGCAGCACTTACGGCAGGCTGCCAGCAGGGCTCGTGGTTTTGGTCCTCAGTGCAGATATAACACCAGTGGAGTCACACATACACACACACATATGCACACTCAAAATGGATAACACTTGGCCAAACAAGCCATTTACATTGGAGTTGAATCTGATCTCACTAGGCAGTTGGTATTTGTTTGAAAAAAAGCGTTTTTCTTGCTTTCATACAATATGATATTCAGTACATGAAGGTAATATAATAACCCAATTTGAAAAAGCTGAGAAAAACATGGCCCTGTCCAAGGATCAGACTTCAAGCTTTTCATTGAAGGTTTGCACGCAGCGCCTGTTTTCCAGTCTCTGCAGAGGATGTTCTGAACTCACTTAATGGAATTGAACATGTCAAACTACATTTCCCCAACTGCTCCAGCCCAAACGAAAAATCATTTTGCTGTTACAGTGTAACACGAGAAAGCAAATAAAACATTTTAGATTGTTGTGATTTTAAAGCTTTTTTCCAATACAAATTTGGTTAATGTCTCCATAGTAACTATGCACATATGTTGGACCTTTTTTTAATCAGCTTTTTTATTTCCAAACTTTGGGCAGGAAATGGTCTTTTAAAAACTGTTTACACATCAATGCAGCACTGACATCCCAGTTTGTTCTTATCTGCTTTTGTTAGTGTTAGTTAGTGTTCTTTTTCATCAGAACACAAGAGATTTGTCATTTTTCTTTCTTTTGGTTAAATGTTGTATACAAACTGTCATCAAAAACCTTGTATTATTTAATGATCCACATGTATGATATCCAGGAACCATACCTTACCCTGCTCTTATGTTATGTTTACTTGTTATGTATATTGTTATGCTTCTTCTCTCATGAACACTTGTCAGGAAACTAAAGCTAATGGAGACCCCATTAGATTTTGCTGGTACGTTTCACAAACATCAAGTACGTTTTTTTTAAAGGGACACACAGACCTGACAACATTGAGTGAAATTGGCATTGTGATTGTACATGTTGTTTATTTTAAGAATAAAATAGGAATTTTGTAACTTAATGTTTGCTCTTAATCTCCTCTCTTCACTGAAATACGTTTTTGTTTAATTAAGGCAATATGCATGTGTATAGAGATTATCTAAAAACTACTTTTCATCTGCCTCCAGGTAAGTTTTATACTATATGTAATACTCTTTTATTATATATTTTTTGTTTAACATTATTATATTATAGTTTTCCACATACAAACAAAAAACTAAACAAAAAATAGGCCGGAAGTAATATATTTTTGTTACTCATTACTCAGTAATTCTGGATCTGGCCCCGCCCACCGCTGCACGCGCTAGTCTGAGCAAAGACCCGCGATCTGGAGAAATGTTTCTGCATCTGCTTTATTTGTATCCATTTGTATCCATTAGACTGTATACAAATTCAGAAATATATGTTATTAAAAGGAGGTTGTTGTGCACTACCGTCTGGGACTAGCAGTCGTATTAGAATGGTAAGTGTATTTAGCATCTTATATTTGTGTGTTAGCTTGCTAGCTTGTTACTGCAGTGGCTGATACAGTGTGAGTGGTTGTGAAACAAACAATAACATCTGGTGGGAGTGTTTGGTAAGTTTTGTAGGAAGTTCATGAGTGTGGTTTACGTACAAAAAATGCAAACTCAAATGTTGGCTCTTTTTCTTTAGTCACTTTTAGTATGCTAATGCTAACTTTAGCTCTCTCTCTACCGCTGTGTCCCCTCAGCGGTAGAGTTTCCAGGTTAGTTTATTTGTCCGTGTTGTGCCAACTGCCAACGGCCTGTTTATATGTCGGTATTTTGCGTATTAAACAGCATTGGCTGTTTCATATGTGTGATGTACAACATGTAGCTTGGCCAGGCCCACATTTGAAGATGACATGTTAAGAAAGTGCACAACTATTTAGGGATAGACGTTGCATACATGCAAGGCACTGTAGTCAAGTCATGTGAAGAGTTTGACACAGAAGGCCTTTTTTTGTCAATTATCTTTAAAGTAATTCAAGACTTGTGTGCAAAACAAGATTTTGTTGACACCACAACCCATCCAACTGTGGTGCCTTCAATAACTGATTGTAGGAGACATCTTTTATCCAGTTTTTGAAATAAAAAACATTCAGGCTGCATATTCTTAGATTTTATTTTATTTATAATGAGAGAGAAAGAGAAGTTTGCCTTTTGGTTATTTTACCAGGTGATCTCACAAACCCTAAATAAAAAAGTTTGTGTCTCGAGCTCATTCCCCTTAATGTTTTGATATTTGGATTATATTTCTGCTGCAATTTGTATTTAAATATAAAGGACCACAACAGAGCATACTCTTAATTCTCCAATAACATTTGACAGTGTCCACACTTCTGGAACAGTTAAGCAGATCTCTTAACATGTTACGCACAAGAAGCACTTTAACGGTGTCATCTCTGGTCTGCAGCTCTGTCTGCACCAACATTGTCTTTGGACAGTGATTAAGGCTGGGGCCCCTAACGGCACGCTCAGCCAGAACACTACTACTGCCACCGCCTCTGTCATGGCATCATTTCAAAGGTACACTGCGAAACCAGAGAGATGGAGACATGAACAGAGACAGGGAGACCCAGGGAAGCTGTTTTACATTATTCCAAGACATAATAGAGCCAATCTAAGTGTGCACGCACACACGTACACATGCTGAAACACAGAGAGAGAAGAGAAGGAGATCTATGTTTTTTTAGCGTTCAGATTGGAAACATTTTCAGGATTTCCCTGAATATAGATTGCATGGAAAAAAAGGATCCTGCTGGTTTCAGGTTCACATTTGCAGCGTTCTCAGCCATGTCTAGCAATTATAATAATGAACTCCGGAGGAGCAACGGGACCCAGACACCCAGATAAATTAGCATAATGTCCTGCATGCACAGGAGAGACAGCGGAGCCGAGGCAGACTCATTTAAGAGGGCTTGGTGTGGAGTTTTTGTCCCTGTTGAATTTAGTGGTTGAAGAATGATGCCAGTGATGATGTGCGCTTGATTTTTATACCAGGTCATATCGTTTTTGCAGCAGCAGCAGAAAGAGGACTGCACTCTCTTCCTTATGTAATCACAAGAGAGGAACACAAACAGGAGTTTACGAGGAGACAAACCCACTCCAATCAGATAACTGTGCACACACACACACACACACACACACACACACACACACACAGATGACAGCCCATACAAACTGTTTACTTGACCTCTCCAAATGTTTCAGAGGAGCAGCTCAGGCGGGAAGTGATCCTCATGGGTCCCATACCACTCACTAGCAGTATATCTCTGCCTATGTTTCCGTCTGCACTAACAGGGCTGTGGGTGCGTGTTTGTGTGACCTTTCTGCAGGAATCTATGCATCTTGATTTCTCATTTAGTCCAGAGATAAACTCAGGGCAATGAACTCTCTAGTGTGGGCTTTGCCTGTCGACTCGGCGTGACCTCCCTGAACCTTTTCTAATCTAATGATATCTGATCTTAACTAATGGAAATGGGACACCTTAATGTCTCAGTGGAAGACCATCTCTGTGCAGACGAACCTGCCCACAATAAAACACACAAAACAGATCTTAATTTGATCTGATTGTAATTGAGCAACCCCCCCTCCAGCTCCAGGAGAACTTCAAACTGAGTCAACAATAACTGTGTACTCTGGCGCACTCTAGTGGCTTTTTTTATTTAACCTTAGGGACCGAGTTGAGGGGCCCACCCATATGGTGTTCCATACAGCCACAGGCAAGCTGGATGTGGCCAAACTAGCTCTTATAATGTTAGTGCTGCTCGTACTAAAGTTCCAACACCCCACGTTCTGCGTCTGTGGACTTCAGCCTGTAGAAGAAGTTTTGCTCCGTGGATGAATGTCAGATATTAAAAGTTCTTCACCCTCATAGAGAGGGGGGATGTAAACGAGACTTTTGAACCGTAATAAAATAAATGATCAATTGGCAGGCGAGCAGCATCCAGGCAGCGGCCCAGTTCTTCACAGACATGGTAGGTTGTAAGGCGTCCTGACATCCAGCACCAGAATCCATTCATCACTAGATTAAAGCGACCTCGTGTCTTTAGCCTGCTTTGGAAACATTTGATTCCCCGAAACCATTTGCTGCTAAGTGAAACTCAGCTCAGAGAAAAGTGCACTTATGAAACATGAAAAAGCATACATTTAATGATTTCTGCCATTTCAGATTATGCAATCTGATACATGGCCCCACTGCCTGAAAAAAAAAAAGGAATTACTGTGAAAACGCGAGTGTCAGGACCATGGACAGCGACCAAACACACAAACAAAAGACCTCTTTGTCCAAGGCCTCCGCTTCATGTCAGTGTTTCAAATTATACACCATCTCGGCTGTCAAACTGTTGCAGCACGACCGAGTGTACAGAACATTAGACAGCATGAACGTTCGATCGGTGCCAAATATTCATGCAAAACAGGTTTTTTCCATAGGTTTCAGCTAGGCAATACAATGTCAAAAATGTGAGCAGGGGTCCCATCTTTGCCTTAAACTTAAACATGAATAGCCCTATGTGTTCTTCCTGTCAGATGAAGGGCCGTTCAAATGTTATCAGGCGAGTGTTAATTGAGAACCAATGGACTGGTAATTCGGAGCAGTGAGATCCAGCTCACTGCTAAATGACATACAACCCTGGTGACATTTAGATCATGATGGGGCTTTTTGGAAAATCCACCACACGACCATAGCCATGAGGGGATGCCAGGCGAAAAGGGGGAAGAAAGATGCCCGCCATCGTGTCTGGTTCTGCTTTAAACATTCATTCTCTCAGTCTCCAAGGATCATAACTCGTGTTAGAGGCAAGTTTTATGGTTTATGACTGGAAAATAAAATGCTGCGTGTTTCCTGCAGGCGAAGCGATGATTTACAACTATGAATGATAAAGTGAGAGCCCGCCTGACAGTGCGGATGTGTGAGGGCTGCTGAGGATCCAGACATGTCCGACATGTGGATGTGAGTGTGGTCGTATAGCGAGTGTGGTCGCCACAGCGCGGTTATATACATTGGAACACGGCATAGTGGGAAATATTCTGGCTCACTAGTACAGTAGGTATCAATACCTGACATCATCATCTCACATAATTAGCACAGTGTCCACATCCTTCTCCAGTGACCATGGATTATTTCATGTGGTCCACGACTGGAACAGAAACTCTAACCAGTAAGTCTAACGGAGAGCATAAATACCTCGGGGCTTTGCTGTCTGCAGACATGGTTACCCATTCCAACTACTCCTGTCCAACAAGCCAATCAGATATGTTTGTTGTTATCTTCTGCTGAAATTTGGGCCTGATTATTTAAATACACAGAAAAATGTCTTGATCACCTGGCTCCGAGCTCATAAAGCCCACATTTCAGGCCAGGACAGGCCTGTCCATGCCTCTACAAGGCTCTACCGCTGATCTTAGACAGGGGCCGACGTTTGCCAAGAACTCTCTCTGGTGAGGTCGTCAGTCTTGCGCCGAAACCGCAGGCGCGCGCCAGGCAGATCAATAATCCCCATCAAGACTCACCACAAGTCACTCAAGCCTCCGAGGGCAGGCGAGCGGAGGAGGGCTGGGGGACCTGCGGAGAATTTGATACTCTCTTAGATCGCTCTCTGTCTCCGAGTGGAAGGGGATGAGGACTCGTCTTCCGCAGCTCTTTAAACATGATCTACTGTTATGAAATGGTTTCTGTCGTTTGCCGGGCGTGCTGTGATTAGACACTTCCTTCTCAGGCATGCAGGTTCTCAGCCGCCACCTTCTCAATAGGTTGATGCTGATGTCACATGTCATTCATTTCTCAATATTGGGAGGGGTTTGTCATTGGAGAAGGAGGGTAAACTTCTGCTCAAACTATTTGTACCTCTCACTTATTATCACTCTATTTAGGGAGGCAGTTGTCCATTTTTTTTGTTTGCCATTATGAAAGGAAATACAAGCCGGATTTTTCTAAAATGTGTTAAATAAGTGTTAGATGGGCCAAAAACAAGCCCAGTATCTAAAGATGATCTGGATTAAGTAGCGAATATGAGTGTTATTTTTTCACTAATGGAAACAGCCTTGTTAACATTCCATTCAGGTATTTGACATGTCCTTTTATCGCTTTGTATGACACAAGAAAAATATAAAAGCATTAATTTTGAGAATTGTAGCCAATAAATAACATTTAGATGTTGTTTCACGTCAAACTAATGACGGTGACCAAACTGAAAGAGCAGCGAGGATATTGTACGAGATGAACCAACAAGCAAAGCCCTTTCTGCTGCTCCAGCCGTTAAAGTACATGGATAATATAGGGTTTCTTCAGTATGAGGTAAAAGTAAACTTCACCTCAGGCTGAAACATATGGGCCCGTCTCCTGGGTACAATATCTATGGTAAGCACCACTGAGGTCTGTATGTGTGCAGTATTTCTTAAACTATGGCCCTTAATTGGATCACAGGTCTGTTTCTGGTGGGTCCTCACACGTCAAACACGCCAGTTTGTTTTAATCAGCTCAGGTCTCAGAGCGGGGCTCAATTTAGACAATTTATGCCTGAGCTGAAAAGGTTTAGTAAACCTGGCTATAAAAGTGCGCCGTGTGCGAGTCCCTGTCAGCCTATGTGGACTCCCCGTGCTAAGGTGGCCAAGGCCAGCGACTGTTAGATCCACTGGGAGTGTAAAAACAGATTAATGTGGCGTGCCAGACCCCATGACCAGACGTGTTTGACGTTAATGCTCCACTGTATATTATCCAGCTTGCAGAAATGTTGGACGTGAGCGATGGGATCCAAGGACAGGGATGTTTAGGTACTAATTACCAAACAGCAAGGCACAAGTCTCGCTCCATATTTCCTTACTCCTGTGGAAACACTAGGCAGGCTCCATTTATTTTCTTTGACTGTTGTTTCTGGCACGGTCGAGTCTCAGTAAACACCACTCGCCCACCATTGTAAATCCGACAGGCGCAGATCTTTCAAGTTAGACTCCTTTGAGGAAAAATGGAGACAGATCGGATGGCGGCGCTCGGGTTTTCCATCTTAATGAGAGAGTGGAGAAGAGGGATGGCGTTTGATCCCTGGCATGGAAGCCTCTATTTAAGCCTGTCAACGGTCATCACTCTCTCTCCTTCTTTCTCTCTCTCATGGATGGAGAAAAAGACCTGGACCACTGAATTTGATCAACTCAGTCAGGCACACTTAACCCTTTTCAGAACGCGGATCCCTGCTCTAGCGGCACCTTTGCTATCACCGACACACACCAAACACCCCTCCCTTCATGACAACCCTCCGAAGTATCAGTGTTGATTGATCACCTCGCTGGAAAAGAAAAGAAAAGGCAGAAGCAGATCTGTGAAAATATTATTTTATTTGTAGAGCTTCGCAATGAGCAAGGCTTTCAGTCATCATGCTCCAATTTCATATAATATGTTTGTCCAAACCACACAAGAGCCTCATGGTTCTGCAAGGAAGTCTCGCTATAGTTGCAGCCTGACATCAAGCCAAAGACGATAAGCCCCCCAAGACAAATTTCCATCCTCTCTCGGCTTGGACAATGAAACATTTGAACTTTAACCTGTGGATGTTGATGGGCTAAGCAGAGGAAATGTGTCTTTGATGAAGGGCTGGAGGGCAGGCTTCTTCTGACCATCGCGGACCTGGCCTGGAAGACGCTTTCCATCAAAGCCTTAATGGCTCTACCTAATCAGGCCTGATTGGGGCTGCTAAATAAATACTCTCCATTCATAATATCATGTGTAACTGAAGACAAAATCAATACCTACACTGAACATTAATAGCTAGAGGCAGAACAAATGTCTCCTCTCTGGCTGCAATACATGTTTTGAGTCCATCAGTGACATTGGCATGGATTTTGAATACTTCCAAATAAAGGCACATAGTAGTGAATTTTTCACATCTTGGAAAGCAGCTTTGAAATATGACATTTTAAATGAGATTCATGCATGCAAAAAAATCATAAACGAGCTTTGTTCTGAGTTATCAATGTCAGCTAAATCTTTTGCAACTAACATCATCAAGCATGTCAAATAATTTGTTAGAATCAAACTTTCTTAAAATCAATCGTTCAAAAGCAGGAGTGAATTTTCAAGATACGTACAAGTTCGAGTAAACAAAGAGCAACACCGACAATCAAAATAAATCTGCAGATCGCAACAGTCATATTCAGCAAAACATTTATAGCGCCAATCATCAGTCATAGATGAATCAAGGTGTCTCCCCTGGAGCCAGAAGCTTGATAATAAACACTGGAGTCAGACTAGACTTCTGTGGGCTTAGGAATAAATAAAGTGAACGACCCTGACATCAGCAGCTAGTAAAATGTTTGGCCGTGCGGACCGCTGGAGTTTGTATGAAAGAGAGCTTTGTGTTATGAGAAATAAATACAGGACGGGACACAATCATGTTTGAAAAGTGTTATGTCAGAAGTTTCATAGCAGCACAATTTGAACGTGGTTTGAAACCTGTGAATTAAGTTAAATATGCTTGATTTGCCGTCCGCTCCACTTCTCTTTTGCCATGTCTGTTTTTGCAATTGCAACACCACATAACTAAAGCAGTGAAAGCACCCTGCAATATCTGACTATGACAGACAGAAAAGGTCTGTTTCCTGAAAATACCACTGAAGAAGACTCAAAAGGACAGTCACAATTATGTTGAAAAGTGATGGGGGTTTTTTGTGTTGTGTTACTAGTTTATTTTGTCGGAGCTCGGGTTGCGTGGCGAATTACTTGGCCAGTCTCCTCGCCACGTCTTTGTAGGCGGTCTCGATCTCGGAGTCAGCAGCACAGGTGTTGGTGAACTCGTCGCGTGTGTAAGCGTTCTTCAAGTAACGCCAAACCCCCTTCATTTCTGAGGGGATGTCGTAGTTGCGGTACTTCTTAGCGACAACCTGTGAGAGAAAGCAAAGCTGTAACTTTGAGAAGTGAAGACAAACTTGATTTATTTTAGCACATTTAAAATCCATCCTTGGGAGGTATTTTGACTGTACCATCAATTTGTATGCAGTTCAAGTAAAGAATTATTTTAAGAATTTCTAATTGTTAGTAGCGTACCCTGCTTTTCCACTCAATATATGTGAGACAAATTCAACAAATGCTTGGGTGTTTTCTGTGCTGAATATGTTCAACTAATAGTAACATAGTAAGGACCTTTTCAGAAAAAAACATGAGACAATGCTTTTTTAGGGTCTCTACATACTGACGCTTGCCAATGAGCCTTAAACACAGCCGTGGCTGATTGGAATGTTATTAGTTGAAGAGTTATCTATACCTGTCGGTGGTGATAAACTCACGGGATCTCCTGTACCATATTTCATGAAAATCCATTCCCAAGTTGTTGCGTTATTTTGGTTTGGAGCAACATTTTGAGCAACAGGCCAATACTTATATGTTGTCAGTGTACTCATTACTTCTGAGTAATCACATTATGTTTTTTTCCTGTATGGCTGAAAACACGAAACTATTTCTCTTTTTTTTCAAATTTACCCAAAAACGTTTTATTGATTACAATTTATACTACAAATATCTTAAAAATGCCTTAATTACACCATTTTGAATATTATTCTTATACATTTTTTTTGTTTAATTCCTCTTATTATGTGTTATCTTGTCCTTTTTGCTCCGTGTGTGTTTAAATACTAACTTGTATTTGCATTGAAAACTGAAAAACACTGGAAAAAAGGCCTCACACATGAATACATCAAAGATAACATATCAAGTACTCCTAATGTGTTTTTGAATGAACCACTAACATTAATATTTCCCCTCTTTACCTTGACTATGTGCAGTTTAGGCAGCAGGTTGCAGTCTGCGAGAGTGAGCTCATTTCCGTCGAGGAAGCCTCTGTTGGAGCCCTTCTCCTCCTCCATGCTGTCTGCATCGATCTCATCTGGCAGGGTGCTGTTCAGGTAGTCATCCAGCTTCTTCAGGGCCCTGGCCAAACCTTTCTCTAGAACTAAACACACAGAAACGCACATATGCATAAGTACAAGGTGTGTGGTGTTAACCTCACTAGGTGGCAGCACAGCAGAATATATAAAAGCCTCAAACACTGGACTCTGCTTCTACCTAGTGGAGCAATAGAGTATTGTATTCTTTGTGTGTGCGTCTGTGAGTGTAAAAGGCACAAAATGGGCAGCCCACCGGCGTTGGCCTCTGGTTTGGTGTTCTTGATGAAGGCTGAGAACTTGGCGAAGATGTCATTTCCAGCTGTGTTGGACTCTCTCTGCCTGGCTGCCAGTTTGGGATACCTGAGCAGACGGGGGGACAGAGGTAGGAGACGCAGTCAGAGACGCAGGCAGACCTAACCATCTGGATAGCATTAACACCTGGACTGGCGCTCAGCTCTGACTAAAAACATGTTACACGCTCACACACCGAGTTGGCCGCCCGCCTCTTAAAGCTCTCCCACACTAAGGTCCATTTATAATGCAAAAAACTTTACAGGCAATAAAAGAAAGATTAAGTTAAACTGACATTTTTCTATGCAACTGCTCACACACAGGCTCTGGTTTCTTCTTAGCAGTGACAATAACACAAAACAGTAAACCTGTCTTGATTTTTCCAGAATTACACAAAAGCTATGGCTCAATTTAGCACATATTGTCTGTGTGCCTGAGACATATATATATATATATATATATATATATATATACACACTTATTCACAAAAAGATTTATAGCAGCCATAAACAACAAACAGATGTATCAGTTAACATCAGCCTTCATCAAATACAGCACGTATTCGCTTTTATTGGACTAAAATGTTTCCTGCCCTTTCAGCAGTGTCGCTGAAGTGAAGTAAATCTAGCCAAAAGCAGCATGTGTGCAGTCAACGATACTGTAAACCATGCATTGTAAAACCTTCCAGTTGAATTACTTTGGAGGACAGAGCGTTTCCTCCAGAAACTCCTCGATCTTGTTGATATCGGTCTTGACTTCTCCGTTGAAGGTCAGGAAAGGAGGGTGCGTCCCCGGGGCCAGGTTGTGCAAATCTGCTGGCTTTCTGCAGAGGACATAAAGATAGCAGTGTGTCATGAGGAATGGCACAGGTGTGTTTGTGCGTTGGAAGCTAGCATTTTTCGTTTCCTCACCTTTTGAGGTCAACAGTGGTGACGTTGAACACGACTCCTTTGAGCCAGAGGATCATGAAGAGGCGCTGAGAGAAGGGACAGTTGCCGATGCTTTCTCCATCATTTCCGGCCTAAATGACAGACAAAAAGTCAGAGAGTTGAAATATATTGTACACAGGCAAATCGCATGTACAATGGATGGACTACAGTAGTTAAAGAAAAGTCAGTATTTTTTCAATGCGGTATCCTGAGGACTGATCCCTTGGCAATGTATTTGACATTAGATGACAGCCGGATGGTACAGCTACCAAACGTATTTTAGCAATCTTTAAATAATCCACGTATATAATGTTGAACATTATATTTATAATTGTTTAACCCATTAATCTAGCTTTCAGACATCCCTTTCTGGTGGGCAACTATCAATACTATATACCAGCGGTTTTCAAAGTGAGGCCCAGAGAGCTTCAGGGGAGGTAATGAGGAACAGTGAAATCTAGCTAGTTAACTTCAGCTAACTTTATGCGAGCTGCAACATGGATACATTTTTTGTGAAATTACCTAAAGTGAGAGAGGAGACAGCGTCTGGCAGAAAACGTGTGTCACTTGCACACTTTTGGCTGTCTGTGGAGACCGAGTTCCCCCACCTCGCCAAAAAGGCTGTAAAATTGCTCATTCCCTTCACCTCCACCCAGGGGCGGACTGGCCATCTGTAGAATCTGGAGAACGGCCGGTCGTCAAGGGCCGTTGACGGCCCGCCCTTCATTTGTTATGTTTTTAAACGGCATCATCGCCCCCCATTGACAGTTCACTAGCGGTAGGCTTTTCTTTAGATGGCTATAATATGTTTTGCTGGTGCCAAGCAGTATATTTCCTAGACTGGTACATCCGAATGCATCTCCAAACTGTAAGTGGGCAGGCCACCATCTAGTGTAGGTAATTCACTGACTGTTAACAAGTACCTCATTCAACCCCACTTCAAAAACTCTCCACTTAACTACTAACCCCCCTATCTCCTTTACCATGTTTTTACAGTTGGGAAAATCCTTGGTCACAAGGTTGTCTCTCTGAAAACAAACCTTGCTACTATCAATAAAATACATATTGGATTAAGCTGACTGTTATCTTTGACTTTTATTTGAATAGAAAGGTTTTAATAAGCTGTATAAATGTAAACACTATGTGAACACGCATTAATACGTCACCCTGAAATCCCTGATTCAAATTTACGATAGGGTGAAGTCCAACCAAGTACACTCTGGGTCAGTTATATATTATACCTGTACTAAATGTTGTCTATATAAATGTGGGCATGTAAGATGGCAGCATAATCTTGCCTTCCTGTTAAAGCTTTGAATTGTCTAATTTGTTATCAGTTTTAAATGTCTTAATGGTCTTTCATATGACAAATAAAGCATACAAATAAACAAATAAGAGTCAAAGTTTTCCTCCTTGTTCTAACACTTGTCCCCTCCATCGTATACTTGTGGACATGCAGTGAGATCATGTGTCGGCATGTATGGATACACAGCAGAGCCTCAGGAGTGACACCTGACCCACTGGGCCGGCTGAATTATACATGGTGCTTTCATCCCCTGGTTCACTGGCCGCTGGGGCACAGAGGGCAGGGTCAGACCTGCAGGCCCGCAGTCACAGAAACACAACACAGAAAAAGAAGTGCACTGACCTCAAGGTCAGCAGAGATTTGACAGGGGAGACTATTTATTATATTTTGGTGATTTGGGTACTGTACTCCAAAGCATTAAGAAAGCAATAAATTGATTTCATTATGTACACATTTTCTTTCATTAAGATGGCTTGCAGAAGCTCAGAGTAGCAATTGAGAGAAAAAAAAATTCAATTGTTTTCTCTTCTGTGTTTGGACTTATAACGGTATATAAAAGCAGTGTTTCCCCTACCATTGTCTTGGCGGGGCGCTGCTATATTTTTTTAATATATATATATATAGCACCAAATTGCAACTAATCTATATATATATATATATATATATGTGCTCTTTTATTAAAGGTCCCATGTCATGGCCATTTCTACTGATCATAATTCCATTGTTGAGGTCTACTAAAATAGATTTTTATTGTTCAATGTTCCAAACTCACATTGGTTTCTCATACAGCATCTCTGTATAGTATGTGTATTCACTCTCTGTCCTAAACGGCTTGTTGGAGCTCCTGCCCCCCCCCCCCAATGAGCCCAGTGGCCGCCTGCGAGGCAGCGAGACACAGCGAAACCCAGCCTGAAACCAGCCCGAACACACCCGGAGCCTGGCTGGGAGTTTGTGTGTGTGCTCACACACAGACTCACAGCCTCGCCGCGTCCCGCCGTCTCAGGGAGGAGGAGAAATCGGTGGAGCTGCAAAGTTTGTGACTTTGCAGACCGTTTACATGCATAAAAACCTTCATAACACACAAGGGGACGGGACGGGTAATAACCGGAAAAGCATGACATGGGACCTTTAAGTCTTTCACACCACTTTCATTATAATTTAAAATAAATCATTTGTATTTGGATGACCATGAGTCACTTCACAAATACATATTCTACACCTACGCGGAAAACATATTGCCTTTCGGTTCATGTGCCCGACAGTAACACTGCTCCTAGCAAAGACCAGAAACAGAGCTGTCGGTCTAAAAGTAGCTGAGCCAACTGTATGTAGTCCAGCCATTGATGCCAGTGCTGTCATGCTGCCTGAGCGCATGTGATGCTTCTGTCCGTGCATTGTTGTGGCTAGGCTCAGCAGCACGGAGGTAACACAATACACAGCCGCTGATAATAGTCAATCAACATCTAGAAAACGGAGGACAAAAGCTGTCACACACAACTAGGCCTGTGGGCGCAAGGAACGCTGAGAGATCTAACGATGCAGGGGGGGGGGGGATCCAGCACACATGTATACTTTACTATAACTGGGTTTTGCTGTTCTTTGTTAGTCTAAACACTCATTTTTATTGAGCATTAATTATACTGTAGCATTACCTGGGCTTGGTTGAGGAAGCTCATGTCTTCATGTTATCTTGTTTATGTGATGAGTTCATATTGCAATACAATGCAATTGAATTGAATTCTCCTGTTCAAACACATTACATTTCTAAGAGAAAGATCAAATATCTAGGATCAGAGAAATAATTGTAGTCACATTTTGTTGATGATTTACAGTTTCCTCAATTGGTTAGTTAGTTTGTCTTATTTTGTTGTTATTAAGTTACAGTTCCCTAAAGTCACCCATTAATACCAACAATTGAGGTAAAATTAATTTTTTTTTGTCGACGAGAGATAACGGCTTCAGTTCCCCATAAGAAATGAATGTCCGACGGCAAGCTAAAATGGTGAAAACATGTGAAATATAGTACATTTCTTAGCTTTCGTACCCAATTTCCAAACTGGAGGCATGCCACCCATCATCTACTGTAGGTATTACTCAGTATCTGACTATGGATTGGAACTTTCCCTTTAAGAAAACCTCAATAGAAGGCAATAGTGACTTTGGTTTATTGAGGAACACCATTTAATAAACATGTGAGTGACATCTTAAAATACCTAGCTTAATGTAAGTTTAGCTACAATATTTTGCTCTTTAGAACGAAGTATGACGTGTCAAAGATCAGGAGGGCAATGCAAGCCGACAAGTCTTGAACTTCATGTTACCAAGCCAGTTTCCAGGGAGTTGGTGTGTCTGAAGTCAGCCTCCACTCCAGCTAATTGGGTCAGTGCATCCAGGCAGCACATCCACAATGAGCCTCCACCTCACCTGCCTCAGGTATATTCATCTGCCTCTAAAATGTCCCACAGGGCCTCAAGTGCACCCATTTGTGTAGCGCAAAACAACACAGCTGTATCTACTGAAGCTTGCTCTACCAACATGTTTGCTCTCTTTCAGGAGATAATCTGGGACATCTATTGATTGGGAAAAATGTCAGCGCTACTTGCATACAAAAGAGCAGAGTGGCTCATTTCATGGATTGTGGAGAGAATTAGCTAATGCAGTCCTTTCTTTAAACAAGGCTTTAATGTGGAGTAATATGAAGTACTGCAACAGTACCCCAATGCTAGATTCCTACCACCCACTAGCAGCCTCCGTATCACTGTCACAACAATCCTGGGTCACCAGTGTGCCAGTGCGTATGTAACTCTACCTCTACTATTGAGTTACACAAGCTTTCCACAACACAATATCCTGCACATATGCTGCTTCTATCGTCCAGCAAAGCTTAAGTTAAGACAATACTTTAAGCATATATTCTGACTCTGTCTTACCTTGACAAAAAGCTCAATATCAGGGTCTCTGTCTTGGCTGTCAGTGGACATGATGCCTGCTTCTGGCTGTCACCTTGGTTCTTTTTTTAAAACTACAGTCCTTTGCTTATCCTCTGAGGTCTACATCCTCCAGAAAGAGATGATTGAAAAAGAAACCAGCTATCCTCTCTGCGCTGACAGCGATCCCTTACACCTTAAAAAACGTTTTGGTTTTCAGGCCTTGATTTGAGATCTCCACCCCCTTTGGTCCTTGTAATGGCTTTCTTCTCCCTTGCTGGTGTCCGGTCCAGGTGGCAGGTGGAGCCCTGACTCTGATTTAGACACAGATGGAGAGCAGAGCTAGCTCTCACTGACACAAGAGTGGGAAACAGGTGTCAGTCTATAACCAGGGGGTGGAGCCCCATCCCTCTCTTTCTACCACTGCAACCAAACTCCCCTGTATAAAACACACAGGACTAACATCACCTCCTTTCTTATCTGTGTCATCTCTCTTAAATATTTCAACTCACTTTCTTAATTTTCTATTTGGTTTTTGGTTTCAGATCAGGTTGACTTTACTATCCATTTTGCAATCAGCAAAAAAAAGACCTTGCAAGTAGTCCCCAAATATCGAATATAACCTGCAAAAAAAGTGGTATGACTATTTTTGACAGTTTTTGAGTGAGCAGCAGCATAAATATTTAATGAGTGTTCACATGTTCCAGCTCTGGCGGAATGAGGCAGGTTATATTTGATCACCAGCAGGAGACGATTCCTCTGTGAATTATTGATGCTTGGATTTGGTTTTATGGCAAGAATTGGCGTTCGTTTACAGAGAGAACCTAAGTAGGGCAACCAAAATATAAGCAGGTCTGACTAAAAACATCTTCATCAGCACACACTGGAGAAAATGAGTGGCACTCACTATTCTTTTTTCATTTGAGTAGGCACAATGTTCTGAGAGATTAACCTCAAAATAAAATGGCTTAGCCTATGAATTTATAAGTCAGATAAAAGCAGAAAAACAGAGAAGCTAGAACTAATTTAAACTAAACCGTTTCTATTTATAGAGCAGCCCCCTCTCGTGGCTGACATGCCAACATGCAGCAAGAGCCAATTACTGTGCTACTGTGGAAGAGTTCATTATATGTTTATGAGGGAAAACATTGAGTACTTTCACAATGTGTTGTTTTAGGTTTTATTTGTATAGGCCTTAATCAATGTTTCCATATTCCTGACAGCCCCCTAATGATGAAAACAACACATGATAATGAGCTAAACTGACTTTATTTTGAGATTTACATCAAAGTCCTTGGCCTCAGTAAATAGAAAATATGATATTTTATTTTTATATGATAACTTGAGACGAGAGGGGTATTGGATTTCTTGGAACTTTGGACCAGCAAGCTAGCAGTTTTCCCCTCTTTGTGTTTTCTATGCTAAGCTAAGCTAGCTGACTATTGACTGTAACTCTGAATTCAATGGTATCCATTTTCTCACCTAAATCATTGCAAAACATCAGACAAGCATCTGTCCCAATATGTCCCAAAAACTATTCCTTTTTAAGTATGTCTAAATAGTGGATGATCATAAAACCATTAAGGGTTTAGAAGATATGGCCTTGATTTTTGTGTCTTTTGGAGACAAAAGGTACAATCCCTGGCTTATTGGTGCTAATCATTCACTTGTACATCAAACAGTAACAGACATTTTGTATCTGTCTGGACCCAAGGTGGAGGGGAGAGTCAACACACACTTGCCAAATGGGACAACATACTTATCAATATAAGCATTGTCTTGATAGACAATCAGTGACAAAAAATCATTTGAACAGGATTATATGTCCATCCACATTTTGCCAGTGACTACTTAAGCATTCGTACAGCTTGTTATCATACAGTATGAGAATCTAAAAAACACGCTTAGTTTTATTAGTGATAGCCTGTTCTGCGGTAATCAGCTTTATCACTGACAGCAGAGGAGAAGCCATTGGGGCTTTTAACTTGGACAGCCAATCTCCTTACTCCCCTCACTGTTTTTATAGCGCTGCTTAGTTGGGTTTATGGCGATTGTTGTTGAACATTAACCTGTTAAGCCCCAAAGACCCCGTCGGCGGGTCCTTTTTTTTTCACAAATTAAAAAAAAAAAAATGTTATTCTTTGGATGGAATGAATACATATGGTGATAATTCAATGTAATACACCATTTGCATAGTCTGGTACCTGAAAAAGGTCAAATGGCACTGATGGAACCAGATGTACCCAAATGTGCCGAAAGCTTATTCCGCCTGGAACTTGTTTTTGCTAAACCTCTCTAAAAAGGTCAAATTTCACTTGTTTTGCCTCAATCTTGATACAGGGTACTTATTATATGTTATAGGTTGGATTCCTAAAGCTTTTAGTCTACCATCCCATCATTCAAGGGTGGTTTTCACTATAAGTAATGTTTTTTCTTTAGGCGGAGGTAAGAATTTACCTTTTTTTGCTATGTTCCATCTGAATTTACTCTGACTGAGAAAAATCTATATTGATTCTGACACTTCTACATCCAACTCACAGATGTAACCTTGCTTTGATAAAATAAATTATTCATATAACTCTTTTAGAAGTTAAGTTGTAGTCATTTGTTTTGGGCATGTCATTTTCGAGCCTGAAACCTGAAAAACAGGCTCGGGCTTAAAGAATTGGGAAATCGAGGATTCGAGTGGTATGCGGAAAAGAGACAAATATGTTGTCACAACCCTGGAGAACTATGGTCGTTGCTTATCATAATTGTGAAAAGATAGTATCTCTAATCACAATTTCTAGGATGTTGTTTCTGAACACGGGTGAAAATCGGCAAAAAAGGACAGAAGGTTTCTTTATGGCTAAATAACGTAAAATCCTCTTTTACGGGAATGTTTTCTTGTTAAAGTCAAAACAATGGACATTCAATATGTTATTTTGATATGTTCATGAAATGTGGGATTTAGCAAAGCTTAAACTGTTTCTGGAGTATGCCACAGTCCCTGTCACATGTAGAAAGTTAGGATCAAGAAATCCTCATCCGCAGTCAGATTGTAGCAAACTCTGTTTGTTTGCAAGCCATCTGTGTTGATTACAACTGACAAAATGGCTTTTGCTGTTACAATACTAAGACACTTTTCGGATTTAACACAAACTACTGCTGTCATTCCTCGTTACAAGGCCTCTTTTTGAGCTAAAACAGAGATTCTTGAGCCCGGCCCACTGACTCAATCTCTGTTGCTCAATCAGCAAAGTGACCCCTGCATGTGCTGATAGCACAGCTCATAGAGCAGCTCTATCAGAAAACACACAGTGTGATTTACTCAGGCATGGAGTTCACCCCTGGTTTCTATGGCTGTACAGTAAACGGGTTAATTATTACATCAGGCTGCCTCCAGATTAAACTCACTGACAAAGCCACTGAAACTAAGAGATCCATGCTTCTGTGACATTTCTTACTGATAACACGCTTTGTCATATATAATTCTGGATATACTTCAGTTTATTATTATTTACTTATTTATTGTTTCTACAACTGTTGTTCTAGTATTTGCCTCTAATTACTGACTCCAAAAAGTGTAATTCAGTCTACTTAAATGCGCTCTAGGCTTCAACCATGTGTAGACTGGCTTTAAAATAGGGTTTCTATTTTTAATCTTTTAAATGTGTTTTATATATTGTGAATGGGGGAAATAGAGTGATTTATTGTGACTAGTGTCTCGCTTTCTAACATCATTATAGTTTGAACCTGTTTTAAATGTTTCTGCGTCACATTTTCACATTTCTTAAGCTCAAATGAGCTGCAAATCATATTTCTTGATTGTTAAAACGTACCTGGAAAATTAAACTTATTAAACAGATTTGATTGTGAAATGCCTTAAACATAATCAGTAATTGCTTCAGATTATTTAACATGAGACTTATCATATAATGATCTCATAGGCTAATGTCATGTTTATGGCTCAGAAGCGGCAAAAAGTGGTCGATTTTGCACCTTTTGGATTAAATGCAGTAACCTATTGATATGCAATCTACATGCCAGATATTGCAACACAATAATCCATGTTCTGTCTACAAAATGCACAGCATGTACATCGGCTGATACGTGTACCGAAGGGTAATTTAAGTTCATACCCTGCAATACGACAGATCATTCATGATGCCTTATTGTAGGGCACGATAAGAATTTATTGATGCAGGGTGTAAATTCACAACCTACCCAGCAGCATATAAAGTAATTCAATTAGCTCCACCTTCTGCAGCTTATCATTGATGTAGCCAAATTAGACATTAATCAGCTATAATTAAAATACTATAATATCATTTAAAAATAGTCTATACTGCAATAAGTGTATATTTGACGCTTATATTTTTATCTTTTACTTTACTGGTAATACACTATTTATAAACTGGGGTATTGCTCTTTTTTACCTAAAAGATCTGTGTACTTCCTTGCACCACTGTGTTTAAAACTAACAGCAAAGAGTTTTTCTTGCGGTTAATAAAAAGCAAAATGTCCTGCACAGTGAAGAATACAAGGTCAAGGTGAGATGGCTTCAAGGATCCTTTTGGTAAATCATATTGCTGAGTCCATCACTAAAGATAGTAAAAAACAATCTTTAATGCAGCAACTTCGTTTTATTCCTCATGCTGAGCAGTGTATCAGATACTGCCTGGCTGGCTCTCTGCCCACCTGTTGGCCTGAAAGGAGTCTTACCTTGACGAACAGAGAGATGTCCGGCTGGCTGGGTTCCTCCGGGGCTGCGCTGCTGTCGTCCAGACTGACACTCTCCAGAGTTTGCACGCTTAAGTCTACAGACGGCTCCGGGGTGCTGTCGGGACTGGGGGGAGAGTCCGATCTACCATTCTCCGCGGTCTCCTCGTCCTCCACCCGCGGCTGGATCGGCGGGTCGTCGCACGGGTCCCCGGGGGAGGCAGAGGATGCTGAGGAGGCCGAAGAGCGCCTGGATCCGCCGTTCACTTCCTCTACCTGCACCGTGACTTCTGGCTCCGGCATTGGACACACAACTGGCTCAGCCGGGTCGCACACCTCTTGCTCCGGCATTGGACACACAACTTGCTCCGGCATTGGACACACAACTGGCTCCGGCATTACACACACAACTGGCTCAGGCATTACGCACACAACTGGCTCAGGCAGGTCGCAAACTTCTTGCTCCGGCATTGGACACACTGGCTCGGGCATTACGCACACCTCTGGCCCTTCCTCAGCTTTAACTTCTTCTTTAACCTCGTCCTTTGCTTTCGCCTCTTCTTCATCATCGCTGGATGAAGAGGACGAGCTGCTGTGTTTGTCCTCGTCTCTGACGGCCATGTAGTCCGGGGAGCTGCGCCCCTCTCCCTTCGTGGAGACGTGGACCTGCACCTCGCTGTACAGCGGCTCCGTGGCCTCTGCGGGGCTCTCATATTTGGGCTCTCGGTCGGGGCTGTTTGCTCCATCGCGGGGCTGTTTCTGGACACGTCCCTCATCTATTGTTTCGTAGATGTTGTCCATGTTTGCTGGATTAGTGTTGGCACACCTGCTGTAGCGTGGAGGAGTGCTGAAGTGGTCTAACTGGTGGCACACAGTGTGCCTGCCTCTGAGCGTCTGGGCAAATTCCAGCGATAACTCATAGCAGACCTTTGATCCTGGAAGTTAACAAGTGATTTATGCAAAACCTGAGGCCTCTGTGCTTTCAAGGACATATTAGGGAAATACCCTTTTAAATGCAATACTTTTTTAATGCAGTATAATTCTTGTCTTTTAATTTTTCCAACTTTTTAATTGTTGGAGTATATTATTATTTTCCAATTTAGAATTTTCCAGTTTTTTTAACACAAGTTTCTCTGCAATCCATCAAATATTTTTCAGGACTAGTTTCCTTGAAACAACAGATGAGCTTAGTTTACTGTCACAACATAATTCTTTAGGCAAGGAAGGGGGCGTTTTTTTCATGAGGCTTTTTTTTTTTATATGTGCATATTTTTTCTTTTAAATAACTCAGTGAATATATAAAAAAATACAATTAATAAGAAGCTCTTAAAGTAACTGCAGAATAAATTCAGAAGGATGTTGTTCATTAACGAACTCGGCAATGTATTAACATCTCCCAAGTACATATTATAATTCTATTCTCTTTTTCATGCTTACTTGCAAACTGTATTTAAAACCAAACCAAATCATTATCTGCTAGATAACAGATTTTGACAGCCTTGATGTTTGTCATCTTTCTTATCAGCATCCATGTGAGGAAAGTGAAACCATTAATGGTCTGGACTAAGAAAAGGGTTAAAGGCATCGCACTTTAACTGTACACTGACAAAGAATACAAAAAAAAGAAATGGCTCAGATTCACATAAGTTCTTTTTAATTTCAGAAGACTGTCATTGCATCAACATGGCAATTTGTAAATCATATTAAATATTTATAATTTACTAACGATTTCAAATGACCTATTCAATTATATTCTGGATATATTTCATTTCTCCATCAACAAGTCAGGCGGAAATTAGCAGACAACCTAGACAATTATCATAAAATTAACAAATTCCATATAAATCCTTTCAATTTATGAATTTTAATTTAGTAAAAGGTATATATCACAGTGATGTCTGTAAATGTTTGGGCACAATTATTGTTTCTTAAAAGATGCTGAAAAAATATTAGAACTTTAGAATATATTTGCAGATTTGGACTCTACTTATAATTGTGCTAATTATAAAAGCTTTTTGGCAAGAGGCACCTCACTTAGTCATTTTAAATAGCAATTGCGAACAAGAAGTGCAAATTATACATGACTTAGAAAGCGTCAAACACTGTCCCTTCATACTTTTTCATTTCTTTCCTGTATAGTGCAAATCGGGGGAACAGTTCCTGCAAGTCATGCCCAAATAGTCTTCTCAACCTAGCAACAACAAAACCCTTAAAAATCCCAATGAAGAAATACTGACCTATAGCAATTGCACTTCACATTTCACCAACAAATGGCCATGGTTATGACATATGAACAGGAGGGAAGTACACAGTCATCTACACAGAAAAATGCCCTCCAAACACAAACTATACGCAAAAATAACCCCAGACTCACACAAAAGACTATTGCACACACAGCGCGGACAGATGTTCACAGTTAAGTTAAAAGGCAAAAGTCAACGGACTACTAAAGAGCAAGTTTGTGAAGTGATCGGCTCATGGGATGTCCTACACTTACGATCAGTAGCCTGGCACATGGAGTGGGTCTCTAGTGGAACATCTGATTCCAAGTAACATTAAAAAAAGAACACTGATCCCAGCCAATCCACTGAAAGTAACTTCTCATTCAGTGCTTAGACCCTTAGTTGAACAATTGGTGGCATAAATCGCATCCGTTTCGCATGGATTTGAAAATGCTGAATAAACCCAATCCCAATCTACTGCTGTCCCTACTATGTTACTATCGGGCAGTAAAGGTGTCAGTATGCTTCAAACAAAGTACATTTGGATCAGTGGTATAGGATACCTAAAAAATGAGAAAATCATCCCTTTTAACCCTGCCTTTGTTAAGGAAGTTATGTTTTAACACTGCCCATGAGTTTGAATAACGAGGTGGATACACTCACTATTTTGTACCTATTTACTTGAGGAGTTTGGCACTCTCTGATTGCCTTCTAGTTACTTGGGTTTCCAGTGCAACAATAGGAATGCCATCGAGTAAAGATTGTCTCTGAGTCTGGGCAGGTAGGCTTCTTGCCTGGAAAGCTTTTTATCCCTGCTTTCCACTGTGGCCGCTCAGCTATAATCACTTTTACCTTCAGACAAGGTTTTAACATACTGACACCTTAACATTATCCAAGCCACACTTTTGGCCAACAACGTTCTTACTCGCCAGAATCACAGGCTACAATTTCTCTCTAGCTTTGAATCTTTACTTATTAAATGACAATGAAAATGACAAGATGATATAAGGTAAAAATTCACAATCAAAGCAAAGCCACTAGAAAGCCCATGTAAAGGTTTATTATCTTGATTAAGCCTGCACCAGAAGCACACCCCAGACATTCCCCTTACACTCAAACGAGGGAGATGTACCTCTAAACATGATTAGATTATATTCCCTTAATCTCCGACTAATAAAAAGAGCAGCACATTGGCATTTAGTCATATAAGGGAGGCGTTAAGGGATGCTTCTGGAGAGAGCGGACTACCTTTGGGGAGCTACACCTCCTCTTCTTTTACACCTGCCATCTTTTCTCTTCCTCCCGCTACAGGTGCAAGTCTTCTTGCAGTAAAGGCTGGGACATCTCCCGGCTTCTGTGTTTTAGAGAGGGCAGCTGTTTGAGGGTCACTTGTCTGATGTAGAAAAACAGAAAGCCCAGCACCATTGCCACACCGAGGAAAGAACCCACGACAGGGGCGTAGGAGTGCTCGTGGACCCTGGGAGAGGGGCTGGGCGTGGTTGCCATTGGCTCTGGGTACAGCAGGTCCTGCACGTTTAAGAGGGATCCGTTGTTTGGTAGAGGGGGGGTGGACAGGATGTGGCACATGAGAGGGTAGAGGTCAACAGATCGCATGAAGGGCTTGATGTAATTCTGGCGAAAGGCCGGTCCACGGGCCACGAACACAGGCTGCATGCTATGTAGGGTGTTGTCAAAACCGTGATTTCCAACTGGTGATAGAAACATAAGAAATATATTATTGCAGAAAGAGGCACCATGCTTTGATGTTCATTATTTGTGCATCTGTAGAGCTCCAGTTTCCACATCCCACGATTTACAGGCAGAGAGATTTATGGAATCTGGCACTGCTCCTCTCTCAGATGATTTACCACCATCACTGCTTCCCCAGCTGAACGGTTACTGCTGAATCAAGTCACCGCGAGCACAAGCCAAATTGAAAATTAAATCCAAACACACAAGCACACAGACCTTTGATGCAAGCTTAGACTGGCTAACTACTCCTCCCCTAAATGTATCAGGGCAATTACCTTCCTCAGCAAAAGACAGGATTCCCTTAGTGTGCGGATTCAGTTTAATGCACCCCCCCCCCCCCAATACTAAGGCAATGTTTACAGCAAAAACGCTGTCTTGCCAACATTCTCACACTTTACTATAATGCAACACCTAATAAAGAATCCATTAATACACCGGATGTTAAACGCATACTTGAATTCATAGTCATTAATTGACGTAATTAATTGAAGTTAATGGCTGAGAAATTGTATATTCACAGGGCAGAACTGTAATATTATAGTACAGTAAACAGGAAGTGCACATCCAGTCCACATACACCAATAATGATCATTAATAAGCATATTTGGCTAAGTTGTCTCACACCATGTTGTCAGTGAGGAGTCAGCAGGTTTTATTTCCAGCCACTGACTCCACCGGGTCATTTTACTGATTAACAAGCCTTTAACAGTAGAGGAGGGAAATTAGCTTGTGTAGTCTGCAGCTACAATGAAAAAAGACCTACATACACAGTTTGAAATCTTCTAAGGGAATATAAATCAGGCTTTCTTTGTTAATTACAGCTGGTATTGCATGAGCTAGCTTTGGTTCAATGCCCCTGTGAAGCTATTATTAGAGCAGACTGAAGCAGCTTTATGAAACAACTGCAAAAACGCCTCTTCCATGTGTACAGCCTCAAGCTGAGTTGTTTCCCTCCTGACACAGCTTTATATGAGTTTTGAATACATACGCATGAAGGGCCCGGTCCTATTCTGCATCACGGTCCAGCCCTCCTTGGCCGCGATAAGGATCGGCATGATCCTGACGTTGTGTTGATAATGGAAGTGCTCGGGAATGTCGTCCTTCTTGTAAACCACCATGTTAGGGTTGACATCCACCAGCTTGTCGTAAATCTCGTCAAGCTTCCCTGAAACCCAGATGACAACATTATGTTTGTAGATTTTTTTTAAATCACACAGCTGTCATACAATGTTTGTAGTTGGACCTCAAAATTGTAATGCACTACAATATTTCTGTAAGCCGCGTTATCTTTAGCCAGAACAGGTGACATAGTCTGTCACCTAGCTGTAGCTTAATTTTGTATCGTAAAAACATATATATTTTTTCTCATCAAACAAAAATGTAATTCTTAAAATTTTTACAGTGGTATATGTGACAGATGTTTAAAGGATTACCTTCTTTGGGAAGCAATGCCACCACCGGACTCTTGTCCACCCAGGTGTACAGGTCTCTGCTCACATACTCATCCAGTTCTATGATCTTATCAGAGGAGAGCTGCGCCATGCCGTGGTCGCTGGTCACGATCAGGTTCACTTTCTCATACAGCCCGGCCTTCTTTAGCTCGTTCATGAGGAAGCCGAGCTTCTCGTCGATTCCGGCGATGACTACATCCATGAGGGGACTCTCGGGTCCGAGTTTGTGCCCGCTCTCATCCGGCTCCTCCCAGTACAGAACTCCAAAATCCACTGCTGCCTCTTTGGGTGCAGAGAACCACTCGATAAGCCGCTCCACTCTGGTTTCAAAGGACACTGAGGCATTGTACAAGAGGTACCGATTGGGGAACATGCCGTGGATCTTGACGTCAGACCCCGGCCACATCGCCGCCCCGCTTCGACCTCCAGCTTTCTGGATGCTGACCCATAGTGGCACCGCTGCTTCCCACCACCGCGACTCATAAACACTGTCCGTCTCCATGGAGAAGGAGCGGTTGAGAACAGGATCGTACATCTCGTTGGCCACAATGCCATGCGTCTCAGCGTACAGCCCTGTCACCAAGCTGTAGTGGTTGGGATAGGTCTTGGTGATGTAAACGTTCTCCACGTGCTCCACCATCACGCCGTTATCAATGATGTTGTGGAAGTTAAGCGTCGGGACTCGGTTGATGTAATCCCATCGGAAGCCGTCAAAGGACACAAGCAGCAACTTGGGCCGCTCCTTGGCACTGTGGCTCCTGCGCCCATGTTGGTTCACGCTATGGAGGGAGACCAGAGGCAGCAGCAGGGCCCACAGGCAGAGGAGAGGACTGCAGCCTCCTCGCAGCAAGCAGCTCAGCATAGTCAGGTTTGTGAAGAGACAACTTACAAACATAGAAAATGGAAGAACTCAGTGCCCTAGGTCCCTTAGTTACATTTAAGAGAAATCATAAAGCTACAGCACAGAAAGATATTAAAGACAATGTCTGTTTTTATCTGACCAAAAGATACAAACATATTTACCATCATGCATGACAAAGAAAAACCCTAAACTTAATGGAAGGGTGCATAATGGGTCAGAGAACAACATGTTATAGCAGATCCGAATCACAGGGCAGATACAAACGTTGTATCTATTTATTAATGGACGCAGCCTTGTTGTTCTGTGCTCTCGGAGTGTCCTTCTCGTCCATTTTTTTACAGTTCATTCGGCTCTACTTTAAACTCTGGTGAAAATTTGGGGAAGCCTCTGTCCTGCGTGACAGGCCTACAAACATCAATGGCCGACTGAAAGCACTTCCTCAATATAATGGCCATATTTGTCCTTAGATGACAAACAATTTTAAATTGGTGTAGGCGCAGACCTAGTTTGTTCAGATGCAATATCATTTTTGTTTAATGACCTACATTTTAACATTTGAGGCTTTTTATCAATAATGTGAACATTATTGGCGATTAGGGTTGAGGCAAATAATCGATTAGTCGATCAACAAACATGCAACAACTACTGTCATTTAACCATTAAAATGGCTGATTCCAGCGTCTCTCAAATCAGCTTGTTTTTCTTGTTTCTTTTGTTTTATTACATAGACATTAATTATGAATACCAATGTCATTTGAACGATTGGTTGTAATTTAAAGATGTCACTGGCAACCTGTGGGATGTATAGATTGAAATACTAGATGTTTCTCAGAACATTTATAGATTAAGGATTTAAGGAAAATAAAGTGTCAGCCCTAGTGTAAGAAAAAAGAATTACTTCTTACGCAAGAGCTGCAATTGTGTTTACCAAGAGCTGTGTATGTTGACAAGGAAGGCTAAATGGCCAAAATTATTGACTCCTGAATGTTACACCAATTTGTGATTATTGGACATATAATAACTATGACCATTATTATGGAAGTGAAGTGTATCAGTGTCTTACAACTTTAAAGCTCGATCACGATATTCAATAACATATTGCTAATGTTTTTTTGTGAGTTAAACAGCAACACTAAACAAAAGGGTAATACTGGTGAAAAGCAGGAAAGCAATGATGTCATATGGCAGGCTGAGAATACAATGACTGTAATGCATCTTTAAGTGCTACTTAAATGACAGCCATTGTGCTGATAGGCAACCACATTAATGTGGAAATAATAAGCTCCGTGTTGTAGCATTAGAGCCGCAGAGCTAACAGCTCCAACACGCAGCACTGAATGCAACAATAAGACAACTACACAAAGCAGCAATAATTTGCATGAGCGCGGATCAGGGCAGATTAATGCACACATTCATAACGCCACAGATTGTGATGTCAACAAGCTTACCTTGTTATCTGATCCTGCACTGGCTGGCCTTGCGCTGCACACCGAGATAAACAGCCGGAAGTAAGTCCCGCCTATTAACCTGCCGAGTGTTTTTTGTGTCGCTTTTATTTACAGATATTAGACCAAACTAGATGATGAGAATACAAAAGGCTCTGCGGTGTTTCCTGCAAGTGCATGCTTTGTATCATGCAGAGCTGCATCCCCCAAATTCACTGCGAACGCACCGGTCCCGATGACGTAATGTAGGAGGAAGGTGGGAGGAGGCAAGGGGAGATAGATAGATGGAGGGAGGGAGGGGGAATGTTATTATAAATAGACATATTTTGGTGTCATCCAGGTTATAAGTATTTTGCTCTTACATTTTGCCCCTCCGCCCCCCTCATCCACCCTCCTTTTTATTAGAGGGTTGGGGGGCAGGGGATGTGTGTACAAACGTATGAGATAAACTGAAAGCATTAATGTGTGCTCCTTATTGCATGTCAAGTTGTTAATCATTAATCTGTAATATAAATTAATACATTGGGTAAATGTACAAGGGCTTAACACATTATGATGGAAGTATATAATGGCCCTCTGCAGGCTCTATTATGTCTCATATAGGTCATTTCGCATGAATATAATTTGTTACAGATGGGGTGCTAAATGCAACCATTGTTTGTCTACTTCACTAGCAGATTTGATAACAGAACAAATTTAAATTGCAAAAAATCCCATAAAACACCAAGACCATGAGGAACATTATAGAATACATTTGTGATTGGATCTGGTATCAAAGACCTTTGACATTTTGAGATGTCTGTATAATTGCAGTTTTCTGTGATTGTATTGTTGCAGCAATTCTTCTGTCATAAAATACCAGTATGAAACATTTAATTAATGTGCTGAAATGTGACAATGTGTTTAGAGGGAGTAAAGGCAGTAGCAATTTGCTCCAAAAAATACTCCTGACTAAAAATAGTTACCATCAAAGACATTGTTGCTCTAATTCTGTCAGGCGATGATAATGCTGGCACATGGGCTGCAATAATAATGACAAACACTGTCCACAAGGTGTCAGACAAGTCCTGTCTGAAGTATTCAGGTCTGGCTTTCTTCACATTCTGTTAAAAGAAAGATGGCATCTAAATCATGACGTTGCAAGTCAGAGTGAGACACCAACTGACAAGGTCCACCATGTCTGTACAGAAAGAGATACTCTGATTAAGCATTATACGTTCTTCATTTTCTATTAATTGCATTATAATGGATGTTCTAACGCAAGCATTTTGATTATAATTATTATGCTTGAATGCTCTAACAGCTTTTAAATGGACCTAGATATGCAATGTTTTGTCTATTGCTGCTTAAAAACTAACTTTAAAGCTCTAAAGACATTTTGTTAATCAGAGGTTAAAAGTGGTAAATAGACTAAAACAGAACGACATTAGGTTTTTATTTTTACAAATCTTCTCATCTCCACCATTACATCTTAGTTCTTATTTCTTTCTAATTTGTGTTGTTTATTTCTCATTAATTATGGCATTCTATCCCTGATTTTATGTCTAGTTTTCCTTATTATATATATTAATCTTATTAATATTATAGCATACATAGGGATATATTAATAATTAAAGTAAAAATCGGAATGAGTCAGTGAGAAAACATAACAAATGCAGTTGCATGGAGTCACTGAATGGCTTGATAAGCATAGAGATGATGTGGCCTCCAGGCACCAAAACATAACCCATATCTAATGGTCTGAAACAAGGCTATTATTAGCCTATGTCAAAATGATAACAATCTTAATAACAAATATCTAAAACCCTCACATTCGACCCCTTGGGACCTTTTTAAGACTAGAGGATTGGGATCAAATTCTCTATTTTGTCTTTTAACACCAATCAATACTGCCTAAATTCCAGTCACTTAATAGAACATTTTAGATAGCTAAACAATATGGCATTGCTGTAGTTTAATTGACTAATAATACATTTAAATAAAGTTGAATCATTATTTAAAAGAAATAAAAAATGCATTTCATCAAAAAAATGTTTTACCCACTTACTGCCCCAGAAAAAAGATCTGAGATATCACTGAAAATACATTTTCACCAAAAGCTGTTTTTGGCATTTGGCCAATAAAAAGTGAAATGTGTAATATTACTTTAATATGATAACAAACGTGTATAATTGTTGTAAAAATGTAGGATAGTTGAACTAAATAAAATTGAACAATGCTCCTCTCATGCACACATGTAAATATTTATTTTGTATAGCTAAGCAAACAACTTAGCTTTAAGTCAGTATGGCTACACAATAGGATGTCATAACAACCACGGGATGGATTGGAAGAGACAGTAATTTGTGTTTTTCTGACTTTTCGCCTATAGCACCACCTGCAGGTTTATCGTTTTTAATTTTAAGCGATATTCCTCACTACTGAAATGATTGTCACAAGATGTAGACAACTAATTTCCACACAGTATGATTTGAAATTACTCAAGTTATCCCATAGTGTTATTATCAGGTCAAAATGTGTGTCTGGTACGTATGACCAAATACCTGCTAAACGAATGCTTTCCTATTGGTCTCTGCTATGTGTATACATATATATAGTGATAATTAGCAAATGTTAGCATGCTAAAATGCTAAACTAAGATGGTAAACATGGTTTATATTATACATGCTAGTCATCAGCCTGTAGCATTGTTATTGTGAGCCTGTTAGCATGCTGGTCTTAGCATTTAGCTCAAAGCCTCACTGTGCATAATTAGTAGCCTCACAGAGCTGTTGGCATGGTTGTACACCTGTTCAAGTAAATATGTCGGTTCCCAAGGCTTTAAAGAAAAATCTAAAATGTGATACAATACAAAAGGAAAGCATGTTTGGGAAAAAGGCAAATTATGCCTCTTATTACTGAAAAAAGGGTACATGAAAGAACAGAAAAGTAATTCATAAATAAGTAGTACAAGTCAGTTTTACCAAAGAAAAGTCGTCAATATGAATCAAATCTTAACATTTTGGAGGTTATTTATTTTGAGTTTTGATTCATTTTGTGCCTTTCTTTTATATATGTATGTGTTTGAAATGTTCCTCATTGTGTTTTCCCTTCCATTTAGCTGACAGTGTGAATCTTTGTGGGGACAGTGGCCACTGCTCCTGTGTGTTCTGGGTTCACTTCTAACATGAAGGGTTTTGTTTGTTTGGGCAGGAAAGCTCTGTCTATTGTGGCATTTGTAGCTGTGGACGTGTGTGTATGTGCGTGTGTCTAGCTTAACTGGAATGTTGAGGTATCTTTTGTTAATTTCTTTGTTGATTTAGTATGTTTTTTGCCATATGTTTAACATGGTGTGCTTAAGGTATCCATTGATTTTAAGTAGAGCTACGAGATTATAACAGTTGTAAAGTTGCCTGAGTTTCCATGCAAATGCACAAACAAATATTATGAATTGATTCAATTCAAATATTCTAGTTACAGTGAGCATTGTTTTTAAACTTTCACTGTAGATTCAAAATAGAAAATGTTGTTGCAGCAGTTATCTATTAATTGACAAGAAGTATCTTGATCTTCTGATTTAGTAGACTGTAAAATACCTTACCGAGGTGGAAAACAATGGCCGGTTTGACATTCAGATAGAGCTGAAACTATTAGTCGATTAATCGATGGCATTTGAATAAGAATGAATCGGAAACTGTTAAGGTATTTAATTGAATCATCAATTGTCTGTAAAAATGACCAAGCATTCTCTTGTTCCAGCTTTGTAAATCGTTCTTGGTCACATATGATAGTACATTGGAACATTAATTGAACAAAATACATCACCATGGGCTCTGAATAATAAGGAAGGCCTTTTTTGGTCATTTTTGACTCATGTTGTGCATCAGAAGGTTTCAAATGTTTTCATCAGGGGGTTAACACAACTCTATTTCCTTTATTAGGGCCATTCTGAATCCTCCCTAATCGTGAAAATATCATTTTACAGTCTCTTAAATCTACTGAGGATTTGTCAGAGAGAGATTTTGTAACCTGTGCTTGAGTTGTGTATGACTACAAGATAAAGAAATGTGCATCTGCAACACACTGCTATAGGGTTAGCATTATGTTAGGGGTTTTGCCCTAAAGTCACAAGCGACAGACAGTAGTGCTGGGAAAGTCACTTTTCCTACCCAGAGAGGTACCTTTAGGACTCAGGGGCCAATCTTAGCTTGGTCAGCTAAGATGACCATGGTCAGCTAAGACCAGAGGGCACCTTCCAAATCATACAGTAATACCCCTTTGCACTTGGGCTGACCAAAGTCCAATTCAAACCTTCTGTATCAGTCTGGTTGTGAGTATCTGTGAGATTTCATTTCATAATCTTCCATTTCTATGAGAATTAATGTGGACTGTCAATGTGGAGTGCCCAAAAGTGTGTGACTACATGGAAGGTCGCGCAGTGAATAGTGTGAACATTTCTCTGTAAGCAGGTACATAATGTATTTTAAACAGATCTGCATGTGTGCCCAGGTTTTAGACTTTATCTGGCCACCAAAGTGGCGCAACGGACTATCGGAATTTGTTCTGTAACATTAGTTAAAAACGTAGTTTGGAAGTGTCCCATTAGGAGTGACACGTATATTTACTGACAATGAAAATGGAGACATTGTAACCGTCCAGCGATTCGGATCCCCTCCAAAATGTAATGGGTTCTTTCTTGGCCCATGTTCCACCCTTCTACCAAGTTTCATGAAAATAAGGTCATTAGTTTATCCATAATCTTGTTGACAAACAGACAAACATAACCTCCTTGGTGGAGTTAGTAACCATCACTTGTTTCCTGGTTGCCTGTTAGAATCTTGGCTTTTCTGTCTATACCTATAAGTGTTGTCCACTGAGTCGTAAAGGAAAGTGTTTGATTTACAATATTTGTTACAATTCATACAATCCATGTAGGCTTATTAGTGGATTGAACATTAACCATGATGCGTTGATAAGCATTAAAAGCAGTGTCTTGTGTCACTCGCTATCAGATGCCCTGGGATAATGTGTCAAAATTGGTATCAAGATAAAAAAAAACAGTATTGTAGTATTTACACATGAGAGTTTGGTTTCAAAGACATAACATATTCCGCTTTTTTTAATAGAATGTTGAAGTGTTGTGAGGGACAAGTGTAATGTGTAGCAAAACACATTGTTAAGACAATAGCTTGGTTTAAGAGCTTTGACTCTTTTATAGTGTTCTTCATTTAAGGTTAATTTTATTCCAAATTTGCTAGATAATTCTGGTCCTAGAAAGACCAACAACTATGAAGCAGAGCTGCGTATGAAATGCACTTGTTGCACAATGTAGACCTGTCTTATTGTCTAATTTGTCAGCAATTGTGAATTTATAGTGACCTTATTCATTATATTGTGTGACTGGAATCACGATCATACAGGTACAGGACAGGTGCCTCTGCAGTGATGTGCTTTCGTTGTGCAAAAACGTGGGCTAAGATTTTCTGGAGCTCCTGTATGGCCAACATTGTTCCATTGTGCCTATTCTTCTGGCCCTTTGTGTTTTATTAACATCATTCTGTCTCCATCTCTCATCCTACATTACCCAGATCCACCGAGAGTCCACCCCGCTGTCATTGGCCTGTCCTCACTTTCCCTCTTAGCCATCGCCGTCTGGTGGGATCTGCGCACAATGAGCGCGCAGCCAATCACAGACACCCTCTAATAAAAGTCGACCAATGTCCGAAAGGCTCTTATTTACATAGACACGAGAAGAGCCAATCAGGAGTCAGTGCAGGAGCGGATTTGGACTCCTCTGCCCAATGGCTGTGGGAGGTTCAGAGTTTTGGGGAGTGCATATAATCAACATATTATCGAAGGTGCTTAGATATTGATCCTGTGTTCCGAGGTAGTTCAAATTCGCCTCTACTGGACCTTAGGGTTTGACCTTTTTTTCCCCGTGCTTGTTGGAGAATAATTCACGCGTAAAATGCCGAAGAGAAAGGTGAGTGTCGGCTGTGTATTCCTGCTCACTTCACTGTAGTTTTCCTGCTCTTGCATTTGAGAAAAATTGCAGTGCGCGATTTCAGTGGCGACATGGAGGCAGGTGAGGTGATGCCAAAGTTTGAGGAAGCGTTTTTTCGCCCGCAACCTTTTCAATAGTTTTTAACGCTTGTGTGTAAATGACCTATGCTATTATGATATTTTTATGACTATTTACACTATTAATGTCCATGCCTTCATCTCAATGGCCGTTCTTGTGGTCGTTGTATGTGCCACTTCCCTGTCCGCTGCGCGCGCTGGTGAATATCAGGCGGACCTGCCGGATGGATAGATGCGTAAATCCCGAAGGAGACGTGCGGGATATTATATGATGTTTTATAGGCGCGTTTCAAGCATATATAAGATCCATTGATTCTGAATGTGTAATATAACAGTGTAGATCACCACCTCCCTGTCTCATGTTGGCTCTCCTGTCGGGATGAATGGTAGCCGGAGTGAACAGACCCAAATCCAGATGCAGAGAAAGGACTAAAGAAAGAGGGGATCAGGGACAATTGCCGCTGCGTTAAAAGAGGCCGTGACACTATCCAAACAGCAGTGCTCGACGAGCTCCAGTGCATTGTATCAGTGCATACATGGAAATTGGCTTTTCTGCCATTTAAAAAAAACTGCCATTGTCTGCACCGATTCGCCTTTGAGGACAGAGAATGGGGGGCCTCCAGGGTCGCCCACATGCAAATGATGCGATTACCAACCTGCAGGCTTCACCAACATTTGCTTTTTTTTTTACGGTGAAATGGGAGGGGGGGGGGGCTGGCCTCACCTGCCCGCAGCGCAGCCTGAGTGTATTCCATGTTTATAATATGATGTTCTTCATAATGCAGCACGGTGTGTTGTAAGTCAATATTAATGTTTACTCTCCATTAATCTCTGGGGAGCTCAGCCTGGTATGTAAGCAAGGTGCCTCATTTAAAATATAATTCCCCATAGAGATCACATATTATATAAAATCAAATGAGTACAAATACAATTAGGGCTTGATTACTTTATGTTAAACATCACAGTCTTTTTTTGAAGAATTTGAAGAATTATAAATAAATTCAGGAAATCAATACATTCATCAATTATTCTAATAGGCTGCCTAATGTTAGTAAATTAGTTCCGAAATAGTTGTTGTGTTCTATAGCTATAATGGATTTTTTTTTTAACATTACATTTGATTTGGTTTTACTTTATGCACAGGAAGTTGTAACTTAGTGTTATGTTAAACATAACTAGTGTTCGATAACTTTGATGATGAATAAAACCTTAGACTATTTTCTTGATTAGTCATTCAGCTAAAGCTGAAGTCTTATAATAAAAGACCAAAAAAATCCAGGAAATATTCCCAAAAGAGAAAGTGAAACTACTACATTTTTGGCATTTCTGCTATTAAAATGATAGATGTATGTATTATAAAAGATAGAAAACTTGAGTGAACCGTATCTAATGTTTATAGTTTAAGAATTAAAAATGTTTTGACAATGATAAAACAAATTTGGAATTACAAATGTATAATCTTCATTGCATTTCCTACAGATTCTAGAGACTTCTGAGGGCAAGGAGGCCTCCAAAGTCACAAAGCAAGAGGTAAATGTTTCAGGCGTGTTCTGGTGCTGTGCAGGCGTGTGTTGGCGTGCTGTGGTTTGGTTGTTGTTGTTTTTTGTACAAAGAGAAAGAGTGTGTGAGCGGGAAAATAGACACATAACAGGTTAATGATTGACACTTGTAGAAATCACCAGACACTCACTCATCAGCCCACAAAGGTACAACTGATATCTTTCTCTCTCTGTCACTTTCTCTCTTTCTCTCATTGATCATCCCTTCCTCCTGCAGCCCCCCAGAAGGTCAGAGAGATTGCAATCGGTAAGTTTCGTTCTCCCCTCCCTCCTGTCTTCACCTCTCTTCTTCCTCTCCTTGTAAATGTCACATGTTACCAAGGCTCAGAGAAAAGTCCTCACCCAGTTAATGGATTTGATCGAGGCAATTTAACAAATTTCATAAACATGCTCCTCGAGGCCTGCTGTTTTTTTTCTGTTGTCTTTGTCCATTCTTGGTCCGGTCTGTTGCAACACCTTGTTGAAGTGTAGGGCTGCATGATTAAAAGGTAACATAAGTGATATTCCCTCCCAAAGTTGACTAAGAAGTTACCAAAACTATTCATGGAAAATGTAAATTGATCAAAGAATCACCTCAATCCTTGTTGAATCCTAATGATAGTAATCATAATATTTAGCAAGGAATCATTTGGTTATTATTTATTTGTGATCATGCAGCCATGCTAAACAGACCATGCGTTTTTATCTGTGTTGTACTTTGCATGTTGAACCCATCTGTGTTGAGCCTCTGCATGCCTTTGTACATTTGCATGTGCACCTTAAAGGAATTGATGACATTTTTGGGAAATGTGCTGACAATGCAGCCAGTAAGCTTAGCTTAGCATAAAGATTGGAAAAAAGGTACAACAAATTAACGACAATAACTAGTTCCTCAAAAGCTCAGCAAGTGACACATTGTATTTGGTTAATCTGTACTAAAAAATAAAATGTATTTGCCATACAACTTTAAACACCAAAAAGTCACTTTGCTCACTGTTTCCAGTTTTTATGCTAAGCTTACCATGTATTGCCTGTAGCTTCCTGTTTAACAGACATACATGACAGTGGTTGGAAGAAGTAAATCAAGAATTGTGTTCCCAAAATTGTCAAACTACTCCTTTTAAGCTTTTGATGTGCCTATTTAAACCTGTACATTTTTGCATGTTTTCGATCTGATATTTCCTTGTCTTCTGAATGTTTTCAGCAGTCAGCTTATTTAATAAAATGCTACTTTTTTGCCAGTAAACCAGCTCTGCTGCTGTCTATATTTGGACTGCATGATTAAAAGTCTAAATTATAATACGAAACATGGCATTAAATAATTTAATGTCAAGCCCCGCTTTCTGCTGCTTCTCATGTGCAGAGTGTAAGTGATATCTAAAAAAAAACAGAGACATTTTGAGAAAGAATCACATGATTTAAATTTGTCACAGCGATGTGGCTTCAGGGTAACATGGTCTGCACTCAGCAGCCTGGAAAAAGCTCTGCAGCAAACCTTCTCACACTGAGTGACCAGAATTTGAAATCTCATGTGTTATAGTCGTTGTACGTGGTCTGAGGTCAGTTCCCTGTGAGAAAAGGAAGATATTAGCACGGGAACTCTGTCAGATCCCATTTGTAAGGAATATGGTACTTTAATATTAATAACATCTACAATGGTACCGCCTCCATGTGTTCTGTTTTAGTCCTACTGGATTTGCTAAGCAGCTCTTGTGGCTTAAACAGCACAGATATGTCTCTGTAAGTGTAGCCAAGAGATGAAACGTTATAATAATAATAATAAAATAGATTCATACATGGAAGATTTTATTACTAAAAATATTCGGTCCTGACTGACTTTTTCTAAATGTACAGAAACCTGCTCCAGCCAAGCCTGAGGCCAAGCCCAAGAAGGCCATTGTGAAGGTAAAGTACACACAAACACACACTAACTACAATGATTTATTTATATCCCCATGAATTTGCAACAGTCTGATGCCCTCGGTTGCCCCTCACTACTGGTCTATGTGCGTGACCAAGGCCGCTAGGTGTGGAAAACACAAAAGCACGCACACAGAAATCCTCACATGCAAGCATATTATATTAAATACAATTACCTATGTATTAGCAAATTAACCTCACTACGTGGTCACACTGGAGATGTTTGCTAAGTATATTGAAGTTTGTGAAATGTTTTAAACTTTCTTTTGATATAACCTAAACCATGTAGTGGTTTGCCAATATTAACATGTACAGTAAAATGGTTAAAAACGGTAGGTATAATAGTCTTGAACTTAATCCTACAGCTTTTCATCAATATTTTTCCACCTTTATTAAATTGCTTATTTACTTTCTTCTGCATTCTTTTCATAAAATTGTTTATTAAGTGCAGAAAAAACATACTACTCCATATATACCAGAATTTCTTATTTTCCATTTCTTCCGTGCAGAAAGTTGTGGACGATAAGGGTTCAAAGGCAAAGAAAGTCGGCGCTAAGGGTAAGAGGGATGACGGACCGGCCCAGAACGGAGAGCGCAAGACCAACGAGGTATGAGGAGGGAAAATAGGAAAGAAAAGAAATGTTATAGAAGAAAGAGAAGTTTCAGTCAGAGACCAACAAGAAAATTAACTATCTTTATTCCCCTATGTTGTCAATTTGTGTAAAATCATGAACACGCACATACATATTAACCGCACCTATATTCCTTCACTACATAAACACACACACCCACACACACATACAGATCTACGTGTCTCGTCCGTCCGTCAGTGTGTCTTTCATCAGAAGCACGGCTCCCTCCTTGATGTCAGTGAGAGGGCAGAGTGAGACAGTCAGAGTTAAGGGTATGCACGAGTGTTTCTAACTCCGTCTTTGAAGTGCGTGTTTGGACACTAACTTATTACTTACCAAGAAATTGTGTGTTATTGAGCAAACATTTACATCAACAAGAGTGTTTTCTGAGTGCTGTGGCGTGTCTGACGGAGCAAATGAAAGAGACAGAAGTGAGTGGGATAGTGAAGAAGTAAGTATGTCCGACATTTTCGTTGCTGTGTGCAGTGAAGTAGGCCAAGGACGACTTTCTTTTAATACGAGCAGGAAGGTTTGCCGCTCATACAGCTGTGATGTGAAATATTATTGGCTCACTGTGTTCATAGACAGCCGGCTCTACCAGAAGAGGCAGAGGAAATAAGAGGAGATGATACCTGCATATACTAAAGGAGTTATGCGTTTCAGTGAGTAGCTTTTCCCAGCAATTTAGTAACAAATAATCTAAACTAGGGGTAAAAACACTGCAAATCATTTGAGCTAGCAGCTTGGGGCCAGATTTACCTTTCATAACCCTGAGGTTTGAAAATATCTATATGTACACCCAAAAACAATGAAGGTGAATGGAAATGTGTTTGTGCTGCTCACAGAATAAAATTGAATAATTCCGTTTTTTCAGATAGAAGTTCCAGTTACACACTATAATCAACAGATATCACTTTAAAGAGGTGCCATTGGAACTCCTTTCTACAAGAGAAACAGTCCCAACAACTATTGAGACATTGATTTGAACACTAAAGTTGGAAATAAAAACTAAACTACCTGCCACAACAAGCAGTAAATGCGCCATATATAAAGGTGTTGCGTTATCCTGATAACTTGATAAACCTGCTTCTTGGAACAAAGCCCATGTCTTACTACTAAAATACTGCACTGTAAGATTAAAATGAGCATCTTTTTCATAGCTGAAATATTTCCATACAGCTTATTTTTGCAAACAAATCTTCCTTTTTTACATATTTCTCATGTTTCTCGCTCAGGTTAAGGTTGTGGTCAGCACTAAGGCCGGCTTTTGTTGTTTGATCAGGAATTATTGTGATTGGTGGTTTGCTATCTCAGTAGTTACATGATCTAATAAAACTTAAAACTGAGAAATCAGACAAACTATTCTTGTAGATTAGTCTCAGAAAAAGAGAGTCGTGCAAGATTTCCTTTTATATTATATTGCGCTTAGACATTGCAATGTTGATGCTGAAACAATATATCTTGCAGCCCTAATGGATGCTTCTCTCATGGCTGTGGGCTACAAAACAAGAAGCCAGTGAAATTAGCTTAGCATAAAGACTGGAAACCAGTTGAAAAAGCTAGCCTTCTGTCTTAGTGTTTGTACACATTAAACAAACCAGATATATTTTTGAATAAGTGAGCTTTAGAGGTGCTTGTAGGTAAACTTTTTTTAATTTAATGTTGGTACAGAGCCAGGCTAGCTGCTTCAACCTGTTCCCAGTCTTACGCTAGGCAGCCACCTCCTGGCCCTAGCTTTACATGTAGCTTAGCAACCCTGTCTCCTACATGTTAAGTTCCCATACAGCTAAACTGCATTCTCTATTATGTTTTTAGGGAAATGTACTTTCTCCTGAATTACGTAACAGTTTGAAACATGCGGTTAAAGTTGGGTAAGAAAACAAAACAAAAGGGCAACAAAACAACTTGGCTAGCTTTAGCAAAATATCTTGGTTTAGCTTAAAATGAGTTATTTTGTAACTTATGATGGGTAAAATATAAGTCACAGACAATGGTCTCCTGGATAATAGTCCTCTTCTCGTTCAACCCTGACCTCCTACTCACACGGACTTTGATTCAAAACGTATTTAAGATACTTAAAAAACCACTGAAGCTAATGCAGGAAACAATACGTTTACCTGGCAATGCAGTTTGTAGTATGGAAAGCCATTTATAGGGGGCCAGGCTGAGCTTACAGACATGAGAGAGGTGCCCATTGAGGCAAGTTAAATCCAGTCCCCATGGGAACCTACCTGTGGCAAGGGCTTGGACACACCTTCATCATGTGACTCTTTCCTCTCTTCTTCAGGTATCTGAGGCAGCGGAGGAGGCGACTGAGGAGAAGGCGTAAACACACGGACCGACTCGTCCCTTCTGACACCATGGCAGCAAAGCATCTTTTTTTACTGACGATTTTTGTACCATGCTGATTTTTTTTTAGACTTGTTAGTAGAGATGGACAACCAGCAGCATAATGTTCACACTCCTTTCAGCTCCCCTTATGTTTTTGCTCGATTCTCCTCCCTATTGCGTTCTGAATCGCTGTCTCAGAAACGGAATGAAGTGTTTTTATCAGATGGCTGCAGATGTTCTTCATCTTACCTGAAGGGGGCTGTAAACACGACTGTTATGATCTGTAAACCAGCTCTGCCTATATTTGTAGTCTCTACAAACGATCATTATTATTGGCACTCCCCCTGATGGTCAAGGTGAGGGTTTTTGGATCAATTTTGGATCAATTTTGGATATAGAGCTACAAGAAACTAGGTCCATAATCCCTACGTAGAACATCTGCAGCTTTATTTTAAAAGAAATGTTAGTTTTTAGAATCACCTCCACTATGTTTCACATAGCTCCTTTTGTATTTCTGATAGAGTGAATGTGTTTGTAGGTCTCGCCCCCCCCCCCCCCCCCTCCACCTTTTATTTATCTTTTTTTTCGCCCCTCTCCTGATGGCCTTGTCCTGCAGCAGAGTGACATAGCAATAATGAGTGGTGCTTCTGTTCTAGACGGCTCTATTGGCTTTGGACCCTCTGGGCTCTTCTGAGTTTCATCCTGTTGGGAGACTATTTTGAAAATAAAATTTAAATTTTATGTCACGTGGCTGTTTTTCTGTGTCTCTTTGTCTTTATATTTTCTCTTGTTGGACCGCAATGCCATCTTTTTGTTGTAGTTTCTAGTATACTGTAGTTGGTTGCCTTCATCTATGCTGGCTTTTGTAGTTTGGAACACTCAGGTAATCTGTGTAAAGCTCCATAAGACAAACGCATGTATGCATGTGTTCTACCTGTGTGCCACAGCACATTTTCATTCTGTTCATGGTTAGAATGACTTTTTAAACTGACACAAAGCCAACGCTGTGGATCTTTGTGTGTGTGTGTGTGTGTGTGTGAGGTCGACAGGGGCACGTGGCTGTGTTAAATACAACTGCTGTGTCAGGAAGTGACAGGTCAGCATTTGCCGGGACTGACGAAACCGTACGCTCTCTTCATTTAGGGACAAACTGTCACTCACGATAGTGGGCCGATGATGTGCACCAATTCAATTTTTTTATCATGTAGAGGTGTGGATTGATGTTTAAATATCACACATACTGCAGAGACCAATCCAAAAATGTATTATCAGGAGTCTTGGTCAGCAATATGGAACCTTTTTTACTGGAACGTAACAGCTGTAGGAATGTGTGCAGATTACACAAAACATTTATTTTGACAGTTAGGTTTTTTTACTAGGATGACCTTTTAAACCAAACCACTTAATTTAAGAGTACGGCTATACACATCCTCAGAAGCTACATAACCTGACAGTGATATATTATTTCCCCGATGTTCCTCTGCGACAGATTTCAGTTCTAAGAAGCCACTAAACCCCAAGAAAGACTAAAATATTCAGCATCTTCTCGAATAGACCTGGAAATCCTGGAGCCAGATATATTTGAAGCTCATTATTGTGGGTACATTGTAAGCATTTCGTAAATTGACTGCTTTTTTTTTTACAACACTTTGTGCCCTTAAGGTTAATTTCAACTTAAATGATGGAAGAAAAAGCTGAAGTCCCTCCAGTGAAGCTGAGGATCACAGAAGTGACTGGTTCATAAAAGAGAGAAGAGAGGACATGGTTTTATCATGAATGATAAACTGAACCATTATTTAAAATAATTCTAAACCCTTACACATTTTTTTAACAATTCTAACACAACATCTACATGTAGTGCTGGGCAGGCGGTGTCTGAGTGGTGTGATACCACAGTAATGCCATTAAAGCTCATGGAATTTCATAGAAGCAATAACTAAAAGTTATTAGCTTCCTGGATTCATGAGTTTAATCTAATGTCATCAAATATCTAGTACTTGTTACAGTATATAAGGAGACTTAAACTTAAGTTTCCATGGTTCAAAATTAGAGGAAATAAGTGAAAAGGGTTGAAGAAGTCTGGTCACTTATGATCAGTAAAATGTTCTTAGTTACAGGAAATTGTAAATGATCACATTTCCCTCATTGTTCCTTCTCTGTGGCCCGCTGTGCAGACAGGTGCTGCAGGGTGAGGTTGCCTCCTTGTGGCCACTGCAGCCAGCACAACAACACCTGAGGGGTCCGGATGACAGGTGACATAAAGTGACTGACAAAGGCAGACTCCATGCCTTTGTGCTTTAACATGCCCTGAGGGCTGTCAAGTACAGATTGCAGGGTGGTCTAGTTTAGTGGTTAAATAAACCATTCTTAAGGTGGTTGACACTTAAAATCAAATTCCACTTTTTTTTTTACTGATGCCATGTGTTGCTCTTTAACGTGAACATTTTAGCACACTAATTCAAGGAGCAAATATGACATTTTTTAACCAAGAAAAATCTAAAATATTTCAAACTCATCGGAAAAAATCCTAACATTGAACTTCTTGGTGTCGTAGTTGACGAAAAATTAACATGGACATTTATTATTGAATATGTCTGTAAAAACAAAACAAAAAACAATTGGTATTCAAATTAGAGTTTGTTCATGTCTTGTATTTTACATATTTATTACAGATTATTGATTTATCCCGGTATTATGTTCTGAAATAATGCATTAGGGATCACATGTTCCTATCTTAATAAGATCCTGAATACATTTTTGAGTATAGCTTTGCTCAATCATTCTTCTCATCTATTTGTCACTTGTCAGAAAAATATATATACTACTATAATGTTTTAATACGAAGATTCAAAAGACTTTCATAAATATGTAGACCTAGCTCTTGACTTTCCTAGAATTCTGCAGAACTTTTTTAAGTCTTCTTCAGACATTCACTCCACAGGACTATATTCTATACTCAAGACTTATATCTTATATATTGTCGGACGTCCCTTTAATAAATACAATAAGTACAATACAATCAACATCTATATATCGTAATTCAAAAAAACACATCTGAAAAGGTCTTCAATTAGTTATAACGCTTTGGATTTTATTGTGACACATTTTAAATGGAAAACAACTTAAGGTAACATTTGCATTTCTATAAATGTTAGTGCTTTTTCAAATATTTGCTTATCTCACTCTGTCCTGTTTCTTTTTATGCATGATGTATCCTCATTAGACATTTTGGGTGTCTAACATTTCGAACACAATGTAAAAACATTTTCTTAAATGATTACTCTCTTTGCTTGAACAAAAAATAATATGAGTTGGCTCTCACAGCTGTTGAACTTTCCCTCTGAATTCCTTTCTTGCAAGAGGCGAGTAAGCAGTCATTAATCACCATTCCTTTATTATCATTGGCCTGGAGAACAGTTCTGTAAAACAGCCAACTACTTGTGATTATACTCTATCCAAATCCAGGGGAGTAAGTTAAGAAATTCAGCCTGACATGACATTAGACGCAGCTGACCTAACTCTATCACAGGAGGGTCACCATACATAGGATGCTGAAATGGCAGAATAGGCTTACTGCTTGCTTGTTTTGTAAAAAAGCTTACCAAGAAAACATTTGGCACCAAAATAAAGTATCAACTGGATATAAAAAACAAAACACATTTTCAGAAAGTAACAGAGGCAGAGAATTAGTTTGTCATCTGTTCAAGTTTCCATATCATCAGCATCTTCCCAGCAACAGACTGTCTGTTCCCTGGTGTGTCTGCCAGGGATTTAAGTGAGACAAGTGTTATATAAATAGGAGATGAGTTTCTATACCAGTGGCTATGCCTCTCTTTTTTTTTTAGATAATGCTATTCAGTTAAAACAATACACATAACACATGAGAAAAGTGCTTTGAATAATTCTTTATTTAGGTAGATAACACAATGTAATCACCTAATTCCAAACACAGAGTTTAGACTATGAAAAGACAAAAATAAGGGGAACAAATAAGCTATAACCTTCCTTGTCACTTTTAAATAGTCTGGTTCCACTTGGGTGTGTAAATATCTCTCACTGTGAATTTAAGTTAATTGGTTCCCTGGATTGCTGTACATTTTGTTTTGCAATTTATAAGAGAGTCTATGGGAATTTTGAACAGAATTCAGTTAGAATTCGGTAATTCATTATGCTTTCATTGATGTTTTCAAATAAAAAAAAGAGTAAAGGTCAATTAGAGAAGAGCGTGTGTACTTTTGGCCACCTGCTGTTAAAACATGTAGGGCCTATTTAATAAAGATATAAAACACATACTTAACACAATTAATAATGGTGTAAGGGACGTCTTATACTATTTATTAACAGGAAATAACACCTGAGTTTTGTTCCTTTCTCTCATCACCTTGCAGTGAACCATAGAGGAAGTTGCTGTGTGATGTATTTCCTTGACAATCTTCCCTGATTATGTAGCAGGCATAAATGTCTCATTGCCATTAAATTCCTGTAACTCACGAGGTTTCATTCATTAAGCTGCATGCATCCCCCTTCTTCTCCGACTCAAACCCTTCCCCCATTTTACTGCCTCGCAGTATTTGGAAGAGAAATGGACGACTTCCCCACCAAACGGCTCCCAGAGAGTGGGTGTGTTAGCTTGACATCTTGTTACACATTAACGACAGTGTGATAACACACGGAGTCGACGAGAACACACACAATTACTACAACTATCTGTATTATTTGATAAAACCTGACTAAAGAAGTCGGCTGTGAAATCCCCCTCAAACACGGTGGCCACATTCTACATCCGCAGCTACGAACACAGAAAAATAGAACCGGGAGTTGCATTGTATTAACACGCAACAACATGTAAACTATGAATATATAGGCATGTAATTATTAAAACGTGATAAATGTAATCTAGCTACGAAGTTACAGCCATTCTGCAGCAATGTCCTCTCCTACATCAAGCTGCCATTTCTACCTCCCCTCTACAGTGGCGTGCGTGAAACAAACACACCACTCGTCTTCTTCCGCAGAGGGCTTGCGCTTTTGCTTTTGAGGGGGAGGGGGATTTAAACAAACATGCCTGCACAACAGACCAACCGCCACTAAAATTCACCCTGAGGGATTCCCAACCCTGGAACATATCCTGTGCTGGTTTTTTTGCTGGAGGAAGACGGTGTTTTGCGGGGTAAACCGTTCAGCGCGCACTATTTGTTGCTCGGCGGAGATATACTCGACGCAGCCGGGACTCGGTTTGAGCGGAGCTGAATGGAGCCTCTTCCTGGTGGATAAACAGTGACAGCTACAGGGCAGCCACCTAGACCCAGCACACAGGCTCTGGCGCTGCCCTGGCAAACAACACCAAAATGGCTTCAGACAGTACACACATCGCGCAGTTGACTTCTGGTGAGTAAAGGAGAACGGAAAATGTGTCATGGTTGTTGTAATATCCCCCCAATTTCCTCGGTGCCCTCTTCTAACGCAGCTCCCGTCCTCTTCTCCCCCTCCAACCATACCAGAACTGTACTTCCTAATAGCCCGATTTCTAGAAGCTGGACCGTGTCAAAAAGCAGCCGAGGTTGGTGTTTATGCATTTTAGGATAATTTATAATATGTCCGAAATCGTCATGGGGTGTAATTTTGTATTTTTATCCTATTTTCAGACCCTGATAAGGGAGGTGGAGGAGAAGGAGGTAAGCAGTCAGCACTACGAGAGAGATGCTTCTCTCTGCACTGTACTTTGTCATGTTGCTTTCACTCTGATTTATCATTTACTCTTTAAAAAAATCACCTGCTACATTTATAACCTGAATGATAACGACGACATTATTTTTCCATCTTAGCTGCTACCCATAAGGCTGGACTGGACAGGGCAGGAGCACCCCGGGACGTACAGAAATTTGGTAAGGGAGCTCTATAACTGAGGGAAAAGTTTTTAGAGAGCAAAATAAAAATTGAATTTCCCGCAATTTTTAAATCAGGTGGTAAAGAAAAAGCTGTAAAGGACTTTACAGCAGGGCTAGCTGGCTGCAAGTTGGGGCCGATGTGGGGCACCAAGGGCTCGGGTCCCAGCCTCCTGTGCACCGTGGTGTGCGAGTTGGGTGCCATGCATGTGCAAAAGGTTGTAATAGTTGTTGGAAAAATGTGTGTGAAATGTTGATACGTCATGAGTGTTGTGGTGTAGGAGCGCCAGGATCCGGAGGAGGGACTCCCTGCGCCACAAGCCAGAGAGAGATGGAGGCGCTCTTGTCCTGCATAATGTGTGTGCATGGGTTTGAAAACACACAGGGGGCAAGAGTTAGAAAACTGGAGTTTTTGGAGGAGAATATAAACAGTATATTTAGCAAAGCTGGAGTTACAGCGACCCAGTTGAGAGGAGGCTGCTGTGCAGGGCTGTTGTGGAGGCATTTTCTGGAGAATTTTTTTTGTGGTTGCAAACTCGAATGGAGGAGAAGAGATGAGTTTATGTTGAAGATGAGAGGTAACGATGAGAGGATACCTTATAATCGCTCTATTAATGAAGTGCTAATTGTCATGTAAACAAACAGGGCTCGGCTGAAAGCGCCGTTTACGCATGGGGGCGTGGAGAGAATTAATCATCGCGTACATATTTATTTCTTCGCCATTGTGCTGGAGGTGTGAACCCCCACTTGTTTTGCTATTTTATTTAATTGAAGTTTGATTTTAATATTAATATAAAAATATTGGCTTATAACCTATTTAATTGGCTGGATTTTCTCGATTCGTCCTCTCTCATACACAGACAGATGGACATGCGAGACGATATGGCATTAAGTGCACATTCATCCGGGTGTACATTTACACGTTTTAGAGATTATTGACAGTCTTTCTGCCTGCATGTGTTTTTTCTCCCCCTCTCTTCCTGCTTGGCTCTGCTGCCCCCCCCCCCCCCCCCCCCTCCTCCCATTCCCTGCCGATCAGCCTCCCTCCTGTCTATTGTGCATAATGTTCTTCTATTAGAAAATAAAAAAAAACATACTGCGGATGGTTTTTAATTATTAGACTGAATAGAAACATGGTGTTATATAGGGGATCACGGTTGGATGTGTTTGATCGGAGGCTGTTAGGTGTATATGTCTGGGTCTGTACAGAAGGGGGTTGGGCAACAATGAGAAATCAACGTTGGCTTCATTGATAACGTATTAATTAACGATATTAATTGCATCTAATTAATTAGGGCGGATTAATTAGACATGTGATTATTTAATTGTGCATATGGAATTGATCCCGAAAACATTACATTGGAGCTATTTTTGAATTAAAATAGCACCCCGTAATTATTTGTAACCATATTTACACAAATGTGTCATTTTAATTTTGACCTCAAATAACTAGTGGATCTCAACAATGATTGGATTTTTCAGTTATGAGAGCCATATGTTGAAGATAATTATGTTTTGAATACATTATTGATTTTAGAACAGTGTATTCAAATGTAAGGTGGGGATTGTCATGTGTAAGGGGGCCATGTGCTTTCTGGTGTTGCTGTTATGACAAGGGGAGTGTTATGCAGTACCATTAAGAAGCAAGTAAAATGGAGCAAATTGTTATCTTTTCAGTGTGTGTGTGTGTGTGTGTGTTTAACAGCGCTGCATTTACCTGCTAGTGAGCTGATATGTGCTTAGAAATACTGATCACGTATCTGAACCAGCAAGGCTGTTGAAAGCAATTAAGGGGTCATTAATTGTGTGTGTGTGTGCCACAGATAATAAGTGTTACTGTCAGATAAAGGAATGGAGGGAAAATGTGTGTGTCAGTGTAATTGTATGATTTCAGGCCTATTTGACCCCGTGGAGATATTTAAATGAGATGTGTCTGAAACAAAGCTCATTTTAAATGGATACATTTGAAATAACCCCACACCCTGAAACCCTGAACACACCCTGAATGAAACACAGTGCGACTGCATGCTGCATAATTAACTCCTCTGGTGTATCGCTGCTATTCCAGTCACTCAGGCGTGTGTATCTTCAGAGTAGGCCATGCAGGAGAGTCGCCATGTGGAGACCCACTGTGTTTATATCAGTGCAGTGTTGCATGCCACACCCCCCTCCCCTGCTGATGCACTACACTGCATGTGAACGACATACATATCCTTCTAAAAGACAAGCATCCTAACTAAATCCAAGCATTCATTTCATCTTTCTTTAGTTTATGGAATACTTTTTTTTTAAATCTGAAAAGAAAACATAATTGAATAAAATATTGTTGTAGTCCTTGTTAGCCGTACTCAGTTTATTGCTGTTAAACCTCCAGAGAATAGTAATTAATTTCTGAAAAGGGCACATTTACTCTTAAATGTTTCAGCAAACCAAAAGGCGTTCTGGGTAGTGACCTTGTTTTCTGCGTGTCCTTGTTTTGCTGATAATACATTTTAGTGTGTGTGCTCAAGAGAAAATAAATGCACTGTAGCCAGAGAACAAACCTGTTTGCCAGCAGACGCTTGATACATCTAATTATAACCTTTTTTTTATTTCTCGCCAGTGTTTTTTTTATATAGTCCGACTATTAGGACTACTGAAAACTGCTTCTTTTATGTTATTCCTTTGTTTTTGGTGTACTAATATAGTTCATCTTTTTTGGGAGAGCTTGTTTGATGTCTTGAATCACATTTGTGCAACAATTGAACACATTTCAGTCAGTTTCCAGTTTTGTTATTCAACCCCGCACCTTTCTGACCGGTGTTTGTCATTTACCAGTCTGAATACAATCTAAGCTAATGTGATGTATGTGTGTGTGTGTGTGTGTGTGTGTGTGTGTGTGTGTGTGTGTGTGTGTGTGTGTGTGTGTGTGTGTGTGTGTGTGTGTGTGTGTGTGTGTGTGTGTGTGTGTGTGTGTGTGTGTGTGTGTGTGTGTGTGTGTGTGTGTGTGTGTGTGTGTGTGTGTGTGTGTGTGTGGTGTGTGTGTGTGTGTGTGTGTGTGTGTGTGTGTGTGTGTGTGTGTTGTGTGTGTGTGTGTGTGTGTGTGTGTGTGTGTGTGTGTGTGTGTGTGTGTGTGTGTGTGTGTGTGTGTGTGTGTGTGTGTGTGTGTGTGTGTGTGTGTGTGTGTGTGTGTGTTCAGGTGAAGCTATACCGGCACATCAGTCCCGAACACCTGCTGCAGGTCTGCTCCAGAGTGTGTCCTCTCCTGGAGACCGAGGTCCCCGCCAGCGTGCCGGGACTCACCAGCCTGCTGGGGGCCGGCCGGCAGAATCTCCTCCGCACCAGCAAGAGTGAGTGCATACATTCTAAATATCTACTTTAATATGCAAACACACACACTCAGGCTACTACAGCTCTCTGCATGTCCTTACAAACTAACAAACCTCTTTTCACTACATTTCGTTCCCTTGTACAATATGGACAATCCATAATAAATACTGTCTACATGTTTTCATGTGTCATTAAAAAGTCTTAAATTAAATTGTCTGACATTTAGAATAAATAAATAAATGTTAAATATGACTTGAATGTCATGGTAACTGCAAACAATGAAGAGAGTTGTCAAAGTGAATGTGTTCTGCTTGGCAGGAGAACAAAACCGCAATCAAAATCAAGGTGTTTAACTCGTATCATAATCTAATTTAGCACATTCATTAAGTGCTTCTTTATCTCCATGGTGACTGTCATTCTACCCTACCAGCTTCTTTCATTTAAGATCTCTTGTATAATATAACCAATTTAATAAATCAATTTACTTCAAGTCATTCGAGGACTTCTTGTGCCAGTATTACTACCAAAAAGAATGGGAATTCAATTTCACTTTATATGGTCTTCAAAATCCTTACATTTCATTTGTTGAATCCTGCAGAAACCATGTGTATAAAATGTGTGTCTGTATCTTTATGCATCTCTTTTTGTGTTCATCCTCCTCCAGGCTGCAAGCATGTTGTGTGGAAGGGCTCTGCGCTGGCTGCTCTGCACTGTGGAAGACCACCGGAGCCACCTATTATCTATGGGAGCCCACCTAATATTGGTAAAGAGAACACTTTGCAAAACAAAACACAATTTTCAGTCTTCGTCATGCTTTTGGTATTCAGTCTAGGAGTCAGATCTTCCGTACTATCTTATTAGTTGCCATGGTCTTATAGCTGATGTTATATTTAACAGTGGTGATATTATGTTTTGCCTCAGAATCAATGTGTATTCCTGCACAGTGTTGTAGCACATATGACAATTTCCTCACTGGTGTCTGTCATTTCTGTTTTCCAGTGGAGACAAACTTCGGCCGTCGACTGAACGGCTCCTACAGACTTAAGCAGCTAGTGCCCACGGTGGTGTACCTGCACATGAAGATGCACAAGAGGATTCTGGGACATCTTTCGTCCGTTTACTGCGTCACCTTCGACAGGACCGGACGACGCATCTTCACGGTAAGGCTGCTGTCTGTGCGTGTTGTGTTTTATGGTGTGTTGGAAGTTGAACTCACGGTCACAGAAGTTGTAGTACCACCATTTAGCCACTATGAACATTTGTTTCAACACCCGGCTCACTTCCTGGGGCCTTGGTTGAACTCAGCTTGGCTTCCTCTTGCTGCTTGTAAAGCGTGTGTTATTGTGTTTTGGTAGCCTATTGAAAGTCATTTTATTCATCCTTGTAAATTATGCAATGATGTCGAGATACACTCAGGTGAAGTGGTCTGAGATCATCGTCTTAAATTGTTGCTAGTCAAAGTGTCGATCTTGACATTTTGCTGCAGATGGTTTCAGTTGTTTGGTGCAACTCAACTTGAAACAGATTTTCCATGTTCAGATTTAAGCCGCGGCTTTTGAAGTGTGATTTATGGAGGCAGAGTTTTACATCTCTGTGCCTGAGAGGTCCAACAACTGTGTTATACAGAATGCAATGGCAAGTATCATTACAATCTCGATGTAACACTATGAATTAGGAATCAGGTGACACAAGCATTCACATAGGGAACGGTATGGAAAAAAGATAAAAAACCTCTGGCTCAAACAATGTAGAGCCGCAAGACAACTCTCTGCTTATCTTTTAAAACTAATGTCCCAAAGGCAAAGTGATGGTTGACAGTTGTGGAGAAATAAACTTAAAATCTTGTCATATTTGCCAAAAATGCAACTGTAGACTATATTTTGGATTTATTTGCAGATCAACTTGATTTTAGATTTGTATGTCTGTTGCCGGTATTGTTTTACTTATAAAAGAATAAAGAACACAATGGCGAGTGTCATAAGCGATCTCTGTTTCAATCTGAGAGTTGAGGGGTTCAAATCAGCAGAGACTGTTCAAAATACTTTCTCAACTATCATTTTCTTACAATTCAAAGGGAGGCTGGATCTGTTTCTGCATAGTAATCTGAGTTTGTGGATGAGATTTCAAAATCATTTTTCACCATGAAAAATACCTACATTTTTACACATCCTGCTACCAGTGTGGATACACTTTTAAATCAATATATCTTGCTTTATGTTAGAGGGAATAATAATTTTTTAAACATTAATCGCATCATTAATAATGTCAATGATCATATTGTAATTGTACCAAACAGGGATATTTTGTTAAGTCTGTCAAATATATTTGATAGGCCCTCATTTAACAAACACTTCACTCCCTGCGATGTGGATATTGCATCAATCAAGTTTGCCATTTTGATAAAAATGTAGATGAACTGTGCAGCCCTGGTGCATTTTGAAGAGCTCTAAAGGATCGGTTACTTTAATGTGCGCTAGTGGTAGCCCCTCATGCATGAGTGTTACAAGCTGTGTTTTCTCACCAGTATGACAAAGGCTCTGTGTTTTCGCTGTTGTTACAGTTCTGGTAGGAGGTAATTACTGTTTACCTTACAGCCGTGGGACGCTTTTACCAAATGACTCACAGCTTTAGCCGAATTCACCCTGAATGGAAGACAAATCACAAAACAAAACCTGTGGAGTCTTTAAAGGAGGAAGTTGACCTTTGCCCTCTCGGTGCCCCTAGTATACTTGTGCTGTGTTCTTTATTTCCATGTGGTTGGTTTAGAGCTACAGCAGAATGTTAGATATTGAACGAACAATGAGATCATGTAGGTTTAATGTTGCTTTCTGTTTGGATCCTTGAGTCAAACACTGCCTGCTGCTGTACTCCATTTTCAGATTTCACTTCTTAAATCTCTAAAAATGGCTGGCTGCTGACAGTGAGACGAAGGGAGCGGAGTGGAGGAGGGGGTGGGGGGGGTAGATTGACTCCCTATGTCTCTGTTTTCCTGTTATCTCTCTTTCTTACAATCTCTCTATTTCTCTCCCCCGTCCCTCATCCTGCGCTGCCCCTCCTTTGTTCCTCTCTCCCTCCCTCGTCTTGCCATTTCTCATCATAACTGGGGAAAATGTTTCCTCTGAGGCGTTGGCTAAGTGCCAGAATTAAAATTCACTCTTGGTTTCTCTCACTTTTCCCCTTTCCTTTTTCTCTCTCACTCCTTTCATCACAAGATCATTTTTATTTATATCTTTTCTTATTTCTGGAAGTATTTTTCCTCTCCACCGTGCTGCAGCGGAACACACATTGATTGATATCGAGTGTAAACATTTACTGTGATGATTTGCGATCAATGCATAAGTAAATAAAGGTTTAGCTAACCATCGATTGGCCACATTGATTTGTGTAATATAGTTTTATAAATGGCTGCAAGCTCATTATCACAGACATTGGGAAGGACAAATTGGAGCAGCTAATATGCATTGTTCATACTAGCGTAACTTCACATCTACAGCAACAAGGAAAGTCTTTTTCTGACGCTGCTGCATTCAGGCCTGGGCAGATCTGGTTTTCGTCCTTCTTGGCGTAATTCGTCCTTGAGATCCTTTTTCTAACTCGCTAAGGGAGTGTTCCCTGTTTTGATCACATAAAATAACAGCTTCAGTCCGACTCTGCTGATTATGATTTATTCAAAGAAGCGGGGTTGGAGTTTTCATCTAACATTTTCTCCAAAAGATCCGTTCCGCTGCTGTTATTGTAGAAACAAAAGCTCTGAAGATATAAAAGGATGTGTTGGCATGTTCTCTAACTCACTCAATGTAATCACACCATTCTGTCTGAAATGCATATTTGATCATTAAGTTAAGAAAATGTGCGATCACACTTTTAAAATGTTCTATTTATAACACTTTCCATACACGTTTCTTATCTTTCTCAAAAATAAAGATATAACGCATTGTCACACTGTGCTTTATACACCTTTACACTGGTTACCTGTTGGCTTTAACATCATATTGATTTAGATCCTAATCAAGGCACAGATGGCTCTGGCTCCAAATCTCTTTAACCCCTTACAATCTGGATTACAGCCAGAAGTTAAAGTCCCTATAGGCTGTAGCAATGTCTTCATTAAGGGTCATGCTTTTTCAATCCAGACTAAAGGCTGTGTTAGAAGCTGCCTCTATGCTACCAAATGTATTATACACTTGACTTTATGTCTCTTAGCTTGCTTCCACTTAACTTAATACTGACAATAAATATATTACTGAGAGGACTTTACTGGTGCACTTCTACTTACTGCTAGAACACACAGAGAGACACGCCTATCTCACAGTGTATAATATTAAAGAGGCCCTATTGTACATTTTTGGGTCTTAATTCCCTATAGTGTTTTATATATGTGTTTGTGCATCTAAATGGTTTGCAAAGGCTATGATCCTTAAGTTCCCTCCAGAGGGAGTTACCCCCGCCCCAGAAATGCCGCGATTGTACTTGGAGTTGACCAATCACAACAGAGCCGGCCAGCTAACCAATCAGAGCAGACTGGGCTCTGGTTTCAGACAGAGGGTGAAAAGAGGTGCTGCAGCACAGGCAGTATGAGGAAAATAAAGAGCTTTTTGAACATTAAAGCATGTGAACATGTCACAGTAGAGGCACAACATACAAATGATAAGCTGAAAAAGATCAAAAATATGGTCCCTTTAAAATACAAGTTGAGCTATCTGAATCAATGTGTTTCTTTTACCTGTTACTTGTCTGTAAATAGCAAGTTGGATGTCATTAATTATGCCTACCGGCACACTGTGACCACATCATTGTGAATACCCAAATGCAAAGGAGAGTGTGAGGAAACATTTACATGATTGCAGAGACCTGATTTCATAAATAAAGCACATTTACATGATGTGTTCAATAATGAACACGGTGTAGTTTAAAAATAAAATAACAAAAAGGATTTTGGAACTTATTGTACTTGCACTGTAATTGCGTTCTGTAATTGTTCTTGCATTACTAAAGGTAATGTATTTATTATTTTCCATTAATTAAGTCCTAACAAAAGTAAAAATATGAAGAGTTAATTTGCAAAAACAGAAACAACATCTCTACAACTACTTTTATTGATATTTCCTTGATTTCACAATACAGTATTATAAGATTGGTTTGGGGAAATGTAAAAATTGGCTTATTTTATCCTAACAACCCGACTAGGGTTACATTTACATTTCCTGGATTGCATTAAGAACAGCTACATAATTAAGGAAAATAAATAAATGAAAATCAATAAAATTGTTTATGCAACAACAACAAATATCCTTTATAGGTAACTAAACTATATCCGACCCAAATATCCCAAGACACCACAGTAACATGCTCATTTGGCAATGTCTACCATATCTTAAATACTCAAATTAGAAGTGGATGGAAATACACGGACAGAAGTTGAGCTGCTGACAATCATGTGCCTATAAATGTTCGTTGTCACTTGTTAACTCACTGAAGATTAGCCCCTCAGTCCCTCTTCTGTTTGCATTCCACGTGTGTCAGTCTGCTGACAGTCTGAAGCCTGCAGTGTGCCCAGATTTATTTAAAGTATTTAAAAACTTGACATGTTTAATTAGTCTTACTAGAAGTGAATCCGAGGCAGACACGCCACTTCTCAAACTAAAATACCAGTCCTCACTGGAGTCTGATTGCTTTCTTCTCTTCCTCAGGGCTCAGACGACTGCCTGGTGAAGATCTGGGGAACAGATGACGGGCGTCTGCTGGCCACGCTGCGCGGACACGCCGCTGAGATCTCAGACATGGCCGTGAGCTACGAGAACACCATGATCGCTGCCGGGTCATGTGACAAGACCATCAGGGTGTGGTGCTTACAGACCTGCGCCCCTCTAGCCGTCCTGGAGGGACATGCAGCCTCCATCACCTCTCTGCAGGTACGAGGACACTCAGCACTTCATGTTTGTGCGTGTATATTTATTTAGCTGAAAAGAGAATTTAAAAGCCACTTATAATATTTTTGTATTCCTGCCACCATTTATGTCTGTCTTTAACAAACTGCTCACTTTAGACTAAAGTAGTACCCTAGCTGTTGTCATTCTAGGAATTATGCCTGCAGCGAGAAAAGCCACTCAAACAATATTTAGATCATGACAAACTGACATTATACTGCAGTTAGTTTGAAATGTAAAGAGGCCCTATTATCAGGGCTGCACATAACTCTTTTAGTGAGTTACTCAGATGAGTACCAGGAGACAGCGTTTGGTACTCACCCCACACCAAGCGTGGTCGTCCTCACTGTCTCCTTCACTGTCCTTTATTTACACTTCTTGCATGCTAGATGATGAAGATGCACCTCCCTGTCTCTTTTTAAGCCTCCGATTTGCTTTCTCCAAAACTTGTTGCCAAAACTGTGAAGTCCTTGCATTTCCTGAGGCCAAGTTGAAGGATCAAATACTAAGAAATGATCACATTACATTACATTGCATTTAGCTGACGCTTTTATCCAAAGCGACTTACAATAAGTTCATTCGACCAAGAAGATACAAACTTGAAGAAAACAGAATCATATAAGTACATCAGGCTTCAGAGAGCCAAAACATTTCAAGTGCTACTCAACTAGCTTTAGATAAGCCAGTCCTTTATTAGTATATAAGTGCTTTGTTAGAAATTGTATTGCTCGAAGTGGAGTCGAAAGAGATTAGTTTTTAGTCTGCGCCGGAAGATGTGTAAGCTTTCTGCTGTCCTGATGTCAATGGGGAGCTCATTCCACCATTTTGGAGCCAGGATAGCAAACCCACGTGTTTTTGCTGATGGGAACTTGGGTCCCCCTCGCAGTGCGGGTGCAGCGAGCCGTTTGACAAATGCAGGGCGGAGTGCACGTGCTGGGGTGTATGGTTTAACCATGTCCTGGATGTAGGAAGGGCCAGATCCATTCACAGCATGGTACGCAAGTACCAGTGTCTTGAAGTGGATTCTAGCAGTTACTGGAAGCCAGTGAAGGGAGCGGAGGAGCGGCGTGGTGTGGGAGAATTTAGGAAGGTTGAAGACCAGACGAGCCGCTGCATTCTGGATGAGCTGCAGAGGTCGGATGGCACATGCAGGTAGACCAGCCAGGAGGGAGTTGCAGTAGTCTAGGCGTGAGATGACGAGAGCCTGGACCAGAAGTCAAGTCACATGACTTGAAGTCATATCTGATTTCAGATGTGGGAAGTTACTAAGTACACTTATTCAAGTACTGTACTTAAGTACAATTTTGAGATATTTGTACTTTACTTGACTTTGATGCTACTTTGTACTTCTACTCCACTACAGTTCAGAGGTAAATGGTGTACTTTTACTCCACCCCATTTATTTAATACCTTTAGTTACTTTACAGATGTGGATGAATGATGTGAAATATAATCAAGTGTTGAATCAGACTTTAGTTCCACTTGGAGTAAATTCACAAGCTACCCTGCAGTATACAAAGTCATTCAAACTAGCTGCACCTTTACCAGCTTTGAGAACACTTTAATGATCAATCATTATAAAACATATCATATATATTATTCTGAAATGGACCAATCTGCACAATGACTACTTTTACTGTCGCTAACTATATTTTGATAATACTTGTCTTTTCTGATTTTACTTGAGTAACATTTTGAGTGCAGGACTTTTACAGTAACAGAGTATTCCTACACAAGATCTGAGTACTTCTTCCATCTCTGTCTGATTTCAAACTCTTCCATTAACACCCTGAGTAAGTTTGCAACTGTGTGTTTTACTCCACTTTGTTGTAAATAAAACTGCAGCAGCTTGACCACAGAGCGTGAACGTTGTGATCAGCTGATTTTGCGCAGTTCTCCAGTGTGTGCCCGGGGCACAGAATGTGCACAGGGGAGTCTCCCACTGCAGCCAGTTGGCGGAGTTTTGGCACAATTCTGTTGTTCATACCGACGTTAACCCTGCCTGTGCACACGGTGAACAACTCTGTCAACCAGTGATCTAAGCCTCTGCCTCCTGTAAAGCTTCAGAGGTCCGTCGGTTATGTCCTGCGCGGCTCGCCCAGCTCCAGTTCAATCAGTCATAGAAAGTCCGAAGATTTTTAGCAGGGAGCGAAACAGCAACGTAGCTGCTTAATGTCTTTGTTTTTTTTTACATGTCTAGTAGTTTACTCCATTGAGTGTTTACAAGAAACACGTGTCAGTGTTTCCCCTAGGATGGAGTCACAGCAGCGGTGCTAAGGCACGTGGGCCCAGCATAATGTGAGCGCGGAGCGCGTGGAATTTATTAGTGTGTGCGTGTGCGAAGTGCGCCCCGCCAATTTGTTCCTATGTGTCTGCCAGCACAAGAAAGGCTCTTGAGGCCTAGTACCAGGGCCGGTTCTAGACAATTTGCTGCCCTAGGCGAGATTTTATATATAAAGAATACATGAAAAATCTCTACAAAAGACAAATACACTACAAAAACAGAAACTTATTGACATAGGTAATAGACGTCAAAATGGCTTCAAATGTATTCAGTATTGTATGAACATGTTTTAATTGGGGGGTGGACGTCACATCTTCTAGGGGGGTCCGCGGGTCTGCCCCCCCGGGAAGATGTTTTTGAACATTTTAAAGTAAAATGCTTCAATCTGGTGCACTTTGAGCACACAATTACTAGAGACCTGATCTAGGGGAACTCTAAACACCCATATGAAAAAGATCGGTTTACATTTTAATAGAGATGTCCCAATCCGATCACGTGATCGGGGATCGGAGCCGATCACGTGATTTTCAAAAGATCGGAATCGGGAGAAAAAAATCGGGGATCGGAATGTTTTTTTTTTTTTTTTTTTTTTTTTTTTATATTTTTTTTTAATAGTTGTATTTAATGTTACAAAACAAAAATGACCATGTTCACGTCTTAAAGTCATCCTGAGGCCTTAGTTTTGGTTTAAAATTACACAACATCATGTATGTGTTGCTTCTTTTGGGCTTGTTTTCATAGACCTGGTTGCTTATTTCTCTCAAATCTGGCAACAGAGTGGGCGCAGTGTCTAATAGTAGCAGTAAGCTAACAAGAGGCTACGTTCAGCTGGTGCCTCGGGAGTCGGGACAGAGAAAATGTCAGGAGTTTGGAAGTATTATAAAATTGAAAGCGAAGGCAGTGTAACAGCCAGATGCAATGTTTGCAAGGCGGAGGTTCCGCGTGGTGGAAAGAACAGAGTTACGTTCAACACGACCAATCTAATACAAACACCAACAACAACACGACGAGTACACAGCGGCCACTCAGGTAACGGCACTGAAACAACCGACACTTTCAGAGACTTTTAAAAGGAAAGAGAAACTGCCCCAGAACAGTGAAAAGGCCAAAAAAATAACAGCCAAGATAGCTGAATTCATCGCGTTGGATGATCAGCCGTTATCTGTTACCTTTTTTTTCTCTTAATGCATTGCATAAAGATCGGATCGGGAAAAATCGGTATCGGCAGATTGTCAAAATCAAATGATCGGAATCGGATCGGGAGCAAAAAAAGGTGATCGGGACATCCCTACATTTTAATAATCAATAAATATGTGAACATAACCAATAACCTACCATAGCCAATAACAAATAAATGTAACTTATTTTATTTTTGTTGTTCATTTATATCTTATTTTACCTAGTTAACATTTATTTATTTATGCATATTTTTTTTGTATCTCTCCAACTTTAAACGATATTTTTGGTTTACTGTCCTATAGTATACATTGGAATGATTTCAAACCTGTTTTTATTTATCCTAATAATTATAAAGGACTGCCTTGGTACCAAACAACAGCGCCGGTACCGGTGCGCCCTCTCTCTCTCCCTCGCTCATTCTCTCGCTCCCACTTTGGCTGTGAGCTGCGGGCGCCTGATAAGCCAACATCCCCCACTTTCATCACTTACAGCGCCCATCGTACAGGGCAAATGAAAAGTGTAACCGGGGTGAAAAGGGTGTTACATTTACTTAATTATGAATATTGTTACATCAAGGCCAAAAATTAGGATGAGCGCCAACGGTCAAAAATGTTTTTTCCCCTCCCAGAGCTACCAGCGCAGCGCCCCCCAGATCTGGCGCCCCTATGCCAAAAATCGGCCCTGCCAGTACATACAGTGGCAATGTCTCAAGATTTAGCAAAAATACACCTTTATTGAACATACAGTAACACAAATACTACAAATCCACATAACAAACAATCAAAAATGAAAAAGGGTCGCCACTTATTATTATTTTATAAGCGTAGTGCATAATGGCTGCGCCGCCGCTATTTGTATATAGGGAAACACTGCGTGTAGATGAAATATGTGTTTTGTTTTGAGGTATGCAAAGGCGCGTAGTGACACAAGTGACATTACGTAATTCAGATTTGTGCCGTACCTGCGTACCAGTTATGTGCGCCCCTGCCTATTATGATTGTTAGGGTTATCCATTTTCTGTAGTGTGTTATATAGGTTTTTGTGCATGTAAATGGTTTGCAAAGGCTATAATCCCTGTGTACTCACACTCTCCCCCCCTGACTGAAACGCCTCCATTGAACTCCTTTGTTTACTTCAGTAACATAATGACATCACTGTGTAACACTCAAGCTTCTATTGGCTAGCGCTCCAACACATTGTATGTGACAGACTAAGGCTGCCTTTACACGGGAACGTTTGCGTTTATGCACAGTATGCGTTTTCAAAAAAGTCTTCCGTTCACATGCATTCGTTTAATTTAACGTGTCTGTTCACACGAGACCGCTGGAAACGCTGTAGTACATATGCCAGGCCTGTAAGTGGCGCTGTACTTCCACACGAGACCGCTCGAAAGCGCTGGACACGCTGTAGTACATATGCCGGGACTGTAAGTGGTGCTGTAACTTCCGCCACAAAATACACCAAAAGCAGCGAAGAAGACCCCGGAGCATGGTTGCCATGGCTGCCCTTCTGTTTATGCCCCGCGGTGGATTTAGCAACATGTAGTAGTTCATGTAATTCTCCATGTCCACTTGTTGCTGATGGTTGTGGTAGAGGAGCTGTAGATTTTGCACTAACATCTGATCTGTAGCATGGTCGAGCTGTAGATGTTGTACTAACATCTGTAGCATGGTCAGTAGCAGTAGCACTAGCAGTAGCTACTGACAGTAGCTACTGACCATGCTACAGCAGTGAGCAGCAGAGGTGGGGAGAGGCGGGGCTATGGCTTCATCTATCGGGAAATGATCGTATAGAGGCGATTACACGGAGCCGTTTGACCCCCCAGAGCGTTCCGTTTGCAAATCTATCCACCTTGGGACCCGTTATCGTTTGTGGGGTCCGTTTCTATCGTTTTGTTACGGCCTCGTGTAAATAAAAGGGCTATACGCAAGAGAAACTATGCGGATACAACCCGTTTCGTTCTCGTGTGAAGGGGGTCTAAGTGGCTGGACATCTCTAAGCGGTTGACCAATCACAACAGAGCCGGCCAGATAACCATTCAGAGCAGACTGGGCTCTGGTTTCAGACAGAGGGTGAAAAGAGGTGCTGCAGCACAGGCAGTATGAGAAAAATAAAGACCTTTTGAACATTAAAGCATGGAGACATTTCACAGTAGAGGCACAACATTAAAATACAGTATGAACCTGATAATGATTCTTATATAAAGAGAACACTCTAACGTGTGGGCAAAAGATGGCATGACAGACTATTATCCACATTTACAAACAGGAATGTCCATAATGGCTCCAATTGTTTATGGATGATGCAGGTGTTATTTAATGTTGTTTGTTTTCACTTTCCCTGCTCTGTCCTTGGCATAGAGCCTCGTGCTCTTTGTTCCTGCTGAAAACATGAATCATAAAAATAATACATAAATATTAGCTTCATTTGTTTCTAAGATTACTATCAATTCAATATTTGCTATTGAGCTTTTAGTTTTGCTTTGATATTCTATGTATCCGTGTAGCTATGTGTTTTAAGGTTGTATGCTAATCGCTCTCCTCTCCCGACACAGTTGTGGATGCTTTATAAGCTAATGTGGGTTAATTATCCTTTCTTTTTTTGGCTGCAGTGTTAGCATCTCCTGCTGACTGCCCATTACACTCAGTTGTAACCCCTAATTGGTTGTCTTTGCAGTTTTCCCCTCTCTGCTGCGGCTCAAAGCGCTACCTCTCCTCCACTGGAGCTGACGGCACCATCTGCTTCTGGCAGTGGGATGCACGCACGCTGAAGTTTTGGTGAGAAACACAAATGGTGAAAATACTAGTTAAATGGGATTTATTTGTTATCCCGAAAATTAAATATAGTTATGTACAAGACAACATAAGAAGGAAGCGGACATCTGCTGACATGTTCTACTAAAAACATACAAACTCTTTTCATTCCATTTCCGTCCGTTTCATTTTGTATCTGCTTGTGTGTGTGTGCAGTCAGAGGCCCAGTAAATTCACGGAGCGTTCCAGGCCTGGCGTCCAGATGATCTGCTCCTCATTCAGTGCAGGTGGGCGGCAACCACTTTTGATTTTCATGCATGCTTTGAGACCACCTAAAGGCAAACAGCAGCTGAAAAAATGTGCAGAATAACTGAAGAGCAACACAGCCACACACAAATGGGCCTTCTGCTTTTCCATAAATGTGGAATGACTCTGCTTATTGAGGTTAAATTGACCATGAATGAAGTTTCTTTTTGCACAAAGTTTGCCCTCACTAATACAAGAAAAAGCGTTTGTTTCACCATAGCTTGATCTTTGAAGTGTATATTATAATTTTTTTAATGGAAGTATCGGGTATTGAGTGTTGATAATTCTGACCCGTTATGTTTTTTGTGCAGGTGGTATGTTCCTGGCCACAGGAAGCACGGATCACATCATCAGAGTGTACTACTTTGGCTTAGGCCAACCAGAGAAGATCTCTGAACTTGAGTCCCATACTGTAAGTCAACATAATGCTTTTTATTGATTAAAATGTGTTTTATTAACTATATACAGTATGTTACAGTACAGTACAGTGCTTAGATATTGACAATTAACATGGTTATAGTCCAACTTGGGAATAGTAGTTATAATATAAATAACTCAAGGCCCACTTACTTGCTTTTATCCCAGCTGTATTTCATGGACTTCTTCAGCAGATGGAGTTTCCTCGGTTGTCTTTGAGAGTGTGTTTCATCATTCTCCATGACAACTAAGCAAACTTCATCAACTGAAGAAGATGGTAAGATGCAGTTGAAAGCTCTGGAGAGAGCTAGTAAGATGACTTTGAGTTAAAGAAAATATTTTAATGAAAGAAATGATCCATTAGGTTATACTGTACATAGGGATGGAAAGGATCACCAAACGTATTGCAAAGGCATAGGAAATATTTAGTTGTATTGTCTATTTAAAAATGTTCTTTTATTAAAAAAAATCTTAGCACCAATAGTTTTACTTTAGTGTTGATGTCTATGATATAGCTAGTAATACACAAAGAAGTTGTCTAGCAGAGGTAATGCTTGTTAATTATTGCGTTGTTTTGACTCCTATATTTTCCTTACCCAGGACAAAGTCGACAGCATCCAGTTCTCACATTGCAGTGACAGGTAGGTTCAAACTGTGTGTGTGCGTGTGTGTGTGTATTAGCCACATAATAAGTGAAGTCAATTTTTGTGTGTGCTCCGCTGTTTGTGGATATGGAACCTGGGGGTGTTGTTATGTGAATGATGCCGTCAGCAGAAACACCACCTTTACTTACTCTCTGATACACACTTTATTACACTCCCCCCCCCCCCCACACACACACACACACACACACACACACACACACGCTTGCACATATCATGCGCTCTCTCAGTGTTAAATTGCCTGTGCCTGTGTGGAGTTTGCAGAAAAACAAGCTCAGCTAATTCCCCTGGGTTGCTGTAATCTCAGCAGCGAAGGAGTGTCTAAGCAGAGAAGGAGGGGTGGAGGAGATGCAGAAGAAAGGGGGGGGGGGGACAATTAGTACATGCAGATAGATAAAAGCGCTTATTGTGTTGCAAAGCGCGTCTATAGAAATGTTTTATTTACAGTTCATGAATCTGTGTTTCCTAATGTGTGTGTGTGTGTGTGTGGTAGGTTTGTGAGCGGCAGCAGGGACGGTACAGCGCGGATCTGGCAGCTGCAGCCTCAGGGGTGGAGGAGCATTCTGCTGGACATGCAGACCAAATTACCCGGGTATGATTGTGTGTGCTCGGCTGTCAAAGTCTGGCTTTTTTTCTTCTTCTTTTTTTTACCAGCACTGCTGGACTCACAGCTCAGAGTCGTGGGTTGGGATGTCACTCTAAATTTGACAAAAATTAATCATGCTGTATACTCAAGTCCCAGACATATTGAGTGTGAATACTCCCATTGTAGACTATGCACCATTAGGAAGTGAAAACATTTATTTATTGTCCCTTTTTACCAGCTGCAAAATGCTTTTCTTGCAATCTTTTTTAACTGCATTTATTTTTTTAAATGCACAATCTATATGATATAAATAATGAAGTTGAAAAAATAACACTTTCACACCTGTTGCATTAATGTGTCAAAGTGATTGATTACTGCTCCCAGGCAGAATATTGATTTATAGAACGCATAAGTGAATTAATGGAGGTGACACTGATGAGCTATTTAAGTACTTCTGAATTAACTCAACATACAGCAATAATTGCAGATTCAGAGATAACCTGGTTATCTTAAAATTTTTTTTTAATTGTTTATAATAATGGCATTGAAGCTTGGATATCATGAAAAGAAAAACACACTGGGAGAGAGTTGAATGGACTTAAATATTTAGGTTACAAATAAATGTTATAATGTTCTTGATGCGCTATTTAAACAGAAACAGCACATGTTGTGAACAAGGAGCTTAAACATTAATTGAGTCAAAAAAATTGACTGAATTGTTTCTTGATTTTTATAACATTTCAACCATTTCAAAATATGTTGTGTAGTTGCGCCTTTATGTATTTATTTGAGTTATAAAGTAAAACACTTTTGTCTCAAACATGACATCCGTGTATCACATCCTCTCTTCAGGAAGTACAACCCTCCTCCGCTGGAAGACAAAGTGACCAAGCTGAAGGTTACCATGGTAGCATGGGATCGCCATGACGGCACCGTGATCACAGCAGCTAACAACCTGACACTGAAGGTGTGGAACTCCACCACCGGGAACCTCGTGCACGTACTCATGGTATGTGGTGATTCAACACATGCCAACACAGAGCATGTGACATATAGAACAATGTAGGGCTGTGCGATTATGGCAAAAATCATAATCACGATTATTTGGGTCAATAATTGATATCACGATTATTAAATACGATTATTCATTGACTTTGAAAAAATCTATTTATTGAACTTTAAAACAAATACAAATAATAATTTGAACAGTATCTTTTTAACTGTTGATTACCCTGAACGTATAATTCAACTGAAAAACCAATACAAAAATAAATAAAATAAATGATACATTTAAATAAATAATATCAAAATAATAAATACCAATAAACAAGATCAACAAATATTTTGGAGCGCACTTCCCCAAGCTACTAAACATATATAAATACTAGGGCTGTCAGTCGATTAAAATATTTAATCGCGATTAATCGCATGATTGTCCATAGTTAATCGCGATTAATCGCAAATTAATCGCACATTTTTTATCTGTTCTAAATGTACCTTAGAGGGATATTTTTCAAGTTTTTAATACTCTTATCAACATATGAGTGGACAACTATGCTTTATATGTTTGTTTATTATCATTTGAACAATGACAAATATTCTCATGAATATTAAACACAACAACCTCTGAACATTACAAATATTCGATTCAACCTGGAACCTCTCTCATACAATAATACAATACAAAGTGTGTGTGTGTGTGTGTGTGTGTGTGTGTGTGTGTGTGTGTGTGCGCGTGTGTGTGTGTGTGTGTGTGTGTGTGTGTGTGTGTGTGTGTGTGTGTGTGTGTGTGTGTGTGTGTGTGTGTGTGTGTGTGTGTGTGTGTGTGTGTGTGTGTGGTGTGTGTGTGTGTGTGTGTGTGTGTGTGTGTGTGTGTGTGTGTGTGTGTGTGTGTGTGTGTGTGTGTGGTGTGTGTGTGTGTGTGTGTGTGTGGTGTGTGTGTGTGTGTGTGTGTGTGTGTGTGTGTGTGTGTGAGAGAGAATGTGGAGAGCTGCCTGGACGCTGCAATCATGTTGCGCGCACTATCCGTGCTGAGTGTGCTGACTTTTCGTACAATGTCCCACTGTCTGGCTACCTGCATAAAGTCAAGTGCTCGGCGCAGTTGTCGGCGAAATGTCATTGAAACAGCTCCTTATATCCGTTAGCGCAGCTAGCTAGCACCAGATGCTAACAACAACAACAGGTAAGGTGTGCCTCGCTCGCGCGAGTCGCGCCACACATACACACATACACACATACACACATACACACATACACACATACACACATACACACATACACACATACACACATACACACACACCCTCCCGGTCCTCCCGATGGCCAGTCCGGGCCTGCCGGTGAGCGTGGAAGTGTGATCTGCCACAAGCGGGCGGCAGGTGCGGGGCTGTAAGCATCAGCTTGTAGATGGTATTTTAAACTCGATGCGCTCTGAAACTACGGGGCGGCCGAGGACAAAAAATACACATGCGTTAATCGCGTTAAAATAATTAGTGGCGTTAATTTTTTTTTGCGTTAACGCGTTATTAACGCGTTAACTTGACAGCCCTAATAAATACAAATAAATGAGACCAAAATTAATTGGATCAAATATGTTGCAGTGCACTGTCACAACCTAGCAAAGCAAAATAATTGTTTTTTTCGTAATTGTGGCAGGCCAAAATCGTAATTGCGATTAAAATACGATTAATTGCACAGCCCTAGAACAATGCAATACAAAAGTAATACAGCATTTACATTTTTGTGTGTATTTGTTCCTCTCATTTAGCTTTCATCTTACTCGGAACATAAACAATAGAAATAGATGGGAAATAAGAGTTCCTTACCAACCAATAATTACATTAACATTGAAAATAAGGCCTTATTTAAAAGCCTTAAACATGAATTCAACATTAATTAGGAAAATATTGTCTCCTAAATCTTTGTTCATAGATTTTCTTGAACTGAACAAATATATATTATATCACCCTTGGCCTTTAAATCTTTTTATAGAGAATTCTAAAATCTATAAGTTTGAATAGAAATGACAAATGTAATTGTAATGGTTCTTTGTCAGTGTAACTTATACTTTACTTTTTCTTACTTCAGACACATCATCTATTGCAATGTGTTTAAAACCAGACATAAAAAAAGAAATGGGGTCACTGCTAAAAACAGAATATGAATAGCAAAAACAGTAATGTGCTTTAAGAGACATAAAGGATGCCTGATTTATAACTAGGTCAAAATGCACAAAACCACAAGATTTGAGAAAAAACACTGAGGATGTTCGTGTCTCTTCATCAAGATGTTCATGTTTTTTTAATGACAGGGTCATGAGGATGAGGTGTTTGTCCTGGAGCCACACCCCTTTGATCCCAGGATCCTGTTCTCAGCGGGGCATGATGGGAACTGCATTGTGTGGGACCTGGCCAGAGGAGTGAAGATCCGCTCTTATTTCAACATGGTGAGACCCTCGGCCACCCTGTGTGTCTCATTGCCTCTCACTCTCTGCGTTATCTCTGACTGAATTCACTACATCCTGATTTGGTCCTCCTCACATGTGAAACAGAGGTCTTGTTTTCTAATGCAGTAGACGGATAAGCTTTCAAAATAAGTCTTTACCTCCTTTTCCCACAACACATTTGTTTTCCTTTCCTTTCTCAGTGTCAGTCTTTCTCTCATTATTTCCCTCTCACTGTTACCCCCCTCCATCATTGCTTTCACTTTCTCTTCTCTTAGCTTTCGTACCTCTCTCACTTCCACGCTGGCATTTCCTCTTCCATTTAATACACTGTGTGTGGCATGAATGCAGGGTAGAGCTAAATCTTGACACCACACTGAAGCACAGTGTACATATTCACCTAGGGGTTTAATCATTGCAGACACTGCTGTATTTCCTGTGTATCTATGGTTACCAAGTGAGGTATTAATCACAGTCCGGGAACAAGTGACTCACTCTGTGTGCTGTTTAGTGGATTGTGTTGTTTGATGACACCAAGTGTGATGGGAAATGGCACACATTTAAATCTGAAACTAATAATGAAACGTTTGCTATATAGCGGCCCCTGTTGAGGACATAAGAGACTATTATAGGATTAGGGTGAAAGCTAAATATCAATAAATGTAGTGTTAATGTACAGTATTGTAAGAGCAGCACAGGTAGAAAGGAATCATAAGAGTTAACTATCTGACTCTAAAGTGAGCCACCATGAGATACAGCACAACGTCTGTTGAGTTTATTTAATTGACTTTAATTAGTTTCCATTTACATGAGGAAGAATGTGCTCTTTTTCTCTTAAAAGTAACAAAGTCTTGCAACTCAAATATCTAATTTCCCTTCTGTGGAAGTGTTCGCTAGGCACATCTTTCCAGAAATGTCCTAAATGGGTAATACTCTTTCTTATCCAGAGGTGGGAGAAGTACTCAGTTATTGTACTTAAGTTAAAGAAGAATTATTCTTATAATGATTGATCATTAAAGTGTTATCACAACTGGTAAAGGTGCAGCTAGTTTTAATGAGGCGTGTGGCGCAGTGGGTAGTGCGTTGGTGTTCGGTTCAGGGGAGCACAGGTTCAAACCCCACTGCAGTCAGCATGTTGTTGTGTCCCTGGGCAAGACACTTCACCCCAAATTGCTCCTGTGGGGATTGCCCACAGTATTGAGTATGTAAGTCGCTTTGGATAAAAGCGTCTAACAAGTAACATGTAATGTAATGTAATGTAATGACTTTTATACTGCAGGGTAGCTTGTGAATTTACTCCAGGTGGAACTAAAGTCTGATTTAAGAGTTGATTATATCTCATCATTAATCCAGATCTGTAAAGGTATTAAATACATTTAGTGGAGTAAAAGTACACCATTTACCTCTGAATTGTAGTGAAGTAGAAGTACAAAGTAGCATAACATGGAAATACTCAAGTAAAGTACAAGTACCTCAAAATTGTACAGTTCTAGAGTAAATGTACTATGTTACTTCCCACCTCTGTTCTTGTCGTACTATATTTTGTCTTTGGCCGCTAAAGGAAAAGAAAGTAGTCCCATGTGCCCAAAGAGTAAATAAAGTATGCAAGGAGAATTCATCCATTTAAAAAAATATGGACTTTGACCATTAATGAAAGTATTTTTAATTTGATTTTAACATTTAAAACCTACACAGTACACACAACACTCAATATGATATTTGTGCAAAAACTGGTAAATGGAGCCGAGCATTGAAGCCAGTTCAAGCCGAGTTGCCTGTTACTTTTACATGGGACATATCTTCTCACTGCATCATGTAACGAACATGACGATGTGTTGAAACTAGGGCTGTCAGTCGATTAAAATATTTAATCGCGATTAATCGCATGATTGTCCATAGTTAATCGCGATTAATCGCAAATTAATCGCACATTTTTTATCTGTTCTAAATGTACCTTAGAGGGATATCTTTCAAGTTTTTAATACTCTTATCAACATTTGAGTGGACAAATATGCTTTATATGTTTGTTTATTATCATTTGAACAATGACAAATATTCTCATGAATATTAAACACAACAACCTGAACATTACAAATATTCGCCTCAATTCAACCTGGAACCTCTCTCATACAATAATACTGTGTGTGTGTGTGTGTGTGTGTGTGTGGTGTGTGTGTGTGTGTGTGTGTGTGTGTGTGTGTGTGTGTGTGTGTGTGTGTGTGTGTGTGTGTGTGTGTGTGTGTGTGTGTGTGTGTGTGTGTGTGTGTGTGTGTGTGTGTGTGTGTGTGTGTGTGTGTTGTGTGTGTGTGTGTGTGTGTGTGTTGTGTGTGTGTGTGTGTGTGTAGACACTGTGATGAATCGTTGGAGCTATGTGCAGCTCAAGGCATATATGCTCGAATGGGAGCTGCCTGGACGCTGCAATCATGTTGCGCGTACGATCCGTACTGAGTGTGCTGACTTTTCGTACAATGTCCCACTGTCTGGCTACCTGCATTAAGTCAAGTGCTCGGCGCAGTTGTCGGCGAAATGTCATTGAAACAGCTCCTTAAATCCGTTAGCGCAGCTAGCTAGCACCAGATGCTAACAACAACAACACGTAAGGTGTGCCTCGCTCGCGCGAATCGCGCCACACATACACACTCCCTCCCGGTCCTCCCGATGGCCAGTCCGGGCCTGCCGGTGAGCGTGGAAGTGTGGTCTGCCACAAGCGGGCGGCAGGAGCGAGGCTGTCAGCATCAGCTTGTCGATGGTATTTTACACTCGATGCGCTCTGAAACTACGGCGGCCGAGGACAAAAAATACACATGCGTTAATCGCGTTAAAATAATTAGTGGCGTTAATTTTTTTTTGCGTTAACGCGTTATTAACGCGTTAACTTGACAGCCCTAGTTGAAACCAACTCTCACTGCTCATTCTGACTTTGCCAAGTCTGCAGCAAAACTATTACAAGTTGTTTCAGATCAGTACTTCCTTTTTTGATTGAAAAGGGGAAAAAGATGCTCATTCTTATAAAACGATCTCTTTCTGTGATTGAATGAAGCTTTTATAAGAGTGAAGAAGTACCTACGGCACAAACTAAAGGCCCCCGTTTTTTTTTATGTTGAGGAAGTTTCAGTTTCTGCAGGTGTTGCTTTGACATTACTGACATGTTGAGTCAAATGTGTCCAGTTTTTACCATTGTTAAGGTTGCTTGGAATTCCCCTTGAAAATCCTACTATGATTTACCGTGTGCCTCCATTTCCCTATCTCCCTATCTCTCCCCCCCCTCTGTGGATAGATCGAGGGCCAAGGGCACGGAGCGCTGTTTGACTGCAAATGTAGTCCAGATGGGCAACATTTTGCAGCCACAGACTCCCATGGACACCTGCTCATCTTTGGCTTCGGCTCCAGTAGCAGATATGACAAGGTAATGCAGCAGGCTTTTCTCTTTTCCTTTTCCCTTCAACCTGTCTCCTAAACTTCAAAAGGTGAACAGAAAAACAATAAGCAGATACAAAACATTCAAAATAAAAACTAATTGAGAAAGAAAATACAGGCAATAGTTTTTCTCATGGTTTTCTCAAGACAAAGAAAATAAATATATATAAATACATAAAAGAAAACACTGTTATACCCATTGTGTTGAATCTAGGCATCACTGTAAAAGCCCAAGGGGAGGATCGTGAGCCTCATATAAAGAATACATTAGGAGCAGGGGGATATCAAATCAAATGGTAATAATGAATGTATATCATGTACTGATGCTAGATCCAAAATGTGATTGAAAAAGCAATATGGACTAGTGTTTTATTCCAATTAAAGGAAGCAGAATATTTGTTAAAGGCTTAATATGTGTACAAATATGTTGTTGGGTAAGGACTTTCTTAAAAGAAGTCACACCATAATCATTGCATTTTTTTTAATTGATAATAATCATAAATCAGAAGGTGAGGAAAACTCACCAGGTTTAAAATAAATTAAATTACACTAGAAAAGCTTCAAATGTAAACCTATTTTATATTTATACACCTACATGCAATGTATAATGTAATTTACTAACATAATTGTAAATGAAATAATGAATACTTCTCTCCTCATTAGAATCCTATTGAGTAAATGCTCCATGTTTATTCTCCCGTGCTTCAGATTGCCGACCAGATGTTCTTCCACACCGACTACCGGCCGCTGATCAGAGACGCCAACAATTACGTGCTGGACGAGCAGACCCAGCAGGCGCCCCACCTCATGCCCCCTCCCTTCCTGGTGGATGTGGACGGAAACCCCCACCCCCCCAGATACCAGCGGCTGGTACCCGGCAGGGAGGGCTGCAGGAGCGAGCAGCTCATCCCGCAGATGGGGGTCACTTCCTCAGGTACAGAGGCTTAAAGAAGAACTCAGACCCTCTGGGAGTATCTCCTCTCGGCGTGATCTGAGGGCAAGAACTCAGTTGTACTTCTACGCTTTCCCTCAGATCACATCTTTACCTGGGGGCCTTCTGTCAGCTGATCAAAGGCTCTTTTGTCTAGCAGATCACACCGCTCTTATAGCCTGACAAGAGTTTTGATCTCTTCTCAAATGTGCTTAATGAGACGCTTTAACTGAAACAACACCGAATTGGCAATTCAAACCTGAATAATAAGGCAGTTTAAAGTCTTGGCAGGGAGGCAAACAGGAGCAATTGTTTATGAAAAGCATTAATAGCGCACCGTGGAGGCAGGTGAAGATGCAAGAGGGGAAAGATGATTTTATTTTGAGACAAAATGACTCCATGTTTCCCAGTTACAGAATACTGCCCTGCTGTCGGCAATTAAAAAGCCTCGACTAGAAATAAAAATGAATGCAATGGAGAAATGTGTACATCCAGTTGTTATGAGACATTTGCGGTTGATGGTCTCATCTATCTTTCTGGTTCTCTTCTCTCTTAACTCCAGGCCTGAACCAAGTGGTGAGTGAGCAGGCGGCGGAAGGGCCCAGTCCTCTGGATTCCATGATTCAGAGGCTGCAGCAGGAGCAGGACCAGAGACTGGGAGGCAATGACACCAGGTCCAACAGAGGTAAGACTGCGTCATGACAGGAAGCTCATTCTGCTGGAGTGTCGGCAGCGTCTCAAAAGCAGCCTTTGTTTCCACCTGTATGGGTAGAGCAGCAAGGACATTATCAAAATTGTGTGTTGCTAACTTCATCTTTAAAGCAGGTTTAAACAAGCTGAGAAATATTTGCTACCATTATAGACACATGCATTTCCTAACATTCGGTCTACCTACCTATGCTGTAAAATGTATTATCTCTTCGATTTACACACGGCATCTATTGCACGTCTGTCCGTCCTGGGAGAGGGATCCCTCGCCTGTTGCTCTCCCTGAGGTTTCTCCCATTTTTTCCCTTTAAACTGTGGGGTTTTTTCTCCGGAAGTTTTTCCTTGTACGATGTGAGGGTCTAAGGACAGAGGGTGTCGTTTTTTCTCATACTGATATTCTGAACAAACTGTGCTGTTGTATTAGCTGTAAAATGTCTTTACTGTAGGGTATTTTTATTATTTGTACAGCACTTTGGCTCGACCAAAAATCGTTTATAAATGTGCTATATAAATAAAACTTGATTTGATTTGATTTGATTTGAAAGATGCAGTCAGCATTACCAACTATAATTGTACCTCCCCCAACATGTAACTACAGGAGAGAAAGTGGTAGAATAAATTATAACTAAAAATTAATTAATTAATAAAAAGCTATAAAATATATATAATAAATAAATCATAAAACTCACACCAAATTGTATAATGTACTGTGTGAAAAGTGCAACTAGCAAAACAATTAGAATAATATTTAATTTATCAAATTAACAAAAAAAAATTAAATTTGGAGTTTGATTTGTTCAAATGTAATTTGCAAAAATCATTATTTGCAAAAGTGCCAAAAAATGTAATTCATTGATTTGTCTATCAACACTATTCGGGAACTATCTCTTTCAATTATTAATGGTTAAAGTGTCCAGTAAACAAATCAAATATTTGCTGGTTCCAGGTTCCCAGAGCTTTCTTTGTCATAGGTGAAAGAGACGGAATGTATTTTGCAATCGAAATAATTCACATTATTCTGACACTTAAGCGATAAAACAATTGGTCTAGTGATGCTCACACTAATTGGCATATTAATCGTTTATCAATAATCTTGAGTTCCAGACAATTTAATCCTTACATGCTGCTGACAAATTGAAAGCTCTGTTTTATGTTCTCTGTCTTTCTCTCCTCTCTCCCCTCAGGATCCGTGGGTTCTCCCACAGAGGTGCACTCCCCGCCCAACGTGGGTCTGCGGCGCAGCGGGCAGATCGAGGGCGTGCGCCAGATGCACAGCAACGCCCCGCGCAGCCAGATGGCCACAGAGGGAGACCTGGTGGCCTGGAGCCGCAGGGTGCTGGTGCCTGAGCTGGAGAACGCCTCCGTCAGGTAACACACGCTCACAGAGAGGAAGAGTTTCCGGAGGTGATCATATTAAAGCAAGCCATGACGTGTGTGTGTGTCTGTTTCTTGTGTAGGAGACAGATTACCTGGCGTGAGGCTAAAGGAGAGGAGGAGATCAATATTTATCAGTCAGAAAGGAGGAGACGCACCATCCACTCCCTCCCTAAGGAGAGCAGGGTGAGTGAACTTACACACATTACTTTTGTACAGGAACACAATATTTATATCACTTTTTTTCATTCATGACTCTTTAATTTATTTAGAGATTCTTGTTGAATTGTTCTTCAGGTTAATCCGACATCAGAGTCAGTGGATGAGGGAAGGAAGAGCCAGGGTAACCACGGATACCACACGCGCGCCGCTATGGAGGAGACCAGCCGACAGAGCGCAGAGGCTGCTGATGACGATGACAGCGCCTCAGAGGTAGAAAAAAATGGTTACTGTTTTCTTTTGAATTCAGTTTCATATTTGATGGAGCTTTAGTAAGCCCTTTTCTAAAACACAGGTGACTCTGAATAATAGATCTGTGTTATACAGGTCCATTCCAGGGACTTTTATCAGGCAGTAAGATCTTTTCTTTATTTTGATTCATTTTGTTGGCTCTTCTGATTTGGTAATTTTACACTGGTTCTCTTCCAGCCCAATTTCAGATTAGCAGATTTCTCCACAAACCCTCTGTTCAGACTTTGCTAGCATGTTAACCTTTAGCTGCCCCTAGGGACTTTAGCACTTAGAACTATTATGGAATACTAGTACATTTAAATGTAAAACGTAGTTAGATAGAAAAATCTAACCAATTTCAAAGGTTCTTAAAGAAAATTCTTTATAAAGTTCAGATAAAAACTGATATCTCTATGTGTGTAAACGTGAGTTTACATGTATGAATGAATTAAATCTTACACTGATGACTTACACTAACTTCTAAGATGTAAGCTTATAGATTTTTTGGTTAATTTGGTAATTTACAGTGGTAAAGAATCCAATGTTTTCATCGCTTTAGTCTATACCAGGGGTGTCAAACTCAAATACACAGTGGGCCAAAATAAAAAAATCGGTACTAGTCGAGGGCCGGACTGGTTCAATGTTTATTGCAAAACGAAATGAACTTATTGTACATATTAAACCTGGAACTAACAAAACTTAAATTATTGCCTATAAAAACAACATTAAACATTAAATAATCAGTTGCATTCATTTCTTATGGCTCTATCTGCAGCTTTTCCAGAGTCATTTCTTATGATTACATTTTTCCACAGGCCAACAACAGCTTCAAAAAAACTATTTCCCTCAAAGAGAAAACCAAACATGCCCTGTTGTCGCAAGAAAGAAAGTGCAGTACATAGTACATCCACTAAAACTCAGTGTGCTGCTCTGTGATGCTAGTTCAAGCAGATACTTGGCATCTCATCTTGGGTGCAAGGTCATCAATGTTTGGGGTCAGGCTCTGAGCTGAGGAAATCCTCAGGATGGAGTGAAGGTGTGCGTGCTATATACCGGCGGGCCAGATCTAATAGTAATGAAAAATGATCCTGTGGGCCGAAATTAAATCCACCAAGGGCCTTGAGTTTGACACATGTGGTTTAAGTAATTATTGTTAACCTTGGGGGTTCTAACATAAAACAATATGGGTTCCCAGGGAGAGCTGGATGTTCGTCAAATCAATGGGCATTCCTCCGATGAGGAGAAGGAGGAGCAGCAAAAAGAGCCCTGGCCGGAAGACCACAGTAGTTCAAGGTAAGACACAGTCCTGTTTATCAAACACATGAATCATATCTCCTACAGAAACATGCACACACCACATAGAAACAGAAACACAATCACATACATCTGTGTATTTCATCTTCTCTGTTGATGTGTTCACAGTGACTACTCCAGTGATTACTCCGATTGGACAGCCGACGCAGGGATCAACCTTGAGCCGCCTAAGAAGAGTGTGAGAGTGAAAAAGAAAAGCAGCAGCTCAGAGGAAGACGGAGAGAAGAAGAGGGACGGGAAGAAGGATAGAAAGAAGGACAAGGTCGACAAAGACGACGCAGTACCAAAGAAGAAGCAGCCAAAGGAGAAGAGGAAGGTTAGTCAATAGTTATAATCATTATTTGTTAGTGGGTTTTGCAATAGCATACAATTGTGATATCAGAACAAAAATGTAGGAGGAACAATTTTCACTGTAAATATAAAAATCAACAATTCAAATATTGCTGAACACCAAAGTAACTAAGGCCATAAACTAATTAAAGAAAACAGCTGACACAAATACTACTACTAATTATAAATAAAAAAACAGCAGCACTTCCTCCTCCCAACGACAATCCCAATGTTGGTGCCATTCCAAAGTGCAAAACTTTAATCAGGAATGATGAGGAAATGTATCCTCTTAGCAAATTGGAAAAATGGGCCCCATGTTTTCCCAAATGCATTTGAACAGCTGTTCCGGGAAAATCTGATCTTTAACTTCAATAAAAAACATTTTATCCAGTGTGTTTCAGATGGTAGCTTTCCATTTATGAAATAATTCTTTTTTTTACCTATCATCCATTTGCACTAATACAATGAGACAGTATTTTAAAAGCAATTCATAAATCACACAAATAAATGAAAAGGCTGAATATTCCACCTCAAATCTATCAAAGATCTGTACCTGAATATGTGTTTCCTTGTGTGTCATTCAGAGGTCAGATCTCCAGGAGCAAGGGCTAACTCTGGAGGAGTGGCTTCCCTCCGCCTGGATCACGGACACGGTCCCCCGCAGATGTCCTTACATACCCCAGATGGGAGACGAGGTACACGCCGCCTGCTTCTGTTACACTAACCTCACCACATGTCTGCTAATACCAAAACACTGGCTCATGTTTAACATAGCAACAAGAATAGTCTGCACCAAAGTTAGCGTCCCCCCGAGGCTGCATCTGCCATTACATACACACACAAAAAAGGGGCACATTGACATTGCTATCCTAAGCAGATACTCAATTCCAGAAAAAATGTGCATAATGTCCAGAAATATGAATAAGACACAATGAAAATGATGTGTGTTTGTTTGCAGTTATACTACTTCAGACAGGGCCACGAGGCCTACGTGGAGATGGCCAGACAAAAAAAGATTTACAGCATCAACCCTAAGAAGCAGCCCTGGCAAAAGATGGAGCTACGGGTAAGGAACTGATGATTTTAAACTTTAGTATTGTTTGAAGAAGCAAAACATAAATAGACCACATGGCTGGTCACCTATCCATTCATATGAACTATTCACATCTTAAACTGCACTGTAACTTTTATTCATGTATGTTTTCTTTGAATGTTTCTTTTATTATCTTTGCTTTTTAATGACTGTTTTTAAATGCCATTTTCTTAATGTCTTTCATTTTTGTAAAGCACTTTGAATTGCCTTGTGTTGAAAGGTGCTATATAATTAAACTTGCCTTGCCTTGCCTTACACATGTTATAAAGATGGAAATACATGTCAGGTAATACAGTAACAATCAGTAAAAGGGTCAAAAACAAACGATGCAATACTCATTTATCAACATGTTTCTTTAGCGCAAAAGTATTTATCTCCATACTCTCCATATCTCCAGTCAGTGTATTACGGTTGTAGGCAGTCCAAGAAAAAATCTGCAAGGGGCTTAATACGGGACTACACGCATTGAAGCGCACATACAAATCTCCTCCATTACTTGCGTGCGTTTGACCATTTATTCTTCCACAAAACAGGTACAATACATTCCAATACCAGTAAGTGTGGGTGTAATGGCGAGTGCAAGTGGAAGTGCGATGGATATTGATGTTAAAAATTGCAGTCAACAGAAAATGTTGCTTCCCCACTCACTGTCCACTCTCTCTCCATGCAAAACCAAAGTGAGCAGGTGAATGTAGCCAGGTTAAACCACCACTACATTTGCCCTAAGCTCCAGCTCCACCACCAATAACGAGTACAAAATTACTTATATTTGGCTGTTTGTTGGAGGTTCGGTCTTGGTACATGTTCATATGACCCTTTCTGCTAATGAAGTCTAATATCTGGGTAAGGAACAGATTGACTTTGTCACATTAAAAACCCTGAAGTATCTAGAGACTCATATTGTCTCTTTATGTGTGCACTCACACCTTACACTAGGAAGAACCATTTAAAAATATCAGAGAAGAGCCAGAAATCAATACAGTACACTTGACACATAGGAATAATTTTTTTACAGTTGAATTAATAGCAAATCATTAAAAACATAAAATAAATATGTTCAGACACATCTTTTTTTTGATGATGTTTTCAAAGTAAGAGCTTAAAAGGTCAGGGTAGTGGAGCTAAAAATAGAATGACACACATTCTCCATGGGAATGCATAGCAGGAATTGAAGCACAGTTGCAAGCTACAATGGTCTAAAATCCACACAAAGTATTAGAGTGCTAACAACTTAGCAATATTATTCCTTCACTACTTTCCTTTAAACTTAAATCCCTTTTTTTCCAAACTAAAAATATACTACTAAAAGAGAAATGTCTGCAGAGAACATCTTTTGATCCCTGTAAATGAAATAGATTTAAAAAAAAAAAACATTAAAGTAACAGCTTAAGGGATTGCAGTTACACTTGGTATATTTCTGTTCCCATGTGTGGAGACATAAATAGAAATTCCTTTGCAGGAGGCGGACCATAATGCATTGCAGGGCGCAGTGTGCACCTTCAGAATATATTGCTGTAGTTTGTAATGCAGGTTTCTCTTCTGTATCTTCTACTTTTATTTGAACAAACAGACATGGCGACAATAAAGCATTATTCTCTTCAGCCTCAACCTCTAAGCATACATACTACACAAATACTTAAAGAAATGCTATCAGTAAAGTGCTTTGGACTATGTTCCAATGATGTGATTTCTTTACCCGAGAGGAAATGATTTGTATTCATTTGCATAATTTCTTCTTTTATTTGTGGTCTACAGGAGCAGGAGTTGGTGAAGATAGTGGGCATTAAGTATGAGGTGGGTCTGCCCACTCTGTGCTGTCTGAAGCTTTCCTTCCTGGACCCCGACAGCGGCAGACTGACCGGAGGATCCTTCTCTATGAAGTAAGACCCCACCCTGTCTAAAAAGCTAGAAGATCAAGTGTTACAAGATGAACTAGTGTTTGAAAAATGTTGCTTGCTTCTGAAGCATCACAGCGCTACTGAAACTATTCTCCATAAATCTATGAGCTCGGTTTGAATGTCATATTTATATTCCTAATGAACTCAAGACAATAGCTATTAAAAATGTTATTTATTAATCCTGACTGACATTATAAAGTAAATGCTGTTATGGGAATGATAAATCGTTACTACAAAGTGTGTGTCTCATCTATTTTACACTGTCTTAATGATTCTTATTTATCTATTCTTAAAATGCTTTGTTGCAGATCTTGACTTATTGTGTATGTGTTTGTCTTGCTGCAGATACCACGACATGCCTGATGTCATCGACTTCCTGATTCTGCGACAACAGTTTGACAACGCCAGAAAGAGGCAGTGGAGTATAGGTCAGCCAGATGTTGCCTGTGTAGTTTCTAGGTCAAGTTTCTCAGTGTTCTGTTGCAACCATCTAAACGTGTGTGTGTGTGTGTGTGTGTGTGTGTGTGTGTGTGTGTGTGTGTGTGTGTGTGTGTGTGTGTGTGTGTGTGTGTGTGTGTGTGTGTGTGTGTGTGTGTGTGTGGTGTGTGTGTGTGTGTGTGTGTGTGTGTGTGTGTGTGTGTGTGTGTGTGTGTGTGTGTGTGTGTGTGTGTGTGTGTGTGTGTGTGTGTGTGTGTGTGTGTGTGTGTGTGTGTGTGTGTGTGTGTGTGTGTGTGTGTGGTGTGTGTGTGTGGTGTGTGTGTGTGTGTGTGGTGTGGTGGTGTGTGTGTGGTGTGTGTGTGTGTGTGTGTGTGTAGGGGACAGGTTTAGGTCGGTCATTGACGATGCCTGGTGGTTTGGGACCATTGAGAGCCAGGAGCCCTTCCAGCCTCAGTATCCTGACAGCCTGTTTCAGTGCTACAACGTCTGGTATGTTACTCTGTTTCAGGCTGCAGTTGAAAGCACTGCAAAATTGAATTTGATGTAATCAATCTATTTATTTGCATCAGCAAGGAGATTCACTCCTAAAACAAAGAGTTCCTAAGCCATACCGATGCAGCTAGCAACAAGTGCTCTGGTTAGCACAACAAGCCAATTCCATTGATGTATTATGATATTTTAATATTGAATGCATGTTTGAATGTATTCATCACCTTCAAACGACACAAAACAATGCAACATGATATATGTTAAATAAATGTGAGCCGCTCTATCGAAATCAGTCGGAAGTCGCAACGGCTCATTTCAAAATAAGCGTGGATTTGGGTAAAAAAATAGTTTTTCGGGGTTCGGGTGTTTTGTTTGATTTTAAACAAACAAAGTCTTGGCTTTCAGAATATGAAACTTTTATTTCCAAAATCTCATGATAAATACATTTTTGAAGCTTGTAAAGGGAAGATGACAGCTCTCACTCGCCACTCTGCTGTTCCACAGCGCCGCTCCCCCTCCCTCCGGCTGAAATTATGAATGTAAGGCGTATAGTAATCATAGATAACACGGCAGGGTCCGTTACAGTTTGTTTTCATCTGATTTCAAATAAACAAAGTCTCGGCTTTCAGAATATTAAACTTGTTTCGGATTCAGATGATAAATACAACGTTGAAGCTTGTAACGGCAAACACACACACACACTTGCGAGGTTCCCCCAGACCAGTAATCCAAACGAAAATATCTTCCCTCCGTAGTGTTTTGATCATTTGCTCCGCTAATAATCAATCAGATCGATGGATTCCAGAGAAGAGGAAACTTTAAAGGCCTTTTTCTCAAAATGATGACTCGGTGACAGTAATTATATAATGTGACATATTTTGCTTAATATTTGGAGTACAACAACAATCCTGATATCATTAGAAAGCTCCTCTTTCCAACGATGTATACAACTCAAAATGTGTCTTCGGGTCAATGCGACTGATTTCGATGGAGCAGGTCACAAATGTTCAATGCTACCCTACCATGAAACAAACCCTATAATGTGCTCTGTATGGTTCATAATCAACAAGCACTCAGTTACGAGGAAGTTAAAGAATACATGTGGATGGAAAGGAGATGAATCCACAGGGTTGAGAACAATTTCTTTTTTTAAGTTTGACTTTATCAATCACTCAAGTTGGCAACAGCAAAAGTGTCCTGGAATTGAATGAGTCTTTAGATTGTAATAATGAAGAATGTGAGAACCAATTTCATTAAAAAGGTTTACATGTAACAGGAATGTGTGTATGGAAATATTTCAGGCAAATGTAGAGAGATAGCTCCTTGCGATGCCACCGTTGACACAACACTGATTTTCTGCACAAACACCTCATGGATTGAATCATTGAAGAAATCGATGACAGATTGAATTTGACATTAATAGCAGGCCATCTAACACTGCCCTTTGTTTTGCAACGCTCTATTTTCATTGTCAGTGACATTCCAATTGTAAACATTAATGAGCATATTGTCTGCTTGTATTAGTTTTCCTTATCAACATGGAGTGCTGAAGATCACACAATATTTGAAAAGCCTCGTTAGAGAATGACACCCACTTTCGGCTGTGGCAGAGGGACGTCAGTGCTGGCAATACGTCATCTATCAAATAAAAAGCCTACAATGTGATTATGTTAATAAATCATATCAACTGTTTCCCATCCAGCTGGGATAATGGAGACACAGAGAAGATGAGTCCGTGGGACATGGAGCCCATCCCTGATGATGGTAGGTCACTGTAATACTCCCACACTTCAGTGAACACACATTTAAAAATATTCAATAGTCATTTATTTTATTAATTCAACAGTTTACAACTCTGATGTTGTTGGTTTTTGGGGTTTCTTTTTCTTTCCTGTGAAGCCACGTTCCCTGAAGAATTGGGCATGAGCGTCCCGCTGGTGGAACAGGAGCAGAAGGAGCTGCTGTACGTCCCTCTGGAGGGGGAGTGGGGCTGCCACACGCGCGCAGAGGAGTGTGAACGCATCATCAAAGCCATCGACCAGCTCTGCACACTCGGTGAGATGAAAAATCTAAAATGCATAATTTTCCTCTCTCCTGTTGAACTTTTAATTGATTGGATTTTGTGTATGTAGCTGAATCTTGGTGAAATCAGCCCTAGACATGTCAGGCTTCTCTGAAAATAATGGAAGTAAATGGGTCTCTGGTCTTGTGTTGCTCAGAGTGCAAACAAACAAACATTTGATAGACATTAGTGTCTCTTTTCAGAAACCATGACCCGGTTACTCAAGATAATCAGAAGGTGTTATTGTGAGCAATTTTACGCAGGAACTATTTTCTTTTTTTAATGAACTACAACTGTATCCCTGCACCAGTGGAAGGGTGCATTTACTGAGATAGATAACTTTACAACTCAGCTGAAGAAGACGTCATTAATGTTTACACGTCGCATTTTTAACAAGCCTCGCAAGTAAACTTCCTTCTACACGTAAATGCGTTTGATGGGTGAAGTTCGCTGGGAAGAAAATAGTTCCTACATGAATCTGCTCATGTAGGAACAACGTCCTGTGGATTATCATAAAAAACAGTTCATGATTTCTGAAAAGAGACATTGCCTTTTAGTTTTTCAAATGTATTTCAGACATCTCTATGGCATACTATCCAACACTAAAACAATCTAGAATAATAAAAATCATATGAAAAATATGTTTTGTTTAGTTTTTTTAGGGGTGTACTGTCCCTTTAAACCCCTGTGAAAACAAAAAGCCCTTATGTCAAAGGCAGGGATGTGAAGTAAGGCCACGAGGGCTCACTTCTCGTAAAGCAGGGCAGCATGACTCCACACTACATGAGTCACCGCTCTGAGTTCATCAGCAGGAACACAGCTCGTATGTTAAAAGGAACGAGCCGCTAACAAGTCGAGCCACAAATTGAGCTGCTTGCTAGAATTCCTGTTAAATGCTGTAATGCCATATAAAGGGATTGTATTACTGCAATCCTCTCAAACTGGTGTGAGGGCTCCCTCTAGTGACAGTCTGGGGATTAAACACAAGCTCAATAAATCCTTCTAGATCTCTCCCTGTTACTCCTACGCTCCGTGCTGCAGTCGGTTTACAGGACAGGCTTTATATAACTCTTTAGGTCCAGCTATATTTAGGAAATAATGCTCAGAATAAGTAGGAACATCTTAAGAATAGGGGATAAATGTGTGAGGCCAGTATTGCTCTGAAGACAAGTCAAGGTACTAACATTAGCACAGGTAGCATAGATGAATGTAAACAGATGTTATAAAGTTACACATAAATAACAGTCCTAAGTTTCCTGAGGATATTTATGTAGTAAGTTGCAATTCCATATATTAAAAAGATAAGAAATCCACCTTTTTAAGTGTTTACTAAAAGCATTCCCACAAGGTTTTGAACGTTTGGAAGATGCTTAGTGTTAACTGTTATATTTACAAGATAAGGAAAACGCTTGAATTCAACTCTACTCCTTGAACAATGCTTAGTGGTATTTCATCTACACAATCACTCCAAAAATACTAAAGATATTTTTAAAATGTTAAATGAAAAGATTCAAAAATATATTTGATGTCTCGTGGTGTCTCCCACCGGCCACAGAACAGGCAGGAGCTAGCTAAGTATTAAATAAGCATGTTTAAAACGTAGAATTTAAGTCAAAATGAGCAGTGACTGAGCTGAGTGCGTATAAAGGAAAATCCTTTCTTGTAACCGTTTATTTAATTAGTAAAAATGTGATGATAAATGTTCCTAGAGTCTGGAAAATGTTGGTTTAAGTTACCTTTAAAATGCTTAAATCATACTCTTTAAAAGCTGGACGAAGCCTGTCAGTGCTTGTCTCTTACAGCATATTTGTTTCAGTAAACATCTTCACTTTCTTGTGCTTTCTCTTATCTTTCATCCACTAATTCTCCCCCCCTCAGATGTGGCAGCACCATTCGCCTTCCCCGTGGACCTCCAAGCTTACCCCACCTACTGCACGGTGGTGTCTTACGTCACTGATCTCAGCACCATGAGAGAGAGGCTGATGAACCGCTTCTACAGGTACCTCACATCATCTGGTTCTTGAGTCAAATAAGACGCATGAACAGTGTGTGTGTACGAGAGAGAACTAAATACACACTCAACACGTTTGCGTTTCCTTTGCAGACGCCTGTCCTCCCTGATGTGGGAGGTGCGTTACATCGAACACAACGCTCAAGCATTCAACGAGCCCGGAGCGTTCATCGTCACCACCGCCAAGTTTGTCTCTGACCTCATCCTGCATTTCATTAAGTGAGTATACTCAATTCATCCTGGGGTGGCCGGATGAGGTTTTGGGATAGTTGCTCCATTAAAAGGAATATGTGCTGTATATAAACATAAGAAGTTATAGTCAAATCAAAATATTTCTATTAAATATAAGAAGGAATAGACAGATGTTATTACAATAGACAACATAAATAAATATGTGAATACAACAATATGTACAGCGGTGTTATAAAGATGTGGCTTGTATTAACACCTATATTAACACTTGTAAAAAAAACTTCTATTTTTCCACACATTTGCGCAAAGTAATTTCTGCTCTCTCGTTCTTTTTTTCTTCTTCAGGGACCAAAGCATGACAGACATCATGCCCCATTATAAAACTATGAAGAAGGCCACCTTCTCTGACTCCGAGGACGAGGTGCGTTTGTGTATCTGCATGATTACACGCAAATGAAATGACAAGTTGGAGGCTTGGAGGGAGATTACAATATGCTGTAGGTAACCTTTGTATCATTCCCTCTTTTCTATCTATCTAGGATGATGAGGAGGAGGATGAAGATACCAATACTCCTGGAACATCCACGAGAAACCATAAGGTAACATCTGACAACATCGTGTGTTCTCAATTGTTCACATTAGTAGTTGTCCCGAGTCTGCTTGTATTTGCCAGTGAAATCTCTTCTCTTCACTCATATTCTTTTCTTTTTTTTCGCAGGGTCGTCGACCCACGCAGCGGCAACTGCGAACGCGCCCCCCTTCATACGACCCTCATGCGTGGAAGGGCCGCTGTAAGGAGCTGCTGGATCTCATCTTTCAGTGTGAAGACTCGGAGCCCTTCAGAGAACCTGTGGACCTACAGGAATACCCCGTACGTGCTCTTTTTGTTTTTCTTTATGTGATCTCAGTGTAGCTCAATGTACATTTCCATTGGGCTCGGGTTCATTTGCATTTTCTATGACCTTCTTTTGGTCCTTGAATCTAGCTATTCAGTCGGCGTCTGGAAATCCGTTTTGCTTTTGGTTCAGTCTTTTCCCCCGGCCCATTTCAAAGTGAAACCCCAGATCTCTAATTCCTTTTCCCCCGCTTCTTCTCCCCGGCTTATTTGGTTCTCGTCTTTTAAACCTGTAATTGAAATATCCAAACTTCTCTCTTTCGTTCTCAGGACTACCTTCAAATCGTTGACTCGCCAATAGACTTCAGCACCGTCCTCAAAACGCTCAAAGAAGGAAAGTACCAATCTCCCATTAAGCTCTGCAAAGACGTCCGGCTCATTTTCAGCAACTCCAAAGCTTACACACCCAGTAAGAAGTCCCGGGTGAGACACGCACACACAAACACACACACAATCCTTACATCCAGGGTGCTTTAAGCAAAATGTACCATGAAAACATCAATTAAATAACTTGTCCTTTATTTATTCACCAGATCTACAGCATGAGTCTGAGGCTCTCGGCTCTGTTTGAGGAGCACGTCAGCTCCATCCTGGCCGACTACAAGGCCATCCATGGTCTGACAGATAAAATGACCAGGCAGAGCACCGACAGACAGACGAGACACACCACGGACAGACAGACACGGCATGCAATGAAGCGCAGGAGGAGGAGGAGTGAATCTCCAGCAAGCAGCACGGCATCCAGGTAGAACACCGGACATCTCATTTGAGGCTCTTGCTTTGTGTAGATCTGGTTTTTTATGTATTCTTTCCTTCCATCCTACCTCTAGTCCGGAGAGGAAGAGACGTGTATCATCCAGGGTGACTGCGAGAAGGGAGCCGTCGCCGCCCCCTTCACGGCCCCCCTCTCTGAGACAGATCGTCCCCGCCAAACAGCCCCCTCAGCTGGTCAACGGGAAGGCAGACAGTCCAGCAGCTGGACGAACACGGAGTGCGGCACGCCATTCTACACACTCTCCACCCTCCTCATCTTCATCACATAACGCCACTAGCAGCACTCCGAGCGCAGCAGGTGAGATCACTAAAGACATGGAAATGTAGTCGTTTTGGAAAATACATTTCATTGCTTCCTTGCTCAAATCAGATGTGCAACTCTGCTATAGCTACTGTAGCCCGGCAAACTAACAGTGACAACAAGACTCTTGAAAATAGCAAATAAATAGTCCGGCAAGTAGTGCCCTGTAAGACAACTATGTGTTATTCTTATACATGATTTGAATTTGTTATAAGATTTAAATAGCGCCTTTCATGGGACCCAAGGTCGCTTTACAAGGAAAAACAGGAGTAAAAACAAACAAACAAAACAAAAGGCAGTCAGACAATTAGTCAGACAGACAAAACAACAAATAAATTAGGGGCCGAAGGCCTTGGCAAACAGATGGGACTTGAGGGCCCTTTTGAAGGCGTCAAGCGTGGGGATGTTGCGGATCTCCGCAGGGAGAGCGTTCTAGAGGGTGGGGGCTGCCACACTGAAGACTCGGTCCCCGAAGGTTCGCAGGTTGGTCCGGACGGTGGTGAGCAGGCCAGAGTCAGAAGACCACAGGTTCCGGGGTGGGGCATGTGGGCGGAGGAGGTCCGATAAGTACTGGGGGGCATGGGCATGGAGGGACTTGTAGGTAAGGAGGAGGACTTTGTAAGTTATGCGGGACTTGACCGGCAGGCAGTGGAGGTGGATTAGGGTGGGAGTGATGTGCTGCCACGGCTTTGTATGTGTGAGTACCCTGGCAGCACAGTTTTGAACATACTGGAGCCTGTCCAGGGTTTTGTTGGGAACCCCAAACAGGACACCATTGCAGTAATCCAAGCGGGAGGTGACGAAAGCATGGACTAGGGTTCTGCAACCGACTCCGAGAGTGACGGCCTGGCAATGTTCTTTAGATGGAAAAAGGCAGATTTGGTGACAGACTTGATGCCAGTGGCGGCGCCAGATATTTTCTTTTGGGGGTGCTGTGGGGTAGCTTGACATTTCATAGAGGGTGCTCAAACATTTAGGGGTTCCCATCAATGTCCCGGGCGCTACAGTTGAATTTTCTACCGCAACAATCCCCACGCATATACACAGTGTACCCGCGACAGTTACAATGGAGGCTCGATAGTCAGCTCACGGCATATAGGTGTAAGCAGGGGTAAAGTGCTATTTATTACAAGTGGGGGGTGGACCTAACATCCTCTAGGGGGGTCCGGGGGCATGCTCCCCGGGAAGATTTTTTTATGGATATTTTACTAATCACTCTCCCTTTTAAACTGTATTCTTGTTTTACTGCCATATAGTATTTCATACCTGTTTTTCATTTATGCTCTTTTTTTTATACCTATAATGATCATATAAACGTGTGCCTCAGAAATACTTATTTACATTAATCGTGACCAAACCGTTTGAGACCCACTGAGATAACTTGGACTAAAGTTAACTATCTAAACACTGAGAGAGTCCTTTACTTCACCTGAGCTGAGGTTATCTGAGACTCTCAGTCTGACAGGAGAGAGTTCTCCCTCCACCTTGTTGTTGAAAAAGCTCCTTATATCCGTTAGCATAGCTAGCACCAGATGCTAACCACAACGATCTCCGGTACGGTGCGCGCTCGCTCTCTCTCTCGCTCGCGCACGCACACAAAATGGCTCGTGCCTCACACACACACACACACACACACACACACACACACACACACACACACACACACACACACACACACACAGAGCAGAGCTTGAAGGAAACACAGAGACCCAGAAGTAGGCTACTTGTACTGTACTGTAGCATATTATTTTCGAATCAATCCTTTTTCAAATTATGAATTTCACACATAAAGAATAAAAAAGACATACATTTCTTGGGGGTGCTTAGGGGGTGCTATGGCTTTCCTGGGGGGTGCTTCAGCTTCTAGCGCCCCCCTGGCGCCGCCACTGCTTGATGTGGGAGTGGAAGGAAAGGGTGGAGTCAAAGATGACACCCAGGTTGCGGACTTCAGGAGATGGGGACGAAGTCACCAACCTTCTGGAGCAGCGCCTTGGGTGCCACAACCATGGTTTCCTGCTGTTGAGTTTGAGGAAATTGGACGACATCCGGGTTTTTATGTCGTGCAGGCAGTTGACAAGAGACTGAGGGGGGGAGCTGGGAGGATGGAGTAGTGCTGAGATATATTTGGGTATCATCAGCATAGCAGTGGAAGTTGAGTCCATGATGGCGGATGTTATGTTATGTTAAACAGTAAGCTTAAAGGGTGCTGGTACGCAGTATTTGTTACATTCTAAAAAAGCCAGGCAAGTTTTTTCCCCCTGTTTTTAGTCTTTATGCTAAGCTAACCAGCTGCTGGCTTCATATTTACCGTACAGGCATGAGTTGGCTATCCATTTCCCCTCCAACTCTTGACAAAAAAAACAATGTTTATTATCAAGAATTGAACACATGTAAGATGTTAGACAATATACTTCTTTTTTTTGCATATAGAGTCTACTCGCTCCTTGAGGGCTCACACCTCTGTGTCAGCAACGCCACCGGCTCCTGAGAAGCCCTCTCCGGCAGCGGAGGATAGCAGAGGAGGAAGCACCCGGAGGAAACTCAGGACTCCTGTACGACTTGCAGCTGGTAAGAGAAGTGACCATGTAGTGCTTAGGTTAAATATGAAAGTCATAAGATACACATGTAATCTCACATGCCTTCTTTTATTTTATTTTGCCCTGTAAATAAAGGCTCTCCTGCTGGCCCTCCAACCCAGAGCACAGTCCACCTGAATGGCCACGGTAGTCATGTGACCCTGGGAGTGGGGAGGCGGGGGCGTAGATCCAGAGTGGAGCCACCAGTGAGTCCTCCAGAAGTCACGACTCCAGAGAGCCCTTCCAGACCCCGGGGCCGCCCTCCCGGCAAGAAGAAAGGCAGGAAGAGCAAGCAGGACCCGGAGGAGGGGGGGAGGAGAAAGAACCGCAGAAGCTCCACCCCTGATGATGATCCTGATCAATCAACGGGGGACGAAGGCGGGGCGTCTTCAGCGCAGGAAACATCCGTGCTGTCGGACTCTGGCATGCCGTCAACGCCTAGGCGGCGCGGTCGGCCCAGAGCGGTAAGAACTGATGAAGCCCCGCCCCCTGAGGAGAGGACTGGGTCCCCTGAGCCCTCTATGCTGAGGAGGAGCAGCAGGAGAGCCAACGAGGAGGTCACTCCTCCTTCGCAGGCGGCCACTCAGCGACCCAATCGGAGAGAGTCTTCACAGGGAGAGGGAGAGGGAGAGGAAGAGGAAGAGGAAGAGGAAGGGGAAGAGGAAGAGGAAGGGGAAGAGGAAGGGGAAGAGGAAGGGGAAGAGGAAGGGGAAGGGGAAGCGGACAAGGCGGGGGGGTCCATGCGCACACGTAACCAGGGGCGACGGTCCGCCTGGTACGTGGAGGAGGACTCTGAGGAGGAGCAGAGGCAGCTGCTGTTTGAGGACTCGTCAATCACATTTGGCACATCCTCAAAGGGGCGTGTCCGAAAGCTGACGGAGAAGGCCAAAGCCAATCTCATTGGCTGGTAACAGAGCAGATACACAGGAAGTCAGGAGGAGGAATCTGCAGTAGATTTCTCGCATCAGAGGAGGCTGAGTAGACGGAGTCATGATTGAGAAATGCATCCGTGTGTGTGCGTCTGGGGAGCTGCTCGTCCAGCTGCTGCTATTCATAACCGTGGCGATGAAGACACACAACAGCGCACTTATCTGTCCACTCCTCCTAGCTCTGGGCCCAGTGAGCACATCGCTCCACTGAAACGATGGCTTTCTGACAACGCATGTTCATCCTGTTCCAACTCGTCCTGCATTATTGGTCCATGTTGGATCCCACAGGAGCCCACTGACTCCCCTGCTGGTGGTCTCGTTCCTGTCCAGTGAACCACTCTTCACCTCCGTCTGCCCTTAAACACTGTTGGTGTCAGACCGGTCTAAACAGTAGTGGAACGGTTTTAGTACTTGAAAAATAATCATGAGGAGAGCTGGATGTATCTTACTATTTCCTGAGTTTCTCTGGTGGGAAGGTCATATGCCAAGCAAGATGAAATTGTTGGTGACGGATTACAGACAGCTGGCCCGACAATGTCTTTTCCCCACCCCCCCCCCCTTTCTTCTTTGTTCTCGCTTTTTCTTTTATACGACCCTGCCCCTTTCTGCTTTTTCTAAGATTTGTACGTGATGATCGGCTCTCTGTTTCGGAAGTCTTACACACCGGTGAGCGTGTCCGTCTGCGCTAAAATACCAAATGGTGTACCTCTGTTGGTACTGTAGATCTGTAGGTTTTGTTTACTGGTCATGTGTGTGCCTGTGTGTGTGGGGTGTTCATTTTTTGCATGTTATTTAGAAAGAAAAAGCATCTCTTTTTTTCTCTCCTAAAAGCAGTTTTTACTGCGAGGAGGAGAAAAGGGATGGAAGGGGTCATTTATACGTCTCGTTAGATCATGTTTTAAAGAGTCCTCAACATTAGCAATACCTTGTGCCTTTATGTCTTTGGTGTGTATGTGTGCGTGCGTGTGCATGTGTGTATATGCGTGCTTGGCCTCTGCCCTGCAAAGTACATGTGCCTGTATGTGTACGAACAAGTTGTGACTATGCGTGTTTGTGAAATCGGAGTGTGCGTGTTTTTATGACACAACTGAGCGCGTCATTCACTTTCAGCATACAGTTTGATCGTTGTGAAACCTCTCAAAGAAATGTATTTATAGCAGTTAAAAAAAGACTTTACTGTTGTTGTAAAACCATTATCCATGTCAATATATTATCCTATAACCAACACGTTTATACCGAAGGTACGGCCAGGGGGGGGGGCTTTTGGGGGGACTTTGAGATACACTTACCACAGAGCGGTTATCAATGCAGTCGGCGGGAGGGAGTGACCCTGTGTATTTAAAAATATTTACATATGGAACTTTTTAAATGTTGATATGTTTTAATGGTGACCACACACATGCGCACACACATCCACACACAATTCTGTCTCGCATGTTCTAGCACTTTGTCAGGCCTGGAGCAAACAGGATTGAGCCAGGTCAAACTGGATCGGAAAGCCGAGAGCAAGTCGTATTTTCATCTTTCTGATTGTGTGCCTTCGCTACTCTGGCATATTTAATACTCGGTTTCTGCTTTCGGGCCTTTTTTCTGTCTTTTCTTTTGACTTGCTGATTCTGCTCGACTTCCTTCACCTGACAGGCGTGTATAACGAAAGAGAAAAGACTGGAGACAAACATATTGGGTCGCTCGATGGACTGAATTTGTGAAGATGGCGGCATACGCAGTACAGAAAGCTCAAATCAGCCACTGGTGTTGTTGGTTTGGGGAGAACTGGACCGTACCATCTATATACCCCTGGTTCATTTCATTACTCTTTTTGTCACATAATATTGAACGTATATCTCATCTGTTTATCGTTGTTTTGTTGTTATGGATGCCAAATTCTGTGTTTTTGGGCACTGAAGTTTTAGTACATGGCTTTTGAATGTGTTTTATTTTCTGTCTTTTACATATAGTGTGTTTTCTGTCGGTCAGGACCACCATTCAGTGGCTAAATCTGTCGAGTTAGAATGGTTACTGTCAATTATACAATTAACCATTTTTCACTCAGTCTGGCTTATATTTACTTCACAAAAGATTTGTTTATATTGTGTATATGAAGAGTTTTATTCCAGATGGAGAAGCCTAAAACATCTTTCTTAACAAACGATTATTGGCATGGTATAAATACTATTGTTGGGGGTGTGCATTTAAGATAGAAAGTTAATGATCTATACCCAGGAAAATATATATTTTGTGGGAAAAGAAACTCTTTGTGGGCACATAAAGGTTTTGGATCTCAATATCAATATAATCATATTTACATATATGCACAGATTATTATTAGCAGATTGTGGAAACAAGATTTTAGACCCAGGCTTCTCAAACGTTAGGGATGAGCTCAAACATACACAAGCCAACTTAAAAAAACTCATGAATTCAAGTTGTTTGCCGTATTTTACTTAGATGTTCACATTTTGAAACCAGAACAATTGATTAGCTTATCTTGCCCGTACATAGCAGCCCAGTTAAAGGAGTACTTCACCCCCAAGATCACTTTTTGTATATCAGACTCTCACCCTGGGTTACCTTGAATTCTTGTTGAAAAATGGTTTTCCTTGCATGCCTCCATGGTGAACAAAAAAATCTAATATGGAGAAATGTCTCGATTTCTCTGAAGTAAATTGAAGCCGGCTTTAACAAAATGAAATGACATTAAAACATCAGCCTACAAACTCTTCTCGCAACTTGTGCAGTATAAAACAAGTCTCATCCATCCAGTCTTATGCTCACTACTACCCAAACACACATAACTGCTAAACTGTTATATTTAATGCACTTCTGCCAAACAGCCTCACTTTTGTTGTTGTTAAACGATTTGCTTTAAAGGGGCCCTAGTTTCTTTTGGTGGTTTTCCTTTCCTGTAGTGTGTAATATCATTTTTGGTGACTCCATTGGACTCCTTTGTTTACTTTTGTAACATAGTGACATCACTGTGTTACACTAGCGCTTCTATTTGCTGGTTTGCCAACACATTGTACGTGATTGTATAAGGGGCGGACATCTATAAATGGTTCACCAATCACAACCGCTAACCAATCAGAGCAGACTGTGCTCTGGTTTCAGGTGATAAGAGGTGCAGCACTGACAGAATGAGAAAATGAAGGAGCTTTTTGAACATTAAAGCATGGAAACATGTCACAGTAGAGGCACAACATACAAACATGAACCTGTAAGTGAGCATAATAGGGCCCCTTTAACTCATCAGGACTTTTCTCCATTCTTTGATTATTTTCTTTCACCGTGGAGTCATGCATGAAAAAAGTTTTCGTTGATAATTCTAGCTAACACAGGGTTAATATTTCATTAATAAATGGTCATTTTGTGGTTGAAGTTTTTAATAAGATGATGCATGGAGATGTTTTGTTTCCCATTAAAGTTATTTTGCTATCGCCTCATTATCATCAGATCATGCACATTACCTGTATTTATGGAATTTGTCAAAGTTAAAGCGTTGATTCATTACTGCTGGTTACCTTACCCTTGTTAGTAATAATGTACATCCTCTAATAATGTCATAAATGCCTTAAAAGCAAGTCACTGGTTTGTAAGCATCAGTTGGTGTATTCCCACTTGGATATAACCGAAATACTACTTTTTGGAGACATTTTAAATCAATGATTCAGCAGTTTTATCAGCCCTTTTACTCTACCTGTACTGGATTTTGAGGCTCATGTACACACATTAACCGTGGGGCTGTGCTATAATGAGGGACAAAGTTGTTCTGTTTGTGGCTTCTGATTGGATAATAGTTTGGTCAGAGGTCAAAGGTCACAGAGGGTGTGTGAAGTGGCTGCATGTGAGCCATGATGAGAAAGCTTTTTGGGATGTTTTATTACGTTTTTATGGGGATGTGGGACAGGAAGGGGGAAAAGGGGGCGTCAGTTTCACGTGAACGGGTCAAAGAGGATGTCTTTGTTAGTTTGTATACTTTTATATATAAAAGGATTTAATGCAAAAAAAATAAGCATTTAAAGCTAGAATGTATGTGTAGGGAAGTACTGCTGTCCTGTTAGTTCATACCAATATTTTAAGTAAATAAACAGTAGTGTTTCCATATACATTTTTCCTCCCTGTTGTTGATTGTGTTATTTATTTCCCTGACAGATTTTATTATTCTACCAAAACTCAAATTATTCTCCACATTAAGGCTTCACGTTTATTGGATATTTTTCTAAATAAAAGCGTATGTGGGTTTTTTATTTCTGCTTTGTTCTCTCTAAAGTAAAACTATACAAGGCTTTAAAGATCAGTTAATTCTGTCGCACACACAACTCTCCCACCTCATGTGGCCTTTCTTATTTCTCTAATTTCTCCTCCTCGGTCCTGCGGTAGTGACCCGGAAATGGTTTTCGGCGCGCCATGTTGAAGGACATCTCATTTCTCTAAATGCACATCAAGGATCGAGCGTCGAGGAGGCTCTCTGGGGGAGCTATAATCGAGGATACACTGATGGGTCCTCCACGGATGCATTTCCGGCAACAGTGATGTTTAAAAGAGTCGTGATGCACGTCCGGACTTATCTCAGCCAATGACAGCTCTGCATGCATCCCCTGGATATTATTCTTCTATTCTATATATGCTTTCATCGCGACGCGATGTTTACAGTGAGAACAGCTGTGAGGTCGTGCAGAAAGCAGAGCAGTGTGTATAATATATATCACTCAGTATAACAGGCCTACATTACTCTCTTTATTTGTATGCTTTAGTTTAGTAGATATCTACAAACAAAGAGTCGATATTTGTCTAAAACCATTTAGTGCTTCACATAATAAAATACAGCCTGATATGCTTTAGGAGCTGAACGCAACATTTAGGAACTAAAGTGGGAAAAGTACTGCGGTGTGAACGGGCCTATTGTAGGGGGGGGGGGGGGGGATATATCCAGTCTCTGATAGTATTACGTTATTTGTGCTGTGAGTGCTCTCATACTTGTTTGATTCTGAAATTGTATATATTTATATAAATATATGTGTGTGTATGTCCGCATCTGTAGCCTGTTATTGTCTCATTATACCGCACTGTGAATGAATTAAAAGTAAATATATAAGTCATCATGAACACAGTTATGTCCATCAGACAGAGCAGAGGGCTGTGCCTCCTGTCATCATTAATGGACGTCTCTTTAAAATGAAAAGGAGAGGATTTCTCTAACCGCCTGCTGCTTCCCCTTTTCTTTCCTCGGCTCCTCCGCTCGCATCTCCTGTGGGCGGGACTAAGACACGAGGATAGGAGTCGAGGAGGGGAAATGAGTGAAATGAGAAAGGCCCATGATGGTTTTGAAGCGAAACTACGGGACGAACCAGTTCCCGCCCGCAGCTCACGCCTCTCTGTTTCGGCTCATCCTGACGTGGCGAGCCGCTAGAGGACCGCCGGTCCCTTCGTGGTCTGCTGCGATTGGACAAACTACCTGTTTGGCGATATTGACGATAAATGTAAATACACGCAGGTGGCAACAACGGCATGGGCGAGAGCTTATGTAAATAAAGGAGAAGTGAAAGCCTGTCACTGTTTCAAGGCGCAAACAGCCTCTCTCCGACGCAATGTGTGGCAGATAGGCTAGTTGGAGAAAAGACTGGATTTGTATTCAAGGTAGGCGTGATAACTGCTCTTATCAGCAACTTTTGACAAGTACATGCATTTCCTCGAGGTTTCTGCAGTGCCATATGTTGTTTATGGAGGTTTCACTGTAGCCTATTTGAAGTTGAACCAAATGCCCGCCAATTACAAACACACAGAACATGTCTGTTACAGTATAGAAACGTTTTTGGTGTGTTTTCTGTTAAAGACATGGCTTACACGTCAACTTTGGACTGATTTGGGGTCCAATAGCCTACGTGCCACATCCACCTGACTCCCGTTTCCGTGTCCAGGCGGTGACACCCAGCTGCGCAGCCATGCCTCAGCTCACGCGCCCCGCGGTGCTGCAGCTCGTGCTGCTGCTCTCCGCTGTGCCCGCGCAGTACCTCATCTCGCGCTGGAGCGGCACCACGGTGACGCAGCGCTACCACGCGAGCGCACGGTAGGATCCATCCAAGACTGCGTCAGTGTTCCAGGGTGTTATCAACTTTGTATTGGGCAGAAAAAGTATGTGGTGTTGGGAAATTAAACAAAGCTTGTTTATATGTAAAGTATAGTCACTAGTAATAAATATGGTAAGACTACTGCATCCAAATATGACCTTTTCAGTGTTTGTGTCTATAATAATCATGTTGTTTCAGGTTGCTTAGAATTTGGAAAGATTTGAGAACATCTTACCTCAATGGCACGGCATGGATGGACTGGGCAGACCAGCAGATGTCCAGAGCCAAGTGAGTATGGGATATTTTGCAATCAAAAGGGACTGTGATTATAATAATCATAGACTTTATTTATAAAAACACCTTTCAAACAGACTAAGGCATTGCTTTAATATAAAAACATAACACATGTCATACATATAAGAGAATGCAATGTGAACTAAAAGCTTTTGACAACTTGACACATACAACAAAGATAAACACACAGAAAAAACATAAATACATTCACAAAGCCAATTTTTTTTTAAACAATTTGATTGAGACTAAGACATGCTATGACAAGTGATGTTCAATTGCATTATCTAAAGTTAAATCTTTGTTGCAATAGAGAAACAAATGAACAGGATACTCTTGTTAATGTGCATACTAACAATATGTTTTGCTTCCCGAAGGTCTTTAGTCGGATTGGAAGAGGAAGAGTTAAAAGACTCGCGCCCCATAGAGACCATGCTTTTAGACAATGACCTGGAATTCTTTGGAGGTTTGTGTCTACTTTATATTTTGAAGGCTTTAATCAGTGCATATATTCAGATTTCTTTTGTAAGGTAAATCATCTGGAGCCTGTTGCAAGCAAATGAGTAGATTGATGTTTGTGCTTCACTGTTCAGGGAAAAGTTACTGTGAAAAAAGTGAAATGTGCTAAAACTACATCACAGGATTTTCTTCTTGTTCTTTAACTCTGCAGCCTCCAAGAAAGTGCGCAGCCCTCGTCCTCCGTATGTGTTCCTGCGTGTTGGAGACGTGGTGATGGAGAGTAAGGGCCACATGGTGGGGGTGGTGGTGAGCTGGGACTCTGAGCTGCGAGCCCCTCAAGAATGGGTGGACAAAGTGTATTCAAACTCTGAGGTTAGCAGCTCTTTGAAAATCATTTCCTTCCTTATACATTCTGGACTTATTTATATAATTGTTGGAAAGTATAATTGTCACTATTTGTATGCATGCAGGTCCCCAAAGCAGAGAATACGCCTCATTATAAAGTGCTGTTCAGCGGGCCTGGATCCTCCTCTCTGTTGGTAGCATACTTGCCTCAAACACAGCTGATGCGCTTCACTGGGACACGGGTATGTACTGGAAAAGCACAGCACATTAACGCCCACAATCACACACTTTTACATACGTTTTGACTCACTCTCGGATGTTTCTAGCCGGAGATTCCCACCTTGGAAAACTACTTCACACATTTTGACGGGGAGCGGTTCGTCATGCAGCCCTGGCTCAGCGAGATGTTTCCAGAGGACGAGAAGGAGGACAAATGACTGCTCAACTGCATGTGGGATCAAAGAGGTGACAATGTTAGCAATGCTAAAAACAACAGAGGATTGGTGGCTATCGCTTCCTAGCCACGGTTTAATGCTAGCTACACTTCCTCTGTTTGTACCGGTTTGTACCAAGGTGTTTCGGAAACCTCTATCAGTTTTCAAGTTCTTTTTTTTCTCCAAGATATCTACTTGAGTCAGTCAATCATTGCTGAAGTAAGTGCAACATTTGAGCAAAATGAGGATCATTTTAGAATCCCTCCTTGCCTGATCTTGATGTGAGGGTGTCTTTTGAAATGTAATTTACCTTTTTATTTCTTTGAGATGTACAAATACAAAGTGTTTTAATTTGATGTGCAACTGATTTTAAATTACAGCAAACGCTTAAAAAAAAAAAAATCTGTTTACAAGACAGTGTTGGCTGAGGAAGGAAAAACAACCTTGAAAAACTGCACTTTAGCAATAAAAAATACTTTAAACTGTGACGATCCTCTCTTTGGTTTCATGAGTCAGTGAAATGATTGTGTTTAGAGTTTTTTCCTGCTCCTGTCTCTGAGGCTGAAGGAGACAGACACCCGTGAGGAGGCTCTGATATTGGGAATGTGAGGAAGGGGTGCAGAATCCCGGCATCTGCCTCCATCTTCCTCATCCTCACTCCTCCACTCCCTTGTCTCCTCCTCCCTGACCTGAAGGGGGGGTCCCAGAGTTTGCCCCAGGAGCTGACTGACCTCGCAGGCCTTCTGCTGAGCATTTTCAACCGCTGACACACACGCTCGCCGCCTAGAGAACAGACAAACACACCACTTACAAATAGTCTGTAAAGATATTAAACTGATGATAAAATGTGTGTGTTGTATACCTCATTTGACTCAGGCTTTCAGCACTGTGGAAGAAATGTGGCGTTCCCACACAAACACTCTTGTCCAGCTTCTCCAGCAGGACGCTACACACTCGCTCCATCTTATCAAAATCGGAGAAAGTGACCTTGACCTGTGGGAACAAAACACATGTAGAGTCAGTGACAGTTTAAGCAACATTTGGATCATTAGTGTTTATCTGAATACTCCACCTCTGCTTCCATGTGATACTGTTCTGCCTCCCGGTGGAGAAACCTCCTCACTGAGGTGTCTCTTTCACTGACACCATGTTGTCTAAGCAGAAGGAATTAATGACAACTGATTATATTCACTGCAATATAGGTTATGGTGAAATTAGCAAAAGTACAATCACATCTACATTTTAACAGCATACACGAATTCGAAATACTATATGAACTGCAAGCTTCTTGCCTTACCAACTATGCTTGTGCCTGTGGAAAAACTAGTAATATTAAATAGATAATACTCCACGACTTAATTCTATGCCACTTTATACTTATTTTTCGACACATTCCGGAGGGAAATCGATACGTTTAGCCACATTTTGCTACGTCTCCTACTCAACAACTTTGTTTAGTAGTTCGCTGAAGTTGTTATTACAAGAGTTACAGCCAGTTAAGCTACTAGCTAGCTTACGGTTTGCTGTTTAAATTGAATAGTGTATAATGTGTATGTTCTTACCTGACACTTTGTAAAATGTACTCAAGTCTCCGTGTTATGCTGTTGGTCACCTCGTTGACGGACTCTTTGCTGTTTGCCACACTGACCCGCACAGACACTCGGTCCGCCGGGCAACAGACCTCCGCTGTTCCCGTGACCTGAACCTCCCGAGCCTGGTTAACGTTGCCTGGGTTTTGGCTATTAACTGCTCGCATTTCGAAGCCATGCTCCTTTTCCTTAGCGGCGAATTCCCGAGCAGCAGCCGGTAGAATCTCAGCGAAAACTCGGCTCTGATTCTCCATGACGGACACACAAACCAACTTCCCGCTGCTATGGTAATAGACGCAATGCACCTTGGGATTTGTAGGCCATACGCTACGCTTGTGTTACACTGTCCTTAGTTAATAAACCTATGATCTCTCTTGGATTAGAACAAATATAGGCTATAATGGTGAAAATATAAACCTTATTTTATTAAATCATTATTTTTTGGATACCATTCTACTTTTTGCAAACGTAGCCTATGTATTGTTCATTTCTTTACACGCCTCTCTATTTGGCCTCGGATGTCTAGGTTGGACGTTTCTGGCTATATCTGAATATTTATTGCAAATTGTAAAAGGTGTGAAGCTTTATAATGCTGTTTGTGATAATGATTTGGTTTCACTGCATGACGTTTCTGCAGCTTGATGATGGTCACGTGATTCAGGTCCCCCTTAAACACACCTGTGATTTGGTCTCCTGATGAGCCAACATTACGCATGCCCAAAAATACTGACAGAAAGTCACATTAAATGTCAAGCTTTAAATACGTCGGCCCAGGGCTGAATTTGTCTGTTTACACATTGTTTCTAGACAGTTTATAAAGGTTGCAAACCTTCGGAACTATTGCAGGAGATATTTCATTTTGTTTGAGGATCGAGGCTAATAACAAATCAAAAAGAGTAACAAACAAAGTGTCCTAAGATTCAACCGAAGCTATGGTTTGAACATAGTTCCGCCATTGCAGAAACATATGCCCTCCGACCAGTGATGTGTCGGTCGCGAACGAGCCGATTCTTTTGAACGGCTCTTTGGTACGAACGAGGGGAACCGAGTCGTACTTGGTGAGAGCCGTTCTTGTTATCGTTCAATCGTTGGTCCGCACTCACTGCCTGCCAAAATCCACTCACCTTTTAAAAAGCTTGATTTTGTTCCCCAAACGTATTCTGTGAAGACCCGCCCCTACTCTGATTGGTAGGTTTCAGCACGAGGAGTGAGATGGGGTTGGTCTTAACGGAGAGAGAAGTCATAACAAGTGGAACAGGACAGGTAGACGACGTGTTTTTCGGATGGAAAATGAGCCAAACGCGAAAACGCAGCAGCATTTGGATGCACTTCAACCAAAACCCAGGCAGTGATAAAGCGCACCATTTGTAAAGGCAAAATATCCTTTAAAGCAGGGTCAACAAATAATCTCCATCGCCACTTAAAAACACACTATCTAATATTAAGAGTTGCGTGAATTTCATTCAAGGCAAGGCAACTTTATTTACTTAACACATACAGAGGGTAAATTCAAAGTACATTCACTGACATGAATGACATGGATATGGCGCCACCTTGTGTCATGTTTACAATGCCGATTATTGACATTAGGTCTGGCAATACAGTCAATCATTATCCTGGTGATTATTTCGCAGATAAACCTAGTAACCCCGCCCCCTTTTAAAAAACGGCTCTTTTGAACGGCTCTTTTGAACGGCTCTTTGAAAGGAACGGAGCCATAAGATCCGGCTCCCTTCAAAGAGCCATAATTCCCATCACTAGGCTCCGACCCTCAGCATGACAATTCAGGTACATTCTAACTTTTTAAGAAAAGTGTGTTGACTATAGCCTATTGGTTATTTCTTGGTTCCAAACGTTTATGTTTCACGTTCTTTATCTTCTTGCTCAAAATAAATGGTCGAAAGCTTGGGTGAAAAGACAGACAAGCACTAGGTTGCAGGTAGGTCGCTATTTCTGTTAAAAACACAAAGTAATTGCAACACTATCAGGCCTACAGTACAGAAACAGTTCACGTCAGGCATTTTGAAATGTAGGCCCAACTAGCATGTGGGCATTTGGTGGGTATTCAGCCTATACGTGTTTGGAAACATTTATTTTTGTTAAATTTCACCCATAAATGGATGTGTCTGGCTCTGCTCAAGTTGTTTAATAATAATAGAAAATAGTCTACACAGGACAAATAAGTAAGCCACAGCAAAAGTGTATCAACATTTTACTTATTTATCTGTATCATCAGCTCACATAATATTGCCTTTTATATACAGGTATGTGTTGTAAATATATTGGTTCCATTTGAATACATATTTTTGTTCGACTTGATAGTCAAAGTTTTCGAAATAATACAGTACAAAAAAGTACAGGATGTATTGGCATTATCACTGTTTGGTCAGCAGATGGCAACAAAGTACCACATAACAGCATAGAAACAATATGGCAGAGCATTTGAAGTGATGGGATAAGTACAGGCCTGGTCTCTTTGAAGTTACTTGTCATAACCATCACATACTTGATTTTTGGTAATAATGTATTCAGTTTATAGCGAATCATATTGTGAGTATCAATACGTTTCTCACTTAAATGTATACATTGATAGTGGTTCTTAATGATTAGTGAATTGAGTTTAATGGCCTAAGCAATGCTATAATAGTCAACACTAAATCAATTATCAAACAAAATGTACTGTCAGTTTCTCTTGAGTTAGTTACACAAATATTGATTTGCATGAAGAGAAGATATTCGGCCTAATGTATCTCATTAATCCGTCATAAGATAAGATATACTTTATTGATCCCAAATTGGGAAATGTTCTCTTTACAGCAGCATTGCACATAATTAGAAAAATATAAAGTGTAGAAAATAAACAAACATAATATTTATACATCTTAAAATAGTAGTGTGGAAGCCATATAAGCTGCTTTCTCCATGTACAGTATCGTGGAACTTTTATTTGCCTTATTTCATTTTCCGAGGACATTTGGGAACAGCAAAGATTTGATCCAATTCTGGACACTGGTTTCTTTAAACAACAAAGTTTGTTTGGTTTCCCTGGTGTATTAAACTGTGAAACAGGCTTTATAATCACAACCTAAAAATACAAGGCCATATTTGTTGTTATTGTCTCTGGTTTCGCCGGTCCCCCAGTATGCTCTGTGAAACTCTAGATCTGAAGCACAGCTTCAGCCAAGAGAGATGCAGCACCCTACAGGCTATTTCCATATGAGAGAGAATGAAGAAGATACTTTTTTTTACTGTAGAATCAAGTCCAGAGCATTTTCCTTGCAGACATATTTTACCCATCTGTTGCTATAACCACCTAAATAATGTATCTTATCATGCTTTGTTGTTACTCTATTTCTTTTACAATCATTTGAAATGCCAAGAGTAGCTGGGGGTTGTTGTAATAAAGGAAAATGGCTGTAAGTTACTTATTCAGTTGGCAATCATCATAAGGTTACCGACCACTTACATAAACAAGAATCCATTTTACTATTAAAAATTCTCCTCCTCGTCTTATATTTATACAACCATGCGTTTTATAGTAGTTAATAAACGCACCATGAAATAATGTTAAGAGTTATGTAAACCAAAAAAAGGTTGGTTGCTGAAGTAACAAGTGGAGTGAAGTGAATTAAACAGGCTTTGCCCTCCATTGTGTGCTTCGTGACAAAGTGTCTGGGGGTCCTTACATGGAGACTGTGGCCACTTAGGGAAAGAGATCTGACTGTAATGGTCTCTGAATCTGTTGCTGTCTCTCTCACTCTCTCAGATGAAGTAATAAAGTTAGCTGTGTTGGAGGCCCTCCATGTCTCTCCATAGACCACAATCAAGGCCCATGCAGTTTTATTGCCGTTTTATTTTCATATTGTCCAAGAAATCTCCAGACTCCCCCCTGTGCCCGTTGCCATAAATTAAATATTTTGACTGCTTTTCTTCCACTCTACGTTTTTTGTATTTATGGGCGAAGGCGATAAAACATGCAGCGTGCACTCTGTGTCCACAGCTGTCATCTGTCAATGACTTTTATTGTGAAAAGAAAAAAGTAAAGTTTCATTTTTTATATCCCTGCACAAATCTCTTTCCCTTTTAAAAACAGATGCTGATAGAATGAGAAAAACACAATAAACGGACATCTTCATTGTTTACGTTTCCAGACTTTTCCGATGAACGGTTTTATTGGTTATAAAAGCAACAGCATACAGCGCTGCTCAACAATAGGTTCAGGTGGTTATCATTGTTCCATCAGCAGGAGGTGCTCTGAACTAATAGTCAACTTACAGCTCAAGCTGCAGCGTATCTGTTGTTAGATAGAAATATGTCATGTTGATGTTTGACTGTTTTGGATTTCATAGTTTTAACACAAGGAGAGTCTTAACAGCTGTGTAATTTTACCGGACACAGGGTCATAACACTTCTACACTATGGCCTGAAATGGGAAGGGCAGTGTATGCATGAAAAGACGTGAAGATGGCTTGGGGCGTAATGTATTGAAGTACATTATCTCAAGTGTGGAACTTAAGTACGATTTTGGGGTTCTTGTACTTTACTTGAGTATTTTTATTTTACGCTACTTTATACTTCTACTCCACTACAATTTGGAAGCCACCAATATTGTACTTTTTACTCCACTATGTTTATTTGAAAAAATATGTTCTAGTAAAATGAAGTGAAATATAATTATAGGTTAAAATAACCAGCAGCAGTATATAAAGTAGCTCCACCTTTTAACAGCAAAACAAAATCCAGTAAGAAAATATAAATTATTCTACAATGGGACATAATGAATAATTGTTATCTTGTTCTTTAATTATATTTTAATGCCATTACTTTTGTACTTTTACTTAAGTAAGATTTTCCAAGTGTGGAGCGTAACCTCCTGCCTCAGCTGTAGTCTTGGTTGTAACCAGAATTGAAGTCTTAATTATTCAAGACAGATTTCTCAAAGCTCTTAGAGAATTATACCTATAGGGAGTCCTTATTTGAATGTCTCATATTTTGGTTTTGATAACTGCTGAAATATGCTTACTCTTAACATGAAAGTCATGACGTTTTATATGGTTTTATAATTTAGTTTGCTAGTCACATTTTAAATGGAGTTGTTAATTGTATTTCTCATATCTTTTGTATTCGGTCAACTGCTGAAATGTATTTTCTCTCAACATTAAAGTGTTAATGGTGTTGTTGGCCTATAGATACTGAACAACAATACTGAAATGAGCTCATGTCGAAGTTTTAAGTGTCTAATTTTACCTCCAGGAAATACATATTGAGGACTCTGTGTCCTCAACAGGAGCTGTGACCCTGGCTGTTGTGGGATGGCTCTGTTGTCCTAGACATCTCTTGTACTTTTCCATATGTGAATGTACTGAAGCGCCCGTTAATCACCTTAGATTTATCAGAAGAAATGCAAGCATGAATGAGAAAAATTGAAATAAGGTATAAAATGAGTTATTAAGTAAAGTGTTTTTTAGCATTCTCTAAAATGCTACAGGGAGAATTACATAGTTTCTTATTCTGGGATGTTCTACATTTTAATTCTCAAATGTAATTTACTAAAAGGGAGGGATTTGATAAAAACCTAACCCTGCATATAGAAGTTTATTTTAATTGTATTGTTGGCCATTTTTGCTTTAGATACATTATTATAGTATTTATACACACATTTAAAAACAACATTAGTTTGTGTATTTCAGATTTAATTTAGACGCGCTTATTTGCTAATAAGCTACAGGTTCATTGTTTGATAGAATATTATAAAATAGTTCCTAGTTGCAATTACATTTGAATTTCCCATTATGTTTGGAGTGATTCCCAAATGACCTGAGAGAGGAGCAGGCAGGCTCTGCAGAGTTCTCCGCATGTCACTGTATTATCTGGGGTATTTTCTCATGCTGTCGCTCAGCTCCACAGCGGCCATCTCTGTAAACAGCTCGTAGTCAAATAAACAGGCCTGTCCACAGCCCGTCTGCTCTCCTGTCCCTCAATAGACCCTTTGTATCAGCAGATAGTTCTACATGTCATACCAGGGAAAGCACAGGTGTAATTATTTACATTGATTATGCATCTTGTTTATGGATGCCATTTGACATGCTGGCTGACTCAATACAGCAGATGAAGAGGAGCTGTCATTACTGTTGTTAATGACCCCTGTGCTTCTCCTGCTATGAAGCAACATGTTTGCAGTGCTAAAACCATTTATAGATGTGCTCTGATGAATGCAGATTCAACATGGCGATCAATGTTCCTGCAGAATTGGATTAGAATGTATTTATTTTATTTGCACTAGATTAACTGATTAATGGTTTGGTCTTAAATGTCAGAAATAAATAACAATGCCCATCCCAGTTTTTTTAAGCCCAAGATTATGTCTTTACATTTATTTTTGGCAGTACGTAACCTAAACATGTTCCGTTTATTGTTATATAAAACAGAAAAAAGCAGGATATCTCCATGTTTAAGAGGATGACACGGGATTTTCTTCCTTTTTTGCATGTCTAAGTTATTATTTAAATAATTGGGGATTCTTTTTCATTCAATTTGACTAATTGAATAGTCAAGCCTTAATTAATATAGCTTGTTAATACCTATGGCAACTGGCAACTTTATGAGCTGAAATCATTAGAATTCCCCAAACATAGAAGGAATGCCGCACCTTTCCTGCTCATTTCCATTTGTGGTCTTTTTTTATGGTTCACTGATGAGAGGTTTCTATATAGATCTATGTGTGCTTAGCCACACACACACACACACACACACACACACACACACACACACACACACACACACGCACAGTACACACACAAGCACTTGGGGCACCGCTGAACCTGTTGTAAAGACCTCATAAAGACCCAACATCTGTTTATTGCAATGCATGCCAAAGGATTCTGCAACACAAGACACCCACCCAGATAAATAACCACCCACTTAATCACACACACACACACACACACACACACACACACACACACACACACACACACACACACACACACACACACATCAAAAGTTCTGCATATTTTAATCACTGCGTCCAGGCACACACACACAGGTGTTGAAATGAGGTGTGTTTTGAATATACACTATATCTGAGTCAACAGGCGTGTGCATGTCTCATATATGTTGTGCTTCATTACGGCCAATCCACAGAAGTTGTGACTGCACAGTATTACAGTAGCAGTGTTATGACTCGAGATAAAATTACCTAAAGGATCCAGGTAATTTAATCTCGAGCCATGTTATGTGTTTTTTAAATACAGGTCTCACCTAGTCACTTCATGCATTACATACATTTTGTGAGGTTCCTTCTCGACCATTTCCACCTCTTTCTCTTCTTATTTCTTTCTTCTCCTTTCCTGCAGATCTGTGTTTTTTAAGGCCTGGTTAGGTTTCAGGGCTCTATTAAAAGTTCAAAGGCAGCGTTTACTACTGTAACTGGAGCTAGTCTGCACTGAGGCTTTTCACTAATGAGTGCACAGCATACACACAGAAAAGAAACACTCAAACAGCAACACATGTTTCCCTCATGGAAGCTGCAGGGATATTCCCCAACATGTCCATCGTTACTACAGGAATCATGTCTATTTGACAGCAATAGATCTATCACAGACTTAACGGCCCTTTCAGCACCCTGTCTGTTTCCTCCTTTTCCACTTTACTCTTTCAAACAATAAGTTAGACTGCTTTTCTGACAGATTTCTACATGTTCATGTCCTTTGTGTTTGTAGAGGTTAGTGAGTGTGTCCTGAATAAGTTTTGAAAATAATCGTATTTCCATTTATTTAGGCTATGACAAATGCATTTGAAATAATCATCTTTGTAAAGTAATCCTCATGAAATGTGTTCATACTAAATGTTTTTCTTTTGAATGCTGCAGTCGTCCTATCGCTGTCTTACTAAAACTCTTTATATTCCTTTAAGCCCTCATTTCCTCGGTTACTTAGTTTCATGTTCGGCTATGGCACTATACAGTACGACTTCCTGTAATAAAATGTCTTGGTAAGATATACTGTTTGCATGTGATCCAACATGATATGCAGACCTTCTGTTTCTTTCTGCGTCTCATGGTTGTCAATTTACATTTCATGTGGACACGCTCCCACAGTGCAAAGACGTGAATGGTTTGCCTACACTATGTTCCGCAAATCTTTTATAACAAATTAGAATTTAATAATGTTTGTTGAGTCTTTTGGGCGCTGCGGTTTTGACCTCTCTCTCTGCTGTGTCCTCGGATGTCTGACATTCCAGAGTAAACACAAAAACAAACATCCCAGACAGGCAAGCCTGGGATTAGACATATTTTCACTATGCCCAACTGTGTGTGTCTGTGTGTGTGCAGAGACCAATCTGTATATGTGTTTGAGGGTCATTTGATTTCTTCTTTTTAAAAGAGTACTGTATATGTAGTATATGTTTGAGTTCTGCTAGAATTACTTAAAAAATATATTTTTTATTTCATACTTATAATTAAATGTTTTTGTTGTGGGTATACAGTTTTTGAAAGTATAATATTTAAAATACTTGTATGCTGCATTTAGCTTGCATTTTTCAGTTTCCCTTAGCTACTTTTAAGTTGCAGTTATTTGGTTTAGAAGTGCTCAAATAAAATGCACTAGATTCCACAATTTATACATTTCTTTTAAATGTTGTTGAACTAAGCCTTGCAATCATTCTGACAAGAGCTGAGGGTCTACACAGCATAGTAGCCCGGTCAGCCAAATAAATCAATTATTTATTCTTAGTTGGAACTGCACTGTTAAACAAAAAGACGGATACTATATTTTTGTTGTCTTAATTTTAAATATAGGCTGTTTTAGTTGAGCTTGACTTTACAGTTTTTTGTACTCGTTTTGATGGGCACAAGGGAGTGTTTGATACAGGAGATGTGGACTCGGGACAGAGGGGCTGGCGGGGTGGTGGGGTTCAGAAACTCAAAACGCCAAACGTTTATTATTACCCCGTTTGCAGCGGACTTGCCTTCAGGGGAGAATCTCCAGCAGTGACCCCTGGCCCCAGCGCTAAACTGCCTTCACGCTGCACCAGGTCTTTCCTCCCCCCCCTTGCCGTCTCACATTTGCGGTCTGAAATGTTGAAAGGAGAATAAAAGAATACAACGGAACCATATCTGAGGTCATCGGAGCCAAGGCTGCCGTTCCGGGAACAGCGGAGGTTTTCTGAGGCAATATTCTTTTATTCTCTTATTATGGCAGAGAATGAGAGACGGGTGAAAAACTTGCTTCACAGCTTTTCTCATCCAAGAACAGATCCAGGGTGATAAAAGTGAACGCAGCTCCAAAAGTTTTACAGCTTACCACTCTCTTTCTTACCTTCTCTTTTTCTCCATTCATCCTGCCTTCCCCCCCTTCTCCTCCATCATTCCTCTTACCCCTTGGGAGCAGCGGTACACTGCTGCCCGTTGGCACTGCGGATAATAAACAACCCCACCACACCGCCACCCTCGCGCACCTTAGGGCAGGAAACTCCACACATATACGCACCTGCATGGGCTGCTATGACAACGAGGACCATCTGTCCGTCAAACCAGTGTCTGAAAGAACCTGTTCTGAGGCATAAGCAAGCGGATAAACACACATACCGACTCACAGCCGCAGAGTGGACTAGGGTTAAAGGTTAAAGAACCCCATTTCCTGTCCAGACAGACGAGGGCTAAACACCCCTCCCTTCACTTCCACTCAATTTCTTTCTTCCTCCTTTTCCCTTTCTCCCCCTTTCTCCCTTGCTTTCTCTCTGAATCCAAGCTTGATATTCATTAGACTGCACAGAAATGTATTTTGTGTGTGTTTCGTGTGTGATTGATGCTGTGTTTGTGATGGCAGCCTCAGCTTAGTGGCCTTAGCCCATCCTAGTGATTATTAACAAAGCAGCCTTTTCTCACAGGAGCTCGAGCAGACCAAAGGCTGATTTCATAACACGTGATGGAGTAAGCTAATCTCTCAAACTAACTGCAGTCTACTCTCAAGAGCTTCATTAAAAGGGCATGATCTTATGTTACACAGATTTCAAAAGAGGCTTTGGCGAAAGATTCTCATTAGTCACTATTACAACCAGTTCTTCAATTTGGACTCTGTATTAAATCAGCAGCCTATAGAAAGAAACCTCTAAAAGAAGTCTTTAAGAGCTTTTCACGTGGCCAAATATGTCTAGATATGATTTCATGCATTCAAACTACTTGAGGTAATTTATCCTCTGCCGTTTAACCAGCCTCAAAACTGGACACATCCCTCGCAAAAAAAGAGACCAAACCGAGCACGCCCCGTGTGTTTATCAAGCATCCAGAATATATTTGACAACTATTTCGCCCATGTCTGCTGCGCAGCGAGCCTCTGTGGTGCAGGGCCGGTCTGGTAATAAGCCTGTGTGCTCTGCTGTGCCGAGATTAATGTGAAGACTTATTGATGTAATGACGGAGCCATGAAAGAGCACTCTGGGCCGTGGTTTGGGCCCAACACATGAGCCTAATGGACTCTGTGTGTATGTTAGTGTTCATGCGTTACATCTGTGTGTATGTGAGTGTGTGTAAATGTGGTTTGGACAGAAACAGATGAAATTAATTGAGAGGTTTTGCGTTCATAAGAAGGGACTTTGAGAATTGAGTCTGTATATTTCTGTAAGATTCCCTCGTCTGTGACCTTAGGTGTGTGTTGATAAGTTGGTGTGCCTGTATGTCACGTGACAAACTTTATGACCTCAGACTTCCCTTGACTCCTTGCTCATGGTAACTTCTTTGTCTCTTTGTAATTGTACATGTGTGTTTCGAAATTCTTAGCTGCCCATTGCTTTACCCGGTTAAAGGGCAGGGCGGCTCACACTGACACTGTGGGACAGCATAGTTGGAGGCAACATTGGAGGAGGCTGAGTAAATACGGCCAAAAATTAAAGTGGTACCTTTTACAACCAGTGCCCTGCGGTGTGTGTGTGTGTGTGTGTGTGTGGGTGTATCTGTGTCCTCGCATTTTCTCCGGTGAGGCCCAGCAGGTGCTGACAGGACCCCCTTCATCTCTACACTCCCCCTACAAACCCTGTTTTCTGTGTGTGTGCGTGTGCATGTGTGTGCCAGCAGGCTTGATCTGCTCAGTGTGGGTCTGATGTTAAAGTGATTGACAGGCGAGCAGTCACAAAGGCGATTGAGAGCAGTTGTGGGAAGAGAGGGACCTTACAGCCTCACAGATTTCAGCCCTGAGGGGGAGAGAGAGAGACATACAGAGAGACAAGGAAGAGAGAATCTAAACAGATTAACAGAATACACAGAGATAATGTTTGAATGAATAAATGTGCATGGAACAGACGCAAAATGAATGGCATCCTGCAATTTTGGCCCTCACACGGACCTGTCGCTGAGAGGACAAGATAAAAATGTACTTCCTCTTGATAAAAAGCAGTCTTGCCTCTTCGTAATCACCCTGCCTATTCCCTGATCTCATGGGTTGCAAACCCTAGGGAAATGGCTCATACTCATGGAGTGATATCATGAACTGGAGACAGACCAAGCTCTCCCTGGCTGGTTCGGCGAAGGGAGTACAAACCATAGGCTCCTTAATGAAGCTGGGAGGTGACGTCTTTCAGGCTCTCAGTGTTCTCCTGAGTTTTCCTTGTTAGTTCATGCTCAAAGAACTCAGAGAAGGCCCTGCCTTATTTCAAAAACATCTTGTAAATAATTCGGCTTTACTGTAGTAAACCTGGACTAGGAAAATGTCCATCTTTCATTAAGAATGTTTTATTATGCTAATGTTTAGGTGCATATTTGTATTTTCTGCTTCTGCGTGGGAGGCTGTAGCTCGGTGGGTTAGTGCGTTGATCTCCGGATCAGGGGAGCACTGATTTCATCCCCACTGCAGTCAGCATGTCGTTGTGCCCCTGGGCAAGACACTTCTCCCCAAATTGCTCCTGAGGGGATTGCCCACAGTATTTAATGTATGAATGGTGCTTTGGGTAAAAGCGTCTAACCAGTGCAATGTAATGTTAAATGTAATGTGTAGGATAGAAACTCCCTCTGGAGTGAACTTTGGGATTGTAGCCTTTGCAGACCATTTACAGGCAGAAAAACCTATATAACAGTCTGCAGGAAAGCGATAACCTCAAAAAGCACAACTAGGCCTATTTCACCCACAAAATGAACCTTTTGATTATCAGTTACTCACCCCGTTTTAACTTGAATTATTGTCGAAACGTGTTTTTCTTGCATGCCTCCATTGCGAACGAAGAGTTCCAAACAGAGATCATTCTTTATGTGTTGAAGTTAATGGGGGGTCGTGTTTAGCAACACTTTAAAAAAAACATCTGTTTACTGTAACGCAACTGATTCCTTATAATCCAAGTTTTATTTATCCAGCCCTATTCTCACTACTTCCCAAAACGCATGCATTTTTGTTAAACCATACTATTTAAAACACTTGCACGGATGAGTTGAATGCCTGTGCAAGCTGTAGACTGTTTACGCTTAAGTGTTTTAACTAAATAAACTTTTCTCTATTTTTTGGTTGCAAAAGGAAACGGGGGTTGAATGATTTATTTACAGATGGGCATTTCTGGAGGTGAAGTATCATTTTATATATAGTTTGCCCTTCAAAATAGCATACTTTTATAAATATTTTGTATGTTCTGCAGTTGCCCTTAAAAAGTACTGTATATATTCTTGCAAGCAGTACGTTAAAATTAGGACATACTGTTTTCCGTCATAGCACAGGGCATTGACCTTTGACCCCTCTTGACCATATGTATGCAGTGCAAAGGATTATTGGTCAGAAATGCATGCTTGAGTGCAATGTTCCTAAATGTGACAAGAAGCAGCAAAACATCCTGGTATTTGGGCACATTGGAATTGACATGTATCTGGACATACTCAACTTTTTTCTAGTGTACAAAATCGTCTGGTAGTTTGGGTATTTGAGAAAACCAAAAGTGTCTAATAAAGCAGTAAATCCCCCCCCAAAAGCTGAATAATTTTTATATATGAATCTGCTCTGTCTGACCGCCACACAACCTCTTCATTTGTTACAGACGGCCAGAGTGTAAGCTCCAATGCGTCTGAAGTAAACCAGGCATGAACTAAGAGGCTGTTACGCATCACTACAGCCCTCTGAGCAGAGAGAGGTGTATTCATGCCGGTAAGTGAATAAAATATCCTTTCCCCTTTTTGCTGTGCTTATGTGCAAAGGACAGACAGCCGCAGTGTCTCTGCCAGGGCATACAGGAGAGAGAGTGGGCCGCCGGCCATCTGGGCTTAGAGGTGTCTTTAAATGGCGGAGGTGTAAATCTACTGCCCATGTGCCGGAGGGGACGTCAGTTTCTCTCTGGCCCGCAGACTCGCTCGCAGATCAATAAAGTTAACTCAAAACATTCACACTCTGCCATCTGAAATCAACCATTTAATGAGTTGCTGTTCCTGTCAAAGGAAAAGGCCCCTTCAGATTTATTAGAACAGAGAGAGAGTAGAATTCCAGAGAAGAAGAAAGACAAGGAGGAGGAAAGAGGGAGGCAGAGCTATAGGTTTTCTGTTTGGATTCATTTCAGCAAATGTTTAAGAGCCACAAGATCTGTATGGAACACACAAATAAAAATTGCTTCTTGATCTCATTTTTTTATGAGAATGCATGCTTAAATAGAGGTGATTGGATGCTTTTGGTTAACCATGGTAAGCATGGAAAGCCTCCAGACTATAAAAGCAATGTAATGTATTTTCACTTAGAAAAAAGGAATATGATCCAAATGCGGATCTGCTTTGCCGGAAATAATTTCGCCGGCAGCAAAATGGCTCTTCAGCATGTGACCGTAAACTTTTTACAAACAAGACCAAATGCTGAGTAAGAGGGTGAAGCGGTTGCCTTTCTACTGGCCTCCAGAATAACTCGCTCTCCTGATGGTGTTAAAGCAGTTCTGGCCAACTGTTTTTAAACATTTTACAAAACATTTGAAACCTGGCCCTTGTTGCTTGTATCCATGAGTGAAGTGTGGAAAACGGATAGTCCTGATAAGTTTGATTAAGTGCAGGTTGAATATGTGTTGGGTGAGCATCATTGTTTAATGATGCTTAGCTGTCTTTACTGGAAGGGACGCTGCATTATTTTGGCCCCTTCCTCTTTTACGTGTAATATGGAGTTTTGACCGTGTCTGCTTACTCCCTAAACTCCTCCCTCATCCGTTCCTCGGACACGGTCCATCAACTTACCTCGCCATGTTCGCCCAAACACCGCTGTCTACCTGAAAATCATCTGATGATCGGTTTATGCTGATGGAGTGCATCTTAAGTGTTCCATGTACTCTCTGCTTTCCACTCCAAATCTTTCACCCTAAACTACCGGCCCTGTGTCCCCTGGGGGGCCTCACAGGAAGAGGAAGGAAGACAGATGAAATTGTCCTTTTTACGGCAATGTCTTACTTTTGGGGTTTACATTACTACATTATGAAGCAGATCCCTCCAGCATCTGCCAGACAAAGAAGAGTTTCCTGAGATTGTGTTACTTGCACACTCTGCTTTACGGCGCCTGCAAAGATAATCCTGTGTTAACAAGCACGCATGGAAAGAGTTAGACCGCAGACTCCATGTGGGGTGCCGTGTCTCATCAGGTGTGACGTTATGGGGATAAATCTGCGCATGCTGCCGGCCATGCATTGTGACAGGTGCTGACAGTTGATGGCGCAGGTCAGGAGCATGCGCAGTATGTGGCAGTTTGTGACACACTCACCCGTTACCTGTGTGGAGACATGTCTGCTCTATGTGACACACAGAGCAGGAAAGGTGGCTAAACATGTGTGAGGAGCTAGCATGTTTGTGCTGGTAATGGGTTGTTTGTGTGAGCCCGCGTGTTTATGCTGCTAATGGGAGTTTGATTTGATAAGCGGTTGGCAAATTTGTCAGCACTCAGCTGGGATGGAGGGAATTGGGCTGTGTATATTTTGGGTAAACATGAAGAAATTCACTCCAGGTTTCCGCTCTTTTTCTTACTGGCTGTATGTATATCCTATCAGTTTGACATGATCATGTAAGACAAAAGTGTTAGGGTGCATTTCCAAAGCAAAATGTTTTCTTGCGGGGGAAACAGTCCCAACATTTTCAGTAACAACGTCATTCAAATTGTTTTTAAGAGTAGAGTGAAAGGCTTGTTACAACTAATGTGTGTGTAAAGTAAACTACAGTTTTACAGATAACTTTAGCTGGGCATGCGGAAGCAGGGGAAACAGCTTTCCTGGCTTTAAGTGGAATTCATGAATGCACCTAATAATGATAATAATAATTATATTTGTGAAGCACCTTTCATTGCTAAAAGCAATCCCAAAGGTCTACAAGAGGCGTTACCAAGTATTACTAATTAACATGCTGTGTCTTGTTTCTTTTGTTCAGTACAGCCATTGCACAATAATGGGTTTAAGCATTTACAAGAATATACCATGGAATCATTTAGCTAACCTCCCATAGTGTTGTAAACAAAGGAGAAATGTACTGTATGAGAAAGATGTTTGACGTGAGCTAATAATGTGTGCCATTTCAAAAGACAATACCTATAAAACTATGCAATTGACATTAAACAAATTGTTCAAGTAACGCAAAAACATTTCGGGGAAGCCACTGCGTCCGGCTGTTGTACCAAAGCTATTGTTTCCAAAATGTTGGGATGCCTTTTTAAATATAACAATGCTGCTCAACGCAAAATGTACTGCCTCATTGAGACATTGCTGCTTCCTTGGTGTTTAATGAATCTTTACTAAATCTGGGTGCATGAAAAATCTGTATTTAGTATATTTGTTATTGTAAAGTGTAAAAACGTTAACAGTACAGTAATTAAACCCTAAAGAGGCGACTGTTGAAAGCGGGTTTAATCCCTGTAATAATACGGACTGTGGTGTTGGGCCTGTAGAGGGTTCAGTATGGGAGACGTATGGAGCTGGGGGTGGTGATGGAGGCGCTGTAATGTAGTCACAACAGAGGGTTCAGAGCCAAAGGAAACGGGGGTCTCTCGCTCCTTCCTAAACAGGATGAGAAGAGGAGACCACACGCATGGCACACTGTATACTGTATATGTGTCTAAGTATAGATCAAACAGGCCGGAGTTTCCGATATATTTATTCTTGTACCTTTTCTATGATTTTTGGTTGATCCTGAAGTTCCTTTGGCTCCTTCTCTTTCTGGAACACTGTCCCACTCTGTACAAAGCACCAGCTCCCCTGAGGAACATGCTCTATGAATGGCTCTACTGTTAATCCTTTTATCTTCTTATTCCTCCAACTCCTCTTCCTCCTCCTCCTCCTCCTGAACAGGAAGTGGACAGAGATAGACTGTATTATCGTAGATAAGCGTCTTTACAAACACATCAAATATTTAGCAGCAGATGTATTTCTTCTACATCTATCCAGAGCTAGTATTCCACGCAAATTAAACCAACCTACAACAAACCTACACACTAACAATTCTCTAGGACGTTTATGTATTACTTTATGAAACATACTTATAAAGCATTATAAACATAGTTATAATGCCTTAAAATCTGCCTATAGCAGTGTTATAACGTTTTAAGCACTAATACATATTTTATTTTTGTCAAATAATAATTTCACAATTTGAATCATCTTATGAGTTATAAGATCAATTGTTAAACTGCATTATATCTTACATATTTGTACCTAATTCTTAAATAATGTTTCACTGTTATACTTCATTTTGATTATCCATGTGATTGTTTGGTAAAGTGAAAAACATAATTTAACAATGCATAACATTTCGTATATTTTAAAGGTAGGGTAGGTAATTTTGGAGAAACCGGCTCGAGTGCGCAAGAATTTGAAAATACACAGCTGGAAAAAATCTGCCACTTCCTTACAGAGCCCCTCCTCCAACACACACGAATGCGCACATGACCAATGAGGGCACGAGATAAGTTTGTGCACAGATGGAAGGCTGACAGGCAGGTAGGCCATCCAGTTATTTTAGCCGGGCCGGCTCAAATGATTGGTCGTGCTTTTTACAGTACTACGGCTTCCACAGATGACATTTTTTAATGGATTTTTTGTCAAAGCACTTAAAATATTCATTGCTATCGGGATGTTAAGAGCATTCCATGGAATATAACAAAAAGTGTATCTCGAGCCGGTTTCTCAAACTTACCTACCCCACCTTTAAGGAATGGTAATACACTGTTAGTGAACAATTATGATACTTGACCTAATACTGTAAGTCATTACAAACTTCTTAGTTTTTTACAGCGTTATATGCAGATTATAACACATAAGTATGTCTTTTTTATGGTTTTTTGTTGAAAAATGAACGCCATAGAAGTTGTGACCACACACACTTTCTCTTATTTCTCTCTGGCCTGGTTTGAGCCATTTGTTCCAGTTTGTCCTCCACTCAGCTCTCTTTGCCATCTGGCAGCGAAAGCAGTCATGTTGAGGAACAAAGGAATATAAAAAACAATAAAAAGAGGATTTTAATCTTTAAACCCATATCTACAGTATGATTTCGTTTTTTCACAAACTGACAAGGAGGACTTTGGTTGAAATGTCATTAAGGTACGTACGTTTCTAAGCAGCTTTTTATTGATTTGCATAATGATCCCACAGTCCCGTCTAACACAACAGTTCAGTTGTGTGAGTTTTGCTTTTTTGGTTATCTTGGCCCAGCAGCGGTGCAGTGACTCTGGCCACTGTGTGTGTGCCGGTGTGTGTTTGTGGTGTTATTCCAGGTGTTTTGTCAGGAATGGTGTGTGTACATCAGCTGGAGACCGGAGAGAGGAGAGGTACCATCCTTCATCACCATGCAGGGTGTGTGCACGTGTGTTTAAGAGAAAGAGAGAGAGAGAGATAAAGAGTCGGCTGAGGAAGTGAGGGCGGATTTTTCTGAGATCCATAGACACCCAGAGTTGCTTTGATATATTAGATGGAGAAGCAGAGGGGGACAGGAGTTAGACCCGGCTGTGTGTTAGTGTGTGTGTGTGGTGGTGCAAGTGTGTAAACACTTTCCTCTTCCCCGCCATGCTGTCCAGCTAAGGCTTTGTGCCCGAGGTACCCTCACACTGCCCGGACCACACTCTGCAGCAGGAACTCCTCTGATCTTAGTGTGTGTGCGCCCGTCAGCATCCCATGTGATCAGAGTGTGCACCTCTGTAGGAGCTGGTGGTATACGTAGAAAGATAATCAGGTTAAAGGCCTTAAGTAAAACCGAAATGTACGATAGCTGTTCAAAGGCACACTGGGAATTGTATACAAATGACTAAGGATAAGACACAGAAACATACCTAACCTTACTTAACTGTGTTTCAAACAGTTATATCCATTTCTCTAGGCAGGTGAAAAATAAAATATGTAATATTGTTTTGTGCTTTTTATTTCTCAAATCAAGGTTAGTCATTGGTGACTACTATGTTTTTAAGATGATAGCAAATCAATGAATAAGACCCTAAATCACAGAAGCTAGAAGGTACATTTAGGAAAACCTTTTGTTTTGCTTCTCATCTATTGAAATACATTATGTGTAGCGTATCTGAAAGATAATTATAAACAAAGTCATGTTTTTAAGCTGTCGATCGTAGCATATATAAACACTTGTGAAGTACGAAATGCACATGTAAGCAACATGTGCATACCTGGCAGGAATTGTTTTGCAACCACATTACAACTCCCTAAATTAAAATGTGATAAAAATTCCCAGCGCTAATGCTTAACGCCTGCCCCTCTATTGCAGCATAATGGTGAAACACAATGGCACGTTTTCTGTAACAGAACAGTTTTGTGTGTGCATACCTCGTTATTAAATGAAAATGATTATATATAGAATGTGTGACCTGACCTGTGCCACATCAAAAGTGAATAATCTCTGGTAATAAATGCTGTAAAGCTTCGAAACAGTCAGGAGATCAGTCGTGTAGGCAGTGGCGTTTTTATATGTACAAAAGGGGTGGGACACGAACAACCTAGATGTGTATATAAGCTTCTGGTGCTTTTTTAAACACGTAAACAAATAACTGTAGGCTATCCATGGTTCCATGGGGGGGGGGGAAACACAAGACACTCATCACCGAGGTCACAATATCAATCGATCCAGCAGAGCAATAGCCTATAGGCAAAACACAGCTGATCAACAAAATATATGACATAAGATGAACTTACCAAAGCTGAAGTAGATGGTCAACTTCATTCATTTTCTTTCCGTTTTACTGATTTTAATCGCTATACGCTGCTCTCTCTCGTCTCCTCTTCACATTTAAACTTTTCGCAGCACACGTATTTACAGCCAATCAGCTCTCTGAATTATGAGATGACGTTTGGTGGGTATGGCAGCACAGTGCCCCTATGGTGATTATTGTTTTGCCGCACACACAGACCTGGCGCCAGGCCCTCACATTTGACATTCCTGCCCCCCAATAAACACGTTTTTTATTATTTATAAACATTTAAAAATATATATTTTAATTTTTTTAATTATAAATAAACTTTGAACTTTAATGCTATGATGTATGTGATGTCAGATAGTAATATAAGAGTAATACATGAAAAACAGGTATGAAATACTATATGACAGTAAAACAAGAATACAGTTTAAAAGGGGAATGATTAGTAAAATATCCATACAGTTCTGTTTCATATGGGTGTTGAGAGATGTATCCATAGAGCTCTTAATTTTGCTCTCAAAGTGCACCAGATTGATGCTTTTAACTTCAATATTTAAAAACAATTCTTCCCGGGGGAGCATGCCCCCGGACCCCCCTAGAGGAGCTTAGGTCCACCCCCCACTTAAAAAAATAGCACTTTACCCCTGCTTACACCTATATGCCGTGAGCTGATTATCGAGCCTTCATTGTAACAGTCGCGGGTGGACTGTGTATGTGAAAGAAAATTCCACTGTAGCGCCGGTACATTAATGGGAAACCCTAAATGTTTGAGCACCCTCTATGAAACGTCAAGCTACCCCACAGCACCCCCAAAAGAAAATCTCTGGCGCCGCCACTGGCCACGGCACATGACGGTTTTGTGTGCCCTCCCATGAAAATCATATGCCCTCTCTGTAGATTTGTTCTGGCGCCGGGTCTGCGCACACATTGAATAGAAAAATACTCTGAGCATGCGCAGTGTAGTTTTTACAGTACACGTTCATTTTAACAGCAGAGAGAGGGGCTGGCCCCACATCGCTCAACATGGCTCAATAGGCACACTGTAGAGTCAACACTAATTAGAAGAACGCAGACTAAAACGGCAATGTACAGACGAATCAGATGACTAAACATGATCTTAAAATATATTTTAACATGTATTTTTTTTGCATATTTTGGGAATTATTATTGGCATTACTTTCTGCTGACACTAGGTGAGGCCTACTCAGATTGGTGTGTCCCACATGGATGTATAATAAGAACTGGATACAGCGTCGGAGGCGGGGTCGCGTTCTTTCCTATGAGAGCTGCTCATTGGCGCATGAGGACAAACTGGCCCAACTTTTGAGAGAGCGAAACGTCACAGATTACCCATCATGCCTGGCTGTCAGAGCAGAAGAACCCGTATGTGCGCTCACAGAGCATGCGCCCCTTAAGCCCCGCCCCCCGAGCTCCCACTCTCGGCTCAGTAGAATGAATGGAGACAGAAGTCAATGGGAAAAAGTCTTTCTGGACCCAGTGACGTCACAGACTGATACGGAAATTGCAGTACCGCCGTTTGGACACAACAAATATTTTCATCAGAGTCCGGCGCACTTCCTGGGGGCTTGGTCCCACACCGTTGTATCTTTTCGGCCGTGGCGACACCCTCCGCCGCCGGCTGTCGGTAAAAGGCTGCATGTAAACGGTCTGCAGAGTCAAAAACCCTCAAAGTACACCCTGTAGCGAGTACAACTCTAACACAGAAAATACCTGTCTATGCTGCCCCAGAACGCCTCGTTGGAGATTTCTCTTTTTCCATTGTTTTCTTCCTGGGTACAGTGACGTGCCCATACCCAAATGGACCAATCCGTGGAGCCGTTACGTTACGTCCGTGGAGCCGTTACACACACTCAATCTTTTCTCAGCTGCAGCTCCGCCGATTTCTCCTCCCTGAGACGGCAGGACGCGGCGAGGCTGTGAGTCGGTGTGTGAGCACACACACAAACTCCCAGCCAGGCTGCGGGTGTGTGTGTTCGGGCTGGGTTTCGCTGTCTCGCAGACGGCCACTGGGCTCATAAGGAGGGGGGGGCAGCAGGGCCGCTCCTAGACATTTTGGTGCCCTAAGCGAGATTATGATTTGGTGCCCCCCCCCCCCCCTCCAAGCAATACACAATAGAATATATAAAGAATAAATGAAAAATCTCTACAAAAACTGAAACGCATTGACATGTTGGTTATATACATAAAGATGGCTTCAAATGTATTCATTATTGTATGAACATGTTTTAATTGGGGGGTGGATGTCACATCCTCTAGGGGGGTCCGGGGGTATGCCCCCCGTAAAGATTTATTTTAACATTTTAAAGTAAATGCTTCAATCTGGTGCACTTACTAGAGACTAGATCTAGGGGGTACAACTTTAAACACCCATATGAAAAAGCTCGGTTTACATTGTATTAACCAAATAAGTATGTGAACATAACCAATAACCTACCATAGCCAATAACAAATAAATGTAACGTATTTTATTTTTGTTGTTCATTTATATCCTTATTTTACCTAGTTAACATTTATTTATTTATGCATATTTTTTTATCTCTCCAGTTTTAAATGACATTTTTGGTTTACTGTCCTATAGTATACATTGGAATGATTTCAAACCTGTTTTTATTTATCCTAATAATTATAAAGGTGTGCCTTGGAAATATTTGTTTACATAAATTGTGACCAAACCGTTTGAGACCCACTGAGATAACTTAGACTAAAGTGAACTATCTAAACACTCCTTTACCTCACTGAGCTTTAGTTATCAGCCTCAATTCAACAACACTCCGCGGTACCGATGCGCGCTCTCTCTCTCTCTCTCTCTCTCTCTCTCTCTCTCTCTCTCTCTCTCTCTCTCTCTCTCTCTCTCTCTCTCTCTCTCTTGCTCGCTCGCACTTTGGCTGTGAGCTGCGGGCGCCTGATAAGTCAACATCCCCCACTTTCATCACTTACAGCGCCCATCGTACAGGGCAAATGAAAAGTGTAACCGGGGTGAAAAGGGTGTTACCTTGACTTAATTATGAATGTTGTTACATCAAGGCTGAAAATTAGGATGAGCCAAATAGTCAAAAATGTTTTTTTCCCTCCCAGAACTATCAGCGCAGCACCCCCCCAGATCTGGCGCCCTAGGAGACCGCCTATGTCGCCAGTGCTACGGGCCGGCCCTGGGGGGCAGGAGCTCCAACAAGCCGTTAAGGACAGAGAGTGAATACACAGGGCCGTCCCTCCCTAGAGGCCGATCATGCAGACTGCGTGGGGCCTCACCTTGTGGAGGAGGCCTCATCTTGTGGAGGGTGCCTCAACTGAGCCCAAAATGCGGCGCACCTATGCGCTTATGCGGCGGAATTAGTGTGGCGCTGCACGGTTTTGCCACTGCGAGGCTCCACTCTGATTTAAGAGTTGATTATATAACTAAAGGTATTAAATACATGTAGTGGAGTAAAGGTACACCATTACCTCTGGACTGTAGAGGAGCAGAATTACAAAGAAGTACTTAAGTACCTCAAAATAAGTAGCCTACAGTACTTGAGTAAATCTACTTACTACCACCACTGCAGGTATTGTATGTGTGCTAGCAGCCCATAATCCACACTATTCATAAAATGAATCAATGTGAATTCTGTTTCTAATTTGTTTAGTTTTCCCCCTAAAAAATTACAAAAATAACCTATACAAATACTGTTAAAGAACCGGATCGATAAGCAGTACTTGTTATTGTTTCAATTAGGCCTCATTATTTCACAGTGGCACAGGATCATCTGCCAATACAGTACAAGCACCTTTGTTCATGTTCAATCCATAATAAAATATAAAATTATAGTTGGATCTTTTTGTCTTGTTATTATCAGCAGAGAAACTGTAATGTTTGTACAACTATATACAATTAATTATACCAATCTCGGTGGGAACCGGATTAGGGGGGGCTCAAAAATATTTCTAATTACCCAAGGGGGGCCTGACTGAAAAAGGTTGGGAACCACTGGTATAGCGTATGTGGCTATGGGTGTGTCATGGTCCACTGCACTCACCAAATCACCACAGTCAGCAAGTCCGCTTGTCAAACTGAAGAGCGGAGTGGGTTTAACGGATCAAATAAACCCCTTTGCTGAGATGGAGGCAAATAAAGTGGTGTGTCACAGGCTTTCTTTCTTTCTACATGTTTTGCCCTCTCACTTCCCTTACCAGCCTAAAGAGGGAAATATTCATGTGAGGGAGGAAAGTCGATTTTGAGAAGCTATTGTAGTAGCTTAAAGCCGGTATTCATCTGATTTGATTGAACTTGAGTGAAGCTCGGGGCAAATACCTGGGTTAGGGTTTGGTTGGGTTGAATTAAGGTGGTCCAAAAATAGATAAATGTATTACATACATTTTCAGTCTTTTAGAGCTTGGTGACATGGGTAAAATCTTTCCCAATATAGGTAATTCGTTGGCTATACTAAGCCATACGATAAAGCCTATGTTCTTGTTCTCCTGTGTGATATAATATCTAGAAAAATTCAAAGTACTGAGTATTTTCAGTTTACTGCCTTCTGCTGGGGTCTAGTTTGATAACTGCATTGAACTGAGTATGATATGATTCCAGTGAAAGTCGATAACCCATCGAATTAGATTATTGACCTCCGTTACAACCTTATGTGTTTTTAATTTAGGAAAACATGTTATTTCTTCATGAATGTGGTATATTAATATCTTTTTTTTTTTTTAATAAAATGACAAAAGGATTTATAAAAAGGCAATAAAATGAGAGAAGATAATCAGCAGTTTTGTTCAGGATTATAAAAGAAAAACAGTGACAACTGACCATGGCATTTATGTGCCATTGCAGTGTGCTGTAGGTATGTAGTCTAAGCCCAACAGGCCAGTGTGGCTCCCCTTTGACCTCAACCCTGGCATAAAGAGAAGTGACACCATTTGCTGCTTGTTCTTTAGCCTCTAGTGACCTTCCAGGACCTAGACCACCACCACACAGGGAGGCTCAACGTTAGGATCTTAGAAGGCCTTGCAGTTTTTACTCTTGTCAATATCCAGAAAATCAGCAAGGCACATATAGCAAAGTTGATCTTAAATCCATGCCCCGATAAAGGTGCTTTATAGGCTAATGCAATAATTCAAACTGTGATGTGTTACAGCCTCAGATCACACACTGATAGCTCACCTCAACTTAGTGCGCTCTGAGCCTTTGAACCGCATGAACACACACACACACACACACACACACACACACACACACACACACACACACACACACACACACACTCGCTGTCAGCAGGCAGCAGTTTTGCAGAGGATATAGAGAGTGCTGAATCTCACTGTGACTCCAGGAAACCCTGCACTCACTTCCACCTTCAGTAGGATGAAAGGAGTTCAGGGAGCTAGAGTTCCACTCCCAACTGTGTGTGTGTGTGTGTGTGTGTGTGTGTGTGTGTGTGTGTGTGTGTGTGTGTGTGTGTGTGTGTGTGTGTGTGTGTGTGTGTGTGTGTGTGTGTGTGTGTGTGTGTGTGTGTGTGTGTGTGTGTGTGTGTGTGTGTGTGTGTGTGTGTGTGTGTGTGTGTGTGTGTGTGTGTGTGTGTGTGTGTGTGTGTGTGTGTGTGTGTGTGTGTGTGTGTGTGTGTGTGTGTGTGTGTGTGTGTGTGTGTGTGTGTGTGTGTGTGTGTGTGTGTGTGTGTGTGTGTGTGTGTGTGTGTGTGTGTGTGTGTCAGACACAGCTTTAGGTGCCCTATCTCCTGTCTTTGCGGTTCCAGCATAAGCACATTACAAATTCACACATCCCCCTACCAACACCCCCATACCCCTAACCTCTATCACTTCTACATCTGATACAATCACAACATGGCTACAAAGAGGCTACCAGGCAGGGGGTACCGGTGTCTGTGTGTGTATCTTCAGCTCTATTCATGGGGCAGGATGCGGGTTTTTGGGGCTTGCAGTAAAATGGTGAGAAATTCCCTCAACCTCAAAGACTCTAGTACACATCAGTAGCCCCTGCTCTCCTTCATCTCTCTATTTAGGGCTATTTTAAACACAGACTCCCCAAACCCTTAAACTGGGGAAAGGGACATTTTGTCGTAGCAATCATGGCCTTTTTCCCCACTCTTTTTACAGGGCATTGCCAGACCATAAAAGTGTTTATTTCTTGCTGTTTCCTAATTCACTTTTCAATAACTTACTAAAATTCCATTTACAATTGTGTTGACAATCTTTTTCCGATAAAATATATTTGTTGATGATGAAGCTCAATACCAGTAGAGTGCTAACTGTTGTCTTTAACACTGGACGGTTGTGTGCTTGGCCTCTTTGACCGAGGTTTGATGCAGGGCCTCTTTTTTTTAAATTCTTAAATAAAAAGCAATACAATGGTGGGGCGCGGGAATGTACATATTCATGTTAACACTGGTAACACAACTTACATGTAACAAAAGTTGCAATTGCAATCAGAAACATGTCACAATATATATTAGACTATGCAAACAGACTGAGAATGAAAACAATTACTATGCTTTATCTTCGTCGCTTGGAATTGCTTATTTTTATTTTTTTTATTGTGCAGGTCCTTAAACCACAAGGGCAAAATATATATTTGTATTTCCTCATGATTCGCTGGACATCCATTCTGTGTGTGCTCTGAAAAAACATTATACACAGCACTGTTAAATGGGAATCGAACAAAGTTGCTAGGACTGGGACAAAAAACCCTATTCTAGCCATGATGTGGAAAGGCAATGGATGTATGAGGATCAGTGGGAGCGAGAGGGAGGTAAATCTGGCACATGCTAATGATCTTTAAGCACTGATGGGAGCGGCATATTTGTTTGGCTTAAATGTCTAAACATCAACGATCAATGATTTTTTGAGGAAGTCGGTCTCTGGCCCTCGTTGAAACGTCTCCTTTGTGTGACAACTCGTCACACAATTGTTGTAAAACGTTTCATAGCACAAAAAAGAAAAGTCAACATGGGATTAATCAACAGTGGTTGATGACATTGAAGACCACAAAGTAATTTTTTCCTCCAAGTCACGATTTTGAGTTTCTTTGATTGCCAGTCATTGTGTTGCACGTAAAATGCTCACATGCCCACAGAGGCCGGATTGACACACAGTTCACATATTAACACAGAAACAGACAGGGTTTGTTACACGCCCACCAGTTCACACCCACCCACATGTCCACAAACCCACCCACACACACCTATACGCAGTGTCTGTGATTGTGTGAGATTGACACACAGTTAAGTTTTACAGGTGCGCTGAAGCGAATAATTAGCCTGTTAGCTGCGACTAATGAAATCTCCACTGCTGTGCCCTCCACTGCTGCCGGGGCAGAGGCCACTTTCCTGTTTGGATAGGCAACGCTTTAAAGCAGAGCGGAGGGGAGCCGACTAAATGTGGGTGTGTTCTGTGAGTGTGTGTGGGGAGAGCCAGAGTGTGTGTGAGGCTGCAAATGTGTTTGTACTCAGCCCGATACAGGATGAAAGAGGAAAAGGGAGAAAGAGTTAGTTGATGAATAGGAAGAGAGAGTGAAAAAAGTACAGATAGGATTTTCACTTCACAGCTTCTTTATGGCAATACTGTTTTTACCTAAAGCACACTCAAAATTAACTGGAGAGTTAAAAGAGCTAGTTTCTCTATTCAGCAACACTAAAACTAATTATTAATTATAATAAATAAAATATATATATATTTTTTTTTCCCTAAAAAAAGTACATGGAGAGTTGGGTGTACTCACAATAGTATAGGATTGGTTTAAAGCATTAGGGTACAAATAATTACAAAAATACAAAGACGTGAAGGAGTATAGGTCTGTAGTATTTACTGACCTGAGATTATTTTCCATGGAGTAGAATTAAATACTGCAGTATGTGCAATTGGTCTCCTTTATGCCGTTTTGCTGCGTCTGTGTGTACAACATATCTCCTCTTTTTCTATGTAATGATTTATGTAAATACACATTTTCTTCAATGTAGTAGTTTATTATCTGATATGGTTTTGATGTGCGATTGTTCTGCAGATTCTTTGTGTGTTGCCATCACTGTGTCCTGCCCTCACCCGTGTCACTTAAATAGAGTAAGTGGTCAACAAGTGTATGTCCCTGAGACCAGCCCCCCCAGGAGGGCTGATGAGGGGCTGCATACAGCTCACCTCTGACCCTCATGCCACTTCAGGACTTGGAATTTACACACACACACACACGCACACGCACACGCACACGCACGCACACACGCACACACACACGCACACACACACGCATACTGCCCTCTCTTGCCCTCTGACCAGCTGCTGACAGAGCTGATCGCTGCAGTTACGCAGTCTGACGATTGAAGCTGATTGATGATTGGCTGAAGGAGCAGTCAGCAGCATGTCAGTGGACCCTGACCCGTGACCTTTTGACTCAGGACAGTGGTATGTTGTGGGGATAACCATGTTCTACACAAGACCCTCAAATACCAGTTTTATTTTAGTTGTAGGCAATAAACTGTTGGAGTTGGAACAACCTCAACCTGTTCGAGCCTCTCATCATATTTACAAAAACATCAATCATCATGAAACACATTTGAAACGTAAATTGAACCCAAAATCTTCATCTAACTTGATTCCTAAAGTCTTTCAATCCAAACCGTTTAGAATGGAAATGCACCTCAACTGCTTGATGAGCTTCACATTTTGTGGTATGATTTGCTTCCAATCACATGTCTGAAACCAAATTGCTACAATTAGCTCTTGTTTTCTTCTTACTTTTAAGATGTGGATACTTTAACCAGAGGCTTTTGTGCCACTTATCTGCTCTCTGTGGGATGTTGTGGCAGTGTGGGGGGGCTTTTCTGCTCTCTAGGTGTTAAAGGCCACAGTCCAAGTGAATGCAACGAGTTGGCAAGATGTTGCCTCCGAGGTGGCCCGGTTTCATGCGTTTGTGTGTCTTTGTGTCGCCAACTGATGGGACTTCTGCTTTAGTCATCTTGTCTGTGACACTGTTGTGCCCTGAACCATCATGTGCAAAACATCCACTGAGGCTTTGAAAAGATGGTATGTCGTAAAGTGTGTATTCCCATAACACATATGCCTAGAATCTAGATTATAGTATTTTGAGTGAGCTCTGAGTGTTGAAGTTTAAAACTTTTACCGTCTTTCTTCTCGGATGGAGCCCTGAGGGGACAAACTTCAAAACTCGCTGATGGTTTCACTGCAGAGGCCAGCTGACTCTTACAAATCGGCTGAAGAAATTCCAGTGGCACGAATGGGGAAGTTAGCCGGACAATTTTTTGTAAAGAAAGTAAACACAGTTCTTTTCTGTTTTATAAATATTGTAAGGGTATAGTGTGTGACCTATGGAATAAAGAATGGAGACACGAGAACAAAGGAGAAAACCAAAGAGAGGCAGCGATGATGATGATGGGGCTTTACGATGTAGAGTTCTGATGGGAATTTCAGCTGCTCCTCTAAAGGAACAAAGCAGATGTATGTGTGTGTGCGGGTATGAGCGAGAGCTTTCAGTTCTCTGTCTGCCGCTCTCCCTCTGAGGAACAGTAATTGTGATCCATGCTCTGTTAAAATCCACAGCCCACTGGGACCAGCATAAAGACATCACACACACACGCACACACACACACAACTTTCCTGCTCTTTGCTGCAGTGGACCAATGAAGTCATCACACACATGTACAAATGCTGTCACTTTACCTGCCCTTGCCCTTACACCTCTTACTTTCTAAGGGCACCAAACTCTTCCACATCTGGACCACTCCTTATTTCCTTTCTTCCATCCTCCCTTTCCTCTTTCCTCACTGTATATCAGAGGTTTCTTTTGAGGAAGCTGTGCAGTACTGAGACTGGCCTCAGGGGGGGTCTCTTTCTCATGTTCTGCTGCTCAATCTTGTCCTTAGGAGTGTACAGTGTAAAATCAGCCATGTATCTCAGAATGAAGCATTAGTTTCTAAGTGTTTTTATTTTTTCAGAAACGGGTTTATTGCCAAGACGGGTTACACATACTGTACAAGGAATTAGCTTTGGTGTGTATGGTGCATATATGAACACACTTAGAGAAAATCAATTGTAAGAAATAGGACAAAAAAGGAAATAGAGCAATTCAAATCAAACCATTACAACATAGAGAAATATTTACACAAAATACAAAAAAACAGCTACAGTATAGTATGACAGAAATATTGGAAAGATAAAATAAATATGTGCAGTATTGGGATTTAGATTGGAAAGCTGTGCAGATATAAAAAGAGGTAGCTTCATATGCAAATGTGCTAAATAAATAGTTGTGTGCGGGATTAACAATTAAAACGATTTGTCCAAAATAGTTCAGTTTTTATTATTGAAAACATTATCTAACAATATAAAGTTTAACTGTGCTGTTTTTACAGCTTCTAAACGTTTTTGGGGGATTCAAACAAACACAAACAAATCGTTTTTTATTAGAATACATTACATTTTATTGTTTTTACATCAGCAGACATAAACTGTCCATTAAGTTAGCTTATAGAATTGCAAAGACTCAGCTGCCCTCAGTACTCTAACTAAAAGTGGTTTATATTTTGCTTAACCCTTATGTTGTGTTCGGGTCTCCTGTGACCCGTTTCAAGTTAAAACTATATAATAACTACGCTCAAGTTTTTTTTATCGGAACAAGGCTTCATGATATCCTCCACAACAGCTATATAAACACTACAAAACTGATTTTGACAATTTTAGCCAAGTCTGACGGTCTCTAAAAAAAAAAAGTGTATAATTTGGTGTTCGGGTCTGGGGAGACCCAGCAGAATTGTTGTGGGTGACTACGGTCAAATTTTGTTTTGTGTTTTGGACTGAAATAAATCATGGGTCAAAATTGTCCCGCGAACACCATGACCGGTAACAGCTTTTGAACACAACACAAGGGTTTTAAAAGAACATTACATGAGACAATGTATATGTAATTGTCTAATTTCCATATTTATCTTTGCAATGTAAACTGTTAAAAACCTGAACGCATTATTTGGGGTGTGAATGCCTACCGCCATGTTAAGCTTGTCCCAGAAATGTGCCGCTATGTTTATAAAGATTTCTCCCATTTTATCCTAATTTTGTACTTAAATAAACCAGGGTGGTGATCGTAGACTTGATGACTGCTAAATGTGGTTTATATGTTAAAGTTCCAAAAAGCACAGTAAAAAGCCCTGCTATTTAAGGCCAATCTCATTTCTGTCTGTTAATTAAATTCAAGAGTCAACTTTCTTTGAAGAAAGGCCGTTAAAATGTTTGGGATAATTCCTCAGCGTTTGCTTTCAAAAATAACCAAACCCAGAGACCACAGTCGACATAAAGTTTCACCCTCGAGTAACATGAAAACTTTTTGAAGAGACGTGGAAGGAAACAATCAGGATAAATCTGAAACCCAACAGGGTAAAAGCACACACACACACACACACACACACACACACACACACACACACACACACACACACACACACACGCACACACGCACACACGCACACGCACAGTCCTTGCTTGGCAGGGAACCGAGGCCAGTTCCACGAGTTGCATTTCATGTTTTATGTCCATGTATACTGGGTAACCAAGAGGAGATAAAATAAACCAAATGCTATTTTCATTGTCAGCGCATTTCAGCATGTCCCTACCCAGCGAGGAAACGATTAACAGACTCGACATATTATGGATTTTAAAAGGGCAGGCGAATGACTTAATAGTTATTGTTTCATGTGGTGCAGCCAATGTGATGATTTCTACTTTGTAGTTGTTGAATCTGTTTATTTTTTGGACTTAATTTCCCAAGAATTCAACAAAATCTGTGTGCATTCCTCTGCATGCATCAACACCTTGAACACAGACATACAACATGCTGTCACTCACTGCAGTTAAAGGAATAGAAGAATGGAAAACATAAATAAATCTGCTATTGCTTTTTTTTAAAGTATGATGAAAAGACTAATACTACACCAACCCTCCAGCACTCGTGTGCTTCTATAATATCTGGAAACCACCCCCAATTGTGGCCCCTGGAGGCCCTTACTGTTTCTTTCTTTTGCCCATTTGCAATCAAGCTTTAGTTAGTTGGTGTAACATGCTGACACAAACAAGTTATCCATCTGCCCATTATTCCCTCTGATTTCTGTTGATATGCTAAGTTAAGCTAGCCCCGTCTTGACAGCTGATTTCTCAAATGTTTAACTATTTCTTTAATCCAGTTTAAAATATTTAATTAAAGAGAAATTAATGAATTCTTTGAGAATGCCGCTAGGATGCAAATGTTGCAGGATGCCTGTGAATGGTCGTTATTATGATCAATATGACTGCAATAAAGTATGTTCAGTAAATAAAAGGCAGCACTAACACGATTTGGGCTTTACGTCCAGCTTATTGTCTTTGGGATCTGAGAGGATCGTTATTACATTACATGTCATTTAGCTGTCTTTTTGTCATGCCTACGGGCACAATTTGGGGTTCAGGACACTTTGACATGTTAACTGCAGGGGCTTGGGATGAACCACTGACCTTCTCATTGGTAGAGGCTCCTGAGCCACAGTCACCTAGTCTCTTTCTCCCTCTGCCTGTCTTCTGGGCCTCTGTGTGTTTTAAAGCTTATAGACATCCACTTTTAGGTCTGTGATAGTTTGTGTGTGTATGAGGGGGAATAAGAGAAAGGGTGTGTCATATTTGCGTGTGTCACTTCTGATCACCTTCAGAATGGAAAAACCAGAACACACTCAGGTCGAAAAAAACGAATATTCACCTTTAGTTTTATTTGCTTTCAACGTGCCTCAATTCTTGTCCAAGTAAGAATAACCTGTTGAGACACACATACACACACACACACCCCCCCAGTTCTTCCTAACTTATTTTCTTGCATAATTATGAAATTATGAATTTGATCTTAATTGCTTATGTTTGGCCTACTTTGTAAAATTAAAATTAAAATTGACAGTTTGCCACAAAATCAATTTCATATATATCCCCCTTCACTATACACACTCTCTACTGCGTTGTGATACTTTTGGCAAGTGTAGTTTGGTAGAAAAAAAAGTACATGAAACTGCTCGTAACAAGGTCTGTGAACGATCGGGAGTTTGTATTAGTTTGGCACTTTAAGTATCGCAAGCTAAGTACCATCATGTTCATTATATCAAAGGGTAAACATCGCTATGTCCACTCTCGGCAACTCACACTGAAACAATCTGAATTGATAAATAGCACTACAGGTAGGAGTAAGAAAAATACATGTCTGATTTTGGGGGGAACTGTCCCTTTGCGCAATTGGTATAACATTTGATCAACAGTGACTTACAGGGAGTTAGCAGGCGTAATGCATTCTGCCTGTTATGTTGCTCGTCACCTATCAGACTGGTGGAACAGATTCAGATTCAGTCATACCCGACCCGAGTAATGACGTTGCTTTTGTAAGGAATTTAATGATAGTGCTCCGTTATCTAGCTACTAAGCAGCCCTGCCTTTTAAAAATATGCCTCTGCTGTGTTTCAACTGACTGAGTGCATCCTGACATCGACAACACTGGGGTTAAAAAACTCTTTAACTCCCATAGGTGTACTTGAGCATTATGTAGCACAAGAGACCGTAACCTCAGATCGGATTCATCAAAGCTTCTGTATTCGGTGAATGTGGGGTCCAAGAGGATACCCATAACCTGAGATGATGATGTTAGTGATAGCTAGTGGTGAGTTGTGATTGGCCATATGATGATTGGCTTGGTGGAGGTTAGTGGTTGAGCTATGACATCACATACAGAGTGGAGCATTAAAGCAGCTGATGATAAAACCAGTCATGCTTTCACCCACACACATTTGCAGACACGTACACACTTTCTTAGATTCAGACAAATTGAGAGAGGAGAAAACCCCCACACACCTCCCACAGTCTCATAGGGTCTTCGCTTATTGAGCTAGTCTGATTGGTTTTCAAAGCGAAGACGCAAAACTCATATTTATCTCCAATACATCCTTGTAATTTTTCCTATTCTTTGGAGTGGGTGGATTGCTTGACTGCTCATTGCTCAAATGGCATCAAGTTTTTAATGGTCACTTAAACATGAGATCTACACATGTCAACCAATGTGGTCGCAATAGTATAACGCATTCAGCAGATATCACATCTTCTGTGATCAAAGCCCTGCCCACAGCTTTGAGGGCCAGCAAAACTGTTCCAAAAAGTATGAATTCCTTCCTTGGTCCAGAGTTACACACAACTTAGTGACATGTGCTTATGTTTGAGTCGTAGCAAAACAACATATTTGGACATTATTCATAATTTATAATACAAAATGTGTTTCTAATGATTGATAAGACATCCATTTTTGACATCTTAGTGCAGCCACGTGTAACTAAAACAGTAACAGCATTTTTTTTTTATTTATGTCAACAAATGTGGAACATTAAAGAGTTTGACCCACTTGATCAAAATGTGTGCACTGAACTGTTGGATGTGACTACTGATGACCTTGACCCAAAATCTGTTTGCAATGGACCAGGGAAAATGGAGCCACTAAATCAGTTGGAAATTGACACATTGAATGCTTTCAATTACAGTTGTTACTTATGCTATGATTTAGCAAAATATGTCACAGGCCCTTTTTTTGTTGCTAGTTGGTCTACACGAAATCATCACAGCAATGGACTCATTTTGGCCCTGAGAAACATTACACAATTGGTCTCTATGTCATCTGAATTACATTCAAAACAGTCAGTTAATGAACATGTGTGAGTCGTCACATCTCGAGTGTCTTGGTAGCCAGATGAACACCATGGTTTTACTGTCGGTAAAATCAGCCAGCAGTGACACACCACAGTTCTTTTTTTCATCTTTGATGGAAGTAATGGATGTGCACACTATTATTGGTTCTATTATCAGGCCTTTTTTTCATTCTGATCATTATAGGCCTGTACATGTATATAAGTAATAAAGGGCAAGCTTAATGTACTTAGATCTTTATGACACAGCTTAGTAATGCTGCGTTCACACCGGACGCGATGCGACTATTCGCTTCGCTCCTATCGCATCGCTCTAAATGCTGGAGGTTCACCGCGGCTGCCAGCTGTGTTTACTCGCATCCTTCAAACAAGACGCGCTGGCTTGGGAGCTACAACTACAACAAATGAACATATTTTACCGTGATTAAATTGTAATACACGTTTCTAAATGATGCCGAAGTAACAACATACTGATACCGGTTAGTAACAACCATGAATTAAGGCTTTGACAAGTCTGCAGACAAGACGGCAGGCAAAACACCTTTTAAAATGCTTGTTTTCTGAATGAAGATCGGGTCAACCAGGCTAAGCTAACGTTGTCTATGCTCATTCCACACTCATAACAACGGCCTACAGACATAAATAAAGCAGCGACTGTATTCACCATGACACAGACAGTCTATGGTTTGTACTTGTTTAACTTTTGTCCAGTTTCTGAACAGATATGAGGAGCTGTGAGCTCTGTGTGCTAACTGCTAACAGCTAACGGCTGATGTTGTGTGGTTGAACGTCAGTGACGGCGGCTGAGATTCTCACCGCTGATTGGCTTCCGCGAGAACGCGTCACGTGAATTTGACGCTCGAGTTGAACAAATTGAACTCTCGCGGCACCGTTCAATCGCCTCAATCGTGTGATTCGCGCCGCGTCCACCGCTTCATGCGCGCCGTCGGAGCGAATTCGCGTCTGTCCACGTCTCTGCATTGACTTTAGATGTAATCGCGCCGCCCCCAAACAGCGCATCGCGTCCGGTGTGAACACAGCATAACAGCTTACTTCTCGCATTTTTCAAAATAAAATAGAGCATTTCATGTCCCTTTATACAATTACAGGTTCAAAAATGTTTTGATCAATTCTAAGTGTTTCTTTATAAAAATAGAATGCTTCATTATTTAACCAATATAGGCATAAAACAATATGGTGTGGAGAATAAAGAGTATAGCATTATAGATGTTTTGATCTAACATTTTTCCAACCCTTTTAACGTCTCATGTGTGTCTTTATTCTTCTGTTCTTGAATAAACTAGCATTAAATGAAGAGCAAGCTGTACCCAACTTCCTGTTCAGCAGTGTAACAGTTACAGTAAAAGGGTCTTATTTTCCTTACAAACATTTGAGAAACAGCAGTCTCTTCCTGGGCCCACAGGAGGTTCACCAAAGTTGGGCCCCTATACAAAGAGAATATAAATGGAATGAGTTTAGTTTCTAGATTATTACATACATACAGAGGAAATTAGAAGTCGTCACGTATATTGTATTTGATAATATCATAAATCATACTCTGCTTTTATCCAAAACCCCTTTTGGCGGGTTTAACCAGCAGTCCAAGAACATGTGAGTCCAAGACTTATTTCACCGCATTATACTGTTCCAGTGCACAGTAAGGAACTGTCCTTTTTAAAATGTAGAAATAAAGACCGGAGGCATGAAAAATTAACCACATGATCCAATCCTACTGTGCATGACAACGGTCATAGATTGACGTCAATGGTTTGAATGTGAGAGAGAGTTAATTTTTGTGTGTGTATGCCCAGGTCTGACACTTTATTGCAGCACCTCTTGGTAGTTTATCAACGTCTCTTGCTCTATGTAGAGTTTTCTTTAATCCAGGTTTGCAGAGTAATGTCTTAATCTACTGTATCTTCTCCCTGTGGATGTAATTAACACACCCCTGCAATCACACACAGGGCCACGCCATGTAAAAGGCATGTCTCCTCCCAGTGTTGCTGAGAATAACCAGATTATTTTATCTGGAGATACCAGCTCCTTTAGACATGGTGGCGATGGAGCGAGCCCCCCACTTCTCCGTCTCCATATGGCTGTCTGTCTCACTCTGGCTCTATCTCACTCTCAGTTTTTCCCCCTTTTTTCACTTCAGTAAAAATTATTACGAGATGTTTTAACGTTAGTAAAACCTGCATGCGTACTGGTTTGTGTGTAGTTGCACAGGAGTGTGTCTTTGTGTCTATAAATGGTTGAAGGTAAGAAAATCTTATGGTATCATCATCTGAGGGCCTGTCAAAAGTTTTACTGGCAGTCTTTTTGGATGACGCGGGGTGAAGGGTTTAAGGTGTGAAAGAAAGGTCATTATTTGTACCGTGGCCCTCAGAGCTCATCGATGCATTACTGCGAATTAAAAATATTATGTGAATAGACAAAACACAAGCAAATTAAGAATTCACAGTTCCAATTATAAAATCCTAAACTGCAAATAGAGAAAAAACAACCAAATACAGATGTATGCTATAAGTAGCACAGATGTTGACAACAAAACTGTTTTCAAAACATGTTGTTTGGTTTTCATTGAGTAACTGAGGTTGGCTATCGATCACGGTGTTGGAAAATAAATCAAAAATATTGTTAGGTTTTGTTGTAATGGCCTATTTTAACTTTATGCTTGCATGGTTATCAAATATTGTTGTCCTTATCTGCTGTTAGCCTTTTGCTTATTATAAGCTTGCCAATTCAAATGATATGATTAAATACAGACAGGAACAGTTAGGGGAACGTCGAAGTTGGTAGGATGTATCCTCTGGGGACCATGAATGCCCATTCAGAATTTCATGGCAATGTTTCTTAATAGCTGTTGACATTACATGAGCAATTCAGATGTATCCATCTGGAGTACAGCAGTGGACTTACTCAAGGAAGATAGCCTCTTTAAAACAACATCTACCTACCTAATGCTTCAATGTCACAGGATAATATGAAAATTACAAAAACTTTGAAAATAATTTACCTCCATGAAGTAACTGTGTGTGGAATTAGCTAAATATTGCTTAAAGTGGACCTATCATGCTATATTTTAATAATATAGTGTAGGACCATATCTATATATATATATATATATATATATATATATATATATATATATATATATATATATATATATATATATAGGGGCGGTGGTGGCGAAGTCCATAGGGACTTGGCTTGGCAACTGGAAGGTCACCAGTTCAAGTTCCAGAAAGACCAAGTGCTACCGAGGTGTCCCTGAGCAAGGCACCATTCCCTACACTGCTCCCCGGGTGCCGGACATGATGGCAGCCCACTGCTCCTAACACTAGGATGGGTCAAATGCAGAGAAACCCTTTCGTTACATAGTGCCTGTACTACTTAATGACAATAAGTTGAATCTTCTTCTTCTTCAATCTTCATATAAGGCATATTTATACTTTTTTTTTTTCAAAATACCAAACAGATCATGCATTTTAGCCATGCCTCATTTCGCTCAGTTTACACTTTTTTATCCCTGTTTTTGTAAGGGCTGATTCAGTGAGAACAGCACCACCTACAGGCCTGGCATATGTACTACAGCGTCTCCAGCGCTTTCGAACGGAAATGGCCGTGGCTGTCTCCTCCTGATTGGTGGAGTTGGCCCAATAGCCGTAGCGCCACTGTCCTGACGTCAGGACAGTGTTCAAATCTGGATCAGTTTTTATCAGATCCGTTGCAGCCCCTTTTTTAGAGATTTGGGTATGGAGGAAAATAGAGAGGGTTGTGTTTTCTGACACTTGGTGAGTTCCCTGGAACACCGGGGACACATATTCATGTATAAAAGACGTACAAAAGTGCATTTTGCATGATAGGTCCCCTTTAAGAAATGGAACAAGATAGTTTGTGTCTGAAGTCTCTTAAAGGCGACCTATCATGCAAAATGCACTTTTTGATGTCTTTTATACATAAATATAATCTCGTCTATGTTTACATTAGCAAGCCTCGCTAACACTCAGAGCTAACCTGTACTGTAGAGCACATGTGTTTAAAAAGCAGGAAATAAAAAAAGGAACTCACCTTGTGATAAACCTGCAAGAGAAAAAGCATTTGAGCTCCATACTGTTTCAGAAATAATCCTTGATGTGGTTTAGAACAGGATGGCGTTTTATCACAGCAGAATTTAACTTTATCTCCGGTAGAATTCTGATCAGGCATTAGCTCCGCCTACTCTTTTTTTTCTTTCAAGCTAAGGACCCAAAATCTGCGTTTCTCTAACAGGGCTGGAATAGAGGGGTATGAGGGATGTCTAAAATGAATGATCTGTTTGTATTTTGAGCAAAACACATCATAGACATGTTTTTATATATTTATATATCTGAGACCCATAATATATGCCTTAAAATAGCATGATATTTTTTTGTTATCAAAATAATATATGTAGTATTTGTAAAAGCTTGGAGCGGGACAGTGTTTTTTAAGCTCTGTTCTCTCTGGCACAATGGAGTGTCTTGATAGCCCGGGGTTACAGCTTGTTAGATTCTGGCCTTGGGTCATTTATTGCAAGTCTTACTATCTCTCTTCTGTATTTCGACACTGTCCTCCATCAAATGAAGGCCAACAAAATAATCTAAAAAAAGAAAAGTCAACATCCAGTACTCCCAGTGGTCCTTAGTTCAGTCGTTGCTTGTATATCGTGAAGAATTCCCTGATACTCTCTTGTCTCCTTTGTAAGACTTCCCTTTCTTACTCTAGCTATCATCAACTCGTCTTTTATCATTCTCTCATTAATTGTCTGCCTTATTTTTCCCTCCAACTGTTTTCTTTGTATGTAATATTTTCCCTTTCTGAGGAGGTTGCCCTTTTTGTCTCTGTAGGAGATAAGAGTAAAGACAGGGGAAACACACACACATGCACCAGGAGACGGGAGAAGTTAGAACCACATTAATGAAGAGACTTTTTAATCAAATGTATGAGGACTGGAGCCACCAAGCCCCATCACTCTGCTGCTACGAGACAAGTACTGAGAGAATAGCTGACGGATGAAGGGAGGACGAGAGGGAGATGAAGGCAGAGGGGGACCTCTGTGATAAAGAAGTTATTAATGGTTTCATCTCTTTCTCTTGCTGTTTTTCTCTCTAAAACACACACACACATGCTTACACACTGTCAACTGCCCTTTCCTCAGTGTGTTTTCTCAAGACACTGATACTCCCGTACTTCAAAGAGAAGAAATGAACTTTTGCCATGTAAATACGGCCGCTTATATTCACACAACCCTCACACACTCACTCTTCCTCTGTGGTTTTCTCTCTGAGGTCTTTCATCCTGCCTTTCTGTCTCTTTGACAGCTTCAGAGGAGCAGAGGGACTCATTCTAAAATAACCATCCTCATAGTTATCGTTTATACACACACACACACAGACGCACAAATTAAAATACAAAGACGCATAAGCCCCCGCTGACACGCATAGAAACACTTTTGTTGTACCCGTAGCAAGGGCCAAGAAAACACATTTAGAAATCAGTCCAATCTCTTTTGGCTTCTGAGGAAGGGCGTTTGTCGTCCAGCCCACAACCGCCGCCGCTAGCTGCGAGGAAGGAAGAAGCTCCTGCATATGGATGATAGCATGAGTGCTCCACTAGATCTGTTTAGTGGACTCATACATATAACATCACAGCGAAAGGCTTGAATGAATGTCAAAACTTGAGGGCTTTGTGCCTGCTCAGTCTGATGCCAGTGAAACCACACTGCTACACCGTTTTTAAAGAATTCCAATAAACGAATTTTGCCAAGGAAATACAAAGAGATTGAAACACATTGGGTAACAATAAAAGGCAATCAAAATCATAAAATGTTGCTTTTTTAGTTTTGAAACCTGTTATATGCTTGGGCAGGACGGCATGAATATTTCCCGACAGTGGCTAGGATATCTTATGTCTGTGGTTTAGTCGTAAACACATAAATGTGTGACTATCTGTGTGTCAAACAACACTTACGCATGTAGTAAGTGACAAATGATGCTGTTGGCTGCTATCAGAGCAGAGCCTGAACCCGGAGACTGTGACGGAGACGCATGACAGAGACTCTGTTCGTCTTTTCTCACCCTCTCCAGCACTTAGAGCCCCGATAAGGGCGTGCAGGCCTACTGCTCAGCGACATGAGATATGACAAGCACACATTTAACTTTAACACTCACAATGTGTAAGGTTGGATAGAAGGGATCATCAGTAGGGACAGTGGCTAATGTCGCTAACACCAGCACATCAGCGTGGGACTGTAAAGGCTATTTGTGTGTCTGGAGGTGAGGTGAGATGCACTGTGAGAAACAGGCCTGTGATAAGAAGTGACCGAAGTAGAAATAGAACAATGGAACTTTCACATCAGACAATGTTCAGTGTTAGTTTACTGTGTGTTTGTTTGTATCTAAGGTTTAGTTTATACCTATTCCTCTAAATTTGCAAAGGTGTGACCGCACCAACCCCCACTAGTGAATTTGGTAGTTTGCACAAACATTCTTGAGTCAATAATGCAGCAACTGGACCAATCCCTCACTGTCTTCCCACCACCAGTTGTGTTTGACGAACCGTCAAGTCTTAGCACGAATGCCAATTAAACAGTTTTTCAACCTTAAGCATTTTTCAACCTCCTACAGTCTTCTACTTGATATCAACGGAGAAGTAGTCAAAATTATAATACTACAGTACATCTAATGTAGTATTGTAGCACGCAGAAACAGCAGATAGGATCTGTTTATAAGGTTAAGGGTTTCAGCTATTAGAAAGCATTAATAACCTTTATGCCACATTTCCAATTAATGGAAAGGCCCAACTTCTTATTTGGTACATTGCTTGATTTTGTTTCTATTAATCCAGAGTTCTCGGTCCACCTGTTGTACTTTGTGAAAAACGGAAGAGTTTTCACAGTCTGCAATTTTTAGAAATCTTGGTCCATTGAATAATGAATATGCGCTCATTGATTATAGCTTTGCTATCTGAAAATTGTACGTGACCCCATGTCATGCAAGTGACGACTCTTATACCAATCAGTGGTCTGAAATGTTTTAACTCTATCTTCTGGTATCCACTCAGCTCGCTTGGAACCTTAAAGGAGGAGTTACCAAAATTAGCAACAGTTACCAGGTACTGTAGACAACGTTTGTCTTCGTTGAGTCGAAGAAAGCTGTCCCATGCAGTGGGAAAGAGGCATTGGTCTCTCAAAGTAATACCTGTTTAATTAAGTTGTAATGCATAAGATTAAAAAATAAATGTTGCAATACAATATTTAAAAAAAATGTATACTTGCAAAAGTATTTTTTTAATTATAAGTTCAATGTTGTAGGAGGAATAGTCAGATACGTCGTACCACTACAGACAGTGTAAGGTCGCCCTGGTCCATGTTTTAAACCCGATGGGAAATTGGCATGTTTCCGCTCCACCTTTCCCTCTGTGTGTTTGTTTGAGTTCTCATGCATAGAGCATGTACCGGTCCAGTCATATGGGTGTTATCTGATGAACAGCTGATGGTGCTTATAGGAGTTTCCCCCTTAAGAGCCTTTCCGGCACACTGTAAATCTCACTAATAAGGCTCGGGCGTCCGGCAAGCCCCCCTCCATTTTACCGCCGGGTGATAAATAACGGCAGCCTCACCAACCGGACAGCGACGGGACAGGGCTAACTGACTACAAAGAGAAAGAGAGCAATCCCAGAAGTTAGTTGTAATAACTGTGGGTAGCAAGGACTCAGGATACACTCTGTGATATCAGACAGAGGAGGGCTGTGAAGAAGATGAATGTGTGTATTTGTCTCTGTAATGTGGGTAATTAAAAGGTCAGAGATAGGATAAATGTTGGAATAAGGAGGGCCTATATGCCTCTGTCAAAGTTTGTATGTTTTTGTGAAAATCAGGGTTTCTAAGGTAACGCCTGATTGTGCATGGAGACAGCCGTCTGACGGAATGTCCTCACCCACGCAAGCTCATTAATTACAAGCATAAACACACACACACACTTATCACTTATCTCCTCTGCGTATGAAGGTTGAAGTGATATAAGTCTTGTAGGATGGGGAGGAACACAGGCGGGTGATAGGGACCTGGGGGAGGGTGGAGGTAGATAGATAGGAGGGAAGGGGGGAGTCTCGGAGAGCCAGAGTGAGGGAACTGTTGAGTTCCTGTTATGAATGACTTTCAGGGTGAGAGGAAGTGACAGGAGGTCAATATCATAACCTATGATCCCAACTTTAAGACTATACTGACATCAGCGCGAATATTAAAGATTTAATACATCAACTTAGATATTTTTCCAGCAACTGTTCACTAAACCAAACTCTCCTGTTTAGTCTGCTAGCAAGCTAACGCTGCACACGACACAGAGAAATGTGTGTGTAATTGCCTGTGGTGGGTAGAACATCCAAACAAGGGGCCGGGTGACGATGAGGTCAACCTGAAGAGGAAGTTTTTACCGTGCAGGGTGAGCCCACAGTCCATCTCCTGTTTCCTGAGGTCTTCAGTGACCGTGCAGAGTCGCTGAGCCCCATAAAGAATGCATTAGCTCTTCCTCATGTGCCCCTGCATGCCTAACAGGAAAGCTTTTTATTAAATTATGTATGATTCCTGTGTTTGTGTTACCACGCGTCGTAAAGCTGACTGTAAATGGTAACACCTTGTGGAAGGTTATGCATGTACGACATGGATGATCTGATGCAAACAAAGCATTGCGTAAGGTTGAACCTTGCACATGTGTTGAATAGATAACTTAGAAGGTCAGTAAACCCCAAAATCTATTTTCTGTTTGTAACTATTTACTTTCTACCGCACCAAAGAAATCATGAATCTACTCATTGACGAGATGCTCTCCAGAGCTAGCTAACATTTCAGCGTAAATAAAGAGTATACTTTTATTGTTTTACGAGCCCAAACCTCTTGACCATGAGTAGATTCATGCATTCAACTTATTATTACGCTGGAAATGTAGTGAGGATGGCAGCAGTGAATCAACCATGGAGTTAGTGCGGAAACAAAATCTATCAAGTGGTGTATTACAAATGATTTCCCAGTGGAAGTAGCTAGCAATAGCTCCAAGGGTTGCTAAATGTCTCGTATGCTCATTGCAAAACGGTAACAGCACTCATTTGCATAAAGCATATTGGATGAGTCGGTTGCGGCGAGGCAGAGATTGCCTGTGAAAGGCGCTTGAGAGGGAGATAACTCATGCTGTTGGCAGCATTTGGAAACATATATTTGAATACATTTCTCATTTCCTGATGGTCTGAATAAGTTGCTAAATTTCTAAGAAAAATGATCCTGTTGTCTTGGTGCTACTTTAAAACCCTGGAGGGGAAGAGTTGAAAAGTAGTCCATTGCTTCCTTAAGGAAAAAAAAGTACTCAACACCCATTCATCACGACATATTTATTATTTTCAGCCTTTACAGAAGCGCAACAGCAGATAGGAGTGTGTTTCAGTGATAAATGGGACCTCTGCTGGCATGATTGTGACACCATCACAATGTCGAAAAGTATTACATGATTACAGCTTATGCAAGGGTTTCCAAGATGCTTCTAAATCATGCAGTATTAAGACATATGGGGTCAGGGTGTCTTTGTTATTTACTGTGTTTCAAACTGAACCACTAATACTATGGTAATAGTAATGCATAATGTAGTGGCGCAGGAATGAGTAATTAAAACCATATCACTTTTGAACACTTTTGGTTCCCTGGCCTGAAAAGGTATGGTCTGTGGTTAAGATAAGCTTAAGAGATGTTAATGTTGCGTTCTAAGACATAAAATACATCAGTAATAACCCCCATCATGAATGTCCAAAGCTTATGTTTCATAAAACAGCGGCTGCTAAAAGTGACTAAATGAGAGCACTTAACGGCATCACGCCAAACATTAGCCGCCTTTAGCGTAGCGTAGGTGATGTGCATCCGTTTGTGTGATGTCATTTCATAGCTTTTTACTTCTGGCTATTGCATTTATGTTTCAAAAATCTTAAATTGGTGGAAGATTAGTATTAATATACTTTTTACTCCTGTTACTCATAATCCTGCCTCTAAAGAAGACAAAGACGCACGCACGCACGCACGCACACACACACACACACACACAACACACAGTGATGTATGTGTGAATAATAAGGTGTTAATTCTGGAGGTGTTGCCAACATGCTGTCACCCCTCCAACACACTCACGTACCGACACACAGTTCTTTTTAGACCCTACCGCTCATTTCCTCCTTTCTTTCCTTCCCCCCGCTGTCTTTAAAATATGTAAGTGATTTGGCCTTTCCTGCCGCAGCCTCTGATGGCTTTATACAAGACTGTTGCTCCGTGGTTAGAGACACACACACCCACACACAAATTCCCTAATAACAAGCCTTAGTAATATCTGTCTTGAGAGTGCAGGATTGTTTGCTTTAGATCAGTGATCCAGATTGTACAGCGTCACCTCTACGCCTCACTGACAACATACACACCCCATCTGCCCCAACTTGTGTTTACCTGGAGAGTGTTTTTGTGCCCTAATATGCCCCGATGGTGGCGCTTTGGTTACGGGGTGTTAGTTTTCACTTGTGTCAATGTGCGTTTCCTTCTCCTCCAGATACAGATGTCTAAGATCTGGGGCTTTCTCCTTTCAACACCTTCTTTCTCTAACTGATGGCCGCAGATAAAACCTCCCTCTGCCTCAATCTGTCTTTTCCCTCTTACATCCCCCCCCTCCTCCCTCATTCTCTTGTCTTTGCGATAATGCTATGTGGATGTTTACTTGGAGATAACTTTATTTTGACTGCTTCTGTGCCCCTGTGCCAGTGGTGCTGGTGTATGTGTGTAGGGGAGGCTGCTGACAGACATGGACAAACAGGGCAACAAGAGCACAAAAAGGGTTTACCCAGGGGTAACATGAGTGTGTGTGTGTGTGTGTCTGTGGTTGTTTATGGCGGTAATGGGCTGCTCGGACTAGACCTCTTTTGATCCCTCCACGCCACCTCAGTTAGCACCTCGGTGTAGGAAGTGTTGTGTACAAAGACATCTGCTCTCTGAACTTGATAATGAGACACCTTAGACCTTTTAGCTTAATTAATTTTAAGCCCAAAATCGTTCCACAGACACAAATAGAAAAACATGCTTCCATTTCAGGCACATTGTCTGTGCTCACATGTTTTAGAACTTTATTTTTGAGGAAATGTTTACAGGCAACGCATAGTGGCCAGCCATTCTGCCCACACAGCATCTGCTCCTGGGTGGATACTGTATGTAAGCCTGCACTGCAATTCACATTTATGTGCTAACTTGGCAAAAAGCATTTTGTATTTTATTAGTTTCTGTCTTCGCATCTGTAGGATGTTGGCTTTTTTATATTTAACATTTACATCCCTGTATCCAAAGTTAGACCAGCCCCGAGTTGAGCTAATTCTGGGAAATAAATGCTAAAATAAGGTCCACATAAAACACCCTCTCTGGTTTCCGCTCGCCTGCTTCTCTCTGATCACTCTGCTGTAACCTGCTAATCACAAGCAGCGTGGCAGCATGCGGGTCGCAGCCCACTATGTTTAGTGTTTACAAGGCTTAAGCGCGGCCCTGTTTAGACACGCTGTGCTCATATTGGAAGGGACACAACATTTCGGCAACTCGTAGCGAATGTCTTCATTCACATGCATGCACGCAACACACACTAACCACTGCTGTCTGTTGTTGTAATTGGATTTGAGGTAAGACAGTGCCTGTCCTCAGACTGCAGTGTGAGGTTAACACAGACACTTGTGGCTGGATGCTTACTCTTTGGAATAAACTGGAGCGTAATTTTAGATTTATAACTTAAATTCTCCACAAGCTTGGATAATGTGTGTCACCGCAGTACAAAGAGCATAATTGGATCTTGACAAGCTGCTGTGTCATCAGGATGAAAAGTAGCTTGTTCTGCTTGTTGTCTCTCCTCTTTCCATGTAAGGAGTCACATGAGAGGTTAAAGGCCAAAACCTGTAGGAAGAGAAAAGTGAGGTTACATTTAAGTTTAAAATAATTTAAATCAAATTGAAATTCCCTATTGCCTTAATTTAGGTTTAGGATTTTATATTTTTAGCTACTGTCATTTAATACTTCATAAAAGATTAAGTATATATTTCGATACCTGGAACGACCAACAAGTGGCACTCAACTAAAAGATGTTGATTAAATGTGTCACATTGACATAAAATATGTAGCCAACTTACTTTTGCTCATAACCAAACTATTTTATTTTAGGATACATATATGTTAGTTATTTTGGCATTTTACACAGCATCTGGCTGTGGCGCATTCTCCCTTTGCCATGGCTGACTTTCTCTACACAGCAACTTTGGTGTTTGCAGTTAGTGAAGCAGTGAAGAATAAGAATAGCAACATGTAGTATAATTATTCATATTTATTTTAGATTTAGACATAGTTGGCAGAATAATCACAAATATGTATTAAATACCACAGCTGATATTCGAAATAAGAGATCCTAAACAGAGTTATATCAACAAAAGGGTGAAATATTCAATAGAGCCAAAACATGTTGTGCATGTTCCTGTTACAAAAGCAGCTTCTTCAGGGTCTCCTCTTCCCTCCTCTGGACACTCTGCGGGTCCCCGCTGTGTTACAGAGCGTGACGCCTCCAGCAGTCAAGGGAGTCGTAGCCATGCTCCTAAATTAAATACAACTCTCAGAGGGAAGAACGCTCATGACCACACACACACTGACAACGTGCTGACATCGCTGCAGACAAACACACACAGTCAGATAGGGACATGAAAACATATAAAAACAGTTTGCATGAATATGTGTGGCTCTCTTGTTTGCGTTCGTGAAGGTCTGCCGGATTTATCTGTTGGCCCTCAGAGGGCAGTGCGTGTGGGATACAACCACACTGGAATTATGGGAGATGAGGTCAAAGGTCAAGGCCAGGAATACTCTACAGTGCGTATTGGAGGACTGATAAAATGGTCCCGTCTGTGCACGCATCATCAGGCGTATGATGGAAGGTGTTCAAGAGGAATTTAGATTAGCACTGAGGGAAAACAAATGAGAGGTGAGAACGGGGGAGTGGAGGGTGACCTGGGAACATCAGTTCTGTTCCACGAACTTCGTCATTTATCTGTGGTTATGAGAGGCTCAAACAGGAACGTAGTTCAACAGCGTCTATCAATCAAGACAACAATTTATTCCCATATCTTGTTGATGAGCATCCTCTACTTTTTGAAATGATGACTTTAAAGTCTTTGTTGTTGTTCCTGAATATGTGCAGGTGCTAAACTCATCAACATATTCTCAAACAAATGTGTTTAGTTATTTTTGTTTAACTGCAGGGTTGTGCGAAATTAGAAAGATAAGCATAGTGCGATTTATATGGCAATACTTGTGATGAATAAATGTGAGTGTAAGTGTGCTGCTTTATTATACTGCTTAAATACAATAAATTGCTTGCTGAATAAAACAACATTTAACAGACTTTTTTCCAAGATTATTTTCTTAAACATATTGAACTGAAAACAAATGGCACCTATTGAATTGAAAGAATGAAAGTTACATTTTTAAAGTTCAGTCTTATACTGATATTTTTAAACTGAAGCATAACATCTCTAAGTGCAATATTGAACTTGTTAGCAATGTTTGTTTAGCAAGTTGAAAGGCCAAATATTTCTGCAGAAACATATATTTATTCGAGTCAGTTGAAGGAGTATTATTATTACTAAACTGTACTTCAAAATGTAACTTTTGTTCCAAATATCTAGTTAAAATCTTGCATCATGCATCAACAACTTTAAGATTTGTATTATGGTTCCACCACATCCCTGGGTACATTTATGGACATATAGCCTGGAGATATTGCCTTGTGAATGCACTAGCATGATAAATGTTTCCATTGCACAGTTGTCAACTTGAATCATAACAATCATTTCCCTTCTGTACATCAGAAAGAGATGTGAAAGCCTTTCTCTGAGTATTTCTATTATTTTGAACCCTGCACACTGATATCACACCGCGCCACCCTGCGGTGCAAAAAAAGCTGAGTTAAATGGTTTATAAGAAATCAACCTAAAAACCACAGATGGAAAGAGACATATTTTCATAAAAGCTAAATATACATTGATGACAAGTCAAAGATGTGGATAGACGTACAAAAGATGGTGAGAATGAGAGAGGCCGTAACTCTTCTGGTTAATAGCGCATCACCAGAAACACCAGGTCATAACCTCTGCTCACCCTCCGTTTTATTTCAATTACAGACACAAGGCCTTGTATCTCTGTGTGTGTGTGTGTGTGTGTGTGTGTGTGTGTGTGTGTGTGTGTGTGTGTGTGTGTGTGTGTGTGTGTGTGTGTGTGTGTGTGTGTGTGTGTGTGTGTGTGTGTGTGTGTGTGTGTGTGTGTGTGTGTGTGTGTGTGTGGTGTGTGTGTGTGTGTGTGTGTGTGTGTGTGTGTGTGTGTGTGTGTGTGTGTGTGTGTGTGTGTGTGTGTGTGTGTGTGTGTGTGTGTGTGTGTGTGTGTGTGTGTGTGTGTGTGTGTGTGGACTGACACGTGAATGGTGTTTATTTTGTCATGGGCTTAAACCGGATAGAAAGGTGTGGGTAATAGCAGCGCTGGGAGATGATATCATGAACACACACCCACATAGACACATACAGTAGTATTCATGTGCGAGTGTCAGTAGTGTGGTCTGACAGGGGTAGCAGCTCATGCTACATTGGCGTCCCAATGCCGTGTCCTTCCCAGCATCGTCTCCTGCAGAGGGTCGGTCGTGGGAATGGAGATCGCGCAAATGAGGCAGCTGACAAGCAGGCGTCTGTTTCGAAAAGAAAAGTTGATGATTCGACATTTACTACAGTGTTACCCTAGTGCGAGTTCACACTGTGAAACTTGCTGTCTTTTATTAGGGAATCTTAGATGCTTTGGTTTTCAGACTTCATGCATGAACCAAAAAGCCTTTTTCCGCATGTCTTTTACTATTCTAATATTTATATTATTATTATTATATATTTTGAAAAAGCAACACATGGCACATACTTTCTACCTTCAAATGGAAGTACAATGTGCTTTGCGTTTATTTATTTATTTATTTGACAGGGACAGTGCACATTGATTGACATGTCTGTAAATGCGCCAGAGTTAGCCAACAGGCTATTTTTCATCTGTTGTCCCTGGACAGATGTTGAAAGTCATCCTAGTTGTGAGAATACCGCCATTGGCAATAGCAACAGGATATATTAATGATTAACACTACTGTGGTTGACTAGCACTTTGAATTGCCTTGTGTTGAAAGGTGCTATATAAATAGCCTTGCCTTGCCTTGCCTTGCCTTGCCTTGCCTTGCCTTGCCTTGCCTTGCCTTGCCTTGCCTTGCCTTGCCTAGCCTAGCCAAGCCAAGCCAGGCTAGCCATCAGGTAACATAATGCAGGAAATACAATAGCATTATGGTGAAGGAAAAACGATGGGGCAGTTGAAAATATTGTCCCCGGGATGTTAATCTGAGTTTGTAGTCTGCAGTACTGAAATATTTTGGCATCAACTTGTTACCAAGAATTGGTTCATATGACATCCCTCATCCTGACCTTAGAGTAACCTCTGTCGCTCAGATTATAGATACAACCCATATAATGTCAGAGAGGTAAGTTGTTGTTAGCTGTACAGTGCAGTTTAGTATGCCCTGATGCTAACACAACTGCAAACAAACCCTCCCACAAAAAAGACAGGTCACAAACATGTCTAAACAGAACAGAATCCAAAGAAAACTGTGACCATCAAACAGCAACAGGTTACAGATGAAACGGATGAAGTTTTTTTTTCTCTCAGTCGGTCTCCTCTATCCTCCTGCCTCCGTGAAGATCCCGGCTGGGATAGTCTCGCCTCACTGCAGGTGTAAAGTGTAAGCGGGTGTGAGTGGAGAGCATCCAGAGAGAGGAAAACACAGAGAGTGGGACAGACCAAAGCAGAAAGAGAGAGAGAGATGTGTGAGTAGATTAGGCTCGTCCTTGGCGCCTGTCTGTGGTTCCAGTGAACTGATGTGTCACCCGGATCCTGAGGGTGCTGACAGCAGAGCTGGGGAAAAGAGCTTGTTGGCGCTGCTTGGAGATATTTAGATTTTTTTATATGATCTGGGAAGTTACGTGTCTGTTTTGACCATAAAGTAAAAGAAGAAAAAATGGCACACATACAACCATTTGGTTTTTAGTTAGGATCTTGATTTTAAAACTTACAGGGGACAACACGAGTGTCTCTGCTGTTTGTTCTGCTATAGCATTATATACATTTTAGCCCTTTCAAGGGGCCCTATTATGCTAATTTCCAGGTTCATTTGTATTTTGTGCTTCTACTGTGACATGTCTCCATGCTTTAATGTTCAAAACGCTCTTTATTTTTCTCATACTGCCTGTGCTGCAGCACCTCTTTTCACCCTCTGTCTGAATCCAGAGCCCAGTCTGCTCTGATTGGTTAGCTGGCCGGCTCTGTTGTGATTGGTTAACCGCATAGAGATGTCCAGCCCCTTAGCTTATCACGTACAATGTGTTTGAACGCTAGCCAATAGAAGCGTTAGTGTTACATAGTGCTGTCGCTGAAGTAAACAAAGAAGTCCAATGGAGGAGTTTCAGGCGGGGGGGGCAGGAGTGGGAGAGAGAGAAACTCCCAATGGAGGGGACTTTGGGATTTTAGCATTTGCGGACCATTTACATGCACATAACACACTAGAGGAAAGGGTTCATGTTTTTAAAGCAATTTTTGAAACATTTGGGTTGAGGACGAGTATACATGATTTCCCCTAAGGAATCTATTGTGTAGCTGCCTGGAATTTACCTGTGAATTAGAAAAGGGAACTGACCGAAGTGTAACATAGCTGCTGCGACATAAGGTGAATGCATGCAGGAGAATGTGCACGATGCCAAACTCTACCTTTTTTCTTTTTCCGAATGTCTGTTTCTCCTTTTGCTTCAAACACTTTCCTCTCATCACCCCTGGCAAATGTGCACATGACTGCGCGGGTGTAAGGGTGTACATATGTGTGCATCTGTGTGAGAATGTGTATGTGACACACACATGGTTTTCCCATAGCCCTTTTACAGCCTTTTGCTATGTAACTCTGACCAGTGTCTAACCATCTGTCCTGCTCTCTGGATGCCTGTCATAACCAGCAAGCCCTCTGCCTCTCGGCCCTCCCCCCGCCTCGGACCCTTTCTACTGTACTCACATGAGTGACCCCCCTCAAAAAAAGAATCTCAAACTTTATCATGACTTGTGATTGACAAGTGATGTCATTAAAGTATGAAACGCTGCAGCAGATGTCGCAGAAATTATAAATAAAGAGAGCATACACGCAAAAAAAACGACAGCACTGTGGAACATATATCAGATGTAACTTGATAACGTGCGATGTCCAATATCAGACACTCACAAATAGTGTATATTATTTCTCACACACACTACTACAGGCACACAAGGTCACACACGCAAGCCTAAGCGTCAGAGGAGGTTTATTTCATTTCCTTCACACCTGCAATGCAGACACTGGCCTTGGTACAGTAGATGGTTTACACAAACATGTGCTTTCTATACAGTGATGGAGACAAAGACATGCATTCACAACCATCGAGTTATCAAAATGGGAAAAGTCGCAGCTGTAGGGAGGAACCCATACGTCCCTGTGAAGAGATAAAACTGTGTTGGTTTGCTAAATGTTGTGTGTGTGTGTTTTTGTTGATGGTTAAACCTATTTTAGACTGCACTACATTTTACATTATACCTAACCAGTCTTGGGTGTAACGCATTTCAAAAGTAGTTACAGTAATGTATTATTTTTGCTGTAACGAAGTAATGTAACGCATTACTAATGAAATGTGGGTAATATACTACCCGTTACAATTCTCAGTAACGCAGTTACAACACATTTTGACCCGGAATTAAATGGTGTTTTGTTTTTTAAGAATTCACTAACATCGCAAGACATTCCGACACCAGAGAGAAATTGTGCGGGGTAGATTAGTAAGCCTGGTGTTTACCCTTCAGGCTCATCAAGATCCCTCCGCTTCGCGTCGGGTTCCCTGATCAGCCTGTCGGGTGTTCTTTTCCCCATAATGACCGCCTCGCTGCACATTATCCCGCTTATTACACGGCCATATACTGTACTAAACAAACTACAGAGCCCATTCCGTGTTCCTGTTATTGTTTACTTCCTCTCTTCTGGTTATTTATCTGACGTCCAGCGCTCCGTCTTTTAACCTCTTTTCCTTTCTCTTTCTTGATCCTCCTTAGCAACCTTCATTATAGTCCTTGACAGTGGTCTGTACTGGATTAACAACGTGTCACATGTTAAGAATTTACAATCAGGATCGAGTATTCAACTAAGTCATGTAATAAAAGTTGTTAGTAGCCTTAATGGCCTATACAGTTGTTACGCTATACCACATTGCCCTTCACTGGATGTATAATGAGCTGCACTAAACTACATTTTAGCATTTAAAATACCTAGCCATTCTTTTGCGGTTAATTTGGTAAAGTAACTCAAAAGTAATATAAAAGTAGTGTAACTCATTACATTTCAGAGACAGTAATATTGTAATGTAACTTATTACTTAAAAAAGACAGTAATAAGTAATATGTACTGTATTACATTTTGGAAGTAACTTGCCCAACACTGTACATAACTGGGAAAAAACTACCTATCACTCGTTCAAAAAATGAAATGTATTTTGTGCATACACCAACTCTAAATCATACACATGCTGGAGCAAAGGAGGTGTAAACAGGATGGGAGTCAGCATGTGCCATAAATCTATAGATAAACGTAGTAACTTAATCCAACTCAATAAAAGAGTATTGGTGCTATTTACTACAACCAATTAAAAATTGTAGCTTGGAGAGGTGTTGCTTGGTAGCTTTCTAAATACAGTGTCCGGTTTTGTGCATCTGTTTAGTAGTTTGGTGTCAAATTGCGTCGCCCCAACCCAACCTAGGATACTTAACATACTATACTTTATCTGTGTGTGTGAATGTAATTATGAGCACAGCTGTTTGCAACTTTACATATGTATGTGTATGTTCGTCCGAAGTGGAAGTAAGGAATAAATCAAGCTTTTTATAATGCATCATTACGTAGACTAATAGATTTCTTCTATGTTGTGTTATACCAATAACTACAATTACAGGCTCACAATATAGTATTTTAGCCTGTATTGGAAAAAGACAATGTCTGCTAATAAAAATCTGTATTCCAGTAATATTGGTGTTTACATGCTGTCGTTAAAATTTGATTTTTCTGTGTTTTCCCCGGTGGCCATAGTGGTTTACTGCGCCAAACCAGCCTCCTTCTTTCCTTCCTTAAACCATTTTCTTGAAAAGGTTGGCGTTGCAATATTTGCACATATCCATCTATTTCAATTCTTGAAGAGGTTCAGTAGACGTGTCTCTCTTTGTGTCCAACGCACAGAACTGGGTTTAAACAAGCTAGAAGACGCGCGTTGCAAAAACCAAGTTGAGATGTGCATTTGGAATGTGATTGTCTATGTCCAAAGAATTCTCCTAAAACACAAACAAATATATGTTTACCTGACGTCTTAATCATAAAATGGTAGTTTCAAAATAAGGCGTATGTGGACCATACAAACTTAATTTTCAATAAACATGAGCTGCATGAAAAACATTCTTAAAGGGGACCTATCATGCAAAATGCAGTTTTGTACGTCTTTTATACATGAATATGTGTCCCCGGTGTTCCAGGGAATTCACCAAGTGTCAGAAAACACAACCCTCTCTATTTTCCTCCATACCCAAATCTCTAAAAAAGGGGCTGCAACGGATCTGATAAAAACTGATCCAGATTTGAACACTTTACTGACGTCAGGAAAGTGGCGCTCCGGCTATTGGGCCAACTCCACCAATCAGGAGGAGACAGCCACGGCCATTGCCGTTCGAAAGCGCTGGAGACGCTGTAGTACATATGCCAGGCCTGTAGGTGGTGCTGTTCTCACAGAATCAACCCTTGCAAAAACAGGGCTAAAAAAAGTGCAAATTGAGCGAAATGAGGCATGGCTAAAATGCATGATCTGTTTGGTATTTTGAAAAAAAAAAAAGTATAAATATGCCTTATATAGGTATGGTCCTACACTATATTATTCAAATATAGCATGATAGGTCCACTTTAAGTGAAAAGACTGCCCTTAACAAACTTATTTGTACGAGATTTTGTCCGACCACATCATAGGGCGAAAGAGCTCATAGCCGTTCTGTACAGCCATTAAAAACAGGGAAGAAATAAACTCTCATGCACTTTTAATATTTTTTAAGAAACCCTGCCTACATTTTCACATTTCCACACCTGACCGATTATTGCGTTTAGTAGGCTTGAGTGTCAGATTTATACATTTACTACAATTGGCAAACACAGCCTTATTTCCGTTGTTGGAAAGGTTCGTGGTTTCAGTCTCTGTCCACCCATTCCAAAGCTGTTGCATAACAACGCCACAAATACTGCTCTTGCGTTTGATCCTCCTATTTAATCTATGCTTTAAAAGAAGCACTTTAGGACACTTTGTTAGGCCTACAGGAAACAAGTGCTTTTACAAACTGCATTGGCTTAGTTATAGCAGTTTATCATTGAGTTTTTTTATATTTAAATATAAATTATGGAGAATATTGGATATTTCTCTGCCCATTGGTATGCAGTGGATACTGATTGGTAACCACCCTTTTTAACTTCAATGCAGTCTGCATGTGTATTATGTTAACAGCCGTATTTCCGCAGATTTCAACGTGGATGTTTTTCCTAGTTTTTAAACTCCTGTGGAAATCCGATCTGCTTCCTTTTCGCAAACCCCCCCCCAGTCTAAATACACTTGTTTAGGCTTCATAGGGATTACACAGGGGTTAGCTGGGGCCAGAGAAGTATTAGTGGATGGGTCAAGGTGGACGGGTGTCTGGAAACTTTGGGAAAGGGCGTGAAGAAGAGGATTTTAGCTTAGGTGGTTTTAGGAATTTTTATTAATTTAATAAGTGTTGGAGAAAAACCTTGTACCTTAGAGACATGTCCTCTCTTTCTTAGACATGTTCCTTTTTATAAGACATTTGAAAACGCAAAATGGTTTGGCTCATTCTTGCTGTTTTGAATTTGTATCCTCACGCTTCATTGTAAGTTGTAAGCAGCAGCTTAATGAAATGAAATGTAAAAACTAAAGGAGGCTCCCGTACCCCAACCAAATGAAACATATATAAAGAAAGTATAAATAAAGCAGGGACAGCGTGTTGTAGTGTGTGTGTGTGCCTCGCAGTGTGCTGCGGGTTAATTGGGCGAATCAGAGACTAATCCCTCTCCAGGGTCATCTGCTGGGGTCAGGCCTAAAAAGAGAAAGGTCACAGCAACATCCGGCTCAACGCATTAATGATGGCTTCATACTGTAGAGCTGTGTGTGTGTGTGGGGGGGGGGGGGGGTTGGGGGGTTATAGGAAGGGATGGGATTGTTTATTTGTGTTTAAGCCTATGTGAGTGTGTTCTGATGATCATTTATGTTAATTCTGCTTACATCTTAAAGAATAATTGTATCCACAGAGCCACATTTTAGCAGCTATTCCCTCATGGTGTGTGTCCCCAGCTGAAGTGTGTGTGCTCATTAGCTCAGGCCAAACGGTAGCAGATGGAACAGTATTGATGAACGGCTCCTGATCACTATTATTGATCAGCGGTTACAGTGTAAAGGCTTTACTGTATTCAGCGACGCAAGGCACAAACACACTGATTGAGATACTGTAGCCCACAGGGGACAAACAGCTCTGTGTGTGTAAAGCAGTGTGTGTGACAGCTAGGCAAGGACAAGGATTAACACAAAACATCTGTTTACATACACACACAAGCAAGCTCACAGACAGACAATCACATTATCTCATTCACTGACCAACAACTAAATCTGGCTTTAAGGAGGAGACAGTTTGGGATTGCTGTGGCATTCTGGGATGACTGTGGCTCAGCAGGTGGCCAGTTTCTGAGGTTTGGTTGTTCGACCTCCAGTCTTTTCTGTCCACATGTCAAATTGTCTCTGAGGAAGACTGTGAAGCCTGAAGTGTGTCTGATGGTTCCACGTGTTGACCTAGATCTGCCTCTTATGTACCAGCATGGAAAAACACTTTTCAGCTACTTATAAACATTATTATTATTATTATTATTATTATTCATTTATCCGCTTATTTATTCATAAAACCTCTTTCTCCTCACACATATCTACACATTTCCCAGTCACAGTTATTCATATATAATATGACACACACAGAGGGAATGGCATTACCATTTCTGCTTTGTATCTGATTTTCCAGATACTGTCCCACTTAACAAAATGTAAAAGTAAATGGTTTGGCTACAAAAAAATACTTTCCATAATTTTAAAGAATGTATTTTAAAGTTGCATAAAGTTATCTAGGTGACACAAACACACATGCATGAGGATATATCAGTAATTAAAAATGAATAAATAATCCCCTCTTAAGACTTGGAAAGGCTTTTTGTCATGGTGACATGTGCCTCTCTCTCTTTCTCTTTCTCTCTCTCTCTCTCTCTCTCTCTCTCTCTCTCTCTCTCTCTCTCTCTCTCTCTCTCTCTCTCCTCTCTCTCTCTCTCTCTCTCTCTCTGCTTCCTTCTCTGAATCACTTGTTTATGTTTGTCTATTTTTATGAACATGTGACAGTCGTGGTTCTGTGACATTGCTCAGTAAGACCCTGTCTAACATATTGTGTTACGTTTGCTTTTCATCGCCTTCAGATGTGTCTCAACCTACAGTCTATGGTCTCAACACCAAAATAGAAAAGGCTCTATTCTTAGATTTTATCACCCTTCTCAATATTTGTGTCATTTGCCTTTGTCAAAAACCTGTGTTTTGTCTAGGAGACTAGCCTTAAAAGATGGATGGACAACTAATTAAATGAAAATGTAACTGTAACTTCTAAGATGAAAACGTAATTACCCAACACAATGGCCGTACTGCAGTTTTAGAGTAACATACAGCAAGATAAACAACAAGTCCTCCAACTCATACGACCAAATAGGTCGATTGTTCAAGCGCTTATTACGACCTATAATCACGTCTTAAAGTTTTCGACCTCTAGTGCTCCCGTTGACTGCAAACGCTCCGGTGGGTCGTATATTCACAAATAACCCTCTCTGGAAAATCCTAAATTGGAGAATAGTTTGGCCATCAAAATGCTTTTTGATTAGATTTCTAGCGAGAAGTGTATATTGTACTTTTATAATCTACGTCCAGTGGATGTGTAGGATCTATAGTTTGATAGATATTACGAAGATTATTTGAGGTCTCGCCAGGAGAACGTGTATATACTACGTCTTTCCCCCTATTCATTTCTATTGACGGCAGCGTCCATGTAAAGTTAGCGTCAACCCTCACGGGGTGAAAACAGTATTTCCGGTCTCGAAGTGTTCATAATAAAACCGTATTCCCCTCACTGTCAAATGATTTTACAGTGATATCTGCAGTACTCATCCACTAAAAAACATCAGTTTATCCTTGTTAATTACACGACATTAAGTGCTAGTGGAGCACGCTCATGAATTGTCGCATGAAGCTGACCCTTCGATAGCAGAGCAAACAGGTAAAGGAGGGGACGTTGTCCACTAGTTAATCGATCGCGGATGGCGTCGTGCTCACGGACGGATACAAATGTAGTTAATATACCTGGGCGGCCCGCCCAAGTAAAGTCTATGTGTGGGAAACCCTGGCTTACCATTTAATGTCAGACATACCTTTCTGTCTATGATGTTTTACAAATCAGATATTAATGTGTAGAACTACAATATGTGAAATAATATAGCAATATCCTGTAAAATTATGTGAAAACATGAATAAGACTACACATCTTCAGATGTTATACATACATAAGTGTCCTACACTAATAATACAAAGTTATTATGGCATTGTATGCTGTGTGTTATTTGTAACATCTTCAGAAACTACCGTTCCAACTCCTCACCAGTTGACTGTTACAGGTCTATACAGGTTCATGGTACAATGCATAAGCTTCAAATCGAGAGACTGAAACTGTATTTTTCTTTACCGTTCTGTTTTAATTTCACAATAAAGTTAATAGTGTAGTGCCGAGAGAAGGGAGTCGGAGGCGGTGCATTGAAGGTGCAAATCGGTACTTTATTGAGGAGCAGAATGCACATCTGTCGTGTCGCAGCACGAGAACACAAGACCAAGTGAAAGGGACACACAACAGTAGGTACCCCGGAGGTACCGTCAAGATATGTGCCCGTGCGAAACAATACCCCCAACCTGTAGTTCCATGCGTGAATTATGTACCCTAGTTAAATAGTGGTCACTACAATAGTAATATTATGTTTGATATTATTATGTTTTATTAACTAGACCACTGGGTCATGTTTGGTGTTACAAATATCAAAACAATATATGTGTGGATAACAAAATAAATCCGTCATAAACTGGAAAGTATCATTGTGTTAACACTGTAAACTTGACAGTTTTTTAACCCGCATCGCATAGTGGTTAAAGCACGTTATTGCTATTTTTTGTTGAATATGTTATATTTGATTAAAAAATATATATATTAAGAGTAGCCTACATACAAAATAGGGGAAAAGTAGAAGGTCCATGATAGAAATATAGAATAGAAAATATCAAGAAGATACTGTAGTGATCTCTACAATAAAACAGTTTAGTGCAGGACGTCCAAAGATATGAACAGGAGGATGTGCAAAACAGACAAACTAATAAGGCTTTATTCAAACATTAAAGAATACTTTAAGTTAAGGTCTTCTTTTGAATAAGAAAAAAACGTTGGGGGTATCAACAGATAAATATTAAGTCTGACAAAGTACTTAACGTCCAATATATTGCATAGTTTATTTTGGCACTTGACAATCATGCTGCTGTAACAAAAACATTTCCCAAGTTGGGATCAATAAAGTACATCTTATCTTAAGATGATCGATGGCTACTGCCATATTTGCAAAATGTGCCTCTGAACCTTGACAAGTGCATGTTTCAGGCTTATCAATTAACAACAGGAGGGGTCACAGACATAAGACCGGGGGTGGACCCGTTCGAATCCAGTTTTGGATAGTCTGCCGTGGTTTCATTCCATTTCAAAGAGCTGTTTGACGCTCGGCGTAACCTTGGCGCACTGCCACTCCAACATCCAATCACAGAGCTTGACGACTAATCACAGGGTTTGTCAAGCAAAGCGGATGTTGTAGTCCCAAACGATTGCTGAGGATTATGGGTAGTGTAGTGTCTTCGGCCATCCTAAACTCAGAAAAAACTATTTGTTTTTCCGAATCGAAGGTTAAAAACACAAAAGCATTGCACACAATTTAAACCAATCAATGTCGTGTAATTAACAAGGATAAACTGATGTTTTTCAGTGGATGAGTACTGCAGATTTCACTGTAAAATCATTTGACAGTGAGGGGAATACTTCCGGTTTTATTATGAAAATTCTGAGACCGGAAATACTGTTTTCACCCCGTGAGGGTTGACGCCAACTTTACACTGCCGTCAATAGAAATGAATAGGGGGAAAGACGTAGTATATACACGTTCTCCTGGCGAGACCTCAAATAATCTTCGTAATATCTATCAAACTATAGATCCTACACATCCAATGGACGTGGATTCTAAAAGTACAATATACACTTCTTGCTAGAAATCAAATCAAAAAGCATTTGAATGGCCAAACTATTCTCCAATTTAGGATTTTCCGGAGAGGGTTATTTGTGAATATACGACCCTCCGGAGCATTTGCAATCAACGGGAGCATTAGCCCATATACACGACCACTAGAGGTGCTAAACTTTAAAACGTGACTATAGGTCGTAATAAGCTGCTGAACAATCAACCTATTTGGTCGTTTTTTGGAGGAGGACAGGCTGAAGATAAAACTTGGGCATTAACCTTTTTTAAAGTAAACACAGCACAGGTCTATTTAATAATATTAACAATAGCTGTGCTCCATTCAAGTGCTTTAGTGAACCATGCCAAATAGCAATCATGCACAATATACATGAGAACAACCTGGCACTATCACATCTGCAATAAGGTCATAATTGGTGTTAATGACTACACCTCTTTTTCACACTATAATACATAAGTTTATCCTTCATACACTTGTTTATTATTGGTTATTGGTGTCCTATCCTTGATGTTCTTTACTGTATCATAGCAGATGCTTTGAGATGAGAAATGCACAGTGCTGACGGTGTAAACTGATTATCAAAGGATAGATGTTTATTTAATTATGCCTTTTGGAATACAATTATTTACTTAGAAATACTTATTGAACACATTATCTTCAATGTGATTTCCACCCCTTACACTATACTTTCAATTTTTTTATATTTACTGTATGAAAAAGTCCCCATACTTCTCACAATGAACCGCCCTTTGATTTGAGATTCTTTATTTTTAGGCAAAACATGAAGTCAGCTTTTAAAGATGGATTATGATTTTAACCTCTGTACTATTAATGTAATAAATAAAAGTGGCATGACGTATAATTACAGTGATTACGGTATGACGAAACACAGATTGAACCAAATGAAAGGTTGTGTTTAAAGAACTTGACTTGCCCAGTTTTTTTCCAGCAGAGGCCAAATTGACAGCTTTTTTTATTTTTAGTTCTAGAATAATTCATCCTTGAAACCATTGGTGTTTCCAACATGAAGCAGTACATGTTGTATTTATTTGTTTTGAAAGTAATTTAAATTCTAATGATGATTTCATTTGAATTCCTAACTATGATTATCAGACGATTAGTAACTTGGTTGAAATCGCCAAAAGGGTCTGAGTTGTGATTGGTCGCAACAAGGCCTATGTGTGGTTGGCTCGCAGCCAGAGTGATTGACAGCTCCACCTGGGTGGTAGGAGGCAGTGACAGCTCTGTCGCTGTGGAAACAAACAAAGCAAGATGGCCAGCCAATCAGAGTTGAGTTAGAGCCCCGGGGATTCATCTAACACATGCTGAAGATTTCCTCAAGGCCAAAACACACATAAACACACACACATATATTCTCCTATGTGCTATACTTTTCTGTGAGATATATGTGTGTATATGTGTTAGAGTGTATTTGTGTGTATGTGTCATGGGTTAATGTGTGTGATCTCCCCGTGTGGTGTGGTCCTCTGTCGACACCGTCTCTGGGTCGTTGGCGTAGTTTTCATGGGAGAGTGCTCTCTGGACCTACACACACACACACCCACACACACCAGGGGACAGGGGTCAGCTTGTATTAAAAGTCCAAATAAACTAAGCTTTCCACACCACCAACCCACCGCAGTCAAGACAAGCAGACAGAAATCGAGAACGTGACAGCAGGAAGTGTGTATGTGCGGAGGTGTAGAAGGAAATATCTTTCATTTGTTGGAGCAGCAGGTTGGATCAGTGTGTAGGGAGTCTGTTCCTCACCTGGAGGACACGGGGTCAACCACACCTGCAAGGGTGAAGGCTTGGAGCATTATTCAGTATTTTTCGAAAAACTGCATTCACATGATACAGGATTATCCATTTGCTTACTGCGAGGTTAGACGCAGAGCCATGTTGTGAAAAAAGTCAGTTTCTACGGTTACCTGCCCTGCTAGCTTGCAGCGCTACATACAGCTGTCATCTGATTAGTTTTGCGTCGAAAGGTCAGCGGTAGGTCAAAGTTGATGCAATTTAAACTTTGAGCGCAGTGCTCTGCAACAATTCCGAGCGATAAACGGCGACACCGCTCTCTCCATTGGAACGCAATGACAAAGTCAGCACAGAGCCGTTTTACCGCTTGTCATATGAATGCAGCTTAACGTCTCTAAAAAAAGGCAGATGCCAAAAACTGGCTAAATGAGACTAGATATGGTGGAAGTGGACAATAATTGTCATTCCGGTAAACACGTAAACTCATCTACTCAGTTTTGGTGACGTTGATATCTTGCAACCATGGCGTAGTTTGTTTTAAGCGTTTATACCATTATCTTTTTACTTCTGGAAGTTGGTTTGTCCACTGTTTCCAAAGGGATCAGAGAAATGCTAACTTACGGGATTGACTACAACAATACGTAAGGACAGTAGTTTGCCAAAGTGATATCTTAAAGGGGACCTATCATGCAAAATGCACTTTTGTACGTCTTTTATACATGAATATGTGTCCCCGGTGTTCCAGGGAACTCACCAAGTGTCAGAAAACACAACCCTCTCTATTTTCCTCAATACCCAAATCTCTAAAAAAGGGGCTGCAACGGATCTGATAAAAACTGATCCAGATTTGAACACTTTACTGACGTCAGGAAAGTGGCGCTACGGCTATTGGGCCAACTCTCCACCTATCAGGGGAATGTGGGGTTGGGCCACGGCCGGCCATTGCCGCTCGAAAGCGCTGGAGACGCTGTAGTACATATGCCAGGCCTGTAAGTGGCGCTGTAGTCTGCCACAAAAGCAGCGTAGAAGACTTCCCGCCCATAGTTACCATGGTTACCCTTCTGTTTATTCTCCGCTGTGGCTTTTTTTCTCCCTCCCCGAGGCAAGCGTTTGCTCCCACTGCTTTAATTCAATGCAATCCCTCCCCGTCGAGGCAAGCACTGTAATTCTCTCCGGTTAGTCCACCAGCAGATGACAAACACCCACCTCTCCGCCTCTTCCAAGGAATGAGGGGACCGTGCGGCAGAGTTTCAGTTAGATTTTTTTCCGCCGGTTAACATGTCCGTTAAAGTTTAAATCTTCCGGACAAAATTAGAAAAGTGCCGGTCAAAGGTCTTCTTTGTTATTTATTGAGCTTTAAAACAAATGAATAATGACTCTATATAATCATATAAGAATAAAACACGTAGGACGGAGATCTCTTTTTCTCCCCCTCTTCTGACTTGATCAGAGCACAGCTGCCCTCTCCTGCAGGGGGGCGTGGTCAGCTGCAGCTCACAGAATCAGCCCCCTGCAAAAACAGTGCTGGAGAACAGCAAATAGAGCGAAATGAGGCATGGCTAAAATGCATGATCTGTTTGGTATTTTGAAAACAGAAACGTATAAATATACCTTATATAGGTATGGCACTACTACAATATATCATTTAAATATAGCATGATAGGTCCACTTTAAGACAAAGCACGTGGAAGTATTATCTTATATCATAATATCTCATTAGGCTACCTGCCCCTCGTTTTGAACCCGCAATTCACTCAGCTGTTCCTGTTCAATGACCTCGCAGCTGATGTGTGTTTCAGAGTCTTGAGTTTTTGTGTCTCTCAATGAATGCCACAGTGTTGATCAAGCAGTCTATCCCTTTGTGTGTTTTGTGGAAAATTAGAAAACCGAGTCATACACATGCATCTTAAGCACTTTACATATTTAAATGGTAGGATATGTCATCTTGCTCTCTATCTCCAAACATCACCACCTCTCGCCTTTACTCTATCCCAGTCAGCCATCTTGTTTTCTCTCGTGTCTCCTGTCTGTCCCATTCTTTCTCCCTTTTCTCTGTTTATTTATCTTTTTTCTCTCTTTCATTTTGATTGCTTTATCACATCTCCTTTCAGCTCCTCTGTCTTTACTCCTCTCTCTGTTTATTTCATTCTTTCTCTCTGTTTATGTCTCCTTCTCCCCCTGTCCGTCCATTTTCCCCCCGTCCTTCTTTCCCTCCGTCTCGTTCTCTCCCTCTCCGGCCGTCGTAAATCGCTTTCTTGTTGGCTGTTGAAGTGTGAGGAATGGCAGATCTGATGGTTTCTCACAGCTGTTGCAGGCTTTCCCAGGTTCACCTCACCGCACTGCCCTCTGTGGTCCTGGCTCCCACACCGGCAGGCAAAATATACAGAACATGAATAGGGTTTTAAATATTTGAACTGCTTTGATGTGTGCTTGATTTATCTATCTGAGTAGTGGACACATCTCATGCAATAATAAGATATATCAGATCTTCTTTTTTGTTACTTTTATAACACATATAAGACATTTTATAATACTAAATAAAGGGTGAAATAATGAAATTGATTTGTCAGTTTGAACGGACAAATAAACAAAGTTGGTGAAAAGAGAAATATGTACTGAAGACTGTAGTTTTGTAAGATAAATTATTTTTCAAAGTAGGACTCCTGTAGCCTCATTAGCTTTGGTTTGAGGTTAGAACACATTATTCTTAGAGCTTTGGTTCAAAGAGATCTTTACGCAGTCATCATTGCTTCTGCAAAAGATACATGAATTAATTTATTTTAAACCCCCTGGAGATTTTGAGCCAAAGTTTTAGAAGAATTTCCTCTGATAATCCCCCTTTTATTCATAATACAAATCAAATCCAAAACAATAATTGACTGCATTTACAAAATCAACAACCACAGAATATGAATGAAATGAAACACGATGGGTCCTATATAAATTATCCATAGATCATTGTCAAAAATGCAAGGATCAATCGCACTCGACTTTTGCTAGTTAAACGCCGCATAATCTGGTTACTGGGGAAATTGCTAGTAAGGTTACCAACATCGGATTTCATTTTTATAGTAAAAACAGGAAAAGTATAGAGATGTCATGCGTATGATCAATATGGGCGAGAATGCCACAAACCACTGCTGTCAAAAAAAGGTGTTCCTTATTTTGACCCGGATGCATATTTAATATGATCCGCCTTGTATTTGGTGAAAATATTGTATTTTTTCACCTAATCACATTATGATGTTGATGGGTAAACATGGCCGGTGTCACCCTGTAAATATTGGCTCCCAGAATCCCTCTTGCACCTCGAGTTGCATGAAGACGCAGTGTCCTGTGTCAGCACTGTATCGCAGCACGCTGCCAAATATCCCCTCGCCATTCCCCACCTCTCAGCAGACCTTCTAACCCCACTGACACACACACACACACACCCACACACACCATTCCAGGCCACATCTCAGTATGGCCACATCCCGTTTACAGAGCAGCATGTGACCAACACCATCGGTTATACAGTATGTGCTTATCAAACACAAATTGTTCCAAACTTCTAGGACATTCATTATGAGAAAACATACAAAATAAGAAGCCAAAGTATCAGAGTGTGTGTGTGAGACCTAAATACACACCACGTTGTCCTGTGGCTCTCACCTCTGCCTTCTCAGCAGTTTTCATGTGCTTAAGACATCCCTCTTACACGAAGACACGGTCAAAGGAGAGACAGGATCAGATCATTATTATCACCTACAGGGATAAACAACTTGAGACCTCTCTCTTTCTCACCCCATCCTTCTTCCCTCCCTACTCACTTTCACTCCCTCTGCGCTCCCTCACCCTTCCTCCTACATCTCCCCTCCTCTCATCTTTCCTCTTGCTCCCCTCTATCTCTCTCCTCGCTCCCATTGAGTGAATAGTGATCATGTCTGGCATTTCATCGGCTCTTTGCACTCCTCTCCTCTATTAAGATTGATGGGCTGCTTGGCTATAAATGAGCATGCTAAGACTTGCACAGGGCCACGGTCAGGCAAAGGCTACCTCAGGGCTACATGCATATGGACACTCACACGCACCTTCCCTATTAGCAGCAGAATGTCAGAGCAGAGGCCCAGGAAGGGGCACTATTTTTGTTACATGGAAGCATACACATACAGAAGATATACACATACAAACACACCCTCACACACGCAGGCATGACCCTGTCAGTCACCTCCAGCAGCGTCTGCTGTGGATCACTCACCAACACAATGCTGACCAGTAGTAAAGTATTTTATTGACCTCCTAAAAAGGAGACAATATTTCAACCACATTTTTCTTTAATAATATACTGTCAACATTTGTTTTGATAATGTAATGTTGCTAACTAGCAGCAAGTGCTAACCCTTATGTGTGCAAGAGGATTCAATCCCACCATTACACACAATACACAAGTGTGCATATAGTTCCACTAGGCTATAAAGGTACAATCCAATAAATAAAAAAACACTTGACACTTCTTCACATATTCAGAGGGTCCATTGAAATTCATATTTCGTCATTTGTTTTACGTGGCTATTTATACGTTTAAATGGCTATAGTTAGAGAAAGAATGTTGTTTTGGCAAATAAACTATTGTGCAGGTCTATAAGGGTGGGGCAAAAGATAAACATGACACCACCTACACACACCTACCTTTTTCTGCTACATATGGCCATTGATGTATAAAGAGAACTGGATAAAGCGTTGGATGTAGGACCTTGTTCAGTACTATGAAAGTCACTAAGTGTCGAATGAAGCAAAAAAGTTCCTAGGTATAAAGCTACAAGGATCTTTGTAGTAAGCAGTTCTTGTAATTTTGAAAATAAAATACTTTTTGGGCCAAATGGCATCATGTGACAGACCAGGATGTTGTATTAAAGCTCCCATGTCATGCTTTTCCGGTTGTTACCCGTCCCCTTGTGTGTTATGAAGGTTTTTATGCATGTAAACGGTCTGCAAAGTCCCAAACCCTCAAAGTACACCCTGTAGCGAGTAAAACTCTAACACAGAAAATACCTGTCTATGCTGCCCCAGAACGCCTCGTTGGAGAATTTCTTTTTCAATTTTTTTCTTCCTGGAACCAAGTGACGTAACGACAACCCCTCCGTGGATTGGTCAAAATGGACCAGTCCGTGGAGCCGTTACGTTACGTCCGCGGAGCCGTTACGTTAAGTCCGTGGATTGGTCCAAATTGACCAATTCCCGGACTTCCTCACCCACACACACACTCAATCTTTTCTCAGCTGCAGCTCCGCTGATTTCTCCTCCCTGAGACGGCGGGACGCGGCGAGGCTGTGAGTCGGTGTGTGGGCACACACACAAACTCCCAGCCAGGCTGCGGGTGTGTGTTCGGGATGGTTTCGCTGTGTCTCGCTGTCTCGCAGACGGCCACTGGGCTCATAGGGAGGGGGGGGCAGGAGCTCCAACAAGCCGTTTAGGACAGAGAGTGAATACACATACTATACAGAAATGCTGTATGAGAAACCAATGTGATTTTGGGAAATTGCACAATATAAATCTATTCTAGTATACCTCAACAATGGAATTATGATCAGTAGAAATGGCCATGACATGGGACCTTTAACAAAGTTTGGCCACTCGGTCAAATTTACTTCCAAGCTGGGTGTAAATTGTGATGAGCAGATCAGCATTATGTATGTGATTCAAGGGTCTGAGCAGAGAGCTTGTTGGGGCAATAGTTTGTTAAAGGTCGCTAGAAACAGACTTATACACTATATAAAGACATAACATCGTTTTTACAAAAAACTCCCTTTTTAAGTCAAATGATCTGAACTACGTAGCATGCTTGAGAACAAGCTTGTATTACAGGGCTGGACTTAATATTGTTTTCATTATTACCAATGTCACTATGACTTTGGTCTCATTTACAGATGTCTTGACTTCATTTTGTGGCTATTCCCTAATTAGAACTGTAAACGGTTAACATACTGTCTTTTCATTTTAGTTTGGGCGTTTCCCATCTTTTCCTGGGTGGCACTGTTTAGCAGGTGCTTAAGTCAGGTCAAGTGTAAATCTGAGTTCCTCAGCCTTAGAACAGTATGCTTAAGGCAGCTGTGAATAGCTGTCCTGCATGTGCTGGCCGGAGAACTCATAAGGGACGAAGCCACAGATCACATGGTTAAAAACTGGTAGACATTTACAAGACATTGCAGAGCCTGTCCTTTCATTTTGGCTCGACACTCAGTCTATCTGACGTTCTGCTTGTCTCACATAAGAATGCAGTGTAATACACCAACTACTAAGTGTATTTAGATGAGTGTGTGAGTTTCTGTGCCTTTTTGTAGCATTTACAAGAGATTTGTTGGAGGACGTGCATAGGACCTTTTAATAACAGAGAGATTACAGGAACATATTGTCATAATTATTTATTTACACCAACATCATAGATCAGAGTTCATTTGGTGTCTAATGGGGGGGTACTGAGAATCGTGCCCCGCGGAGCTGACCATAAATCAGCTTCGCGGGGGGATATTTGATGACAAAGATTAACGCTTGTAAAGGACACCCTGAGCCTCAGATTCTTGCAACTGTCATCAAATACCCGCACGGCCATTAACAGGTCACGCAGGAGTAGCTGAGCTGAGCCTGCAACATCATCAGCACGCCCACCCTCCTCCTGTCACCAGCTAAATCCCTCAACCCCCCCAAAGAGCACAGGTGCACTTCCTGGAAGAGCAGCAGGGGCAGGAGAGCCTCTTTGCTTCAACACACACTCCTCTCCTCTCCCCCCTCCATAAATCATGTGCTCCTTAAATTGAGAAACACTGCGACGATCCTCAATTCTCAACGGACATCTTTCACTGAAATCATACTGACTCATAGTGTTGACACATATTTTAAGGTCATTACAACATTCCTGTTTGAGAGTTATTTTCTCTTTAAGAAACTTGAAGCTGTTCGTTCACCGCCATTTGTAATTCTAATATGCTGCTCATCAGAAACAAACAGACCTCTTTTTTTGGCCTAACCCGTTTCTACGCCAAACCTCCAAATTCTGTGCAACTTTGTTGTCGCTGCCCAACATGACCTCACCTGTGGACGCCCCGGTTTGTATGCTTGGTCACGTACGGCAGCCCACAACTCCCCTCTGAGCACGCTCAACCACGTGGTCACCCCGGCGGCCCGTATGTTAATGTCTGTTTCAATCACACAGGACGCTAAAACCACAGAACCGGCCTCTATGCAAATGCTAACTTCTGTGCTGAGTGCTCCAGGTTAGCCAATTCCCTGAGGGCAGAAAGGCAGCGGGTGGAGAGGAAAGATATGGTAAATGTTTAATGTAATCCACTCTTATTTAATGCATTTTGCTGCAAAATAGTTTTGCTGAAAACTATCTATATCCCATTTGACTCAAAGACTCCTATCTTAACCCTTAGATGCACGAGTGACTGGACCCTACTCTCTTCCATAAATGGGTCAAAAAGGACCCGTATTAGAATAATATGTGTTTTTATGCCATTTTTTCATTTTGGTTAAGAGAAATCACTTGTATAATATTTAGTATTATATTTTGGTTCACACTAGAAATATTTTATATTTAATTTTTCACTATTTATCATTTTAGAAAAAAAAATTACATTTTGAAAAAAAACGTTTTCCCATAGAAAATGCATGCGGGTCATTTTTGACCCACTTATGGAAGCTTGGGATAGTAATACAAAAACTACAATTTCTTAAAATGTACATTTTAAATTAGAATGGCATGATATCCAAAACATGTTTTTTGAGGAATAGCTGGAATATGAAATGATAACAAAAATGTAATTACAAAGATACTTCAAGAAAACCACCTCACCGGGTCAAAAAAGACCCACTTATGCATCTAAGGGTTAAGGTCATTTTAAAGAGGGCTGCACTGCACTTGAGCTGGTGTTGGTTAGTTGAGACTTACCAACAGTGTAAACACAGTAAACAATGTGACGGGAAAGGTCAGACGCACTTGTAGTTGCTTGGAGTTTTCAACACCAAGCAACACGTGGAAAATGGAAGACTTGTGTGAGAGTGAGTGAGTGAGTTCAGGCACTCATAGCTTTGTAGAAACATTGTACTTTGGAGTTTTACCTCATTGAATTAAATGTTTGGCTTGTTAAGCCGCAACATACACTTTATACATTTGTTTTTTTCTCACTCTCCGTCACTCATGCCTCACTTTTATAGTGTATGTATATATTAGTAAGCCTGAGCTGGCATGAATTCATACCCACACATGCAAACACACTCTGAAATGAAGACTGATCACGTCTCTCAGCTTTGATTTGATGCCTCGGAGCTTTGGGGATATTCAGTGTCATGATGAGATGCTTACTGCAAACTGTGTATTTATGTACAGCTAATGTTAACAGTAAATCAAAGTTGTCTGCTTGGGTAATAATATATATTACAAGTACAGATGATACTTTAAACATCGTGATTTGAATTACTCTGAAATGTGTTGTGATGACACACAATAGACCTATAGATTCCACATCTAGTGGAAGCTATAGGTAAGGTGTATTTACTCATTATTTTCAAGTATGCTTTGCTTTAAAGAACTATCAAAGAGATGGAAGGGTGATAGTGTAGCAGGAAATGTTGTTGCTTGTCTGTCTATCCAATAGTAATAGAATTCAGTAGCGTTTATATGCTTGTTTTTAAAATGGTATTGAATTGAGTCAAACTTAACCATCACAAATTCCTGGTAAAATCTTATTAGGTTTAGCTTTTAGTATTTGTGGGAGCTAAAGGCTAAAAAATATAAAAATAACTCAACAATGTTTATTCACCTTTTGTTGTCTGAGAAGGGAAGAGTGGCATGAGAAGCTGATTTTCATTGTGGGCTAGTTGTGAAATAACCATTGGGCCCCAGAATATTTATTCCAAAGGATTTAGTCTCTTCTTTTTTTTGGCGGGGTAAATCATATTTCCAGTACAAAAAATGTTGTACATTTATTTGTAGAGCTATTTTCCTATCTTTGTTGACGTGAATGAGGCAGAGATTGAGCAGCGGGGAGGCAGGGTTTAAGGAAATGCTAATCGGTTGCTCTATAGGCCCATGGATACGTAGGCAATGCAGAAAACACGGACCATCTTATAGCATTTCTGTCTGCATATGCCACTGAGCAACTTGAACCAACAGGCCCGCCTCAAATGCAGTATCCAGTTATTTTTATATATCCATAGCTGGGATTTATAAAATGTGTCTTGTGGCCATAACAGAGAAGATACATTTGTGTGATACAAGTGCTTTGACATTTTAATGGGAGTAGGCTTGCTTTGCCTGAGTGGACATTGCGGCCACCAGTTGCAAAGGAGGCAAGGGGCCTGGCTTCCTAGCGGGCTCAGAATAAGTCTTGAACCTGTTCTCTGATAAACAGTAAATTATTTCAAACTCAGAGCTGCTATATTGCGATTGTCTAAACTACTATTGCTGTCAGTGGGAAAGAAGCAGTCGAGGCTGGCAGGTTGGAATAACAAAAGACGTGGACAGGCTTGCTTTAACTTCAAATCTTAAACACACAAACACTGCTTCTGGTCCCCCCCTCCTCCTCCCTCCTCTGTCCTCCCCTCTGTCCTCCTCCTCTAGGCAGATAGCGTGACAGATCTGTCACGTCGGCACCTGGTCGAACACAAGTGTTAATGTCCCCACCTCAGCCGAGAATCACTGGACCACTGACACCATGCAGAAGTGTGTCTGTATGAATATACGAGTGTGTGTGCCTGAGATATTAAGACTCATTTTATATTTCCACCTTATATCAAAGCAACTTGTAATGCCACATTTTCTTTTAAGAAATGTACAGTATGAAAGAAAATTGGCTAAAAACGTTGTATAAATATGCATATTTCTGTAAGTGTTTTCCGTGTGTGTGTGGTACGAATGCACTAGGCAGGGGGCCCATCCCCTGTCACTCAGAAACAACAAGCCAATCATTCCCGGATTCTAAAATAAGCTCTCCTCCCCCCTGCCGTCCTCTCTCCCCCCTCACATGTGCTCCTCTCGTCAGCTCCTCTCACCTTCAGAGTGACAGGAGACAACTGAGGGGGGGACAGAGGAGGTGAGGAGGAAACTGGTGACATCAGGAGAGTCAGCAACTTTTAGGATGAATACTTAGAAAAGGTGAAAAAGTCGGTTGAGTAAATCAGTGGAAAACAACAAAAATAAATCAAAAATATTGGATATAAGTCCACAGAATCATTCCTGGTGGGGGTCCTTTCAGAAGAGCGTTATGTTTTACCGCACAAGAAGACGTTTGTATTCAGATATTGGTATTTGTAGGCTAACACACTCTCTCCATTTTGTCTTGGATTCGTAGGTTGGTCTGCTTGTTCAGGTCTTAAACAATAGGTTCAAATGACAAAACTTTAGTCACAGCAAACAGCTTTCAGAAAAATCTTGGCGTAAGCTTTTAGCAGAGTAGTACTACTTTGGAGGAATGGGGGGGGGGGGGCAATTCCCGGAGGTCAAGCCCTCGCTGTCAGCTCAACCACCTGTTCCTCAGACACAAATGTACCCACTCACATATGTCCACACCATCACACTAACATCCACATTCACCACACGCCCTGCCTCGTGTGACCAGTCAATTCAGCTGAGCTGGAGGTATTAGTTTGCATGGCCGTAGTGAAGGCGATGGGTTGCTTGCTGGTGTGTGTGTGTGTGTGTGTGTGTGTGTGTGTGTGTGTGTGTGTGTGTGTGTGTGTGTGTGTGTGTGTGTGTGTGTGTGTGTGTGTGTGTGTGTGTGTGTGTGTGTGTGTGTGTGTGTGTGTGTGTGTGTGTGTGTGTGTGTGTGTGTGTGTGTGTGTGTGTGTGTGTGTGTGTGTGTGTGTGTGTGTGTGTGTGTGTGTGTGTGTGTGTGTGTGTGTGTGTGTGTGTGTGTGTGTGTGTGTGTGCGCGTGTGCGTGTGCGTGTGTGTCTTATTCTTTCCCCCTCTGTCCTTTGGTATTTTTATTTCCTCTGGAATCCAAATCCTGGAGGTATTAGTTTGCATGGCCATAGTGAAGGCGATGGGTTGCTTGCTGGTGTGGGTGTGGGTGTGGGTGTGTGGGTGTCTTATTCTTTCCCCCTCTGTCCTTTGGTATTTTTATTTCCTCTGGAACAACCCCAGTCTCGGACAGCTTCATCACACACATTCACAATACCACAAGCCCCTCCATGAGTGAGAACAAATAAGCATACATTCCTCCATTCTTTTCACCAGGGAAATTATATTGTAAGCTCTGTAATGGCTTCAATTTTTGTTTAAATGTGGAAAGAAAACGCTCGCACACACTTATGTTTAGAAGTATCTTAATAAACAATATGCAATCAGTTAAATTAGTAAGATATTGATTACATATAAACATTGTGACATGAATAGATATATTTTATTCGGCTCAAAAAGGTCACAGAACATGTTAATGTCCTCGGCCAAAGGGCGTTCTGATATATCGTGTTTTTTCAAAGAAAAGTTCTTCAGTCAAGTTCAGGGTTGGCTGTTGCGTACCTGACCCAGTCTAAAGAGCAGAAGCAGGTGCATTGGTTTTTTTTAAGTGCGAAGGGTCACACAGCCCTTTATATACACATCTCTTCTCCTTTCTCTCGCTATGTACAGAGTCATCATATGCAGTTACGACCGTGTCACACAAGGAAAGCTGAAATTCAGTCTGAAAACTTAGAATATGTAGATCAGTACGTCATCCATTATCCTCCCATGCTTCAACCTTGTCAGTCCATAACTGTCATTGGGATATCTCCAACAGTTCTCAAGGCCATGATGTCATTACGTTAATGTCTCCTGGTGTTACGTGTAATACAATTGTTAAAGTCTGAGTGGTGAAAAGGCCCCGCCCGTAGTGTTACATGGACTACATGATTGTCACTCCAAATACTTGATGAGAACACCACCAGGCATGCTATGACTTAAGAACTGTTGGAACTTAATTGAGTCAATGCAACCCATAAAAACAAGTTAAAAGTAGTGTTCAGTAACTCCATCAAAGGTAGGCAAGTTCAGTGAGGCAATGTATTATTGTGTGAGCATAATAGTTTCTGCTTCAGGGCATCCTGCCAGGTGTGAAGTGCTTGCTTTGAGTGCCAGGGCCAGCCCAGTTTATGCCCAATCCATATGCAGCTCCAGTTCAGTCACTGGCCTACATCGTTTGGACTCCTTATCCAAAGCCGCATTAAGTTTTTTCCTTGACTACCGCAGCTGCACACGCATGTCCAAGAGAACTTACTTGAAAGATACGAACTCTGTAATAATATATTCCCTTCAGTTTAAGGAGTTTTAACGAGCTCTGTAAACTCAAACAGGCAATGGCTCGGTCTGCCACTCATCTTTTGTCCACAATTCAGCCTGATGCTTTTTCAGCACACAGATGATTTATTCGTAGAACGTTCCCGAACCAAAAGCAACTTCCACCACTTCCAGGGAGTCATGTTGTATTTTCATGACAACCCCAGATGTCCTGAGTCAAATTCAGCTCATGTGGGCAGTGACCTGTGAGGCCCCTCCTCCCGGCTGGCTACCTGCCAATCCTAAAGTCCGGGAGTCAAACAAGAAGCCCTGTTGTCCTCCACTGAGCACACCCATACTGTCCGTTAGAGTCCCACTGGGAGACGAGCCAAGGAAGGGACTCTGATGATTGGCAGCGGAAGCCATTTTGTCAGGGCTGGCTGCGAGGCGTGGTGATGGAGGGAATGTGTAACCGTACAGGCCGTAGGGCGGCGAGTGGAGGCGAAGCCCAGCGTAGCCCTGCGGTGTGGGGTTGGATAGATAGCCAAGTTGAGAAGCATGGTGAGGCAGAGAATAAAATCCTTCGCCTTCATACGCAGATGGCCCTCTGGGAGCATGGAAGGCCTCCGAGGGGTTGCTGTAACGGTGGAGAGGGTGGATGGGGCGGTTGCAGGCGTAGTCAGGCGGGCTGAGAGGGCAAACCTGGAAGGGTGAGGAGCAGGGGGACGTGGAGAGCAGGTGAGAAGATGGTCCGATTCCACCATGAACTCCTGGGATAACTAGAGAAATAGGGACAGAAACATTTATGAATTCAATCTAAATTAACTTAAAAGATAGTGTTGTTTGGTTCGAATTCAACAATGGATGTACCAATCCAATGAACCGGAATGGTTAAATCCCTGATTTGAAGTACCTTACTTTGAATAACTCCTTTGAGTTCTAGAAAAAAAAGCATACCGCTTTAAAATATTGCACAGACCTTAGATTGGTACATGGAGTTGAGGTACTTTAATCACTATCACAAATATTGGATTGTGACATTCCAGAAAATGACCAATAATTCTGTCTACATTACATGTTTGCAAGGCGAGAAATGTGTGTTTCTGCCAGAAGCAATTGTGGAACACTTTAGCAGAACGTTTTGAAGGTTTGGGTGGGACACAAACACTGTGCCTTTGAGGCTGGATTACTTATTCCAAGTATCCAGAAACCTCCTTTAGTTAACTGTACCTTGCTTGGTAATGCCAGGGATGTCCTCAAATGTGAGCGTTCGCAGAGACGGACGCCAGAATGCATACGACTCAACCAGCGCCTCCAGCCCCATCCTTTAGAACACACATACAAGCACACGTTAACACACACACATCAGCACCACTGATAAATCATCAGAAAATACTAGTCTGCCTCACATTACGCCAACCACCTGGCGGCCATCTTAGTCGCCTGTGGGGCCTCTCTTGCCATCTCCATGGAGACCTAAGGTAATAAGGGGCATAAACGCCACGTTGCGATTGGCTGCTGCCAGCCGGGTGCTCGGAGGTAATTGCTTTCACACGGCTTTTACGGGCGAATCAGGACGAAGGAGCAGGAAGCCGCAGCAAGGATTTATGAGGTGGGACTCCCCTTCCCCCCCAAATCTGCGACTCCCTCCTCTTCTAGGTGGGGCAGACGGTTGCTGTGGCGGGGTAATGCGAGTGCTCTGTTACCCCTCGTTAGCGTGAGGATAAAAGTCCTCCCCCCCCGCGGGGTTGTAGCCACGGTGATAATTTAGACAAGCTGCCCTGAGCGGTTGTGTGTGCTCCGAAGCAGCCTATCAGAGCAGAAGTTTATTTAGCAAACTGCTTAACTCTTCCTGTAATATTTAAAGGGAGGGTTTTCTTTCGGCCTTCCTGAGTTTAACTTTTATAGGGTCAGCTGTCAGGGTTATCCAGTTTGCTGTTCTCTACCTTCTTCCCTCTCAAAGTTTCTGTCTCACCGGTCCTTCTCCTCCTCACTCTGCAGCTCTCCCCCTTTCTCTCCCCTCCTCTCTAATGATTTCTGTGAGGCCTCCAGGGAGTGGCTGTTTGGAGACTGTTGGAGTTTTACTGCTGTGTTGTTTTAATGCCGTGTTTATATATGTTTAGAAATGTGTTTATACAGATTTTCTTCAGGACACTCTTGATTTTATTATTTTGCTGTTGATGTTTATGTTCTCGAGGCCGACTGGAATCTGACGCTCCATTTATATTTGCAGCCGAGGTTAGATTTTTCCCTCTCGAAGTATGTGCCCGTAACTATGCAGTTGTGAGGATTAATTTGCTTTTAAAGTCAGCACATTTAAAAAAAGAAATGCATTACTGTTATCCTGTGCCACGTCTGTTAATTATTGTCTGTTTTTTCTGCCATTTAGGACAGATTAAATGGAAGTTGTTGCACATTGTCCATAAGGAAAAAAATTAAGTAAATACAAAGCTTTGCTCCCCATAAAATCAGAATGAAATGGCAGTGACAAAAACCACAACCAGTCCAGAATATAATGCAGTCATGCATCCCACACTACCCTTAATGCACTAGATAATGTGAAAATCTCTGTGGTGGAATTTAACTGACCGATTTCTGCCAGAGTCTCTGAAGCCTTTAGCAAATGGGTTTCTGTCGATTTTCAGCCTTGTAATCTGAAAAGCAAAGTAAGACTGAAATTATAACAAAATCCATGACAACCAGAGTAATGAAATATTGTGTGTGTGTGTGTGTGTGTGTGTGTGTGTGTGTGTGTGTGTGTGTGTGTGTGTGTGTGTGTGTGTGTGTGTGTGTGTGTGTGTGTGTGTGTGTGTGTGTGTGTGTGTGTGTGTGTGTGTGTGTGTGTGTGTGTGTGTGTGTGTGTGTGTGTGTGTGTGTGTGTGTGTGTGTGTGTGTGTGTGTGTGTGTGTGTGTAATGTATGTGGGGCTGCCCAGGCTGTGGGTGGTGTTTAAGGCCCAGCTCTGTGACCCATATCTAAAAGGACTTTTATCACCATGTTCTACCTTCAGCCATCATGCAATGTGGGCTACACAACTACAAACATATATATAGCTGTCAGTGTAGCACTTGTAAGCTGGAAACATAGGCTTCTTGGTCATGTTGGCTTTTGCAGGTTTGTTTTTTAGAGGAATGTGTCTTGTGTGGAGGTCAGCTGTGCTACCTGTTGATTCTGATAGGCCGTGACGGTGGTGAAGACAGTCTCGGGGAAGGCGATGGTGCGGGTGCCTTCCCCAGCAGGGATGGCTCTCACTGGGGATAGCTCCTCTCCACACTCCTTACGGATGACATGGACCCGCGGCTGGTACTTGTGCATTGAGTGCAGAATGATCTGAATGGCAAGGGGGAAATAATGTTACAGGATTAAATTAACAGGAATTTCAAATTACTGCTATAAAACAAGTTTTTTGACTAACACACCACAGATGCATTGACACATTTAATATTGACTCAAACGTTTTTTTGTCACATGCACACAACAGCTACAGCATATAGTTGTTGGCAATGAAAATATTAAGTCCCAGGCTCCTCCAACAGTACATGTACAATATACTTAAGACATGAAACGAAAAAGACATTCAAAAGTTATGCTTGAAAAATTCAAAACTCAGTACAGTGGAATAAAATACTGTACATATGCACCTGCACACACAAAGAAACATCCACAATGTGCCATATAAGAGACACTCAACCTTAAAAGGGAAATTGTATTTTTTTTAAAGGTCAGAATTAGGATATTATTTAAAAGAATATTTGTTTTATTATTACAAAATGCAGAATACAATTTCAGTAGCATGATTTTAAATGTTGTCAATT